>NC_092872.1:526142704-527397704 GCF_028372415.1 Notamacropus eugenii | reverse complement strand
ATTCCAGTATTCTGAGTCCTTTGAAACATCCTGTATCTCTCTATGCGTCACCACTTTTAATGGCACTGGAGCCTCCCTGAAGGGTAAAGAGAACTGGTTCCTAAATATGCCCACCTCATAGTACCCAGATCCTGAGTAGTACCAAGCTCCTAGTACTATAGCAGGAAGTAAGATCTTTTACTTCTTGCCATCCTTAACCTTCTCTTTCAAGCACATTACTATATAAGAAAGAAATGATGCGAGACAATAGGCATTTCTTGGAGAATACTGCTTCTAATTTTTCCTGGGTGTTAGTGTACTCTTTCTTTCTACAGATATATCAGCGGCATTCGGTTCATCAATTTGTTATTTTATTTAACCAGTTTTGCTGCTCGTAGCCAAGGTGACTGAACTGATTACTAGAGCATCTTAGAGCTATGGACCACTGGCTGCTAGTCCTCCTGAAGGTTCCTCAGTGGTTGGCTGGGACCACAGCCAGATGCTCATAGTAAGCAAAAGGAAAAAGCAAAGATATTGTTGGGATACTTGTAACTGCCCACAGCAGTAGATAATCTCTTCCTCTTCCTTGAAGAGATCATCTAAGGGAGCTGTTAGCCACAGAGGGGGTAAAAATGGAGCTAAAGATATTCCTATAGATATTTCCTATAGACATTCCCTTTCACACTCCATTTTCATCTTCCTCTTGAAGTGTTGCTTATATTCTGACTCTTGAGACAATATACTCTTCTATTCCACAGGAAGCATGTTTCCAGGCATTAAAACCACCATTCCATCCTATGCTCTTTTTTTAAAATTATTTTGTTTTCAGTGTTCTACAATCACTTCCATATATCTTAGATTTTTTTCCCCTCCCTGTCCACTCCCTCCCCGAGACGGTGTGCAATCATATATAGGTTTTACACATCCATTCCTATTAAATACGTTTTCACCTTAGTCATGTTGCATAGATACCCTATGCTCTTTAAAAGAAAAAAAGGTTTATAAGAATTGCTCTGGCCCTACCCTTGAATCCTTTTCCCCTTTCAACATCTATAGCTAAGTCCTGATTGGTGCAAACAATGAATCCCATGAAGTAACCTCATTCTTAGAATTTTCATTACATATTTCAATTGGGATGGAACCAATGAGCACATTTTATATGGAACTTTAAATAACAGAAGCTCAAATATACAGATTTGAATAATGCAACCACTGGACAGGATTTTCTACTCTGGGCACCTGCCTGAACTTCCACCCACAACCCAGTAAGCTGCTTGTCACCCTATTTCAGGCACCTGAGCCCACCTGAGTTTCTGCTGACTGATAACATAAGCTTCCAAGGCCTTGAGAACATCATTAGGATGAATGAGTGCAGAATGGAGAAGGTGTTGTCGATCTTGGCAGTCATCTGGGACAGAGCTTTCTTTTTTGATGTTTGCAGTCTCTGAATCTGGAGTGAGGCCCTCTTGGCTCTGTAGATAATGGGACACAAAGTACCAAAAGGAGGGTGGAATGTTATCACAACTGAAGATATATGTCTTCGGGAAGGAAGAAGGAAAGTGGAAAGGAAGAGAGAAGAGAAAGGGAAGAGGAGGTTGGAGGGAGGGAAGGATGTGCCTTTTAAATATCAACTAGATAAACAAACTAAAGCGCAAAGCCACATCCGAGTGTCAGCTGTTTTTACAATATCAGTGAAGGTGGCTTAAGTGGCCCATTCAATCACACCTGCACACGAGTGACGTTCATCTAGAGCTAGTTCAACCCCGGCCTCCAACATACATACATACATACATACATACATACATACATACATACATACATACATACATACATATATATATATATATATGGCTTACATCCATTCAGACAAAATTGAGCACCTGAAGCAACTACTTATGGATCCTGGACCAAACCCACTTTCAGAAATGCCTCCAAAACTCCTCCTCTGAGCCCCTGGAAACCCCACAGGTTGCCAAAGCAACACTTCACTTTTCAATCAATGAAAGCCATGTTGAACTTACCCAGATTCCAGTTTTATCAGCTAAAAGACATGTAGTCTCATTGGCTGAGTGAAAAAAGGATAACTGATCTTGGCTCCAATCTTCTAATGATGCTAATAGCCTTTTTTTTTTTAACCAAGGCCAGTAATAACTAAGAAGTTCTACCCAAGCCCCTCAAGGCTGTCCTGCTTTTTCTAGCTACTACTGGCTGTGAAGAGGCCCACCTAGCAATTAATTCACCCAATAATGTTTTGAGGCACAATCATTTTCTTACATCTGGGTCCTTCAACATTAGAATCTTTTTAAAACAAAAAGAAAAAGCCTTTTCAATGCATCTCCTTGAAACTTCATGTTGGACTATTTGACTGTGTGTGTGTACATGTATATGTATACACATATGTATATGTACACACATATATGTATGTGTATGTATACACATATACATATAAAAATCAAATTGCCTCCCTTCAAAAGAATGACTATAGGACAAATGAGATTAAGAACTAGAAGAGGACAAGGAATTTAATGCAGCAAGACAAAACAAGGAGTTTTAAACCAAGTTCCTCCCCTCACTACTAGCCTCAGTGTGACTCAGGCATATTTAGCATGTGAAGCTTGGATTTGTCCTCCTATAGAATGAAAATAGCACCTGGTTGGAGATATTGTAGACATTAATCACTAAAGAAAAGCTAACTCCTTCACACACACACACACACACACACACACACACACACACACACACACACACACACACACACACACACACACACCCCCCAAAGAAAGTGAGAGAAAAATGACTGTTTTCTGCTTAGCTTAACAATCTATTGATGGAATATAGACCTGACCAAATTCACATCCTCGCAGCAGAGACCACAGATCATTCCCCTTGTTTTCTGTTTCATCTTACCTGGCAGGTGGACACCCTCCTGGCTCGAAATCCGAGGAAGAACTGAACCAGTGCATAAACATCATCTTCATTTTCAATCCCAAGGGCCTAAAGGGAAAGAGAGCCAAAGAGTTGCTGGAGTGTCCTGTCCAGATGCCAAGGAATATTGGCCTTCAGCCTTGATGCAAAGTTTAAATCTTCGTCATCTGCCTGAAACCCCACGGTACTAAGTGGTAGTAAGAGAGGATGTAGTCTCTTCTTTCAAGGAATATACTGGGTCAGTTAGGATTAATTGTAATAACATAAATACAAGACATAAAAATCTTTATGGAAAACATAAAGACCTATGCAATCAACATTTCAAAAAATGAATGAGCTTGGGAAGGATAAAGGATGAAGTGAGACAAAAAGGAGGTGGTCAGAGGTCTTACACTATACTCAAGAGAATACTGGACTGTGGGTCAGAAGACCTAGGATTGAGTCATGCTCTAATACCAAGTGGCTATACAACCCTGGGCCTCACCTCTGTACCTCAGTTGCTTCATTTGTGAAGTAAGGGGAGGGAGAGATAAAGGAGATGCTCTCTAAGGTCCCTTTCAGATTTAACACTATGAAATTCATTATTGCTGGAGTAACTAGAGATGGGCAACGCTACTCTGGCACTTAAGGGGAGAGGCAAATCTAGAACAGAATTTCAGAGGACAATTTCAGGGCCATTCTTGCCCTCTTCCAGGATCAAAGTACTGACCCAAATTACCTCTGGACACTCTGTCCTACTGGGGGATCTGTCCTCTTAGGCAATTACTTTATGTATGCCACAGGCAACATGGATTTAGTCCTTAATGGACAAAGACAGCTCACTGGGCTAGGCCAGCAGGAAATTCCTTAAATACTACGGTGACCAAGAAGAACAGCGGTTATAACGTGCAACTTTGAGGCAATCCAAAGAAATGTATTCGGGGTGAGGAGAAACTATGGTCACAGCAGGAATCAGAAACACTTTGAAGACTATTAGAGATTGGAGGAGTTTTAGGGTTCCTTGGGTTATTTAGTTGAGTGCAGGAGAATAAAAGAGAAAGATACATTGGGGTACCCCGGGAAGTCCCCTTACCCAACCCTAACTCACTCCAGGGCTAACAGGAGTATCAAAAAGGACACAGTATGTTCCTTTCCCTCTGATTTAGGCTTCTAGCTTTTTTCATTAAATTCCCAAGAGTGTCTCAGGACTCACAGCAAAGATAGAGTCTAGCTTCAGTAGACAGCTTTCATTCCTCTCGAGGGGATGGAGAAGGCTCAGCAATTTGCTTTCTATCAGAAAACCCTGTGAGGGGAAAAAAAAGCAGATCTGAATATCTGAGGCCAGTTTTATTGTCAAAAACCAGGCTCTGGTCACCTCCACCTAATAGGTGAGGCAAGTTTCCAAGAAGTTGAACCTCTTGGGAAAGTAATTGGGGAAGCAGAACACCGGAAATGGCCCAGATCCTTTGGTCTATCTACAGAAGTATGCTGGCATATCTCTATTGGGGTACATGGATACCCATCACTACACAGCACAATCAAGGCCACACAAGCTTAAAGAGTCAGGGTTGGGAAAGAGTGCTCTCTGGAATGTGACTTAGGAGTAAGAAGGAGATCACTTGCTGGCTCTTCACTCTCATGACCAGTGGTGGCTTGCCTTGACATCAGTGAGGAGTAAAACAATAGTAGCTGATGCTCAATCAAAAGAATATTGATTTACATGCTTTTATGGGCTTGGGAACTGAAGGCTCTTGACCTTTGATCCAATTCTTGAAGCCAACTTTGTTCTTTGAATAGTCAACACTCAAAGCCATGTGTGCCAAGCAAGAAAAACTCCATGCTGTGTAGTAGTCCTGCTGAACTTCAGAGCTGATTGAATTCAGGGCATTCTTTACTCTGTCATTTATTTATTGTACTCCATGGCATAAATACACCCCCCCAACCTCTCCCTTGCTGGCTCAGCCTCCATATCATACCTCCTAACTATAGGTGTCCCCAATGCTTTGTCCTAGGCCACCTCCTCTTTTTTCTCTATACTCTCTCACTTAGTGATCTCATCAGCTCCCATACATTGGCTTTGCTATCACCTCTATGGAGATGATTCCTAGATCTTTATATCCAACTCCAATCTCTCCCTTTTGCTATTTCCAGGCTCTCCCTCTAATACTATCATTCAGTAACCTCTCCTCCTTTGAGGATCATTCAGTCCATCCAGTTCATCCAATCAAGGTTCCAGTAGATGTGGTCTACTGACCTCCAGGACACTCTGTCCTTCCTTAATGACTTTTGTGACCAACTCACCATCTTTCTCTCCTGCCCTCATACTAGGGGATTTCAACATATATACTGATGAAACTCTTTCCGATACTCTACTTAAACATTCTTCCACCCCACCCACTACAGCTACACGTAGAGATATGGTCACATCTTTGATTTTCCCATCATCCACAAGTGTTCCAAATCCAAGTTCATGAACTCTGAAATTCTGCTATCTAAGCATGATCTGTTGGTCCAGGGGTGAAGAACCTTCAGCCTTGAGGCCCCATGTGGCCTTCTAGATCCTTAAGTGCAGCCTTTTGACTGAATCCATCCCTTGAGGCCATGGCAGCATGTTTCCCCTCCCTTGTAGTTGGTTCTTCCACCTCTCCCTCCAGCTTGCAACTGGAAACCCTATTCTCCATCCTCACTGTAACTTTTTATCCTTCTACCCCTCAGTTCTTTTCCATACTGTCACCCCTGCACTGGCTACACTCTCTTCCCTTTCCCATCTCGACCCCTTGGTGAACCAGTTCAACTCTATACCATCCTCTTCTCATGATTTCTTTGTCCATTTTATCCTGTTGAAGATTTCTCTGTGCCAAACCCCAGACTTCACTTCCGCTCATTTACTACTGAAAGAAGCAGGGGCAAATCACAAAACCAGACCAACTAGGTCCACCACAAATTAAAGTCACGTAATCATAACTGAGCCCTAACTGTGGCAAAGCAATCCTTCACCAGCTCCCTAATCAATTCATAGTGGCTTTTTCCAAATCTTTTCATCTCTCCTCTAACTTTCCACAGTCATCCTCTCCTTGCCCCCTCCGCTGAGAACCTTGTCTCATATTTCACTAATAAAATTGAGGCCACTGGCAAAAAGTTCCCTCTTCTCTCCTGTTCTTCAACTCACATTACTCATATGCCTTCTGCCATTTTCTTCTCCTTCATTCATTTCCCATGAAGAGGTAGCCCTTTATCTTGCCAAGGCAAATCCATCTACCTGCTCTCGATCCCATTCCATCTTGTTTTCTCCAGAAGATTGCCCCCTCCATCATCCCTACTTACTCTCTAATTTTCAGTCATTTCCCTTCTACTGATATTTCTTTCTCCATCTCCAGCTGTCCCAATCTATATCTAGCCACTGGACCCAGATGACTCTGGAGGAGAAAGTGAGGCTGGTGACTGCACAGAGCTGCCTCACTTAAATCCAATTCACTTTCAAGTCGTGTCATCATCTTCCTGATGTCAAGAACAGAGGACAAACCACACAACCACAACCACAACCACACTCACTTCTCTCCATTCTGCCAAAAGCTTCACTTGATCTGCCCATCCCTGCTAGTTATTGTCCCATATCCCTCCTCCCACTTTGGTGGTTAAACTCCTTGAGGTTTTCTACAATAGATGGCTCTATTTCATTTCCTTGCAATTATCTTCTTAACTCTGTACAGTCAGGTTTGTGATTTCATTCAGCTGGAATTGCTCTCTCTCCAAAGTGACTAATGACCTCCTAATTGCCAAATCTAATGGCTTTTTCTCAATCCCCGTTCTTCTAAACTTCTCTGAAACCTTCAGCACCCTCTTCTTCTTGATAATCTTTTCTCTCTAGGTTTTCATAACACTTCTCTCCACTACTTCTCCTCCTGACTGTTCCTTCTTTGTCTCCTTTGTTGGATCTTCATCCCTGCCACACAAAGTCTGACACATAGTAGGTGCTTAATAAATGCTGGCTATCTGACTCCCTTGAGCTTCTGTCTCTCATCACCAATTTCCCACTGAACATTTCAAACCTTTGCCATATAGCATCTCCAACTCAACAGGTTCAAAATGGAATTCATTATTGTTCCCCCAAAATCTGCCCTTCTTCCAAACTTCCCTATTTCTGTCAAGAGAATCATCGGTCTCCAAGGTTAATATTAGCCTCACTGTCATCCTTGACTCCTCACTCACTCTCACCCCATATAGCCAATCACTTGACAAATCATGTTGTTTAGGTCTCCACAACTCCACTCTCATCCATTCCCTTTTCTCCACTCCAACTGCTACCACTTTGGTTTTGGTTCTCTCCTCACTACTTTTTGCCTTTACTTTACAATAGCATTCTAATTGGCCTCCCTACTTTGTCTCTCTGCCTTAAATCCATCCTTCAAACATGTGCCAAAGTAACATTCACTAAGTATGGATCAGATCATGTCACTCTTCTAACTCAATAAACTCCAGTGGTTCTCCCCATTGCCTCTAGGATCAAATAGAAACCTTTCTGTTTGGCTTTTAAACCCTTTTACAGTATGGCCTTAATCTCCCTTTCCATCCTCTTTATATATTACTCCCCTTTATGCATTCTACACTCCAGCCAAATGGATTTTCTCTCTCCACACACAAGACTCTATCTCCCATCTCCATGACTTTACGCTAACCCTTTCCCCCTGCCTAAAATACCTTCCCTCTCTGCCTCTTTTCTTCATTCTTCTCCAGGCTGCTCTATGATGCCCATACACAGGGCTCCTCTTTATTTCCTCCTGTCCCCTTCATACTTCCTTTGATATGTTCCATTCATTCCTCCTTCTTGGGGGTAGGAACTCTGCTTATATTTGTATTTCCAGTGCTTAGCACAGAGCATGGCACATAATGCTTATTGATTCACAGGCCTTCACCTCATAGATTCCCTCCCTTCTTCCCCCTGCACAGCGATAGCACCTTCTACACCTTCTAAATGAAGCTTTTCCTGATCCCCCACTGCTAGTTCCCTCCCTCCCCTTTATTTAATCATTTTGTATTTATTCCGTATATGCTCAAATCTGTCCATGTTGTGTAATTTCCCCTCCCTTGTCCCCCTCCCCGCTATAGAAGCTAAGCTCCTTGAAGGCAGGGTCTGTTTTGTTTTTTTGTCTTTGTATCCTTAGTACCTAGCACAGACCCTAGCACATGAGGCTTAAAAAAATGCTCTTTGATTGACTCTTATGAAATCTAAGTACAGTCCAACCAACACAACCTACAAAGCCCCCAGCTCAGGAACGTCCAACAGTGGCAGACAGCTTTGTAGCCGTTAGAGCCACGGTGGCTTCTGTTACTGCCCTTTCCTCTCAGAAACAGCTATAATTTCTTGGGGAATTGACTTCAGACCTGGACTGTACTTCTATAGGTCACTAAGCAAGGCAGTATTTGCCAGCTTGCCTGTAGAAGATCCACAGCCTTTTCATAAACTTGCTTTGTGGCTCAGTAATCTTTACAGTCGCATTTGACGTGGCTGGGTAGCAGAGGTACTCCAGATCCCCCTGCCAGACTATTTCAGGTCTAGGAACAGATGGGGAAAGTCACAAATACAGAGAGAAAAATAAAAAATCTTGCTCCTTTCTAAACACGTCCTCCTTTGTATCTATCATACCCTCAAGACAAGTTCCCCCAAGGCCGAACTCACCGACTCATCACACATAATCTCCAGTATTTGTTTGACAGTCTTTGCAGATAAATGTTTTGGCAGGGACAGCCTGGGCTTTTGGTCTTTCAAGCTTGGTTTTCGGCTTTCCTCTCCTTCCTCCTCTTCTTCAGAAAAAGAATTAAGAATAGGTGAGAACAAGAGAAAGAGGACAGAGACACAATTTTGTCTTTTTTTTTTTTTTTTTGCAAATTGTGGGAAACAGAGGAAGGAGTTCTGTTTCCACAGAGTTAAAACTCCTCCCAGACTTGAGTGGTGGCAGTTAATCACAGTTGTGACCTAGCATGGTCAGGTAAAAGGTCAGAAACTTGTGTAAAGGCTTGACCAGCTATTTGAGGGGAAGCCTGTTAGAGAGGAGAACATAAAGTCACTTGGCCAATAGACGGTGTGGTGGGAAGTTGAACAGTATAAAGGGCTTGCACAGGTCAGAACAAATTGTAGTTTTCCTATAGCCTTACTTGAGAGATACCCATTCATTCATGGGGAAGGAAAGTAGAAATTAATAAAAGCTTTCTTGATTTCACAAGTGTTATTTTTTGTTTAAATGAGCATGTTTCTCACAAAATTGACTTTTGGAAACTGTGAAAAAGCACCATCTTTTACCAAAAAAATGATAATAGTGGTGGTGGTGATGATGATGATGATGATGATGACTGACATTTAAGGTTTGCAAAATGTTCTAGACATTCTAGACATTGACTCATAGTGCCAATTAAATTTTCCATGTGAGCATTTATACCTCAGAAGTCAGCAAATGCTACAAATCAAGGTTTCATTTATTTTTTTATTGATTGTCTGGACTTAAGAAACCATTCAGAAAACATTTATAATGTGGATTATACTTTAAAGTGTGCCAGGAATGCATTTTTTCCCAGAGAGCTGGTTACTAAACCAGAACACTCTTATTTATATCCATAATCTTATTTGAACCTTGTAACAACCCAGTGAGGTAGATTAACTATAGATGTTCCCCATTTTACAGATGGGGAAACTGAGGCTTTAAAGACTAAGTGGTTCTGGAGTCAGAGTACTTGAAATTCAAATACCTCCTCTGATACATCAATCAGTCAGTTAATAAACATTTATTAAGTGCTTCCTATGTGCTAGGCACTATGCTAAGTGCTGGGAATACCTACTACACACGTAACCTGGGCAAGCTATTTAGCCTCAGGGATCCACGGTTTCCACATCTGTAAAATGGAAGGGTTTAGGTGCATGGCCTATGAAGTCCCTTCTGGGTCTAAATCTGTTTCTGTGATCCATGGTTATGCAGGTCAAATTTAAATATGACTCTTACCAACTCTAGGCCTAGCACTCTATCTTGCTATACCTCACTGCTTCAACTGAAGTAAGGGGTCTTGGGATGATGATCATGATAGGCATGATCATGTCAAGAGGGAGACAGAGAAAGAGAGACAGAGGAAGAGGGAGTGGGATAGAGAGAAAGGGAGAGGAAGAGAGAGAGGAAAAGGGAGACAGAGAAAGAGAATCAGAGAGAACAAGGAGTGGGAGAGAGGGAGAGAGAGAGAGAGAGAGAGAAAAAGAAAGAGAGAAAGAGGAGAAGGAGGAGGAAGTCATCAAAGTACTTTTTTAAAATTCACAGAACAAACTGGGGAAATTCAGTGGGAAACATAATCAGGACAGCTTTGAAACTATATTAAATTTATTATGGACCTTTTAAAAATAAAAGCTGTATGTGCTAGATATGTATGGTTTCACACACAATCCTCTATTTCTTTGTATATGGAACTGTTCATGTTTGTTGGTAGTAAAGTTCAGAACAATAAAAAATAAAAACATCCGTTTTTTAAAAAATGCACTACAGAGAGAGGCTGTGTGTGTGTGTGTGTGTGTGTGTGTGTGTGTGTGTGTGTGTGTGATTTTCACTGATGTAGAGCATTCCATTTGAGGAAACATCCTCTAACAGCACAGACAAGAACCTGCTCTGTAACTTGTACTCTTGAAGTGCTGGCCAGCGAACTGAGAAGTTAAGTGACTGACAGGGTTATACAGCAAGGTTGAACTCCCTGCCCCCGGGGGCTGGCTTTCCGTTCTGCAAGGCCCCACACAGCAAGAGGAGCAGAAGAGAGTTAATCCAGTTTCTTACTTACCTACCATTATCAGCAGCTCATGGACTAACTCTGTAGCTGACTTCTTCTTGAAAAGAGAAATAGGCCCCACATTGTTCATGAACCAGTAGTCAGGTCTGGTCCAGGGAAGCCCCAGCTGCTGTAACTGGATGACTTTGTCCGCATCAAGGGCTCTGTTCATTAAAACCTTTGCTTCCTCCTCATTAATTAGCCAAACCTCCTGAAACTGCTTGTCATTGATAATTGCAAAGTGCCTGTGAAAGGAGAGCCATGGAACATGTCATGCTGACTCAAGGGCAGAGGTGTTCTGGTAAATGTTTAATAATGGGCTGGGCGGAATGTATGAAATACACACTTTTAGGTTTAATCTGCCTTACTAATATTATCCCCATTAGCTTCTTAAGTCTAGACCAGGGGTGGGGAACCTGTGACCTTGAGGCCACATGTGGCCTTCTAAGTCCTTGAGTGTGGCCTTTTGACTGAGTTGAAGCTTTGCAGAAGAAATCATTTTATTAAGGGGATTTATTCTGTGAAGTTTGGGTTCAGTCAAAGGGCTGCACCTGAGAACCTAGAAGGCCACATGTGGCCTCAGGGCTGCAGATTCCCCACCTTTGGACCATAAAGAAAACAATAAATCAAGCCCTGATTTTTATTTTGCTGATTTCTGAGGTGTGAAGGCTCTCAATGAAAATTTAACAACTGCTTTTCATTGCTTCATATTAGCCAACTCTAGAGCATGCCTGCACAATAGATATGGGCTGTAGTCAGGTAACCATAGTGATCCCTAAGTCAGTCAACTCCTCACTGCTCCCTAAGAAGTAGAGCAGGTCCCACTGAAGGAAAAACAGAGGGCTCAGAACTCTTGCATGACCTCCCAAAAGTCTAGTACAATCCGAGATCACTGATTTGAAGACTGAAAGACCTGCACCCACCCCCTCTCTTTAGGAGCCCCTGTCAGAGCCTAAATTCCCCAGTTACCTCATGGTTTTCTGCAAATCCCTAAATTGCATCACGATGCGTTTGTAGTCTGCAGTCAGGGTTACATTGTCCTCGTGGAATTGCTTTATCTGCTTTGCAATTTTCATTCTCTGGTTGTTTAGCACATCATGCAACCTGCCCAAGAGGAGAAAGAGAGGCATTTGGAGGATATGCAGAGGCATAATTCAAATTATTGACCTGCATGAGCTGAAAGTGGGCAGGAAATGGCAGAGGAAAGATTTGAACACAGATCCTCTCTGAAAACATCTCCTGGGGATAAAAAGACATCTTCTTGGCTCTTTTCAGGTTAAATTATTGAAATCTAGGATCCAGCCTTGGCTCTAATAAAAATGAAATCATCCTTGTTCTCAATGCACTTACCTCCTGCTGGAGAGATGGGAGGCAGCAGAGAACAGTGGAGACTGTCCTGAATGTCATCTACCACCTTCCCAACACTGGCAAGTCACACTCCCCACAGTGGCTATTCCAAGCCTTCTCTAAAAGCCTCCTAGACCAACCCCATCTCAAACTTCACAGCTGATACTCCACTGAGAAAACATTGTTAGATTCCACTCACCTGTCACCATTACTCCCGAATCTCCATCTTTACATTTCATCATCCCTGAACATATTCCCTTACTCTCTACTCTTTTACCCCAAAAGCTGATGAAAAGGTGACCCTTCTCCTCATCAAAGTCAATCCCTTCTACATGTACCCTTGATTTTATCCCCTCATTTAGTCTCCAGCAAATTACCCCTTAATCATTCTCCCCCTGTTATCTTCAGTCTCTATTAGCTTCTTATGTTCCCCCTCAAGTGTATCTCTCCCCCTCTCATACCATTCTTTTGTTTTTTAGTTTTTTTAATTTTTATTCATTAAACTTAAATACAAAATGAAAAAAATTTTTCATATATATATATATACATATATATACACATCAGAACATGAGAGGATTCAATACAAAACAATAAATTTCCATTTCATGAAAACCTATGTAATAAATCCTACATGTTGTTTTCAAAGCAACCACCTTTTCTGTGTTTCCTTCTAGGTTTTCTTTGGTTCTCTGCTGTGTATCTTCTTTTCTCCCCCATCCCCTCCACCCTAGAGAAGGTTACAATTAAATGTGAGTATATATAATATATAGACATATACATAGATATAGACATACACATACATATTTCTATATCTATAAATACTGTTTATATTATATATTATATTATATATTATTATATTATATATTATAATACTGAATATTATATAGATATACACACATACATATATGTACGACTGTACTATGCATATTTCTATTTGTCATTTCTCTCTCTGGAGGTGGATAACATATTCCATCATAGGTCCAAGTCTTTCCATGGTTTTTCTAAATCAACCAGGTCATCATTTCTTATATCACAGCAGTATTCCATCACAATCATATACCACAGCTTGTTTAGCCATTCCCCAATTGAAAAGCATCTATCATTTTAGCCTGATAGGGGTAGGATGATAAAGTTAATTTAATTTGCATATCTCTAATCAATAATGATATAGAGCATTTTCTCATGTAATTATATATAGTCTTGATTTCTTCATCAAAAAACAGCCTGCTCACATCCTTTGATCACTCATCCACTGGACATTCTTTAAAAAAAAAAAAACCAAATTTTTATCAATGTCTTTGTTTTTTACATCACTATAGTTTCTGCCACCATCTTTTCCCTCCCACAGCTCTGTTCCATATAACAAATAGTGTTTTTAAAGACAAAAAAGAAAAAACGAAGGGAAAAGGGATATGAAGGAAGGGAGGAAGGAAAGAAGGAAGAAAAAAGGAAGGAAGGAAGGAAGGAAGGAAGGAAGGAAGGAAGGAAGGAAGGAAGGAAGGAAGGAAGGAAGGAAGGAAGGAAGGAAGGAAGGAAGGGAGGGAGGGAGGGAGGGAGGGAGGAAAGGAGGGAGGGAGGGAGAAGTCAAAGTGTCAAATGTGGCGGAGAAGCAAAGGAGGAGAGATTCCTTAAGAAAGATGTGTCACTCTGTCTTACCGGTTGATCCTTCTCTTCTGTTGGGATTTAATGATTGTGTTCTCTTCCTCCCTTTTCTTCAGCACTTGGAAATTGTACTCTAGTTTTTCCTGGTTTAGCTGATAAGTTGCTTTCATCTGCTGCAGCTGCTGCTCTAGTACCTGTTTAAAAATTGATCACATTCTGGGAGGCTATAGTGTGCAGAAGGCTGGAGGAGAGAGAAAACGCACCGAATGTGCTCTAAGGTGGTATCTACACACACACACACACACACACACACACACACACACACACACACACACACACACACACACACACACACACACACACACACACACACACAATAAGCTTCAAATAACATTAACATTTTTCATTAATGTGTAACAGAGAAATCTATAATAAAGCACAATTCACTCTGGTACACAACAGCAGACTGCTCAGAGATACTACCAACCCAGCCAGAAATGCCCACTGTCATTCAGAGAAGAGGGTACTCCTGCAAACAAGAACTTGCAAAATACCCATCCTGAGGTTTCAGAATATTGAGCTTTCTGTGACACAACAGCTTTGGTCTTTGTCAAACCTTATGATCTTTAAAGGGAAAACTAAATCAAAGCAATCACTTTTGCAGTTTTTTTCAGGGCCCAGCTGCACTGACTTGTTCCTTCATGACTTTTCAGAGGAGGTAAGTAGAGCAGGGAAAGCCTGAAGAACTGGAAAATGCAGAGGCAGCACCTATGTGCACCCTGTGGAACGGAAAAGAGCACTGGGCCCGGTCTGCCCTCCTTGAGGCCCAACTTCCTCTGACTTCCTTCTCTTCTTGTTTCTAGGAAGAAATGAGCCACCTGCTGAGCAAGTCAGTGGAGGTGGGACAGGCACAGAAAGGGTTAAAAGCCAGGCCATACCCATGACCTGGCTAGCCCTGATAGATAACTAGCTTGTAGGGAATTCAGAGCTGACTATATTACCAAGTCAGAAAAATAAAGGCTTCGATAAAGAACCCTGCTGCTGAGATAAAAATCTGGCTATGAGGCAAGTAGTTCAAACTCCACCTTCAAATATGGAGCCCACATCTGTTCCTTAATTAGTGTACAAGATAAACTCTAGGACACTAATAGACCATTAGTGTGGCCTCAGTCTTTTTATTTTTTATTTTTATTTCAGATCTTTATTTTTTTCGTTTCTTTGTATTTCAGCTTCTTAGCCAGGGTCACATTCTTATTCAACTCTCCTAAGTGAATGCTTAGGAAATTCTTAGAAACTCGCTAGCTATGTGATTCTGAGCCAGTCACTTCACTTCTGCCTGTTTCCTCATTGGCAAAATGGGAATAATAACTGCCACCCCACCCCTTACCCCAACCAGGATTGTTGTGAGGATCAAAGGAGATAATACTTGGAAAGCACTTGGCACAGTTCCTGGCATATCGCAGGTGCCACCTAAATGTGAGCTATAATAATTAGCATTATGATGATGACGATGATGATGATTACAAGCTGGCTGTTACATTTTCAATATGAGCATTTGCATCTCAAAAATTAGCAAATGCTATAAATCAGGGCTTGATTTGTTGTTTTGCTGATGGTCTAAAGCCTAGACTTAAGAAAGTGAAGGAGAGAAGTGCTAATAAGTCAGATGAAAACTTAAAAACGTGTTGTGCTTTTGAGAGAGTCTGTGGTTAAGCATTTACCAGGATATCCCAGATATGTACAATATAAAGCAAATATGAGGCAACATCAGAGCAGGGGACGGCAGGAAAGACCTCGTGGAGAAGGTGGAATATCAAACTATCTTAAAACAAACAGAAGGCAGTTGGGTGGCATCGTGGACAGAGGCCTGAATTTAGAGGACTCAAGAAGACCTGAGTTTGAAACCTACCCCAGACACTTCCTGTGTCATCCTGGGCAAGTCACGTACAGCCTGAGTTTTCCTCATCAGTAGAATGAGTACAGCACCAGCCCCTACTTCCTAGCATTGTTATGAGGATTAGCTGAGCTAACATATGTAAATAAAGTATTTTGCAAATCTTAAAGTGTTTTATAAATGCTAGCTGTTATTAAGACTTTTATTAAGCTTATAGAAACAGTAACATTAAGTGCTTTATTTTCTCAGATCCATGTTTATTATAATTATTACATTATTAGTTCACAGATGAAGATTGACTGTGGACATTACATTACTAGTTACTCACTATTAGCTATATTACTAGCCCACAGATGAAGATCGACTATGGATATTTATTCTAATTTTGGACTCACCATTTTTTTCTGAGTTAGCCAAAGCAGAGAACTGAGCTATGGGTACTCAAGCAGGTCTCACAACCATGATCTTTCCCCCCCAAATAAAGGAATACAGCTGAACAAGTTGCAGCCTCACAGATGGTTTGAGAAAACGAAGGATTAATCCAAGTTGGATCCGATTTGAAAGTTGAATAGGGGAGAAGAAAGAAGATTGAAGTTATTGTCAGGGCACAGGCATCAAGCGGCAGCTGGAGCCTTCTGGGAACAATTGGTGCATTCTAAGCAGGTGCTTGCCATTGTCTTGAGAGATGACTGCATTCCTTCCCACAAGAACATATGTCCCCATGATTTCTTCAGATAAACAATAGTGAATCTACCCAAGTGACAACACTCACTCTAGAAGCACAACAAAATGAGCCAGACTTGACTAATATGAAAATGTGTATAATAAGAATGTATGTGTAGAACCCATGCAAGACTGCAGAGAGGAGGCGGGGGAGGGAGGGGGAGAAAATCTAAGACTTATGAAAGTGATTGCAGAAAACTGAAAAAAAATAAACTAATTTAATAAAAAATAAGCCGGACTCTGTGTTCTGATTTCCCATGAGCAGCACTACTACAATGAGCACGGACAGAAAGAATCACAGAAGACAAAATGGCAGGACATTTTGCTTATGTGGCCTCTGTTAGCCACTGGTCATTAACTGCACCAATTTCTACATATTGGTTAAAAAATCATCACAACTTTCTGCATCAATAACGCAGTCTTGAATTGTCTCTTTGGTCTCACCAAGAATTATTCCCTACAAATAAGCCACAAAGATGAGTTTTATCAAGAGAATTTTAGCTGACCTATTTTCTAAGTCTGCATTTGCCATCTGATCATCTGTAGTTTTGAGTTTGTTTGTTTGTTTTTTTGTTGGGTTGTATTTTATGTTCATGGTTTTTCATATGAATTTATGTCAAGTCAGGCATCCCTCCTTCCTGTATTCATGCAATTGCTTTTTCTCAAATTCAGGACTCATTTATCCCTATTGAATTTCATCTTGCTGGCTTCAGCTGTTTCAGCTCTTGGAGAGTTTTTTTGAAGACTGATGCTGTCACCCTAGGCATGAGCTACCTTCGAGCCACTTGCAGGTTGGATGAGTATGCCTTCCTGGTGAATTCTTTAGAAGAGAACATGGGCCATGTTCATAAAAAACTTGCTGAATCAACCTCTAGTATTCCCCCCACCCCACTTCCCTGGCATGTTACGGGCAATCAGTAGATAATAAGCAATTCGTCACTAGTCTTTCCTCTCTGAGCTCATCTCAGGAGAATGGATCATGGTTTCCCTCCCCCTCTGACCTTACCTGTACATCCAGCTCCAGCTTGGTCTTGATGGAGTTGTACTCTTCTGAGTCCCGAACCCTCTGCTGGTTTAACTGCTTCTCATAATCCTCTACCCTCTTCATGTGGTTTATCAGATACTCCAGCTGAGGTCAAAAGGAAGCAACAACAAAAGTCTAACAACTGTAGCTTGTCCAATACTTCACTATCAGAGACCTGAACAAAGCCCAAAGAGAATTTAATATTTCACACAATTTTTGCAGGAAATGTAACTAGAATCCCCACCACCACCCCACACACTTTGGAGAGGGGAGGAGGTATCCTGCAGAGAGCACCCGATGTGACATCAGAGTACCCAGGTTCAAATCCCAGTGATGATTTCTTGTCAGCTTTCTGAATCTGCTTTATTCTCTGAAAAATGGGGATTATAATTCTTGCATTAGTCACTTCATTGAGTTGTTGTAAGAGCACATGAGTTACACTGTGAGCTAAATAAGGCTGCACTCAGTCCGTTAGTTCTTACTCCATGAACTCGGAGGAACATTGTTCAAATATCTGGTTTTGTTTCTGGATGATGCCCCTATGTGGACCAGACACCATCTACTCTTCCTTTACATCTGTGAATTGAAAAGGAAAATACTGACCTTGGCTTCTCAAAAATTTCTATGACTTCTCACCCAAGTCCATTATCTTAAAATGCCTGCTTTGCCTCAACCACATTCGTGGCCAGTATAGAGAGATGAGTGCTGGGTGAAACAATGGTGGAAATAGTCACATAGCAGGAGGGGACTCAGAGAGTGATATACATGGCACTAGGAAGTCCTCACCACTGATGAACAGGAAATAATGCCCAAAAGGCAAGAGAACCAAGGGTAGATCACAGCAAAAATTAATGAATCAAGCAGCAAGCACTTATTAAGTGCTTACGGTGAGCCAGGCACTGTGCCAACCGCAAGAGACAAAGAAAGGCAAAAAAACTGGTCTCTGCCCTTGGAGAGGGCAAACTCCAATGGGGGAAGACAACTTGCAAACCACCATGTATAACATGGCCATCATATCCAAGAGATTCAAAGAGCATCCGAACTGCTCAAGAGACCAGCCACCACCCTTGTCCATTCACCCCTTCATCCTTTACCTCCTTGGAATTGTGAATGTGCATCTCGCGCTCCCATTTCTTCTTATTAGTGATCAGTAGCTCCTGTCGCTCCTGTTCAAATGCTTTCTGTAACCAAAAGAAGGCCAGGGTCTTGAGCCTGCTTTAAGTTGGGTATGAACTCCATAATTAGGGGAATAATCTGTATCACTCCTTAAAAAGACTGACACTCCTCTTCTACACAAAGTGCAAAGGCCCCTGGTTCTAAGCTGGCAGCTCCAGTCATCAAATTTTAAGGAAATGGCTATTTATTAGAGGAGTCAAACAGACAAAAGAAGGCCATTCCTCAGGGGAGGTAACTGACCTCATCCCTAAGGCTCAGCACCAGTGGCAGTAGAAAGAGTAGCTGGGGAGCAAGAGAACCCAACCTCTGAGAACTAAAGAACTAAAGGGAAACCAATCATGTAGCCCAGGGACTACATCCACACTTCAGGACAAGATGAAGCACCTGCCACTGGTTAGGGTGTCCATGAAGCCAAGGCAGAGCTCAGGAGGAGCACAGGAACACAAAACAGAAGGCCCAGATTTATTAGTGAGATTCCATCAGTTTCTAGGCATGCTTTCCCAGGGTAAGGGCTGCCGGAAGTATCCTATGCACCCAGGATCCTGGACCCATTATTATTCTCCCCCATTTTGGTCAGATTACTAGCTGTGTGACCCTGGGCAAGTCACTTAACCACTATCTGCTTCAGTATCCTTATCTGTAAAATGAGGATAATAATAGAACCTACCTCCCTGTGTTGTTGTGAGGATCAAATGAGATAATGATTACAAAGCACTTAGCACAATGCCTGGCACATATATAGTATCATATATAGTATTTTATATATACATATATATGCATATATATCATATATAGTATTATATATCATATAGTATACACAGTATTATGTAGATGTTAGCTATTATTATTATCATTATTAGGTGCAACAAAAGTACTAAATATCTCCCACCATTTTCCTTCTTTTTTCTCCCCTAAAGAAATCTGGTGGTTTATATATATCTGATGGAAAGCAAATTAAATAAAAAGAACAAAGACATATTTGGAGGCCTCCCTAGCACATTAGGACAGCCATACCTTTCTCCTCAGAGAAGCCTCCCTAATGAGAAAGCATGCTACCTTCACAGTGGGGACTAGAAGTGGTCTCTGTATGCTCCTACTCCTGTCTTTGCTACCTCAATATTATTGAGCTCTTGACGGAAGGTCTTTATTAAATTCTTGACTTGTTCTTCCATCCTCTCTAGCAGCAGAGTAATGTCATCACCTTGTTTCTTCAGATCCTTCACATACTGGTCATCTTTTCCTTTTAACTCCTGGAGAGAAGATGAAAGGGGTCAACCCCAAAGAGAACTGGCATCTAGCAGGGTCCATCTAACACATTTCTTTAAGAACACCTAAAAATCGTAACATATGAATGATAATGAGGCTTCAAAATAGTCAGCCAAGAATCATGGAAAAGCCTCAGTCAGAGAGAACATCTGTCACTGGAGGATGTGAGATAGGGACTAGCCTCCTCAACGTAATTTTTTGGTGCAATTCTGCTTTATCTGACCATAGACTAGAGCCATTTAAGTAAATATATTCCCTCCCCACTCCAAAAAATAATGATAATCAGGTTAACTTAGAAAATTACTCATGCACTAACAGAGGTATGATATTTCTATATAACATCACTTGCTGAATTTTAAATGTTCTATTCTTAACATAAGAGAGAATAAGTCTAGCTCAAAATTCATTTGCTGTGGCTTTATCTTCTCTAGTTGATGGAAAGGTTTTTTTTTCCTTTTTCATGAAATAAAAGAACTAGTTTAATTAGGAAGAAACTTAGAGTTCATGTAGTCCAGAGGTTCTTAACTTTGGGTTCATGAACCTGTGTTTTTAATGTTTCAATAATTTCATTTCAATATAACTGGATTCCTATGTATTTCATTTCCTACATTTAGAAATATTGTTTGCAGAAGGGGTCTGTAGGTGTCGCTAGACTGTCAAAGACTTTGGTCTATTACACAAAAATAGTGAAGAACCCCCCTCAATGCCACTCTAGTCTAACCTTCCATGGAATGCAGAAGTTTCTGCCAAAGTCTCAACACATCTGATCTCCAGTAGAACACCTAATGTAACAAGGAGCTGCCTACCTTCCCCCAGTTTTGGCACTGTTCTTGTTTAGGATAAGACAAAACCTTAAGAAGTTTAAATATAGGAAACAATAATAATAATAATTCAAAACAGATCAGCATTGTGATTAATACTGGGGAATATAAGAAGTTTATATAAAACATAGCCTCTGTTCTAATGGACCTTTCTGTCCAGAAGGGAGAAAAGCTGTTTTTATCTACTATATACATAGCTATAACACACAATATTATACAATAAATGTCTGAGGAGGGAAATCATTATGAAATGAGGGCTACGGGAAAGTCTCCATAGAAGAGGTAACATTTAAGTTGAGGAAGGAAGCCAAAGTAGGACACCATAATACATGTTCAGAAGGGGCAGAGGACAGACCAATATGCCTGAAACACAGAGCATATGGAGGGGAGTAATGTGACATAAAGCTTGAAAAGCAGCGTATAAAAAGATTAAGGGCCTCAGATGCCAAGTAAAAGAATACGAATTTTAATAGGCAGACTATAGGAAACTACCACAGACTTTTAAGCAGAGACACAACATGCCCAGAAGTCTGTATAGGAAGAGAACAGAAAAAAACAAAAAGAGGCGATTGTAATAGTCCGGGGCAGTGGTATTAAAATTAAAGTGGTAGCTGTGGGGATAGAAAGGAAAGGATGCATACGAGAGATGTTGGGGAGGTGGCTGCTGATTGGCTATGAGGGGAAAGGCGATGGAGAAGGAAGTTGAAAATAACCCTAAGGTTATAAACACAGCAGACCCAGGTTCTGGGAGTACCACAGAAAGAAACAGTGAAGTGAGAAGGAAGGGGCAGGTAGAGGTAAAACAGTCTGTTTAGCTTGAGGCACCTAGGGACAATCTAGGAAGGATGACAATGAGAAATGGGAGTCTAGAGTCCAGAAGAAAAATCAGACATAAAATGGTAACAGAACCACAAACAGGCAAGCTTAGGACTCTATTCTTGACTCATTGTCCATCAGTGGTAAAGTCAAGTTACGTCAACAAGCACTTATTTATAGTGTTTACTGTGTTCCAGGCACTATGCTAAGCTCTGATTGAGGATGCAAAGAAAGCAAAACTAGCCCTTGCCCTCAAGAAGCTCCAAGTTTAATGGGGCAACAACCTGCAAGCAATTATGTATATATAAGATATATATATAGACATATATACATGCATATATATATACATGCATATATATACATACATATACATGTATATATATACATATATATATGTATAGTGGTCAAATTATCTCCCATCTTGAAAGGAATTTCACTCTAAAATAAAAATGGGGTAATGGTATTCTTAATCAGTGTCTAAGTATTGGCAGAGTGAATTTCTAGATAGAAAATACTGGTACCTGAAGAAAAATAAATCCTTTTACTGAATCTTGCAGATTGAGCAGGCATAGAAGCAAGGAACTATGGATATTAAATGCTGCAGATGTCAGACTTTTTCAGTGGGTTAGTTAGTTTTACTGCACTGAGTTTATTCCCCTCTTTTTTTTATGGTGGATATCAATACATATATCATTTGTTTTTAAAGAAAAAAATTAGCAAACAAAAGTAGGGAGTCCACATATTTCTTGATATATTTTTAAATGAAATTAAACTGAGAAGAGTGAATGTTAAGCTCCCAGAAATCTAACCTATGGCAGCTAAGCAGCACAGGGTATAGATCTGGATTTGGGTCCAGAAAACACAAGTTCAAATCCAAGCTCATCTTGCCTCATGCACATAGTAGGTATGTGACTCTGGGCAAATTACTTAAACTCATTCAACCTCAATTTCCTCATTTGGAAAATGGAAATAATAGTAAGACCCTCTTGACAGGATTGTTGTGAGGATCAAATGAAATAACATCTGTAAAATGTTTTGCAAACCTTAAAGAACTGTGTCAATACTACCTATTAATAAGAACAATAGACTTCCAGCGGCAGAGCCAAGATGGTAGAGTAGAAAAAGCACTCAGCTTAGCTCTCCCAACATCCCCTCCAAACAACTTTACGATAATGCCTCAATTTGAATTCTGGAGTGGCAGAGCCAACAAAAGGTCAGAGTGAGACATTTTTCCAGTCCAAAACAACATAGGAAGTTGGAGAAAGATCTGTGGCATGCAGTGAGGGGGAGACTGACCTGGAGCTCACAGGGATGAATCCCCAGTGGTCGAACTAGATGGTGGTAACAGAAGCAGCAGCAGCTTTGGGGGCTTTCAAAACAGGCAACTGGTCAGAAAGGTTTTACAGAGGACCCCTGTGCTAGCACTGGACATGGGACCAAATGCTGTTGGCAACTCCATTGCCCCTACCCACTTCTGGGTCATAGTTCAAGAGCAGAGAGGGGTACTTTTGGTCAAGAAGGAGTAGAAACCCTAAGGAGTAGTATCTCTTCCAATCCCAAGAGATCGGGGACCATAAAGAACAGCATTGTTTCAGTCCTAAAGGAGGAGGGGCCCTTCTGGAGTAAAGACCAGAGTGCAGACCAAGACTAGTGCAGTGACTACACCTCTCCCTAGGTCACATCACCTTGGAAGCACTGAAAACTTCCAAACTGCCAGAAGTGACTGAAAACCGCAGTGCAAAAGAAACCTTTAGCTTGAGAGGGCCTATTCCCCTCCCACACCAACAACAGAGCCCAACATTAACATAAAATTCTAAATCAAAAAATAGGGTGGAAAAATAAGAAAACAACAATAACAACAAAAGAACCTGATCACAAAAACTACTATGGTGACGGAAGAGCAAGACACAAACTGAGAAGACAACAAAGAAGCCAAAACTGCTATAAGCAAAGCCTCAAAGGAAAAATGTGAATTGGACATAAACCCAACAAAAATTCCCAAAAGATCGAAAAGATTACTTTCAAAATCAAATAAGAGTAAAAGAAGAAAAATGAGGAACACAAAAGGAACAACAACAAAATGAGAACAAATGAGAACAAAAGTGGAAAAAAATGAAAACAAAGGAAGAGAATCATGGAAAGACAATCAATTGCTTGGTAAAACAGGCACACACAAAAAACACTAAAGAAAATAGCACCTGAAAAAATACAATTGTCCAAACAGGAAAAGCAGTACAAAAATTCACTGATGCAAATAATCCCTTAAAAATCAGAATTGGCAAAGTGGAAAAAGAAGTACAAAAGCTCACTGAAGAAAGTAGTTCCTTAAAAATTAAAATTGAGCAGGTGGCAGCTAATAATTAAATGAGACATCAAGAAATTTTAAAAAGTTACAAAAGAGAAAAAATAGAATAAATAGAACAAATAGACATTTTAAAAATAGAAGAAAATGTTAAATTTTAAAAATGGATCTTGAAGATAGATCAAAGAGAGATAATTTAAGAATCATTAGATTGCCTCAAGACCATGATAAAAAAAAAAGCCTAGACATAATATTTCAAGAAATTATCAAGGAAAAATGTCTTGATATCCTAAAACTAGGGGGTAAAATAGAAACTGAAAAAATCCATCATGCACCACCTGAAGGAGATCCCAAAGTAAAAACTTCCAAGGAATATTATAGCCAAATTCGAAAGTTCCCAGGTCAAAGAGAAAATACTTCAAACAGCCAGAAAGAAACGAATCAAATCCCATTGAGTCACAGTCAGGATCACACAGTTACCATATTAAAAGATCAGAGGGCTTGGAATATGTTATTCCAGAAGGCAAAAGAGCTGGGACTACAACCAAGAATAACCTAACCAACAAAATTTAGTATAGTCCTTCAAGAGAAAAAAATAGATTTTTAATAAAATAGAAGACATTCAAGCATTCCTGATGAAAAGACCAGAGCTGAAGAGAAAACTTGACTTTCAAATACAAGATTCAAGAGAAACATGAAAAGGTAAACATGAAAGAGAACTCATAAGGAACTCAATAAGATTAAATTCTTTAACTGTATATAGGAAGATGATACATATATCTTCTATGATCTCTGTCATTATTAGGGCAGTCAGAAAGAAGATGTGGGAGTGAATCAATTTATGTTGGGATGACATAAAAAAATGTATAGGAAAGAAGAAGGGATGCCCTTGGAGAAGGGGGAAGTAGAAGATGAGTGAGGAAAATTAGCTCCCATAAAAGAGATGCCTAAGGAAGAATTTTCACATTGGAGAGGGAAATGGGGGAGAGTGGATTGTCACAGGCAATGCTTAAACTTCACTAACATTTAAATTGGTTCAAAGAGGGAAAATACAAACACACACACACACATATATATACACATGTGTGTATATATGCATGTGTGTGTGTGTGTGTATACTTAATTCATAATAGAAATCTATCTTACCCAACTGGGACAGGAAGGGGATAAGAGAAAAGAGGTATGATAAAAAAGAAGGACAGATTGAAAAAGGGAGTGGTCAGAAGCAAAATAGACTTTAGAGGAGTGACTGGAGAAAAAGAGAAACAGAAACAGAAGAAAATAGGATGAGGGGAAATGCACAGTTAGTGTGAATGGATAGAAACAATAACAGAATAAATTAGAAATCACAAGAAACTCACTTGAAACAGAGAATCACACATAGATCTGAAGTAAGGGGATGGAGCAGAATCTATCATGCTTCAGTTCAAGTAAAAAAGATAGAGGTATTAATCATGATCTTAGACAAAGAAAAAGCAAAAACAGATCTAATTAAAAGGAATTAGAAAAGAAACTACACATTGCTGGAAAAAAAACCATGGACAAAGAAGAAAAACTATTCCAAACACTATATAGTATACACTAAATCACATAGCATCCAAATTTTTAATGGAAAAGCTAAGTGAATCACAGAAGGAAATAGATAGTAAAATTACAACAGCAAGGGGACCTCAATTTCCCCCTCTCAGAGGTAGATAAATCTAACCATAAATAAATAAGAAGTCAAAGAGGTGAATAGAATTTTTAAAAAGTAAGATATAGTAGAAATCTGGAGAAAACTGAATGCAAATAGAAAGGAGTGCCATCTGTACATGGCACCTTCAAGAAAATTGAGCATGCTTTAAGCACAAAAACCTCACAACCTAACGCAGAAAAGTAGAAATGTTAAATACACTTTTTTCAGACAATAATGCAATAAAAATTACATTTAGTCCAGGGCTGTGTAAGCACAGATTAAAAGTTAATTGAGTGCTCATTTTGGCAACACCTATACTAAAATTAGAGATTAGAATGGCCCCTGGGCAAGGATGAAACACAAATTCAAGAAGCATTCCATATTTTTGGAATAGCTTGGGGAAGTTGTAGTATATGGTTATGATTGAATACTAATATACTATAAGAAATGATAAGCAGGATGGTTTCAGAAAAACCTGGAAAGACTTGCATGAGAAAATGCAAAATGAAATGTACTGTGGTACTGTGTATAAAGTAATAAGAATATTGTGTGATGATCAGCCGTGAATGACAGCTATTTTCAGCAATACAATGAATCAAGATAATTCCAAAAAAAGGAATTGAGTTCCAAAGGACTCAATATGAAAAATGCTATCCACCTCCAAATAAAGAACTGATGGAGTCTGAATACATATCAAAGCATACTTTTTAAAACTTTATTTTTATTGGTGGAGGGGGAAGCTGGCTGTGTTTTCTTTCATACAACTAATATGGAAATATGTTTTGCATGACTATACATGTATAACATATATCAGATTGCTTGCATTCTCAATGAGGGGGAGAGGAAGAAAGGAGGGAGAGAATTTTGAACTTGATTTTTAAATAAGAATGTTAAAAATTGTTTTTACAAGTTAAGTGGAAATTTTTTTTTATTTCAAGTGAAAAATATTTGGAAATTAAACTAATCCTAAAGAATGAGTAGGTCAAAGAACAAATAATAGAGACAATAAATAATATCATTAAAGAGAATGACAATAATGAGACAATATTCCAGAATTTGTGAGATGCAGCCAAAGCAATATGTAGGGTAAAATTTATATCTCTAAAATATGTACATCAATAAAAGCAAAAAAGAGAATCAATGAATCAGGCTTGCAACTAGAAAAAGAAAACAAACATGGCTAATGCAGAAATATGTTTTGCATGACTTCACATGTATTACCAATATCTAATTGCTTGACTTCCTAAGGAAAGGGTGAGGTGGGAAGGAAGGAATTTGGAACTCAAAAATTTTTAAATGATTGTCAAAAACCTTTCTATACGCAAATGGAAAATACTTAATGAAATAATTTTTAAAAGAATAATAATTTTCCTCTTCCAGCTCAGTACCATACCCCACCTTGATCCCTCCCCCTCAGTTTTTCAACTTTAAATTCTTGCCTGTTGTAAATCACTAATAAGCTTGTTCTTCTCCTCTATCAGCATAGCACATTGATGCTGTTGTATAATGAGTAAGTCCCACAGCTCTTGCGGGATCCTCTTCATCTTACTCTCTTTCCACTTTGTAGTGATGTCATAAAACTTGTCCTGACTGGTCTTGATTTCATTCTCCAGCTTCTCCACTCTGCAAACACAAACCATGAAGTCTAAGACACTGGCTAGATACTCTGATAGACTGTTGAGGGCTCTTGTTGAATCAGTGAAGGAAGGGGAGAGGAAGAAGGTCTTGATTATTAGGGGAGCAGTAGAAATTAGGTGTGAAGGCTAGAGTATGCATGAGATGGCAGAGAGATAAGAAAAGATCCCACATGGAGATACTTGTCTCATCTCCTCAATAAGACTGTCAGCTTCTAATTCTCACCAACAAAAATTAAACAGCTTCAGAACAGAAATGATGATAACCATGATGGAAAGTAATCACTCTTTCACAATTGTGATAGATGATGATGACAGCTAACATTTATATGGTGTTTAGTATGTGCCAGGCACTGTATTAGAGTGCTGGAAGTTCACAACAACCTTGGGAGATAGGTGCTATTATTACCCTCATTCTACAGATGAGGACACTGGGACAAACCAAGTTTAAATTACCTCTCAGGGTCATACAGCTAATAAGTATACTAAGTATATTTATATGCTTATACTTGACCAGATTTGATCTCATCTTCCACCTTTTAGCCTGGCACTCTATCCCGCCATATTATAACGTGAACCCTAGGATCAGTAGAGGGCAAGATTTTAGGTATACAGTGGAAAGATAAGTAGGATACAATGGTCTAAATTTGTAAAGAGGAGAAAGGAAGCTAAAAAATGGAGTTCTATAGATACAAAGAAAAACAATTCCAAGGAGCGGGGAAAAGGGTATTACATAAGGAGTCTGATATGGCTGAACAACTTAGGCTGAAAAAAGGCATGTAAAAAAGATAGAGGCAAGAACAGATGATGTAGAATGAATACAAAAGCCTATCATGATTCTGTAAAAAAAGAAAGTGTGAGTAATATTAAAGATCAGAAACACAGCAAAAAAAAAATGGATGTTTTAGCTATATCTGAGAGAAGAGAAGGAAGAAGGAAAGCTAAGGACTGGTGCACCAGCAGATAGGACAGCAGTTATGAATGATAGAGAGAAGGTTAAACTACTCAGTGGGAGAATGATGTTTGTACGGAAAAGGGCAGTGCAGAAATGAATAATCCAAGATAAGTAAAGAGATAAGAGAGTAACTAGTTGCCTTTCATGAACTCAAGACACCAGTCCAGATAAATTATAGTCCCTGAGGGTCTATAAGAAATGGAAGATGTGATTGCTGATTTAAAATGTGGAGAACAGGAGAGATGTCACCAAAATGGATAAGGGCAAATATCTTCATCTTGAAAAGGAGGAGGGGAAGGAAAGAAGGTGGAGTTTGTAAATTATAGGTGAAAGAGCTCGACTTGGATTCCTGATACAATTGAAAAAGGTTTTATTAAAGCGATGATTAATGAGCATCTAAGAGAGGGACAGCTTGGTTTCATCAAGGGTAAATTATGCCAAATCAATTTCATGTAGGGTTACTATAATGGCAAATAGGGGTATGCTATGGAATTAGTTTAATAAGACCAGTAAAAGCATTTGACAAAGTCTCTTCTACTTTTCTTTGGAAAAGATGGAGAAATGTGGCCTATACAATGGTACAATTAGAAGAATTCAGAACTAATTCAATGTCTGAACTCAAAAAGAATTTGTTTATGGTTTAATATCCACTTGAAGAGAGATCCCTAGTGAAATGTCTCAAGGATTAGTCCTTGACCCTGTGCTACTGAATATTTTTATCAATGACTTGGATGCAAGCATAAATGAAATACTTATCAAACTGTAGATAACTCAAAGGCAGGAGGAGGAATAACTAACATGGCAAAGTCAGGTTCCAAGAAGACCCCAAGAATTTAGAATCGTATGCCAAATTTAGTATGATGAAATTTGAAAGAGATAATGTAAAATGTAATGTAAAATCCTGAATTTTTTTAAAAAATCATCTTCACAAGCAAGTATTACTAGATAGCAATAAATCTTTAAAAGATCTGGGAGTTCTAGTGGACCATAAGTTCAATGAGTCCAAATTGCAATATGACAGCCAACATCTGGATCTTGGACATGGTAAGACAGTTAATGTGTGTTAAAAGGCAGCACTTGATTTCAGTTCCTCCCAATTCCAATGTCAATTCTCTATCCATTATAAATGCTACCTCTCAGGGAAGCATATAAAATGTGCCTAATAAATACTTTGTGAATTTGTTCTCTTATGAAATTTGTTTTCTCATGTAATTCCTAACAAACTAACATCAGGCAGAAGTTGGGAGACTAATACGTTGGGTTAAGTCTTGACAATAACAATTTTAAAGAATTCAGTGACCTTGAGAAGAGAGAAACATGTCTGTGCTCACAAGGTACCAGGGAAGGGAAGGTCCTTACCTCTGACGTTTTGCTTCATCTTCATCTACCCTCCTATGTGCCTCTCTGATATCAGCAGCAATTTGGATGTTGGTCACTAGCTCAGTGCCACACAGCAGCAGTTTAGACAACCTCTGGAAACAGAAAATAGAAGAGATACAATCAGATTTCTGGAATACAATTCACACACGAGTCCCAAATGCCTCCAGAGGACAGATTTCAGCTTGGATTACTAAGAAAAGATGCTGTTCAAAAATGGAACGAGCTACTCCCCAAAGTAATAAATCCCCTTTTCCCTCATCTCCAATAGGAATGCTCAAGCAGAGTTTGAATGAACATCTTCTGGGACTGTCTGAGAAGGGCTGGATGCTTCTGGCAGACACCGGTCTACACAATCTCTGAGGATTTTCTCAGCTCTGAAATTTTGTGGTTCAAAATCCAGTAGAGAATGAGAAAAGCTGCTTCTCCATTTCCTCAAGAGGCAAAGAGCAATGATGAAGGTTTTATGACTAACTTTTATTTAGAGAGGCAGCAGGGCATGGTGGAGAGAGAGCCAGCCTTGGAGCCCAGAAGGTGTAGGTACTACCTCTGATACATACTGACTGGGCGACCCAAGGCAAGTCAGTACTCTAGGCAACCCTCTAAGACTATGAATTACAGAAAGGTGCTGATCTGCCATGGCATTTCTTCAACCCCCTACTCCCCCGAAGAAAAATGAAACCTGCTCCTCTTCTGAGCTTCTCTATTACTGGTGAGGGTACCACTCAAGTTTAGACCTTAGTATCATCCTCCACTCCTCACTCTCCCATATGCCACATATTTAATCAATTATCATCTTATCATTTCTATTGTTACCTTATCATTTCTATTGTCATTGTTACCTTATCATTTCTATTCCTACAGCATCTTTCCCTTTCATCTCCTTCTCCCCATATACCCTACTTCAGGCCCTCATCATCTGTCACCTGGACTATTGCCATAGTCTCCTAATGGGTCCCCCTGTCTCAAGTACTGCCCCGCCCCACTCTCATCTATTCTCCACATGGCTGTCAAAGCAATTTTTCTGAAATGTGGGTTTGATCATGTCACTCTCCTGCTTGATAAATCCCAGTGGTTCTTTCCTACTTCTAGGATCAAAGATAAACTTCTCTTCTGTTTGGCCCCAACCTAGCTGTAACACTCTTATTGAATATTACTTCCTTGTACATACTCTGTAGCCTAGTCAAAATGGTCTCCTTTCTACTCCTTATGCAAGATGCTCCATCTCCTGACCTTTGTACTGACTGTTCTATGGAATTTACTGCCTCCTCACCTTCACTTCTTAGGATCCTGAACTTCCTTCAAGACTTTGCTCAAGTACCACCAATCCTCACATCTGCTAGTGTCCTTCCCACCAAAATCACCTCATATCAATTTTGTGTGTGTGATTATATGTGAGGAAGAGGGGTACTTGCATATGTCTCCATATATGCCTGCTGCTCCTCTAAATGGAAGCTTTTTGAAGACAGCAACTATTTTACTTTTGTCTTTGTATCTCCAGAACTTAGCACAGTGCCTAGCATATAGTGAGTGCTTAATAAATGTTTCCTGACTGATTGCTAGGGAAAGTCAATCAATCGACAACAGAAAATAACTGAATGTCTAAGAAGTTATGTTACGTTCTACTGAGGATGAAAAGAAGTCTAAGACAGAGTATCTGTTCTCAAAGATCTTACAATCTCATTGAGAGATAAGACAAAGGTATACCACATGAAAAGTGAGGCGATGAATAGTGTGTAATCTCAAATCACTGGTACTGATTAGTAATAAAAGAGTTCAGGGGAGGGAGAATGGATGGGGAGCTGAGACTTGAAACAGGATCTAATGTAATGGATAGGATCTGGAAGGACAAAGAGGAGGGGAAAGAACCTTCCAGGAGAGGTATGTAACATGAGCAAAGATTCAGAAACAGACATAAACTTGCTATATTTGAGAAAGTGAGCAGACTGGTGGAAAATAAAGACAGACAAGGAGATTTAAGGCTGTATTATGAAGAACCTTGACTATCACATTAGAAATTTTGGTGTTTATTTGAGGGGCAAGAAGAAGCTTTTGAAAAAAAGTCTTTTTGAGTGCAGAAGTAATAATGTACTGTATTGAGAGATGATAGAAATTCTTTCACTTAAGAACTGTCAAACTAGAAAAGCTCTAGTCAGGTATCAAGTGTCATTCTGTCTGACGACAGAGAAATGAACTAGTTTAATTATAGAGGTCCTTTTCAGTTCTATAGTTTTTTTGGGGGAAGAGCAATTAAGAATCCAAGAAGAGGCTAGGCTTGGTGGCCCTATAGAACTATCCTAAATTGTATCCTTTTGCTACCCAGTTCGCACCAGTCTGCTTTCTTCTTTCTGTTTGAAACTCTTGGATTGGTCTTCCTCACTCTCCTTCTTTCGATCTAGAGACTCTCCAAGTGCTTCCCTAGAATGGAAAAAATGAAAAGGGAGAAACAAAATCATTGTTCTTTAATAACAAAAGACTTATTTCTAAGGAGAAAATGAAAATTCTACAGTCCTTGACAGATGCAAGGAAATTTACTTGCTTTTTAAATGCAGGGTGAATTAGAATCATCTCACATGCTAGTCTTTTTCACTTCCACTGAAAAAGAACTAGCTTCAAATACCCCCTCTGACAGTGTGGGACTAATGACTAAGTCATTAAGACTCCATTTCTTCAACTACAAAATGGGGATAATAATACATTTAGAGCTACTTTACAGGATTACTGTGAACCTGGAGTATAAGGTAAGTAAAACATTTGCCAAATTTTAAAGCAACATACCTGTTAGCTACTACTGCCATTATCTTACTCTAAAGACTGTAACAAAAAAAGTATCCCAGGAATACTAATCCCAGGAATGAAATTCCAGAAGACAAAAAAAGATCACAAAGAAGTAAGCAATAAAGGAAATGAGATGGTAAAAGATAATCTTTAGTTGGTTTACGGCATTGATGATGATGATGATGATGACGATGATTTGAGGAAAAGCATTTTATACATGTTCTCATTTGATCCTTGAGGTAGGCACTCTTATTATCTCCATTTTACAGTAAGGCAAACTAAGGCTCAGAGAAATTAAGTGATGCCCTGGGGCACACATCCAGGATTTGAACTCAAGTCTTCCTGACTCCATGTTCAGTGTTCTACCCACTGCACTACATCACTGCACAAACATTCATATTGAAACTCTGTAAATGCAAAGTATTGCTGAATCTCAGAGTTGGGGGAAGAGGACCTCAAAAGTCTTCTAGTTCAATACATATCTTAACAATAAATTCCCAGCATCATCACTGACAAGTAACCCTAAGATCTCTTTGTTAAGGAACTCTGATGGGGAAGGCAGGACAAGGGGAACTGCCTCCTGAGGAAGCCCATTCCACTTTACTTTTTCATGGAATCTTCTTACCTTTCCAGTCTTCTTATACTTATACTCTACTATTGACTATACTCCCTACCTGTTATTCCGTCCACTTGACCACTTTCTAGCTCTCTTCCTTTTCATTGGCTATCAGAGAGAGAGAGAGAGACAGACAGACAGACAGACAGACAGAGGATAGGTAGATAGATAGATAGATAGATAGATAGATAGATAGATAGATAGATAGATAGATAGATAGATAGATAGATGGATAGATGGATGGATGGATGGATGGATGGATGGATGGATGGATGGATGGATGGATGGATGGATGATAGATAGAAAGACAGAGAGCATTATTGGATATTTGGACATTCAAACTGCATGTTCCATAACCATCTACACTCAACATGTCCAAAGTAGAACTCATTCTTCTCCCCAAACCCATCCCTTTTCCAAACTTCCCCATTATTGTCAAGGGCACCACCATCCCTTCAGTCACCCAGGCTCATAATCATGGTATCATCCTCACTCTCTCACTCTCCCACATCCCACAGATCCAATCTGTTGTCAAATCTTGCCATAGCTACCTCTACCACACATCTCATATTCATTCCATTCTCTCCACTCACATAGCCACCACTCTGTTTCTGGCCTTCATTATTTCTTACCTGGATTATGATAACATCCTCCTAACCAGTCTCCCTACCTTAGGTTTCTCTGCACTCCAATAATCCTCCATATGTCTGTCAGAGTGAATTTCCTAAATCATAGGTCTGCGAATGTCACTACCCTACTCAATAAACTTCAGTGCCTACCTATTACCCCTATATCAAAAATAAACTACTCTGTCATTTAAAGTACTTTGCAGCCTGGCCCCAGTTCCCTTTCCAGCCTTCTTACCTACTATTTCCTTTTCATGAACTCTATAGTCCCATCAATCTGGCCCTCTTATTGTTCTCTACACATAAATTCACACCATATTTCCCATCTTCAGATCTTTGCATATGCTATCCTCTATGCCTGGAAGGTACTCCCTCCAAACTGAGGGAATGCCCATCCATCGGAGAATGGCTGAACAAGTTACAGCATGTGATTGTGATGGAATACTACTGTGTTATAAGAAATGACAAGCAGGATGGTTTCAGAAAAACCTAGAAGGACTTAACATGAACTGATGCAAAATGAAGTAAGCAGAAGCAGGAGAATAGTATATACAGTAACAGAAAAATCAACTGTGAATGATTAGCTATTCTCAGCAATACAATGATCTAAGACAATTCTGAAGGACTTACGATGAACAATGCTATCCACTTCTACAGAAAGAACTAATGGGTTCTGAATGCAAATCTAAGCTTTCACTTTCCTTATTTTTCTTGGTATTTTTAATCTGTATTTTCTTTTACAACATGACTAATATGGAAATATGCTTTACATGACCGTACATGTATAACATCAAATTGCTGCCTTTTGGCAAGGGGAGGGAAGGAAGGAGAGAATTTAGAACTCAAAAAAAATTTTTTTAAATGAATGTTAAAAATTTTTTTACATGTAATTGAAAAAAATAAAATTTCTAAAAAAAACACCATACTTCTTCCTCACCTCTGCCTCTTGGAATCTTTAATTTCTTTCAAAATTCATCTCAAGCAATACCCTCAACATGATGACCTGCACCTTTCCCTAATCCCTCCAGCTACTAGTTTTGTTCTCCCACCAAATCTTCATGTATCTATTTTGTATTCATCTACACAGGTTGTCTTCTGCATTTGAATGTAAGCCCTTTAAGGACAGGAACTACTTCACTGCTATCTTTGCGTTTATTTCCAGTGCTACCTAGGACAGTGTCCAGTCCCTTGTAGGTGCTCAACAAATGCTTGCTGATTGATTGTTTCATTCCCAAAGGTCTCACATAAAGATAATAAATGAAAGAGTTGAGATTTGAGCCCAAGTCATCTGACCTCAAATTGATCACTCTTTCTATTGCATCATGCTGCCTCTCCAGAATGGAGTTCATCTGATCCTGGTCACTTGAACTCACTGACAGTTCAAGAGATGCTCTCTTACCATCTCCAGATTTATCTTGAATTTCAACCACTTATTAATCTTTTTTGCTATTTCTCTTCTAGTCCAAAAGTTATTCTCCTTGATCAAAAATCAAAAGAAAATCAAAGCAAAATAAGAGTTGAGAAATTCTACCTTCTATTTTCCATTATCTCATACCCTATAAACCCTATTGCTTTCTTTGATTTTTCTTCTGACCTTTTGTATTCTCCTTTGTGTCTATTACCAGTCTCAGTTCATTCTGGATTTTTGTTTTCCTAACATTCTTCCTATAGGATCTTGCTATTTTCATATTCATTCTAAGTTATCTGCCCTTTTTATTTTCAATATCAACTTTCTTAAAATCTAAGTCAGTTCCCACATATTTACGTTGGTCTCTAAATACTCTTCCCCATTTTATTCCTCATCAGAACTATTTGTATTGTCAGAATTTTGTTCTTAGGAGCACTTTGTCATCATTTGGGGACCAACTTCCCTGTCACTATTTTAAGCCTTTGGAACCTAATGTTCTCTTTGAATTCTTAAAAACTGCTCTCTGTAAAGAACATGATTTACGAAATACAGAGAACTAAGAAGACCTGATCACTATATATTCATGAGATTCAGCTTTCGCTTGGATATCATTATTGATCCTTGACTGTTTCTCCTCTATTTTCAAATAAACTCAAGCCTCCTACATGGAAAAATCTTTGTTTCCCCCTATTACTCCCTTTAGCCACCATTCTATTCTTTCTTCTACTGCCAGCTGACTCAAGTGGGTGGGTCTATACCAGGGGTATCCCTCTAGGTCCTCAAGTGTGGCCCTTGACTGAATTCAGACTTGGACAGTTCTTTACCTGAAGGAGCTTACAATCTAACATTGTTATACCCATTAGTAATATAGACAACATAATACCCAGAATTAAATAGGTAAATGGGCTCTTCCCCTCAAAAGCAAAATTTGAACTATCTCCTAAGATTGTTGAGAAAACAAAATTAGAACAGTATAAAAAGCTAAATCAAACTACTTGCTTTTTCAAGAAGTGGGGAGTGGTAGGAGGAAGGGAACTCTAAATTTTTAAAAGATTGCTTAAAATTTTTTTTCACATATAATTGAGAAATATCTAACAAAATAAAAAAATAATTTGAAAGAAAGCATATACAATATGACTACAATATAAATGAAAGACTCAATAAAAGGCAATTGAACCCTGAGTAACAGAAAAATCAATGCAAGTCCTAGAGAAGAAATAATGAAACCTACATCCTTCTTTTGGGCAGTTAGGTGACACAGTGGATAGAGTGGCTCATCTTCATAAGTTTAAATCTGGCCTCAGACACTTACTACTTATGTGACCCTGGGCAAGTTATTTAACCCTGTTTGCCTCAATTTCTTCATCTGTAAAATTAGATAGATGACTAATTGGACCCATATTTTATTCCAATCAGTACTAATCAGTTTGATATTATTCCACAGGGGTAATGATTATAAATTCTGATATTAGGCCTCAGAACTATGAACTTCTGACTGTAAGTTCACTTACTTTATTATAGGAAGCTAACTAGAGGAACGTTGCCCTTATTTTTGCCTTGTTTTGGTGACTAAGCCCCAGTATAGCAGAGGTGACTCAGTGACATGGAAAGTCCCCCAACTATTTTTGTTGCCTCTCCATCCCTTGTCATTCTTCCATTGCTCAACATGGGGAAATGACCAACAAGTGTGGCCTGTCTACTAGCCTATCAGCCCATGTGGATTTTTTGACATCTGTTTATCAGCCCAGCTCATGGGCCTGCTCATTAGCTCAGGAGGACCTCCTGACAAACAGATAGGTCTATCAAGGTCTACTCATTGGTTTGTTTGTCCACCAGTAGGATTCTGTATTTTGTGTAGACCCTCCTGGAGGGTCTATCAACCAGTGAGATTCTATAATTTTAGTTTGCTTCTTCTGTATTGTCTGGGGTATCAAGTACTATAAAACTAAGGCCCTGGAGTAGGGGAGCATCTCAGATCATGAGAAAGATCTGAAGTCCCACTCACTGAAGGGATCTAGTTCCTTTACTAAATGGTAAATGGCTCAGAGCTCTTCCTCAGTAGTTTTTCTTGCAGACTAGACAATTTTAAACCTCAAAAAAATGAACTAAGGAAGAAAATGGCAAACCACTCCAGTATCTTTGCCAAGAAAAATCCAAATGGAGTCACAAAGAGTGGCTCACATATGAATAATGACATCCTTCCAGGCTTCAAGGCTGGCTCTCTATCCACTATGTCCTGCTGCCCCTACTAAACAAAGATTAGTCATAAAACCCTCACAAGTTGCTCTTTATCTTGAGAACGTGGAGGAGCTTTTCCCATTCTCTACTGAATCTAGAACCATAGAATTCAGAGATCCAAGAGTCCTCAGGGATTGTTTAGGGCTAGGTCAACTACCACCAATGGAAATTGGCAAGTAGTCAACAATTTATAGTCTCAGAGAGATGCTTGGGGGTGCTAAGAGGATAAGAAATTTGCTAATGTTCACATGACCAGTATATATTAAAGATGGAATTTGAACCCAAACCTTTTGACTCTACAGCTAGCTCATTAACCATTACACCATGATACCTCTTGCATCAAATTAATTATCCTAAAATCCTTTTAGGAAACCTCTATCATGCTTTTTAAAAAATACACACACATATACATACATATATTATATATGTGTGTGTATGTATATCTATACATACACACACATTTATTATATTCAAACATTTCTGTTGCCTACATGATCGAATCCAAACTCCCCTTCTTGGCATTAATTTAAAACATTTCACAATCTAGTCCCCGTCTTATCCTTCATTATAACACAATTATAATCCTTTCCTCTGGCTAAGATGGTTTTACTACTTGTCCTGCATGCTCCTTTTTCCCTGCTTAGAATATCACCCTTCCCTTTCTTCTCTGTTAATCCAAATACATTAGCACCTACCTGCCATGGTTGTTGTGAGAATCCAATGATAGGTTTGTAAAGCACTTAGCACAGTCTCTGACATGCTAGTAAGCAGTACACAAATGTTAACTAGTATCATTAACCATTAGCTCTATCAAAAATTTTTCTGGGGCTATCATCTACATCTATGAGCTCTGATCTATCAGTTAAAATTCATATCCTTTTGGCTCCCATTCAAGGCCCCCCACTTCTGGTTCCTCTCTACTCTTAAAGAATTCTCTCTTATTTTTCCCCTCCATGAAATATTGGCTGCAAGCTAATATTCTCCACCCCCTAGAAGTTTTGCTGTGCTCTCCCACCGCCATGTCTTTGCTCACACTGTTTCCCAAGATTACTTCAAGGCTCAGCTCAAATTATACCTTCTGAAGGTTTTTCCCAGTCCATCTGCCCCACTATTCCCACAGCAGGTGCCTTTCCTCTGAGATGACTGACCTTCCATTTGCTTTGTGTCTATCTTGTACGTACATAACTGTTTGCATGTTGTCTCTCCCATTAGGATACACCCTCCTAAAGGGCAGGAATTGTTTGTATCCCCAGCACTAAACAGAATACCAGATACATAGTAAGTGCATAATAAATGTTTATTGAATTGAATTGAATTATTGAATGTGTAAAATATCTCCTTCTTCTCTGTCTTTGAGAATTCCTATCTATCCTTAGTGAAAGCCATGATATATTTGGAGTCAAAAGGCCTGGTTCAAAACTCAGCGTTGTTAACAGCTACCTAAGTGAGCTTAGGAAAATCTCTTTACCTTTCTGGTCCTCAGTTTCCTCACTGAGGGAGTTGGACTAGATAATCCCTGAGGTCTCTTCTAGCTTTAAATCTATAATCTTTATAGACCTTAAAGCCCAATACAAATTCCACTTTCTCCATGAATCCTTCTTTAAGCTTCCACTAGATAAATATCTTCTCCTTTAGGCATAACATTTTGTTTTGCAATTGTCTGATGTGCTTATCGGTTAATACTGTATTATGTCATCTGTATTGTCTTATTCCCTGCATGGATTATATATGAAGGCTTTGTCTTCATTTCCCATACAGAAAAGTGCTGTGTTTATTATAATTGCTTAATAAGTATTTACTGAATGAAAGCCTTCCAACCACTCCAGCCTCTAGTGATTTCTTCTCTCCTATTTAACTCCCTTCAAGGAACTACCATGAGAGAAAAAGAACACATCACACAATTTTTTCTCTTGAAGTTGTAAAGAACCTCAGAGGATCATCACATTCTAGCTTTTGCCTGTAGAGGCATAGGACAAAAACTGTCCCCAAAATGGAGTGGGCTGCTTTAAGAGGAACTGAGTATTTTTTCACTGAACATCTTCAAGAAGAGGCTGGAAGTCTCCAATATCAGGTATTTTTTAAGATGTCATTCTTGGTCAGTTATAGGTTGAAGTGGAATACAACAGGGGTCAACTAATTCCACCATACACAATAAAATAATAACAATAATATCCTATAACAATAATCCTCTCTACAATATAGCAGATACCTGGTCACCCAGTCTTCCCTGAAAGACCACCAGTGAGCCGAAACCTACTATTTTCTAATGGAATCCATTCCACTCTTAGTTTGGGGTTTGGTGTAAGAAAAGCTATCTGACTCTTTGCCTCTTCCATCCATTACTCCTAATACTGCCCTCTATTGCTTAAAGAGAACAAGTCTGTTCCCTTTCCCACGTGACAGACCTTCAAATACTTGAAGACAACTATTATATTCCCCTCCTCCTCCAATCTTCTTCTCTCTTCTAGGCCTGAGCATGCTTGGTTCCTTCATCATCTAGGACCTTTATCTAGGTTGCTTTTCTTCAGATTCTCTCCAGCTTATCAATTTCTTCTTCTTCTTATTGTCTCCTCGAATTAAATATCATACCCCAAATGTGGACTGGACATGGCAGAGTACCATGGGGACTATCACAGCCTAAGGGCTGGACATGATGGCTCTCCTAATGCAACTAAAGATTCGAATTCACTTTCTCAGCTACTATGTCATGACAGGAAGTCATATTGAGGGTATCCTATACTGAGACCACCTAATAGGAGCTCAGTAAGACATATAATAATAGCCAATAATTGTATGTTTTATGATTTGTAAAGAGCCTTAAATATATCCTTTTATCTGAGCATTACAGTCACACTGTGAGGTAGGGTGGTTTATTATCCCCATTTTACAGAGGAGCAACCTGAAATTGAGAGATCACACAGCTAGTAAGTACATGAGGTAGGATTTGAACTCAGGTTTTCCTGCCTCCAATCCAGCGTGCTATCGACTATATCTCATGATAACACTTCTTGAATTCTCTAACACAGTGACAAATGAAGCAATGAGATCATCACCAAAGCAGCAAATTCACCATCAGAAATACAATCAGGAGGCAAAGGTGCAAATTTTAGGCACAGTTAAAGAACATAACCCCACACACCAACCACCCCCGAGGTAAAGTTCCATTATATGACTCTCCTAAATAGGACATCTTTTTTAAGTGTTGTTCCAGGCAAAAACAAGGGAGGCATGAGCCTGCCTGATTTGTTTTCCCTAAAAATCAGGAGAGTCCTGTTGCATCTTTGCTGACACAGGGAATCATTTCTGAGGAAGGATTTGATTTTTAATTTTCTCTAGGTTTGGAAGACAACTGCAGTATCTTCAACTATCTTACTGACTGACTGGTTAAACTAGTTAGTACAAAGTCTTTGAGTTTCCATTTCTTAGCTGTTAAGTTCTAACTGTGCTCAGTGGACTGGAATGTGCTTTGAGGGGAATATAAAAATAAATGAGAAAGTCTTTGCCCTCAAGGACTTTACAACACAATACACAAAAATTATCCATGAATACACAGATAATACAAATTGGAATATATGCAGAAGAATAATAAAATGCATGAGATTAGATGACCAAGAAGTGCTGGAAGAGGGTACGGGCATCAGGGAAGGCTTCATATTTAATATTTAATGGAGGATTTAAATCTGGCTTGGTCAGATGCCTGAATACCCCACTCCACCCTCTGGGCACATTTTGAAATGGGAACAGGAGAAAAATGGGACAGGCATTTCAACCTGAGCAAAAGCATGGCCAGGGACATTTTCATTTACTGGAACTGAAAGTAAAAACAAGTCCTTTTACTTAATCAGACCCAAGGCACCTGTTAGCAAAGTTGGATGTGATAACCACCTGGGACTTAGAATGCCTGCCTAACTCCCTTGCTGTAATTTTCCTTTCCCTTTCTTAAATGTGTATTGCAGGGCTGGAGCTGGGAAGCAGGAGGGCTCAATTCGAATCCCGTCTCTAACACAATCTGGCTGTGTGACTCTGGGCAAGTCACTTAACCTCTTAGTTATAAGTGCAGATCAGAGGCTTATCTGCGTTAGATGGAGGGCGTTCCAGCACTGGAAACTCCCTACAGTGATGAAATCACATAGCAGTCCAATGCTTTTGTCTTCCGACCCGGTCTCACCCCAAATCCCCTTTCTGACCCCAAGCTGGCCATCTGTCTGTGCCGGCCAGGTGCCGCTGCGGCTCCCTTACCGCCTCCGCGCTTCCTGGCGTGCCGCGATGCGGAGGCGCCGAGCCTGGATCCGCTCCTGCGGGTCATCCGAGTTCACGGACGGCTCCTTACTGCGAGGGGCTAAAGTCTCCTCCTCTTCCTCTTCGGTGAGCAAGTTCATGGCTACTGCAACGAATTTCTTTCCTCCTGAGTCGGGTCTCAGCTTCTGCACTCCAGCCCCGGTTGCTAGGAACGCGTAACCAGGGAGATGAATCTGGCTGCGTGCGCAACTGCTCGCTAGGCTTTTCCCCCCTCTTCTTCCCCATTTTCTCAAAACTCGTGAGCACCTGGTTTGAGCCTTCCTTCACTGACTTAACCTGTCCACGTCACCCTACCCCTGGAATCTAGTGCGATTCTCTGCAGGGCTCTGCCAACTTCTTAATAATAAATAACATTAATAATGATATTAATATTCCAGACCTCATTTCATCCTTGTGGAGAACTGCAGGTAGGAAAATCTGCTCCGCTGATGATACACAGCAACTTATCTGCGACTGAATAACTTATCTGCGACTATGCATCAGAGGCAAGATGTAGATGTTTCCTGATTCTACCCTACCCACTACGCAACACTTCCTATGACTAATAGTAACATATTTCTACAGAGTTTTGAGGTTTGGAAAACGATGGGTCGGTCATACGAATGACCATTTGCTAGGTGCCGGGCACTGCCCTATGAACTGAGGATACAAATACGAAAATGAGAGTCCCTGTCTTCAAGAAGCTAACATTCTACAATTATACTTGGCAAGCACTTAATCATTGCTTTATCTGTCTAACGGGGGAGACTTCACTTACAGTGGAATGCGAAGAGTTTTGATCTGCGAAGTCACAGGAATCATGAATAGACCCATAAGATAATTTATTGTGCTTTCCTTTCCAAAGACAGTATTAATTTTATTACTGTTCCCAGAGTAAGAAGTAGACAGAGACAAGGCAGATAGTAAGGTGTCTCCGTAGATACCTGGGAAGCAGTATAGGGTGGTTAGTTTAAATGGATGAGGTGAATATGTACTCATTCACCAATGAGGGCAGCTCAGCCGGGGTAGAGTTTCGGTTTAAGTGACCAGACTATGCTCACACAGTTGTGTTCAAGGTGGGATTTGAATTCAAATCAATTTACTGCAAATTCAATACCCACTAATCTTGTGACTTACTTTCCCAGCATGGCCACTAGAAGAAAGAATCCTTATAAGGAAGTAGGGAGTGTTATCTTACATACAAGAAGGTACTTAACAAATGTTTAATTGGATCTCTTAATTACCAAATCTGATAGCCTCTTCCCAATCCTTATCCTCTTTGACCTTTCTATAGCATTTGGCACTTTGGACCATTATCTTCTCCTGGGTACCTCTCTCTCTTGGTTCTCCTGACAGTCTGATTAATCCCTTTTGCTGGATCATTATCCAAAGCATTCACTTTACTAGAGGTGTACCCCAAAGCTGTCCTACAACCTCCTCTCTCTAGTCTGTCTGTCTTTCTCTTTCTCTCACTGAATCAGTTCACATGGCTATAATTATCATCTCTATGCTGATTACTCTCAGGTCCATACACCCCAGATCTAACTTCTCTTCTGAGCTCATCCTGAACTCTAATCCAATATATACACAGCTGCCAAACTGATTTTCCTAAGTGCCATGCTAACCACGTAACTCTCCTATTGAATAAACTCAAATGTATTCTCATATCTTTCAGAATTAAATGTAAACTCCATTTGGCATTTAAACCCCATAATCTGACCCCAACCTATTTTTCCATTCATGAACACAACAAGCTAGTTATTCTGGCCTACTTGACCTTCCTCATACACAAACACTCCACTCCTTACACCCAAATCTTGACTTGGTTACCCATCACTCATGCTGGGAATATACTTCCCCTTCACATCCATCTCTTAGACTCTCTAGTATCCTTCAAGGCTCAGCTCAAATGCCACATTCTGCATAAGGTGTTACCCTGCCCAGCTACTAGTGCCTTCCCCCCAAAGTCTCTAGAATATAAGATAGATAGATAGACAGACAGACAGACAGATAGACAAATATAGTTGTTTTCAGTTGTGTCTGACTCTTTGTGACCCCATTTGGGGTTTTCTTGGCAAAGATACTGGAGTAGTTTTCCATTTCCTTCTCGCACTCATTTTACAGATGAGGAAACTGAGACAAACAAGGTTAAGTGATTTTCCCAGAGTCACACAGTTACTAAGTGTCTAAGGCCAGATTTGAACTCAGGAAGATGAGTCTTCCTGATTCCAAATCCAGTGCTCTATCCAATGTGCCCCCTAGCTCCCCAACAGATATTTACTAGCTGTGTGACCCTAGGCAAGTCAATAAATGCCATTTGCCTCAGTTCCTCATATAAACTACACACATACACATACACACACACACACACACACACACATCTATATAGTACCTATTCCATAAATGCTGTTTCCCCAGCTAGGCTGTAAACTGCTTAGGGGCAGGGACTATGGATTATTTTCCTTGTATAACCAGCATCAAGCACAGTGCCTAACACATAGTAAGTGCTTAATACTTTTGATTTTTTTTAATCTAATTGCCTGTTTTCCTCATTATAAAATGAAGTCAACCTAGATGACCTTTAAGGCTCCTTCCAATCATATGTCCTATGTCACATGATTCAAAGCAACTATAGCACCCCACCATTTTAACCCTTAATCAGTCCCTCTGGACTTTGGAAGAAGAAGACCAGAGAGGAAGAAAAGAAACTGGTAAGAAAAACAGTTTTTAGGAGTACAGTATTGAAGAGTGTGTGTGTGCTCGTCCTTCGTTGCTGAAGAAGACCATGCCATCAGAGAAATGCTGACATGACTTGCACTTTTGTTTTGAGTGAGAGAAGGCTGTGCAGGTCACCAGCCTCACCTCTCCTCCAGAGCCATCTGAATCCAGTGACCACATATTCATCAGGATGACTGGAGATGACCCAGGATGAGGCAACTGGGGTTAAGTGACTTGCCCAGGGTCACACAGCTGGTAAGTGTCAAGTGTCTGAGGTGAGATTTGAACTCAGGTCCTCCTGACTCCTGCACTGGTGCTCTATTCACTGCACCACCTAGCTGCCCCTGGGTAGCACAGTAATCAAAGGGTGAAGTGAGAAGGGCTGGCACTCAAGTAGTGGTAGTGTCCAAGGAAGAGCGGAGCACATAGGAGAGATTTTGCAAAGATGCTATCTACAGGCCTTGGCAACAGCTTGGATATGGGGTGGGGTGGAATGCGAGTCATAGAGAGGGGTCAAGGATACCTCTTAGTTGATGAGCCTAAGGGGCTGGGAAGATGGTGTTGCCTTCACATTAATAGAAAGGGGAGGGAGGTGGAATATGAATTCTATATTGGACATATCCTCTATTGGACATCTAGTTCTCTCCATTCCAGGCTTCAAGATTTCATGTTCTGCCACAGCTAAATAGCATGAATGTCAGTCAATAAGCCTTTACTAAGCATCTACTTACTATGTGCCAGGCACTGTGCTTAATCAGTGAGTACACACTAAGAAAGGCAAAAGATAATCCCTGATGTGAAGACACAACAAGCAAATCTAAATGTCTCTACACCTTGTTGAAAACATTCTACCAAGAATGTGGGCTCCTTGTCCATTTTCACATTCCAATTACCCTATTCCATCAAATTGTTATTTGATTATTTTTTAATATTTCACATAATAGCACAGTATCAAAATTCATTAGCGCAGAAGGCAGCCTTGCCTGCAAAAGTCCTGCACAATACCACAGACAGGTAGGCACTTAATATAATTTGATGATGCCCATAATCCATAGTAGCATTAAATTCAACTTCAGACTTTGCTCTCTGCCATCTCATTGTCAGTTTCAAACGTTAATTTCATTGAAATACTGAGTCATCCATAAGCCAATATCGCAGGGGCCAGCAATGTGGGTTCCAATATTTTCCAGAAGCAAAATCCATTTTCAATTTGACTGCAAGCAAGCTTCACGCCAAGCTGGGAGAGTGGAAGCCAGTTAGACCTAGGCTGAATGCCTACCTCTGACACATAACTATGTGACCTTGGATTTATCACTTGACTTCTCAAGGCTCTAGGCAACTAATAAGTGACAAAAATAAAAATAAAAGAATAGCCAAAAGAATGTAGGGACCATTTTTGCTTTCTCTTTGTATGCTCAGCACTTTACGCATGTATTAAACAGAGGGCTGCCTAGGCCCACAGAAAGCACTGCCACCTGACAACGGGAGCAGAATTACAAGCAATCTAAAAAGTGGCAAGACCTCCTGCTGCCAGGAAAATTGTTATACTAGTCCCCAATGCTGGAACTCACATCTTCCAGCTCCTGACCACTGGCGCTCTGAAACAACTGTGAAAAGATGGGAAAATATACTGGCATCTCAATTTGAATTCTGAACACAAATGATCATATAAAATGTTGAAAATATTGGTTAGTTTTCATAGTACTATAGTCCAGCCACATTATGGAATCTTTTGTAGGAAAGTAGGACACGAACATTTATCAAGTACCTACTATGTGCCACTATGTACACTAAGCTACTATGTACACTTGCCAAAAAGACTTTTATGGAGAACTTGCATGGGGCAGGGGATCACATGGTGGCCAGAAGAAACAATACAAGGACACTCTCAAGGTCTTTCTCAAGAACTTTGGATCTGACTGTGCAACATGGGAGACACTGGCACAGGACCACTCAACATGGCGTGCCCACATAAGAAAAGGTGCTGTGTTCTTTGAGCAAAGCAGAATTGAGACAGCACAAAGTAAACACAGGATGCACAAATTTGGGACATCCACCCCAAATATTCATACGGACTATCTGTGCCCAATCTGTGGTAGAGCATTCCAAGTTCATATTGGTCTGATCAGCCACAGTCAGACACACTGAAATTTCACTTTACGATGGTGATGTCATTTTGGTCCTCTTCAAAGACGAAGGACAACAACCACCAACCATGTGCCAAGCACTATATACTAAGCACATTACAAATATCTCATTTGATCCTCACAATAACTTTGGGAGGTAGGTAATATTATTACCCCTATTTTACAGTTGAGAAAACTGAGACAGGCAGAGGTTAAGTGGTTTGCCCAGGGTCACAAAGCTATTAAGTGTCTGAGGTGGGATTTGCACCAGATCTTTCTCACATCAGATCCAGTGCTCTATCCACTATGCCACCTCAGCCACCTCAGCGGCATGACAATTATCATCATTTAAAACACTTTCTACGGGAAAATGTTTTTCAAATCCTAAACAATTGATTTCTTTTTTTAAAAAAATCCCTTTTGTAAAATAAGGGCTTCTTTTACAACATGTACAGCATTGACAGAACCAGTAATGAGACCTGGAAGTTCTGTAAAGCACCCTACTGTTCTGTCTTCTCTTACAAAGCTACAAGATCATGAACATTTACTCTAGAGCTGGTAATATTTGCTCTGATGTAACAGGTGAGTTTTTAGCCTTATTCTCCTTCACCAACCTTTCCCTGCCCCCCCCAAAAAAACCCAAAAAGACAGCAAGAACAATTAAAAGGATTCAAAAATTTATTCTTTGCTTCTTTTTACAATAAATATTTACCAGTAATAGCACTCAACAGTTCAAAAGTAAAACCTATCAATGTGTGAGTTCCCAACATAGCAGCAAAAGTTAACATGAATCCTGATGCAATGGTGGGGATCTCATAATCCAGTGACAGAGAATAAGGATACAGGTTAATTCCTGATTATCTGAGCTAATTAAGAGCAGTGATAGAAATAATCATTTTATGTTTGGCTTTAGGATATGTTTTGAAATATAAGTATGTCAGACATTTTAAAAATTCACAACATTTTGCACTATCTAATTAGTCACATTTAGAAGCCCTGTCTCAGAAAGAGCTATCTCCATCCTTTCTCTGACCAATTTTTCCCTGTTCCTTATGTCATACTGAGAATGTATACCATCAACGTTCTGATAAAGGTCCAAGCTATGCCTTAACAAAATAACTGGGTTAGCTATCATACCCACGCATATAAAATCGGACAGGGAGATCTAACTTGTTTAAAAAAGGCAACTGAGATGAACTGAATTGGAAGGGATTGAGACTATGGCTCTAGATCACAAGTTTTCTTAGTGTTACAAGCAGATTATGAACAAGAGAGAAATTTTAATACAAGTTTAAGCTATTACTATTAAGAGTTGACTCTTAGCTGAGTATACAGATAGATATATATATACATGTGTATGTATATATCGCATATATAGAGTGCACATATTTTTGCATATACATATATTTAATTGTTAAATACCCACACCTTACATAAAACTAGATATTTTTTAATGCTACAACATTTACTCAAGATATACTATGTCATGGCCAAAGCCAATTATATAACATGCCCTTTTAAAAAATCATTTATTTTAGAGAGAGAAAACACCCATTTTCATCTATTTGAATTTCATTTCTATCTCTAATAAATTCCAGTTATTTTAAACCTATTGATTCTTCACAGTATGTATTTTTTCCAGACATAGAGTAAAAAAAAAAAGACAAAGTTATGAATTGAGACAGGTGCACAAAGTCCCTGGTACCTGAATCAGTTACAGAAAGATTAATCTATTCAATCATCATTCTAATGCATCTTTGTTTCCAGAGCACACAACCTCACTAAAAGTCTACCCAATATTCCTTACACAGATGCATAATTCATTTGTTCTTTATTCCTGCTAACTGAAGGGAAGTTTACTTCTTGGCAATTATTCAGGTCTTTGGCTATATGAGTGAATACAAGAACTTTAAAACTCAGCTTTGAAACTGGGGGATCTACCACCAAATCCCAATTTCTTGGCACATTTCCAAATGAACAAGGTCATTGTCCCATGAAATGCGACCTTTGAAGGGCATGTTGCCCAAACGATTATTTTAAATAAACACAAAATGTCAATGTATTAGGTTACATTATTAAAAATCAGAGATTTTGGTATTGGTTGGATACAGCAAATGAAACAGATTTATACTATCAGATTAATTTTCATAATTAAATACTCTCTTAAAATCTGGTTAGTAGTATCAAGTACCAACTAAATCTATTCTAGGTCAAGCACAATTATTTATTTAAAAGTGCTAGGCAAGAAATCAAGAAAACATAATCATGGGCATTTAAGGTCTAGAGCAAACAATTGTTTTTCTTTAACTGAAAATTAAAACTTGATATATTGTCCCCACTCAGATTAGGTACCACAGTTCAAAAACTAAAATTCAGGTACACAGGGCATCTTAACACTGCCTAATTTTAGCTTAGCATTTTGTAACTATGTAGGCATGGTTAAATCTGTACTGAAAAATAGATCTGGTTCATCATGCTGTATTAAAAACAGTTCTGTGAGTGACAGAATCATGTAGGGGAGCCCTAAACAGAACTGAATCTTTCATTTGTTTTCAATTTGACTTTAACGTGACCCTATTTTTATCTCCCTCCTATTAACTTGCAGGTTAGACAAAGTCAGATACTAAAGAGTGGGGAGAAATCATATAGTTTACATCATTTAAAAGGGGATAGCAAATACTTTAATTAAACTTTTTTTAAAAAATGACTTGCATTTGATTGTGATACAGATTGATCAAACACTTTTTATTTTTAAAACGGTCCATTTTAAGTGCATATGTCAGAGTGTTTCAAATGCAGCACCCAGATCAAAATTCATCCTATGAGTTCCAGGGTTTTGTCTGGTAGTTAATAAAGAAACTATTCATTTACAAGATGCTTTGATGAAGGTCAACTGCAACACATGATGGAACTAAGCTACTTACTCAAATTTAGAAACTTCCCACGTAATGATACTAATAATAACAATAACAGCTAGTATTTATATAACGCTTTAAGGTACACAGAGCACTTTACATGTCATCGCATTTGATCCTCGCAACAACCCTGTGAGGTAGGTGCTATTATTATCCCCATTTTACAGATGAGGAAACTGAGACTCAGAGGTGAAGAGATTTACCCAAAGTCATATAGCTTAGTCAGCACCTGAGGCAGGATTTGAACTCAGGTCTTCCTGGCTCCATAACCAGAGCTTTTATTCTAACACCATCTAACAGTGCTGAAGCCTAGAGCCAAAATCAAGTTAAAAGTTGGTTTAAAGCCCTATTTCAGAGTGATTCAAGACTTCTGCATAAATTTTTTGTTTGTGTACCCAAAGTCAAGACAAATTCCAGCCTCCTCCAGGCTTCATCCGTTGCCTCTGTAAGCACTATGCCAATCGCTATAAAGGACTAAAAATGTTCCTGCTATTACCAATTGGTCAAAGAGGTGGCAAATCAATGCCATAAGTAGAATGTCCTAGGTGTTGCTTAAATAAGAGGAAGCACAGGCTGAGTAACAGAAAAAGTAATGACGAGGCTTCCAGTTAAAATATTTAGAAGGGTCTTTGGCTCACAAAACCTAAGCTGCTTTTCTGGTATTCCTCAAAATACATTAACTCTATGTCTGTTTTGAAAGTAAAAGGTGGGGTCCCTGATATTATGATTAAGGAAAAGTATTCTTTTAGAAGCAAAGAAACTTTCAGATGTAGATGGCAATGGATTAGTACTATCTCCCCTTCAGCTTCTAAGGAGGTAGGATGACTGTTATTTCTTCTTCATTTTACCTCATTAAATGACAGCATAGGGCTATCTGTATATGGTAGAAATCCAAATGTTGACATTTAACAAATAAAACTTTGACTATTAATTGAAACTCCAGAAAATATAAATCCCAGAAAAATAATTTAAACACCACAAGAATGCATATCAAGGCATAAAATTAAAAAGAAAATTAGGACTGCCTCTCAATGAGATCCATAACCATTGAAAGGAGATTAGCCCACCAACCCATATAAGATGAATGAAGTTAATGAAGAAACTATTTTGCTGAGATTATGGCATGCAATTGGACAGTTAGCTCATTGAGTTAGTCCATCAGAAAGTTTCTCTTGGAAGAAACAATGCCCTGGGCCTGGAGTTGAATAGAAAGAAGAAAGACAGAATGGATTGTATTTGGTAAAATTTGCAGCATTTTAACTTATCCCAAACTTGTCAACAACAATATTCTCCCTATGATACCATACACCTGCAAGTCATGGAACACTCTAATTTCCAAAGAATCAAAACTGCAGGTAACTCAAAATGCAACGGAAAAATACATGGTGGGCTTAACTAGGCTACTGCACAAAATATTTTTAATTATATGTCAAAAAAATATTTTCATTTGCAAGCCTTCTATTCAGCTGTCCCTAAGATATTAATATTTTGTACCCATCAGCACATTAGTATTTAAAAAAACCTTGAAAATTTAACAGTATGAGGAGACAATAAACAGTGTTATGAACATTTTATCTCTCTATTAAGTTAAAGGGATAATAAATAAAAAGTAACACTAGGGTAATATACTGAGCAAAACAAATATGGAAGCAAAGTAACCCAATTTTTTCCTCATCTTTCCATTGTACTCCCCTTGATACACATATTTAAGTTTCAAGTACAGGGGATTGTTTCTTCCTTAACATATGTTTTCCACAAGTGCAAAAGGAAGTCTGTCATATAAAGTACAAGTCTGAAAAGAAATTTCCAACAGGTCAACACGAAACAAAAAAAATTCTGTCTCACTCAATTTCTGATTAGGTTAAGGCACTGTACCCTGAAATGTTCAGAAAATATGCAAAAATATACCATTGGTTCCATAAAAGGCAGATCCACTTAAAATTTAGGGAAAGAAACTTTGAGTTTATCCAATATAATCCACAAACCTGAAAACGCTGGGAGTGGTTCAGATGGTTGATTTGCAATACGAGCACAAGATTCTATTGGTAAGTAAATTCTGTCTCAGTTGTCTTAATAAACAGGGCTTTTGAGATACAGTTCCTACCAAAGGAAATGTCTGACTCAAGCAAAGAAAAGGAGGCATGGTATTAGGGACCTGCAAATTCACTCTATTTCCCAAAAGTAAAATTACCCCAGTCTCTCTTTCATTTTGTAATTTCTTTCTTTCATCTCACAAATCCCAATAAAACCACCTGTGAAAAGAACTTTTACCACTATAAGAGAAAACAGTAAAGCAAATGCAAAAAACAATTTTCATACTTGGTACAAAAGAAACACATGTAACACACTGAAAATAAAACATCCAAAACATACCATTACCCTTAAATGAAAAAAGGAAAGGAACTCAACTGCTAATCTGTACAATGTATTACGAATAATGGAATGAGGCTTCTGGACCAAATCATCATAAAAAAAAAAATACACAGCAGCTCTGCTTATAGTAAATGTATTATTTTGTTTAACTTCAAGTAACATTTCCCCCAGCAAAGGCTGATATATGAAACTAACAAAGTTAAATTCTCTATTTCCACTTCCTCTATATAAAGTCAACAAAATGACTAAAGTAATAAATGCAGAATGGTGTCCCCTCCTTCCCCCTCCCTACAAATTCACACCATATCCAGTTCGATTTCAAAGATGACACAGAACAAAATAAAACAAAAAAGTGAGAAGCTACATTCACTTAATTGGCACTTCCTCTAATTCCCATGATAGCCTTTTAAAAAACAGACTCAGTAACATTTGCCTGCATTGATTTTTCTATTTGTGATGTACATGTTTACTTCTTTTGACTCAGAAGAAGTCACAGAATACACAACACACAAATACCACAAACACATTTTTTAAAATTTAAAGGAACCATCGCCTGGCTCCTAGACTTCACATATCTAATAACCTGTGTGACAATGATTAGAATTTACAAATTTAAAAAATTAAATATTACATAGTTATTTTTTCAAAGTAGCAGATTTTAAACCTCAAAAGGAAAACACTGCAACTAAGCTTATGGTCAAATATTCATTGATAAATAATGGTTTCTCAAGTTTAAATACATATGAACATGGTTGTGCTTATTCTCTCCAAGTGCAGCCTGTCCATAAAAAGGGTTTAAGACACACTCTTCATTCAAGCACAAACTGCATTCAGTAGAAAAAAAAAATGAAAGAAAATTAGCATGTAACTCTCACCACCACCAAACTAAAATATGATAAAATTAAAGGATAAAAAAGTAAAAAATGATCACACCTGTGAAAAAGATGTGACCTATGAAACAATTAATTATAATGAAGGTGAAGGATTTTTTTTATTTTCAAAAGTAAACTTTATAAGTTACTGCAAGCTATTATAAGGAGAATGTATGCTCAATAAGGCAAATGTGTCATGTTTTTTTCCAAGTTAGGGAAACAGGAAAAACAAAAAACTCAATTCACTGCCATCCCCCACTCCCACCTCCATTCTCCCCAAAAAGAGAAAAAAAATTCAAGAATGGCCTAGAATTTACAAGACAGGTCTCAGAAGAATGATCACATCCTAAAATTGATAAACTTTCCAACCCCAAAGTGACTTTCTCTTAAAAGGTATTTTATCTACATTCCTCACAAAAAGTAATTGCACCACTAGACTGAGAATGTCAAATGTACTCTAACAACTGTGGTTGACAAGAACTCATCCTGTAAAACTATTTGAACAACTTGTAATTGGAGGGGGAAAATTCAAAAGAAGCCATACTAATGATTTACAACTAAAACCCCATTCACTTTGAACCCCCACAGAATACTTATGTAAAATACAATATAAAACAAAAACAGTAAAAGCATTTGCTAAGATCTACTCCAGAATAAAGAGTGTGAGGATGTCAGGCAATCAAATTCATGCGAGATCTCTCAGTCTGTGAAGACAAAGGCATTTCCATGGAAATAAGCAGCCAGTATTTGGCAGTTATAGAAGTGACTTAGGGTTGGATTCTTCTGTGATAATTTGGCATCTTCTTCTGAAGGTGAATTGCTTTTGTGGTTTATCTCTCCCTAGGTGAGTAGAAATAGGATATTGATAGTTTCCACAGATAGGTAAGACCTATTAACAAATCACCAAATATGAAAACACATTGTGTTCTTATGAATGTTGTCAGTGTTCCAAAACCAGCTTCTCTATTTTAAAATCAAACCAAGACAAAAACATAACCTGTATGAACCAAAAAAGCATGAACTTACGAAGCTGAAATCACCTGGAATGTCATGCTGGTCTAAGGTACACTGTTTAACCAAAAAGGTCACCTGGTTCTCCCCTCCCCCACAAAATACATATATAATGATAAATGGGAGTGAGATGGACAGGAATTATAGGAGTCCAGATTATATATGCTTCATCCCTGTCATCCATATACAACATACATTTAGTCCCCATTTCTGTCAAGTGGATAAGTTTAGTTCTGTGGTGATGGTTGGAGTATTTACAAGCATCTTATTTACAGTACTTCTGTAGATTGCAGGCCAATTTTCTCTTCTTCCACTTCTAGTCAATCTGAACTTGGTTTTCGTAATGAAAAGGGCAGAATCTTAAAGTGATTACTCAACTGGTTTACCTGTGGAAAAAAACCATGATATGAGGCACTAACAACTAAGTACTTTACCTCCAAAAAGTTACAAAAAGTCTGTCCTCTGAAGATATGAATTGCACCTTTCTTCAATTATCAAAGTTCTTCAAAGAGATCTGGAGTTGAACTTAGTTTTAAGTTACATAATTATTCTCTTAGGTCCTAAATTGCATACTGCTCCCATTCTTTAGTAGAAATTAGAAGAGGTGATAAGAGCCAAACTACGAATTGACCAAGTAGAAATACAATGATGAGAGGTATTTCTACAGAATTACAATCCTAAATACCATTAGAACTCCACCAAGGGTATCAAACTCTGTATTCACCACTGTAATTCCATGGGAATGCCTTATCAGCCTCACTATTATATTCCTGCTTGGTCAGTTAGTAGATTAGTTTGCTCCAAAATTCACAAGACCAGAAGATCCTAAGCCAAAATTCATTCTCTAAAACCCCCTGACCTAAATTAAAGGAGTAGACTGGCCTAAGGAAAGTAGAAAAATACTCTATTTCCTATAATAGTCCAGGTGAGCATTCCTGACCCTTAAAAAATGGTCTAGGGCCAGCTCCATGAATTTTTAAAGACAAACAGACCATATAACTTTAGGAATCACTAATAAGTGGTTTATTTCTATGCCAATTTATTTCTATTTCAATCATTAAATAATAGAACTAAAGTTTTAAAACAATTTTATATATGTGTGTGTGTATGTGTCTATGTATTTATCTATATATAGACACTATATATTTTAAAATTAACTTATTGTAAACATTTAGGCCCTAGGCTATGTTTTAGTAAGATTTATAGTAGTTTCTTATAAAAACTATATTTATATATTTGTGCAACTCCAAATGAAAGCTATTTTCAAAAGGTTATTTAGGATTACTATAGTGTGAATATAACTATTCCATAATTAGCCTCTTTTGTAAATTTAATTCTACTTCTTCATTGAAGAACATATATAGTATTTCACAGTACCTCTAACACCAATATTTTACAAAACTCAACACTTGAACTACAGAACTTTGCCTGAAAAATCAGTTATTAAACTGAAGCCCTAAATTAAAGACTTTTTTTAATATCTCAATGACTCCAATGAAATCACACTTCACCAGAAATCTTGAAATGAAATCCGTCAACAAGAATTAACCACTTACCATGTGCCTGACCCTTTGCTGGACAAAGGGGATATAAAGAAAAATAAAATAGGATCCCTACCCTCAAGAAGCTCACATTTTAACAGAAGAAAAAACATGAAAAACATCTATGTACATAACAAGGGTAATCTCCAAGAAAAGGCACTGGAGGAGTGGGATGTGGGGGACAAAAGGGGATGCAGAAGGTGCTAAGAGCATTAAGAATGGACAAAAGGCAAAGGATCACTGGAAGATCCATAGGATTATAAGAATTCCCTGATAACTAAAAGATAATGTACTCCCCAACAAATATACCCATTAGTTTGAAACTCCACTCAAAGAGGAGTAAAGCAGATAGAATGTCTGTTCTAATACATGTTTGTAGCAGTGCTTGAAAACAGCAAAAGCAGGGGGGAAAAAGAGAAATGCCTCTACATTCTCCAGCATGATGCACAGATTTCTATTGAAAATCAGAAGCACTATTTCCTCATAAGAATTTTTGATGGAGCTAAAAAAATATCAATTTCAGTTGGTATGATAACTAAATACTTCAAGGATTGATATTTTATCAGTGTCAGTACCACAAGCCAACAACTGCAGATGCTCTTTTATGATTTAGCAGATGTTCTGAGAGTGACTATGGCTTAAACATCAATCATCCTGTCATCAAGCAAGTGAGGAGCAGATCCAACCTTCACTAGGCTAAGGCTATGGTCAATGGACATACATTCTGACACCAAGACCATCCTCAAAGTTAATTCAGGGTGACAAGACTGCATGTGAACTAAAGGCACAGCTTTCAACAGTTACTCCCATGGGACAAAGTAGGGTCTAATGAAATATAGAACTTATGACACTTGAGGAATTTCAGATGAGGCCTTACTGTACCTCTCTATTGCTCATATGCACCTCTATGTAAGTCTTCTCTTTTTCAAAATAATTTTTTTTAGAGTATAACCAAATCTTCCAAAAGATCACTCACCACTTGTATTCCATAATGGACATGTGCCAAAGTAAAAATAATGCTTAGTAAGTACAGAAGAATGGTTTCCACATGAGGAGATAATTGCAAGTACACCAAAAGAACGACGAGGGCCAAAGGTACAAGCAGCAAATTCAAAGTCTGGCATCTTGTGTTGCTCATCTGACACACGATAAGGCGACACTTAAAAGAGAGGAGAAAAACAATTCAATGAGACATGCACTTCCAATGCTAATCCTAAAATATGGACTATTCCCTGAACATGCATTTTTGTATTATCTAGTTTCTAAAAAGGGAAAACTGTTATTTTCCCCAGAATACAGCCGGATTTTCACTAGTTTTATGGTTGCTTTGTTTTGTTGCTTCAGTTATTTCCTCATACAGCCCTTCACTAATGAAACTTTCCTTGAAACAAATCAAAAGAAAACCACCAAACTCAACCAACCCCCTTCAACTGATATAGCAAAAACGTCTGAAGTATACATTTCCTATCCATAATTCTCCCTTCTCTCTTTAGAGGAAGAAGGTACGGGGGATGAATTCTGTTAGATGATGCATATTCCAAAAGGTTAAGAGTTTGGGGAAATGGAGCTTGGATCAAGCCAACCTTTTCCAGAGGACCATGGAGGAAGAGAGGACCTCAGAGATTACTTAATCTAATTCCTTATTTTTTGGAAGAGGAAACTAATGACCAGAAGGGTTAAGTGACTTGTTCAAGGACACACAAGTTGTCAAGAGGTAGAAAATCCAAATCTAGCTCTTCTCCCACTGCATCATGCTACTTTCATTCTCTTACAAAACATCAGTTATGTAGCATGTTTCAAATAATTATTAATGAAGAGATATAATTACTGTATAGCTTGAAGATTCTACTCTATTATTATTGTTAATACAGAAATTAGTGGTTTTAAATAACCACAAATTACACTCCCAAAGAACTATTGTTCCATATTCTAAATATCACTGTAATTATAAGCAGAGAATTCCATAGATCATGAGGTTCTTTTCGCTAATCACCAGAACTCTAATCTAGAAATTGAGTTGTTCTACTATGACTGGAAAAGAAAAGACCAAGGAGAAAATGATACAGAGATATAACAATTGAATTTAGGACTTAAGCTGGGACTCCTGAGGAAAAATGCCATCCACATCCAGAGAAAGAATTATGGGATCGGAATGCAGAATGAAGCAGACTATTTTCTCCTGTGTTATGTTTTGGTTTGGTTTGGTTTTTCTCATGCTTTCTCCCATTCATTTTAATTCTTCTATGCAATATGACTAATGTGAAAATGTGTTTAATAAGAATGGATGTGTAGAATCCATATAAAATTGCAAGCCATCTAGGGGAAGGAGAGAAGATGGAGGAGGAGAAAATTTAAGGCTTATGGAAGTGATTGTTGAAAACTGAAAACAAATAATTAAATTTAAAATAAGACTTAAGTTGGAAATCATAAAATACAAGGAAGTTTCTCCTATAAGAGAATAGAGAATAGGGGAGAACTACAGAAGAGCGTACCACTTAACAGTTATGTGACTTCAGACATGTAAACTCACCTCTCTAGTTTCTCATTGGTAAAAAATTAATGAGTCATATTAAATGATCTCTGAGCTTCCTTCTAGTACTAACATGCTATGGCTCAGTCTATGTTGCTCCAGAAGATAAATCTAAGTGCAAATTCTAAGGAGACAGATTTCAGCTCAAAACAGCAAAGAATTTTCCTGTAGATATTTACCCATTTACTTTAATTTTCATTTTTTTAGCAAACATATTTATAGCAATCCCATGTAATTTTAAAAAATCTTTGACATTCATTGTGTTCTGCCCTTTTTCATTCTTAATTGTAGTATTTGATTTTCCCAGAACTTTCAAAAAAAAAAAAAAACCAATAACCCCCTCTTTTATCACTTAATTATTCTTGTTTTTAATTTGTTAATTTCTGATTTGGTTGTGATTACTTCCCTTGTTCTATTTTTCTCTAATGTGTTACTTTGTTCTTTTTCTAATCATTTTAAATGCTGATTTACTTTTTCCTCTCATTAATATAAATCAGGGCTATAGCTGTACCTACAAAAACTGCTTTGGTTACACCTCAAATCTTTTTGCAGACTCTGTTATGTTTTTGCTCTCTGCTAGATAATTTGTTATTAAACAAATAATTTTTAGTTTTCATATAATTATATGCTTCAAATATATTTATTATTTATAATTGTATTGTATCATTATCTATTAATATAAAATTTATCTTTTGAAAATTTATCTAGGGTCTCTTTGTAACCAAGTACACGCTGAATTTTTGTAAATATTCAATGTTTATTTCCTGTTTTTTTCCATTAAGTTGGGGAGGATTTTCTGGTAAGAAAGGGAAGGCACAACAGGAGACCCAAGAAAATATGTTCTCAAGAAGATAATAACAAAGAGAAGTAGAAGACTGGTGAAAAAGTTCAACTCATTTCCCTTTTCTCTTCCTCACTCTAACACAACCCAAAGAGCATAATATCATGTGCTTTATTTTAGGGCTTTTCTATTAACATATAGAGCCACCAGAGAAAGCATTTGTTGCAACTAGATCAATAAACTCAAGTATCTGCTGAAATATTTGTCTATAATCATATATATTTAAATGAGTTTTTAAACTATAGTTAGAATAGGATATAAACTTGAACACAAATATAATTCTACAATAATCTACAATAATTCTACACACAAAAAAGTTGTGCAACAACTTCAAACCAAAACTCATAATTAAGCTTGAACAGATTAGTTAATATTCAATAACATTAGCTTGGAGCTAATATTTATTATAGTTTCAAGATCTGTAAAACATTTTATATGTTATCTCATTTGATGCTCACAACAATCCTATGAGGTAGGAACTACTATTCCCTTTTTATAGATTTGAGTGATTTGTCTGACAGGTCACACAGCCACCAACTGTCTGAAGCAGGATTTGAATTAGGCTCTTTCTGACTCCAAGCCAGCACTCTTTCCTTTACACCACCAGATGTCTATGGGATGTTGGAACACAGCATTAGTAACATTATCCTAACAAGAAGTTGAACATTGTTTTGTAAATGGTTAAGGAAATATACCAAAAGAAAAACTCTCAAAATTTTGTTCTAGTCCCCAGTTATTCTAACTCTCTTGGTTTCAACTGCCCATAAAAATGAAGAAATTTTCATTTTGTTTTGGCTGACCAAGAAGTCCTAAAATCAAGTTTTTTTCTTAAAAATTAATTTATTCTTGTACCAGCTACTTTCTATAGTTGATATAAAATTCTAATAGTCTTCTTATGTTATCATGATTTAGATGAAGAATAAATTCTCACTGTGATGTTGGCAAAAGCTGTTCCAACCATGTAGTAGAAGAGTCTAGGATGTCTCTCTAAAATATCTGATGGTGACCAGAGGACCCAACTTGTACTCAGAATGAAAAGCAAACATGGAGAAACAAAGGGCAGCATTGTTTCATAGATGGAACTGTGCTTCAAGGTGTTATTTCTGTAGGCCCTGGAAATACAAAAAATATTATTACAATTTGTCCGTTCAACAAATACCACCATATGTATTCATATAACACTTGACAGTTTTCTAAGTGCTTTCACAAACATCTTATTTCATGCGCAACAACTCTTACTGCCACTTATGAAATGAAAAGAGGGGCAGAAAGATTCAAGTGCTTTGCCTACAGCCATAGAGCTAGTAAGTAGCAGCCCAAGATAAGCACATAAGGCTTTGGACTCCTAATTCAATGATCTTTCTACTGTATTACTAAAAAAAATCTATTAAATGCTTATATGTGCAAAGCACTGTACTAGGAGAAGTACAAGATGCAAGGATAAAGATAGGAATCTCTGAATTCAATTAATTTAGTAGAGAAAACAAGAGATGTATACAAAGAAATTTGACAAGTGCTGTTGAAAAAGAGGAGGGTATAATGAATAGAAGCATGATCTTCAATGATAAAGATGGTTTCAAGTGTTGCCTCTAACGCAAAATAACTGTGACTATGGGCAAATCATTTAACCTTTCAGAATCTCCAGGCAATTCTCCATGCCTATAAAATTTATAAGCAAGTTGCTAATCTGCATCTGTGAAGGAAGTTTCTACAGTATGAGTTTCTTACACAGATGAACTCAATGATCCAGTTTCTTTTTTTGTTTTGTTTTTAAATTAAAGAGCTACAAAGTGTTTCTAGGATTTAGAGGAGAAATAATTCTGAATTAGAAGGCAGCATTTGAGCTTAAGGAACAGGTGGAGGTTTGGACCACATGGTCTATACATTCCCTTCCAGACCTATTTCCCATGATCATCCCAAGATCTTGAAAGGAAATTGAACCAATGGCTTTCCAAATAAAGGGAACAGAAGAAACCAGGGCACAGAAGGAGGGAACAAAATCTATTCAAAGAACTACAAGCTATCCAGTTTGGCTAGAGTGTAGCATAGGTTTAAGGTTATAGTGAGAAAAAAAGTGAGAAGGAAAGATCTGGACCATACTGGGGAGGGCTTTAAATGCCAGGCTCAAGAGTCTGAAATCTGACAGCAGTGGTGAACTACTAGAGGTTTAAAAAAGAAAAGGGAGTACCATAGTCAGAACTGTGTGTTAGAAAGATTAGTCACATTACAGTAGGAATGACTGGTTGGGGAGAGGAGAGTTAGACTGAAGACCAAAAGAAGAGCAGTCAGCGTGCCCCTGGGGACTACTGAAACAATCCAGGAGAGATAAGAACTAAAATCATGGTGGAGATATTAGGAATGAAAGTGTTATACAGTAATGTAAAAAAGTCCTCAATAAAGTGTAATTTTAAATGCTTTCATTCAAACACTCAGCAAGAATAAGGTTGTAGCAAACAGTACAGGATAAGGAATGCATAAAACACAAGGATACATGAAGATCTGAACTTTCAAGGGAACAAGTCTCCACCTTTGTACTCCTCCCCACAGAATTCCAGATTTCTACTGTACCTGATAGAGTTCCTCAGTCAGGGAAGGGATGGTAGATAAGCTGGGCACTCCTTGGATCTGAGCAGATCTCTAATAGACCAAAGTGTAGACATTTCCTCTACAACCTCATCCTATATAATTTTTGTCCATGTCTTTCCCTATTTTCTCCATAGAACCCAAAGACACTGGAGGCCATCCTCCAATTTTCGCAGTATCTCAGAAACAAATTATCACACACAGGTCTGTTCATATGTTTTCTCTCATTATTGCTCTCTACCCGGCCTACTCCCTTTTTTAGATACATGTGTATCTTGTTCTCTTGAACAAATCATGACTGGCAGCAGCTACAACCTCCCCAGACCCACTAAACATCTTTCCATTATTTATCATTTTGATGGTTAGAACACTGAACTGTCCCATGAATTACCATTGTATAACACTTCAGGAGAAATACTGGTGTTAAAAAGATGGACTTTTGCAATAAGCAGTCTGGAATAACTAAAAAGCATTGTAAAGTTTCCCAAATGTATTCCACCTCAATTCTAGGCCCAGGTCATTGTCCACCTATAGCATCTATCCAAAATATGAATATAGACAGATTATCTCAATGGACTGCCTATTAAGTTACATATAATATTCTAGGCCTAGGCAAATAGTTCTTAAACTGTGGTCTCCAGGGACCCACAGCATTCTCTGAGACTCTTTCACAGGGGTCCATAAAGTTAATCTATCTTTATAATATTATTAAGATACTTTAGTTTATAATAGGATAAGTATCAAAAAATATAGCTCACATGAACAAAAATTCTTTGGGTGAGTCCTCAATAAATTTTAAAAGTATGAAGGGATCTTAAGATGAAAACGTTTGAAAACTGTTAGTCTAAACAATGTGTTTTTTATCCACTATTTTTCTATTGTAAGATTGAGAGGGTGTGTGTGGGTGTGGGTGGGTGTGTGTGTGTGTGTGTGTGTGTGTGTGTGTGTGTGTGTGTGTAGAAAAAGAAAGAAGGAGAGGAGAGGGAGAGAGGGAGAATGAAAGACAGAGCATTTTGCAAACTTTTGAAGTGCTATATAAATAAATTTCAGGCATTTTTTATGAAAAACAGGAAATAAAGGTTATAGATAATAATCAATTCTGAGAAAATAGAATTCAAAAAATGTTACATTCTATTAACCTGTAGACTCATAGAAAAAAAAGACCTTCGTGTCCAAATTAAAGAGCAAACTTTCTTCCAATTGATCAATTGTTTAAATCAGAGATACTTTTTTCACCTAAGATTTGAAAAAAATATAACAAGCAAACAGCAAGCTAAGTAACAGGCTAAATGGGCACTCCTTTCATCAGACAGTCTTGATCAAGAGGCAACACAATTCAAGGGAAAGGGAACTGGATTTGTCAGAGGACGTGGGTTCAAATTTTACCTTTGCTCCTTACCACCTATACCACCTATAGGGCAAAATGTAGGGCTTGTAACTTGGAGAAGGTTGTCCAAGGTCCCTTCCAGCTCTAAATCTATGATACTATAATCCTTTATAAAATAATAAAGACAAAACATGACAAAAAAAACCCATCCTTCAATTTATTAATGGCACTAAATACATCTTATCTTACTTGGGGCCTACTTTTCAATTCTTTTCAAAAACAAGTTCCTCCTTAAGCTACTACTACTACTACTAATAATAATAATAATAATACTAGTGTTATCAGTAAATATTTAGCATGGATAGTGTCATGTTTAAAAGCCATGCCTCCAAAGCTAAATGCTTCAATAGACTGGAAAGATTATGAACATGCCCAACCCAACAGAGACACAACCAAACCAACCCAAAAAACTTCTCCAAGATTGGTAAGTAGACTTTTGCTACCAAAGATGGCAAAGTATTTTTATGAAGGACCCTCTAAAGGCATTTATTAATGTGGCAACATTGTGTGAAGTTAAAGATCAAGAAAGAAAAGTGTTTCACATCAAGGAGACCTGGTTCCATACAAGTAAAGTGTCAACATCTGATATGAAGAAAATTGAGAATATTTCTTCAGCTCTTGGTCTTAAAGTTCTAAAATTTGATCATGATAGTACAAAAACTGTAGAGAAGAAAAAGCACTAGACTGAGAACCAGAAGACCTGGATTTCAGTCTTGCCTGTGACACTGACATCCTCAGGTAATAATCTTGGGGAAGTCATGTCATCTTTCTGGATTTGGGGAATCCATCTGGGAAGTAGACTGGATGATTTCTGAAGCTACATGCAGTGCTTTCTAAGGCACATGTGTCTACCTCTTCACTATCTAAATTATAAATAAAGGAAGAGCTAGAAGGCCTTTGTCTTGAATCTTCTTCAAGGTCTCTACCCTCAGCATCTCCCAACCTCTGGGAAGATATCAATCCTCACAAAAACTTAACTGGCATGACAAAACAAATTTAGCAGTTTTCCTTCTTTCTCCCTTTTCCCTTCCTAACCTGATTATCACCCTCCCACCTGCAAACTGAATCACAGGATTTAAGAGCTGGATGATATCAGCTAGTCCAACCTTCTTTATCTTACAGATAAGGACACCCAAAGCCCAGAGAGATTAAATGACTTGCCCATGGTCACAAAAATAGTGAGCATCAGAGAAGGATCAGATCATATTTCAAATCCACACATCTCTCTCCTTTCTTTACAGAAAAAAAGCTCTAAACTATGGAACTGGAAAGCAGAATGAAGAACATTTTCTCCGTGTTTTGTTTTGTTTGAGTTTTTCTCATAGTTTCTCCCATTCATTTAAATTCTTCCATGCAACATGACTAATGAGAAAATGTATTTAATAAGAATGTATGTGTAGTACCCGTATAAGATTGCATGCCGTCTTGGAAGGGAGGGGGACAGGGAAGGGGAGAAAATCTAAGACTTATGGAAGTGATTATAGAAAAGTGAAAACGAATAAATTTTAAAAAAAAAGAATTAAAAAAAAAAAAGAAGCTCTGTTGGAGTAGCCCAAGTGTAGAAGTCTTTCATCTTCAATCCATTATGGTAATACAGCAGTCACCTAACCTCTCAGAGGCCCAAATAACACCTTTTGGTGTAGGTGTGCCCAAAGTTGCCAAGAAAAATCAAAACAGGTCACAGCAATGCTGTAAATGATTCTTCTTTAAAGTTTTAGTTGATCAAAGACTCATAATGAGAATACCAACAAATAAAAAAAATTTTGGATAAAAGACAAGAGAACTAGAGAAGCTCAACATAAATTCTAGAAAAAGCACACAACCTCTCTAGGCCTCAGTGACATTCTCTATCTATTAAGTGTTACAGATGGACTAAATGATCTTCTAAGGTCCATTCCAGTTATATGATTCTATGAAATAGCTGTCAGCCTTGCCATAAGCCTCTTAAAAAGCACTAGGGCAAGATTTATAAAAAGTCAAGAGGAAATCATGTCCTCTTTCTTTTTCCCCAGGATATTTTTGGAGCTTTAATCAAAACATAGTTCTCATATGCTTTTCAAAATGGTTATAAGTCCCATGAAGAAAAAAAAATTTTTTTAACTAAATCTGTAATTTAATCGTTATAAGGTGTTCTTGGTAAGGTACTTATTTTACCAATGCAGAACAGCACCTTCTCTACACCTTCTAGTCTTGTACTATTCTCCTTCTCCAAGAGAGTTGACTGGGCCTCTGAGAGGTTAAGTGACTAGTTCTGGGGTACATAGCAAGTAGTTATCAGAAACAGGATTGGAATATAGGTCTTCCTGACTTTCTATTTATGTCAAGTTTCCTCTTCTCAAAGAAAAGGATAATAAACATGAATTTATTTAAGTAGATCTATACGAATAATCTTAAAATTCCTTTCCCCTCAATTTAAATATATTTTTTTTAAACTTACTTGAAAAAGTTATATAAACTCATTGGCAGAGTCACACATGCTGCACATCCTAAAAGGGAAAGATATTTTAAATTATAAATTTTCATTCAAGTCTAACAATGTAAACAAGTTTTATATCATTAATTTCAAATAAAAAAATCTTTTTACTTTACTATTATGTACAAAGCACTAAGTCAGGCACTGAGAGAGGTACAAAGTTAAGCAGAACATGATTCCTGCTTACAATTCACTTACTTCAAGAAGCTCTGATTTCATTTGTGTGAGTACTCGTTCCACTGACAAAAGCTGCAACTGCCTCTGGGCCTTAGTAAATTGTTTCATGAACTACTATGGCCAAAATAAATGCATTACTCAGTGGCTAACCTCTAAACTTGACTAGGCTAGCTCCTACACAGACATCATTCCTTCACCCAGCCCTTATTCAAAACCTTTCCACCTTGGTAGACCTGTGAGTCTGTATTCATCAACCATCATTTTCAAAAACCCAGAGTCCTATCTATGACATGAAGAGGAAAACACTTCTGAACAACAGTTTGGATATGAGGAAAAAGAAAACAGTTTTCTAAATAACATTCTTCTCTACTTACTAACGTACCTAGGTGTCACTTGTCTTAAAAAAATTTCCCTCAACCTCTTCTACTCTACCATCCCTTCTAGCTCTACTCCAATTTCTCTCCTTTCTTCACTGTCAAACCTTATAAAGGGAATCTACACACTTATCTCCAATACTTCCTCAAATATTCCCAGCCTTATTTGTAATATCAAACTTAAGTTAGCAAGATGCACCACTCAAATGATAAGGTGGTATGTTAGGGCCTGTCGCCCATCAGGGCACAGTCTGCCCTCAACCACCACTATTTGTCAATGTGCCTGTCTTTGAACAAATATTCTTCCCTACTCCTCATACTCTTCTTCTTACCACCCTCACCACAAATTGGTGGCAAAAGTACATATGAAAGGCCAAAAAGCCAGGAAGATGAGGAGTGATGAGAGATAGAACTTGGCCACTCTGTGGGATGATGTCTTACTCCCACATCTTTTATGGTCCCGCAGTGCTAGATATTCACTAAGTGCTTTAAAAATTATTGTTGGATTGACAATTTATAGAGAGCCACTGACTGCTTAGCCCACAATTTCCCTTTACCTTTTTCATGATCTGTAACAAAGTGAAAACATTAGCAATGTTATAAAAAAATGCTACATTGTCTGATATAGAATGTAAGTAGAAGTGACTGCATTTTTAATGCCAGGGTAAGGGACCAAAAAATCTTAATAAACAAAGCACCAAAACAAAAAGAATCCAAAACCAACACCATAAGATCACAGGCTCATAGATTTAGAGCTGGAAGGGACTTCCTTTAGAAATCATCTAGTCCTACTCCCTCATTCTACAGATGAAAAAACTGAGTTCCAGGACAGCTGAGTGACATGTGTATGATGACAGAGCTACAAGGAAGCAGAGCAAACTCGGTCCTGTGACTTCAGATCTTGAATTCTTTACATTAGCCTGTGTTCCTCTTCCAAACCTTTTATCTTGGAAGTCAGAAATTTCATCAGCTCATGATGAAAAATGCTACTTACTTTCTAAAAATCATGTAGATACAAATCTTTATCATTATGAACACGCCTTATGTTCCCTGAAAAGTGCTGGCATTTACCAATACATTTCAAGGAATGTTACTAGACAAACCAAATGTTACTACCAATTTCAGTTCTGTGGTAAAATGGCTTTTTCTCTACTAAAAATCAATAACTCAGAAAAATATCAATTGAAAAAAAAACCAGTTGAAAGTAAAAAGCAACCTAAATTAGTTTTTAAAGTAAAAATATGTAATTCCATTAATCTGCTTTAATAATTAAAGAGGTTTTAATTGTCATTAAAATAAAATAGGCAACATAAAACCATTCAACAGATAGCAAAAAAAAAAATATGGTCTTCTAAAAAGGAGCAGAGAAGAGAAGATAAGGAAAAAACTGAAGACATACAGAATATACTAAAATATATCTCAAAGAGCACTGCTAGAAAGATGCCCATCTTATGGCTCTTAAATGTCTAAAGACATTAAAAATACTTTTGCAACTTCACCAATATAAACATAATGGTCCTGTCATTTCATGGAGATTCTCTCAAGGGTCTAAGAAACATGTCAAAATTCTCAATGATAATGTAGTCTAGAAGCACAGAAACAAGAACCATGATATGGTGAGATACCAGTGTGTATCACTGGTGTGATCACAATAGTAACAAAACATCGCCAGATGCGTTTCAAAATGGGACCACAAATAAGTAATTTAAATTGCAATGTATAGAAGAATGAATGGAACTCAACTAATAGAAATTTTATCAAAAAGACACATGGCATCTAAAGATGTTATTACCTGAGTGCATTGTAATTATAATTTCTGAACTAAAATTTGGAACACATGGTCTGCAATGGATTCTATTTTTGCTTATTTATAAATGCAGTATGGTATTCATAGGCTTTATGACTAGAAATATCATAACCAATTTTTACTTTTACTGTACAACCCACATCAAACATACACAAATGGACAAACGTAATACAGTCTAGCATGTGCACGTTTTTAGGACACTCATAAAGTTTTTTTACGTGAGTGAATCTCAATGCAGTGATTTATATTTTGACTATAATATTTATTTAACCTGATTCATTCAGCTACTATTTGCCAAAATGTTGTATTTTTAAAACATTTTGATGGTTTATAAGCATGACTAGACAGAATAATTGAAATTCCATATTCATATATATCTCCTTTCCATTCACATATAAGCACTACCCATACTTGGAAAAAAGCTTCACTCTTCATACATTTAATTATAAAATAGGCAGATGTACCCTTCAGTACAAATTGATACTCTAAACTGCTATCAATAGAGAATAGGTGTATAAGAGTGGATGACAGAGAGGTAGAGGGAGGTAAGCCAAAAAAGAGAGGCAAAAGGTTGATGAACAGCCCCACAGAACCAGAGGCAGTCTTCACTATGGAAAAATAAGAACTAGAATTTGCCATTCTCATCCTAACCAACATCTTATTTCTCTCCACTAATCCTTAAGCCACTTCTTTCTATAATTAAGCCACTGAGGAAGAGGGTCTAGTCCCTAAATCATGTGGTGTACAAATGGCTAGCTATTCAGGAATGTGTTGGTTAAGAGTGAGGGCAGGGGCTTAAAACTAACTCAGAAAGGTAAGGTAACTACAGACCTCTCCTTGGATGGTACCTAATGCAGCTAATATTCTGAAATGTGGCTCACAGGGTAAAAAGGTCCTTATATTGTTATCTTTAAAATTTAATACATCTCTCCAATAAGACGAACTGCTTAACTCACACTGATTGAGATCATGGGAAAAAGTGGCAAAAAGTTGGAATGTCATCCAGTTAAGATTATCTAGTCACCACAAGCACCCAAAAATGTTCTGTCAAAGAGTAGATTATGGAAATAGTCATATGTTTTCAGGGTGGGCAGCACTATGGTACAAAAAAACTTTTTTTCTCAAAATGTGTTTTGGTTATTTTGGAGCAAAGAACCAAGAAAATACTCAAAACACATGTCTTTCTGCCTCTTAAGTTTTCAAAGTGCAGTTTTAGGTAGCACAAAAAGCAATCAAGATTCAGGAGGGTAGAGAAAAAAGAAAAAAAATCTGGGTGGGGTACTTAAGAAGAAAGGAACAGGCAGCTGAATTTTGGAAGAAATATACAATAAAAATCTCTAAAATATCTTTAGAGTTAATGGTGCAAGTAAGTGTGGCTTTAAAATTCAATACCAGGACAAATCTGGCCTCCAACTAAATCCTCTTTCAGCAATAAAAACTGGGGTAAAAAAAATAGATTAACTACTTTCAAACTAATCTAGTCTAAGTCCAGGATTTAAATTAATCTGTTTTTGTACTTGAAATACAAAGATTCTGTTGCTTTTGTGTTGGTGGTGGTGGTTGTTTTAAATAATAAGACTAAGATTCTGTGAAAACTGTCCAAATCTGTATGATACATTTTACTGAGACATTTTGCTAACTTTTATCTTTAATAACAGCAGCTGTAATCATAAGGGAATTTGGGGATGTATAATAAAAAACATGGGCTTTTAACAAAAGAGGTGGTGGTTAAGATAGGCTTTAACATGGAGCTTCTTACCAATAATCATTGCAGTGAATAGGTCTCTATATAAGAAATTAAACAGGAAAGGTTCATACCAGGCCTCAACTCCCACAACTGCAGTCACTATGTAGACAACAGAAATGGTCTGAAAGGAAAATGCACACAAAAGCATAGAGAGAAATTAACAGCTTGAAAGTTTGCAAGTCAAGTTTCTTTTCTGTATTATAAATCTAATTAAAAAGCTTTATTAAAATAAAAGTTGGACTATCAATCTTAAAAAGTTTCAAGGTGTTTTTTCTTAAAGCCATTTTTAACTCAAATATAGTATACATGAAGCTTTTCATCTCCATATAATTCAACAACAGACAGCTATCTACAAAATCTCTATAATATCTCTACATATATGATGACATTATAAGACGATGATTTCTATTCCCAACTAATTATCCCCAAAATATACTCCTACTTCTTGATTGGAGTTTTAGGTGGGAACAGGTAGAGAAATAGATCAAAAAGCTGGAATTCAAAAGGCAAAGGGAATTCAAAGCAAGCTTACAGTAAGAAAAGTTTGGAATAAAGCTTCCTGCTCAGTGAAAGGGTCAGGGACAGAGTAAAAAGGACAGCACAGATACATTTGTACCAATTCAGGCAAAAATAACTTGAACCACATCATTCACATAGTAAAAGGAATGACAAGGCTTTAAAAATGTTTAGCAGCAAATATGGTAATATGCTTTGCATGACTGAACATGTACAACCTGTATCAAATTGCTTAGGGGGTGAGGGGGAGAGAGAAAATTTGGAACTCAAAATTCTCTTAAAATTAATGTTAAAAACTGTCTTCACATGTAACTAGGGTAGAGGAATAAAATATTATTTTTTTTAAATGTTTAGCTGCAAAATGAAAGAAACTAAGGCAAAACATCAACTTACCACCTGGCTAATGTCATATCCCCATGGCAAGAAGAGAATTCCTGTATTATACTTCTCCCAGTGGGACAGGATGAAAGAAAACAAGACTACCCATAAGAGGAAATATAAAACAATAACGCTGACACCCGTTGTTCCCCGTCCAAAGATGGAATATACAGTCACTACAAAGTAAACACATGCCCAACTATCTAGTCCGTGATCAAATAACTCTCCTAAAGGGGTGCTAGAGTTGGTTCTACGAGCTTGTTTTCCATCAACACCATCTGGAACAGAAACAGAAATAAATCAAAATTTTCATAAGCACACAGAAAGCTTTTATTATGAGTCACTAAAAAAAATCAGACACGTTACTAAGAGGTAATAATTTAGAGTATATTTCCATCTAGGATAAAACTCTTACCATTAATGTTTAGGATTAAAACATTTATTAACTCAAATATGAAATCTGTCACCTATGGTTAAAAAGCTTAATCCACAATTAAACAAACATATTAGCAACTAAATCTGAAGAAAATAGCAATCTTCCACAAAGAACATCGCCTAGTACTCAGACACCACCATCTTAACCAGTTATTTTCACAAAGATATTGGGTACATATGAACTAAAATGTAGAATCTATTATTTAAGACCTCCATGAATATGTGAAAACCAAGAACTTATCTTAAGGCTTCCAGTTTTATTACTTCAAGTTCATACTGTCCCTAGGCTGTTACCTTCCTGTTGCTCCTCATACATGACACATATCCCCCCACCAGAGGCTTTGTACAAGTTAGCTCCCATGCCTAGAACCTGCTCTCTCCTTGCCTCCTTGTCTCAAAGTCCCTAATTTCTTTCAGGGTTCAGCACAAGCTTCATCTTCTCTACATGAGGACTTTTCCTCCAAAATCACCTTTGAATACATATACACCCCCACGTCATAAGTTTCTTGAGTCCAGGGACTGTTTTACTTTTGTCTTTTGATCCCTACTGGATGGCACACAGAAGGCACTTAACAAATGCCTACCAGAGTTTTACCTTTAATAAAGAAAAACAATTTCCCATTAGCCTGTCAAATGACTAGTCCTAAAAGCAGAACTTTGAAGTTCTATATTAAAACTTTGCCTTCACATTTTTTAATTTGTAAATGCATGTTCTTACAATATTAAAAAGGCATTTTATTCTCTTATATCAAATCTTTCCTTGGCAATCCTTTTCTCTGTTTACTGTTTTAGCAATCTATTTTCAGCCCAACCCATATCCAAATTACTACAAATATAGAACTAGTGAATAGGTATTAACAAAGTTTTCTATACTTTCTTGCTAGATACAATGGTTATTAACAGATAGACAGACATCTCAAGAGGCATCATGATTCCTTTAGAAACAGTGAGCACTCACTAAATAAGCATTAAATAAATGTCATTTCTGCTAGGAGTCAGAGCCACAGATTTTTCTTCCTTATTCTTCAATGGTTTAAGTTCTGGTTGGTAATAAATTATTTGGACAAGATCTGGGGCCCTATTTATTACTAACATTAAAATACTAGAGCCTGGGCACAGGAAAAGATGAATTAAGTGTAATTAATAAGGTGGGAGAGTTAATTCACTAAAAGAAAAAATGTGACCTCCCTTAATGAAAGAGAATAATTGTTTTATCCCTGATTAGACTACAGAGACCCACAATCTTACCTAAAGTGTAAGCAACAAAGTTAAGGATGCCCACTACAGTCCAAACCCAGCCAGGTACATGCTTCTGTCCTGGTGCTGAAAAGCAAAAGACATGCTCTTTAAGACATAACAACTCTTCCATAACAAACATTTTCAATAAGACTTGCTTCCATTAGTGAATTAAAGTAAAAATAATGTCAAGATCATATAATTAACATCTATCTACTGCAATGCCACAATGATCCAATGAAGTAAATACTAAAATAATTGTGTTTAGAACTTCCTGAGGTACTGAAAGGTTAAAAGTAACCTGCCCAGGCAATGTGTCAAAGATACAAATTGAATCCAGGGCTTACGGACTCTGAGGCCAGTTCTCTATTCACCATGTCAAACTGCATTCATTATCCAAAACCACCAGTTCCATTTTGCCCTAAAAACTACTTATCTTGGAATGAAAAAAGATCTAATGTGCACTTGGAATGTAAAGAATGTCTAACGCTCTTCTAAAGCCATCATGTTTGGGAACAGGGCTTTATTGCTTATATGAAAACAGCAAATGTTTATTGACCATCCTCTTTCCAATCACAGTACTTTATTAATATAATAAACCCAAAATATTTTCACTATAAATATAAGTGGACCTTCCCAAATTAAGGCAAATGGAAATGTTTTGGCTTCACTTTTTTCTTTTTCTTTTTTCTAGTGGAATAGAAAGAGCACTGGACTTAGTTGTAGTCCCACATCTCTCACTAGTTATGTTACTTGTGGAAGGTAAATTAAATTTTATAGGTCTTAATTTCCCCATTTATAAAAGAAAAGCATTGTGGAAGAACAGAAAAGGAGGTATATCTCCCTACTCTTCACAAAAAAGCAGAGTGTTACAACTGCTATCATACTCAGTCACTATTCCCCATTTTTGCATAGCTGGTTTTTGATACAAGAAGATTCAATGCTTGGGGGGAAGGCATGGAAATTTCCCAAAATGGCTGTAATATAAACACAAAAGATACTAATTTTAAAAAAAATTTAAATAGTATGGAGTACCTGATGCTTACATTTGTATAGAAATTTCAACTTTTGAAGTACATACATCATCACATTTCATCTTCACAATTACTTTGAGTTAGCCAAGACTAGTATTATTTTTTCCAATTTACAAATGTACAAACAGTGTCATAAAGGGTTAATGACTTGCCCCAGGTCACAGAATAATAAACTAGATTCTGATTCCTAGTCCAGCAATCATTCCACTATGCCATGATGCCTCTCTAATGGTCCTTCTAGCTTTGAGATTCTATGAAATATAAAAAAGCTAAATCCCTTCTTAAACATAAATAGCAATAAATTATATGGGGCATGGTTTAGGAATAATCAATCCTAGTTACTAAAATATCCTGGTTCCTAGAAAGATAGCTATGGATTATCAAGTTTCAAAAATACATTCAACAATAAAACTATATTGAATAGATTTTAATCTTTTTTTTCCTTCAGGTAATGTGTTGGGATATTACAGTAGTACCTCAAGGTCATATTAGTGATATTAATTACTCTATTACATATTGCAAAAGTGATTACTGACCGAGTTCCAGACATTAACTGAGAATTTTAAAGGTCCTTATTTGTCTTGAATCTCTACTATTCAGTTAAACTGTCTAAAATTATTTTGTGACCACTGATTATTGACATCCTAATGAATATTTATTACAAAATAATTATCTCATAATACCATATAATATCTGCATTAAGTTCTGACACATAATTTATCATCAAATAAAAGGCTACATCTTAAATAGAATCAGAAAATAAGCACATTTGTGGAAATTTGAGGGTGTAAATGGTTTTTTTGGTGGGAATTCTTACTAGTTTCTTTTTTAAAGACAGGTAACTTAAATTTAGACTCCATGACAGTCTTACCTGATGCAAAAAAGTCAGGATCAAAGTAGGCCATAAGTAAGAAATTGAATATAAGCAACAGAAAGCCTGATAGGGTTATCAAATTTGGAGCCAGCCACGTAGGGAAAATCTATTTTAATTAAAAAAAAATAAGTCAGAATAAAAAGTTGTGCAGTGTATATGTAGCATATGCTAATTTAAGATAATTAACACTAATTTAAAAGATAATTTAGAAATTTTCTTCAATTTACATGAACTGTCTATGCTTTAATACAATTAGAATTTTAATATTAGTATTTCAATCTTAATTTTCTATCACTCTTCTCAATATGCTTTCACTCATTGAGTAAATCAAAAATGATTATAACTACAAAAAGATATGGTTAAGAGGTGGGGTATAAGAAAGGGAGAAAAAAGTATTCTCATTTTACATTTATGTAAAACTTTCCATTGGGCTCAAGATACTTTGGTAAATATGATCACTGTTCCAATGAATATCTACAGAGAAAGGTAGAATATTTTCCCTCTCAATGGAAGAAACATTTACAAGTTCTATAATGAAGCACAAAAATATATCCCACGATTGTGAAAAGTATATTTGCTTTCTTAATAGTATATGAAATTTCTCTGTTGAAAAATATGGAAATATAACCTTACAGGTCACCCCACAAACACAAATTGCAAGAAAATTATGTAACAAAGCACAATTTCAAAGGACTATGGCTTATAGCAAAATTAACTGCTGTGCATCAATTAGAGATGGGATATTTATCTTCAAGCAAATGTTGCAGAGAAATTCTGAAATGAACAGGCAAAGAACCAACTCTTAATATCATGTAGGCATAAGGCAGGATAGAACTGCTTGTTTGTACATCTACACACAAGCTACTATTTTCAGCCATATTTTCATTCTAAAATTGGGATAAGAGTAGCAGTGGGTGTATAGATTATGTGAATATCTGGATCCTCAGAGTGGTGAGACATCTAAAGACCTTAAAGGTAGGGAGAAAGGACTTTAAAGGAAGAAATACTAATGTTACTTATAAGGAGAAAACTAAAATGGTAGAAATGAAAGCCAAAGTGATTTGTAAAATAACTGAAAAACAGAGTCAAGTAAACATGAATGACACAGTGTTCTCAGCTCCCATTTCCCAGCACTGGTTGCATTCATACCCCATGAACCACTAGTCATATTTGAGGAGCCACAATACTCATTGCTCCCCAATGCCACTTCAGACTAGTTTGGCAAATGACGCTAGTCCTTGAAAATGAGCATTAAAATTATTATCCAAATTTTATCATTGATAACCTTTCTTTAATATTCAGGAATAAATATACAGATGAGTTGTCAGAAAGCCTTTAAATTTTTTACAGCATGATCCTCATCATCCTATTTTTGAAAGTAAAAAAAAAAAAAGAAAAAAAATCTAATAACCTACGCCCCCTTTGGCATTTGTCTGATAGTCACTGTCATCAATGAAATGGTGCAGTCTTTTTCCAGCATTATGGTAATTCTTAAAAAAGCTGGTTATGAGAGAATTTTTGTGGTAAAGTAATTTTTCAGCCATGTCCAACTCATTGTGACCCCATTTGGGATTTTCTTGGCAAAGATATTGGATTGGTTTGCCACTTCCTTCTCTAGCTCATTTTACAGATGAGGAAAGTGAGACAAACAGGGTTAAGTGACTTGCATAGGGTCACAAAGCTAAGTGTCGATGGTTGGATCTAAGCTCAGGCCTTCCTGATTCCAGGTCTGGCACTCTACCAACTGCTAATAGAAAAGAACACAGTAAGTTAAATCAAGATGTGAAGATCAACTCAATCCAGTCCACTCTAAAGCTGTCAATAAACTCAGAGCTTTGTAATCTGTTTCCAGGACCCTTAGGGATCTCAATACTAAGTTTAAAAAATGTGTGACTAAATGTTAAAGCTCATTATCAACTTAATAAGCAAAACAAAAGCAGCTAAGATACAGAAATACATACATTTTCTATCATCTTACAAGTAAGTAAATTTTTAAATCTCCCAAATATCATCTCTATTGCTGGAACAGAAATAGCCTAGTAAAAGCTACAGCACAGATTAGAAACATAAGATAGTCTTACCTTTACTATAGTATTCCAAAATGGGTGCATAACATACAAAGAGAGTGGATTGGTATCCATGGCCCTGTACTGTAAGAGAAAAATGATTAAAACTTTCAGAAGTTTATCCCTCTGCCTATTCTGAATGTTGGGTTGAATATTATTCAATTCTAATGTCACCCCAAAATTGAATAGCACTTTGTAAATAAAAAGGGCAAAAGAATGGCTTTATATTGATTTTAAATGATTTATTATTCTTTTCTTTACCTCAAAAAGCCTGGTAGAGAAGGGCACTGAGGTTACTAACACAGAAAATGTCTAACTAAGTTAGGTCAATATGATTTGGTTCCACCAGACCTTAATCACAATTCTTGGCTTGCAACCCTCCATTTCAACCTGGGCCAGAATTGGGGGTTAAAGATTTGGGGGAGGGGAGTGTATAACAGATGGAGAAAGAGGCAGAAAACTACTCCCACTAATGTCACAAATCAAGACTCTAAACTTCCTGTACAGTCAATGAACCAGATTTCCTTTCACTTCATCCTCAAATTTATTTGTGTATATAAAAATGTATATACAATATAAAAAATTTGATGTTTATTATGTATTTAATTATGTTTTCTCACCTATTTTAAATTGAAAGTTTGAAGTGAGAGTCCATGTTAATTTTTTATACGTAACTCAATTTTTCAGTAAAATAGATCACATACACTTACAAAGTATCGTAAGTCTTTGCACCAAAAAAAATTAATATAATTAAAATTAGAAGGGAAGCAATAAACCAGGGACAAAACTTTTGCAGTAACCTTTTCTCATGATGATTTGATACACAAAACATTCAAGGAATTGATTCAAATATATAAGAATAACAACCATTCCAACAGATACAGATGGTCAATATATATATACAATGTACATCCAACAGATGGTCAAAACATATATACAGGTAGTTTTAAAAAGGAAGAAACCTCAGCTATCAATAGCTATTAGAAAAAAGGCTTAATTGAAACCACTAAGAATTAGACAAGTAAAAAATTAAAACAACTTCGTCAGACTGGCAAAGATCACAAAAAAGACAAATGGTTATTGTTGAACAGGCTGTGGGAAGATAGATACACTGGTGTGCTAATCCTGGAATTGTGAAGCAGCCCCCAGTCTAGAAAGCAGTCTGGAAATATGCCTACAAAGTCACTAATCTATGTGTTTCCTTTGACCCAGATATACAACGATTAAGCCTATATCCCAAAAGAGATCAAAGACCAAAAGGCCCATGTGTACAAAAATATAGGAGTATTTTTGGTTGTTGCAAAGAACTGGAAACTAAGGAGGTGGCCATCAATCAGAGAATGGCTGGACACACTATGGCTTATGAAGGTAACGGAATTCTTTACAGACATTTCTTACTTTACACAAGTGGACCATTCTGCAGACCTCTACATAAAGTGATTTTTTTTATGTAATCTGAATTTGCCCATGGACACAAAGAAAGAGTGGGAAGCAGGAAAGGGGCCCACACCTATGGAGGGGGCTGGCAGACAGTTCAAGGACACACAGGGGTTGGAGACAGAGAAGAACAGGAGGAAGAACATGCAGGGGCCAGGGCCTGCCACATAGGGGTTTGGGCACAACCAAAAAGAACATGCATTGGGCAGACACATAGAGGCTGGACACAGACATGGAATGGAGAGGACAGGTGACACAGAGGGACAGGGCAGGGGTGAGCATAGTATTGTACAGTAAAGTTAACATAAGTAGGGTGGGTTGAAATGCAGGTTTATTTCAGAAATTTTTATGTATAGTCAAATTTGTATAATGAAAATTTATACAAAGTGAGAAATGTCTATTGTTGTAAGAAATGTAGAAAAGAACCATTTCAGAGAAATTGGGGCCGACTTGTATATACACTTTTTATGTGTACATGTTCTACTTTACTAAGTGAGTAGAGCCAGGAGAACAATTTATATAGTGACAGCAATACTGTAAAGAAAAATAACTTTGAAAGACTTAAGAACTCTGATCGATGTAATAATCAATAACAACTCAAAACGAATAAGGAGGAAGTAAATGATCCATCTCCTGACAGATTCCAGGGGAAACAGGAGCTAGCAACAGCATCAGAGAAAAATATAGAAAGTAGAGTCGCTGACATTTTTTAAATGCACATAAAAGAAAAAAAAGACCTAAAGGAAACATAGTCAAGTAGGACAGTTTTGAAAGTAACATCTTAAATTTACTATATGCTTTTTCAGAAAGCAATCTTCATAAGATAAAAATTCATGTCTTCACATATTATCCTCTTTTTCTGTTCTATTTTGTATATGAAACTATTTCATCTTGTCAGCTGTTCCTTCGTAGATGAATCAGGAAGTTTAAATGGGTGATCTGGGAATGAAGACATGGGGAAAAAAGTGACTGAGGATTACTGTCTAATATAATGGGAAAAGACTTGAAGTCATGAAAGATTGGTTCTTTTCTGTTCCCCTCTGCCCTTTACTAACAGCATAAACTGAGGCAAATCATTAAACTTCTTAGAGTCTCAAGCTTCCTTATCTATAAAACGAAGATAAAACTTAAACTACCCAGCTCTCACAGGATTATTGCAATAAAAAGCATTTATTAACTGACCACCAAGTGCAAGCCACCATCTTAGACCTCCAAGAATACAAAGACCAAAATCACAAAAGTTCCAGGGGTGGGAAGGTGGGGGGAACAGTGTAGGGTATGAGACATAAGTACACATATAAAACTAATTTGAAGAGGAAGAGAACACTAATCCCCCTGGGAAAATCAGAAAAGTTTGGGAAGAAGCACATATGTAGGAAGATACTGGGAAGTAAGATTTTGAAGTGCACAACAAAGGGAACATCACTGAATAGGTAGTGGACAAATTTGTATTTAATGTATAGTGTACAAAGGTAATTACTATGAAATAAATCTAGACAGGTAGTCTGAAGCCAAAATGAGGAGGACTTTTAGATGCCAAGCTGACCCTTCCCAATAGATAAATGATGAAAAGACATCACGTAACAAACATTTAACAAACAGTACCACACACACTGTGCTAATCACTGGAGATATAAATACAAAGAAAAAGCCAGTCCACCTTCAAAAAGTTTACCTTCTAACAACACATAAGAGAAAGCTGAAAATGGGGAAGGGGGAGGTACTAAGATGACAGCATGGAAGTAAAATTCACAAAGTCAGAAGCAGAGTTAGCAAGGGAATAAAGGATGGCCAGCCTGAGGTCTCCCCAAAACATAGAGGCTCCAGAAAAAACTCACCAATGGGAGATTATAAGGGCCAGAGGGAGAGGGCAGTTGAACTATGGTGGCAAAGTCCAAAGAGTAAAGCATGGCTGATCTGGTCCTTCCTCAAGAATGGATATTTAGAGGAACAAAGCAATGGAGGAAGGGGGCCTCAAGGTTGGAGAGAGAAGGTAGGTGAAGCATGGTGCCAAAGTCCAGTAGCAGCTGAGGGGACCAGAAAAGGTTTGCCACAAGAGTATGTTCTTAAGGCTGAGGGGTCCAGCAAATGAGGCCAGTTGGGGGCTAAGTGGGACTCTGAAAGACAGCTAGAGGGAGCAACAGCTGATATCACCTGACAATAAGGAGAGAAAAAAGAAGGGAGTGTATATGGAGGTACCAAGTAAAGACAGCTTTTTTAAGGAGTTTATCTGAGAAGGAAAGGCAAGTCTGGTTTAAGACAACAGTCAGAGAGCAGAGAAGGATCTAGTGAGAGTTTCTGGTTTTGGTTTTGAAACGATAGGGGAGACTGGGAGACAGCAGGGAAAGAACCATTACATAACTAGAGGCTGAAAACCAAAGAACGAATGGAGATAACAGTGGAGATAATCTCTAAAAAAGAGGGGCAAGGATGACACACAGGATACAAGCAGGGGTTGGCAAACAGAAGGCTCCTCTTCATCAGAGACAGAAGTGAAGGAAATAGTGGAGAGTGAAATGAATTTTAAATTTTGATATATATGCATGTGTGTGATATTCTTTACACATTATATAAACGTGTGACATTCTTTCAACTACAACCACGCTGCCATTGAAAATTTGAGGAGTTAAGTTTAGGGAAAACAGAATTACTGTAAGGTATAAATGAGCTCTGATGGTTCATCATGAAGTTGAGGTAATCCTGAGTTCTCAAAAACTACAGCAGCAGCATGTATGCTCATTATTATTCATTTTTGGTCTAGACCTGTGGGGGGTTTTTTGATGTAAAGAACTCCATGAGAGGAAACTTCCACTACCCATGAAGATCTATAACTGTTACACAACTTATAGCTTAGTGAGTTGCCTGAGGAAATGAGTTGTTAATTGACTTACTTAAGGTCACACCTTTTTCCACCAATAAAAATGTCTCCTCCAACAAAAAAAAATTATTACTGTTACCCTCTACTGCTCAAAATGTCATCAGCTTATAACAGGCATGGGGAACCTCTCCTCCCTATCAAAGTTAGATTTTGTCCAGCGACACTGACACTGTGGCTAAGAAAATAAACATGTTATTCTGTTATTCAGAAATTCTCAGTGGCTCCCCATTGCTCTCTTCAAAGTTACTAAATGATCTCTTAATCACCAAATTCAATGGCCTTTTCTCAATTCTCATTCTCTTCTACCTCTATGAAGCCTCTGACTTGTCAATCACTCTCTCTTCCTTGAAACTCTCCTAGGTTTTTGTAACACTGCTCCCTCCTGGTTCTCTTCACAGCTGTCCGTCTGTTCCGTCTCCTTTGCTGGACCTTAATCTACTTCATATCTGCTAACTTTGTCTTGGGCCCTTTTCCTAACTTCCATATTACAAGAGAGGGTACTACCACTCCTCCCAAGTCACACAGACTCACTCACAGCCTGGCAATCATCCTCCACTCTTCACTCTCTTTCATATCTCATATCCAATCACTGGTCAAGTCATACTGATGTTACCTTCACAATATCACTTGCATACTCCCACTTCTATCTCCTCTGACACTGAGACCACCTGCAAGCAGGCTCTCACCACGTCATGGTTGAACTATCGAAACAACTACTGATTAGTCTCATTGCCTCAAGTCTCTCTCTACTCCAGTTCACCTTTCAAGAAATCCCCAATGGGGAAACTCCCCCTACTAATAGAGTTGTCTCCAGAACTGAGGTTAAGTAGGTTGCTCAGGATTACAGCCAAGATGATTCAAAGTCAATATTTAAAACTCGGGTCTTCCTGGTTCAAAGCTGGCTACCCACTACACTATACTACTTGTCACATAATATACATTTAATAAGTCTGGCTTACAGTAAGCACTTAATAAATGTTTTTTCATTCATTCATACATAGCCTAAAGATATATATATATATTATATATGTATGTATATTCTGTATATATGTCACACATATCATATGAAACATATACAGGGTATCCCCAAAATCTTAAGTCATTAAAGCCTAAAACTGCACTAAGATTTTGGGGACAGTCTGTATATATTTTACCTTCCCCCAAAGAATGTAAGCCCTTTGAGCAGGCTATAAGGTAGTTAGGGGGCATAATGAGCCGGGAATCAGGAAGACCTGAGTTCAAATCCTGCCTTAGACATTTACTAGGGACCCTGAGCAAGTACCTCACCTCTGCCTGAGCTTTCTCATGTATCTTTCCTCAAAGATAATTAACAGACCCTATCACACAAGGCTCCTGTGAGAATCAAATGAGATATCTGTAAAGTTCTTAGCACGATGCCTAACACAGAGAAAGTGCTTAATAAATTCTTGTTCCCTCCTCTCCCCCTTCTTCCTTCCTTGAGGGTAGTGATTTTTTTCATTTCTGTCTTTGTATCCCCCATGTCTAGTACAGCACCTGGTGAAAATAGTGCTTTATAAATGCTGATGGACTGAAGTCAAGGAAAGTCACCTCAGGCATACAAAATACTGTAATTCTTTGAATAGGGACAGTTTATGGGAAAAGGAGAAAGGAAAAGGAAACAAGGATCAGGTTGGGAACTCTCAAGTAAACCAAGTTTTTGGATAGAAAAATCATCTATAACATAAAACATGAGAGAGCTCCTTTGCCCAGGCTAAGCCCTATATCCAAGAGTCACTCCCTCCTATGTATACTGCCAGATTAACTGAAAAGGACAATCAAAGCCTATTCTGCTCATTCCATCATTAAACCACTGGATGTGTTCATTATATTTCAAGCTAAAAAGAAGCACTATATAAATCTAAGCCATAAACTCACTGTTACCTTGCATTCTACTAGAATTGTCTATTGGCCAACTATCCTGAAATATTATTTAATCAGATCACAAAATGTAGGAGTTGAAAGGAACCTCACTGGCCATCTAGCCCAATCTATTCAACAAAGAATATCCATTCTCTGACACACCCATGCCCAGTGGTCATACAACCTCTGCTTGAAAATCTCCAAGAAGAGGGATCCTACCATTTCTCAAGATAGTTAATCAAATAAATTTTAAATCATGATCAAGATATTAGTACTTTGAATATTTTATTATATTTTAATCCATTTATGGCACATTGTCGACTTCATTTTAGAACACTCACATACAAAAATTACAAATGAATGAAAACTAGAAGATGAACCAAGAAAGAAAAGACACCAAAAGATAAAACATCCTTTAAAAATTATTATAACTTCATGCCTATGCCCACATGCTTCAATATCACCTTTGAAAATAAGAATAAAAATCTTTTACATAAGCAAAAACATACCATTCTTCAATCTTGTAAGAGAATTTATTGTTACACAGTAAGATACATTACTTGCTATATAGTTGCATTCTCATAATGTCCTTTGTTATTTTCCCTTCTCAAATCATAGAGGAAATACTCAGTTTTTCTTCTCCAAATACTTGCGGCACTGTTGAGGGAAGTGATAAAACCCCAATTTGCAAAGACGCTGGAGCCTACAACAAGAAGAAAGCCTCAGGAGTTTTACCATTAAATGCTCAGCATTTCTGAGCATTTAACATTTGATTCTGTGCTTCAGAAATAATTGCTAATTTCAGCGTCTCCTTGAATAACAAATAACACACTTTCAATTAGTTCCTTAGTATATTCCTTCTTTGTATCAGTACTGGTAGCCTCAACTATTTTTTATGCTTACAAATATTACTCTCCAGTCCTGACTTCTTTCCAGGTTCCAGATATGAATTTACAGTAGTTCTAGATTTCAAACTCGATATATTTAAAACCAAAACTAATCTTCCCCACCAAACCTCCTCCTCTGATTTCTCTATTTTTGTTAATACCACTATCTTCCTAATCACCCAAGCTAGAAATCCCAGTAATCTTTGATTATCTCCTTACCCCTCAACATTAAATCAACCCCTAAATCCTATAGTTTCTACCTCTATAATATCTCTTTCCGAAATTTGTTGGAATTATCCCTACTCCCCATCGCTTCTGCCACTATCTTAATTCAAGGATTCATTACTGCTCAATTGGAATATTGCACTATTCTAATTGATCAGCTGCCTCCATTCTCCTCCCATACCCCCAAAACAGCCCACACATTAGTGCCAAATAAATCCTCTTACAGTTTTGATCACATCATTCCTTTGCTCAACACTCCTCAATGGCTTTTTAATTTCTACCAAAGTCTCTACTACATCTAACATCCAAGCTCTTCTATCATTTAGTCTCATTTATCTTTACTGTCTTATTATCTTCCCTTCCCCTAGTTGGCACAATGGATAGAGCACTGATCCTGAAAAGTCAGGAAGATCTGTGTGACCCTGGTAAGTCACTTAACTTCTGTCTGTCTCAGTTTCCTCAACTGTAAAATCAGAATAACAGAAATTACCTCACAGGGTTGTTGTGGATCAAGTGAGATAATATTTCTAATGCACTTAGCTCAGTGCTACAGAACATGCTTAATAATGCTTGGTCCCTTCCCTTTATTTTGTTCCTCTCCCCACTACTCTCTTTTCAAACTCTATGAACCAATCAAGCAGGCCTGCTCAATGTGGTTTTCCAACACACCAACTCTTTCCAACTTTCATTCATATTATTATTACCTCTGCCTAAAATGTCCTTCCAGTTCCAGTTTTGCTTATTCAAGTCCTATCTTCCTTCAAGGTCCAGGTGAAAGCCTTCTTTGAGTCTCTCAAAACTAATCTCTCCCTCCTGTGAAAAAGCCACAGTACCTTGTGCCTCACATAAAGTGTAACAGTTATATGTGTGTGTTATCTCTCCTACCACACTGTATGCTTCACGAGGGCAGGAAATATATTTTATTCTTCTTTGTACATCTTAAAAGCTCTAGCTTTACACATAGAATAAATGAATGAAATGGTCACTGTTCAACCTGCTCTCTGTTAGGGTATCTGAAGGATGGGCTATTTTACAAGTCAGTTTTTCATTTTCTATGGAGGGGAAGAATATAAGAAAAATCAGCTAGAGCTTTGAACCAGCATTCCCTGAGTACCTGCTATGTGAAAAGCACTATGCCAAGAATCGAAAATACAGGGGAAAAAAAAACACTGCCTTTTAAATAAGGGCATAAAATAATGGGATCATATTAGAGATTGGAAATGAGAACTTGAGCTCAAAACATCTTTTATCAAAGACCTTTATGGACTTCACCCACGGAGGGCAAAGACAGCATGAGTCAGAGAGTAAAATGTTTCTTATCAGTGCAGAGTGAATAAAATCCCTCTGCCAGCTAGGCAATGTCAGGGGCAAAGGTAGACATAGTCAAGAGACAGTACTCTCCACACAGATTTTCTCCTTCCCTTCTGACCAATTACCTCCTTATCCTTGATTCCTTCCCTAAGATGTACTTGCTCCTGGTTCAGCATTCAAAATATGCTATATGTTAATCAGAAAAGGTAATTCAAAAACAAAAATGAAACAGCCCCTGCACTCAATAAACTTCAGTTTATTGAGAGGAAACAACATGTACGTAAGTAAATACAAAAGGTAAACAATGTAACTGGAGGGATCAGGGAAAAGTCTCAAGTAGGAAATGACTCTTGAGTTGAACTATAAAAGGAACAAGGGAGTCTAGAGGCACAGATGAGGATGGAGGGCCTCCCTTTGCAAAGGTGTGAGAGACAGGGACAGCAGCACTCCACCCTTAATTAGGATACAGTGAGTGAAGGGCAGCCAAGAGCAATTAGCATGAAAAGGTGAAGTAGGGCTGGACAGTAAGAGTTTTCAAGGCCAGACAGCTTGTACTCTATTCTAAAGACAGAGCTTCCTGCACAAGGAAGCAACATAGTCACTCCATGCTTTGTAAAGAGTGCGTAGAAAGAACGCAACTAGAGGCAGGGAGATCTAGTAGTAAACCAGTGTAACAGTTCTGGTGGGATGTAATAAGATGGTGTCCATGATGGGGGAAAGAAAAAGGATCATCTGTGAGAGCTGCTGGAAAGAAAGAATCTACAAGACCAGTCAACTGCCTGAATATGGTTGTAACGAAAAGTGTAAAGATGATGTAGTCATATGAGAAAATATTCTAAATCTCTATTGATTAGAGAAATGCAAGTTAAAACAACTATGATGTACCACTTCACACCTATCAGAAATGACAAATGTTGGAGGGGATCAGGGGAAAAATAGATACCTTTATGAACTACTGGTAGAGTAGTGAACTGGTCCAATCATTCTGGAGAACAATGTGGAACCATCCCCATACTCTTTGACCTGGCAATACTCCTACTAGGTCTACATCCCAAAAAGATCAAAGAAAAAGGAAAAGGACCTATATGCACAAAAATATTGGTAGTAACTCTTTTTGTAGTGGCAAAGAAGTGCTCATCAACTGGGGGATGATTGAACAAATTCTGGCATATGACTGTGATAGAGTCCTTTTGTGCTATAAAAAATGATGATGGGGTTGGCTTCAGAAAAACATGGCAAGTCCCATAAGAACTAATACAAAGTAAAGTGAGAACTGGGAGATCATTGTGCATAGTACCAACAATGCTGTAATGATCAACTGCGAAATCATACTTGGCTACTCTGATCAATACAATGATCTAAGACAATTCCAAAGGACTCATGATGAAAAAATGCTATCTCCCTCTGGAGAAACAATTGATATGAACTCTGAATGCAAACTGAAGTATAATTTTCTCACTTTATATTTATATTTTTTGCCTGTTTTTGAAATATGACTAACATGGAAATGTGATTTGTATAATGCCACATGTATAATTGATATCTATTGCTTGCCTTCTGAGTGAGTGGGGGAGGAGTGAGAGGGAGGGAAAGAATTTGAAACTCAAAATTTAAAAAGAAAAGAATACTAAAAATAATTAAAATATTAAAAGAAAATTTTTATAAAAATAATTTTTTTAAAAAAGAAAGTGCAGAGATAAGCTGAGAATGACTTCAAAGTGAGAATCTGATTCACTGGGAGGATGATACACTCAACAGACATAGGAAAGATAAGGTAAACAGGAGATTTGGGGAAGGAGATAATGAGTTCTGCTGTTTGCCCATCACAGAATAGGTGCTTAATAAATGTTTAATTTTGAACATGTGAAACTTAAGGTGCCTACAGACAAACAACTGAAAATGTCCAGTAAGCAGTCAGTGATGTAGAAGCCCAGGGTTGGATATACTGCTCTGAAAGTCATCTGCATAAAGATAACTGAACCCACGAAGGCTGATGAAATTATAGGGAAAGAGGAGATGGAGAAATGAATAGACCCCAGGACAGAACTTTGAGGAATACCTATACTTGTTGGGGGTGTAAGCTCAGTTCCATGTGGACAGTCTCAGGCAGGTAAAGGTGAGGACTTCTAAACCTTAGAGTTCTCATGAGGCCCCCCAGGGAACAGCAGGGAATTGAGGTGTGAGACCCGGGCTATCTCGTGCATTTCCGCCTCTTCCCATGGGAAACGTGCTGGGAGAGAGCATCCCTGCCCTCGAGATTGGCCCGGGGTCTGAGCACACCTATTGTTGTCTAACAGGCACAGTATTCAGGTGCAAACTATGCGTCGGGAGAGCTTAAGTAGGGTCAGGAAAGCCTGAAGGCGCTCTTAGCACTGAGGAGCCCTTAGAGGACAGAAGGCCCCTCTTCCCTCTCTCCTCTCTTCTCTCTTCTCTCTTCCCTCTCCCCTCTCTCCCTCTCCCACTTCCACTTCCAACCTCTTACTGTAAGATCTTTGCCTCCTTGGGAGATTCCTCTCTCCTCAGGAAGAATTCCCCCTGCACATGTAACCAAGACCCTGAATAAAGCCTAACCCTTGTTCGACTCTGGAAAGTCTCTTCTCTCATACGTTTATTGGGTTTGGCCAGCCGAAGACCTGCGATAGGTAAGGTAAGACTCGGGTAGCCCTTACGCCTCTAGGCCTAACATATACTTATGGGACAGGACATAAGTGATGAACCAATAAAAGAAACTGAAAGAAACTGATAGTAATATAAAAGAGAGCAGTCACAGGGGAAGGGTGAATGTCTAGTGTACAACATGCAACTAGAAAAGCAGCCCAATTTATTAGTCTATTAATGTATCCACGTTTACATGAACATGAGAGGCAGCATGGGGTAGTAAAGATGTCTCAAACATTCAGTCCATAGGTTGCAACACTCCTGAATGCAGCCAGAATAAGATTTCATGTAATTGGGAAATGGTTAACAAAATAAATAAATGTACAATAGAACTTATATAATGATTATAAATGGCTCTCTAAGTCACTATGCAGCCAGGAGGAATATGTATGGAGTTTCTATTTGAGTTTGATACTATGGGTGGAGAAGATAGAAGCCTGGCCTTAGAATCAGGAAGATCTAGGTTTAATTCCTACTTACAATAATACAGGTTAGCTCTCCAATTTACAGATCTGTATCAAAGAGGGGAGTTTCTGTACTGAGAGTTCCTCCCCCCACTGATTTTAAAAAATAACTGATGTAGACAAAGGTAGCTATATATTTTTATACCTATGAATATATAATTGTACACATACAACTGTACATATGCCATGTGTGTAGATACAAGCAACAACTACAGGAGTAAGTTCAAAGACTGAGTGAGATCACATTAGGAAAATGCTTCCAATTATTACAAACTATTTGCTGCTACAAAATCCACTTTTTTAATATCATTATTTTTCTAGTAATGGCATATGGTTATGATCTGTGAAACACTATTTCCCTGGAAGAATCAAAATTACAAGTAATTTAAAGATCAAATGGATTGCATATTGTAGATCCGAGCAGGCAGCATCATATTACCAAGGAGGACTTGAACACAAGTGACTAAAAATACGTCTCAAGGAGATGTATAAGAACAGTCAGACCCCCTCCCCTTATTCATGATCAGAAACTTTGGTGGTCATACCACAACATGAACCCAAAAACTTCTGACAAAAACCAACAGGATACCTGCTGGGCAGATATTCTTTCCTAGCAACACAGAGGCCTGTTAGTCTAGCTGACAAATACTTTACTGTGGACCCACAAAAACATGAACATGACCACTTTCAACTGGAACAGTTGGATAATGGTGAAAGGACATGTTAATGTATGAATCCTGAAAATGGTGACTAGAATGAAAGCCACCAAAAGATCAGTGTCTTTTCCAGTTTAAAGTTTCAAAGCTAGCCAAGCGTTTGGCCTACCCAATTGAAAGGCAGCAGGGCCAAGATCAAAGACTTTGAGTACACTTCAGTCTAACTGCAAAATGAAACTCCTTCTAAAATATTTGTCAAGCAGTTTAAAAAAAAAGAGAGACAGAGACAGAGAGAAGATAAAGGAAATAACTCTGGCAGCTACAAAGAAGGCAAGGCAGATACCAAGAAGAAATAGCACAACATTTAAAGCAGCAACCTTGCCACTTTCCCCTATGTCAGGATCCTGCTGCCCTTTCCCCAATATATTAAAAGAACCAGAGGAGGGAGTAACGGGGAGGAGGGGAGAAATCCTATATGGTAACACAGGACAAGAACTTCAGTGGAAGAGAACATTTGGAAGGGACTCAATCTGCACTTTATAGTGATCACAGATGAGATCACAGATTCATTTAAGTACCTAAGGGGAAAAATGAAAACTTATATTAGTTTGCTTTTTTACACGACCACTGACTTGAATTTTTATATGAGTTAACAACTATCCAGTCATTCAAGAAGCACTTAATGAATTCTCTATTATGTGCAAGACACTATGCTAGAATATCCCTGCCCTCAAAGAGCTTACATTTTACTGGGAAGAGAAACAATACCTACAGAAGTAAGTCAATATGAAACATATATAAAGTATTTTGGGGACAAAGGCTGAGATCACTACCAACTGAGACAGAGATGACTTTTCCTGTTTATACATACACATCCCACTCCCAGGGCCAGGCAATAGTACCTTATTTGTTTGAGTTCCATTGCCACTATCCTAGTTCAGAAACATAACTCTTCCCACCTGGTTAAGAAGCAATACTTTGAATGATTCTTTCTGCTTTTCCCCTTCTATTCAATTCTGCACATCTTTGGTGGTCATACCACAACATGAACCCAAAAACTTCTGACAAAAACCAACAGGATACCTGCTGGGCAGATATTCTTTCCCAGCAACACAGAGACCTCTTAGTCTAGCTGACAAATACTTTACTGTGGACCCACAAAAACATGAACATGACCATTTTCAATTGGAACAGTTGGATAATGGTGAAAGGTCATGTTAATGTATGAATCCTGAAAATAGTGACTGAAAAAAGGAAGGAAGGTGGAGAGGCACAGGGGTAGGGTCTGGAAGGGAAATGACAGTATAGCATCACATCAAAGATACCTAAAGATAGGAATGAGTGTGGTGTATGGGGAAACAAAGTTCTTGAGTACAGCAAAAGGTAAAATAAGGACAGGAAGGCTGAATCTTATTACAGAGGATTTTGAAAACGAGGACATGAAGCCTACCCTCTACCCATCTCTTCTGACTATACCTTATCCATGCTTACCTCCTTAAATTTTGCTCATATGGTTAATAGAATACCATCTCCCCATCTTCCCAACTTGTAGAAATAAATACTATCCTATGAGGACAAACTCAATTCCCAACTTCTTCTTTACAAGGAACTACTCCCATCTTTTCACTCTTGCTTTATTTCAATGGACTTCATTCATTCAAAACTGACAAAGTATTTGGCCCAGCACATCTGAAAGGTAACATAGCTAAAACAGCTAAAACCAAAGTACATCTCAGACACAATGTGAAGCTCCTTCCAAAATACACATCAAGCAGTAATAGTTACTTTATGCTTAGGTCTTTCCCTATTGAAGAGCTTTTCCAAAGAGACAAATATGTCCCAGAGGAAAACACACTATTTCCCCCATATTGACACATCATACCCAGAATCTAGTGGATAAAAGAGGTCAACGCAGGCTTTTTGCCACAAAAACCAGCCTTGGAAATGTTGAAAAGCTGGTGATGGGCTCTGGGGAACAAGAAGAGGAAGAGTGGGGGGGGTGGGGGGGTAGGGGAGCAGTCTCTATCCTCAGAGCTTACACTGTACTGAAAAAATACAACATTTAAGTAGATAAGTCAATACAATATATCCTTGAGGAGGGAGAAAGCACTAACAACTAGAATGGTGTAGTGATTGGATTCCTTCAGCACAGATTAAGCAGCAAACAAACAAACAATAACAAAAACAACCCAACTTTTCTACAAAGAAGTAAAATGAAGTAGAGAGTGATGGGGCACAGGAGAGATCCATACAAAGTGCATTAGGAAAATTCAAGGTAGAATACATTTTCAGCTTAGGAAGGACTGCATTCCAGGCATGAGTGAAGTTTGGTGCAAATGCATAGAAGCACTGAAGATGGCCTGTTATGGAAGGACCAAGTTTGGGATGTTTGGTTTGATTTTGTTTTGGGGGGAGGGTATTTCTAGCTTGGCTATAAGGTAGCATGTAGCATGCCTCACATGAAATAAGACTGGAAAAGGTGAGATTGTAGTCAGATTGTTGAAAGTTTTATTCTAGAAGAAATAGAAAGTCACTGAATATTTTGAAACAGGGGAGTACACTAACAGATGTATACCTTGAGAAGATTATTTAATAAAAGAAAGATATAGGAAGCAAGAACAATTAAGAAGAAAATAAAAGTTATGTGAATTGCAAGATGTTACAAAGACAATAAAATCTAATATTTTTTGTATTTCACATAACACCTAACATAATGCTTTGCATATATATATGTGTGTGTGTATATACATATATATATATAATAAGTGTCAGATAAATATTTGTTCATTAATATCCAAGTACATGCAATGGCATCATTTAAAATTTCTGGACACCAATTTTGTGATGAAAAGAACAAACAATGAAATTAAGAGTTAGAAGAGTTGAGTTTGGATCCTGCCACTTGGTCTCTCTAAGCCTTATTTTTCTTATCTGTAAAAAGGAAATAACATGATGTAGAGAATAGAGCACTGGCCATGAAGAAAAACGTGCTTTCAAATCCTGTCTCACTTACTAGCTATGTGATCCTGTGACCTTCAGTTTCACTATGTGTAAAATGGGAGAGGCAGAAAATAACACTTATTTCACAAATCTGTTGTGATCAAAGGAGAGCATCTGTAAACTACATCATCTTAAAGGTTGCATAAACATGAGTTATTATTACACCGCCCACCAGAATACTGTGGGGATCAAATTAGTCCATGTATATCAGCAATTCTCAAACTTCTTAATCTTAAAACTGTTTTACATGCTTAAAAAATGACTGAGAATCCCTCCAAAAAGCTTTTGTTTACATGCGTTATATCTGTTAATACTTACCATAATAGAAATTAAAATGTCATAGTGCTATTATGAAAATAGTTTGGACCTAGCAGAATCCCTCATGACACAGTCTGAGAAATACTAATGTCTATGAAATAATTTTCTAACCATAAAATTGCCTCTATATAAACATTAACTTATTTCCCACCTTCTACTACAGAAACAGAAAATTGCACTTTAAAACAAGGGGTAAGTGCAGCAAAGAGAACTCCTATAATTTATAGCATGCACACAGCATTGCTTGGGGTTTCAGTTCATTGTGTCATTGTCTCCCCCAATGAGAGGTTTGCATCTCCCCTAAAGCTTTTACAATTATCTTAATCTCACCACCATTCTACATACTATGGATCATTTATAGATGAAAATGTAGGAGATGTAAGAGCTGAAGGAGTTGGGATCTGACTATTTCCTAGGGAGTTAGCTGAGGCACATACAGGTAGAGTCAGAGGCAAGGCTTTGAATTCAAAAGTTTTCCTACCTCTAAAATCAGCACTTTATCCATTGGACCACACAGAACTTTATCCATTGGACCACAATGACTCTAATGTAGAAATTTTTAACCTTTTTGTGTCACAAATATCCCTTTTGATAGTCTAGTGAAGCCTAAAGAACACTTCTCAGAATGATAAGGTGTTGAGGTTTTTAAATTTATAACTGAGGGAAATGCTAATTTCAGTTAGAGATTAGTGAAAATAAAGATGTGATTCTTCCCCATCTAAGCTCCTGATATATATCCATCAATCCTAAGATTCTCTGCTTTAATAGATCAATTATAATAATAAGTGGTTCTAATATCAACAAAGGCTGACATTTACATAGCATTTTCATAATTATATATAGGTATATTGTGTTTTTAAAATGTGTATAGCACTTTTCATACATTCTCTAATTTGAGTATCACAACAGCCCTGTGATGCAGGTCCTACAAGATTTACCCACATTTTACGGATGTAGAAACCAAAGTTCAGAAAATAATATTTACATATGACCACAGGGAGACAGGACCTTAACTCAGCCTTCCTGACTCTTAAATTCAGTGTTCTATCCACAGCACTTAATATATATTATCTCATTCAAGCTTAACAATAACCTGTTAAGCAGACAACTGCAGCTAATATCATTCCCATCCAATACCCAAATAAGGATACTAAGACTAAGAGTTAAATAAGTTGTTCATAGTCCTATATATAAGTTAATAAGCTCAGAGTTGGTATGTGAGCCCAAATCTTTCTAACTCTACTCACTACAACAATGTCTCTCCCTGTGTTAGATGATTTTATCTTTAGATCGGCTATACTTTCAAAAATCATGAGTATTTACTGATTACCAGTGGGATAAATAAACTTATTAATAAATGTCAGCTTATACATTCTACTGATTATAGATGGTGGTGCTGGCAAAAGACAAGAACTCTTCTAACCTGCATGTCACTGTATCATACATCTCTGTTTCCTTATTCAATGGTAACTCAGGTAGGCAAAGACTTGAAGCTTATATAAATTTTCCCTTTACACATTGCTAGGTTTATCTCATCCTTCTCTTTATTAGCAGTGCTAATTGCTCCAACCATATGTTTAGTCCCCTCTTCCACCTGGTCCCATGGAATAGTCCAACAGGGTCCTCCACCGAGGAGAGAATATTGTTTATTTAGGAATACAGAAATTCACTATCAATGGATTATCTCCTTTGTCCATTATCTAAGTGGATCCAAGGCCATTGACCAGATTGGATCAACAATATATAAATTTGGGTATTCCAAAGACAAAGAAATGACTTTGATTTTCTGTTCTAAATTATTCAGGCTTCTTCCTTCATTTGCAGAATTAAACTGATAATTAAAGATACTAAGTTTCTAGTCCTCTACCCAGACACTAACCATCTTTAAAAAAAAAAAATGTGCCCCCACCATCCACTGAAGTCCTATTCCTATGGCTCATCACAGCATGGTGAAGATGGTTCTGGATTCTCAAAGGCATTAACCAATGATATATAAACTCTGTAAAATCCTACCAATCTGGAAACTATTTCTATAACCTGAGGACCAGTCTATTAATCCAGAAAGGCTCATGCCAGACTGGTTGCAAGACAATTCAAAGGCTCTCTACAAAGCTAAAGAGACATACTGATACTGATCAGCATCAGAGGTGGGAGTATCCAGACCAATAAAATCATAGATTCATGATACATTCAAATATATTGGCTAGCATTTTAAATAACATACTAAAAGTCATATATATATTCTTAGAGTCAAAATAATGCTGCTCATCACCAAGTATTAAGTTGCTTGATTACTAACCACCATAACAGCAGAAAATAAAGAAAATAATACTATAGAAATACAAGCCCTCTCCACAGAACAGACTTCCTTTCTTTCTTTGAAACAGAATGATACAAAGTGGAAACAGTTCACAATCAACTGAAACTATGTTATTCCTAAGTTAACTCTGTTATACTACAAAAAGAAAAAATTCACCCTCATTAGGTGGGAAAATTCTAAACTATTCAGATCAAAAAAGAGTATCTTCACATTTGTACCTTCCTAGTTAACTATCAAAAGTCAGGAGAAGAAAAAAGATTGTTGAAATACCTAAGTCTCTTATTCCAATCCTTGAAGTTACACTGATATCCCAGATACAACTGCTATACAAAATAGCTTCTGAACAAAACAGACTGGATCCTGTGAAGATCAACTTCTCTCTTTCTCTGTTCTTTCTTTAGTACTTCAATATTTCAAGGATCTATGATGTTATTACATTGGTATCCCCTCCAACACTGCATGCAACCCCTTTTTACTTTAACAATCTTCAAGAATAGCTATGACTGAAAAACATTTACCACCTAGAGGTCAGCCTTGGTGTGAAGCCTCAGAGTACCTGGTGACTAAGATCTTGTATTAGCTATAAACAATAAATTAGTAAACAATAGAGTTCATTATCTTGTCTATACTTTTCAACACTCTAGAATAGTCTTGGAGAATCCAGTGTCTGTCCAATAGCACTGATAAGGTACTAGATCAGTACTTTGGTGAAGGTGACTTTCGTCTACAGTTTATCAAAAGCACTGTTATTTGTGTAGTCACCAGATGCTTCCTTCAGTTTTGACAGTTAATTTACATTAAAGCTTCTTATTATAGAAAGCTAATCATGATTCATTAGGTATACTCTTTATTAGTCACTCTGTGTGGTTGTTATGCTTTAACTGCTGATATCTGACAGAAAATATTAAAATAATGAAGCCCAACTTTTCCTTGTGTTAATAAAATCAGGTCAGACCAGGCACCGCAATGCTATTTCTAATAGTGTATATATTCCCCATAAGGGTCCCCATACTCCCAGGTAGAATTATCTGACTAATATAATTCTTAGAAAGGCAGTTGCAGATATTTCCCTGTTCCATATCACTTAACTAATGAATTCTCTCTCACCCAAAGCCTGTATGACCCTTGATAAGTAACTTAACCTCTCAATGTTACAAGCAACTCTCAAGAAGTCTACAAGTTGTAGGGCAGGTGCCAATTTGTACTGTTAGAAAAAGTTTCCTCATCGGGTGTTCCCTATACCACTGAAATAGCAGATCTGATTCCTCCCCCCAAATTAATAATATATGTAACATATATGCAGATTATATATTTACATACATATATACACATACACTTTGGCTTTATTGAACTCACTGTAACAAAAGCACAGAAATGCCACTTTGGAGAACATTGACCTATAGCTGAATTGACCTTTGCTTGCCAGGTTGGATATCAGTTAGAAACTAAAAGAGGGAAAAGTTACAAGAAAAATCGCTTCACAATTTCTGGTGAATGCAGAAAACTTAGTGAAGTTTGTTTTTAAGTTAACAATAGATAATGCATTGATGGAAAAGATGTGCTGTAAATGAAATGTATATCTTGTTAAAATTTGTATTTAAAAAAATAAAATGAAGAGGGGGAAGGGAGGAATTTTTTCTGTCAGTCAACAACACACAAGGTTTGCGAGTTTTGTGCCAGAACAGAGATCAGCAAAAAGGTGGAGATTAAGCTAAACACAAGAGAACTGGATTATGAATTTCCTGCCAACGAGAGTTTTCAAACACTGACACAAGTTGCCAAAGAGACTGTGGAATCTGTTTCTCCAGATGTCTTAAAAACAAATTAGATTCTCAGGTTTCTAACATAGGTTAGGTTCAGCCCTGATCAAAACAAAGGAATGAACTAGATGGACTCTTCCCATGGTCCTTCTAGTTTTAGTACTTCCAATACTGTCTATCTGCAATTTTCAATGTACCTTTATAGAAGAGAATGCAACCACATGCTTCCAAAGAAATTGGGGGGAGGGGGGAGTCGGTATATAGCAAAGTGTAAGATCCTTGACATTCATTTTTGTCATCGTTTTCCAAAAGCAATACCTGGTACAAGTCATTGTTAAAGTGAACTGGATTAGGACTACCGTTATGAATTTTGCATTTCTTGTCTGACCACAATAGCATTTCGTTCAGAAAATCACGATAATTCTAAAAGCATGGGTACTATCAATTGCACTCTATTTCAGCTGAGCTGCACCAGAAAATTGACACCAGCAGAGAAAGTAGGGACTATGGAGGAGAAATGGGTGAAATCTCTGAAGCTGACTGTTATGGGACAGAGGTGTAGCGCAAGGAGGCAGCTTTCCGCCGCCTGGGGCGAGCGTCCTCTAATACAAAGTGTGAGACGGTGGGACACGGTCCCTGGGGTCCCTCCTAGCCCTACATTTAGCGTCCTACCACAGTGCGGCAGGGAATTCCCGCCTGGTCCTCTGCACTACCCACCAGCTCAGAACACAAAGTGGAACCAAAGCTGGCAAGGGACAGCTCCTTTCCCTACCCTCCAATCCAATTCTTTCATATGACAGATGAGGAAACTGAGGCCCCCAGAGGGGAAATGGTGTGCCCAAGGAGACCCAGGGAGCACAGGAAGCTAGAACTTCGGCGTCCACACCCAGCGCCCTTTCCATGCCGCACAGACGGACCCGTGGAGGGAGGTGTCAGTGGCCGTCGCCACCCTCCGGGCCGGAGTCCCAGGCGCCCCGTCGGAGCGCCGGCTCCGAGCTGCAGGGATCCAGACGTGGACCGATTCCCTCCGCGGCGGCCGCCCGCCCTCATTCCTCCCAGTCCCGGGGCCGGGGAGCTCGAGTCGGGAGACAGAATGAAGGGAGGGAGGGAGGATGGAGTCCCCGCTACCTTGTATTTATCGAAGCCGGCCAGCTGCTCGGGGGTCACGTATTCGTAACTGAAGGCCATGATGACAGTGAGGAGGAAGAGGAGGAGGAGAAGGAGGCACCGACGGCCGCCACGGCTGCCTCAGAAGCGGGGAAGACCCGGCACCAGACCGGGTACGACGTGAGTGCTAAAGGCGGAGGGAAAGTGGAAGCTCCAAGCTCCACCCCCCACCCCACCTCCCGCCCGACCCCCCACTCCACTCCCGCGCACGCGCGGCCAGCCCCGGGGCGCACGCGCAGCAGGCCCCAGGCCGTGATACGTCAGCACGCAAACGGATGTCGGCCGTCCCTTAATACAACCTCAGTCTGCCTCGCTCACTGGAACGAAAGAACGACAAATCGACTGAGACCGAACCACGCGAGATCCCGCCCTTCGCGTCCTCACTGCCGCCTCATTTGTGGAAAAATTTGATTGGAGGAAAGGAAGGCGGGAGGGGGAAGGGGAGTGGGGGAAATAAGAGGAGGAAAAAGGCTAAAGTTCACGTTGGGTCAGTTTAGCTTAGATCCCGGCAGGCTCTAGGGCTGCGCAGATCGCTCGCCTGGGGGCCGGCGGCTGGGGCGAGGTGGGAGGGAGCCTGGGGCTGCCTTTGTGACGTAGCGTGGAGGCCGTCCGCGAACTGCACGTGCGGAGATGGATCGTTCCCGGCACGTGGTGCCTGCTTGGAGAGGCGGGGAGGAGCGGGGGCGTTACTAGAGACGCAGATGGGCGCCCCCGGGGCACTGGGTTGGGGCACCGGTCCTGGCTCTTGGAGCATTGGCAAAGACTTTGTCATTTTAACTCCGGATCCCTTGCATCTGTCCGCATCTCATTCCCCGGGCTAATGTTAGCTCTTGTTATCTTCTCACCTAGACTTGTACAGTAGTCCTGCTTCCCAACACACCCCTCTCCAATCCATCCTCCACGGTATGGATCATCTGTTTTTCAAACTGCAAAATACATGGCTATAATGGTCGTGCTTTGTTAGGGAGGAATGTAGAATATAGAACTCTTCTGAATTTTAATATATCACATACTGTTGAAGCACACGTGGCATGGCAAATATTTGTTCTCTAAAATTTTACATGGACAAGTGAGATAGCGGCATAAGGAATGATCGAAGAGTACTTAGGTATACTCTTTAAAGACTAAGTGCCTAAGGGGGCAAGGGGCCTTTGGTGACATTCTGTAGGTATGGTTCTACGTAAGTTCTGAACTGAGATTTACAACCTGACCTTGTTGCGTTTTTTTCTTGGTATAGTTATAGTTCTTTTTAATCATGGGTAAAATTTAGTTACAGAATTCTCAATTACTACAATAGGTCTTTTCTGCTATATCGAGAGAGAGAGTGGTCAACCAAGAAGAGGCCACAAGGAAGGAAAACAGAGTCTTCAAAGTCCCACTACCAGCTTTGTGAGTGCAGGTCTACAATGCTTCTAATTGCTCCTATATCTTCACCTCAGAAAGATTCAAAATTAAGACATAACATATTGATCCATTATTGTGGCTTCAATATGTCTTAGGCAGGTGTTCCAATAAGCTGCCTATGAACACTGTATAGAGAAGCAAAGCCAAGATGACAGACTATCAGGAAGAGTATAGTGAAATCCTCCCCTCAAACTCTTCCAAATAGATCTAGAAAATACACCAGACTGAATCTAGATCAGAGAAATCTTAAGAAAAAAGTCACAATGAGTTGTTTTCCTAGCCCAGGTTAGCATAGGGAGACAAACAGAGAGGTATGTGAGCCCTGAGGTAAAATTCTGGGGAAGAATATGCTGTGTGAAACATTTCAGGTAGGGAAGAGGCTGTGAACCTGAACAAAAAAGATATACTAGGGCACCATAACCTTGTGCAGACTGCAGGAACAGATGCCAGGTGGCTCTGCCCCTCCCTACCCAGGTTCAGGTCCTGAGTTGACTCAGGAGGGAATATGGGCAAGAAGTGTTGCTGTGTAGGGAGAGGAACAATTCCAGAAGCAGCAACATTGACTCAGATGCCGGGAGAAGAATGCACTGCAAGTTACAACTTCTAGTCCAGCCTGAACCTTGCAAAAGAATAACCAGTGTAGGAATCCCAGAACAAGGGGGTGTTTGCAGTTTTGTGACTCTTGACAAGCAGAGTTTCCCAACTGTCTTACAGGGGCTGAGTCCAGCAGCTATTGTTGCTCAGAACCAAAGGTGGGTCAGAAACCTTCAGAGCTCAGACCAGGTACACAGTAGTCAAACTTTGAACTGGATCAGACCACTTTGGAAGCACTGAAGGCTTTGAGGTTTCCTGAACTGTCTCAGAGACCTTGGAATAACACAATACTCAGTATCCCTAGAAAGCAACAGTATCACCAACCCAAATTTTTCTCCAGAAGTGTGAAGAGAGCCTAGCCTAGCAAGTTCTAAGTGAAGAAGAGGATAGAAGAATAAACAAAAAAGAATCCCACTATGAAAGAGCTATTATGATGACACGGACGTGCAAAACAAATCCAGAAGAGAGAATGACGCTAAAATATCTACAAGTAAAATTTCAAAGAAAAACACAGCTTGAGCACAGATTCAACTAAAATTCTTGGCAGAAATGAAGCAGGAGGGGTTTTTTTTTAAGTTTAAAATGTTATATGAATAAAATGATAACACTGGAGAAAAAATGGAAAAGAAGTGAGAGCTACAGAAAATTAGAAAGAGAATTAACACAATAGGTACAAAACCTTGCCCAAGGGAAAAAAAAAAAAACTCCCTGAATTAAAATCAACCAGATAGAACCTAATGATTCCTTGAGACAAGAAACATTAAAATCAAAAGACTGAAAAAAGAAAATGTAGGAACTCATAACAAAACACTTAACACTCATTGGACTACCTGAAAGCCAAGAGCAAAATAAAAAACCTAGTCATCATATTTCAAGAAATCTTACTTAAAAAGACATACTATTTACCCTCAAAGACTTAAAAATCCAGTAAGGATTTTTTAAAAGCTCTTCATAATTTAGACCCTTCTTTCTGGTGGTCTTACATGTTATTTCTCTCTGTTGGAACACTGGCCTTCTTGCTATTCCTTGAACATGCTCCTTGAACACACTCCTTTCTGTGGACTCCGTGTGTATTAAGTGACTGTCCCCTTGCACCTGGAATACTCACCCTCTTCATTTCAACCTCCTGGCTGTTCTGTTTCCCCTGGCTTTTTTTAACTGTCCAAATCCTGCCTTATTCAAGAGGGCCTTCCTGTTGGCCTCCCCACTTTTCTGGTCTCCTCCCTCCTTTCCCCTACCTTTGCTAAGGCCTTCGTTCTTCATTTACCTCCCAGTTATCCTGTATATTTCCTATACACATGGTAATTTGCATATTATCTCTCTCGTTCAGATGTGAGCTCCTTGAGGGCATGGACTGTGTTTGTTTTGTTTAGACCCAGCACTTGGCACAGTGCATGGCTTATAGGTACCACTTAACAAAAGGTTGTTGATTGACTTACCTCAAACAGTGATCCTCTCTTGTTTTTGGTTAGGCTGCTACCAGCTTCAACGTTACCTTTACTAGCACCTCTAATTTAGAATATAGTCACTGAAAGTTAATGATGAGCCAAGAACCTGCAGAGGCAGCCCAGAAATTAATAGGACACTGAGCTCCCTTATGATAAGAGATAAGAATAAGGTCAAAGGTATAGTAGCTTGTGTGGACACTGGATTGATGTTTGAAAATGATTGTGATTATTATCTCTGTAGTGATCACTATCTCTGTGTGTGGGTGTTATTGGAAGGAGCCATGTTTACAGAACTGACTGTAAAAATTTACCCTGTGCAAAATTTGTATTCTGTACCCCTGAGTTTCTCTGGTGGCCCTGACTTTGGGACTAGAAGACTTATAGATGTAATATCTCTCATAATGAAGACCTCTGACAAGTCCCACATTAACTTCCCTATGACTGCTGAGCTAGGAATGGAAACAGGACTCTTAATGAGCCAAATACAAATTTTTGCAGGAGATTCCTCCAACTTTGCAGACAAAGCTCTATACTGGGGCTAGTATATTGGCTAGTATTTGACCAACATTCTTTGTATGTCAATTTCAACAAGCACCTAGTAGATAAATACAGCAGGGGAAGGGGCAGGAAAGACACTTGTTGGTATAGTTGGTATATTCTAAAGCTTTAGAATTGTCAGGGTTGGGAGGAGATGTCACGTTATCAAGGAAGAATAACAAGGAGCAGGGAAAAAGGGTTTTCTTTGGGAATCCTGAAAAACACTGGACAAGGAAGAGTGTGGGAGAAGCTGTCTTAGATATCAGATTCAACAGATTCAACTCACTTAATCCAGTGAACATTTAGTTCCTTCCTATGTGCCAGTCACTGTTCTAGGTAGTATATTAAGGGGGTTTCTAAAAAGGAGCTTCCATACTACTGGGGAATGAAAAGATAAAGGTACAATACACACCCAAATAAGTATAGAACAAATGTGATGAAGGTTGAATTGGCCTTTGTGGGCCATCCCAAGGAGCAAGTTCCTGGGAAACTTCCAGGGACATGGTGACTTATTACTTGGGACCTTTGGGAATGATCAGTTTCCCAGCTCTTCATAGCCATATGGTGGCTTAGTACTGAAAGGACTTGGAATTTTGTTGTAACATGGCAAACCCTGGTTGGTGTCTTGGTCTTCTTTATAACAAACAGCATCGGTGTAGACTGCTATATCAGGAGAGATATCTCATTCTTCATTCTTCCAGGTGGCATCATATAACTCTTATTTTTCTTTTCTTCCTTTTTTTTCTACTCCAAATATTAAGAGTTCTTTGCAAGGCATTTAAAGTGCCAGTGTATGAAGATAAACTCCACTGAAGAGAGAATGTTGAATGCAAGTAGCCACAGAACTGAGGAATCATCTTGATTTCTGGCAGAAGCTGAGTCCACTGTTTTATATATATAAATATGTAGATATATAGGATATTTATATGTGTGTATATATACATATATAATGTATATGTATGTGTATACATATATATACACATACATACATATGTCTTATGCCGCTCTCTAGTTTCATATTTCTCTTTTTCTGTGTTTAAAATCTCTCCTTGGTGTCTTTATTTATACATCCCACTTTCTACAAGAAACCTTTGTTAATCCCCCTTAATTCTAGTCCCTTTCATCTTTGATTATCTTCAATTTATCATATATATATATACATATGTGTATATATATATATGTATATATATATATATTGTTTGTGCATAGTTGTTTGCATGTTGTTCTCCCATTAGGCTGTGAGTTTCTTGAGATAAGAGACAGTCTTTTGCCTTGCTTTTTATCCTCAGCACTTAACATAGAACTTGGCATACAGTAGCTATTTAATAAGTGTTTATTAACTCAGCCTCTTCTTCTTGAAGTATCAGTAAGATGATTTGAAACTTTTACGCTCAAAAGGCTAATCTTTGTAGAGATGACTGTAACACCAGTGGAATACCCCTAGAAGCCTCTATGAATATGCATGTGTATTTCCAGGGTAAATTTACAAAATATAATAAATTCTCTTCCTTTAAGGCAAAACCAAAATATTTACTTGGGACATCATTAGAATACCAGGAGGTAAGATTTAACAAAGTACTTATCACTAATCCAGAGAGCATCAACATCTTACCTTCTTTCTATCAGTCCTCCCCACAGAAACAAGCTCCCCAGACAAATTCCTCCCTCCATCCACTGGCAGCTTGCTTCTCTCTCTGCTCCTTGGACCAACTGCTCCCACTGACAGCTCGCTTGCTCTCTCTCTTTCTTTCTCTCTCTCTCTCCCTCTCTCTCTCTCTCTCTCTCTTCCTCTCTCTCTCTACCTTGGGCAAGCTTCTCCCAGTAAGCTCCATGTGACCCAGGCTCCATGTGACCACAGGCTCCATGTATTAGGCCTGTTAATGGATGTGGAAGATCTTCTTATTCTATTAACATTACAGTGGCAGTGACAATCTCTGATGGGTCCTTTCCAGAGAAACATGGTTGATGGTCAGAGTCCAGTTATGAGCAGCAAGCCAGTTGTTTTAGGAAAATGACTTGCTTCCCTGGAAGTTAGATGAAGTATACTTCTACTTGTAAGTAGCTGTCCTCTCCCCATTGCAGATGGGGAGTATCTACCAATCCTTCAGGCCAGAACAAGGTTCCAACTATACTGCTTTCTTGGTCACATTTTCCTTTTTGTTCTTTCTGCCTTTTTGTCTTTTCCATCCTTTTTCAGCTGCCATCTTGAGAACAGGAAGAGAGGACAACCTATAAGATTTTCATTGAAGGCTAGGGCATAGGCTGGCCCTTCCTCAAGGAGCATGGACTCAGCTAGACTAGCTTAATACCTTGACCCTGGTTGCTTTTTCTGTTATACAATGAAACTTGAGGAATAAGAAAGCTCCAGCAAGGTAAAGAGATCAAGGAAGGCTTCTGAGTTAAAAATCTACCTATAAAATTTCTCCTCCTCCACCCCCCCCCAAAAAGGTGTTTTTTTCTTTCAAAAATCTACCTATAGATTCCTATCTATTGATTAACTCACAGATAACTTTATAAGCGTAGAGCTATCTAATTGACTGCTATGCCAAGGTCTGTACCAGAACTGTACACTTGGTCCCTGAACTTGAGGAGTTTATAATCTGACTGGGAAAACCAAATAGAAAAATGTGAAACAATAGGCAAAAGTGGCTGTATTACAGAAAGTTTAGAAATGTTGAAGGAGCAAACAAATCTAACACCTGCACTCAAATGATTCCTGGCTTAGAGACAGGAAAAGACAAATAGCAATCAATAGGTATATATCTGAATGGAGAAATATAAACACTGGCTCCCCCAGGAAATGGTATTATATAACCAGTCTTATTTGAGATGAGTGTAAAGGATTTAGAAAGAGAATGTTCAGATAACTCTCCAAGTATACCAGATAACACTAAGTTATTTTATAGAGAGAAATCTAAATCAAGGGTAAAACTGCAGGAAAATCCTTTGAAAGGGAGCTGAAAATGTCAAGATGAGTTCTGTTGCTTTTTTGCAAAAAAAAAAAAAAATGTACTTATAGGAAAAGAACCAAAACTATACTTAAAGGATCATGGACTCTACACATCAGCCCAATCTGCTGCTAACAACAAGAAGACCCAATGCTCAATTTAAAGAAATATATGAGAAACTGAGAAAGCTATAACTTTTTTTTAAAAAATTATTCTTCAAGAGAGCAGAATAGCAAAAGGAAATGTAGCCCAACTCTTTCAGAGAGCTCTAGAAAATGTACCATACCAAGTTGTGATCAGGAAATCCATGAAAAAAGTCACAGGTTATTTTTCCAGTCCAAGTTGGCAGAGGGAGACAGAGAAGTCTATGGAAATTAGGTATGGGGTCTGACCAGAAGCTTATGAGGCAGATCTTTGTCACACCCAAGGAAAGAGGACCTAGGCTGAGCCCAAAAGCAAAAAAAGTTGAGCCTATATTAGGGCATCAAAACCACAGGCAGCATGAAGCGACAAGTCCCAATTGGCAGTTCTGTCACTACCTTCTTCCAGGTCACAGATCCAAAGTAAGGAGGGGATTGGTGCCCAGTAGTTGCATTCTAGGCGAAAGAGCAGTTGCAGACCTTAGTCTGTGTACTAAAAAACAAGTTCAGAAACGAGCAGGAGTTCTGCCACTAGAAGATGAGTAAGGTCTCAGCTCTAGCCAACAGCCCAGTTGGAAACTTACCATAGAATAATTAGAGTTGGGGCAGCTAGGTGGCGCAGTGGATAGAGCACCAGCTCTTGGAGTCAGGAGAACCTGAGTTCAAATCCAGCCTCAGACACTTGACACCTATTAGCTCTGTGACCCTGGTCCAGAAACTTAACCCTGATTGCCTCACCAAAAACAACAAAAAAAAGAATCAGAGTGGGAATCCCAGACCAAAGGGCAGGTGACAGATCTGTTGTTTTGAATCTGCAGAACCTCCTACCTGGCTGATAGTGGCAGAATCCAATAACAGTCTACTGAAATATCCAAGCAGGCACAAGTCAATAGAAATATTTTACAGACCCAAACCCAGATCAGGAACTTGCAGAGCTCAGACCAGTAAAGCATTGATGAGACTTTGCCCTGGATCACACCACCTTGTGAGCACCAGAATATTATGGGGACCTAGCTCAAAATAGCACAATATTCAAATATTCAATACCCACAAGAAAGAAATAGAAGAACCCAATAGGGCAAAACCTCAGTCTAGACATCTCTCCACTCCCCCCTCCAAAAGTGTGAAACCTTAATATAAAATCAAGACGTAAACTGGAAGAATAAGCAAACCAAAAAAAGAATCCCACCCTCAAGTCCTTGGGATGCCCAAGACACAACCCTAGAAGAGAACTCCTCCAAAATATCTACAAGCAAAGCCCCAAGGGACAGTGTCGCTTAGACACAAGTCCAACCCTAATTTCTGGGAGAGATGAAGCAAAAGTTTTTTTTTTAAAAGGCTAAAAATGATTTTAAAAAACCAAATAACAGTGTTAGAGGAAAAAAATAGGAAAATAAATGAGATCTATGAAAGAAAGATTTGGAAAAACAATTAACAACTTGGCACAAGAAGTACAAAAACATGCCCAAGAAAAAAACTCCCTGAAAATTAGAATCAACCAAACAGAAGCGAACAATTCCATGAGACAAGAAATGCCAAAACAAAGTCAAAAGACCAGAAAAAAAATAGAAGAAAATGTAAGGTATCACATAGCAAAACAATTGACCTGGATGGAAAACAAATAAAGTAGACATAATTTAAGAATCAGTGGTCTACCTGAAAGACATGAACAAAAAAGAAAAGAAAAGGAAGAGCCTAGATATATTTCAATAAATCTTAAAAAAGAAAACTGTACATATCTTTTAAAACCAGAGAACAAAGTAGAAACAGAACCCACTAGACACCTCCTGAAAGAAACCCCAAAATGAAAACTCCAAGAAACATTACAGCCAAAATCCAGGGCCTCCAACACAAAGAAAAAAAATACTGAAAACAGTCTGAAAGAAAGCAGTCAAGTACTGAGGAACCACAGTCAGGATCATACAAAATTTAGCACTCCACTCCACTATAAAAATGTAGAGAGCTTAAAATAGAATATTCCAGAAGCCAAAAGATCTAGGCCTTTAGCCAAGAATAACTTACTCAGCAAAACTGAGTATAATCCTAAAAGAGGGGAAGGGGATGGGCCTTTAATAAAATATAGAACACCCAAGAATTACTATTGAAAAACTCTACTCCAAAGCTGAGTAGAAAATTTTAAAATACAGACACAATAGTCAGGAGTCAAGAAAAGCATAAAGAAATAAACATGAGCCAGAAATTATAAAGGCCTAAGCAAGAATGAACTGTTTACATTCTAATATAAGGAAATGATATATATCCCCTCAGACTTCTATCATCCTCAAGGATCATAGAGGGAATGTAATTAGATAGTGTGCCTAGGAGTACTTGTGTTATGCAATAATGATCTTAAAAGAAAAATGGAAAGGGAAAAGAAGAGAAATATACTGGGGAAGAAAGGAAAAGAGGAAGACTGGGGGACATTATGTCATGTAATTGGAGTGCACAAGTAAAAATCTATACAAACGAGGAGGGTAGAAGAAATGGGCAACACTTGAACATTATTCTGAACTCATCAAACACACATATACACATATAAACGAGTTATACACAGAGTTGGACACAGAAATACTTTTCACACAATGGAAGAAGGAGGGAATGGAGGATAAGAAAGAGATTAATTAGTCTTAAGAATTAGTCTTAAGCAAAATAAACTCTTTAAAAGGGTTGGGAAACAAAGAAAAAGAAAACATAAGAGAATAGAATTCAGGGAAATGCACAATTAAAAAGCATAACTGTAAATGTGAATGGCATGAACTCATCCATAAAAGAGAAAAATAATAGCAAAATGGTTTAGAAAGCAGAATTCAACAATGAGTTGTGTCTAAGAAACACATTGGGAACAGGAAGATGCACACAATGGTAAAATAAAAGACTGATACGTAATCTATTACACTGTAGCTGAAGTGAAAAAGGAAGACGTAGTAATGATTACCTTAGATAAAACAACAGCAAAAATAGACCTTAAAAGAGATTAATCAGAAACCTATATTTTGCTAAATGTACTACAAACAATGGATTAATATTAGTACTACACATATGTGTTTCAAATGGCATAGCATCTAAATTCTTAAAGGAAAAGTTAACTTACAGAGAAAAATAGACAATAAAACTATAACAGTAGGAGCAGAGCTCAATTTAACCTCTTAAACGTAGATAAATTTTTTTAAAAAAATTAAATGCAAGACTTGACTATAACTTTGGAAAAGTTAGGTAAGATAGACCTCTAGAAATTATTGAATGGGGATAGAAAGGAGTATACCTTTCTTAGCTACATATAGCACCTTCACAAAAATGAGCCACATATTAGAGCATAAAAACTTCTCAAAGACATACAGGAAACCAGACACATCAAATGCATATTTTGTAGACTACAGTACAGTAAAAATGTATTTAATGAAGGGACTTTGAAGTGAAGATAAAAAATTGATTGAAGACTAAATGACTTAATCTTAAAGAACAAATAGATTAAAGAACAAATCAAAGAAAGCATAAAGTGTAATGAACCTAAAGATCCCAGCTATTGGGAGAAGAATTCATTATTCAACAAAAAAAATTTCAGAAAAAATAGAAGGCAATTTTGCAGAAATTAGGTATAAGATTAACATCTCACACTACATATGAAGACAAGCTCCAAATGGATGCATGACTTAGATATAAAGAATGACATCATGAGCAAAATCAAGAAGCATATAAAGTCAGAGCTATGCATAAAGAAGTTGTGACCAAACAAGAAATAGAGTGAATCACAGAAAGTAAAATGGAAAATTTTGATTGCATAAAACTACGTAGCTGTTGTAAACATAAGAGCAGTTCAGCTAAAATTAGAAAAGGTGCAGGAAATTGGAGAGAAAATCTTTGAAGGCAATTTCTTGCATATAGATCTCATATCAAAGATATATAAAGAACTAATTCAAATTTGTAAGAATAAGAGCTATTCTCCAATTGATAAATTCAAAGGATTTGTAGGAATAGTCAGTTTTCTGTGAAAGAGCTCCAAGCTATCAATAATTATATGAAGAAAGTGTTCTACCAATACTAGAGAAATGTACATTAGAATGACTCTGAAGTTCTACTTCACACACACACAAAGGAAAACAAATGCAGGAGAAGCTATGAGAAAACAATCAATCAATAATGTGTCTATTATGTTTCCAGAGCTGTACAAAGTACTAGGGATGCCAAAAGAGGCAAAAAACAATACCTGCCCCAAAGGAGATTACAAAAACAGATATATTAATGCACTATTGGTAGATCTATAAGCTGATCTAGACATTCTGAAAAACAATTTGGAACTAATACAAAAGGCTATTAAACTGTGCATACCCTTTGACCTAGAGATACCACTACTAGGGCCATACTCCAAAGATATCAAAGAAGGAAGAAAAGAACCTATATGGACAAAAATATTTATAGCAGTGCTTTTTGTAGTAGCAAAGAACTAAAAACTGAAGAAGTACCTATAAATTGGGAAATAGTTGAAAAAATTATGGCATATGAATATGTTGGAATACTCTGTTACAAGAAATAATATAGGCAGGGGTGGGGAACCTGTAGCCTTCAGATCACATAAGGCACTCTAGGTCCCCAAGTGCAGTCCTTTGACTGATTCCAAGCTTCACAGAACAAATCCCCTTAATTAAAGGATTTGTTCTATAAAACTTAGACTCAGTCAAAAGGCCCTAGCTGAAGACCTGGAAGACCACATGTGGCCTTAAGGCCTCAGCTTCCCCCTCTCTCGTGTAAAGGACGGTTTCAGAGAAACCTGGGAAAACTTCAGTGAATTGTTGAAGAGTGAAATGAGCAGAATCAGGAGAACAACTGTAACAGCAAGGAAAGCAGGATTTTTTGCTGTTTTTCTGGATTGAGTTTTAGCCAATTAAATGCCTTTGATAGAGTCTTGCCTTTGATTGAATCAAGAGTCTTTGACTGAAAACAATATATAAATTGTATTGCTTGGAGGAAGAGGAAAGAGAAGCCAAGCTGAAAAAAGCAAGTGTGAGTGGGCTAGGGGAACTTGCTTGTGGGGAGGCCAGCAGAAGGAATATTTGTGATGTCAGTGCTCCCTCTATTGATCTGTGTTGATTTCTCACACAGAAGTCCTGTCTTTGGATCTGTGTTAAGTTCTCAGACAGAAGTCCTGCCTGTCTATTGATCTGTGCTAATTTCTCAGACAGAAGCCCTGTCTGTTGGTCTTTATGAGAGAACTGAGCTGAAGAGTGGAGATCTGCTCACAGAAAGGAGGCTTACCTTAAGCCCCTTTTTAGCACTGTTAAAATTAATTGAGATGTTGGCACTGGTAATGTGTATAAACATTGTTATAGCCCTGTTAAGCTTCATTTTCCCAGAAACAGAAGCTGTGGACAGGAGCCCACAGAGTCGACTGTCAGGCAGAAGCAGGAAGAGTGGAACAGTTCCTGTGAGCTGAGACAAGAAGCAGAAGCAGAGAGCTGCCTACATGTGAACCCAGACAAGAACTGGGAACAGAGGAGGAGCCTGCGGTTTGGAAGTCAGTCTCAAGTCAAGATGAGAGAGGACTTTACTTGGACACTGTATTGATTAAGGAGATTGTTCTTACAATGACCTAGGGGGTGGATGGTGGATGGTGTGGTGTTTTCTGCTACCCCTTTTGGATGCATCGTACTAGCCTAGGACCCCCTGATTTTGGGGATGCAATGATATATACTATGTACCATATGACATAACAAGTGTTAAGAGATACTTATGTGGGGGCGGAGCCAAGATGGCAGAGTAGAAACACACAAATACGCTAGCTCCGAACCCACAGCCCATGAAATATCTGTAGTAAGGAGCTGCCAATAAATTGGGGAGCAGGAGAAGCCACATAACAGCGGAGCAGATAAGATTTCTGTTCCAGAGGGACCTGCAAACCTCTCACAAAAGGTCCGTCGCGCTGCGAACATGGAGCCCAGCCCAGCCCTGTCCCGGCCCCAGCATCCAGAGGAGTAGATCCGAGCAGACTTAAGGGACGGGATCTCCAGCAGCCGCGCAGGTCCCTCCACCCACAGGTGAGGGGGGTCGGTGAGAAGGTCTCTTTGGTGGGTTGAGAGGGGAGTGGGGTGCCCCCATACTCAGGCCCCCTCAGGAGGCAACAGCGGAGGCGGGAGCAGACCGAGGCTCCCCAAGCAGGCAGGAGCCCGGATCCATTGTTGAAGGTCTCTGCATAAACCCCGTGAGGGAACTGAGCCCGTGAGGTGGCCCTGCCCCCACCTGAGCACCTGAACTTTATCTCACACTGAATAGCAGCCCTGCCCCCGCCCAAAGCCCTGAGGCTGGCAAGCAGCATTTGAGTCTCAGACCCCAAGTGCTGGCTGGGCGGATCTGGAGGCAAGGTGAGGGTGGAGAGGACACTCAGAAGTCAAGTAACTGGCTGGGAAAATGCCCAGAAAAGGGAAAAAAACCAAGACTATAGAGGGATACTTTCTTGATGAGCAAGTTTCTCCTCCCCTCCCTTCTGATGAGGAAGAGCGGTGCTCACCATCAGGGGAAGACACGGAAGTCAGTGCTTCTACATCCCAGCCCACTCAATGGGATCAGTTCTGGGAAAAGGTCATAAAGAGCCCAAAAAATTTTCAAAATCAAGTTAGAGAGGTGGAGGAAAAACTGGGAAGAGCAATAAAAGACTTGCAAGCTAAGTATGAACAACAAATCAGCACCCTGCTAAAGGAGACCCAAAAAAATGCTGAAGAAAATAACACACTGAAAAATAGACTAACTCAATTGGCAAAGGAGGTTCAAGAAGCCAATGAGGAGAAGAATGCTTTCAAAAGCAGAATTAGCCAAATGGAAAAGGAGATTCAAAAGCTCACTGAAGAAAATAGTTCTTTCAAAATTAGAATGGAACAGATGGAGGCTAATGACTTTATGAGAAACCAAGAAATCACAAAACAAAACCAAAAGAATGAAAAAATGGAAGATAATGTGAAATATCTCATTGGAAAAACAACTGACCTGGAAAATAGATCCAGGAGACACAATTTAAAAATGATGGGCCTACCTGAAAGCCAGGATCAAAAAAAGAGCCTGGACATCATCTTTCATGAAATTATCAAGGAAACCTGCCCTGAGATTCTAGAACCAGAGGGCAAAATAAATATTGAAAGAATCCACCGATCACCACCTGAAAAAGATCCAAAAAGAGAAACTCCTAGGAACATTGTGGCCAAATTCCAGAACTCCCAGGTCAAGGAGAAAATATTGCAAGCAGCTAGAAAGAAACAATTCAAGTACTGTGGAAATACAATCAGGATAACACAAGATCTAGCAGCTTCTACATTAAGGGATCGAAGGGCATGGAATAGGATATTCCAGAAGTCCAAGGACCTAGGACTAAAACCAAGAATCACCTACCCAGCAAAACTGAGTATAATACTTCAGGGGAAAAATTGGTCTTTCAATGAAATAGAGGACTTTCAAGTATTCTTGATGAAAAGACCAGAGCTAAAAAAGAAAATTTGACTTTCAAACACAAGAATGAAGAGAACCATGAAAAGGTAAACAGCAAAGAGAAGTCATAAGGGACTTATAAAAGTTGAACTGTTTACATCCCTACATGGAAAGACAATATTAGTAACTCTTGAAGCTATTCAGTATCTGGGTACTTGGTGAGATTACACACACACACATGCACATGCACACACTCATAGAGACAAAGTGCACAGAGTGAATTGAATAGGATGGGATCATATCTTAAAAAAAAAAATGAAATCAAGCAGTGAGACAGAAATATATGGGAGGAGAAAGGGAGAAATGGAATGGGGCAAATTATCTCTCATAAAAGAGACAAGCAAAAGATTTTTTTAGTTTGGGGAAAAAGAGGGGAGGTGAGAGAAAAACATGACATTTACTCTCATCACATTCCACTAAAGGAAGGAATAAAATGCACACTCATTTTGGTATGAAAACCTATCTTACAATACAGGAAGGTGGGGGACAAGGGGATAAACAGGGTGGGGGGGACGATGGAAGGGAGGGCATGGGGAGGAGGGTACAATTTGAGGTCGACACACAGGGAGGGACAGGATCAAAAGAGAGAATAGAAGTAATTGGAAGCAGGATAGGGTGGAGGGAAATATAGTTAGTCTTATACAACACGACTATTATGGAAGTCATTTGCAAAACTACACAGATATGGCCTATATTGAACTGCTTGCCTTCCAAAGGGAGGGGGTGGGGAGGGAGGGAGGAAAAGAAGTTGGTACTCAAAGTTTTAGTTTCAAGTACTGTTCTTGCCACTAAGAAATAAGAAATACAGGTAAAGGGGTATAGAAAGTTATTTGGCCCAACAGGACAGAGGAGAGGATGGAGACAAGGGCAGAGAGGAATGATGGAGGAGAGAGCAGAGTAGTGAGTGGGGCAATTGGAATGCTCGGTGTTTTGGGGTGGGGGGAGGGGACAAGGGGGGAGAAAATTTGGAGCCCAAAAATTCTGTGAAAATGAATGTTAAAAGTGAAATAAAAAAAAAGAGATACTTATATGTATTAGATGATATGTTTTGCTTAAGAATGTTGGTATGAATGTTATGCTTTACTTTACTGAATAATGTTTAGTTTATTGTTGAATAAATAGAGAATTCAATATACTTTGCTATTAGACCCTTAAAATTATACATAGCAGCAGTCCTCAGGTACACTGCTGTGATTGGCATTACTACAGTATATGTAGGAACAGCAACATTGTAAAAAAAACTATCTTTGAAAGTCTTAGGAACTCTAATCAACAAAGTGATCAAGCATAACTCCAGAAGAATCAAGATGAAACAAGTCACCCATCTCCTAACAGAAAAGTAATGGACTCAGAGTATAGATTGAGATATATTTTTTTAATATGGCCAGTACAGTAATTTATTTTGCTTGACTATACATATTTGTAATAAGAGTGTTATTTCTATTTCTTTATTATTGGGGAGTTGGAAGGAAGTAGGAGGGAGAGAATGTGGACCTGAAAATAATATGGGGAGGAGCCAAGATGGTGGAGCAGAAAGATACACATATGCTAGCTCCCAACCCACAGCCCATAAAATACCTGTAAAGATGAACTCCCAACAAAATCTGGAGCAGTGGAAGCCACAGAACAACGGAATGGAGATTTCTGTTCCAGAGAGACCTGAAAAACTGAGGCGAAAGGTCTGTTGTGCACCAGACCCAAAGCAGAGCCCAGTCCTGCCTCGGCTGCGCTGCGCCAAGAAGAGCAGATCCAAGCAGGCTTCAGGGACAGCATCCCCAGCAGCTGCGCAGGTCCCTCCACCCACAGGCACCAAAGGTCAGTGAGAGAGTCTTTTTGCCTTGCTGAGAGGAGAGCACAATGTCCCCACAACTCAGTCCCCCTCGGGAGGCAGCAGCAGAGGCAGCAGCAGACAAGGGCTCCCAAAGCAGGCAGGAGCTGGGATCCATTGTTGAAGGTCTCTGCATAAACCCCCTGAGGGAACTAAGCCCTGCCCCAACCTGAGCCCCTAAACTTAATCTCACACTGAATAGCAGCCCCGCCGCTGCCAAAAGCTCTGAGGCTGGGAAGCAGCATTTGAATCTTAGCCCCCAAGCACTAGCTGGGTGGATCTGGAAGCTAGGGGGATGTGGAGAGGAAACTCAGAAGTCAAGTAACTAGCTGGGAAAATGCCCAAAAAAGGGGAAAAAAATAAGACTATAGAAGGTTACTTTCTTGGTGAACAGATATCTCCTCCCATCCTTTTGGATGAGAAAGAACAATGCTTACCGTCAGGGAAACACATAGAAATCAAAGCTTCTGTATCCCAAACATCCAAAATAAATATTCAATGGGCTCAGGCCATGGAAGAGCTCAAAAAGGATTTTGAAAATCAAGTTAGAGAGATGGAGGAAAAACTGGGAAGAGAAATGAAAGAGATGCAAGAAAAGCATGAAAAGCAGGTCAACACCTTGCTAAAGGAGACCCAAAAAAAAATGCTGAAGAAAATAACACCTTGAAAAATAGGCTAACTCAACTGCCAAAAGAGGTTCAAAAAGCCAATGAGGAGAAGAATGCTTTAAAAAGCAGAATTAGCCAAATGGAAAAGGAGGTCCAAAAGCTCACTGAAGAAAATAGTTCTTTCAAAATTAGAATGGAACAAATGGAGGCTAATGACTTTATGAGAAACCAAGAAATCACAAAACAAAACCAAAAGAATGAAAAAATGGAAAATAATGTGAAATATCTCATTGGAAAAACAACTGACCTGGAAAATAGATCCAGGAGACACAATTTAAAAATGATGGGCCTACCTGAAAGCCAGGATCAAAAAAAGAGCCTGGACATCATCTTTCATGAAATTATCAAGGAAACCTGCCCTGAGATTCTAGAACCATAGGCAAAATAAGTATTCAAGGAATCCACTGACCACTGCCTGAAAGAGATCCAAAAAGAGAAACTCCTAGGAACATTGTGGCCAAATTCCAGAGTTCCCAGGTCAAGGAGAAAATATTGCAAGCAGCTAGAAAGAAACAATTCAAGTATTGTGGAAATACAATCAGGATAACACAAGATCTAGCAGCTTCTACATTAAGGGATCAAAGGACATGGAATAGGATATTCCAGAAGTCAAAGGACCTAGCACTAAAACCAAGAATCACCTACCCAGCAAAACTGAGTATAATACTTCAGGGGAAAAATTGGTCTTTCAATGAAATCGAGGACTTTCAAGCATTCTTGATGAAAAGACCAGAGCTGAAATGAAAAGGTAAACAGCAAAGAGAAGTCATAAGGGACTTACTAAAGTTGAACTGTTTACATTCCTACATGGAAAGACAATATTTGTAACTCTTGAAACTTTTCAGTATCTGGGTAGTGGGTGGGATTACACACACACACACACACACACACACACACACACACACACAGAGCACAGAGTGAATTGAATAGGATGGGATCATATCTTAAAAAATAAAATTAAGCAGTGAGAGAGAAATATATTGGGAGGAGAAAGGGAGAAATGGAATGGAGCAAATTATCTCTCATAAAAGAGGCAAGCAAAAGACTTATTAGTGGGGGGGAAAGAGGGGAGGTGAGAGAAAAATATGAAGTTTATTCATCACATTCGACTAAAGGAAGAAATAAAAATGCACACTCATTTTGGTATGAAAACCTATCTTACAATACAGGAAAGTGGGGAAGAAGGGGATAAGCAGGGTGGGGGGATGATGGGAGGGAGGGCAGTGGGAGGAGGGAGCAATTTGAAGTCAACACTCTTCGGGAGGGACAGCATCAAAAGAGAGAATAGAAGCAATGGGGGGCAGGATAGGATGGAGGGAAATATAGTTAGTCTTACACAACATGACTATTATGGAAGTCATTTGCAAAACTACACAGATATGGCCTATATTGAATTGCTTGTCTTCCCAAAGGGAGTGGGTGGGGAGGGAGGGAGGAAGAGAAGTTGGAACTGAAAGTTTTAGAAACAACTATCGAGTACTGTTCTTGCTACTAGGAAATAAGAAATACAGGTAATGGAGTATATAAAGTTATCTGGCCCTATAGGACAAAAGAAAAGATGGGGACAAGGGAAGGGAGGGATGATAGAAGAGAGGGCAGATTGGTGATAGGGGCAATTAGAATGCTCAGTGTTTTGGGGTGGTGGGAGGGGACAAATGGGGAGAAAATTTGGAACCCAAAATTTTGTGAAAATGAATGTTAAAAGTTAAATAAATTTTAAAAAAATAAAAAACAAAAAAAAAGAAGTGAACAGTGGATTCTTTCAATTTCTATTTTTCCCTCTAATCCCAGGATATTAGGGCAGTTTTCATTGATAAATTCTTGAAAGATGATACCTAGACAATGTTTTTGATCATGGCTTTCAGGTAGTCCAATAATTCTTAAATTATCTGCCCTTGATTTGTTTTCCAGGTGAGCTATTTTTTCAATGAGATATTTCACATTTTCTTCTATTTTTATGCTTTTGATTTTGTTTTGTTGCTTTTTGATGTCTTGTGGAATCATTAGCTTACAGTTTCCCAATTCTAATTTTTAAGGAATTATTTTCTTCAACAAGCTTTTGTACCTCCTTTTCCGCTTGACCACTCCACTTTTTAAGGAGTTTTCTTCTTTGGTAAATTTTTGTACATCTTTTCCCATTTGACCAATTCTGCTTTTTCAGGCATTCTCTTGAGTGGATTTTTGTGCCTCTTTTACCATTTGGCCTATTCTTTTTTAAAAAGTATTTTTTGTGTGTCCCCTTTATCAAGCTGTTGACTCTTTTTTCATTATTTCCTTGCATAATTCTCATTTCTTTTCCAAATTTTTCCTCTACCTCTCTTGTTTGGTTTTCAAAATCCTTTTTTTGAGCTCTTCTAGGGATCCTTCTTAGTCCTGACACCAATTCACACTTTTCTTTGAGGCTTTGAATGTAGCTATTTAGACTTTGTTGTCTTCTTCTGGGTTTGTTTTCATCTTCCCGATCACTCTCTGTGTTCAGGTTCCTTTGTTGCTGTTGTTTGCTCACTTTTCCAGCCTATTTTTGACTTTTAACTTTATATTAAAGTTGGACTCTGTTTCTGTGGTGGAGGGGCCCTGTACCAAGCTTCAGGGATTTTGTGCAGCTGTTTTCAGAGCTAGTTCTGGGAGTCTGTAAGTTTCCAGTTGTTCCAGGGTGGTATGATCTAAGGAGAATTGTGGTCACTGCTATCCTTTTCCGTGGTCTGGTCTATGAGCAAACATAAAGTACTCTTTTCTGTCTTGGAACTATCACTGGGGTTCCCACTCCCCCGTGGTCCCAAGCTCTAAGGCACTACTGCTCCTCCTTTCCTTGGGATATAACCTGGACTAGTATCCTGGGTCCCCACATAGTCAATGCAACACAGTTCTGCTCCTAGTCCCAGCAAAGGATCCCCTGTAATCTCCTTCTGATCAGTCGTCTGACCCCCTTATGGTCTGTGGGCAGGGGGCTCCAGAATTTGCTACTGCCAATTTAGCTGCTTCCAAGGTCAGCCGCTGGCTTGCTGAGGCTTCACCTGCATTGAACTGTGCACTACTCTTACTACAGTGAGAACGACCTTTTCTGCTGACCATCTAAGTTGTCTTGGGTTGGAAAATTGTTTCACCCCATCCTATTGTTGGTTCTGCTGTTCCAGAATTCATTTTGAGGCTTTATTTTAAAGTTGTTTGGACAGGAATTTGAAAGAGCTCAGGTGAGTTCCTGCCTTTTCTCTGCCATCTTGGCTCTGCCTCTCTAGTCTAATGTGATAATCTTCAACACAGAATTTAACATTGGATTGTAGACCATATAATGCTGTAATATGAGACTACTTCCACAAGTCCTTGAATAAATTATATTTTAGTCACAGAATCATCAAATCTTCTAGTTAGAATGGACGTTAGAAGGCATCTCTTCTTATCCATATCTGAACAATAATCTCTACAATATAACAAGTCATCATTCAATTTCTTCTTAAGACCTCTACTGAAGGGGAACCCATTAAGTCCTTCAAAAGCATACTCCCCTAAGCTCTAATTATTATGGTGCTGTTTCCACATGTAGAGCCTAAATCTGTATCTCTGTAAATTCTATTGATCCCTCTTAATTCTATTCTCTGGAGCCAAGCCTAGCCAAGTTAAGCTAGGTAAGTTCTGAAAAGCTGGGCTATTTGTACACATTTATCCAGGACTTGTAATAAGTCAACAAGTCAGCTATATCTGGCAATTCCAAAATTTGAAATAATTACCACTCTTCATTAATTAAACATCATCAATGCCTAATTTACAAAATGCAAGGCTTTGTGCTAGAACTGAGGCAGATACAAGGTAAGTATCAAATTTTATTCTTTTTAATTCTACTTTTGTCTTTTTCCTAATACCTGTATTCTTCAGAGTTCTCAAAGATGTCCTTTATAGTATGGTCAGAGTTGCCCTTACTGGTTCTGGTCTACTTCATGGGAGCTTAGGGGCTGGCTTCCAGCTATATTTGCTCATTATTGAGATGCTTGTTCTTTGAGATGATGAAGAATCTCCTTCCTGGCTGCTGAATCAAAGGAAATGATGACTCAGTGGATATACAAAAGGGATAGGTCTTCTGTGGCTCTCTTTCTTTCTAGCTGTCAGTTTGGCAGGATTGTATTACACTGACTTTCATGATGGGTGGGAGATAGGTAGTTTATAATACATACCATGGTCTCCACGTGGTCATGAGCATATGATGCTAAAGTACATTTCCTACCTAAGCAAGACTCTCTTGTGCTTGTTCCAAGTTAAGGTGAAAAGTACCTATCCTAGGATTAATGCATTTAGGATTGGAGATGACTGTGGTTTAAAAGTCCTGGCACTCCTGGGCCTTGCAGCAAGGGCAGATTCTGTATCAGAGAGATCAGCCACCCATAAAAAGAGGACTGCCCCAAACCTTGCCATTTTTCCAACAAGGACAGTGCTGAGCTAAATCAAAATGTAAGATGCCTAACAAGCAATGCTGAAAACTGCTTTATGTTCTAATGATGTTATATAACAGCCTCCAAGCATATCGTACCAGTTGTTATAAGTTGTTACTAAATCTTTTTAAATTAATTCTGTTAATGCTTACTCAGGAGTCCTCTGTGTTTAGAGTTCCTTTTGAAGGGAGAAACAAATTAACTGTCCTATATCTGATTCATATTTTACATGGAGTGCCTCTTTTACTCTCTCCATAACCTAAGCCTTAAGCAGTCTTTCTGCACAGTATTAAAGTAGGATACTTAAGGAGCTAAAGGGTGTGTGAAGGAGGAACACAACCCCACTAATTAAGACAGGCTCCCTCAGTACTGAATTCAGTCAGTCACAGATCTAGGTATAGGCCAGGGAAGAAGGAATGTCCAGGTCCTGTCCCTATGTAGTCTACTGGAGCTAAGATGGGCCACTGTGAGCATGTTCTATCACAAGCTCTTGTTACATGAAAAGCTGTCCAAAGCATTTCTTTTTCATTCCCTCTCCCAATAAATTATTGAATTAAATGATGCTGTAGTTATTATTATAGAACATAGAGAAACATAACTGATTTAGATCTTAAAAGACCTCAATAACTTAGTTCCTTGAGTCCTTTGGCGGATGAATTTTTATAAGTGTATCTGACTTTGCAATGAAAAACAAGTCAAAGATGAGAAAAGTCTCATATGTTCAAAAATATTTGCAGTAGTACCTTTTGTAGTAGCAAAGTACTAGGAAGAAAGGTGTCCATCAAATGAAGAATAGTTGAATAAATTGTGGTATATTCATATAATAAATTATTCTGCCGTAAGAAATTAGGACTCTAAGTGTAGTACATTGGAGGTTTTACTAAGGAATATATTTCTTTCCAAAGGTATTGTCACAAATGTACAATACTTATTCCCCTTAACACATGGAAAGCTTTGTTCACGTTCTCCCCTGCTCCACTTCAATCTCTGGGAAAGGGAAGGGAATTAGATAACTTGCTTAGCTCCCAAAGAGCACAGTTGCAGTTTCAAGAACAAAAGCACTCTCTGGCTCAAGTCCCAGGAATCCTGGCTTCTCAGAGCTTCCATACTGACCTGGTTGGTTGTAATCCTGTTCCAGTCTCCACAACTTAAGCTCCCAGATGTGTGGGGATACCATCTAGCACTTGAAACTTAAAACAAATAACACAAAGCAGAAACAAACACCCTCTGACCCATTTCTCAGAGTCAGGGTAAAAGAGGGAGAAGACAAGTCTCTTTCCTATCTCATCAGATCAGCTCATGGAGTCCACAATGGGCCCAGCAAGAGGATGGTGGAAGGAAAGAGATCAACTTCGTTTCACCAGTTCTAAAGATGCAGGCAGCTAATCAGAAGAGACTACCCTACTCATAGTAGGGAAGCAAAGGATTCCCAAGTAGGCAAACTAAGTATGCTCAAACAGGTTACACAAATAATTCAAAGAAATTTGTAAAACTTTGGGTGAATTAATGAAGATTAAATAAGCAAAACCAAGAGAATTATTTCTACAATGATCATAATAATTTAAAGGAAAATAGCAATGAAAATTTTCCAAGCCATGTCCTCTGCTGTGATCATAGATGATTTCAAAGGAATGCTACTAGAGCACACTTCCCACATTGTATCAAACAGACTATAGGTGCAGAACGAAACATACCTTTTGTTTTACTTCACTGTACTGCTTTGAAATCTATTGTTGGGAGAGAGGGAGCAAAGTCACTGGGGAGTAACAGTGATAGAACAAAAGAAAGAGAATTACTAAAATATTTAAAAGAAAAAAATTCCAAAAGTTCATGTTTTACTGTGTTTAAAAAAAAAAAAGCTTGACATTGATATGAGGCATCTTCTTTGAAGAGACTATGTGTCTATTCATGAGATTCATGTAGATTAGGCCTGTACAACCTACAGCCCTCAGGCCATTTGTCACACACCAAAGGATTTTGGGCAGCCAGTGGAAAAAAATGTAGAGGAAAACAGCCTTTGTATGAGTGAAAATTTTTTGGTGTGTGGCAAAAGCAACTGCACAACCTGCGGCCTGATATTTATACACAAAAATACACATATTAATTCAATTTTGTCACCAATTTGGTCATACAAAAAAAAAAACCAGTTGTGGTCAAAAAAATTTGCAGACTGTGCTTATTTTTTTTGTTTTTGCTTTATTTTGTCTGTATCAACCAAAGTGAAAAGACAGTGGTGGCTACTCATAGGCCTGATCCCACTACTGATCAGCCCTGAAGCTTTGGCCTACTCTGTTTCCAACCTGGGTCAGTTATTAGCCTCTGTGCCCACCTTATCCCTTCCTAGGGACTCACCCTATTAGTGCTGGGCTTAGTGTGGACACCCAGTAGGCTTTTATCCCTACTGAAGCTTGAAACTCATGAGCACAAGTGATCTACCAGTCGTCCTCTGTAGTAGCAGGAATTACAGGTATGTGCCACCACCTCTGGCCAGTTTTTTAAATTATGAATTTGACAAATGTGAACATTTCAACTTGCAAAGAAAAAATAAAAAGAAGATTGTATGAGAAACTTTGAACTGTTACATAGTTGGGGGTGGTTTTAAAGATTTTTTTTGTTTTGTTTATCATTTCATTTTGAAAGCAGTTGGGGTGTAGTGGATAAAGCACTGGGGCTGGAATCAAGAAAACCTGAGTTCAAATACATCCTCAGACACTGACCAGCTATGTGACCCTGGGCAGGTCATTTAAACTCTGTTTGCCTCAGTTTCCTCAACTGTAAAATGAGGACAATAAGATCATCTTTTAGGGCTATGGTTTAGGATCAAATGAGATAATATTTAAAAAACAGTATAGTGCCTGGCACATAGTACGTACTATATAAATAAGGAGTTCCTTTCCCTCCTCCCTTTTAAGTGTATATTAAATATGGTACCAGAATAACAAAACTGCCTTGTCTTTCTGTGTTTGCTTCTGTTTTCTTCTGCATGTTTTTAAAACATTTAGTGGATGCTCTTTTCTTTTTCTTTTCTTTTTTTTTATTATTTTTTAATGTTTAACAATCACTGCCATACAATTGAGATTTTATCCCCCCCACACCTACCCCCCACTACCCCCCTCCCTCCCCACGACTGCATACAATTCTGTATGGGTTCTACATATACTTTCCTATTGAGTGTATTTTCACTATAGTGATGCTATGTAGTCAGACTAAGATAAATGAAAGAAATCATATAACAAATCAAAACATGATACACAAAAACATACGCATACACAAACATGATCTGCTACATTTTGCGAATGACTTCCATATTTATTTCTCTGAGTGTGTAAGGCATTTTGCCTTGAGAACCACCACTGGGATTTTTTTTTTTTTTAAGAAGTTCTTGCATTATTACGAAATTCCAAGTCTACCAGAAAAAACTCTCGCACACTGTGGTCGTTGCTATGCACAAAATTCTCCTGGTTCTGCTCCTTTCACTCAGCATCAGGTCATAAAAGTCCTTCCAGGCCTCTCTGAAGTCTTCTTGTTCCTCATTTCTTATGGCACAATAGTACTCCATTTCATTCATATACCATAATTTATTCAGCCATTCCCCAATTGATGGACATCCCCTTGATTTCCAGTTTTTGGCAACTACAAAGAGTGCTGCTATAAATATTTTTGTACATGTGGGACCCTTTCCCATTTTTATGATCTCTTGGGGATACAGTCCTAGTAGCGATATTGCTGGGTCAAAGGGTATGCACATTTTTGTTGCCCTTTGGGCATAGTTCCAAATTGCTCTCCAGAATGGTTGGATGCGCTCGCAGCTCCACCAACAATGAATTAGTGTTCCAACTCTCCCACATCCTCTCCAGCATTTATCATTTTCTTGTTCTGTCATGTTTGCCAATCTTATAGGTGTGATGTGGTACCTCAGAGTTGTTTTGATTTGCATCTCTCTAATCAATAGTGATTTAGAGCATTTTTTCATATGATTATAGATATCTTTAATTTCTTCTTCCGAAAATTGCCTGTTCATATCCTTTGACCATTTATCAATTGGGGATCTTTTCTTTTTTTTGCTTCATTCTCATTATCCTCCCATATCTCCCCCAAATAATTCTCTCCCACTCCAAATAGAAATTCTTTTCTCATAAATAAGTATAGGTAAACAAAATACATTCACATGTTGGCAGTGTCTGGAACTGTCTCATTCTGCATTTCTAGTCCATCTCTCAAGTGGTAGGAAACACGTTTCATCAGTCTTCTGAAGTCACAATTGGTCATTGCACTGATAGTTCTTAAATATTTCAAGATTTCTTTCAAATTCTCAAATCTTTCAATCAAAATTGTTTTATTTTACATTGTTGTAGTTACTGTATAAATTGTTCTGGTTCTGTTCACTTCATTCGGCATCAGTTTACACTGCCCTTTTTTGTCTTAGGTCCCAGGCACCATAGGTCCACAGTCACTTTGACTGAAATAATATGACCCTGTAGTAGTGAAAGCACCTGACTAGGAGTCAGGAGACCATGTTCCAACATTACTAACGGCCTTGCATAAGCTACTTTCACAATGTCAGAAGAGTTGGTGCAAATAATCTAGTATCTTACCCACAAAGAGTTACTATCCCCATCTTGTGGCTTTTTATAATATTACCATTAAGGATGTTTTAAAGTTTAGCTTCCTTTTTCTCATCATAGACTTAAATAGATTTTAATTGTACAGGAAGGACTACTCAGAAAACACTTAAGAAAATTTGCTGTAGGACTAACGAAATTAAGTTTAGAACTATTAGACCAGAAGTTTTCCAACCTTGGATTAACAAGATTTAAAGAAAATTTTGGAGAAAAATATGACCCATTTTGGCCCTTCAGCCTGTTCTTTCCTGTCATCTAAGTCCCATAGGAGTAGGCAAACTGAAGTTCCCAAGTAGAAAAAGAACAGTTAGAAATTTCCCAGGATTCTCCCTCTGTTTGTTTGAGTTGTGGTAGTAAGGAAGCTAATATTAGCCTTAAAAGCAGGATATCCCTTTGCCTATCCCTGCCTACAATTACTACAGAACCCCACTTGAAAGCTGTAAGAACAGGCTAGATAAGGTGGTACACAACTGTAATCCCTTTCACTTGTGGAGGCTGATGGGTCACTTGAGCTCTATAGATCTGAGATGCTGTGCTCTAGAAGCCCACTGGATATCCCTGCTGAGTCTGGTACCAAGCTCATGAGACTCTGGGAATGAGGAGCCACCAGGTTCACTACAAAGGAATGAACCAGTTCAAGACATAAATAGAATGTGTCAGAGATCCTGAATGATCAGTAGTGGAATCAGGTCCATGAATGGCTGCAATACTTCTAGCTTGGGCAAGATAGGGGGACCAAGTCAATAAATAGAGAGATGATAGAGAGAATGATAACTAGATAGCTATAATGAATGAGGGACAGCTAGGTGGCACAGTGGAGAGAGCACTGGGCCTGGAGTCAGAAAGATTCATGTTCTTGGGTTCAAATCTGGCAGCAGACCCTTATTACCTGTGTAACTCTGGGCCAGTCACTTGACCCGGTTTGCCTCACTTTCTCATTCATAAAATGAGCTGGAGAAGGAAATGGCAAACCATTCCAGTATCTTTGCTGAGAAAACCTCAAATGGGGCCATGAAGAAACAAGTGATAGAAATGATTCATTGAGGATCCCCACTCAGACTCTAATCAGTATTAGTCAGTTTGTTATGATTTTATAAGGGGTAATGGTTGTTAGCAATTATTTTAGTATGTTCATCTAGCAATACACATCTAGTCAATCACCTAATGTATTAATCCTTACTTTGCATAAATCACATAGGAATATTGATTCTAATAGAAAGGTCCTACAATAGGCCTCAGACTTTAATGTAGTGTTCTTTACTTGTTGATCAGCTATGGAACTTACTTGCACACCCACAAGAATGCTGACAAAAATATCTCCATCCTGTTTTTCTCAAATTTCATGACCAAACCAAGCATGGGTGGTGGCATGGTATGAACATTTCCCAATATGTTTTTGGAGCCTATGTATAGTTTGTACCATTTCCTCCTGCCTAACCTAAGGAGGAGCCCATCTATCTTATGACACCTAGTCAGTGGAAATATTCCTTGCTTCACCCAACTCACAACCCTGCTGACATCATTTTTGCTTATTTTAGCTTATGTATCATATGCCAACCAATGGGATTCTGTGTTGTAGAAGGCTTCTTTTGCATATTTTGATATCAAATTCCATAAACACAAGCTCTCAGAAGAAGGGGGCATCTCAGATCATCAGGAAGATATGAGGTTCACTTCATTAGAGGGGACCATGGATCCTTTAAAAAAAAGTGCCATTGGCTCAGAGCTCTGCCTCAGTCTCTCTTTTTTAAATCCCCACACAGATACAACTAAAATGACTGAACACATACATATAAATGAATGAGTGAATGAACAAACAAATGAAGACCTAGACCAGCACTTCTTCTGGAGTTATTCAATGCTATATCTTGCAGGAGGGTAGAACCAAGATGGTGGAATAAGTCAGGAACTCACCTGAGCTCTCCCAAATTCTTTCTCATACAACTTTAAATTTGCCTGAAAATAAATTCTAGAATGGCAGAACCAACAAAAAGATGGGTGAAACAATTTTCCAGCCCAAGGCCATTTAGAAGGTAGACAGAAAAGGCCTATCTCACTAAACTAAGAATGGAGTACAGTCCAGAACAGACAGCCTAGGCCAAGTCAGTAGTGGACTGGGCCTCAGCAATGTAACAGCTAGGCCTTGGACCCAAATGAGGTACAAGATAGCAGTGAGGTACCTCCCACCCTGGCATAAGCCAGAAGCAAGGCCCTGACCACCTCAAACTGCCCATCTCCCACACCACTCCATGCAAGCCTTGGGAACAACTGAATCTGTAACAGTGACTCCCAGATCTCTCAGCCCACAGACTATAAGGGGACCAAACAACTGGTCAGAAGATTACAGGAAACACTTTTGTGGTTCTGGGTGCATGGTTCTGGTGCATTGACCAAACAAGGATCCAGGTCATAGACCTGGGTCACAGTCCCAGGATGAGGAGGAACCCACCAGAGTTTGCAGCCACAGGAGAGGGGGATCCTGGTCACAGGTCCAGGGCTGAAAACAGTACTTGTGGTCATTCACAGACCAAAGCACAGGCCAGGAGAGCAGTGACCACACCTCTCCTGAGATCATACCACCTTGAAAGAACTGAAAACTCAGGGACCCCCAGAACTAGCTCTAAAAATAGCACATCAAAAAACTTGAAGTTTGGGACATTCATGTCAGAAGCAGAGATGAACTTTAACATAAAGTTAAAAGTTGACAAACAAGCTGGGAAAAAATGAGCAAAAAAACCAAACCCTGATCATAGAAAGTTGCTATGGTGACAAGGAAGATGAAACACAAACTCAGAAAAAGACAACAATGTCAAAACAAATACACGTGAAGCCTCAAAGAAAAAATGTGAATTGGCATCAAGCCCAAAAAAAACTCTTGGTGGAGCTTAAAAAGGATTTTAAAAATCAGAGAGATCGAAAAAAAATTGGGAAAACAAATAAGAGAATCACGAAAAAATGGTCAACAATTTGGTAAAGTAAGTACAAAAAATGGAAAAAGATGCACAAATATTCACCAAAAAACAAAACAAAACTCAGCTCCCTAAAAAGTAGAATTGGCCAAATGAAAAAGGAGGAACAAAAGCTTGCTGAAGAAAGACAATAAAATATCTCATTGGAAAAGTAACAGACCTGGAAAATAGAATGAGAAGAAATAATTCAAGAATCATTGAACTACCTGAAAGCCACGATAAAAAAAATTCCTAGAAATCATCTTTCAAAAAATTATCAAGGAAAACTGCACTGATATTCTAGAACTAGAGGATAAAATCTAAAGAATCCGCCACTCACCTCCTAAAAGAGATCTCAAAATGAAAATTCTCAGGAACATTATAGCCAAATTCCAGTCAAAGAGAAAGTCAAAGTCAAAGAGAAAAGATTTGCAAGCAGCCAGAAGAAAACAATTCAAATATCAAGGAATCAGTCAGGATCGCACAATATTCAGCAGCTTCTAAAATAAAGGATCAAAAGGCTTAAAATATGATATTCTGGAGGACCAAAGAGCTAGGTTTATACCCAGGAATCACCTACCCAGCAAAACTGAGTACAATCTTTCAAGGGAAAAAATAAACATTCAATGTAATAGAAGACTTTCAAGCATTTCTGATAAAAGGAGCAGAGCTGAACAGAAATTTTGATTTTCAAATACAAGCAAAACAGAAAAGGGAAAACATGAGGGATTCAATAAGGTTAAACTGTTTATATTCCTATATGGGAAAATGATATTTGTTACTCTTAAGAATGTTATCTTTATTAGGGCAGTTAGAAGGAGTATACATAGATAGAAAACACAAGTTGTGAGTTGATTATGAATGGATGGTATCAAAAAAAATTAAGGGGTGAGAAAGAGGAAAAGGGAGAAGAGAGAGGTATAACATAAAAGATGCAAGAGTTTGGGGAGAAGGGCAGGTGAGCAATGCTTGAATTTTACTCTCATCAGAATTGGCTCAAAGAGGGAATAACATACACACTCAGTTGGATATAAAAATCTATCTTAACCTACAGGAAAGTAGGAGGAAAAGAGGATAAGAGAAGAAGTATGATTGACAAAAGGGATGGCAGCTTGGAGGAAGTGGTGGTCAGAAACAAAACACTTGTGAGAAGGATACGGTGAAAGAAGAAAGGGAGAGAAAGATATACAGGGAAAAATATGATTGAGGGAAATACACAATTAATAATCATAACTGTGAATGTGAATGGGATGAATTCACTCATAAAATGTAAGTGCATAGTAAAGTGGATTAAAAACCAGACTCCTATAATACATTGTTTACAAGAAGCACATGTGAAGCAGAGACACACACAGAGTAAAGATAAAAGGCTGGAGCAGAATATATAATTCTTCAGCTGAAATTAAAAAAAACAAGAGTAGCAATTATGATCTCAAATAAAGTAAAAGCAGAAATAGATCCAATTAAAAGTGATAAGTAAGGAAACTACATCTTGCTAAAAATTATATCAATACTAAACATATGCATTCACTAGTATAATATATAAATTTTTAAAGAAGTTAAATGAGTTACAGGAGGAAATAGTAAAACTATACTAGTGAGGGACTTCAATTTTGTCCTCTTAGAACTAGATAAATGTAATATAAAATAAACAAAAAAGAAGTTAAGGATATGAATAAAATTTTAGAAAAATTACATTTGATAAAGGGTCATGGAAAGATAGCTTAAAAATTATTTGGAAACTAAACAATCTAATCCTAAAGAATGAGCGGGTCAAAGGACAGATCATAGAAACAATCAATAATTTCATTAAAGAAATGACAACAATAAGACAACATACAAAAATTTAGGGGATGCAGCTAAATCAATACTTAAGGGAAAACATATCTCTAAATACTTACATCAATAAAATAGAGAAAGAAAAAATCAATGAATTGGGCATGCAACTAAAAAACTAGAAAAAGAACAAATATAAAATGTCCAATTAAACACTGAATTGGAAATCCTGAAAAATCAAGGAGAGATTAATAAAATTAAAACTTAAAAAATCATTGAATCAATAAATAAAACTAGAAGATGGCTTTATGGAAAAAATCAATAAAATGGATAAACCATTGATTAATTTGACTTTTAAAAAAGGAAAGAAGAAGAACAAATTACCAGTACCAAAAACAAAAATAGTGAATTCACCATGAATCAAGATGAAATTAAAGCAATTATTAGGAGCTATTTTGCCCAATTATATGCCAATAAATCTAAGTGAAAGGGAAAGATATTTACAAAAATGTAAATTGCTCAGACTAACAGAAGAGAAAATAGAGTATTTAAGTAAATTCATCTTAGAAAAAAAAATTGATGCCATACCAATCAAACTACCAGATAACTATTCTCTAGAGCTAGAAAAAACAATATCAGAATTCATCTGGAAGAAAAAAAGGTCCAGAATATCAAGGGAACTAATGAAAAGAAATGCTAGGGAAGGTGGCTGGGCCCTAGATCTCAAATTGTATTGTAAAGCAGCAATCATCAAAACCACGTGGTACTGACTGAGAAACAGAGGGGTAGACCAGTGGAATCGGTTAGGTACTCAAGACACAGTAGTCAATAAATATAGCAATCTACTGCTCGATAAACCCAAGGACCCCAGCTTCTGGGATAAAAATTCATTGTTTGACAAAAAGTGCTGGGAAAACTGGACAACAGTGTGGCAGAAACTGGGCATCAACCAATGCCTGACACCATAACCAAGAATAAAGTCCAAATGGATACATGATCGAGGTATAAAGATTGATATTATAAACAAATTAGGGGAGCAAGAAATAGCGTATTTGTCAGATTTACGGAGAATGGAGAAATTGTTGACCAAACAAGAGATGGAGAACATTATGAAGTACAAAATGGATAATTTTGATTACATTAAATTGAAAAGTTTTTGCACAAACAAACTCAATGCAACCAAGATTAGAAGGGAAACAGAAAACTGGGAAAGAATTTTTGCAACTAATGTCTGTGATAAAGGCCTCATTTCCAAAATATATAGAAAACTGAGTCAAATATACAAGAATATAAGTCATTCCCCAATTGATAAATGGTCAAAGGATATGAACAGGAAGTTTTTAGAGGAAGAAATTAAAGCTATCTATAGTCATATGAAAAAATGCTCTATATCATTATTGATTAGAGAGATGCAAATCAAAACAACTCTGAGGTACCACATCACACCTATCAGATTGGCTAACACGACAAAACAGGAAGATAATAAATGTTGGAGAAGATGTGGGAGAGATGGAACACTAAATCATTGTTGGTGGAGCTGTGAGCTGATCCAACCATTCTGGAGAGCAATTTGGAACTATGTCCAAAGGGCTACAAAAAATGTGCATATCCTTTGACCCAAAAATACTGCTTCTGGGACTCTATCCCAAAGAAATCATAGACATGGGAAAGGGTCCCACATGTACAAAAATATTTACAGCAGCTCTCTTTGTGGCAGAAAAACTGGAAATCAAGGGGATGCCCATCAATTGGGGAATGTTTGAACAAGTTGTGGTATATGAATGTCATGGAATACTATTGTGCTGTAAGAAATGATGAACAGAAAGACTTCAGAGAGGCCTGGAATGACTTACATGAAAAGATGCTGAGTGAAAGGAGTAGAACCAGAAGAACTTTGTACACAGCAACAACCACAATGTGTGAGGAATTTTTCTGGTGAATTTAGTACTTCATTGCAATGTAAGGACTTAAAAAATTTCCAGTGGACTTGTGAGGCAAAACACCTTCCACATCCAGAGAAAGAACGATGGAATTGGATTGCAGATAGAAGCAGACCATTTTCTTTTGTATTATGTTTTGTTTTATGGTTTCTCTCATTCTTTTTAATTCTTCTATGCAACATGTATTTAATAAGAATGTATGTGTAGAACCTGTATAAGATTGTATGCTGTCTCAGGGAGGGAGTGGGGAAAGAGGGGGAAGCAAAGGGGAAGGAGGGGAAAAAACCCTAAGATATATTGTATCTGATTGTAGAACACTGAAAACAAAATAATTTAATATTTAAAAAAAAAAGAAGCCCCAGGCAGGTGGGGGGAGACATGGGAATGCCTTTATCCCCACCAGTGCTAATGTGTATTAAATTCTTGGCTACTGTGACAGATCTGACCTTCTAGCATTGGAGTTTGTCTTTCTGGTGTCTGAATAAATGTTTTCTTTCTGCCTTCTAACAAAAAAAAATAATGATGTTTCAACATAAAAAAAAGAAAAAAATTGAACAAGCCATCAAAGAACTCCCTAAGAAAAAAATCCCCAGAGCCAGATGAATTCACAAATGAATTCTCCTGAACATTTAAAAAATAATTAATCCCAATACTATGTAAACTAGTTGGATAAATGGGCAAAGGAGTCCCACCAAATTCCTTTTATGACACATATATGGTGTTGATACCTAAACCAAGAAGAGTCAAAAAAGAAAGAAAAGTACAGACCAATTTTTCTATTGAACATCTTTATGAAATTTTAAAATAAAATACTAGCAAGGAGATTACAGCAATACATTATAAGGATCATACATTATGACTAAGTGGAATTTATAGCAGGAATTCAGGACTGGTTCAATATTAGGAAAACTTCAGCAAAATTAACCATATAGATTTTTTAAAAATCATGTGATTATCTCAATAGAAGCAGAAAAGGCTTTTTACAAAAACAACACCCATTCCTGTTAAAAATACTAGAAAGAAAAAGAAACACTAGAGAGCATAGGAATAAATGGAGCTTTCCATAAATAAAGCCATCCAGAATAAGCTAGAAGCCTTCCCAATAAAATCAGAGGTGAAGCAAAAAAGCTTATTCTCACCACTATTATTCAATATTGTACCAGAAATGTTAGCTATAACAATAAGAGAAGAAAAAAGAAATTGAAGGAATTAGAACAGGCAATAAGGAAACAAAACTATCATTCTTTGCAGATGATTTGATGATATATTTAGAGAATCCTAAAGAATCAACTTTAAAACTAGTTTAAATAATTAACAACTTCAGCAGAGTTGCAGGATATAAAATAAAGCCACAAAAATCATCAACATTTCTATATATTACTAGCTAAGTACAGCAGCAAGAGATAGAAAAAGAAATTTAGATCAACTCTGAGTAATTGAGCTATTCTTAGTAATGCTATGATACAGGACAATTCCAAAGTACTCATGATGAAAAATGTTGTCCACCTCCAGAGAAAGAACTACAGAATTCTGAATAAAGATGAAAGCATACTATTTTTCGCTTTATTTTTTTCATATTTGGTCTGTGTTTTCTTCCATAACATGACTAATATGGGAATATGTTTTCCATGATTGCACATAGATGACCTATATCAAATTGCCTACTGTCTTCAGGAGGAGGAGAGAAAAAGAGGAAGGTAGAGAAGTTAGAACTCAAAATTTTGAAAAGTGAATGTTAAAAATTGTTTTTACATGCAATTGGAAAAAATATTATTTTCAAAATAATACTATTTCTTTCACAATAAGGTCAAAGATTTCCACCTGTGAATCCATTTGGTATCTCAATGTACATACAAACTTTTATATTATCCTGTTTAAATAACTGTTTTTTCTCTACCACCTCACATGTTCTTGGTCATAGAAATTTTAGGTCAAATGTTTTCTATATCAGACCTACATGCCAGAAAAATATCCACTGTGCACACACCTCCTACCATTTAGATACATAAAAATAACTCTGGATAAAAGAGTCATAGTGAAAAGGTTTCTGTCGCAAAGAACAATGGCCTTTTCTTCCCTCTTTTTCTCATACCTGGCATTCCCACTTACCAAAGTCTTAATAGCAACCAAAAGAAATAGTAATTGCCTTAGGTATCTTAAAGGTTATCCAGTCCAATCCAGAAACAAAGCATAAGTTTCTTCTATAATATTATATGCATGCAGCGACTCATCTATTGATCCATCTATGATCTATAGTATTCCATGAGGTCATCCACTATCCTCAGGAAGCAGCTCACAGTCTTTAGATGGCTCAAATTGTTAGGAAGTACTTAGTAGAATAATGATGTAGAAATGAGTAGAAATTTGTCTCCCTTGTAACTTGCCTTCTACCTACTGGTCCTACTTTTTCCTTCTGGGGCCACATAGAATAAAACTAATACCTATTCCACATGACAATCCTTCAAGTATTTGTGAAGTGGCTACTGCAGGTATCACCTCCATTTTACAGATTAGAAAAATGGAAGCTCAGGTACTAACTTAACATTTCAACATCTTAAAAAGTGGCAGAATTCTCAGTTCTCTTCTGATTCTAGTCCAGTGTAGTTTATTCTATATTAACTCAATTTAATTCAACAAACATTTATTAAACTGCTACTATGTACTAGGCTCCTAATATATGCCAGACAAGCCCTGGGGTTACAAAAACAACAACAAAATAGTCCTTGTATTCAGAGAGTTTAACTTTTACTATATTAATACTCTTCAAGATTCAGATCACAACTGCTTTAGACTAACATACTTTCTCCAAACTATAGAACATTATATTAACATAATACAATAAAAATTATCATAATCATGATCTTGGTGTGAAATCTTTTTAAGCAACTAAGGCCCCATGTTCGCAGTGCTGGCTCAAAATAGGTCAGCAATATTCTACAACTCAAAAGCATAGTGCTCATAGTGGATTTAAAAAAAAAAGAGTTCTTCCTTTACAGGAATACAAATCGATCAATCAACAAGGATTAATTAAGCACCTACTGTGTAGCAGCCACTGTGCTAAGTGCTAAGAATATACAAATGAAAGTGAACTATCCCAATGCTTAAGAAACTTACATTACATCAGAGGAGGCAAACATACACACATGTAAGTATAATGTATGTTGTATAGAACTTGTGAAGATATTCTCTGGCAAGGTAAAATGTGAAATGACTAGTTAACAGTATTTCAAAACTCTGTGATGCCCTGATAAGGCTTAAAATATTAACTTTGTAACTAATAGCAACTATAGTTACAAGTTAAGTTCTATGCTGTTCTAACCATTCTGTTAATACACACTATGATTCTTCTAGGTTTAACATTGCTTTCTGTGTAGGAATAAATTACATATCTGTGTATCTCTTTTACTTTCTCTCTTGGGAATACCCAGTCATAACCCATATTTATATAATTTGCAACTTTCCCCAGAATGATTCTATAGGAATTAATTAGCAAAAAAAAAAAAGTGAGAATGTCATAATTAGAGGTTGGGCTTGGGACAAAACCGAGGCAAATCACAATGCCTGCGTAAAGGACAAGAAGAGGTGAATGTTACCAACCCTGGTCAAATCCAGACAAGCAGGACCTCTGTGCTAAATATGGAGCCCTCATCTGATTTTTGAGGGGTTAGCCAAAACCCTGAGTGGTTAATCCATTTTGGGAGTCTCATTCTTATTTAGAGATCATCTGACTTTATTTTCCTTCTTTTTTGTGTGGGATAAAAAGACCCTTACTCAAAATCTTAAGTAAATGAAGAGGCTTCTCAATAAGAACAGAAAGAAAAAGATTTATTACATTCTCGAGAAAGGGACATCCTTCCACCAGGTCAGGAAATCTGGTGGAGGGAGGCAGCTTACAGAAACTGAAGCACAATTTTTATACCCTAAAGCACTATCCCACCTTTCCATTGGCTGGGAGGCAGGCTCACAATCTAAGCACAAAAAACTAGGCAAACCCTGGGAAATCTTCACCTATCCCAACACAATTACCTCTTCTAATATCTAACTTAACTGCTGATGTGGCTTTAGAAAAGAGGGGAGAGGGAGAAGTAGGAGCTGGTAGCATTGATGTGGCTACAGTTCAACAAACAAAGGGGAGATTTGAGTAACTTCCAAGTTTTGGCTACAGCCCACAGCACTTTAACAAAGAAAGCTGGTAGCTGGTAAGGGGGGAGGGAACCAACTGACCATCCACAAGCCCTGGATACCTGAAACTCAGGTATCTAAGGAGAGAGGCCTTATGGAAGAGAAATTTTATTTAGAAAATCCAATATTTCCCATATTTTTATTATGAAAAGTCTTCACAATCTCCTCATCTCACTCATTTTTTAACTAATTCTGCTTATCTTATCATTCATTGAGTTAGGAATTCTATTTGGACCCGCCCTTTAAATTGGCAGGCATCCCTAGAAAAATTTTGACATGTCCAATATGAGGATTCCTAGAGATATTTTGACCAGACCTCCATTAAGATCATTCTATATACTAAAAGGAATCATAGGAGAATTTTCAGCCAAGACAGGTTAGTTTCTCACCCTCCTAGAATTAGATAGGCAATACAAAAGAGATAATAAGATAATTTAGAAAAGGGGAAATAAGACACTAGTTCCTAGAAAGGAAGTTCTTAACCTATTGTCTGTGAATTTGTTTTTAAAAATATTTTTAACTGAATTTCACTATAATTGGTTTCCGTTGTAATACTGTATAATTTATTTTGTGCTTTTAAAAACATTATTCTGAGAAATGGTGTGTACATGGACTTCACAAGATAGCCAAAGGGATCCATGATACAAAAAAGTTTTAAGAACTAAGGTGTAAGCTAGAGGGCTCAAGAAAGTCTTCATGTAGAAGGTAATAGTTGAGTTAAGCTTTAAAGAAATCTAGGGATTCCAGGAGGCAGGGATTAAGAGGGAGTTATTCATCCCAGGTATGGGGGACAGCTAGTGCAAAGTCAGAAAGACAAGAGAGATGGTATCCTGTTTGAAGTACAGTAAAAAGGTTTGATTTTGGTTAATTTTGGTTTTGATAGGTATGGGATCTGAACCTCCAAAAGGAAAAGACCGTGTCTTTGGGATGTGGATCCCAAAAAGGAAAATCCCCTAGACTTTCCCACATGGCCCAGGGCTCCAGGCATTCCCCTGGGGCACCCAGATCCTTTCATTGTGACCCTCATTGTCTGCACCTGGCCCCACCCTAGACCACCACTCCTTGATTCCATCCAGACCACTTCCACATTGCCCAAGTCCCTGGTGTTCACCTGGGACACCCAGTCACTTCAGGCTATTTGGCCACTCCTCGAGGTTTCCCAGTCTTTCTGTATATAACATCCAGTTTGCCCCCATTAAACTGTGCAGATTCCTTAAGAGTCTAACCAATGGCTCAGATTTAGTGTGACCGCCTTGTCAACATGAGCATTACAATAGTGCAGATTCTTAAAATCTCGCCCACCTCGACCAGTGTTCTAATAAACTTTGTCTCTGGTTGAAAAAAGGCTTGAGTAGAATTCATTCAAGGTAAGACCTGCATCACTTGTCCTTGAATTTTGGGGTTCCAGCACCCCTAGACCTCAACAGTTTGATTCCAGACTTACTGAAGGGGAGTAATGCACAATAGAGTTGGAAAGGTGAGTTAGAGCCAGGTTGTGAAGAGTTTGTGAATGCCAAGCAGAGGAGTGTACATTTGATTCTAGAAGTAATAGGGAACCATCAAAGAGAGCAGGAAAGTGAGAAGGTGAAACCTGAGCTCTAAGAAAATTAGTTTGTAGAAGCTGAATTAAAGAGGGAAGAGACTTGAGGTAAAGGGATGAATTAGGAAGTTATAGTAATAGTCCAGATGGAAAGTGATGAGAGCCCTAAACCAGGGTGGTGGCTCTATGAGTAGAGAGAAGAGGATAGAAGTGAGATATTGTGAAGGTGGAAAGGAGACTTGGCACCTGATTGGACAAATGGGATGATGGAGGAAATCTCTGAGATTGCAAATCTGAGTGATCAGAAGAATGGCGTGCTCTTAAAAAAGAAATAAAGTTCCACCCAAATGACCCGTAAAAAAATAGAGAAGTTTAGAAAAGTCATGAGCTTTGGAGGAAAGATAATGAGTTTGTTTCCGATATGTAGAGTTTAGGATATTCAGTTTAAAATATCTAATTGGCAGTTGATGACGCAACTCCCAAGAGAGACTAGAGCTGAAGATACGAGCTCAGAGTCACTACCATAGAGATGCTAATTGAACACTTGGGAGTTTAAGAGGTTAGTGGATTTTGTGAAAGAGATGAAGCCCCTGAGCAAAGCCTTGGGGTAAACCGACAGTTTAGGGCCAGCTATTGACTGATAATCCTGCCTAGGAGAGTGAGGATCGCTCAGAAAAGTAGGAAAATGAAGAGAAAGTAGTGTCCTTAAAAACCCAAGCAACAAAGTATCCAGGAGGAGAGGGAAGTCAACTACGCTAAACACTACAAAGAAAATGAGGATTTAGCTGTCGTGTAATTTTAGACTTTGATCACCCCGGGCTCTGATTGCTTTCACCTTATCTAGTCCAAAACCAAGCCTCCACGGTCACTTCCTGGTTACCCAACCGTGCTTCCCAGTGCACAGCCCTCGCCCCTTCCTTTTTCTGACTCTGCTTTACATGTTGTCTTATCCCCACTTGAATATAAGTTTCTGGAGAACAAGGACTGTCTAGTTTTCTTGTTTTGTTTTCCCAGTGCTTAGCACCGTGCCTGGAACATTAAAGGCATTTAATAAGTGCTTTAACATGATCATTTAGAGATTGTTGGTAACTTTGCAAAGCTATTTTTTGTTGAAAAATATATATATATATATCAAATTGAAAAGGTGTCTGGGAAGTCTCAGTACAGTTTTGAACTTCAATGCCTTTAAACTGCACTAAGATTTTTGGGACACACGGAATAGAAACTTTTTTAAGCATTTGTCTAAAAGGAAAGGAAAGATATAGAATGATAGTTGGGGTGGAGTGGAAATTATGGTCATCATACAAATTATTCACTTCAGTGTCAATAAAACTGAACATAAAATCTAGCAGTTAACATGAGGTAGAAGTAAGCTTAAGGATACTACTCATTGTCATCATTAAATCTCTTATAGACATGTACTGGGATTTAAGAAAAACAGATGCAAAAAACCAAATGCTCAACAACAGCAATAAAAGATAAATTCAGGGTTACTTATTTACATCATCAAATGAGTAAGTGAAAGAGTACTGTGTCCAGGACCAGAGACAACCAAAGTTCAAATCCCAGGCTTTCTACTAACTATATTTATGAACTTATTAGACAAGTCACTTAAGCTCCCTAGATCTTATTTTTCTCACCTATAAAATATGAAATGGTTCAACTAGACAACTTCTAAAGTGCCTTCCAGCTTTAAATTTATGATCCTGTGATGGGGGATTGGCCAATAAGCCAGGCCTTATAGAGTGTTCAGCTGATTTCTCCAGTGTTTTACAATTTTCAGGGATGAAATCATTAGCCCCAAGGCAGATGTTTCTAAGAAATGTGTTTGAAAGATATGACACTGCTGATTGAGGTGGGAGTAGAGACCAGATTGCCATTCACTAACCTGTGATCAGTCACATTATCTTTCCCTTTCCCTCTCCACCCCTCAAACACTGCCTCCCACTACCTCCCATGAAACCCTACTCATCAGCTTGGCAGCCATGTGTGAACAGTCACCAATTCTTCTGGGTTTGGGGAGTGTTACCCTCATATCTTTCATAGGAAGTCCTTATACAAACTAACTTTGGCCCTATCTGGTTTAAGTCCCAGCAGTCTTCTCTCAATGTTTATTCTCAAATATGGGAAAGAAATAAAAAAATCAAAATGTTAGACAAAGATACAAACATTGAAAGTATGATTTTAGGCTAGAGACAGAAGTGCAAATTATTAGGCAAACCAAATGCATCTACCAGAGACCAAACACCCGGTGTATAATTCCAAAGCAAACTCCCCTATTCAGATCATAAGTTCCCCAAAGATTGTTTTCCTAAATCAATAAACCTTAGACCCAGACACCTGGCTGAACAGATGCTAAGTTGAACTGAAACCTTTTGAGCCTGGAGAAATGGTCAGTACAGACTATCAAGGAAAAGTTCCATACATCTTAAGACCTGTTTCTTAGACAATAGTGGAGTTGGGATAAAAGGGTATTTTATCACTAGCAGTAAACGCTGAAAAGTTAGTGTTCCTAAGAGATAGGCAGTTAATTTAAGTGGACTACCTTTGTAATCACATGACAGTTGTAATGTATTAAACTAAACGTCTTATATATTTGAGTCTCAAGACAATTGGAAAAGATGGAGATAGATGGATTGGATGATAAAATAATCAAATTTGTTTAGACCTGTATGAATGAGCCGACTCAAAGAGATGTTAATAGTTTAATGATAATTTTGTAGGTGGTCTTCAACAGAATAACCAAGAGATCTATGTTTGGTCATGTGCCATTTAACAATTCTATCAATGACTTGATTAAAGATTAGATTGTATGTACATCATGTCTGAAGATGACATAAGACTAGGAGAGATAGTCAATGTATTAGATGACAGAGTCAGGATCCAAAATGATCTTGACAGGCTAGAGCATTGTGCCAAATCTGGTAAGATGAAATTCAATAGAAATAAGTATAAGGTCTTTCACTTAGGTACAAAAAAATAAACTTTACAAAAATAGAAGAAGAATGATTAGACAACAGTTGTTCTGAAAAAGATCTGGGGATTTTAGTAGTCCACAGGCCCAATATGGATCAGCATTGTGATTTGGCAGCCAAAAAAATGCTAATGTTATTGGTCTGCAGTGAGAGAGGCAAAGGTAGCTTTTGCTTGACTATATGCATTCCTTATAAGGTTAATGTTGGGGGAGGTGCAAGAAAGAAAATAGATTTTTGTTCATTAAGACAACAAAATTAAGATGTTTAAAATAAGGTGTACAGTTTCCAGGAATACAGAAATAACCATTCTTCTGTATTTTGTCCTTGTCAGACCACTTCTGGAATATTTTGTTCAGTTCTAGATACAAAGAAAGACATTCATAAGATGAAGAGTATCCAGAAGAGAGAAACCATGATGGACCCAAAGGCTCTGAGTCCATATCAAATGAAGATTGTTTGAAGGAATCACGTTTAAGCTAGAAAAGATAAGACTTGAGGGGAACCTGATTTCCATCTTGAAGGCTGATTTGTTCTTTGTTATGAGAGGGTAGAATCAGAAACAAGTGGATATTACAAAGTGAACAATAGAAGCTTGATTTCAGGAAAAGTTTCCTAATAATTAGAGGCACCCAAATTAGTTTCCTTGAGAAGAGCGAGAGGGGAGTTCTCCCTTCTCTAGAGATCTTGGAGAAAAGGCTAGACGGCCACTTATCAAGGACATGGTGAGTGGGCATTCCTTGGGAGCATAGAATATACTTGGCTGATGAGGTTTCCACAATAACTAACATTTCTCCTACTCTTAATTGCATAACTCCCTTTCTTCTCATATACTGTGCAAAGTCAGTCATTGGGACGGTCGGAGTGACCTTTGTGTTTTAACCTTGCTTAACCTTTGGGTACTCAGTCAGCCTGCAATAGAGGGTATGGTCCACTTAGGACTAATCCCATCTCCTGAACCTTGCTCCTATCACTTGAGGGCTAACATGTTGTAATGGGGAGGAGTGGAGGTGACAATGCTACCTCCTCATTGAAAGATCTATCAATCAAGAGTGTCTTACCCTTAACACAGGAATTATTTTACTCCTGTCTTTAAAAGCAGATTACAGCAGTTAGAATTTGATGCCTTAGTGTGCCGATAAGCTGTTAGTGTTTTATTTCTTGAGTTTGCCTTCAATTGACCAGGGTGAGATCTAAACCAGAATTTTCTTTAAACAATTTTGGTGACCACCAAGGGATCCTTCACTCCCATGGCTATCACTGGTGAGCCCACCATCCAACACTGTAGTCAACTTTCAAACTTTCCTCTGATTGTGGGTTGGAGTGGACTGAATTAAACTCCCCAAATTCAGGAAGGATAAGGAAATATAGGCCCCAAACAAAAATTTTAATTCTTTCTCATTTGTGTGCAAAAAAGAGTCGGCATGAATAATGGTCTTGTCTGGCAGGAGAGTGTTGCCAAAAGGCAAGAGGGTACTAGCATCCATATGGGTTTGGGAAGGAGCAGGCCTCCTGCTAACTCCCATTTACACAAGCTATTAAAGCCTATTTTCTTGGGACAAGAAAAACCTGCTAGTTTATATCTGCAACTGGATGGTAAAACTCAGTTTGGATAATTGTGGAAACAAATTTGGCCAGATAAATACAGGACCTTTGATTATTGCCAGCTGTGCACATTAAAAACCAGACTTGAAAAACTAGAGCCAAGGACAAAAAAAAAAGATACCACGGCATGCTTAAGAAACCACTATTGTAGGGAATAATCAGAGAAGGAAGTAAAGATTTGGCAGGCCCTAGGAAAGGGGTGGATGAAGGCTGAGAGGTAGGCTTAAGGGAGCTTCTGCTTCTGAAGCTCTTTAGTGTGTACAAGCCTGTTTACCTCAGAGAACTTTGGAGGGGAACACCTCATCATCCACCAAAGAAAAAAGAAATCTCCTATGAGATAGCCCAGAAAGGGAACTCAGAAGGATGGAATCTCAAAATAGCTCTCCTAGCTAATATTAAGCAGGAACTTTCACTGACTTTTGATTAGGCTTTCAGTGGGAGAGAAGGAGGAAACATTTTGAGATTTCTTTCTTTCTGTCTACCTTCACAACCCTGGCCAGAGTGAAGATTGAAGAGATAAAGACAGTCAAGAAAAGGAAGGAAATTCTTTTCCCAGTTTACAGAAATTTATGGCATTACAAAATTAATTAGAGACTAAAAATTGTAATTAAAATGTACTATCTTCACTACAAATTTCCAAATTATGGTAACTGCGAAAACATTTTAGTGGATATTGGAGGTTTGCAGCTAGGATTAAGTACAAATAGCACATACCTTTCTCTCCTTCATGGAAGGTGATAGATGTATTAGTTCTAGTAGAAGCTGATTTTACCTATTTAGAAAATAAGCAGAACTGAAGCTAGTGTGAAACAATTCAACAAAATTCAATTGTTTAATAAGAAAGTCACCTAAATTGAAATAGATTAAGCATTGAAATATTAGATTAGAATATGATTAAGAAATAAGATGAGATAGACTTAAGAAAATAGTGTAGGTAGAGAAATGAGACAGTGTAAAATGAAAAGTTAATTTCAAAGTTGGTAGGCTTAAATCAAAGTGTATTGTAGCAATATAAAAGGAAAAGGAAGAGAGAAAGTTTAAGAAGATGTTTTAGAAGGGTTCACAAACAAAAAGAAAGCCAGTCTTCCTTCAAAGAGTTTACATTCTAATGGGGGAAACAATGAATATGAGTACATATGGGATATAGATAGTTTAGATGCAATGTAACCTTAGAGTTAGGTGGCTCAGTGGATAGAGTGCTGAACTTGAAGTCAAGAAGACTCCTCTTCCTCAGTTCAAATCTGGCAGCAGACAACTACTAGCTATGTGTCCTCAGGGAACTCACTTAATTCTGTTTGCTTCAATTTCTTTACGTGTCAAATGAGCTGGAGAAGAAAATGGCAAACCACTCTAGTATCTTTGCCAAGAAGAACCCAAATGGGATCAGGAAGAGTCAGACATGACTGAACAACAAGCCTTAGAGTCAACAAGCACTTATTAAATCCACAAGTATTTATTAAACATTTAGAACAGGACTAGTATAGTGCTAATCACTGGGGATATAAATATAAGCAAAGAGAAAGCCAGTCTGCCTTCAAAGAACTCGCATTCTAATGAGGGAAGCATTAAGAGGGAGGTGAAAATAAGGTGGACGGAGGTACCAAACTGGTGAAGTCCATAGAGTCAAAAACAGAGTTGGCAAAGGAATGAAAGATGGCCGGTTGGGGCCTCCCTCAAAATGGAAGTCCCAGAAAGGACTTATCACTGGGAGAAAGGGGTCATAGAAGCACATGGAAAAGGCAATTGAAGCATGGTGACAAAATCTGGAGAGTGAAACCTGACTGATTCTTGACAAAGATGGTTTGCCATTTCTTTCTCTAGCTTGAGGAAATCACTGTAAATGGGGCTAAGTGACTTGCCCTGACTCACACAGTTAGTAAGTGAAGATGAACTTAGGAAGATGAGCATTCCTGACTCCAGACCTGGTACTCTATCCACTGTGCCACCTAACTGCCCTATTCCTATTTAGCTCTATGAAAATGGATTTCTACTTAGTTTGGGATTTTTTACTACGAAACAATTTCCTTCTTAAGCCTCTAGATTTAATGCTTGGAGGAGACTCTATTTCCATTCGAGCTTTTTTAAGCCAGTGCCTTTATTCTCCATCCCACCCCTGGTGTCTTCTTTCTCTCCTGGCCTATGGATTACTACTAGATTATTACTAGAAAACAAGTCTTCTCTCACTTTTTACTCTCCATTGTAAAGGGTGGAGAGGACCCCACAATCCATAGTCCTACTGTTCTTGAAGTTTATTTTTTACTCTTATTTCTAATGGGTCATACCCCATATCCGCTACACAGAAATACTTATCATGACCACAAGGAAAGAGATCGATTTAGCCAGTTAATGCTTTTTGTATGAGCACTCAGTTCTACCTCAGAAGCCTCCTCTTCACCACACAGTAAGAGATGTAAACAAGCACAGAGCACTTATACATGTTCTGAAAGGGAGAGCCAGGTCCCTCTATTCCATGTCATGTCATCACAAACTTCCAGAAGCAGGATCACCAAACCTCTGTATAGATGATGGCATCAAGCAAAGAATGTTTGTATGCTTCCAAGAACTGGGCTCCCATTAGACTTCTTTATGTGTCCCATTCCAGGAGTCCTCATTGATCAAGACTGCTTTGGATGTAAGATGCCCATATTCTTCCCATTCTACCCAGTACTCATTGCTCCTACCTATCTCTCCCTATCCAATATCTGGCACCCCAGGGATTACTTCACAAATCCCAGGGATTTCTATAGGGACAGAGATATCTATATCACTCCTCCAGAGGACTTAGTTGGTTTTTTTAATTAAAAAAATTATAATAAACAAAAATAAATAAATTTAATCATATTTGAATAAAGAGGTTTTGCAGGTAGATGACTCAGTAGACTGAGTGTCAGAGCTGAATTCAAATGTGACCTCATATACTTACTAGCTATGTGACCGTGAGGAAATCATTTAACCTCTGTCTGCCTTGATTCCCTGCTCTGTAAATTGGGGATAATAATATAACCTACCTCCCAGGGTTGTTGTTGAGAATCAAATGAGATAATATTTGTAAATCACTTTGCAAAACTTAAAGCGCTATAATTACTAGCAATAGTTATTATTGTTTACAACAAAAAAAGCAATGCTTCTAGAATAAAAAGGAGAAGCCATGGGGAAAAGGGGTCTGAATCTTTGCCAGAAATATTTCTGATAAAAATCTGACCTTCAGAATTTATTAAAAAAAGGATATAGATTTATTAGCATAAGTTTTGTTGCAAATAATAACTCTCCAACGTTCAAAAAACACAAATCAAAGCAACTCTGAGATCCCATCTTGTTTGTATTTCCTTGACAATGATAGTTCCTTTTTCTCCATCCAGGCCATACTTGATTCCTAAAGACTGCTAATATACAGTGTCCCTCAGAATGAAACAGAGCAAGTTTCATCCAGAGCTCCTGGATCAGAAGAGGATGGTATCAACTTTTACGTTTAGAAGTATACCAGGTACAACTCTCCAAACAAACTTTGCACTTCCTGTCCCTTATGCCTGCCTTTCTAAAGTCTCACCTTCACCCATCTTGCCTTTTTACTATTGGATTTTAATCAAAACTTGCTACTATTGTGTGCTCAGTCAGTGCCCTGACTTCCAGATGACTTCCATTCCCTACACTCTTTAGTAGATTCCCAGGTCATTGCCCTTTCTGGCTTCACTTTCTTTCCTTCTGCTTCTTAATCCTATAATTAACCAGTTTAAATATATATACCCTCTACTATCTTATTTCTTGCCCTCTAGTCCTGCTGATTCTCAGGTTTTACTAAAGGACAGTCCTGAATTATTTCTTACTATCTGCCTCCTCAGCTCCTACTCACTTGCTGCTAAATGGAGATGTAGAAAGATACGTTGTGTTGAGTGGGTCTACCCTACCATGTAAAGGTAAGGGGTTGAGTCAGTCACAGAGTTTGTTACTTTAGTAAGGTTTTATATCGCTTGTTCTAAGTTAAAAAAATTTTTTTTATTTATTTAATTTTTAACATTCATTTTCACAAAATTTTGGGTTACAAATTTTCTCCCCTTTTATTCCCTCCCCCCCGCCAAAGCCAAGCATTCTAATTGCCCCTGTGACCAATCTACTCTTTCTTCTATCATTGCTCTCTGCCCTTGTCTCCGTCTTCTCTTTTGTCCTGTAGGGCCAGATAGCTTTCTTTACCCCTTTACCTGTATTTCTTATTTCCTAGTGGTAAGAACATTACAGTTGATCCTAACACTTTGAGTTCCAACTTCTTTACCTCCCTCCCTCTCCACCCCTTCCCTTTGGAAGGCAAGCAATTCAATATAGGCCAAATCTGTGTAGTTTTGCAAATGACTTCCATAATAGTTGTGTTGTATAGGACTAACTATATTTCCCTCCATCCTCTCCTGTCCCCCATTACTTCTATTCTCTTTTGATCCTATCCCTCCCCATGAGTGTCGACCTCGAATTGCATTCTCCTCCCCATGCCCTCCCTTCTATCATCCCCCCCACCCTGCTTGTCCCCTTGTCCCCCACTTTCCTGTATTGTGAGATAGGTTTTCCTACCAAAATGAGTGTGCATTTTATTCTTTCCTTTAGTGGAATGTGATGATAGCAGACTTCATGTTTTTCTCTCACCTCCCCTCTTTATCCCTCCACTAATGAGTCTTTTGCTTGCCTCTTTTATGAGAGATAATTCGCCCCATTCAATTTCTCCCTTTCTCCTCCCAATATATTTCTCTCTCACTGCTTGATTTCATTTTTTTTTTAAGATATGATCCCATCCTCTTCAATTCACTCTGTGCACTCTGTCTCTATGTATGTGTGCGTGTGTGCATGTGTATGTGTGTACTCCCACTTAGTTCCCAGATACTGAAATGTTTTAAGAGTTACAAATATTGTCTTTCCATGTAGGAATGTAAACAGTTCAACTTTAGTAAGTCCCTTATGACTTCTCTTTGCTGTTCACCTTTTCATGGTTCTCTTCATTCTTGTGTTTGAAAGTCAAATTTTCTTTTCAGCTCTGGTCTTTTCATCAAGAATGCTTGAAAGTCCTCTATTTCATTGAAAGACCAATTTTTCCCCTGAAGTATTATACTCAGTTTTGCTGGGTAGGTGATTCTTGGTTTTAGTCCTAGTTCCTTTGACTTCTGGAATATCCTATTCCATGCCCTTCGATTCCTTAATGTAGAAGCTGCTAGATCTTGTGTTATCCTGATTGTATTTCCACAATACTTGAATTGTTTCTTTCTAGCTGCTTGCAATATTTTCTCCTTGACCTGGGAACTCTGGAATTTGGCCACAATGTTCCTAGGAGTTTCTCTTTTTGGATCTCTTTCAGGAGGTGTTCTGTGGATTCCTTGAATATTTATTTTGCCCTCTGGTTCTAGAATCTCAGGGCAGTTTTCCTTGATAATTTCATGGAAGATGATGTCTAGGCTCTTCTTTTGATCATGACTTTCAGGTAGTCCCAAAATTTTTAAATTGTCTCTCCTGAATCTATTTTCCAGGTCAGTTGTTTTTCCAATGAGATATTTCACATTATCTTCCATTTTTCCATTCTTCTCTCTTTGTTCTGTGATATCATACTTTCTCACAAAGTCCTTAGCCTCCATCTGTGCCATTCTAGTTTTGAAAGAACTATTTTCTTCAGTGAGCTTTTGAATCTCCTTTGCCATTTGGCTAATTCTGCTTTTGAAAGCATTCTTCTCCTCATTAGCTTTTTGAACCTCTTTTGCCAATTGAGTTAGGAGAGTTTTCAAGGTGTTAATTTCTTCAACATTTTTTTGGTTCTCCTTTAGCAGGGAGCTGATCTGCTTTTCATGCTTTTCTTTCATCTCTCTCATTTCTCTTCCCAGTTTTTCCTCCACCTCTCTAACTTGATTTTCAAAATTCCTTTTGAGCTCTTCCATGGCCTGAGCCCATTGGGTGGGCTGGGACACAGAAGCCTTGATTTCTGTGTCTTTGCCTGATGGTAAGCATTGTTCTTCCTCATCAGAAAGGAAGGGAGGAAATGTCTGTTCTCCAAGAAAGTAGCCTTCAATAGTCTTATTTCTTTTCCCTTTTCTGGGCATTTTTCCAGCCAGTGACTTGACCTCTGAATATTCTCCTCACACCCACCTCGCCTCCTGGTCCTCCCAGCCAGTGTTTGGGGTCTGAGATTCAAATGCTGCTTCCAGCCTTAGGGCTTTTGGTGGGGGCAGGGCTGCTATTCAGTGTGAGAATTAAGTTCAGGTGGTCAGGTTGGGGCAGGGCCACCTCTCAGGCTCAGTTCCCTCAGGGGGTTTATGCACAGACCTTCCACAATGGATCCAGGCTCCCGACCGCCGCTTGGGGAGCCCCGTTCTGCAGCCGCCTCTCAGCTTCTACCTCCCGGGGGGGCCCGAATCATGGGGGCACCCCACTCCCCTCTCGACCCGCCAAAGAGACTCTCTCACCGACCCCCGTCACCTGTGGGCGGAGGGACTTGTGCGGCCACTGGAGATCCCGTCCCTGAAGCCTGCTCGGGTCTGTTTCTCTTGGTGCCGTGGCCGCAGCAGGTCTGGGCTGGGCTGGGCTCCACGTCTGCAGTGCAATGGACCTTTTGCGAGAGGTTTGCAGGTCCCTCCGGAAGAGAAATCTCCCTCGCTCCAATATTCCATGGCCTCTGGTGCAGAATTCGCCGTGAGTTACTCCCTTGTAGCCGTTCTGTGGGTTGTGGGTTCGGAGCTATGTGTATGTGCGTCTTTCTACTCAGCCATCTTGGTTCCGCCCCCCCCCCAGTTAAAAATTTTCCTACCAAGTTTTTCATCCAGAACTTCAATTTCTTTTCTGATACTTTCCTCTTGACACTAGTGTCAAACTTAAATAGGAATTATCCCTGCAAGTCACATGTTGACTTAGAAAATCACAAATTGACATTATGTTACGTGGTACTTTTCTTTGTTTTGTCAAACATTTCCCAATTACATTTTAATCTAATTCAGTTTTATAGGCAGCACATTTGATACCCCTTTCTAAAAGTGTCATTTCATTTATAATATTTTAAAACTTTTAAAAATTCTTCTTTCATTTTTTCAAGGAATTCTAGTTGAACTTGTGGCCAAGTTACATTTTTCTTTGAGGCTTAACTTACAGATGCTAGGGAGTTATTTTTTTCTTCTGATTTTGTGTCTTGGATATCCCTGGCTTCATGATAACTATTGTCAGTGTCTTGTTTTGTTTCCTCATTCTTCTAGTCTAACTTTCTGATATGGGACCTTGGCTCTGCATACTTCTGGAGGAAATATTGGGGTTTGATTTGTATTATGTGGGGTACTATACTTCAAGGACCTCAGGGATGGCTCAGTCTGGGGAACTGCAGACTTTCAGCAAGCTCTGATTGCTAACATTCTGGTCTGAGCTTTTAGGTTCCCAACCCCAGTTTGGCCACACAACTGTAGACTTCCACCTTATTGGAGATCCCATAGACAGTTGCTGGCTCCAACCTGTGTTCACTAGCTAGCTAGGAGGCTTGGCAGTTTCAATATGACAAATGTACAGCCTTATCCATGGTCAAGTCAAGTCCATTCAACAAGCATTTATTAAATATCTACTATATGCCTGGAACTATTCTGTGCCCTTGGCACTGCCAGGGCAAGGTTATGGTAAACTTTGGGGCTTTGGAGGCTCTTTGAAATAAGATTGCCTCGTTCCTCCCAAGATAAGTTCTGCTGTGAATGAAAGATTCAGGAAGGGAAAGAAGAGCCCATTTCATTTCAGTAGTGTTTTGGTTCAGCTCTAAAGGACATGAATGGGCAAGATCTCAAGACCTTGGAACACATCAATAACTGCCTAGGACTGAGTGGGAGATCTTATAATCTGTACTCATGGAGAAACAGGCACAGAGAATAGAAGTGACTTGTTGGTAATACAATGAGTTGGTGGGAAGTCTTAGAATCCAAAACTGTGTGCTATGGGCTCACAGACTAATTTTAAGTGCATAAAATACATAAGATTACCAAGTAAATTAATTCTATTGAAATATCAGTTATTAAAACATCAACCATAATGGTAACAGATTTTACATTCAAAATTCCTCTTATTCATGATATGTTATATGGCTACCCTCACCCAGCCACTCACCATTGGAGTAGCTGATCCCTGGGGCAGCTAGGTGGTGTGGTGGATAGAGCACCAGTGCAGGAGTCAGGAGGACCTGAGTTCAAATCTCACCTCAGACACTTGATACTCACTAGCTGTGTGACCTTGGGCAAGTCACTTAACCCCAACTGACTCATCCTGGGTCATCTCCAGTCATCCTGATGAATATTTGGTCACTGGATTCAGGTGGCTCTGGAGGAGAAGTGAGGCTAGTGACCTGCACAGCCCTCCCTCACTCAAAACAAAGTCAAGTGCAAGTCATGTCATCATTTCTCTGATGGCATGGTCTTCTTTGGCAACGAAGGACGAATACACACACACAACTGATGCACTGAGAAAACAAAGAAAGACAAAAGACAGCCCTTGATCCCTATGAGCTCACAGTCTAATGGGGAAGACAACAGTTCTATTCAAAAAAGATGGATACCCAATTTGTCATATACATATATACATGTATGATATTTTAAACTTTTAAAAATTGTTGTTTCATTTCTTCCATACACCTATTTATCTATCTCTCACACTCTCTCTTCAAATATGCTAAATTGGAAATTGTTGGAGAAGTGCTTGACACACAAAAAGGTATCAAGGAAAATTTATTAGAGTTCAGAGGAATTGAGCACTTTGGTCAAAGTTGACTCTGCCCCTCTTAAGGAGGAGGGAGACCCTTCTACATTCATTATGAACTGGTAGCTTCCCAGTAAGGCTACAGGAAGACTACAACTTGTTCAGACCAATGGAAGTTTCTTATACTGTTCTGAATTTTGGACCTCCCACGCCTCAACACCATCCATTGCCACATGACTTAATGTTCTTCTCTCTGATAGGCTTCCCCTCAAACAGCTTGTCAAGCCTGTGCACAAGTTTCTGACTGACCTGACTGTGCTAGGTCACAACTCTGGTCACCCCAAACTGTGGTAATACAACTTCCTGGTTTCCCACAGAAGTAATTAACAAAGAGAAGTTACTAGCGTTAAGGATGCACAATCCAGAATGCTTACCCTTATTACTTTGCTACAGGATTAATCAAATAAACTGATCACTGGTCCATAGTTCCCTACCTGGTTACTTGCCCATGGGCTAAATCTGAAGTCTTGGGCTAGAAAAATAGCTCACTGTGTTCTCTCCTTGGATTTTTCCAATCACTATTTAGTCTGAAGTTGGAGAGAGTTGAACTGTACCATTTGAATCTTTGCTGTTTTGATTCAATTAAGTCAATCAATTTGTCACCTTACTTCTCCCACCATAGAGAAACTAACAAGATGCTATGCCCTGATACTTTTATCAAGGAAGGCAACACCTATTGAACCAATCAATATAAAAGCTAATCTAACTATAAGATAGTTAAATAGAACTGGGAATGACAAAAATTGAGAGAACACAACCAGTGGGGACTTGAGCTAATGATAGACTAGACACTACCACCTTCGCTCAAGGGTATTAGAGAACCTTGAGAAAGTGGTAGGATGTATCATCCCTGGCCTTCAAGCAATGGAGGCCAGGCCAGTAATTGTTACACATAACTTTGGAAAAAGCAATTTCAGTTGAGTGATGAGCTTGAAAGCAAAGTTGGAAACCAATTGTAAAGGACTAATAAGTTGTGACAGGAGAGTAAATGGAAGTAACAAGTATAGATAGCCTTTTCTAGGAGTTTGGCTATGAAAGGGAGGAAAAATGTAGGATGATAGCTTAAGTGTATTCTCAAGTCTAATGAGCATTTTTAAAGGATTGGGGAGATAGGAACACATTTGTAGGTATCTGGGAAGAAACCATAGGAAGACACCAACTATTAGATATTAGAGGAATAGGCAAGTTTTTGATGATGTGCAGAATAATCCTGGGGCTTTCTGATGGTGAAGATGGGAGGGGAGGGGATCAAGCTGTACTTATAAAGCAGCAATCATGATTTGATTAATCATTTGATCAACCATTTGATTCTGAAAAAGTATGTTGAGGAGGTCCAGGAGAGTTGAGAGTATAGCCTGGTGAAGAATGAAGACATGACTGGCCTGGGTGCTCTCCTTAATATGGAGATTCTGAGAGGAACCAGCAAATCAAAGGTAGAGTTCATGGGGCAAAGGGTACTACTAATGTATTAGTGTGTGAAATTCAGGGGTAGAGTAAGATTCTAGGGTGAAGAGGTTTCTGGGGCATTATAAAGAAAATCTGGAAGAGTAAAGAATACAATCTGGAGAGTAGGAAAATACTTTAAATACTTTTTAAAGTTACTTAAAATAGCAAGACAGAAAAGAAAAAATGAGGCTCACAGAGCAAATATTCTCACCTCCCATCGGTCACCCTAAAACTAATGGGGATGGTATCTGAACCCCTAAAAGGAAAAGACCATGACTTTGGGATCTGGACCCCAAAAAGGAAAAGCCTCTGAACTTTCCCATAAATTTTGACAGTCCAGATCTCTGGCATTAGCCTGAGGCATCTGGCCAACCCCCCCCCCCCCCCACCTGCATTACTTAATTACTTTACTTGACACTCCCTAATCCCATCCAGGCCCCTTTCTCCACCCCAGGCTATTTTCAGCTCCTCCTTCCCATCCAGATTTTCTTACAGTCTTTTTCTGTTTAAAGGTATCAATTTTATCCTCATTAAATGGGCAGATTCTTAAAATCTGGCCCTCTTATATTGGCATCACAAATACTGCAGACTCACTAGCAATCTTGTCCACCCAACCAGTGTCTTAATAAACTCACTTCTTGAACTAAAAGAATGCTTGAGTGGTGAAATTCTTTCAAGGCAGACACCTGCCATGTACTCTAGGGTTTCAGGGTTTCTGGCACCCATAGACAGCAACACAACCACCCAAACTTCCAGAAAACATTCTAATGCTGATTTCTACACTCCTTTATTACTATAAGCTACTTGAACAAGAAAAACAAGCATTTTAAAATGTTCTTCCCCAGTATTCCTCATCAGTACTGGATGCCAGCACAAACACCTGCAGCAATGGATGGGAGGGGAGAGCTCATCTAGGTTTGATCCTAGTAGCTTCAGAGCCCTCTAGGATCTGTGAAACATTAAAATCTTGCAATTTTGTCTTCTCAGGATAGAAACTCCAGCTGAGAATAAGATTAAAGGAAACCCTTTCTACCTTTTTCTGCCTCCTCATGGGTATATTTTAGGTGGCTTGGGGTAGGGAGGTGGCACAGTGGATAGAGTACTGGGCTTGAAGTCAGGAAGACCTGAGTTCAAATGTGACCTCAAACACTAGCTGTGGGGCGGAGCCAAGATGGCTGAGTAGAAAGACGCACATACACATAGCTCCGAACCCACAACCCACAGAACGGCTACAAGGGAGTAACTCACGGCGAATTCTGCACCAGAGGCCATGGAATATTGGAGCGAGGGAGATTTCTCTTCCGGAGGGACCTGCAAACCTCTCGCAAAAGGTCCATTGCACTGCAGACGTGGAGCCCAGCCCAGCCCAGACCTGCTGCGGCCACGGCACCAAGAGAAACAGACCCGAGCAGGCTTCAGGGACGGGATCTCCAGTGGCCGCACAAGTCCCTCCGCCCACAGGTGACGGGGGTCGGTGAGAGAGTCTCTTTGGCGGGTCGAGAGGGGAGTGGGGTGCCCCCATGATTCGGGCCCCCCCGGGAGGTAGAAGCTGAGAGGCGGCTGCAGAACGGGGCTCCCCAAGCGGCGGTCGGGAGCCTGGATCCATTGTGGAAGGTCTGTGCATAAACCCCCTGAGGGAACTGAGCCTGAGAGGTGGCCCTGCCCCAACCTGACCACCTGAACTTAATTCTCACACTGAATAGCAGCCCTGCCCCCACCAAAAGCCCTAAGGCTGGAAGCAGCATTTGAATCTCAGACCCCAAACACTGGCTGGGAGGACCAGGAGGCGAGGTGGGTGTGAGGAGAATATTCAGAGGTCAAGTCACTGGCTGGAAAAATGCCCAGAAAAGGGAAAAGAAATAAGACTATTGAAGGCTACTTTCTTGGAGAACAGACATTTCCTCCCTTCCTTTCTGATGAGGAAGAACAATGCTTACCATCAGGCAAAGACACAGAAATCAAGGCTTCTGTGTCCCAGCCCACCCAATGGGCTCAGGCCATGGAAGAGCTCAAAAGGAATTTTGAAAATCAAACACTAGCTGTGTGACCCTGGGCAACTTAACTTAACTCTATTGCCTCCAAAAACAAAAAGCCAAACCCAAACATATCTAGGTTGCTGTATCACAGACAACACACAGAAGGCACTGAAGTTTTTGGACTCCAGCCTTTAACAGGTTCACTCTTGATCTGATCAGACAGGAGGACAGCTTCTGAGGGTTAATAATCTTACTTTATTTTAGTCTAATCTTCTCAAATGGTTGCTGGTGATGGGAGCACCAACTCCTACAGCATTCCCTAATCACCCTTCTCTCAGGGGCCTCGGTGAAAGGGGGGCAACTACCCCTAGTCTTGATGGAGCCAATCGAGACAGGCACAGCTTGTGTACTACCCTAAATCCCCTCAAGCCTCAATGCAGGCCAGTTGAGGCAGGTACATGCATTCCTCTATGTATTATCCAAATCCCAAATGGGTTCCCCCATGGATTTCCCCATGGATTCCCCTATGAATTCCCTGTGGTTTCCCAGTGGTTTCCCCACTCACTGCCCACCGCCCACTTGATTTATGGCAACAGACAAAGAAGGCATCTTATAACATTAAGCTCACAGGTTAACTTTAGCAATATCATCATTCAACACAAGAATAATAAATATTACTTATGTCACTCCTATATCTCACTGTGCAATCTCAGTAAAACTGTCTGTTACTGATTCTAGCAATTATTATCTAGGATCCTTGGGGCTATTCTGGGAATTATCATCTAACACCTAGAAACTAGACATTGCCACGGCCATGGATCCTGAGAAACTAAACTCTATAAAGGATAACAAAATCCTTCTTACATACAGGAGCTGACCTATTGGTCAGGACATTTTCTCTCTCAAGAAGGACAATGCTTAGTCCCCAATTGATAAATGGTCAAAGGATATGAACAGGCAATTTTCGGAAGAAGAAATTAAAGATATCTATAACCATATGAAAAAATGCTCTAAATCACTTTTGATTAGCGAGATGCAAATCAAAACAACTCTGAGGTACCACATAACACCTATAAGATTGGCAAACATGACAGAACGAGAAAATGATAAATGCTGGAGAGGATGTGGGAGAGTTGGAACACTAATTCGTTGTTGGTGGAGCTGTGAGCTCATCCAACCATTCTGGAGAGCAATTTGGAACTATGCCCAAAGGGCGACAAAAATGTGCATACCCTTTGACCCAGCAATACCTCTTCTAGGTCTGTATCCTCAAGAGATCATAAAAATGGGAAAGGGTCCCACATGTACAAAAATATTTATAGCAGCACTCTTTATGGTGGGCAAAAACTGGAAATCAAGGGGATGCCCATCAATCAGGGAATGGCTGAATAAATTATGGTATATGAATGTAATGGAGTGCTATTGCACCATAAGAAATGATGAACAGGAAGACTTCAGGGAAGCCTGGAAGGACTTATATGATCTGATGCTGAGTCAAAGGAGCAGAAGCAGGAGAACTTTGTGCACAGCAATGACCACAATGTGCGAGAATTTTTTCTGGTAGACTTGGAACTTTGTAATAATGCAAGAACTTAAAAAAAAAAAATCCCAATGGTTTTCTAAGGCAAAATGCCTTCCACACTCAGAGAAAGAAATATGGAAGTCATTCGCAGAATGTAGTAGATCATGTTTGTGTGTGTGTGTGTGTGTTTTTGTGTATCAAGTTTTGATTTGTTATATGATTTCTTCCATTTATTTTAGTTCAACTACATAGCATGACTATAGTGAAAACATACTCAATAGGAAAGTATATGTAGAACCTATACAGAATTGTATGCTGTCGTGGGGAGGGAGGGTGGTAGTGGGGGGTAGGCTTGGGGGGGATAAAATCTTAATTTTATGGCAGTGATTGTAAAACATTAAAAAATAATAATAAAATTAAATTTAAAAAAAGGACAATGCTTGAATTTAATGTTAAATTAACTTTAAAAAATAGTAACAGATTTGTGCTTAAAGGACAGAACACAGTATTAATCTTTCTTAACTAACATTCATATGCCGGCTCTGTGATTCTGGGAAATTCACTTGATGTCTCAGTGCCCCAAGAAACTTTCCTAAGTGTTAAGTACTGACCTTCAAAGTGGCCAAGGAAGTTCCACACTGAGAATGCCTTACTCAGGGGCTCCTGGAGCTAGTTTGCTCCAGAGCTGATTTTTACATTTTCAGGGTAAGCATGGATACCTAGGGAAATTAGCAAATTTACAAATCAGGGCTTGATTAGTCATTTTGTTGACTGTTTAGACCAGGGGTCGGGAACCTGTGGCCTTGCGGCTATAGGTTCCCCACTCCTGGTCTAGATTCAGGAAAGTGATAGAGAGAATGTTAATAATGCAGATTAAAGTATGTCACTTTTGTTTGTTTTGTTTTGTTTTTATCTGGAGAGATGCAATACTGTTGAAATCCCAGGTCTAGACCAAAATATTTGTGCATCTACTTACCGGTATACATATTGCTTACCCCAAGTAGAATGTAAGCTCCTGGATGGCAGGGACTCTTTTGATCAGAAATTTCCAAAATGAACTGGCAAGTTCCTGGTCAGCATGAAGGAAAGGTTCAGTAAGTACAGTTTGCCAAGGGAAATGCCACTCATGACAAATGTCCCTAGCCAAATGGATAAGTGCAAACTATTCTAACTGCCTGACATAGTGCCTGGCATGGAAGGCGAAGTTAATAAATGTTGAACTTGAATTGAACTTAATGTAGCTCTTCGAATTCCTGGAAGGAATTCAGAGCTCTCAACTTGTATCCATGGGCTTCAGATGAGAATAGCAGAGAGATCAGTCCCTCCTCCCCTCCATTTGACTGGATACATTTATGGTGCGTGGCACTTCCCTTTCTGAGTCCCATCCCCATTCCTTTCAGTTCTTTCATTGTCCCCTCCCAGCCTATTGATGCACTGACCATTTGCCAGCGCATGGTGGAAATTTTTGTAAGACAACCAACAGGAGAAATCCTCTTAGCCATTCTACTGCCAGTCTGTCTCATTGATACCCTGATGTCTAGCCTGCTGCTTCTGGCCATGAACTTCCACCTGATGGGGCCCTTGGCTGTCAAAGCATCTCAAACTGTGAGTATCACTGAGAGTTTGGAGTAGCATCTTTATATCCTTGGTCTGAGGAGAAAAGGAGGGTCTAGAATTTGGATGGCATGGTCCGTGGAAGCAGATTGTGAGGAAAGAGTATTCCAAGTCAGTAAATTGTGCTTTGGGAGAGGGAAGTAGGGTTTGGGTAGATAGGGGATGGGGAAAGAAAGTTGCTAGAGAAGAAGTAGAACATAAGCAGAGACCAGATTTGGTGTAGGATTCCTAGATATCCTATGTGCCTGTCTATCTATCTATCCATTGTCAAACTATATATCTATAGGTAGGATGGTCATACATTTTACATCCTGTCTCCTTTTCTAGTGTATTGAGAGAGAAATAAAATATCACATAAGATTTTCAGATTTAGAGCTAGTAGGGACCTAGGAGATAAATCATTTAATCCTACCCACTCATTTTATACACGACGAAACTGGCCAACAGAAACAAAATGACATCCAAAGTTACCCAGTATATGTGTCAGAGCTGAGATATTCAAAACCTGACAAGTAGTATGAATTGCTTCTACATTGTTAGAAAAAGACTTCTTTCATTTTTCTACCCTCTACTCCTAAATGTCATCAGGAGAGACTCTATATTCTCTAGAATAAATATGACAGAAGGGAGAGAGTCCATTAGAAAAGTAATTGAGTCTGAAGAAAAAGCCTCAAGATCTTTCCTAGAAAGACAATAGGGCCTGGGGGGTGGGGATGGTGCAGATGAATAGGAGGTATAAAAGTAAGAAGGAAAGCTAGCTGGGGAGGTGAAGGAAAGGAGAAAACTGAGCTTAGGTAAAGAAGGGAATTAATAGTAATTAATCACTTAAATTTACTTAGTCAGAGCTTTAAGGTTTGCAAAGCATAATTTCCTTTGATCCTCAGAATAACCCAGTGAGGTAAGTGTTATTGTTACATCCCATTTTACAGATGTGGATACTGACTTGTCCAGGGTCCCATAGCTCTGGAGTGCAAGATTGGAACCTTAGTCCAGTATTCTACCTGCTCCCTAAAGGGTTACAGAAACAAACGAGACAGTTTTGTTATTGTTACCTTGCTACCTTGTTAAAATTAATATACTTTTTAAAAAACAGACCGTAAATAATAGTTTACAATAACACATACATTCTCTTTGGAGACTTGTAGTTGTTTGTGTATCTGAATATTTATTTTGTGGATAGGTGTGAGATGCATAAGGAATTTTTTTTTAAACAGAAAGAAATAATGCAAGAGACAAGGTAGGCTAGAAGTTGGACTATTAGGGAAGGTCTCTCCTCCTTGCTGACCCTTATCAATCAACAAACATTTATTAAATGCCTACTGTGTGCTAGGCACTATGCTCACTATACTTAGTGCTGGGTTACAAAGATCAAATGCAATAGTCCCTGTCCTCCAGGAGTTTCTGTTACATACATCTGGCAGATCTTAGCAGGCACCAGGCAGGGCAGTCCCCCAGGCTCGATCCAGCTTCTTCTGTGGGAGGGCAAAAACTTCTGGAATCTAGCCAAGTAAGACCACCTGGAGGCCCAGAAATATGTAAATGCAGGAAGGGACTAAACAAAGTGTGTTGACCTTCCTAGATTTGTACAGCCCCTCCTTCCGGATGAAGGTTGGCCTCACCACAAATAATCTTGTCTTCTACTCTCAACCATTTCCAGGCTAAGAGAGGAGGCTAGAAAAGTCCCAGGAGGAAGAAAATTCAGAGGGGAATTGGGCTGGGAAGGAAGCCTCAGAAGGGGAAAGTCTCTGGGACAAAGCAGGAGACCATTTAAGTCTCAGGGGAAACCCTGACCCCTTGAAGTTCTCCTCTGTGCTCTGTTCCAGGAAACCTGGAGTCTGGCAATGGAGGGACAAACCAGGTGGCTCACAAATCAACTGGGGCAAGCAGCTGGTGAGCCTAAGGGGACCTCAGTCTGAGCAAAGGGGGAGGGAAAAGGAGATGGGAGCACGGATAGACACAGGAAGAAATGTCTATCTGGTTGACTCCTAGGGTAGAGAAGTAAAGCCCCCTTGCCATTGGTGCCAAAACCTTGTAAACTAGTGTAGGAATTGAGAGGGCAATCGGGTCAGAGATAGCTGTCATTCTGCAACAGGGATTCTATAACCACCTCTATTCTTCTAGAATCAACTCTCTTTACTGCCTATGTGCAAATGGAAGTCCTAGAAAAGTCCTGGGTCCCATCCTCCTTTAGTAACCCAACTCTTCCCCCATCCCTAAGAGATCTCATAGCCATCAGTCTCACCACAGGTAAGAAGGGGGTGGGATGTTGCTCTCTACTTCTCAATTCTCAGTGGCTTTTGTGGGAATGGGGTAAGAGGTGGAGTGGGCATCTGTCAGCCTCTTCCTCAGTCCTTATGAAGTCAGCTCAGCTAAAGTGCTGGGATCAGTTCCTGGGAGAATGAGGCTAGGACTGCTTGTGAAGACACAGACCAGGTAAGTGCTCTGATTTTCTTCCCCACTTCCCCATTCCCTTGATCCCCAATCTTCAATTCAGCTCAAGGAGCAATAGTTAAGTGTTTACAGTGAGTCAGGGCTTACTCTAGGCTCTAGGGAAACAAAGAAAGAAATTAAGACAGTCCCTGCCCTCGGAAAACTTATATTTTACTGGAAGGTTTTAGGGAGGAGGACAAAGTGTACACAAGAAATAAATTTAAAATATATACCAAATGGGGCTTGGGAGAAATGATTAGAATGATGTGGGGAAAAGGAGGGGGGATGGATCAGGGAAGACCTTGTGTCTTTCCTGGCAGTAGTTTGAACTAAGCCTTAAATAGGGTTAGGGATTTTGTGGGTCAGAGATGAGGAAAGAGAGCTTTGCAGGTAGTGTCCTTCCTAGATATTGGTTCAAACCCAGATCACATCCTTTACCTACCAATATACATCCTGCTATGTGTGATTCAGGGATCATGCCTACTCATGGACCTTGGCTTCCTCCTCTGTAATGCTATGTAGAGTCTTACCTTCAGCTACTCTTTTTAATACTTGTTTGGTTGTGAATAACCCTATTATTCTGAGACCTAAGAGCTCTTTCTGACTAGCTCTCAGCAGCTGACTCTAAGGCAAAAGATGGTGGTTGGGTCTTGGTTTTCTTGGTCAATTTGCCTATTTTATGCCGTCTACAGTGTGTGCTGCAAAACATAACAGGAGCTTCAACTGTTCCTGTCTACCTGGGCATGGATGGAATGCCAGCATCTGCCTTCATCATGATCCCTGCCATCGCTTGAATTTCCACCCCTGTAACTACATCATCTTCCATCATCCTAACATTGGGTACTGCCAATTGCTGCCACCTGGTGAGGAGGGTTTCGAATTGATTATGACTAAGTGACTGATCATGACAAGAATCTATGGCCATGTCAATGGTATGGCATTGGGCAGGCCAGTCAAGCCCCCTTCCATCAGAAGGATGACCCAAGTCATGATCAGAGAATATAAGCTCCTAGAGAACAGGGACTGACTTTCTTTTCTATTTGCATACTCAGTGCTTAGAATACAGTAATTGCTTAAGAAATGCTTATTGACTTATTGCTTATTGACTGACTGACTGAGTAGGATAGAGTTGGTCAGAACCTTTATAACAAAAGGGCAAGATGGGAGATAAGAAAGAGACTAGAGGTTTTAAACCCTGAAGAGCCAGCACAGAGCTAATTAAGGCAAATACCAAAAGGGAACAGCAGGTGTAAGACCAGATGACTCTGGGCCAGGGTAATTTCCCTCCTCATTTCTCTGAACCAGTAGCAAGCTCATTCTGGCCTCTAATCTGATCTGAATTTTTCATTCTCATAAACCATTCCCAGACTCTTGGCAATAAAGGAAGATTCTAGCCCAGGGATGGGGAACCTGTGACCTTGAGGCACATGTGGCCCTCTAGGTGCTCAAGTGCAGCCCTTTAAATCGAAACTTCACAGAACATTCAGTCAAAGGGCTGCAGCTGAGGACCTAGAGGGCCACATGTAGCCTGCAAGTTCCCCCACCCTTGTTCAAGCCCTTCTCAGGAGACAGGGTCAGGATAGTCGTACTTTACAAATCTGTTTATGAAAGTCACAAGACCAATGGGCAGAAATGGACAGGATGTGAATCTCTACTGGAGGAAACTTCAGGGCAATCAATATTCCTTATTCCTTATCACACATACACATACACACACACATATTCCTTATAACTTATTCCTTATCACTAAAGCCACAGGGTGGTTTTGATGGGGTTCAGGGAAACTCAGCCACACCCAGTCACATGCAGGAAATTCATCTGAACAAAGAGATTTATCCAGACTTGTGCAGGCATCCTTTTTCTGAACTCCTAGGGACTGCTAAAACAACAGCAAAATGGGAACCTTGACTTTGGACAGGCCAGTCAAATTCCCTTCCTTTGGAGGGAGGGAGCAGGCCAACATAGTTAGGCTCAAGAACAGAGAGAATAAGCCAGAGTTGACCAGAACACTCATTTCAAAGGGACAAGAGGAGAGGTGGGAAATATAAACCATAGTGGTTCCAAATCCTGAACACTCAGCATAGTCATCAAGTTGGTTCAGGGCAGGTGAAAAGCCCTAGAGAGTGAAGGACAATGAGGTGGCTTTTGAGTGTCCAGTATAGATTCCTTCCTTCCCTCCTCTTGTCTTCAGACCCTAAAGAAAAAAAAAACATCCTGATAATTTATTTGGTAGAACTTTGGCTAGGAGGCTCTGGAAAACAGGCTGTTGTATCCTAAAAGGCAGAGACTATTTCATTTCTTTTTCTTTGTATCTCCAATGCCTGATACAGAAGAGGCACTTAAATAAAAGCTTTGCTGATTGATTGATTTTTGGTGGAGAAGTAGCAGCAGAAAACCCAAGTTTATTCTGAGAATCTCTTCTTTTTCTCCTGACTCTTCTGTTGACTTCCTCACTAGTCCCTGGGAACTTGAACCTGAATCCAGCCCTGCCCAGTCCTGGCAGCACCCTGACCTTGGCCATGCTCCTTAGCCATGAGGCCACGCAGCTGAGCTGGTACCTGCAGCCAGTGAGGAAACAGACCCCAGAGATGCTGCAACCTGGAACTCAGGTGTACCTTAGTGCCGAGCATGACCGGGTCGTCCTCACCATCACCAATGTCTCCATAGATTGGGCAGGTAGCTTCCTTCTTCTCCTCTTCCTACTGCTTTTCTTCTTTGTCCTGATCATTGAACCAGGAGGTTTGAAAGAGAGAAGGTAATAAGTGTGTGCAAGTACATGGAGGATTGTTATGTGGAGACTGTGGGAAAGATGATCTCCGTTTCAACTGAGGACAAAGCAAGGAAAAAGGGAGCTGAAACTGGAACCAGGAAGTTTCCTATTATTTGATAGTTAAATTTGTTAACAATGTGAAAGGCAATCGGGGAGGCTAGTGAAGGGTCAGGGAGAGAAGGTAGAAAGGAACCCTGGACCTAGAACCCAAAGGGAAAATCTCAGCCCTATTATTTGCTAGCAATGTGACCTTGAACAAGTTACTTCACTTCCTCATCTGTAAAATCAGGGTTTGGGATGAGATGATCTCTGAGATTCCTTCCAGCTCTAAATCCTATGGTAAGGAGCCACGTGATACAGGTGGAAGGTCTACTGGAGCTGGAGTCAGAAGGCCTAGGTATGAATCGTGTCTCTGCCACTTCTTACCTGTTTACTTTGGCAATTTGCTTTATGTATCCTGGAGCTATTTCCTCATCAATAAAATGCAGTGGGAAGTGGGTAGGGCTGATAGTAGACTAGATGACCTCTAGGATCCCTTCTAGCTCTGAATCAATGACCTTATGATCTTAATCTTAGATCTACCACTCTATTACTTTGGGCAAATCATTTAATCTCTGAGCCTTAGTTTCTCCTGTGAAATGGGTAACACAATTTTTGCATTGTCCTCCGTAGGGTTTTGTTGATGAAATGAGTACCCTATACAAAATACTTTGCGAGTTTTAAGTGCTTTGTAAATGTAAACGATTATTATTAACATCCTAAAAATATTAAAAGAGCAACTAGGTGGAACAGTGGATAGAGCACTGGGCTTGGAATCAGGATTCATTTTCCTCAGTTCAAGTCCAGTCTCAGACACTTACCAGCGGTGTGACCCTGGGCAAGTCACTCAATCCTGTTTACTTCAGTTTCCTCATCTGTAAAATGAGCTGGAGAAGGAAATGGCAAACTACTCCAGTATCCTTCCTAACAAAACCTCAAAATGAGGTCATAAAAATTCAGACCTGACTGAGACAACCAAATAATAACAGTAACAAAAGATGCTAGATCTCCTCATCAGCTTCCTGTTTATGGAAAGGGAAAGCCCTCTAAAGGTCCACTTAGTCTTCAATTTTATAATCCTATAATTCTTTCTTGTTAAAGTTTCTTCTTTAAAAAAAAAATAATCATTATATAACTAATATCTACTATGTATTGTGTTAGATTCTATAATGTCTTATTATACTTGAACAAATGATCCCCATTTATGCCCCTCTCTCCATCATACTTATTTCCCTGCCCTATGAATTCTTCCTTGTAACAAAGTTAAGCCAAACCAACTGGGGCAGCTAGGCAGTGTTGTGGATAGAGTACCTGGTCCTGGAGTCAGGAAGTCTCAATTTCCTGAGTTCAAATCTGAACTTTCTAGCTTACTTACTAGCTATGTGACCTTGGGCAAGTCACTTAACCCTGTTTGCCTCAGTTTCTTCATCTGTGAAATAAGCTGGAGAAGGAAATGGTAAACCACTCCAGTATCTCTTCCAAGAAAACCCCAAATAGGGTCATGAAGAGCGGGACACAACTGAAAAAAAAATGACTGAACAACAACAGATGCATTTCATCATCCTTTCTCCAGTTCAAGTTTCCATCTTCTGGGACAGCACTAGGACCCCACAGTAGGAGAATGGGGTAAAGGGGTGGGGGAGTGGGAGGGAGGAGTTCTAAGCTACCAGGGTTTGTGCTACAGACTGGCAAGGCCAGAAGTAATTGAGGGAAGCCTGGGAGAGTCAGTGTGTGCCCACAGACCAGTATGTGTGCCCACAGGCAGGTATGCATGCCGTTTTGTGTCCCGGGGTTTCTCATGGGAACTGCACCAGCTGGTGAAAGTGCCCCTGCAGGCCAATGACGTACTTCGACACCCAAGGGAGCTCTCTGTTTCCTGCAATGCCTTTTCTGGCTTCCAGTTGAGATGCTGCTTCCCCAGCATAAATCTGAGCTACGCTGCTTCCTGGAGCCCTCAATACCTACCTAATACCACAGGTGTGAGGGACTGTGGGGGGTAGGGTTGGGGAGGATATAGTCCCATCTGTCACTCTCATTCTATTTCTATATATGGTGCTCTATAAAAATGAATTGTTAGTTGTGCTTCGTTTGAGCATACTGATGGGAGATGGGGAGAAGAATCTTGAAATTTTACTGGCCCCTTTCATCTTTTGTGACCCTGATGACAAGTGTTAACTGGCTTTTCCTTACTAAGATGGAGGGACTTTATGAGGATTCCTTGAAAATTAGATTAAATATCTTCCCTTGTAACAAAGAAAATGAACCAAGCAAGATAGACCAATACAGCTGTGTGTCTCCATATCAGATACTTTTGATATCCATGATCATCTGCCCTCCGGATTCAATATCACTCATTGCATTTATCCCAAGTTTAAGTGTTTTTTTACATCCTTCTCATTTCCACTATTTTGACCATTGTGTGTGTGTGTGTGTGTACACACATACATATACATAAATCCATATACCTACATACATGTATATATATACACACACATCCATACTCCTATACATGTGTATATACATACATATACAGATATCCACATACTTACACACATTGTTCTTCTGTCTCTTCTTAGCAGTCCATACAAGACTTCTCATATTTCTCTATCAATTGAAATTCCCTATCTTCATTGCTTCTTATTACACAATACTATTTCGTCATATTTTTATATCATGGTTTGCTCAATCATCCCCCAAATGATAGAAACTTGGTTAACATTTGTTTTTTACATTTACATTTGTTTACATTTTTTCATTGTTTACGTTTTTTGTTTGCTACTACAAAAAGTCCTGCTATGAATATTTTCGTTGATATTTTTTTTAAATCATTGACTTTTTTTTTAATCATTGACTTCCGTGGGTGTACATGTCCAGTGATGCACTTGTTGGGTCAAAGTATCCGACTTTTCTCACTTAATTCCAAACTGTTTTCCAGAATGATTGTATCAATTCACATCTCCATCAGTGGTGCATCAGCTTTCCCCCTTATGTACACATACCCTTAGCGTACTTCACACATACATAAGGAGATGCCATGGCCTAATGGGAGAAGAGATCACTAGACTTGGATCTAGGAAGACCTGGGTTTCGTTCCTACTTCTCATGTTTATTAGCTCTGTGACATTGGACTTCCATCAGATAAATTTTCCTCATCAGTAAAATGAGACGATCAGACTAGATGGCCTCTTCTATCTCTAAGCTTATGATTCTACCCAGGTCCTGGGGCAATTGGCATTCATGCCAATTGCCCAAATTCTAGTAACAGAGTTCCTTTCTCTTCCTACTCTCCAGCACTCTTGTCCAGGACCCCTGGGACACAGTGTCTCACTCTCATTGTGCCAAGCTGTCCTGAGAATGATACCAAGTACACTTGTAAGGTGCAGAGCCCTGGACTGGACCCTGTGAGCATCCCTATCTCCATCTCCATTATCCGGGGTAGGAAGATCTTGCCCAGACTCTCACTGGTCCCTATCTTCATCACCATAATTCAGCGTAGGCAGTCTTGTCTAGGATCTGTGCAGCGTACCTAGTGCCTGATGAATGACAACCTCTGCTTGGAAGGATTCTAGGTCTTCCTTATCCCCAGATAGATCTAAGTCTCTGCTCTATCGTAGAGCAGAGACAAATTTAGAATCACTCAAAGATACTCCCTGCTCAAGTGGATAGGTTTCAGACTTAGACCCAATTGTAGGAAATTTCTCCACCAAGAAGAAGAAAGAGCTTCTGTAAAACCATTGAATGTGTTGTGTTTATCCCTTCAGATCAAGATACTACTTGTCCCCAGGATTCTTTGGGTGGTGACTGGAATGTCACTAAAGCTGGATACGTGGCCCAGATCCCATGTCCTATGAACAGGATAGGAATGATTGAGAGGCACTGTGGGGCCAAAGGCGTCTGGGGACCCATCAACAGCAGCTGCACTGATGTGAAGCTAGTGGCCATGTTTCACAGAGCCCAGGTGATGCTTTTGAAGCACTTTTAATGCTGCAGAACTTATGTCCTAAGCTAAATTCACCTCATGAGTCAGGAGGTGTGCAACTGTGCAGGGAGAGAGGCATAGGACTTAGAAAGCTTGTTTTCAGAGCCTTTATGTCAAGGCTCTTGCCCAGTGCTTTCTCTCCTTTCCCCTGATGTCCCTTTTCTTCTTTCTGATACAGCTGTTGTTGGCAGGCCAAGGTGAGCCAAAGAGGAAGGTGCCTCAGCTCATGACACAGTTGCGGAAGCACGTAGCAGCTGTGAGTTCTCCCTCTGACTTATTAGCACTTCTGGATACTGTGAAGATCTTGGCCCAGGTGGTGACCAGGGCCAGGATAGAACTTAACTGCAAGACCTTGGAGGTGAGCACAGTCTCAGGAGTCACAGCACCAAGGGAGTAGGCAGCCTGGGAGAAACGCTATAGGACTAGTCTTTTTTTGGCCTCCTTCTAGGAATTTCTGCCCTCTTCGGCAAGCCCTTGGACTTGTGGATACTAGTTCTTTCTAGTAATCCATGTTTGTCTTCTGGCCTGTCCATTCCTTGCAACATACCTGCCTCTGAGCTTGTGATGGGGACATGATGTTCTGGAGAGGTAGAGTTGGTTGAAAGCTAGGAGAGCTGAGGTCTCTGCCACATGTACACAGAAACAAAGATACCTAGGTATTCATTTCCATATACAGAGACATGAACATGAACCCTAACAAACACATAAACACAGATGTTCAAATTTACTCACACATGCTAGCATACATGCATGTACAATTGTAATCATACCAGGGTCAAATGGATATACATAGATCCCCATTTAAAAGACAGGGATATATGTGCATCTCAGGAATTGTCTGGCTGATCATGCATATTCATGGCACATGCATACATGGTACAAAAGTAGACAGAATCTATGAAACATATAATACATAAGAACACACAAATGTATATATAGACACTCTTCTCCCAATTTGTGCATATTCATGCCAATGTTGACTCACACCACTGACTTCCATGCATAATTATTGATTCCACAACCCTAGGCTATGTCAGGGGAGAGGGAGCACAAGAGAGACCCTTTGAAGGTGACACAAGGGATGTCAAGTAAATAGGTTGTTTAGCCTGTAGATAGAACTTGAAAGTCGACTCAATAGCCAGAGTATGTCAGTAAGTGCCTTGTTTAGTTTGCTGGATAGCTGACTTCCTCTTTCACACATCTGCCCTTGCTTTCTCTACTTTTGATTTTCTCTGGGGAGGGGGATGCAAGCAAAGTTATATACTCCTGGCTGAGTTCATGGGCTCTCTCCAATTGGGGCTAATTTTTGTGTTGAATGGCTGCAGGATTTTCTGAAGGCCACAAATGACCTCTTGGAGTTGGATCCCAATTCTATTTGGGCCCCAGCCCAGGCCCAGGTGCCCTCGGTGAGTTCAGCAATCCTGCAGGCTGTGGAGAGCCTGGGTCAAAGCCTGCATCCCAATGATCACCCCTTCTATCTCACCTTGCCCAATGTGCAACTACAGACTGAGCTTCTTGAACCTATGACACCAGAGGACTACAGTGTCTCCTTCTCCACTCATCCCCCTCTCAGAGCAAAAATCTCCCGCCATGCACTGGCTGAATTGGCTTGGAAGACTGGCCATGTCAGTATCACCAGCATGGTACTGAATAAATTGGGCCATATCCTACCCATGAACTATGGGCAAGGGTTAAGGGACTTACTCTATGCCCCTCCTGGCTTGGTTCTCTCCAGCTCCATCAAAGATGATAATCAGACTGTAACCAAGGTGGAGATCATTATGGATTTTGGGGGTACAGAGGGTATTCCCACTTGTGTTTTCTGGGACCACAACCTCTTCCAGGGTGCAGGTGCCTGGTCAAAGGAGGGCTGTGAGACTAGAATGGGTGACACCAGCAGCACCACTCAGTGTATCTGCTTGCACTTAACCTCCTTTTCCATCCTTATGTCCCCCCATTCTGTCCCAGACAACTGGACTTTGACATTGCTGACCCATGTGGGTTTGGGGGCCTCAATATTGGCACTGCTGTTATGTCTGGGAGTATACAGAATTGTATGGAGGGCTGTGGTCCGGAATAAGATATCTTACTTTCGACATGTGGCCTTACTCAATGTGGTACTCTGCCTGCTTGCTGCTGATACCTCCTTTCTTGGTACATCACTATTGTCCTTAGGCCCCAACAGCTCATTTTGCCTGCCTGTTACCTTCCTTTGCCATTTTTTCTATTTAGCTGCTTTCTTCTGGATGCTAGCCCAAGCCCTGGTGCTAGGGCATCAGCTCCTCTTCGTCTTTCACCAACTGTCTAAACGCTATGTACTGCCCATCATGTTTGTCTTGGGCTACCTATGCCCACTGGGGTTCGCGGGTACAACATTGGGCGTGTACCTCCCTCAGGGAAAATATGTGCGGGAGGACACATGCTGGTTGGATGGGAAGGGTGGAGCAATCTATACTTTTGTGGGGCCAGTGTTAGTCATTGTAGGGGTGAACGGGCTGGTGCTGGCGATGGCTGTGGTGAAACTGCTCAGGCCCTCATTGTCTGAGGGGCCCCAGATTGAGAAGCAGCAGGCTCTTCTAGGTGTGATCAAGGCACTGTTCATCCTTATGCCCATCTTCGGTCTGACTTGGGTGCTGGGCTTAGCCATTTTGAAGGACAGAGGCAACAAGTTCTCTCACTACCTGTTCACAGTTCTGAATACCTCCCAGGTAGGTGACAAAGTCCTGATTATTCTTGTCACCCATGACCACCTGGCAAAGTGATGCTTAACTAGTTAATAGCAACTATTTTCCCATGGCCCATTACTTGGCATTAATCAGCTTCCTAGCCTCAATTTGACCTTTCTTTCCTTCTTCCCTACTTTCCCCTACCTGGTAAGATTCCCCAGGAATTCCAAGTTCTGAGGTTCTACTGACATGACTGCCCCTGAGGCAGTGCTCTCTAGGGAGCTTGCTATAAGGGCAGAGTTACAACTCTGGGACCCATTAAAACTGGACTCTATTCCCAGATTATTGTAGTCAAGGCTGGTTCCTTCCCTCTTTTGAATCACTTTCCCCATCTACAAAAGAACAAGAATAATACCCTTTCCCCAGGGATGTTGAGGGAAGGGTAAATGAGATAATGATGAGCATTTGTATTAACATTTACTTGAGCACTTACATAGTTCCAGATACCAAAGAAGACAATTTCTGGACACCCTAAAATTGTCAGTACTTCAAATTCTTTTGCTATGCCCCACATAAATATACCTTCACCAAAGATCTACTTCAGTGACTCGTTGTGGGGTGAATCATAGGTTCACAGAGCTAAAGCTGTAAGGGGCCTCAGGTTACCTAGACCAGCCCCCTCATTTTAAAGTGATTTGCTCTAGATCAAGTAAGTAATAAGCATCTGGGCTCAATGGCAGAGCTCAATCTGGAAAGTCTTCCATTACATTTCAGCAGACAGACTGTCATCTGAAAATGAGCTTAGCCAAATCAGTTCAAAGTTGGACACCCGGTTTTGAATTATTTTGGTTACAGCAACTCATGACACTAAGGTGTGAAGGGGTTATCATCTGCATTACTGGAGATCCACACCCGTGGATCTCTTAATAAAGTACTGAAGAAAGTACAGGAGTATGACAATATTCAAAATAAAAAACTATGAAGTCGCCGGTAATTTCGTAGACAAATATTCCAGTGGAAGAGTCTTAGGATTTGATTCAAGCAGATGGGACAAAGGTTAGGTATATGGCAGGATAACCAGGGAAAGACAAAATATCAGGCTTTTTAATCACAGTGGCAAGAGGAGTAAAAAGTGTAGTTTTTGCTCACTGAGCAAATCTTGCCTTCATCCCCGCTTCCTAAGAGGAGGGTCCTCACCAATGCTTTTTCCCTTGTCTCTCCTCTCAGGGGATCTTCATTCTATTCTTTGGCTGTCTTATGGATAAGAAGGTGAGAGTGCTTGCCCACCCTTCTCGACCTGACTCTTGGCCATAAGGACATGCCAGTCCTACTAGCATGTGCTTTATTTCCTTTGCAGGTACACGAAGCATTGCTCAAACATTTCTGCTGTATTCCTGCTGTCTCCACTGTCTCCCTGGTGAGTTGGCAGCATTCCCTCCCCAGCAGAGACAGTCCATAGACAAGTCAGGAGGTAGAATTAGGGCCTGAGTTCTAATTCTATGGGCTAGGCTTAAGATACTTCTTTTGATATGATTGCTTTATTTAACACATATAAAGAAGCAGTGTACATTGACCCTTAAGTCGAGGACCCAAATTCAAATCTGGCATCAGACACTTACTAGCTGTGTGATCCTAGACAAGTCACTTAACCCTGATTGCACCCAAAAAGAAGAAAACAGCAGTGTGGCTTAGTGGAGAGTCAGCTAGCCTCAAAGCCAGGAACCTGGATTCAAGTCTGACGCACAGTGGCTGAGTGAGCCCAGTGCCCTGGGAAACTCTGGAAGAGGCAGAGAAGGTGCCAACCTGTGTGGAGTAATGAGTTCCTCATCTGAGAGTTCCCTATACCAGAGAAATCACTAGCCCAAGCTTTAACCCTATTAAGTACCACTTTGATGCTTCCTGGAGGGACAGAGCCTGAGCCAACTCTAGTAGGTCGGACTAAATGTGGAAAGACTTCAGGTAAGAATCATCCTAAGGGTGAGGAGAATCATCCACAGAAGGCTGACCACCAGGTGGTTGGTGCTTTTGGTCACAACTTATGAAAATATCACTATGACACAGGATTGTGATCTGTATGAGAAAGAGAGTATTGATACCAACCCCAAAAAATCAAATCTCTTCAACTTCCTTTTTTAAATCTTAAGTGCCTAGGATTCCCTTTATCATCCAAAGAATAATGGGAAGATTAGAGATTCAGAACATTTGGATTCCTGATTATGGCTCTGTTTGACATCACTTCTGGGCCCCCAGTCATGCTTCACACAAAGGTGTATAGGTGTGGACAGGGCTTTGCCAACTACAGAGCTAGAAAAGATGTCAATTACTCTGGATGTGTTTGACAACAGTGCTCTAAGCCTCTGCAGCAAAAGAAAAAGAGTGTAGGCACACAGACTCATTCTGTGTATGGGGACAGATAACTAGCAAACCTCTCTCAGAAACTGGCTTCCTTTGCTCCACAGCAGGCCACAAATGGCATGAGCGACTTGGAGTGCAGCAAATGAAGAACAGAGGACATTCTTGGGGACCACACGAGACAACGGCCTTAAAAAGGTGATTCAGGAACAGCTTGAACAAAGGGGGCCCTCTTCAGGAGCCGTGCCAGTGTTCACACCTGAGGGGCAAGAAAATCTTATGCAGAAAATATAGGCTTTCCCTGGGTGAACAGCTTTACAAAGAAGTGACCGGGCCAGTCACAGCATCTGGCTGATGGTGATTCTAGAGCACCTTCAGTTCTGGTCTTGGGAGAAAACAATGGGATCATTTGGCTAGGACATGAATTCCCTCTAAAAATCTTTCTTCATGTTACAAAACCATCATTGCTTCCATAAATTATCCTTTGAGGCCCTAAGCAAAATCACCTTTTTTGTTGTTCAGTTTTTTTAGTCATGTTTGACTCTCCATGACTCCATTTGGGGTTTTCTTGGCAAAGATGTTAGAGAGGTTTGCCATTTCATTCTCCAGTTTATGTTACAGATGAGGAAACTGAGGCAAACAGGGTTAAGTGACTTGCCCAGGGTCATACACCCTTCGTAAGTGTCTGAGGCCAGGTCTGAATGCAGGAAAATGAGTCTTCCTGATTCTAAGCCCAGCTGTCTATTCACTGTGCCACCTAGCTGCCCCTTCTTTTTTAATCTTTGTTAAAAGGGATAGCTCACTGATCAAGGGAAAGTAGGAGGGATATAGTCAGAAATAAAAAATAACATAAAAACAGAAAATTAATCTCAGTTTTTAGACCTGTCCTTTCATTGTATAAGGAACTCTGGATGAAGAAACTCCTACCAAGTAGCTGTCTAGCCACAGAGTCAGTCTGTATCAGGGTAAACCTGAACCCAGGAACTCATCTTCCTGAGCTCAAATCTGGCCTCAGACACTTACTAGCTAGGAGTCCCTGGGCAAATCACTTAACCCTTTTGGCCTCAGTTTCCTCATCTCTAAAATGAGCTGGAGAAGGAACTGGCAAACCTCTCTAACATCTTTGCCAAGAAAATCTCAAATGGGGTCACAGTCGGACACAACTGAAAACAAATAAAACAGAAGGAAAAAAACCCACCCAGTTCAGCAACAGTGTTTGACAGAACATATGTTATTCCATAAGCTTAGTCCACCTCTTGAGGAGAGGAGTGAGGTTCACTTTCCCCAGAGCTGAGCTATCAACAAGCATTTATTAGATTCGTATTTGTGTTACACAAAAACTAACCTTGAGACCACGTTCTCAAGGTGGGATGGGAAATGAGGTATACATAGAAAATTAAATACATGACAATGTAGTTTAAAAAGGTTCTGGGCACTAATTCCTGGGGAATCAGGCTGGCTACCTGTAAGACATGGCATTTGAACTAAGGTTTGCAGGAACCAAATTCTAATTTTGGTCTTGGTCTTATCCTCAGCTTCTGCAAGTGGGAAGAATGAATGAAGCCTTCAGGAAAGCTGCCATTACAATTAGCCACCCTCAGAAGCTTTCCAGCTTGTATCAGAATTTCATGGATTGATATAGCTAAAGCCTTAGTAAACAGATCTTTCCAGTCATAAAGCTCACAGGAACAGACCACAAAGTCCAAAAACATTTAAGCTGCTATTGCCTATTTTAGCTGATGCAACTATTTAGATATGATATTTGTAAATTATTAGCAAAATGGCTTCATTCTTTTCACCAAAAATAGCTAGTGAGCTGAATTTTTTTTTTTTTTTGGTCTATTCCAGTTTTGAAGAGATCTGGCTTGATGAAGATTCTGTTCTCACACACACTGCTGGTACATGTGGCAAGAGTTGACATACTGTCCTTTTGCCATTCCAAAAAAATGAAATCAGCAACTTTAAAACTTGCCTTTAGATCTGTTTTTTAAAAACTGAAGCTTTTCAGATGTTTCATGTATTAAATATATGCAAATTGAAGAACAGGAACCAATTCAAGAAATTATTTAAAAGGACTGCTTATAATCTGTAGGTGGTATGAAGAGTGACTGTTTTAGAGCATTAAGTGTGAAATTATGGAAAACTTTGAAAAAGGACAAGAGAAAGTTGGATCCTGATGTTGGACTGGCATAACTTTCTTTTTTAAAAAAAGTTTTATTGATAGATTTTGTTTTTACATCAATCAATGACCTCCTTCCTTACTGCCCCATCCCTCTACAGTTTGAAGCCAGCAGATGGATTCATGTTGTGTATGACTGGGTATATACAATCCAATTCTTCTCCCCCCACCAAAAAAAAAAAAATGTGACTAGTGCAAATCTTTCCAGCAAAGTCACAATTTTTATTTGTCCTCCATCATGTATCCCAATGGATAAAAAGGATAGTATTATAATTGTCTTAAGAAGATTCTGAAGATCATCTGGTAAGACAAGGTAGTGGACACTGAGGTCCTCTCTTAAGTTACAGGGTCCCTACAGGGACTCTTTCTCTTGTAACAAAGGAAAAGACTCAAGGGAAAACATGGGATACAGTGACTTTCTCTGACACTATATGCAACATTCTTCCCTAAGAACTGACATGATTTTTTTTTAAGTCTTCATGGATTCTCAGATATAAGGGAGCCATAATACATGAAATGCAGAAGTGTGCGTTACAAGTTCTGGAAGAAGCATTTTGTAGAATGAGATATGTGGAAAGGGGCAAGGCAGGATATAATCCAGAATAATCTTGCCCTTTCATATAAATGAGGGGTTTTATTATTAGAGGAAACTTTTTTTCCCCAGGGAAATTTATTTAGAACTTTTAATGATTTGCTTAAAGTCCCAGAAATGGGGCCCCCTGAAATATCTGCACATGAATTTAGAACATCTTGCAAATGAAGGGTACCTCTTACACACCCTCTGTTCCTGTCTGTCTTATTGACAATCTAGTCATCCATGTAGTCCTAACAGTCAGCCCAACCACTCTGAAGTCACAGTTTGGAAATAACAGGCAAATAATAGAATTATATTGTGTATGTCTGGATATATATACTCCCATTCTTTTTCTCCAATAATTACATGTAATCAGTGCAAACTTTTTCAGCAAAACCACTATTTTCTACTTGGCTCATTTTATAAATCTTCTATCATGTAGCCCAATAGATAAAAGGTACCTGGCTTTTACAACAGGGCTTTTACTCACTTTCAGTTTCACAATTTAAATGATTAATAAAAAAGGGTATTGAAAATTATTTTAGAGGTCTTAAAAAAAACTAGGAGGAAATTTTAAGAAACTGGAAACAAGTTATTACCTTCATTTGTTAATTTACCATATAAGTTTCTGATACTGTAAATAATGAGACTAGCTCTATGAATTCCAAAAACATTTACGGGGAGGAGGAGACTTGAAAAGCTAGAGCCAAGTAAAGATACTAATCACCTGAAATTGAAAAACCATTTACTGCTCCTATATAGCAGTTACAGCAGAGATGTCAAACATGTAGCCAGCAACTTGAACAAGGTTAAAATGTAACTGAGAAATATTTAACAAATTAAATAAAAGTACAATAGAACATAGATAATATTAATATGTGGTTTTCTAGGTCAACATGTGGTCAGCTGGGATGTTTACGTACAGCTCAATGGCCCACATTTCTATTTCAGTTTGACAGCCACTGACCTACAGCAATGAAATTAACTAACACTATTTGCATGGTTCTGTAGGGTGGGTGCATTCATATCTGAAGTTAATTATCTTCTAGGCCGTCTTCAGCTGGGACTTCAGCCCTGCTGCCTTAGACTCCAGTCTGGTTTCTGCAGATGAAGTCAATTTAAGTAGTATCTTAAGTCCAAAGATCTCTGGGCCAGGAATGTGTTGGTAGATGTTTAACAACTAGCTCTCCAGAAACATTATGTGCCCAAAACACAGTTTTAAGTTTAATCTGTATTACTGATATTTTTTCCATCACTTAAGTCTAGACAACCAACAGAACAATGAATCAAACCCTGATTTTATAGCATTTTCCGAGTTTTAAAGTACAAATGCTAACACTGAAAATTTAACACTCGATGGCAAGCTGGCTGGAGCTGGCTCAGCACACCACTGTCTCTGGCTGAGTGTTCCACAAGGTCATTCAGAATTAAGTTTTTATAGTCATTCTGAAGGCTGTGGCAGTACTTGATTGGTCATTTCAAACACTGTACTTTAAGCATCTGTTCACACAGTTCAAACTTTGCTCAAAGAAGTTGGGAAAAAGGGTGGGCAAAAAGGCTAAGTGAACTCCCAGTGTTAGACATCATGGACAATCAGGGAAAATGCCTGATTAGGATTCCCTCATTGGTCAAATTGAATATTTGAATATTTTCAGTACAGCAGCAGCCCAATGAATGCATATGTGTTGAGTACCACAAGCAAGCTTAATCTATTTATTTAACACAGTTACACATAACAGTTATACATGATGATGAAAGTTACTATCTGAGGCTTTAGAATATGAGAGTTTGACATTTTTACTTAGGGAGAATTTCTACCATACTATGGATACTCTCTTAAAAATTTTTGGAAGAAGTTGATCCTTGGTTATAAAAAGTTAATTTGGAACACTTGGCATTTTGCTGTAAACACTGGAGAGATGATCTATTTAAATTCTCTTTTTTCCCTAAAAATGGCTCACTTCAGAATTTTTTTTTAATTTCCATCTCCAGAAGTTTTCTTCTTTCATCTCCTCTCAGACCTTCTTCCCTTCCTACCATGAACATTTTGGTTTTTGTCCAGATGTAGGGTTTCATTGGTGTGGGGAACTAACTCCCTCTGCTGCTACAGACTAAGAATTCACCTGGTGCTTGGTCTCACATTTGCCTGGTCCACTGGGAGATGACATGATTCAGGAGCATAGACTTAGAATTGGAAGGAGCCTCCGAGGGCATCTAGTTCAGCCCTCTCATTTCACATACAAGGAAACTGAAGGTCCAAAAGGCAAATGACTTGGCCATAGTCATGTGAGTAGCTAAACAGGAGAGACAGGACATGTTAAAGCATAATGCTCCAGGCTCAGACCCCTAAATGAACAAAGGTTATAGACTGAGAAGCTTGGAGCTAAGTCTTACTGCCCAAGAAAAAGCATCTAGATGTCACTGTAAAGTGCCACACCTCAGATGTGAAACATCTGGGGAGAAGCCAATAAAATGGGCAAGATGATCCACAGACTGATATATAAGGACTGATCAAAATGATTAGGATTCTTTAGTTTGGAAAAATGACTAATAAGAAGGAGACAGAACTGAAGTTCATAAAATCATGTGGAACATGAATATTAACCTGTCAAATGATTAAGTGATAAATCAGGGGCCACCTTTGAACCCAGAGTGAAGCAAGTTTAGAATAAATAAAAGTACTATTCCAAATACCCAGTTGTGCAAGAAAGCTATAATTAAAGGTGTTAAGCAGCAGAACTTTACTTTGTGGAAAAAAAAATTCCCTAACCTGAGGTCACCACAGAGATGGAAGCCAAACATCTGCCAGGAACACATCTGTTACATTCCTACATAAACACAGAGAGCTGATGGACTTGGATTTAAAGTTATTTTTAACTTTAAAATTCTATAAAAGCTAACTTTTGAAGAAGATATATGCCCTAGTGAAAATGGCAATTTCTGCTCCTTTTATATTTTTATTCTATTTATAGAATGCTTTTCAACTTTAAAATCTCATGTAGAAAGAAGCATGCTGACAAGGCCATAGGGTAAAGGATGTGGTTGGCCTGACCCATTCTGTCCAGCCTACCTTGTGGATAATCTTGATTGCAAACCGCTGGAATCTTACAAGACAAAATAAACAGCAGCAGGGCAGTTTCCTTTCTCAAAGCACATTTTCTTTAGTGAATTTAAAAAAAAAGAGGCCAGAGGATCTAAGGTATACTGGGCTAAGTTCAGAGTTTTCCAACATTTCATTAAATATTCGTCCAATACACCTCTGTTCTAAAGCACGAAATTATTTTACTTTGGGCTAGAAATCCATAAGCAAACTACTCAGAAGAAACCATTGGTGTATACCCCTCTGATTCTTATGATTGATTTAAATGAACCTATAATTAGCCTATGATTTAACTAGAGCCATGATGATACTTAGCAAGAACTACCAAACCACACTCCAACACAGACCCTGTAAAAAAGCATCCAATCTCTAATACTTCTTCAGTTTATTAAGGTGGGCAAATAGGAATGATATTTCCATATCTAAACATTTACTGATGTTTCTCAGTGTAGTTTAGACTTTGCATCATCCTTTCATTATTAAATTAGATTAGGCACTTGGTTTGTATTTTATTTAGAATGAAACGATATTTACCTGTATGTTATTAACAAAATAAAATTCTGAATGAGTAAATTTTGAGAAGGTAACACAGATGATCTCAACTCTTAGTTATCCATTCCCCAAAATTACAATGACTCATTTAGTTTGTAATGAAACTGACCAAAAGAATTTTAAAAAGAAAAAGACCTCTTTGGAAGCATTATATTGTTAAGAAATCCTTGAAAGAGTTACAAGCCATGATAACTGAATAGCTCAGAGCACTCATGAGGCTTAATGAGGAAATATTTAACGAAAGGCTGTAAATTCTGCTTTCCTAAGGGAAGCATACAAGGATAGATGACTTTGTATTAGGGCACTGAAATGACACTGCCTAGCATAGGACTCCCATAGATCCTTCGAGACTCTCTAGTCTCCTTACTTGGGGTAAGCTTCCACAATCATAGCATGGCCCTGAAAAGAAGAAAGAAGTGTTGTCAGGTAATAGTAATAATTGTCATTACTGTTATTGTCATTTATATTATCAATAATCATGCATTATTAATAAATAGGTAGCATTTTTATATAGTACCTACTATGTGCTAGGCACTGTGCTAAGCACTTTACAAATATTATTTCATGTGCTTCACACAACAACCTTGCAAGGTAGGTGCTATTATTGTCCTCAATTTACAGTTGAGGAAACTGAGCTAGGCAGAAATTAAGTGACTTCTTATATTGTCTGACAGCTCTAAACATACATTAGGTGGTTACAAAGAACTGTTGTTCTATACCCGTAATTTCCTTTGGTCAGCACCAATGCTGAAAAATGCAGGGTGACTATTACTATCACTGTTTTGAAAAGAAGGGTAAAATACAGTAGAAAAACCCCAGATGCAGAGCTGGCTGACCGGGCTCTAAGCTCCCATTTGCCACTTAGCACCTTTGTGATCTTGGGCAAGATGTTTAGCCTTTCTGGGACTCAGTTTCCTCATCTGCAGAAGGGGGATGATATTTCTGCTACCTACCTCAAATGGCCTGTTGTAAGAAAAGTATTTTGCAAGTCCTTAAGTCTTATGTATAAATATCAGTTGATTTTTAATGTGAAATTATACAGGTTTAAAGACCTTTTCAATAATTTTGTTCCCAACTTCGTGGTATATCAGCAATTTCCCCTTTCAGAATCATTAGGAACATACATTAAATGTTTTAATAAATTTTACTTCCTTAGTTTAATGCACCATTCACAAGGAACAGCCATTTGCTGACTATTAATTACCAAAAATCTGTTATCAACCTCACACAGAAATTTTTTTAGAGGCAAAGGACAGGGTATCCAACAATTTAAAGTCTTTAAAAATGTAGTTCGCTATCCAGGGAAGGTTACTGTAAGTGAAAAAAACATAACAAGATCTTCTCAGGCCAGTAAGGAAACACGGAGTCCAGGTAGCCTTTCTTTTTAGTTCCATTACCACAATAAGGTCCTAGCCAGGCCATCTCTGCAGTGACTCAGTAAAACAGGGTGGGAACTATATCAGAACAAAACAATTTTCTCTGCATTTAAACAATAATAAATTAGTCAAAGGCAAATTAATTCTCTAGTTGGGCAATTAAAATGCAGTTCAATTCTCTAGAAAAACACTACACCTTCTGAAGCAGTTTTATGGACAAGGTACCTTTCTTAGAAATAGCTAATAAGATCAGGATGAATTTTATGAGGAAAGAGAAGACAAAAAGGGCTTCTTCTAACCTCCAGTTGCCTAAATACCATTTAGAGAGAACAAAGCCTTCCAAAATGGCCAAAACTAAAAAGAGGACATGTCCCATGATACTTAACATTCTCAGAAGGTGCTGTTTTCAGTTCCTTTCTGATATAAGGAAATGAATATTAGGAGGAGCCTGTGCTATTGGTGTAACTTACCTGTCCTCCTGCTGCACAGGCAGCCACTAATCCATATTGACCACCGTCTTTCCTTAACCTGTTAGCAGCTGCCATAACCAGACGACAACCAGTGGCACCAAAGGGATGTCCAAGAGACAGGGATCCACCCCAGGTGTTAAATTTCTCCAAAGGAGGTGCACCAACCTATTGCCCATAGAAACAAAAGGACAAACATAACATTAGGTAGACTTAGGGAAAGCTTGCCAGGCTTGTAGCAATAGGAAAACCCAGGATTAATCAAATACACGGGGCTCTGAAGCACTAAACATTTGTCAATCATATTAGTGTGATAGAAAGAGAGCTGACCTTAGACTCACAGAACTAGAGTTTGAATCTGGTCTATCACTAACTATCTACCTATGTCTCTTAGCTTCTCTGGGTATCAGTTTCCTCCTCTGTAAGTGAGGAGATTGGATTAGATGACTTCTAAGGTACAGTTCTAACTCTAGATTTATGTATGATCCTATTATTGCAAAGCAAAAACCCCCCAGGGTGACTGGCAGCGGTCAAATACCTTTCATCAGTAAAAACAGAGTAACCGCAATGTGACAAATTTGACTTTTTGTATTTGCTGAAGAATTTGAAAGTTAGTATAACTACGATACAGCCTCAGAGAAATATATTTAAATTAATAGAAAATTTCTCTTTGAACATGTGTTTGCATATAATTCAGCTCCAATGTTCACATGCATTAGAAATTCAAACACGTTTCATTTCAAAACTTACCTTGGATTTCCTACCCATGTAGTTTTGTGCAAACCAATCTGAATCCATTGCTTTCAGGTTAGCCAAAATCTGACCCTAGGAAGGAAAATAATTTTTTTTAACGTCAAGTATCTTACTAAAACCAAAATGTGGCCAAAACATTGTTTCAGGTATGAGTTTAAGCGACTTTAAAGATAATGATGCTGATTTTTTTTCTGGGGAAAACATTTTAGCTCCTGTGAAAGGTTCTAAGAAGTATTCGAAACCAAAGTGCTTTTCACCATCCTGTGGAGCATTTGCCTGAATTTTTTTCAATACAGTGGGTCAGTAGCCTCAGAGAGCAAACAAGTTTATTATTTTTGCTTTCAGTCACTTTGCAAATCATTCTAGGTGTCTCTGACACACGCTGGCATAAAGCCAATGTTTAAATCTTTTTTCATTCTAAGCCAAAGATGAATCACGATCCCTAGGTTCATCTAATTCCATCTCCTCTTCCCTTTTTAAAAGCAAAAACATGGGAGGGAAAATTATGCTAGCACTTCTGGAATTTTTATATAGTCATATTTCTTTAAAAAGACTTACCGAGAAAGCTTCATGGAATTCAAAAACATCAATATCTTTCAATGTTAAGCCTGCTTTTTCTAGCACTTTAGGAGTAGCGTATGCTGGCCTGAAAAGAAAATGATAAAGTCTCAACACCTCCACTTGGAAGGCAGGTTAGTGTAGCGGGAAGGCACTGGACTCAATCAGGACGACCTGGGTTCAACTCCAGCCTGAGATATGTACTAGCTTTATAAAAATGGGCATGTCCTTTCGCCTTTCGGTGCCTCAGTGTCCTCATCCATAAAATGAGAAGGTATGGCCTCTAAAATCATTCCAGGCCTATCTCTATGATCATGTTTTTCCAGCTGATTACACAATAAATCCTCCTCATGTAACTGAGTTTCTTGCTTTTCCTTGTATAAAACAGTCTTCTCCTGCCTCCATGTCTTAGCCCAGGCTGTTCCCTATACTTGGGTTGCTCTTCTTCTTTGCTCTTACCTCCTGGGACTCCTAGTTCTCTTCAAAGCTTAGCTTAAATGCCATATCCTATAGGAAGTCTGTTCTCCTCTAACTGTTAGTGCTCCACTCCCCATCATTGTTTGTTTTATATATTTTTATTATATGCATGTGTGTATTCAGTACAGTTGTTCATGGCTATCACTTGATAAATTCTTGCAGATCAATTTAAAAAAATCAACTTTGGTCAGCTATTACCTGAGTGATCAGAAATCCATGATGGTCAGAATCTATTTCACATAACATCCTCTCAAATGTCCTAGCAAGACCTCCATTAGGCATTGTATTCCTATCCATCCCCTTCTCTGTACCCCACTACAATACCTGAGCCAATCAGAATCCTGAAGGTGCAAGGGGAAAAAATCTATGAGTACTTCCACTACTGCGCTTCTCACTGCTCTGGGAAGACAATTTATCACATATTAACCTCAAACTGTATTTTATAGTCAGGATGGTACAAACATTCAGTTTAAGAAGGTCCCCTACCATCCAATGGTTGTGGAGGCCACATACCAGGCTCCCTACCTCCTCTAATTCACCTCTACCCTGAACCACCCAAACAACCAGGCTGTCATTGGCTATTTGATGTCTTATGTGGGCAAAACTATCCTTGCTGTTTCTTCCCACTGCTTCTTACTCTCCTTTTTTTAAAAACTGCAACTGATGTAGGGAGCTCCCAGTGAAGCACTTTCTTTCCCAACGTGCATGTGCCCCTTTGCTGCACCGCCCAGTCAGAAAGCACTGCCCCTGATGTCCCTAGGAGCATGTGGTAGAGGTGAGCCACAAACCAGGGCCTTCCTGCCTTGGGGGTTGGCCTTCTCTTTGCCACACCCAGATGCTCTCCTTCTTCTTTCCTGGGTCAGTTAACTCCAACTCAGGACAAGTTTCTCCTGGGTCTATCTACATTTCTTTAGACCCGTTCCTCCTCCTTCACTTTCTACGTTTGCCTGGGCTCCCAGGAAGGGTATTTCCTTTACCTTGGTCTGTTTTGCTTTAGAGACCCAAGTCATGTAAGCCATGGCTATTCAGACTCAGAAAAGGGTCAATAAAGACAAGCTATATATTTAAAAATTAAACGAGATACAGAACTTAAAGAATACTCCAACATCTCCTTCAAGAGTTTACTTGTCTCCAGCTGAGTCTCCTCATCATATCATTAGGCTTGTTTTCCCTCAAGCACCACCCTTGAAAATATATAGAAAAATTCTTTATAACTTATATTGAATTTCTGATTTGTTTAATTATTCACTTCAATTACTTCTGTTTTGTTTAATAAATTATAATAATATTTCATTGGAAATGTCAAGCACTTTATCTGCCTTATAAATTGAAAGCCCCTGTGTGCTTGCTGGGTAATCTAGCTACCATTTATAACTTTGTTTCTACAGAAAAATATGGATTCTAGCCTTGGGTCCATTATTGAGCCTTAGGCTAAGTCCCCTATTTATCTTCCCTGAACTTCAGTTGCTTCATCTATCAAATGAAAATTAAAGCTCCCAACCTACCTCACAAGGATCAAAGAAGATGATAATATAAGTGAAAAAGCAGTGCAAATTATCAAGTGCTATGCACATATAGAGAGGGCCATGGGTACATCCTAACTGTATGACCCTGGGCAAACAGCTTAACCTCTCAGTGCCCCAGGTTTGTCTCTAAAACTAGAGATTATAGACAAGTCACCAATCTTCACTGGTAAAGGAGAGTTCCCCACAAGGAGGGAATCCCTATACATTGATAAAACCACAAAACCAAACTACTCTGATCTTCCCACCCTATACAGTGGGGGCAAGAGTATAAGAATGGGATCTCTAGTATCATGGTCAATGTAAATAGTAAAAAGCAACTCTAGCCCATGGGAAAACTTGCACATGACCATCCTCCCACTATGGCTTCTTAGTTCAGTTTCTATATAATATCTGGCCTGGCCCAAAGGTGGGGGGGATCCCTCACACTGCCCTCTGGCCACCCACAACCAGTTTTGTGAGTAAGGTCCTCCCAATGAAACCTATTTCTATGCTGGTGTGGACTGCCCCTCTTTCTTCAGTATCAGTATTCTCTGAGAGGTGGGACCATCCCTCAGATAGTCTGCCACCTTACAACTGGCATCATCAGGGCAGAACAGATCTGCAACCCTACACACCCAAAGCATATGCATGAAATTATTATTCAATCAATAAATCAACAAACAGGCACTTACTATAAACACCTATATATGACCTATGTGCCAAACACTGTGTGGTAGGTGCTAAAGATACAAAGAGAAAAATGAAAAAGACACTACTGTCCTCAAAAGGCTCATATTTCACCAAGTGAGGACATGTGTATCTCTGTGTCTGTCACACACACACACACACACACACACACACACACACACACACACACACACACACACATGTGCCTGAGATAAATACAAGGCAATTTGGGGGAAAGGCAAACAATAAGCTTCTAAAAGGAAGGGTACCAGAAAACGCCTCATGTACAAGGTGAACTGTGTATTAAACTTTAAAGAGCACTAGGGAGTCTAACAGGCAAAGGTGAGAGGAAATTCATTTCAGGCATGGGACAACATATACAAAAGCAGAGAGACAGGAAAGGGAGTGTCACATGTGAGATGCAGTAAAAAGTTCAGTCTGGCCTTCAGACTACAGAGTGCATGAATAGGGATGATGTAGGTAGTTTGGAACCAGGTTGTAAAGAGGTTTAGATGCTATTTAAAGAAGTTTGTATTTGATTCTAGAGGTAATGGGGAGAGACTGAAGTTTCTTTAACTGGGGGGGAGGGGTGAAGGGGGTGGAGGTTGACACAGCAGATCTATAGTCTGGAAGTATCTATTTGGTAGCAATGTGGAGAGGGGATTAGACAAGGGGAAGACTGGAAACAAGGAGACCAATCAGGAGGCTACTGCATTAGGCCAGGTGAGGTGATCAGGATGTGCACTAGAGTGGTGACTGAGAGGAGAAAGAATCAGGGATAATGGGATTATGGGATTATGATTACAGTTATTATACAATCAATCTAAATAGGTCATTTCTTGAACTTAAAATCTGGCCATGTTAAACATTCCTAACTAAATCCAAAGGTGATATTGCTACTTACCCCAGTAAAAGCTGATCTTTTGGATCTTGAGACACATACACAAAATCCCTAGGCAGAAAGACACTGTGTTAGTTCCAATAATAAAAAATGGAAATGGTGATGGCTCAGTTTAACATTTCATTTTACCTTAAGTATGCTTTTGGTTTATAGCCCAAGGCCAAAGCTTTTTCTTCTGACATAATCAGCATTGCTGAAGCTCCATCAGTCTGAAATAGCAACAAGAAAGAGAGTCCAATTCTTGGTCTCAGTACTGAGTGATTAGGTCAACTAAATGGGCTCCTTTAGCTCTACTGTTTATCCTATTTCTGAATCAGGCAAATAATTCATATTGTGTTGATAGGACACTGAGAACTGGTTTATTTTCTGAAAAGTGCTGGGACAATTCCACTTGATAACTCACTTATTTAGTTGCATCTGTCACTAAATTACAACCTAAGAACATTTTATCGCCATTTGTCTGGAAGCTGGGTTAACAAATAACACAGAATGTACAAAAAAAAATTTCATTTCATCCATTAGAGACCTTTTAAAAAGCATGCTTTGTTTCACACATCAGAATCAAAACCTTGTGCTTTTGGCACTGAATACCAGGAATTTTCTAACAGCCCACAGCAATGCTTCCCCCAGCAGACTGAACCTTTTCTACATATCCTGGGATCTTTCTTTGAAACTGTTCTTTGCCCCTGTGTCTTCTAAGCAGCTTCTTTCTCACCTCCAGGCTCCATAATGGTAGAAAGCAGTGGTGAAGGCAGTAGCAAGAACAGCTAAGTAAATTGTGAGCAGAAAGCAGAGGCTATCACATGTAGGATGCTCTCAAAGATAGCTCTAAGCTTTTAACCTGACGTGAAATGACATCAGGAAGCCAAAATGCCTACCTAAAGGCAGTCCTTATTGCACTTCAAATAAAATAGCTGCAGGTAACAAGAGTTCAAATGGAAATGTTGCTCCATTATAAATTCTTCAAAAGCCAAAGTACACATCCTACATGATATCCTGGACCACATTTTTTTTGGTTTGCTGTTACAGTTCCTTGAATTAAGATAGTATCTAGTCCCATTACCATAAATTCAAAACAACAGGCTACTCTCTTATGCCACACTACATGTTTGATTGTCAAATATTTTTTCAAATAAGCAGGTCATCTGTCAGGGAATGGCAATTTTTTGGTGCTAGATCTTCACTGTACGTTGGAATCTGAAATGGAATTTGTCCCGTAAGCTTCCAAACTGAGTTCCTTGCTTATCTGCAGTTTTACATAATACCAGAACCATCATACTCCTCCAAGGGTCTGGAAATTGCAGCTTGAATATCCCTGTTGTGCTTTGGATTTGAAATCCCACACACATACAATACGACTTTTATTCTTCCCTGTATATTAGCATTTAGTCACACCAACTCTACTGAAAGCATTTTGCAACTACAGTGTACATCGGTGGGTATATGTGCTTATTATGAGAAATCTAAGGATTTTTTGAGGACAGAGAAACTTTCATTTAACTCTCTATTTTCCTCAGCACTCAGGAGGCACTCAAAATGAGAAAGCTGGAACAGAGAACAATTAAAGGATCAATGTGGATCTCTAGTAGGCTATTTTGTATCGAAAGATCACATAATCACAGACTGAGAGCAGAAAGGGTCCCAGATCACTGCCTAAAAGCCATGAGGGAACTTTCTAAAGACTATCTAGTCCAACTCCTGCATTTTACAGATGAAGAAACTGAGAGAGGGGAAGTCATAAGGTCACACAGAGTCAGAATTTGAACCCAGGCCTTCAGAAAAACCAAGCACTGTATACCACACTACCTCCCCACTGGGGAAACTGTCCTCTTGCTTATTAGGTTAGAGGTATGGTAAGAACTTGGTGCCCACTAGGCAGAGAAGAAAAAAGAACGGATTCAGAAGAGAGTAAAATTGTCATGTTGATTCATGGAGGCATGTTCAATGACTTAAAATAAAAGGGTTACCTTAGGTAGACCACAGCAGGTGGCATGGAGAGTAGTGACTGCTCTGAGAGAAGGGGTCCTTTGAAAAGAGGGAAATCAAGAAGCAGAGAAAACTAGATTGTTGCAGTCATGAGTTAGGCTGCTCTGTGGCTGCAAATTATAACAGGGAAAGAACAGTTAGTTCTGGATAAATATCTGGCCATCCACCTTCCCATTCAATTTTTCACAGAAAATCTCCGGCAGAGGAGTTTTTGATGGGATTTGGAACTCAAGAGTCTGTTCCTGATAAATAGTAGACTGGACAAGGAGGGGCAGAACATGTTTCCACATTTTCAGGTGGAGAAAATTCTGGGGATGAGAGGGACTAAGTATTCTTTACCCAGAAAAATTCTATTTGGGATCATTCTCCAGAGCTAGTGAATGCTTCTATGGACTCCCTTCTACTTTCCTATGACTTTGGGGGCTGGTGAGGAAGTACTTGTTCCTTCTCAAAACTGCCTCCATTTCTGTAATTGCTTTGGGTACTTATGGTACCAGAATCCCTGAGAATAAAACTTTTGTTGTGCAGCAAATCAGAATAAAACTACAAATAAATCTAAATCATAGCTACATTTCTAATGAAGTTTATTATTAAATTAGCTAAAATGAAAATAATGAAAACCAAACTTGAAGACTGAACCAAAAATTTAAATAAAGTTTAGGAATGCTAAAAACACCTATGCTAAATGCTCAAAGGCAACAGCTACTCCCAAATTTTTTCCAATACAATAGAGAAATGTTGGGGGGGGGGGGAGCCAAGATGGCAGAGTAGAAAGATACACAGACACTTAGCTCTAACCCCACCGCCCATAAAATACCTGTAAAGAAGAACTCTCAACAAATTCTAGAGCAGCAGAAGCTACAGAACAATGGAGCAGAGAAGATTTCTGTTCCAGAGAGATCTGAAAAACTGACGGGAAAGGTCTGTCCAGCACCGGACGCGGAGCAGAGCCCAGCCCTGCCTTGACCACGTGGCACCAAGAGGAGCAGATCCGAGCAGGCGTCAGGGGCAGAATCTCCAGCGGCAGTGCAGATCTCTCAACCCACAGGTGCCAAAGGTCAGTGAGAGGGTCTTTTCAGCTCGCCAAGGGGAGCAGGATGTCCCCATAACTCACGCCCCCTGGGGAGGCAGCAGGGGAGGCAGCAGCGGACAAGGGCTCCCAAAGCAGACAAGAGCCTGGATCCATTTTTGAAGGTCTCATCAGAAAGCCCCTGAGGGAATTAAGCCCTAATGTGGTGGCCCTGCCCTGCCCTGAGCAGCTGAATTTAATCTCATGCTGAATAGCAGCCCTGCTGAAAGCCCCTAAGGCTTGGGAGCAGCATTTGAATCTCAGCCCCCAAGCACTGGCTGGGTGAAACTGGAGGTGAGGTGGGTGTGGAGAGGAAACTCAGAAGTCAAATAACTGGCTGGGAAAATGCCCAGAAAAGGGAAAAAAAAATAAGACCATAGAAGGTTACTTTCTTGGGGAACAGGTATCTCCCCCCATCCTTTCGGATGAAGAAGAACAAGGCATACTGTCAGAGGAAGTCAAGGGCCCTGCCTCCAAAGGGGACTTAAACTTGACTCAGGCAACAGAAGACCTTAAAAAACAAGTCAGCAGCTTACTGAAGGAGAACCAAAAAAATGCTGAGGAAAATAGCAGCTTTAAAAAGAGGCTAACTCAATTGGAAAAAGAGGTCCAAAAAGCCAACGAGGAGAAGGAGGTTTTAAAAAGCAGAATTAGCCAAATGGAGAAGAAGGTTCAAAAGCTCACTGAACAAAATAATTCGTTGAAAGAGAGAATTGAGTCCAGGGAAAGGAATCACTATGAGTTAAACCAAGAAGTTAGTAAACAAAAACAAAATTTGAAAAAAACAGAAGATAAGGTAAAAGAACTCATTGGAAAAACAACTGACCTGGAAAATAGGTCCAGGAGAAATAATTTAAAAATTATTGAACTACCAGAAAGTCATGATCAAAAAAAAGAGCCTAGACATTATCTTCCATGAAATTATCAAGGAAAACTGTCCTCATGTTATAGAATCAGAGGGCAAAATGGATATTGAAAGAATTCATCGTTCACTTCCTGAAAGAAATCCAAAGAAACTCCTAGGAATATTGTGGCCAAATTTCAGAGTTCCCAGATCAAGGAGAAAATACTGCAAGCATCTAGAAAGAAACAATTTGAGTACTGTGGAAATACAATCAGGATAACACAGGATCTGGCAGCTTCAACACTAAGGGATCGAAGGGCTTGGAGTAAGATATTTCAGAAGTCAAAGGAACTGGGATTGAAGCCAAGAATCACCTACCCAGCAAATCTGAATGTAATACTTCAAGGGAAAAAATGGTCATTCAGTGATATAGACAAATTTCAAGATTTCATGTTGAGGAAAAGACAAGATCTGTATTTAAAAATTTGACTTCCCAAGATAAGAAACAAGAGAAGCATGAAAAGGTAAACAGAAAAGAAAAATCATAAAAGACTCTCTAAAGCTGAACTGTTTACATTACTACATAGAAAGAAAATATTTTTAACTCTTGAATCTTTTCTCAATATTTGGGTAGTTGGAGAGATTGTACATACATACACACACACACACACATAGATAGAGAGTACAGGGTGTGTTATATCAGAAGAGATGATGTCCACATACACACAAAAATAAAATAAAATAAAAATTAAGGGGTGAAGGAGGAAAATTCTGGGAAGAGAAAAGGAGTAATGGAATGGAGCAGGCTATAACTCATAAAAGAGATAAGAAAAATCTTATTCAATGGAGGAGATAAGGGAGAAGGGGAGAGGGGGGAAATAAAGCTACTCTCCCCACATGTGGCTGAAGGAGGGAACAACACGCTCACTAGATTTGATATGAAAATTTATATACACCACAGGAAAGTAGGAGAGGAGGTGACAAGTGGAGTGAGGGGAATGTTAGAAGGGAGGGCAAATGGGAGAAGGGAGTCACTACAAATAAACACTTTCCAGAAGGGACAAGGTCAATTGTAGGGGGGAAAAATAAGGGGAGATAGGGTAGGTCAGAGGGCAATATAATTAGTATTACACAACATGATTACTATGGAAGTCTTTTGCAAAACAACACATATTTAGTCTCTATTGAATTGCTTCCCTTCTCAGTGGAGCTGGGGAGGGAGGGGGGGAGGGAGAGAAGTGGGAATTCAAAGTATTAGAAACGAATGTTGAGAATTTTTATTGCATATAATCAGGAAATAAGAACTACAGGGATAGGGGTATGGAAATTCATCTTGCCCTGCAAGAAAAGAGAGAAGATGGGGATAGGAGAGGGGTGGGGTGTGATGGAGGGGAGGGTACATGGAGGGAAGGAGTAATCAGAATGCAAGGTATTAGGACACAGGGGGAGGGGAGTGATGGGGTGAAAAATTGGACGTGTTACAAAGTGAGGTAAAAGCAATTAGTATTAAAACAATAGACTGAATTAATTACTGAGAATAAATCAATGACATCTTTAGTCTGGAGAAGAGAATTTCAGTCTAAATTTCCAAGAGGAAGGTAACCTTGGGTAAAATTTGGCATTGATGGAAAAGTCAAAGTTTAATGGTAAATTAGATTTTATGATTGCCATTTAATCAGGAACTAGAACACGTATAGAAAGACATGTAAGCCACTTAAGACTTGCCTCAAAAGATGTTCCTTAGCCAAAGTGAAACTATAATCATATTTGAAACCTGGTTATTGGAACTTGCCATTTTTAGATGCTATGGGACTATTAAGTGACCGTTCTTCTGAGTCTAACTCCAGGTATGGGAAGCAAGAAAGGTGATCTGAGCCTCCAATACATGATGCCAGTAAGCTGATGAGATGCTGGTATGAACTGCATAGGTGATCTCAAGGGCAGGGTGGGACAGCAGCTGTTCAGCATGGGCTTTTCTGTGCTATTTAGATGATTATTGAGCATCTCCTGACTCAATTTCCCCACTGACACCTGACAGACTTTAAGCCTGACTGAATGCAAGTGAATAATCTAATCCTGCCTGGGGTTGACATGAAGTTGGGGAGATATTGTATCCCTGCAATGTCCTTACTATTGGTGGCAATTTCCTATAGTCAAAAGGTTTGTAAGCTTAATACCAGATCTATTCAATTATAGATTATGGGTAGGGAAACATCCAAGGTTATCTAAAATTAAGCTATTAGGCGTAGGACTTTAGACCAACAACATTAAGTTAGGGTCCTTTAATTCTTAGTAACACTGTGGAGACAATCAAGTCAAGAGCTTGTGAAGTTAGCAACATAAATATTATCTGTGTCTCAGTTGGTTAATGTTTAAAAAAAAAAATTCGTTTGTGGTCCATATTGTAAATGCTTTAAAAAGATTTATCACCTGACCAAAAGTTTGAATTGCTTTATCTGTTATAAACTGTGTTAAAAATAAATGAAAAAAAAAAGAGAGAAATGTGGGCTAAATGAGCTCAGTGAGGCAGAATCATTATGTTAAACCATCATGCCCTAATGAGTATTGATTAATGGATCAGTGTCAATCTAGATTAAGAGTTCTTAACCTGATCTCCATGAACTTGTTTTGCTTTTTAAATATTCTGATAACTTTATCTCAATACAATTTGTTTCCTTAGTAACCTATGTATATTATTTCATGCATTTTAAAAACAATATTCTTAGGAATCAATAGGCTTCATCAGACACAAAAAGGGCATATGACACAAAAGGTTAAATAAATGCTTTTTGTCCCCACAGAGGGTGCTAACAGCTGACTTCAAAGTTTGGTGACTGACTCCACCTTGTGGAAAATTTTCAGCAGTGATCTGAATGAAGACATGTTTAACAAATAGGAAAATGCAATAAAGTTAAGAGGATAGCTACTATATTGGGTAGCAATTAGGATTCAAAGTGATCACATGAGGTTGTTATAATGGCCTACAAATAAGAACATTTCAACAGGGATGCCTTTATTCACATGGAGCAAGGGTTCTTAACTTCCAACCTCCAGTTAAGATTCCCTGATCTAGAGTTACTATGGCATAGAGGACAGAGAGCTAGGCTTGATGCCACAGGCCTGGGTTCAAATTTTCCCCTGACATTTACTAGCTATGGGACCCTTGCTTTTCTGTGCTATTTAGATGATTATTGAGCCATCCACTTTGGTGGAAGGAAATCCCACAGCAGAAGTCTCCCACACTTAATACCACCACAGACACCCATCAAGTATATGTATTCATACAACACCTATGCTGAACACTGGTTCAAAAAATCAATGACCTAAGTATTGCACAAGGGAAGGCTTGGCCTGAAGGCAGATAATGCATAAAAGCCTGGGAGTTTTTGTTATGTGACAAGTGTATCAGATGTTAAATTTGCTAATGCATTCAACCTGTATTAACAGTGCCCAGATGAGAAGAGGAGATGGATGCACCGACTCTAAAACACTGAGTCTTGTTGTACGCATCATAAATTAAGAAGGCTATTGACAAACTGGAGTATGTTCAGAGGAAGGTGCTCAAGAGAGTCAAATTTGAAAATCACAGCATATGAAGATGACCTGAAGAAAGCTGGGGCATTTAACTTGAAAAAGAAAAGCCTTAGGAAAGCCATGAGTGACACCTCCAAAAGTAAGAAGGAGGGTCATGGTAAAGTTAGAGCAAACTTGTTTTGCATTGCTGTAGGGGGCAAAATTGGCACTAAAAGGTGGAAGCTGCAAGAAGGCAAGTTCTGGCTTCCCACTCAGAGTTTCTATAATTCAGTAATGATAAAGCTTGACAATGACCTCTCTCGTGTCTATATTTTGTATGGTACTGTTTTCGTAAGCCTTCATTGTATCATGAGCATGTGTGTACATATTCCAGTTCCAGTTGAGATCCCTACCAGTCAAAAAGTATAAGAAATGTCAACAAACACAACTATCATGTGGTTACCAGAAAAGAGGAGTTGGCAGCTGTGACTGTGCCATATGGTTTAATGAATGCAGGTTTCAGTTTTGCCATTTGTTCCAATGAGGAAGGACGAATGCCATTATCTTTGGAAACTGTATCTTTTCCTGTTTAAAAAAAAAAGAATATTTTTAACTTGAAAGAACACTAAACATAGATGCCATTCTATAGAAAAGAGCTTCAAAAATGACAAAAACATGCAATTTAGGCCAAGCTTAGCCAATTAACATGAGAATTTTTATAAGAACTAAAGAATGAGCCTATTGTAAAAAGAAATTAAAACATTAGCATGTTTGTGGGGAAACCTAAAGGACTAAAGAAAAAAGTTCTGTTTCTTTTAAAGTTTGGATTATTAGGAATATAATTCCACCATGTAAATCAGCAATCTACAAAGATAGGACATGTGTCTGATGTGTAAATAAATAGCTAACAATTTGTACAGCACTTACTACATGCTAGGCATTGTTAAGCATTTTATAAGTATTATCTAATCTGATCCTCAACCCTGGGAAGTAGCTGTTATTATTAACCCCCTTTCACAGATGAAGAAACTAAGGCAAGCAGAGGTTAAGTGACTCGCCCATGTTCACACAGCTATAACTGTCCAAGGCTGGATTTGAACTCAGGTCTTCCTGACTCCAGGTCTGTGCCATATAGCCTGTTGGCCTAATAACACCATCAATTATATCACATTATATTTATATAAGTGTTTTCAAGCATTTGCTTGATCTCAAGACTCCTGTGAGATAAGTATGGTAAGAATTATTATTGCTATTTTACAGATGAGAGGTTAAGTACTTTGACCAACAACATAAAGAGAATTTTGACAGAGCCAAAATTCAAACTCCGCTTTTGTAAATCCAAGACCATGCTCATTTCATTAAACTACTTTCAGGAACACAGAAGGACACAAGCATTATAAACGTGGGTGGGACTAATTAATAATGGGTTCTTATAATCCCAAAGTCATGGAGAAAGACTGAAATGAAATAGTGAGAACTCTTCAGGTTTTAAGATATCAAGACTAGGAATTTCTGGTGGGACCAATATTTGATGTACTTCAAAAGAAGGGGTCGGTGTTGAAGCAAGGATTTGGGATTCTACAGCTAGTTCTCATTCTGGATTCTCCTGAAAGAGAAGAGACAAGTTGTGTTCACCTGGAACTTTGAAGGAGACAATGTCACTGAGGAGTCCTTGTTCCTGGGCTTGCTTGGCTAGACTGTGAGAACGAAGAGCATACTCATCCTGTTCCGTGCGGGAAACGGAGAATGCAGCAGCCAGTCGGTCAGCAGAATGGCCCATAGTCTCACTAGTTGAGAACTCACTCACAGCAGGAAGCTGGGAAGAGAAAAATGATGAGAGTCAGGCACTCTGACGACCATTTGACAGCAGCCACATAGCAACTGGTGGGGAGGAAGTCCCATGACATGACTCTTGCTTATTTTCTTTGGAAGAACTGGAAGTCTGGTTATGTTTTAGAACTGAAGAAAAAGGAAGCTCTCTGAAAATCAGAGTGTGTGTGACATATTTATATATACATATATATGTACATATTTATATATACGTATATATAAATATGTATGTGTGTTTCTATGACAACCCAAACCAGCACCTGAACAATGAAGATCCTCAGCATCTACTAGGAGTTTTTTTTTGCATGTTAACTAAGTAATTAAGCTTTCATTGTGGCCAACAAGATCTTCCTTCATGAGTGTTTAGCATGTGAAAAGTCCAACCTTTATATTACTTCAAAGAAACTTACTTGACAATCAGAGCTCTCTCCAGAGCAGTTAAAAATCTTACCTCTGGCGCTAAGAAATTCAGTCTGAATTTAGAAGCAAGAGACAATCGCTGGCCCAGGGTCTTGGCCTTGTTAAACTCAAGCATCAGTTTCCTCATCTTCCTAGAATGTCGAATAGGGACATCTGACATTAACTCCACACCACCTGCCACAACCACATCATACTGGCCAGAAGCAATCAAACCAAAACCTACAGGAGAGGGTTAATAATGAGAATATGACATAAGTTTCTTGTTGACAATATATCATGATACATTTAAATTTTTATTTTTTTAATCTGAACCTTGACAACAAATAATATGAGCATTTTTATAAGTAAAGCAGAACAGAAAAAGAGGACTATACATGAAAGCTGTTAACCATTATGTACAGCTTGATTTTCCTTTTAAATATATAATAAATGCTGCATGTCCTGTTTGTCTGTTTCCTTCTGTTTTCTTCTGTGCATCTGAAACAATGATGTAATAAAATTATTTTCTTTGTTTATGGAAACCCTATTACTAGTCCCTTCTTCCTCTTGCTCCCAAAAATGAAAAAGAAAAAAACAAAATTCCTGTAACAAATATGTATGGTCAAGCAAAACAAATTCACACAATGGCCATGTCAAAAAACAGTTGCCTCATTCATCCATCATCCCTGAGGTGGGTAGTGTAGTTCAACATCAGCTGTCTGGACTGTCCACTGTCACTGAAACTGCTTACCAGGATATCAGAGGATCAGCACAGTAGAAAAATGTATAACTCAATATGTACTCTTTACAAAGCCAGCCAAGATTATATTAAAAATACAAAATAAAGTCAACACAGTAGCGGAAAATGTGCTTCACAAGTTATCTACTGAGAAAAGCCTCTTCATCCAATTATTGGCCAAATCTCCCTGCTTCTAGATAATATTGTATTTATGTATGCCAAATCAGACAAACGGATACCTATCCTACACAAAAATCTCCATGGAAAATGATCTATGATGTTTACTTGCTTAATTTCAATGCTAGCAATCCTTAAAATCTCTCCTGCAATTTAATGTTATTTCTTTTTGTTCTATATGGATGTTGAGAAACAGAAATAATGAGGTATAAAGGAGATCACATTGGCAGGTAGGAGGCCTGACCTCTAGTCCTGATTTTATCACTAGTAAAATCCATGTGAACCTGGCTAGATCATGTAACTTCTTTGAGGCTTGTTTTTTTTTTCTTCATCTGTAAAATAAAGGGTCTGATATTGGGCTAACTGATTGACAATTTGACTAGTAACGTCATCTTTTTAACTCTTAGATGTTTGGTTTAGAGTGCTTTTATCTTCCATTAAGTGACTTGTCTGCACATAAACGCTGAGGGGCGTGGGGTAGAATTTGTTTCTCAGGAAATCCTGACTTTTAGTTTTAGAAGTGTTTTCCTAAGGCAGATTTTTCATAGAATGTAGCTTGTAAATAGTTTTTTAAAACAGCTTCTTTTTATGAGTAAAAGTATCTTTAGAAATTCTTTTCCACAGAATACTTCATTAACATTTATGTGAGTTTTTTGCTGAGTATGATAAACAGTTGCACTTTCATTTGAGTCTTTAAAAAAATTCTTTTTGGGGAGTTGTTTTTGTTTTTTCTTTTTTTTCCTTTGGAAATTAGGTATTGCCTGAAAAACAAGTCACATTGGTGCAGTCTTATACAGTAGAGTCAAAGAATACAAAATGAAATCTATTTAAGATACATTTTGAAGATGACTCTTCAATTTTAATACCAGGTCTTTGTTTTCATTCTTGTATGATGAAGAGAGGGGAAACAGTTATTTTACTAGCACCCTGTGAAGTGTCTCTGTGTTTTGTGATGATGTAATTTATTAATGTTTGCAGTTTTTTATATTTGTATATTTCTTATGAGCTTTGTTTACATACCCATTACCTGGATTAAATGTCCGTGAGAAAACTACAGGAAACAACTGAGGTCTTATTAACTAACCTACATCCTGTTCGAGTAGGACATGGGCTAGGAAGACTGGGAGGCTAGAAGTTAGTCTAATGGGGTCCCAGACTTAATCAGAACAAGTATTTTGACACTTCCTTTGACACTGCTTTTGTCCAGCATTTATACTTTTTTAACAAAGTTTATTGTGGCTATTACAGTGTTTTATTTACTGATTCATAACAAATGCTTTTGTATCAAGTCCATGGAATCTAAGTAAAGTTAGATCAAAGTTTAAAAATGCAAAATATTTCAAGTTTTGTGCTAAAATAAAATAAAAGGATCTTTAAGGTGCCTTTGTAGCATGAAAATGCTAGGCCTTATTAATGATATACAACAAGTTAGGACAAAGAGGTGGCCAACATTTACCATGATAGCAGATTTTTGTACTCAGCGAACCTAGGTTCAAATTCTGGCTCTGCTACTTACTAGCAAGCCATAAGATTTAATGCTGGATAGAACCCTAGATAACAATACGATTTAAGGTTTACAAAATGCTTTACATACATTATCCAGTGAAAACACCGAAGTCCAAAGAGGTGAACTAGAGAGCTTTGGAAAAGCACTCATAATTGCCAAAGGCACAATTGTTCAGATAGCACTATATCAAGGATGGGTCATTTTTCATTTGTGATAAAAATGCTCTTGGAAGAACTGGTAACGTTTTCTGTAAATGTGTCTCTTGCTATCGTATGAGATGTCTTTGCTTATACTGCTCATCTTAAACCATCCTTCACCATAAGATTTTACCAACATGTTTATATTTTAAATTGCTATTGCCCTTAGCTCAGATCTCTCTCTACTTAGCAAAGAAATCAAGTGTTAGCTATGGAGGTTTTTAGGTTCTTTTGGTGTTCTTATTTTTGATTTACACTTTCTTAGAAAACTTTAGTAGTCTGTTGATGTATGTACTTTTTCTATTTTCCATTTAATCAGATTTCTCTCTTACTAACTTCATAAGTATGGCTAACTCCTGGTTATCTATCTAAAACTCTTTCTACTAATATAGGTCGCAACTATTTTGTGATTTATAATCTTAATGACTAGCCTTGGACCACATATCCAATTATGAGTAAGAGGTAGTACTTTAACACAGTTCTTCCTAACTCCCAAGCTACCTCTCCGTCTATAGATAGATAGATAGATAGATAGATAGATAGATAGATAGATAGATAGATAGATAGATAGATGATAAACATAGAAATTTCTATATTTAAATTTACATTATATATATTTAAATTCAAGGATTAAAAAAAGGAATAGGAAGAAAAGGAACAATAAAGTAGAATCATCTAAAGGATAAATTTTAGAACTCATCTAATTCCTAAATTATAGTCTTAGTTAATTTTAAAATTGGTATTGTTATAGATTTTGTTTAACAAATTCTGAAATCTTAGGCAAATCATTTAATTTCTCTTTAAAAAATCTACCTAAATTTTAACCCTAAACAAGGAACTAAGATAAGGCTTTTAATTTTGAAATTATCAGCTAAAAAATGATGGAACTTGTGAGTGAGTATACCTGTTGTCATGGCTTGGTTGGAGGAGATGCAAGCCATAGTGACAGTGTGAGCAGGAATCTTGTCTGAGAAGCCAGCTCCCAGGGCAGCCTTTGGAAAACATAAGAACAGTTACTTATAATGCAAGAACCTGACACTGTTCACCCTCTTCTTCTCTTGAATACTCACTCTTTTCTAGGCTTTCGTGACACTACTCTCTCCTGGTTCTTCTCCCATTTTACTAACCACTCTAATTCTTCTTTTCTGGGTCATCATCCATGCCATGTCCCATTAACTGTTGGGGAACCCTCAATATTCAGGCCTGGGCCTGAACTCTGCTTTTTTTTTCCTCTACATTCTCCCTACTGTAAACTCATCACATCCCAGGAGTTTAATTACCATTCTAGGAAGATTATTCCCAGATCCACACATCCAGTCAAATTCTTTCTCCTTACTTCCCATATCTGCAACCTACTATTCAACATTTCAAAATAGATGTCCCATAAACAACTCAAACTCAATATGTTTAAAACAGAGCTCATTATCTTTTCCCCAAAACTCACCCCTTCTCTAAACTTCTCTATTTCTGTGGAGGGCACTACCATCCTTCCAATCTGAGGTTTGCAACCTCAAAGTCATTCTCAACTTCTCTCTCTCATCCCATATAGGCAATCAGCGGTCAATTCTTACAGTTTCTACATCTACAATATCTCTTACATCTATCCTCTTCTATCTTTTTATATACTTATTCAGGCCCTCATTACCTCTTGCCTGGACTACTGACAGTCTCTTCCTGCTTCAAGCCTCTCCAATCTCTAATCCAATCCATTTAAACACCTGCTATATGTCAGGACAATGGAAAAATGAAACAATCCCTGCCTTCAAACAGTTTATATTTTAGGAGGGAAGACAATATGTATATGTATGATACGTATACAAACACATACACATTTATATGTATGTATATATGTATCTACAAAATATATTAAAGGTAATGGGGGATGAGAGAGGAATAAGGTGTTTCATGTAGAAGATGGCTATTGAACTGAATTTTTTTTAAAAAGTTTCTCACACCAGCCAAAGGGATTTTCCTCAGGTACAGAACTACCACATCATTCCCTACTCAATACTTCCTTTGTTGTTGAGTTGTTTCAGTCAGGTCCAACTCTGTGATCCTCTTTGGAGTTTTCACAGCAAAGATACTGGAGTGGCTTACCATTTCCTTCTTCAGTTCATTTTATAGATGAGGAAACTGAAGCAAATAAGGTTAAGTGACCTGCCCAGGGTCACATAGCTAGTAAATGACTGAAGCAGTACTTGAACCCAGGTCTTCCTGACTTCAGTTCCAGCACTCTATCCACTGTGCCACCTAGCTGCCCCCTAGAGGTTCTTTCTTGTCTCAAGAATAAGATACAACCTGGCCCCAATCTACCTTTACAGATTTATTATGCTTAATTCCTCTTTGCATCCTCTAAGGTTCAATCAATCTTGCTATTACCTATATATGATATTCCCTCTCCTAACTCTGTCCCTTTGCACTGATTGGCTACCATGTTTAAAACAGAATCCTTTCTCACCTCTGATTTCCTTCAAAAAATCAAAATCCCTGACTTCCTTTAAAAATTAGTTCAAGCACCACCTTCTTCAATGAAGTCTTTCCTGGGTCCCTTTTACCCACCTCCTAGTGACCTTCCCCTCCACAAAGTATCTTGTATTTACTATATCTATTTTCTCTATATTTATATACCTACATGGTATCTCCCCCAATATAATAGAAGCTCCTTACGAACAGGGACTGTTTCATTTTTGTCTTTGTCTCTCCAGTGCCTAACTCAGTGTTTGGTACAGAGGGCCAAAGCTTGTTTGTTTCATGTGCAAAAGCTATTTAATAAATGCTCATTGAATACTTGCAAACTTGTAGGAATTATTTGATTCTGGATTGCTGAATCAGTACTCTACTCTAGGGCATAAAGCCCACTTGGCTCAAAGGAGTTTGTAAGCCAGTTTTGGGAAAGACTGAAGTAACTACTTTCGCTGTACTATAAAGCCTGAACAATATGACCCTCCATTATATAAAGTGACATGCTGAATGCAGGAGATAAGTAAGCAGCAATAGGAATTTGAAGTCCTATTTGCCTGAGTTGCCAATGACGAAACATGGTGGCACCATGCCAACTGGTGCAAAGTTGAAACATGCTAGGAAGTTAAAATTAAACTCCTGAGAATTTCCCTCATGTAAGTGTCATCTGGTTGTGGAACCATGTAAATAGGCAAAAATAACTCACTAACTAATACTGCTAAGGAATGAGAGGCAAAAAAACAAGTTGGAATGTGTTTCTTTTTGCAACTTGTTGAAATGCCTACCTAAACTGCAAACTTGGGTTAATTATAGGAAGTGTTACATAGAGCATTACCAAGGGTACCTACAATCTACTACCTAAAGACACCCCTTTTCATGACCTCTATCATTCCATCATGAAAGACAAACAAAATATTTTCCACATCAGCTGAGATGTTAGGTAATGTTTCCTGTTCTTTTTAAAGCCAACATCCAATTCTGTAATGTACACCAAAAGGACAGAAAACTAAGAGCATGATTCAGGTTGGTCAGATCAAAGTGAGCAATTAACAAACCTTTAAAAATCTGAGCAAAAGCCTATCAGGTTTATATAATCAAAGTTATTTATTTTATTTTGTATAACAGTCTCTGTCCCTTGTTTGGTTAAAAATACATTTCCTACCTTACAGCTGTGAAAAGCTTGTGATCTACTTCTCTTCTAATGATTTTTAATAATAAAAAATGTATTCATTTCAAATGTATTATGGAATGGAATGTAAGGTGCTGATCTAAGCCTAATTTTTGCCAGATTACTTTCCAGTTTTCCCAAGTTTTATCTTTCCTAAGTCATTTAGGTATTCCACTTTATCACATTCTGAGTTATTGAGATCTATTGTTTCTGATTCTCCCTTGCCTGGTCTTTTCCACTGATCTACCTCTCTATTTTTTAACCAATCACAGATGGTTTTGATGACTGCTGCTTCATAATATAGTTCGAAATCTGAAAGGCTATTCATCCTCCCTTCAACCCTATCTCTTTTCATTATTTCCCTTCATATCCTAGATCTTTTACTTTTCTAAGTAAATTTTGTTATTATTTTGTCAAGTTCTATAGAATATCTCTTTGACAATTTAACTGGTCTAGCATTAAAACTATAAATTAATTTAAGAAGTATTGTCATTTTTATCATTGTGACATCTTAATCATGAACACTGAATATCATCCAGCTATTTAAATTATTCTATATTTCTTTAGGAAACATTTTGTAACTAAGTCTATATCAGAAACATATGCTTTGGCAGATTGATCCTCAGATATTTTGTAGTTATTTGGAATTAGATTTCCCTTTTTTGTCATTGCTTCTTAAATTTGTTATTATATAAAAATAAAGTTGATTTTTGAGGGTTTATTTTGTAGCATGCAATTTTGCTGAATCTATAACTTATTTCAATGAGTTTCTTTGTTAATTCCCTAGCATTTTCTAAGTAAACCAATATATAATTAGCAAATGGGAATATTTTCAGCACTTCTTTACCTATTTTTGTCCTGTTACTATTGCTAACATTTCTAGAACTATATCAAATAGTGAGAAGAATGGGCATTCTTACTTTACTCCTATATTTGTTAGGAAAGCTTCTAGGGTAACTCCACTGGATATGATACTTGCATTTATATCTTAACATAACTATTTTTCGTAATTTTTTTAAAAAAGGTCCCTTTATGCCTATACTTTTTAGGGGTTTTGGCATAAATGGGTACTATACTTTTGTCAAAGGCTTTTTCTGCAAATATTGAGATAAATATGTAGTTTAAAACTTTTTGTTTTAATATAATTAATTGTATTAATCAATTTCCTTATGCTGAACCCTCCTTGTATCCTTGATATAAACTCAACATGGTCATGATGAATGATTTCTTGGATAAATCACTGTAATCTGTCTGAAAGGATTTTATTTACAATTCTGAATCACTATTCATTAACAGCATCAGTCTACAATTCTTCTGGGCTTTATCATTCCCTGTTTTAGGTATGAGGACTATATTTGTCTCATAAAAGGTAGAGGATATGGTATTTTCTCAATTTTTGATAATTATGAGCATTAAAACTAATTATTCTTTAAAATTTTGATAGAATTGTCCAGTGACCAGGACATATTTTCCTTTACAGTAGTACTATTTCTTTTTCTCAGATTGGATTATATAAGACCTCTATTTGGTGTTCTATTAGTTTGGCTGTTTTGTATTTTTGAATATCCATTAAAAGTTGCATGTCAGCTCTATCTCCTTCCACAGTCAGATTTTGTTAGAATAGTATTGTGGTCTAGAGTAGCAATACATATTAGAGATTTTAAGAATCAAAATTATTATTTAATACTGGACACCATTTTATTCTCATATTAAATAAACTTTATAAACCTTTTTAAAATATGAAAACCAGCCAACTAAAAATCAGATTTATTGTCCTATGACACTTTTTAGCTATACAGCTTTGTTTTATTTACCTCTCGAGCAACATTGCTTGTTTTCACTTCCTGGATAACTGTACCATAGACAATATAATCAACACTGTCCTTTGGGATACTAGTTCGATGTAACAAGCCCCTGCAAAGGAAAAAAATTCAGAAATGTGTGTTCTATTCTCAAAGTAATTCTTAGCTCAAACATGATTAGAGAGTACAGGACAGACAGTAACAAGAAGCACTTTTCCCAAATGGGAAAAATTTCATAGTGAGATAATTCTCTGATTCTGGGAAATAAGGGAGAATATTCTGGTACTGGCTAACCTTTTGAACAAAATATTCAATAGAATAAAACTCTGGGAACTAAGTATTTAAATGAAAATGATAATAAATACCATTAAGCAGTTAGGTGGTACATATTTATAAAACTACAAAGGAAGTTTATTCTTAAGTTGAAATAATGGCCACAAAGATAAATGTGTATAAATTCTACTAGATTTCTCTGTCATACTAACTCAATATTAAAGGAAAGCATGTTGTTATATACTGTTCCATAATCCAAAAGTACAGATATTCTTCACTTAACAAAACAAATGGAATGCTGAAAAGTGTTTGTCAATAGAATTTCTGATAACTACTATTTTCCCAATGAATGCTCACAAAAACTGGAGATCTATTTACTGGTCTCAAATGTTATGCTATAACTTTTTTTTTTTGAGGCAACTGGGGTTAAGTGAGTTTCCCAGAGTCACAGAGTTAGTCCGTTTCCGAGGCCAGATTTGAACTGAGGTCCTCATGACTGCAGGGCCAGTGATCTATCTACTATACGACTTAGCTACCCTATGCTATAACTCTTAAGAATGAATCAGACCTTTCAAATTCACCCAAGTGAAAAAGGTTAGCCTTCCAATAGCACTACTGAGAACTACTTATGTATATGAATGATTTCTACCTATATGATTATTTATAGCTCTTGGTCATAGTGAATATTTTGTTGAAACTAAATAAAGACCAAAATTTCAATTCTCTGTACACTTATTAGATCACCAGACAACTTACAATAACCCCTTGACCTCTCTGGGTTTCTTGGCTCATAGGACAGAAATGTACATGATGTATATAATACGTGTATTTATATACAGCTAGCAATTCATACATATCAAAGCTAACAAATGCTATTAGAATTCAGAGAAGGGAGAGGTCACATTGGATTGCAATGTTTACAAAAGGACTCATGAAAGAGCACTTATACTAGCTTTTGAAAAGTTAATATCTGTACAGTTTGTCAAAGTTTCTATAACCACCATAATTCTTCCTACTATTTACAAGATACACAAAAGTAGTGATTATCTAGAAACATCATCAGATTAGCAAATATGTGTTTTGTTTGAACATTCTCATTTGAAGGGAATACTCTTCCCTTCACAGTACCTCATCCTTGGTATCTTTATTAATTCAAACCAATTCAACAATATTAAGAATCTACTTTGTGAACACAATGAAGGGGAGTTTGTATGAGGGCAGTTATGTATAAGATTTTCAACTTCCTGAGTTAGCTCTAATGTTGGGAGAGTTATGCACTCCAGGTAGTACCTGGAGCACAATAGTAGTTATAACTCCCCCATCCCCACAAACATTTCTGTGAATTCTGAACAAGGGTTTATTTATATTAAATTTGTAACTTCTTAAGTGAAAAATAACAAAATATCCTAAAAGCTAATTGTTTTATTATATTCTTTTTCAATTCAATTAAAAAAATTTATTAATTAAGCAACTACTATACATTGGGAATGTAAGGATAAAAACAAAATGGTTCCTGACCTCAAGGAGCTTATTATTTTACCAGAGTGCAGGGAATGAACAGAGAATATGACATCTGTACAGATAGGGAAGGGACAGAGAATACAACATACCTAAGGATAAGTCAATACAAGGTGACTTGAGGGAGAGAACTCTAACTATGGGGATTAGGAAAGGCTTTTCAGAGGAGGTGGTATTTTGGCCAAGCTTTGAAGGGAGCCAAGGCTGCTAAAAGGTGGAGAGGAGGAGGGTAAAAAGATATCTAGGTATGGGAGACAGATATGCAAAGGCATGGAGTCTGGGACAGAATGTCAAATGCAAGGAACAACAAGGCTAATTTGGTTGAAATATAGAGTGGATAAAAGGGAAAAATATGAAATAAGTCTGGAAAGATAAGCCCTATATAGATTATAAAAGGCTTTAAATACCAAAGTGAATAGGGTGAACTTTATCCTAGAGGTAATCTGAACATTTGTGATCAGGATAGTGACATGGTTGAACCTTAGGAAGGTTATTTTGGTAGCGATATGGAGAAAGGACTGGAAAGCAGAAAGACTAGAAGCAGGGAAATTAATTAGGAGGCTATTGCTAGAGTCTAGTCAAGAGGCAACAAGGATTGGAAATAGGATAGCAGCTGTGAGTAGTGAAGGAGTAGTAGCAGGATGTTGTGAAGGGAAAATCAACAGACCTTTGAAATGAATTGCACAGAAACCAAAGAACTGACTTTTAGATATGATAATTTTAAAACTATATTTTATACATGGCATTCATATTAAAGGGCCACAGCAAAATGGCAAGTTTGGAAAAGGAAAGAAGGAAAGAAGGAAAGAAGGAAGGAAGGAAGGAAGGAAGGAAGGAAGGAAGGAAGGAAGGAAGGAAGGAAGGAAGGAAGGAAGGAAGGAAAGAAGAGGCTGTACTTACGTAAGTGCTGCTCTGGCCAAATCATGGGGCATCAGATCTTTGTATCTGGGGATAATAAAATGCACCAATTCATTACCAAGGTCTTTTACTTCAAGGAGATCAAGAAGAGAGCTCACATTTATTCAGCCCTTTCCAGTTTACAAAGCCTTCTCACCCAACCCCGTGAGGTAGGAACTATATGTATTATTTAACTTCATTTTACTGCTGAAGAAACTGGGGTGAAGTAATGTGATAAGCTAAACTCCAGGAAAACTTCAACTGCTACTGAACACTTACATAAAAAATTAACAAAAATGTTGCTGTATGCAGAGCCTTCCCCCCACCCCAGGATGCCTCTGCCCTACATCCTGCTCTCCAGATTGGTAGGTCCTTGGCCAGCACCACCATTTCATGAGGGATCCCAGTCATGTTAATTTCATCCCATGTCTTTACCAGCAGCCCTGCCCCCAAACAAGGCTCTACCTCCCCTTCCTCCCTTTTCCAGCTTCACTTGATGATTTGTCCTGCCCTATCAGAATGTGAGCTCCTTGAGTGCATGGGGCTGCCTTGTTCTTTTACATACATACATAATAAATGTATTTTCTATCAATATTATTAAGTACGAAACACTAAAATTTCTCTAAAGGTAGTCTCAACTTTTTCAGACAAGGTTCTATGTTTATGTAAGCCAATATTTCCTTCTATAAGTTTGTAATGGAAGACTCAATGTCAAATGAATTTCTTGAAATCTTTGGATCAGATAACAACCAGTAAGTCTGTAATTTCTAAAGCTAAACTCATCCCTTCATTCTTAATTATAGAAGAATCTGACAAATACTTAAGTGCACCAGTGTTAAAATGCCAAAACTATTTGTCCATTGAGAGTTGTGTAACCTTTACTGCTATATTCCACCCACTGACACACAGGCACACACATACCAGGTTTATCAATTCATTCCTCTCTTTGGTCTCCTTAAGTCTATTTCTAAACACTTCTGTTGGACAATTCTCTACCTCTACTTTGGGTCTAGCCTTCCCAACAACCACTTGCACTGAATGGTGACTGATTCCGGGAAAGGAACAAAAGGAGCCAATACAATTTATTCTGATCCTTATATTTCCTCAAGGGAGTGGGGGAGGGGGGTTAGGGCTGCATAAATAACTATATTCAGGCAAAGTCTATGAAATTCTCAACCCCTTATCTTTGATATGTGCTTTTGGAAAACTTATTCATTAATTCAAGCAAAATATAATGGAGGCAGTTCTTCCCCTAATCCTAGCCTCTAGACTGCAACTAATCTCTCAAAGAAGATGTTCAAGAGATGTTAAACTAAGGTCTAGTTCCTGATCCCTTTATCAAAAAAAGAAATAATTTCATTGCTGAAAACAAATTAGTTGCTAACTCCCCTGGGGACTTTAAATAGCTAAGCTTGAGGAAGCAGTCAAAGCTTAAAGCTTTGTGAGTAAGTGAGACCCCTATGCAGAGGTAGTGGAGGAGAGAATTTCTCTCTCTTCTTCCCCACCACCTCCCATTAGGGAAGGCATCTAGCAGTGGAGAATTAGATATTTAATTCATCCTTCAATTCCTCCTCAAACAAGGACTTGAAATTGTGAATTTAAATTATTGTGAAATTGTGAAATAAAAGTCTAAACTAATCCACTGAAACCAAAGCAAATCGCAAGCAAATGTTAACTTCTCATGAACCTTGAATTGAACCAAAGTTTAAAAAAGCAATCCCTGACCCAACTCCTACCTGAAGTCAGTGAACCATCTGAACAAGACCTATCCTGGCCTATCCATTCCTTACGCAGGGACAATTCCTGAGAATGCTTGGTATCTATCTACCCCCACTCTCCAAAGGCCCAGGGCTGAAAGAAGGAAACTATCTCTTATCAGGGCTCTGTCAGGGTACAAGTATAAGGTAGAAATTGTTGCTAGAAATAATTCTTGCGAGAACTTAGTGTGCTTACATGGTTACACTAAACTGATATTTTTCAGATACAATTTAGGTAAAATAGGCTTCCATGGGCTACCCTAGAAACTTTGACTAATACTTGTAACATTATTTCTAAAGGAAAATGAGATCCACATTCCAAACTTCCAACTTCTCCAAGCCTGTAAGGCAAGACACTTGTAAAATAGGGACTTCCTGGTCACCTCGCCCCAAAACAGATTACTCTCTTAATTGAACCTGGACAGAGCTGTATTCATTTAGCTCTCTTCTACTCTCCACAGACTTTTATGTGACCTCTTCTGACTTAACCAGGCTTCTTTTACTGGGAAGGAGTAGACTCAGCAAGGTGGACAATCATTTGACTCAATAAAATCCAGCCAAATCTCATGGGTTTAGAGCTAGATTGACCTAGATAAAGAAAGATTCAGACCATCTCTGAATTGCCCCTAACAAGCAAAACCTCCAGGGGGCCCATGATGGTCTTTGCCCACAATACCCCTGGAGCCACCTTGAGTCCAAGATCAATGCCCCAAACTAATCTGGTCTCTTCAGAGCTGTTTAGACGGCCAAGGGTGAGATTCCACAACCTAGGGGCTCAGTTGAAACCAGAAAAACCTTACATAGAAAGTGAGTCAAAGTACTATTCAGTTTTCTGCATTTCACTCGGGAGTTCAACATTCTGGAAGATTTCTGTCACAGGTGACCTGTAGAATGTCAGAATCCCATTCTTTCTAAGCTATTTGAGAATTACTTTGCTCTGTTTAAAATTAAGACATTGGTCCACCAACAACAGCGACCATTTGTGGCAGTCTGAAAGAAAGGAAGTAACATGCTAGTTTTCATACTTACGAAGTGCCAGACAGCAGAAAGGGAATGCGCACGCCATCCACCACCACAACATTCTTTACGTTAGGCTTGGTTAAGGTCTTCTTACTTTGGGTTTGTACAGCTTTAAGAAAAAATTCAACAAATAACTAACTAAAAAACAAATTAACCATCTTTCCCAAGAGTTCAGACGAGTAATTGAGGAATTAAATCATTCAACAAGCATTTCTTAAGCACGTTATGTGCCAAGACACTCTAACAGGTGCAAGAGACATAAAGACAAAAGTGAAATAGACCCGACCCTCAAAGAATTTACATTATGTCTAGAGCAGAGGTGGGGAGTCTGTGGCCTCAAGGTCACACGTGACCCTCTGGATCCTCAAATTCAGTCCTCTAACTGAATCCAAATTGTTCTTTGAAGTTTGGATTCAGTCAAAGGGCTGCACTTGAGGATTTAAAGGGCCACATGTGTCTCTGAAGTTGCAGGTTCTCCACCTCTGGTCTAGGAAGACAACATATAAATATGCACAAAACAGACACAAGGAAATTATTTTTTGGCAGGGGTAGGGATGAGAGGGTGGCAAGAGAAGGCAGCAGTATATTGAGGATATTAAGTGGTACCTGAGCCAAGTTGTGAAAACAACTCAAAATGATTCTAAGAGTTGAAGGTAGAGGGAGAGCATCGCAGGAGATGATAGTGTATGTGAGGAACATCAAAAAGATCAGTTTGGTCCAACTACAAAGTGGGCAACTCAGTCAATCAATCAGCATTTATTAAGACCTACTATGTGCCAAGTATGGTGGTACAGATATGAAAAAAGAAGTATAATGATAAAATGCTATTTTAGGGTCAGGTTGCAAAGGGCTTTAATTGTTAAACATAAGTTTATATTTGATCCTAGAGGCAATTGAAATTCACAGGAGTTTAAATAGAGACAGGGCCTTCTTGCCTTTTTATATATTTATCCTCCAGCACTTAGTACTGGGTCTGCCACTTAGCAGGTGTGTAATGAATTTTTATTGACTATTGATTAACTAAAACACTAGGTTAGGAAATTGGCTTAAATACTAACAGCTGTATTTATAATAATTCTAAATAAAATTCAATCCTGAGGAATGGGAATGCACCTGGAAACATAGCTAATACCAGTAGGTAGGTATTCTTGCTGGGAGATACAAATGTTTATTTTTATTCAGTGTTTTACTTACCTACCCTCTTATAAAGCAATCTATTCTCACCCTTTCTATCAGAATGCTATTATTGGGGGCTTTTTTCCATTTTTATTGATAAGTTCCATTCATATCCCCTTCATTTCCAAATGTATTTTTCTTCCATCCCTAGTGTATCATCCTTAGAGACAAAGGATATTAGAAAAGAAAGAAAAAAAAGCAAGTCAATTCCATGTTTCACATGCATAGGACTCCTCTGAAAAGAAAGAATGAAAGTGAAGAAGACATTGCGATCGTGTCTATAAATTGTGTATGCTAATGTGGCTGAAAAGTCTGACAAAGAGTCCAGAAGGCCACCGTAGGATGTAGATGCACAAACTATACTTCGGTTTTTGGCTGGAGCCATTATTTTCGAAAGCCTGGAATTGTTTCTGGTCCATCTCAGAGAGATTCAAATGATAAGATCATTGTAAAGTTGTTGCAATGAAAGGAAAATCAGAAAAAGAGATCACTGAATGTTCAAGCAAGAACGTGAGTCAGGAGATCCCAGCTTCAACTTTAGCCTACTTTACTGACTGTAGGACAGCGCTCAGCCTCCTCTATTTGACATTTAAAACGTCCACCTTCTCACTCCAGTCTTTCCACGTTAATTGCCCACTGCTTTTGCCCTCATGCGCTCATGCACCCTCTGGTCACACTGGCTCTCCAGCAAGCCTGCCAATGCTTCCTGTCTTCACTTACACCGTAGATGTTCTTGTTGAGTAGTAGTTCAGTGGTCTTTCAGTCATGTCCAACTCTCCATGACCACTTTTGGGGTTTTCTTAGCAAAGGGACTGGAGTGGTTTGCCATTTCCTTCTCCAATTCGTTTTACAGTTGAGGAAACTGAGGCAAATGGGATTAGGTGACTTGTCCAGGGTCACACAGCTAATAAATGTCTGAGATTTGATTTGAGTTTATTAGATCTTCCTGACTCCTGGCCCAACACGGTGCCACCTAGCTGCCCCCTTAGAACTAATGGTTCCCTTCAAATAAGGCTCAGATCCAGAGCCACTCCCTACTGGAGACCCTTACTAATTGGTCCAATTTGTTTTTCACTCCACCCTGAGATTACACTGCATTTCCTTATTCCTGCACCAGTGGAATGGAAAAACCCTAAGGATATGGATTGTTTCCTCTTTATGTATTCCCTCCACCGCAGCAATCAAACACGAAGGGTGCTTAATAAACATCTGATGAATGGAAACTGAATTGAATAACAACAGACATACTACCAGGAAAGAAAGCACTTTGTAAACTTTAAATTCCTAAATACATATGAATTATTATTATTATTACTACTAAAATTAAGGATTGCCTGAAAGAGAGAACCTGGGCTGCAGTTAGAGTACAGAAGATCTAGTTCAGATCCCAGTCCCGATGCTAGAAGTGTGATCCAGACAAGTCATTTGACCCCCTCAGACTATAAATTACAGACGGGCTAGGGTTGTAGAGGGGCTCCTATACTGACAAAATGACAGGACCTTGACATGCTGGCATAACTTAAATGAAACCTAAGAAATCTAGTCCCACCTCCTCATTTTTACAGATGAGGAAACAGGAGCCCAGAGAGTCGAGGTGTCGACTAATGTCACACAGATAGAAATCTGAAGATGAAAATTTTCTCAGTGTTTTCAGAAATGTTTTATTAAAAAAGACATTTATTTATCTGGGAGATGCCATTAGCAATATTAATAATAATTGGCATCTATATAGAGTTGTAGGGTTTGTAAAATGGTTCATATGCATTATTACTAGGAAGGCAAATTCATGATAGAAGATAGCGCAGCACAAGGAAGTAAAGGATTGTAGAAAAAACAATGGCTCTGGAGTCAAAGGACACAAGGCTATAAGTAAATCACTGTCCTTTCTGAAGTGGTTTCCTCATCTGTAAAAATGAGGGGGAAGGACCAGATGATCTTTAAAGGCTCTTTCAGTTCTAAATTTATGATTATATGATTTATTAAATCAACTAATATCACTATAATTCTATCTTCAACAAGAAACCTTCAGATGATTAAATTTGGCTTCTTAGGTATCTCATTATTTGTAAGGGGGTATCCTGAATATGGGACATGAGTATTCCAGTAACTAGGCAAACATATTTTCTGATGAAAACAAATAAGGCAGCTTTTAGGTATAAATCAGGCTCATATAAGGTTTGGGTGGAATAAATGAATCATATCAAGACAGCCACAGGTGGACAGATCAGTGAGCCATCAAGGTTCCAGACATTGGAACATGAGGATAACCCTAAGATGCTTTAGTATGGAAAAGAGCATTGGACTTGGAGTCTTTAGACCTGGGCTCAAGACCTAGTTCTGCCGATGGGCAAGTCATCTTGGCTCTGAGCCTCAGCTTCTATAGAATGGGGACAATACTTCACTGCCTCTCACAAGGTTATTGTGTAGGGAGGGTACTTTATAAAGCATTAAGTGCCATAGGAATGTAGGCTCTTGTTATAAGACAAATCAGACTTCGCCCTTTTCATCATAATACAACTGAACCCAGTTAAGAGACTATATATGCACAACTAACTAATAACTATTTATTTTCTTCCCAGAGGTATGATGATAAATAAGCTACCCCTCCCCAATCCATTTTACAATTCAATGTTTAGAATCCCCAAGATGCATGCAAATAACTATACCTGTTGACAGTGGTTGAGAGGAATAGTTCAGTGGTCTTATAGCTGAAACACAAAATAATTATGAATTTATTTTTTAAATGGAAAAAGAGTTTATAATTTTTAGATCTCAAGTTTTCTTTTTTTTTTTTTTTTTTTTAAGAAAAGTAAAAATGTAACTTACAGAATTTGGTGGCCCAGGTCGATGTCACTGGCAGATTTCTGCAAGTTCGAGTCACTATGGAAATCATTTTGAAGTCTTAAAAAAAGAGAGAGAGAGAGAAACAAAAAGATCACCTAAATTAGTTGCAGCTCTATAGAATGCAATGCATGTATAACATATTAAAGCCAACTTATTACTTAATAAGTAGCAAAATATTCTCTCTTCTAAGGCCAAGATGAACTTCTGGGCATGGTCAGGGCTAGAGACTATTCTTTCCAACTCTGGATGAATATGAAAGCATTCTTCATTCCTTCCTATTTTATAGCTTTCCAAACCTGGAAGAAATTATAAAATAGGGCAGTACTAAGCAGGACTTAATGTACCCACCAGACACTTTAAAGTATGCAAACAAGAAGTTCTCAATTTATTTAGCAGGGTATCAAGAGATTCTTCAGGCAGGCACAGAAGAAATACGATGGAAGATGAAGGCGAAAGATGAAGAACCTTAATAAGACCTGTGATTTTTCACTAATATAGGGGACTCCTGATGAGGAAACTCTCTCTGCCAATGCAGATCAGTGCCTGCTCTCTAACTTAAGGTTTTAGGGAAAGTGTCTCCTCCAGAAATACATAACCATTATAACCAGGGGCCCCGCTGGAAGCGAGGTCTTTTGATTCTGAGACCTGCTTTTTATGTACAATGTCATGTGGTCATGCTGGTAGAGAAAGAGTGAGGAAAAAAGATAGGTAGAGTAGGTGTGGAGTAAAGATCCTTGTATAAGTATTAACCTAAAATTTATGTAACATTCTTAATTCTATGATCTAGCTCTATAATCCCTGATGCCACAGATTAGCTACAATCTTAATCATGCCCCAGTCTTTCATTTCCATTAATTAGGAGTTGTCTCTGCTATAGGAACATCTGTGTACATTTTACAATGGAAGTCAACAAAACTTATTTCTTCCTGTAAGAGACACAAAGGAAACACTGCATATATATTTGCTGATCTATTCCATAACTTTCAAAGGACTACCTAAAATAAACCAAAAACAATCCAAGAACAATTAATCTCTTACCCCTGAAAGATAGTCATCTCTTAGAAAGATGGTGCATTTTTGGTTGGGTTTATATACATATATATACATATACATATGCATATATATATTTTAGATAAAAGCTATGCCATTTATCCTTAGCCCTCAAAATAACTATTTTAAGAACCTTCCCTATGCCACCACAAGAAACTGTGGTTTTACACACAAACTCTACTTAGGTTGTGGTCAAAAGGATCTTTCTTTAAAACCAAGAAAATGAACTGTTCCTTAACATTGCAAAGTACCCTTAATAAAATAAGGTCATTTACCTATCTGAGAAAGCTTCTAACATGTTAAGGTTATGATTTCAAATATAATAGAGTTGGAAAATTTTCCCCAACCCATTGGCTTTGTATTAGTACCAAATATCTATCAGTCTTTTCTTCTCTAAGTTCTATCCTTTTCCCTCTACTTCCTGTATTATTAGATAAGAAACATAATTTTCATTTCACATCAAACTTCCACAAATTTCCATGAATTTATCCTTCTTACCCATGTCCTGTTATAAATCTGCCATATGGCTGCACCCCACATACTAACCGGAGGGTTTCTTTTAAATCTCTGGATATTATGTATATGTGAATAGATTGAATGAGCTACCCATAAGACATTTTTCCAAACTGCCTGGTCCATTTCCTTATCTCAAACATCTCTCACTTCTCCAGTGCTATCTTTTCTGCCACAAGATTCCGCTATACAGTTCTTCCATGGTAATAAAGTGTAGTGTATTTATGTCCCCTATGTATCTGTCCATTTCTCTTTGGGCAGAGGCTGTGATATATTCCTTGACTCTCAAAGGACATCACAACCAGAATACTGACTATGTTAAAAAGATAGATCTCTGTTTCAGCTTAATGCTTGGAGGTCACTAAAAGCATTTCCCAAAATGTAAGCTAATCTAGCCCATGGCTTTTCTCTTATTCAATTCTGTCCAATACCCTTTTCACATTCAAAGCCTAAGATACATATATTCATAGGTCAGCTCTATAGGCTGCCCTTCTAAATGCTCATTGTAATCTGGATAACAGGTATTCTTCTTCCACTTGGTATTTTCTACATGAATAATTATGTGAAACTCTTTTGAGTAATTAAGGATTTTATTTAGAAGATTTTGTACTATTCCAGAGGCTTGACACAATCCACCTCACCATCTACAACATTAGTTCTTAACTTGTTTGTGTCACAGAGCTCTTGGGTAATCTTCTCAGAATACTCTTTTTTTAAAAAATATTTATTTATTTATTTTTAGTTTTCAACATTTATTTCCACAAGATTTTGAGTTCCAAATTTTCTCCCCATATCTCCCTTCCCCCCAAGACAGTGTACATTCTGATTATTCCTTCCCCCAATCTGTGCTCCTTTCTACAACCACCACCCCCTTTCTCTTATACCCTTCCCCTTCTATATTTCTGTAGGGCAAGATAGATTTCTATACCCCATTGCCTGTATATCTTATTTCCCAGTTGCATGTAAAAACAATTTTTAACATTTGTTTCAAAAACTTTGAGTTCCAAATTCTCTCTCTTCCTCCACCCCCATTGAGATAGCAAGCAATTTGAGACAGGTTATACATGTGTAGTCATGCAAAACACTTCCATAACAGTCATGCTATGAAAGACTAATTATATTTGCCTCCAACCTATCCTGCCCCCCATTTATTCTATTCTCTCTTTTGACCCTGTTCCTCCTCAAAAGTGTTTGCCTCTGATTACCTCCTCCCTGAATCTGCCCTCCCTTCTACCATCCCCTTTTCTCTTATCCCCTTCCTCCCACTTTCCTGCAGGGTAAGATAGATTTCCATACCCAAATGAGAATGTGTGTTATCCTCTCCTTGAACCAAATCTAATGAGAATAAAGTTCATTCATTCCCTCTCACCTTCCCCCTCTTTCCCTCCACTGTAAAAGCTTTTTCAGAATATCGTTAAATCATAAAATAAAGTATAAAGGACTACAAAGGAAACCAATACACTGAAATACAGTTGTCAAAATATATTTTTAAATTAAGATGATATCTCTCTCCTCACCCACCCCCCATTCTTTGAAGGGAGCACCTGGTTTCCCAGGTATGATATGGAACACTAAAGATTTTTTTGTAATTTGGTTTGTTTTGCTGAATTTTTTCCCCTCTTCTTCCCCATGCCCCTCTTTTAGATTTTTTGATATAAAGGATGGTTCTCCAAGAGAGGAAGGGAAAAATCTAGTAAGAACAATATTTTTAAAAAGTAAAAATTGTGAAAGCCTGCCTGTTCCTTTCTCATATTTTCATCAAGAATGTCTTTAATATATATGTAAATTAATTTCAAAGGTTTTCTAATGAAAGAAGTTACAGTATATGTTGATTTAAACTGGAAGGAAAGCTTCTTGGGCAAGTCAATCCTGTTTGCTTCAGTTTCCTCATCTGTAAAATGAGCTCTAGAAGGAAATGGCAGTTTAATCTCACTTAATTCTCAAAACAAACATGTGAGATAAATATACGATAAGTATATTTTCTCATTTTATAGATGAAGAAATTGAGGCTGAATGAAGTTAAGTGACTTTCTAAGGGTCACATAGCTACTAGATCTGAGGCAGAATTCACATTGAGGTCTTACTGATCCTAAATCATACTTGAGATCCAATATACCAACTGTCTCTCAAGAAGCTGACAATGTAACTGAGGAGAAAGGACGGGAATGTATATAGGAAATAACATAAGTAACAGTAAGGCAGCATCTAATACTAAACAAGATTTGGGAGAGGGAGACGACAGCATGACATTTCGAGTAGTCCAGGAAAGCTTTCGGAAGTTGTGACTTCAAATTTGGCCTTAAAGATAACAGACCAGTCTCTTGTCTTCATGAAAGCAGACTTATGTAATTTTTGTATCTCTCCAAAGCAAGAAGTCCAGTGCTCTATAGAGAGTAAACATTTAACAAAAGTTTGTTGAATTATTTCCATATCTTACCTGTGCCTTCTTCCTCACCTTTGCTCTTAAACCCCCATAGCTCCCTTACACTGCTCAAGTGTCATTTCCTACGGGAGACCTTTCCTTATACCACAGCTGTTATAAGCTCCTACCTCCCCCCACCCCAATCCAACTCCAGCCCATTACTCTGTATTTAGATGGTATATATTCTGTATTTACCTAACTGTGCAACTGTTGTTTTTTCCCAGTAGACTTTAAGATCCTTGAGAGCAGAAACTTTTCATTTTTATTGCTATATCCCCAGTTGAGTTAAGTAGTCCTTGCTTTGCTAAGTTTCATGATCTCAGGTAATACTCAGCCTCAGAGAACCACACCTTCACAGGTTCATAGAACCTCAGAATTCACCTGAGAGGTTTAGTCCAACCTGTACCCAAGTAAGTCAAACTCAGTGACAAACTGTCACCCAATCTACCTTAAAGATGTCCAATAACAGGAAATTCATTACCTCTGGAGGCATCTCATTTCACTTTGGGCCTATATCCTTGGAAGAGATTTTATGTATATGTGCACATGTATATATACAAACACATATTTAGATGTTATTTTTATTTTTTCCTCAATTCCAGATAAACAAAAATTTAACATTCATTTTTTAAAACTTTGAGTTCCAAATTCTTTTCCTCCCTCTCTTTTTCCATCTTTAAGATTAGGCAAGCAAGTGGATATAGGTTGTGCATGTTCAGTCATGCAAAATATTTCCACATTAGCAAAAATTCTGTTTTGAGCTTAAACTTATCTTAGCAACTTTTACTCAATACTTCCAGGTTTCCACCTCCAGGATCTCACCCCTCTCTTCAACAGGACAACCTTTCAAAGCAGTTTTTTGTTAAAGTTTCTTCTCCAGACTAGATATTCCAAATTCCTTCACCTCATCCCTCTATGCTATGGTTTCCTACGGGTCAAGCTACGGACAAAGCTCCAGATCGTCAACTTCCTTCTTAAGATTCAGCAAATACACATGTTGTTTGCCTAGTGGGTTATGAAACCGAAGTATTTGCACCAGATGTGCAAATTGGGATACCGGCTCTGCCTGTTTGGGGAGGATGCCCTAAAGATAAAAAAAAAAAAAGCGACACAACTTGAGACATTATCTAGTCCGACCTCCTTATCTTATAAATGAGGAAACTGAGGCCCTCGCAGGCAAAATGAAGTGCCCAGGACTCTATCCTACCTCAGCTACCTCCTCTCATGCACCAGAAAGTATTTTAGGATCGTAAGAAGTAACTGCTTTCTCTCGCTTGCTCTCTCCCCATCCTGCTTGACCTCTCCTCTCCTCTCCCCCCGCCCACGCCAGAAGCAGCCACTCGCAGACCCCGGCCTCGCCCCGACGTGGGCTGTCCCGAGGCCGTGCTCCCCTGGGGTGCTCCGGAGCTGAGGCACACCAGCACCACTCACCATCCCGCTCTAAGTCTACGGCGGCAGCCCCAAACAACGCTTGGGCTTCACTGGAGGCTGCGATCTACCCGCTTACTACATGCTCACAGCAAGGAAACAAGCCAGCAACAGCTGGTCAAAAACAGGCTTCGGGCCAACGCCTGGGATTTCCGTCTGCGTTCTAAAAGGCGCCGGACCTGGAAGCCCAGGGACCTGGGTTCGAGACTCCGTGCCGACGCTGACAGCCATGGGCTTCGGGCCCTACTTTCAACCTACGTATCGAAGAACACAGAGTAGATTTATGCAGAGAAATAAGTAAATAGTAATAGTCACAGTCTACCCCCCACGGAGCTGCCCGCAGGAAAGTGCTTCGTAAAACGCGCTGCGTGCGGGGGGTGGGGGAGGTTCCAGGATCTGGAGAAGAGAGGCTGGGGCAAAGACTGGGAGCGGAAGGCCGCCGTCTATCCCGTCATTTTACAGGTGGGCAAACCAAGGCCCCGAGGAGAAGCTCCATCCCCTCGTTTTACAGATTCGCAAACCGAGGCCCAACCCCTTCGTTTTACAGACAGGGAAGCTGAGGCTCAGAGAGGGAAAACGACCCTCCCGCGATCACGAGTCACCCGGTTACCGTGCCCCAGTCCCATCCACCAGTCCACACCCCGTCCCCCATGATCGCGACCCAGGGCAGGGTGGGCCGGGGGCCGAGCCAGGGCCGGGGATGGGGCGTGGAGGAAGAGGCCCCGGTCGGGTGGGTTCGGGGGCAAGAGCGCTCCCTCCTCGCTCACCTCAGTTCTACGGCTGTCCGACCTCCAGCCCACAGCGATCCTGCCAACTAGAGGTGAACGGGCCGGACCAGACGCCGCCGGCTATAAACCGCCCCGCCCCGCCCATCGGTTACGTTCCGGGCTTCACCACATCTCCCCCCCCGCCGCCCCACAACCGCATTCCCGTCCGCGGGCTGTTCTGGCCTTCGCCTGACAGAAACTCCCCCGAGCCCCGCCCCTCCGCCCAGGGGCGGCTTCTGCTCCGGGGACTAGGACGGGAGGCTCTTCCGCCCGCTTCCGCCCGAGCAGAGGCCAGGGGTGCCCGCGGGAGCTCCGTCCCTGCCTCGGCTCCCTTCCGGCAGTGTACCGGGCAGGCCCGAGCGGGCAGAGTCCCTGGCACCGAGGACCCCTGCTTCGCGGCTTGCCCAGCTCCCCGCGCGAGCTCGCATTCGCCCTCTCCCGTCCAAGATGGTGGCCGCCCGGGCAATTGGCAGCCTCGGCCGCCTGACGGCTTCCCGCGCCCGCCGCTTCCCGGGTGAGGCCGCTGCTGGGAGGGCGGGGAGGGGAGGGAGCCGGCCTCCGGAGACCCCCTGAGGGTGGGTGGGGAGGGAGGCAGAAGATGCGGGCCGCTTCCCCTGACCCCGCCCCCGAGCGGAGCCCAGCCGCCAGCCCCCGAGGCGCCCACCTGTGTCGCTGCTTGCCCAGCCGGCAGCCGCTCCCTGTCCACTCCCCGGGGGGTCCAGCATCCAGAGAGTTGGAAGGGACGTCCGAGGTCACCTCATCCCCTCCTACCCCCGAGAAAGCCGAGGCCCGGGGAGGGGAAGGGACTTGGCCAAGGTCACGGGCAGAGTCAGCGTTGTCGCCGACCCCTGACCCCTGCAGTCACCGCTGCCCCCAGATCTGCCCCTTGCCCATCCTTCCCTGGCCCCTGCATTTCAGCTGTCCGGGTGGCCGGTGCCCGCCTCCGAGCTGGGGTTCAGATCCCAGGTCTGGCACTTCATGGCGTGTAGGGCAGTGGGAAAGCTCTTTAAGCCTCTGTGACTCATCAGGGAAATGGGGACGTAGCTACGACCCCCGGGAATTACATGGATCCCAAGGTGCTTTACGTGCTTTGCCAGCTTGAAAAAGCTCTGCACGTATTGGCGCTTATTGGGTGAAGTACCCGCTCGTGGAGAGCAGGTGCGGGGCTTGTCCTGCCTGCCTCGTGTGAGAAGCCACTTTAGTGGAGCGGACGGTGCTGGTTGGTTGGAGTTCCCCACTTGTCTGCAGGAATTAGGCTATTTTTGCGGCAGGTGGGGCTTACCTTGACATAGTGGATGGGGAGCTGGGCTTGAAAACTGGTTTCAAATCCGGCTTCTGACCCATACTAGCGGGGTGAGAATCACTTAAACCTCTCGGTACACTAGGCCGTTAAGACTGTAAACTGCAGGGAAAAGGTTGGCTGGCATTGGTAGAGAGGGTTTCCCCTGGTCATAAAATCAATAAAATCCAGTCTCCACTGATCTTACAGCGATTAAGAGACCGTATGAGTGATGTGATGGCTAAAGGAACAACTTTGGATTGCTTTGATTTCAGTTCAGTTCAGCATGAATTTTTATGTAGTTTTTACATGCCAGGAACCGGACTAGGGGCTAAGGGTTGCTTCTGACTGCTCTAAGGCACCTCAGTTAAGACCCTAAATTACAAGCAGGTTTGAATTGGGAATTTCTGATGGAGTAGAGGAAAAAGCAGTTCTGACCCCCAAAAAAGTCACTTTCTGGAGTAACTTGGCAGTAAAAGAATTAATGTGGGTGAGGTGACTTCTAAGTGTGAACTTGGGGGATTTTCTTTCCCATTTAACTTTGTGTGACTCTGTCACCATAGGAAGGTGAGCCCTGCAGTTTTATTTAACTTCTCTTCGGATAGTTATGATATGCTAATGCATCAAAAGATGAGGCTGTATAAATAACAATGCAATTGGAACTCAAGTCTTCCGACTACAGTGTTAGAGCATTGGAATCAGATGATCTGAAGTCCTGTCTACTTTACCACAAATCTTTATGAGTTTTTGGATTTTGGATTCCAATCTTCCATTCTAAAGTTGATCTCTGAGATCTTTTCCAGCTGAAACATTCTGTGATTCTGTGTTCTTTATCATTTAAAAATTGTTGTCATTTGTGCTGATGTTGAAAGGTCTAGTGTGAAAAAGGTAGCGTGGGTAGATAAGAAGCTTGTCCTGGAGTCAAGAAGACTAGTAGGAAACCTGTCTCAGATCCTTGTGTAACTGGAACAGTTGCTTAACTAACCTCTCTCAGCCTCAGTTTTTTTTAATCTGTAAAATGAGGATGATATGGGAACCTCCTTTTTCATGAGGGTCGAATGAGATAATATATGTAAAGCATTCTGCATATTTTGAAGTTATATGTAAATTATATATATATATAATACTCTTATTAAAGGTGGAGGGAGGGCTAGTGGTGGACATTGGAAGACCTGGATTCAAGTCCTGTTTCTGAAACCTACTGTCCTATGTGGCCTTAAGCAAGTCACTTAACCTTAATCTGCTTCTGGGCTGACCTCTGAATTATAAATTACAGATGAACTGGTAAAAGTTTTCACATCTAGAATTCACCACACAAATGATAGTAAATGTCTAGGCCAAGAAAACACTGGGATTGTAATTACAGAAAAAAACACCTACAAAAATTACAAAGAATAGGAAGGCAAGTGTTAATTCATGTCTTTTTTGGGAGTATCTACACTAATGAGATCATTAATCCAGTATAATCACAAAATATTTTAAAGTTTTTACTCCAGCCACAGATTTTGACTAGTTGAAGGTTATGATTGGAGATTTTTTTTTCTGCCTTTGTGTATTGAATGTAATTTCTGCTTTAAATTTCCCTGAACTCAAACATAATAACTTATCAACTTATTTAAAGATAAGAAATTGACCTCTCACTTTTAGGAACTAATGACTTTATGACCTTTGTGTAAATTTGCTGCTGAATGGCTGCCTAGTGAATCTGATCTAATCAAAATTAACTTTGTAACACTGAATTCTTAACCCTTTATCTTCTGTAGCAATGGAGGGAAAAGTTATTACCTCACTCTAATATAGCTTTCAAATTATGTGAGTGTTATATGAATTAACATTGTTTTTGTAAATTGAAGGCAGTTTCCTGGCAAAGTGGGTAGTTTTACTAGCCCTCTTCCTTTTTAACTTAATCCCATTTCCCTCCCTCCCTCACTTGAGATATTTAGAAAATGATTAAAGCTTTCATTTCCAAAATATTGTTTGCAGTTTCAACATAATCTGTTTTTCTTTAGGAACCCTAGTTGGGGAAGACAGTTGGTGGAAGACATATTTTCATAAAGCTTGGAAGATATTAGTTTCAGTCTGCTCCCATGTTTAGAAAGTAGGGCAAAGGTTACTCTCTTCTTAGCTGGCAGACTGGAATATAGGCCAAAGTTCACTGAAGCGGCTGTAAGAAATGACAAGCAGGATGCTTTCAGAAAAACCTAGAAAGATTTCCATGAACTGAAGCAGTGACATGAGCAGAACCAGGATATTATTATACACCAAGAACAGCAGTATTATATGATGAAGAACTGTGAATGACTTGGCAGTTCTTAGCAATAATATCCAAGACAATTCCAAAAAATTCATGATAAAAAATGCTACACTTCCAGGGAAAGAACTAATGGAGTGTGAATGCAGACCAAAGCATACTGTTTTTCACCTTTTTTGTTTCAGTTTTCTTCCACAAAATTACTAATATGGAAATATGTTTTACATTATTGCACACATATGGCCTATGTCAGCTTGCTTACCATCTTTGCATGGGGGAGGTGGTAGAGAATTTGGAACTCAAAATGTTTAAAAAGAATGTTGAAAATTGTTTTTACATGTAATTGGGGAAAAAATATAATATTTTTTAAAAGATAGAAAGGACCTATATTTACAGAAATATTCACAGCTGCTTTATAAATAATAGCAAAATACTAGTAACTGTGTATTCCATTAATTGGGAAAATAGTTCAGTAATAATGGAAAATAGTTCAATAATAGATATCATGGAATATTATTGTACTGTTATTAAAATAGCAGACATAAAGAATAGAAAGACATATGGGAAGTGATGTAAAACAAAGTCAAAAGAAGTCACATTGACCATAATCATATTTTTAAAAGGCTACAAAATTATATAAGTGCAAAGAACAGAATGGAGTACTGAAAATATTGATGTTAGTGTTTTGTAAAAATTGATGTTATTTTCAAATTGTTACAATTTTAAGGTCTTATTTGAAGATTTATACTACTTTGAGTATTTGGATATTTGAAAATATTAAATTATTTACAGTAAAACAAATTTTGAGATATAAAAGGTTTCATTTAATTGTAGTCATATTGCTGTTTGAGATAACCTTTCACATCTCATGAGTAGGTGAACACATGACTAGGGCACAGTGAGAATATGGTGAGAGATTACAGGCTCAGGATCAAACTGCTTGATAACAAAAGATTAACATATTCATTTCAACTGCCAAGTCATAAAATTTGCCAATGGATACAGCTCTGAGAAAACTTAATATCAAATTGTCTTGATATACCTTCTATCTAGGTTGTAGCTTCTATCTATGTACCTTTGATCTACCTTCTAGCTTCTATCTGTAAACCTAGAAGTTTTTCAAAGGGTTTCATTTTGATATCTTGTTCTCAATAGGTTATATCTGCCGCAACTTTGCCCAGTCCTCTGCTGTGTTAAGTAAGTTTATAGCCTTGATTGAAATACTTCACATTTTTAATTGGTTAGTAATAATATTGTTTGCAAATAAATCTTACATTTGTTTTTAGCCAGAACCCATATTAACTGTGCAGTCAAAGGAGATGTGGCAGTTGTGCGAATTAACTCACCCAATTCAAAGGTATTTATTTAATTTGTTGTTTAAGAATTCTGTGCTTTTCATAGTTTGTGGCATATTTTAAAATTGCTCTGGGCTTGTGTACTGTAAAGGAGTGTCATAGAAAATAATCCATGCTCTGACAGTAATTAGATATCATGATGCATAGACTCTTAATTCTGAAAATTAACCTGTATTGGCTTTTGCCAGGCTGCTCAAGGAGAGCAAAGATTCAGAAGCAGATATTCTGTCTTTGCATTCCTTCTATATGACTTTAAGGGTCAGTTTAATTTCAGTGACACTTAAAGTCCAACCTTTTGGTACAAGGGAGAAGAGGAAAATGAACTCTTTTTAGTTTGAATTAGCTTAAAATATTCATCAGCCCTTCCCAGGAAGGAAGATTAAAAGAAACTGAAAGCAGATTACTTTCCTAAAGATGCCTTATGATTAGAAATGTTATAGCTTTGATATAAATTATCATTTATACTAATCAGATTCTTGTGCCCAGCCCTAGTATATTTCAAAAAGCCCACAGCTACAGTTTATAGCTTCTCTGTTAGGTATTGTTTTCTACTAACTAGAAAACACCCCCTCCCCCCAAAAACAACCCCTCCAGCAAAGCATGTTGCATTAATTTAGCCTTCCACAAAGGACAACTAATTCAAATATTTAATATTTCTGAAATTTTGTAGAGTCCTAGACAATGCAAGATAATGAACTAAGGCAGTTAATATATGCAGTGAAGTAAAGTAATAGTTACCCTTTAGTTTTCAATTATTTTCAGTGTTCTTTTTGACCTTACAGTATATCTTGATTCTTACTACCCCATGGACCAAAGTCCTTAAATATAATCCTCAGTTTTTCCTTTGGTTATTCCAGTTTTGAGAGACAGAGAGAGGGAAAGAGAGAGAAAACCCTAATAATTTGCCTTTTAAGAAAAATGTATATACTAAAGGAGAAAGCTTTTTGATTTTATATATAAGCAATGTGTTTAGAGAAAGAGTGTACTATTTCCCTTTTCCAAGACATATAGTGGTTTTTTCTTTGCCTCTTCTGTCATCAAAATGTTATCTCATTTTGAATGAAAACTTGATCTTGTTCGATCTGAGGCATATATAATGTAATGGAAATTATATTGGAATTAGAACCAAAAGATAATTTGTTAACATAATGAAATTTGTCATCATGAACAGATCACTTACCTATTCAGGACTTAGGCCTTCATCTGTTGAAAAAAAATGGAGATAAAAATACCTACATTCTATGCCACATGGTTGTAATAATCAGAAAACGTATACATGTTGACTCTTTATTGTTGTTATTCTTATGTTATTACTTGCCAGGTAAACACTTTGAATAAAGAATTGCATTCAGATTTTGTGCAAGTGATGAACGATATATGGGCTAATGATACAATCAGAAGTGCTGTCATTATCTCTGCAAAGCCAGGCTGCTTTATTGCTGGTGCTGATATCAAGTAAGTGTGTCATTTTAGCTAGTGAACTGTGGAGGGATGAGTGTGGGTGTGTATGAGAGAGTATATATGTGTTATTTTTCAAAATAAAATGAAGAGAAAACCTATGATTCTCTTTTAAATATAATTCTCTTTTAAAATAGATTTTTATTTATATCTTGATTTTACGTCATTCATGTTTGCCTTTAAACAGGAAGTTCCTTCCCATTCTCAGAGAACAATTCCTCATCATCTGGAATAAAGACTACTCAGTTCAAATGAATCTGTGATTTAATTAATTGGAAAGTTCCCTCCAATGATACAGATTGCAATCCATCCATACCTGTTCATCCAACATAATTCTTGCCAATGTCCTCCCATAAGTTGGCCTCCGAGGGTCTCCCCAACTGTGGGTCCTCCTCATCTGGAGGCCTTCCTTTTCCCTCCTGACATTGTGACAATCTCAGTAGATTCTGTGGCTGTCTACCTATCTGTCACCTCTTCCTCTTTCCATGTAACCCACCTGTCTTCTTTTCCTAACATACAGTTCTTTAATGACAACTTTTATTCCTGATCTTCAGAGTTCCTCATTTGTTATGTGCTGCAATCTGCTTACAACCACAAAACAGAAAAATAATAAAGAATTTAAAAGGAGGGGAAAAGTAGTTGAGCAATGCAACCCAGCATGTAAAAGTTTGCCATGCACAGTGTTCTGTACACATAGTCCCTCACTTCTACAAAGAATGGCGAGGTGCATTCCCATGTCTCTTCTTTGGACTCAACTTTGGTCATTATAATTTCAGAGCATTTAGTCTCAATTGTTTTGTCCTTGTTCTTTCCATTTACATTTTTGTAATTGTTATTGTTGCTTTCCTGGTTGCACTTATTTCATTTTCTATCAGTTTGTATAAGTTTTCCCATGCTTCTCTATGTTCTTCATATTCATTGTTTTGTACAGCACCATAATATTCCATTAAATTCATGTACTGCAGTTTATTTAGCCATTACCCTATCTATCAGCACCTGCTTTGTTACAATTCTTTGTTACTACAAAAAGTGCTGCTATAAATATTTTGGTATCTGTGGATATTTCTGTCTTTGACGTCTTTAGGATAGTTGTTGGATATCTGGGTCAAAGAGTATCAACATTTTAAACAGTTTCCTAGTATTTCAAATTGCTTTCCAGGCTGCAGTATATTAGTGGGCCTATCTTTCTAAAACCTTCCAGTGTTTATTCCAATTGTTTATCATCCTAAACAAAGAAAGATTTATTACCAAATATGTCATGGTATGATGTGGGGGTGGTATATGTTAACGAAGATAAAACCAATAGAGGAGGCAAACAGTTTTGGTTTTTTTTTATACTTTCTCATACACTACAGCATGATAGCTTCTTGCAAGACTGCTGAGGAGGTAACACAATTATCACAAGATGCACAACAAATATTTGAGAAACTTGAGAAGTCTCCAAAGCCTATTGTGGCTGCCATCAGTGGGACCTGCCTGGGAGGAGGACTTGAGGTACAATTTTATACCAAAGTTACTAAAACTTTATAAAACAGTGGAAGAAGGATGAGACCTACTGGCAGTGAATCCTTAGAGTACCTGAGAAGTTGGAGCCATTTAAGAATAGCTACTTAGTCTTTAAGTATACAGATAATAGAACAGAGCTGAATGGAGAGAGAGAATCCATTGCTTGTTCTGTTTTTACAGTGGTTCTGGCCTCAGCTTTGCCACTAATTCAGTATGTAACCTTGGACAAATCATTTAAGCTCTTTGGAGTTCGTTTTTTTAATCAGTAAAATAAGAGGATTGGGCTAGATTATCTCTTAAGAGCTCTTGCAGCCCTAAAATTCTGTAGTCTAATGAAGATATATGACATCTTTGACCTTAAAGAGCTTACCATTTAATTGAAGAAACAAGCTACATAAAGAACAATACGAGAAAGTACATGATTAAGTGACATGTGATTAGTGCATGAGCATATAATAAATACTCATAGAATTAAGATGAAGGGAGAGCCCATGAAGGGCTGGAATAAAAAGGAATAATTCATGGAATAAGTAAGGCTTACACTTGTCCTTGAAGATGGGATCTGGCTAATCGCAAAAGAATAAACAAGGGTATTCCAGTAGATGGCACAGCTTGGGCAAAAGCAGGAATGAGCAAGATTTGAGCAATGAGTAACTCTGCATGTATAATCATTTCTAGTAGGTGTCCTATAGGTGAATAATGTAGGAGAGCTAGTGGGTTTGAAGGAGCTATTTTAGAAAGCCTTGAATACCAGGCTAAAGATCCTAGACTTGGTTATTTTGGCATATTTCTGCCTCCAGGAGTTTTGAGAGCCCCACCTGTTATGACTGTTGACATATTTTCTAACTCCTTTCTTTCCTGTCTTCAAAGCTTGCCATTGCGTGTCAATTCAGAATAGCAACAAAAGACAAAACGACAGTGTTGGGATCCCCTGAAGTGTTACTAGGAATATTGCCAGGAGCAGGGGCCACTCAAAGGCTCCCAAAGATGGTAAGTTAAGGTCCTCACAACCCATAGTCATGTACAGGAGAAGTTATGTACTTTGTCTGGCCTTTTATGCTTTAGTTTCCCCCTATGTAGAAGTCATGTTCTGAGAGAAAACCTTGAAGTTTAAAGCTTTCCTGGGTATATATGGATGAATTATTCCTAGTCAGGTCTAATCCATTGTCCTCTTAACTACATTTTATGCTGTGGTTACTTAACTCAATCTTTAGGTATGATTTTGTTATGAAAATTCCATCCCTAAGCTTGGTCTAGTTGCCATATTCTGCAGATTGTTTAAAGGCTGGATCACTGGGGGAGAGAAGCAGAGTAGGCCTGGTGGTTAATGTTCCCATCTGGGAATCATCCCCTATCCACAGCAGGTAGCAAGTGAAAAGGAGACCTACTATCTGGAAGCCCAAGCTATTGTGGGAGTCTTGTAGGCAAGAGTGTGACTAAGACCACATTCCAAAATATTTAAGAAAGAAGGGAAATAAATAGATCTGGGGATTTAAATGTGGCTGACCTATGAGCATTCAGGTATGATGCTAAAATGGTGTCTACTGACATGAAGAATGATAAATTGCCAGTCAGAAATTGTATAGTATTACTTTCATACCAGAGAGAGATATTTCAACCAAGTGAGCTATAAATTGGTGTTGGATGACTTCTGATTTACACCTTTTGTTTTTACCCCACAATCCTAATAAATGTCCTTCTAAAACTCGCCCTTATAACACCAAAAACAAAAAAAGAACAAATTGACAAAGTAACCATACATGATTGCATATACAGCATTCCATACCTTACTTGTGGTGCTTCACCTCTCTACCAAGAGGGCTGAAATATATTTCATCATCTTTTCTCTGAGGAGTTTGACATTATAATTAATCAATCAGATTTCAGTGACCTTTTTAGTGTCTTTTTGTGTACAGTATTGTATTAGCAGATTAAACTTTTGTACATTAAATAACATTTTACCATTGGGAATGCTTTCTAACAGGGAGCATTCCTGTGGCATCCCTTGTAATGATCTCTGGTCTGGAACATGCTGGGAATTTTTATCCTGTTTCAGTTATCCAGGCCACTGTATGATCTTCCAGCATGTTCTCCATTGGGAATCATCCTAGAGGGACCATATATTTAGAGCTAGAAGGGGCTCAACTTGGACATTTCAGTCTTACAAGTTGATAAAACAGAGAATTGAATTCCCATTACCAGTGTTTTAGGCAGTATTTTAGATTAGTTTCTGGTCTGTTGATGTCATAATTCTGAAATTCCATTTGTTGACTTATTATGTTTTAAATTAAGAGCAGAAAAAAGTAGTTTGCTCTGATTAATGTCCCTAGAAGAACTTAAAAATTTAACCACTTGTCTGTATAATATAGGTCAAATACAATGGAAAATGTGGGTTCCAATTGTTAAAGCATATGTTCTTTCTATTAATAGACATTTAACTTTAAAAATAGTCTTCATTATTTAATTGTGTTTATCTTTTTCGTAGTAGGGCAGCTAGGTGGTGCAGTAGATAAAGTGCTGGGCCTGAAGTCAGGAAGATTCATTTTCTGAGTTCAAATGTGACGTCAGACACTTTCTAGCTATGGGACCCTGGGAAGTCACTTACCCCTGTTTACCTCAGTTTTCTCATCTGTAAAATGAGCTGGAAAAGGAAATGGCAAACCACTCCAATATCTTTGCTAAGTAAATCCCAAATAGGGTCATGTAGAGTCAGACACAAATGACTGAACAACAGCCTTTTGATAGTATGATGCTATGTAGACTATTAGGAAGCAACTGTGTTGTGTCAAAACAATGTATCCAAAAATTTGAGACATTATAGTATTTTCTTCTCTATAAGCAACATAAAAATCCTGCTTGATTAAAAGGTAAGCAGCAGTTTCTTTTCAGAACATAATTGCAGATATTGCTTGCCTATGCTACCTGACTGTTAATTGCTTGTTAGGTCGGGATTCCTGCTGCCTTTGACATGATGCTGACTGGCAGAGGCATTCGTCCAGACAAAGCAAAGAAAATGGGTCTTGTTGACCAGTTGGTAGATCCTCTAGGTAAGAGTTCAGAATATCCCAAAGTTGTGCTTTATGTGCTTAACTGTCAGCAAGCCTAGGAGTAAGCCCTCTGCTAGTTTTCTGTGACTCAGGGAATCCTGCCTTTTGTTCATAGTATGTGACTTGTAGAAGCAAGAAACTATTGCAGGAAATCTCTATCTGGACCCCTCAAGAATAAGCCATTTTGGAGAGCAAGGTTATTTCACTGGTATGAGTGTTATTATTTTAAACATTTTGGGTGAAAATCTTTCTAAAGATACATTGCCTCCTTAAACAGAAAATCGGAACTTTTCTTGTCATTAGAATATCACTTACCGTGCTGTGCTATATAATAGAATTACATTCTTGACCTATTGATGCTTCTGAGGCTGTTTGATTCTCCACTAAATGAACCCAAACTGTTGTGCTTTAGGGTTCTTCAAGTTGCTTTTCGTAGTTCTTCTGTTTTGCTTGTGTCAATGTGTTTGGTTTCAGGAGCCCAGTCTCATCTTGTTTATCTACAACTTTTTGACAAATTCAGTGTAATAGAAATAGAACTAGTATTTGCCCCAAGTCTTTCATAGAGAAAAACATCTTTCATATGTTTGATGACTTCCATTATTTCACCATTCATTCAATGAGGATTTTATTTTAATTTGTAGTTTTATCATTGCTTTATGCTTTTATACCAAAATTATTTCCCCTTGAATCACTCCTCCATCAAATACCTCTTTAAAGAACAATAAAAGCACCAAACAAAACCAACTGACACAGTCACTGTGTCTCATAGTATACACCACATTCTGCATTCCAGTCTTCTGCCTCTGTACTGAGAGAAGAGTGTTTTTTTTATCAGTTTTCAGCGAACATTTATTAACTACCTGCAGCTTTCAGTGCCCTTATTCTAGGGAATGCAAAAAGTTGAGATAAGAGAGTCCCTGCCATCATCAAATTTCTAGGTAAGTAGGAGAATGAAATAAATGCAGATACAATACAATATTACATTATAAATGCATTAAAGAGTTGCAACAAAAAAAACCTTGGGGAAAGTCATTGTTGAGTAAGAGATTGCAAAAGGCTACAAAGACGAGATGATGTTTGCTTTAAGAGGATGGGTAGAAATTTAACTGCAGGAGTAAAAGAGGGAGGGCATTTTAGGAATAAGGAACATTGTGAACAAAGAATGGTAGGAGATCATGGGTGTACAGGTAACAGTTGTCTAATTTATCTGGTGTATAAAGTTTATAAAAGGGAATAAATAAATCTGGAAAATTTAGATAAATAAAGCTAAATTGTATAGGGCATTGTCTGTCAGTCAAGTCAAGTTGAATAGTTTGAACTTTCCTGGTTGGTGTGAATGAATTTGGACTCCTTTCATTTCCCTTTTGTTGTAACATTTCAGAAGTCCATGTAACTTCCTCTTAGAGGTGTTTTCACTGCTACCTAGAAGGGGGAAAATGGAAGATTTAACTTAAAGCAAAGCACACTATTGACAGATCTCATAAATGCATTAAAATGATCTGAGACTTTGTCATCTTATCTAGATAAGCTCCTAATAAGATTGCCAAAATTAGTTCTCCTTCAGAGACTTGATCTGTCATTCTTTTGCCTGCACTGGTTATATTTAACTGTTAATGTTAATGTTTTCAGGACCAGGTTTGAAACAACCAGAAGAACGAACAGTTGAATACCTGGAAGAAGTAGCAATCACCTTTGCAAAAGAACTGGCTGATAAAAAGATCTCTCTGAAGAAGGAAAAAGGGCTGATTGATAGTGAGTATGTCTGTTAGAGAAGGTAAAATCAGAGCTGCTACTCTGGGTCCTGAGTGTGAACAGCTGCCGTTTTGGCAGGGGAGAATCTATGCAGTAGTATTTAGTGAAGTCTTTGAGGAGTAGCTTTCACTTCTACTAATAGGAAAACAGATTTAAGGGAGGTGAAAATTTTTTTTCTCATTTTTTAAATTTATTTTTAGTTTTCAACATTCATTTCCACAAAATTATGAGTTCCAAATTTTCTCCCCATCTCTCCCCTTCCCCCACCCCAAAATGCCATGCATTTTGATTACCCCTTCCCCCAATCTGCTCTCCCTTCTATCACACCCCTCCCTTCCCTTTTCCCCATCTTCTCTTTTCTTGTAGGGCAAGATAGATTTCTGTACCCCATTGCCTGTATTTCTTATTTCCAGGTTGCATGCAAAAACAATTCTCAACTTTCATTCCTAAAACTTTGAGTTCCAACTTCTCCCCTTTCTCCCTCCCCACACATCCCCACTGAGAAGGCAAACAATTCAATATAGGCTATATATGTGTAGTTTTGCAAAAGACCTCCATAATAGTCATGTTGTGTAAGACTAACTATATTTCCCTCCATCCTATCTTGTCCCCCATTTATTCTATTCTCTCTTTTGATCTTGTCTCTCCTCAAAAGTGTTTACTTCTAATTACTTCCTCCTCGCATTTGCCCTTCCTCCTATCATCCCACCCACCCCACTTATCCCGTTCTCCCCAACTTTCCTGTAGCGTAAGATAGATTTTCATACCAACTTGAGTGTGCATGTTATTCCTTCCTTAAGCCAAATGTGATAAGAGTAAGCTTCACCTTTTCCCTCTCACCTCTCCCCTTTTCCCCTCCATTGAAAAAACTTTCTTGCCTCTTTCTTGAGAGATAACATGCCCCATTCTTCCCTTTCTCCTCCCAATATATTTGTCTCTCACCTCTTGATTTTATTTTATGTATATATCTCTCTCTATATATATATATAGACATCTATATCTATCTATCTATATATATATGTATGTATGTATGTATGTATGTATAATCCCTCCAACCACCCAAATACTGAGAAAAGTTTCAAGAGTTACAAATATTATCTTTCCATGTAAGAGCGTAAGCAGTTCAACTTTAGTAAGTCCCTTATGGTTTCTCTTTTCTGATTACCTTTTCATGCTTCTCTTGATTGTTGTGTTTGAAAGTCAAATTTTCTTTTCAGCTCTGGTCTTTTCATCAAGAATGCTTGAAAGTCCTCTATTTCATTTAATGACCATTTTTTCCCCTGAAATATTATACTCAGCTTTGCTGGGTGGATGATTCTTGGTTTTAATCCTAGTTCCTTTGACTTCTGGAATATCGTATTCCAAGCCCTTCGATCCCTTAATGTAGAAGCCGCGAGATCTTGTGTTATCCTGATTGTATTTCCACAGTACTTGAATTGTTTCTTTCTACTTGCTTGCAATATTTTCTCCATGACCTGGGAACTCTGGAACTAGGCTACAATATTCCTAGGAGTTTCTCTTTTTGTATCTCTTTCAGGAGGTGATAGGTGGAGTCTTTCAATATTTATTTTACCCTCTGGTTCTAGAATATCAGGGCAGTTTTCCTTAATAATTTCATAAAAGATGATGTATAGGCTCTTTTTTTGATCATGGCTTTCAGGTAGTCCCATAATTTTTAAATTATCTCTCCTGGAACTGTTTTCCAAGTCAGTTGTTTTTCCAGTAAGATATTTCACATTATCTTCTATTTTTTCATTCTTTTGGTTTTGTTTTGTAATTTCTTAGTTTCTTATAAAGTCATTAGCTTCCATCTTTTCCATTCTAATTTTTAAAGAACTATTTTTTTCAGTGAGCTTTTGAACCTCCTTTTCCATTTGGCTAATTCTGCTTTTTAAAGCATTCTTCTGCTCATTGGCTTTTTGGACCTCTTTTGCCAATTAAGTTAGCCTATTTTTATTTTCTTCAGCATTTTTTTGGGTCTCCTTTAGCAAGCTGTTGACTCACTTTTCATGATTTTCTTGCATCTCTCTCATTTCTCTTCCCAATTTTTCCTCCACCTCTCTTACTTGATTTTCAAAATCTTTTTTGAGCTCTTCCATGGCCTGAGACCATTGCATATTTATTTTGGAGGTTTTGGATGCAGAGGCCTTGGCTTTAGGTCTTCCTCTGATGGTATGCATTGTTCTTCCTTATCTGAAAGAATGGAAGAAAGTACCTGTTCACCAAGAAAGCAGCCTTCTATAGTCTTATTTTTTTTCCCTTTTTGGGGCATTTTCCCAGCCAATTACTTAACTTTTGAGTCCTTTGTCAAGGGGAAGGTATATTCTGGGGACCTGTAAGTTCTTAATTCCTCCAAGGTGACACAATCAATTCCCTCTCCACAACCACCTCCAACTCCACTACTCCAGCACTCTTCCTCAACTCAGGAGAGCCACTCAGGGCTGAGATCCAGATCAGCCACTCAATTTCCCCAGGGCTTTAGGCCGAGGGCTCCAAAAATGGATCCTGCTGCTGCAGTTGCTGCTGCTGGGGCTAGACTGCATTCCCTTCTCACACAGGTGAAAGAGCTTTCTCCCTGACCTTCGAAGCTGCCTTTGGTGTTTGTGGGTTGAAGGATGTTCCAGTCCTTTCCCTGCCGCACCTCGGCCAAAGCTGGGCTGCGCTCTGCTCTATGTCTGGTGCAATAGACCTTTCCTGTCAGCCTTGCAGGCTGTTTTGGGCTGGAAATCTCTTTCGCTCTGTCATTTTGTGGCTTCTGCTGATCTAGAATTTGTTTAGTCATTTTTTACAGGTATTTTATGGGCTATGGAGGGGAGCTTCTACAGGTCTGTCCTTCTACTCTGCCATCTTGGCTCTTCCCTGGGAGGTGAAAATTTCATTTGGGAGTCACATTAGGTGCCTTATCCCATTTACTTTAAGTTAAGTTTAAGGTAAACTTAAATGTAAACTGACGTATTGCTTGAATGTTTAAAAAAAATAAAAGACAGTTCTGAACTATGAGACCCCTATCATTTAATAGAGTTTACAGAAAAAAAAACTGTGAAGGAAGTTTGATTCTTCCCAGTCAATGTCTGAAAACATTTTGTCTTTCAGAGTTAACAGCATATGCAATGACTTTTCCATTTGTGAGGCAACTGATCTACAAAAAAGTTGAAGAGAGGGTACAGAAACAAACCAAAGGTCTTTATCCAGCTCCTCTGCAAATAATTAATGTGAGTTTCTTATCTCTAAATGTTTGTTTCACAAACATTTATTAAATGCCTGTTATGTACAAGAGAAGTGTTAGACTTGACCTGAGGGTGTCCTACAAAACTCTCCAATGTAGCCACGATTAGATTAAAATGTAAATTGGAAAATGTTTACCAAAATAAATAAAACTATAATACAATATAGATAATGTTAATTTTGGGTTTTCTGAGTCAATATACAGCCACAGAGATCCCTTTCATTTTGAGTTTGGCACCATTGCCAGACAAGATAGTGAAGATACAAAGACAAAACGGTCCTTGCCTTCAAGGACCGAGGGTTTACAACATGTGTACGTTGGCTTTCAGATTATGTACCACAACGTGGTTTCTCTAGCTGTGCCACAAATTGTTTGGAACTTACACTTGCGAATTGTATGTATATGCATGAATTTCCAGATACTCATTTAGCAGGATTGGCAACTTAACGTGATTCCTCACAGCAAAAATGTTCATGCTGTGCCTTAAACAAAAAAGTTTGAGAACCACTGAGGTACCCAGATAAGTAAATGCAAAGTATGTCAAAGTATAACACTATCTATGTTGTATTATAGTTCTATTTATTTTGTTAAACGTTTCCCAATTTACTAATAATTTGCATGGGAGAAGGAGAAATTAGGAAAGGGGATAAGTACCATCTGAGCTGTGCTTAGAAAGAAGTTAGAGATTCTAAGATGGAGAGGTAAAGCACACATACATTCCAGGAATGGTAGATCACCTGACATAAAAGAAAGAACATCATGTACGCAGATAAGATCTTGCAGTCTACTTTGACTGGGACAAGAAAGTGTGAGAAGGGGAGTAATATGATATATAACTAAGCAGGTAGGTGGGCTCCATATTGTAGAGGGTTCTAAATGCCAGGCTGAGAATGTTGTGCTTAATCATAGAGATCATAAGAAGATCCTGAAGTTCTTTGACTAGGAGTGTGACATGTTTGGAACTGTGTTTTAGGAATATCAGTTTGGTATCTGTATCAAAGATGAATTAGAGAAAGGAGAAACTAGAAGCAGGAAGACTAGTTAGGCTTTACCAGTAGTCTTGGCAAGAGGAGATAAAGGGATCAGCAAGACTTGGCAACCAATTTTATACGAGAGTAGCAGAGAAAGTCAAGGATGACTCTCATGGTTGTGAACTTGGGTGACTGGCAGCATGATGATACTGTCAACAGAAATAGGGAAGTATGAAAAAGGGATCAGTTTGGGGGAAAATACCCCATTTCCCTGCCTATTATCAAACCATCTTGGAAGGAAAGGAATAAGCATTTGTATAGAGCCTGCTATACAATCTATACTATACTGCCAGGCCCTGTGCCAAGCCCTTTGTACCAAGATCTCATTTGGTCCTTACAGAAACCCTTTGAGGCAGGTGCTATTATTATCAGTTGAGAAAACTGAGCCAGACAGAGGTTAAGTGACTTGCCCAGGGTCACACAGCTAGGAAATGTCTGCAGCCACATTTGAACTCAGTCTTCCTGACTCCAAGCTTGGCACTCTAGCCACTAAGAATACCTTTATGGCCACACAAGTCATACTTCTGAATTAATGAGACCAGAGCTGTTGATTATCATCATAGAACTGCATACTTGGAAAGGGCTTCAACAACCATTTGGTCCAAGTTATTCTCACAAGAAATTTTCATTATCATATACACAAGGAGTGGTCATCTAGCCCTTTTTTGAAGACCTTCAAGGAAGAGGGAACTCACCACCTCTTAAGGTATCCCATTCCACTAATGGGAGATTCTAATTGATGAAAGTTCCCTTTGAAACTTCCATCCATTGATATTGATTGTGCCCTCTCTGGCCAAGCAGAGCAAATTGAATCCCTCTTTCCTTATTACAACCCTTCAGATACTTGAACACAGAAATCATGTCCTGTCACTTTTCCCCCTTTTTACCCTCTCCCCAGAATCTCTTCTTTAGGTCAAACATCCCTGATTCTTTCAGCTCATCCTTTTATCATATGGACTCATCTTCACTATCCTGGTAGCGTTCCTTCAGATACTTTCTGACTTATCAACATCCTCCTAAACTGTAGCTCCCAGAACTAAACTCTGTACTCCAGGGCTGGTCTGATCAGGATGTAAGAGATTTCACCTTATTCCTCTCTTAATGCAGCCCAAGTTCACATTAGCTTTTTTGCCTGCCACATTACACTACTGACTTACTAAGTCACTTAATCTGCTAAAACTCAGATCTTTTTCAGACAAACTGCTTTAAAATCATGCCTCTCCCATCCTGTACCTGTGTTGATTTTTTTTTTTTGTCCCCAAGTTTAAGACTTTAAAATAATAACTGTTGAATTTCATCTTATTAGATTCAGTCCAAAGTTCTAGACTGTCATGATCTTTCTGGATCTTGTGTTGTCTCTCCCAGTTTTGTGTCATCTGCTAATATGTTGACCATATCATTGCTTTCTTTAACATCATTGATAAAAATGTTAAATAGCATAGAACCAAGCACAGATATCTGGCACTCCATGAAATATCTCTTGACAAATTGACATAGAATTACTTTGTTAAAATGACAGTAAACTCTATTTACAGCATTCCCCTGATCTACAAGTTTAGTAACCCTTTCAAAAAACAAAGTGAGGTTAGTTTGACATGACCTGTTTGTCATTAAATATGTGTATTTGTTTTTACTTCAGTCACATTTTTCAGCATGATCCCAGAGGGTATCCCTTATAACAAAGAATTTTTTTAAATGGAGGGGGGAAAACAGTTTATTCTATCACATGATATTTTGTTCTATACACAGTCTCCCACCTCTGCAAAGAAGCAGAAGGGCACATTCTCATAGCTCTTCTCTAGAGCCAGACTTGGTCTGTTTTGTTTTATTTTGGTTCTTTTCATTTACATTATTGTAGTCATGTGTATTTTTCCGGGTTCTGTTTACTTTAGTTTGTGTCAGTTCATGTAAGTCTTATATATAGTTTCTAATAGAACACTAATAATTTGCTACATTCATATACAACAGTTTGTTTAATTATTTCCTAGTTGGGAATCTATGGTTGAGAATCTATTTCCTAGGTGGGCATCTATTTTGTTTTCAGTTCTTGGTGCTCCAAAAAGTGCTGCTATAAATATTTTGGTATATATGGGACCTTTCTTTTTATCATTGACCCCTCAGGGAATATGTCTGTAGTAGAGGAAGTCTCTTGGTATGAACATTTTAGTCACTTTCTCAGCATAGTTCCAAATTGCTTTCCAGAATTGTTATGCCAGTTTATAGTTCCACAAACTTCATATTAACCTTCCTCTTTTTCCATAAGTACTATAACAATGACTGTTCTCATCTTTTCTCCTCTTGCCAATTTGTTGGATGTGAGGTGAAATCTTAGAGTTTCTTTAAAACTTACATTTTTCTTTTTAGTGAATTAGAATATTCTTTCATTTAGTTGTTAATAGTTTTCACATTAGTCATGCTGCATAGAAGAATTAAAATGAGTGGGAGAAACCTTGAGAAAAACAAAACAAAACATAAAGGAGAAAATAGCAGCTTCATTCTGTGTTCTAACTCCATAGTTCTTTCTCTGGACGTGGATGGCATTTTTCATCAGGAGTTCTTTGGAAACGTTTTACATCCTTGCATTGCTGTGAAGGGCTAAGTATATGAAAATCAGTCATTGAATACTGTGGCTGTTACTGTGTATAATGGCCTCCTGGCTCTGCTCACTTCACTCAGCATCAGTCCATATAAGTCTTTCCAGGTTTTTCTGAAGAGAGAATACATTTTTAAAAGGTTAATTAATGATATAAGAAATAACACAGAATATTACTTCTGATGCCCTCAGGTCACTGAAGCAAAAGCACAGTTACATGCTACTATTGAATAAGAACTGAAAACAGAAGTTGAACACAGCTTCTGAGCCTACTATTCTTTCAGTTATTATTAGGTGTAAGTAGAAACTTATGAAGTAGAAAGTCATTAAATACCATGCAGTCTTTCCTTACGTAAATCCTTGTTTAAGGCTTCCCAGTGTGAGCAGAGGCCATCTTAGCACATGGGCTATGACATAACCACGTAGCTTCAGAGACTTCACACTTTTTATTCAGTTTTATACCTCAAATTTTTATTTTATTTTTTTTTAACACTTTAAAATTGTAACATGAACAAGTTCTACTGTTATGTCTTTTAGGTGGTCAAGACTGGAATTGAACATGGGGGTGAGGCTGGCTACCTCTCTGAATCCCAGGTAAAAGCCATTATGTGGAACTATTCTTTCTTCCTTTCCATTTAGGAAACTCCACATTTTAATAATTCTGGTTCAGTATAAAGCCAAGGAAACACACTAAGCCTGAGTCAATAGGTTGCTTTTATCTGGCTGTTGCATATTACACTCATGTCCTTGCACACCCTTCTTCTACATAGTAGGTGACTTTGATGTTTCAATATTTGGAATGTTGAAAGGTAGGAAGTGAACATTGCTTTGTAATAGCAATACAAAATTCATTTACAATACCAGTAGCAAAATGTACAGCAGTTACAAGGAAAGCAGCAGGAAAATTACTTCTTAGAATTACTCATTGTATAAAATAGTAGTTCCAAACTTATTTAATAAAAATCCTTTGGAAGCCACGGAGTCATTACAGGTGTTCTGAACATCAGTATGCATCAAGCATTGACATTTTGAGTCACCTGAACCTGTGATTTTCTTGGTATGGGAAACTCCCTCTACAGATATAGAAAAGTAAATATTCTGCACATTATAGTTTTTCTTAGTTGGCATTTAGAGGCACTGAAAAGTTGTTGGACTTAAAAACCCTGAAATTAGTAACTGAGTCCAGCTTTCTAACCACTAATTCATCCTGCCTCTTGATTGAGAAATAGAAGATAATACAAAGTTACTGTGAATTCAATAATGCTTTTTTATGGATTTTTATTTTATTAATCAATAGATACTAATAGTACAACAGTTATCATAGAGACCTATGACATTGTTGACATTTAAATATGTCTTCAAATTCCAAAAGTTAAAAACTAATGATATATAATTTAGTGTGGTAAAAACAAAGAATGAATCCACTTCTGATCAACAGAATCTATATCCTAAATGCATTCCTTTATTTGATTTCCTTTACTTTTTAGAAATTTGGTGAACTTGCAATGACTAAAGAATCTAAGGCTTTAATTGGTCTCTACAATGGTCAGGTTCTTTGCAAGAAGAACAAGTTTGGAGCTCCACAGAAGACTGTTACGTGAGTCAGACCCTAAAATGGCAGAAACGCAAAGTGGTCTAGGGAGCAATGACTCTGTAGTGAATTCTTGGTTTTTAATGCTTTCTTTGCCTTTTTCCTCTATTCCTACTAAAACTATTGGCTTTTAAATTGCTATCTTTCTTGTTTTTTGTTGGTTTTTTTATACCTTTCTTGTTACTTCTATAGAGTCCCTTCTCTGTCTACAGTTTCACTGGATATAGGAATCTTCAAGGTATATGATCTATGGCATGCCATCCTCTTTTCTTCCTATGCCATACATACCTACATACATTCTTTCATATTCTGTATATCTATGTACGTATGTACACATTCACACGTATTCTAATTAATGAGCCCATCCTCTCTGTGTCCTATTTAAAACAAAACAAAAAAAATTATTAAAGTCTAGTTGCACTCAGATGTTAAGTTCAAATTCTCTGAGTTCATAATCTAAAATTGATATTTTTCTCTATACCTGTACTCTCCTCAGCCTTCAATTTGTTTTTGAAAAATATATAAGTTGTGAAAATTTTCAAACTGGCTAAGACTTAAAAGATCCTAGCAAACAGAACCTGCTTCGAAATAGGATATACAGCTTTCATCCAGCAAAAATTAAGTCTTCCCTTTATACTCAGTGATTAATTATTAATAATTAATGATTTAGTAATAACAGGACCAAAAAAAATCATGGGTGATATAAAAGATTAGTATTCATATTCATACTACATACACTTGTCATCTATTGGATATTTTCTCTAACCTGTTCTATGACCATTTAGTTCCTTTTCAGTTTATCATTTATTCCAATTTGGAAAGACAGTGTAGTATAGTTCAGAGGCTTCTCGATTTAGAATTATAGGTCCTGGGTTTGAGTCATAGCTTTGCTACTTACCTGTGTGACCTTGGGCAAGAAACTTAACCTCTCCTTGGCTTTATTTTCCTTCTGTGTAAAATGAAGGGGTTAGATTAGATGAGATATCTCTAAGGTCTTTCTAATTCTAAATCCTATAGTCCGCTGGATCTGAGCTTCCAAAGAAAGCCCTTTTAGAAGTGTGGCTTATTGGTTTGTAAACTTAACAGCTACCTATTCTTGCTAAAATGTTGAGAATTTGTATTCTCCTTGAGAACCAAATGCAAACAAGCTTTCTCATTAGCTGAGAAATTATCTTGGTAATTGCCACAGTTTTTAATGCCCTTTATCATTTGCTGCATTTCAAGGATAAAAAAAAGGATGATAAGAACATGCATTTTAGGGGGGTAATGTAGTTAGAGTGAAGCCTGTATTTTGCCTAAGTCAGACAGACATTGAGGAATGGCTAAATAAATTCTGGTACCTGAACATAGTGGAATATAACTGCCATAAGAAGTAGTAAATATGAAGGCTACAGCGAAGCATGAAAGATAAGCTGATACAGAATTCATTAAGCAGAATCAGGAAAAACATTATACACAATGAGTATAGCAATTAGATGGAAGGAACAGAAAGAAATGATAATGACCAAATTTGGCTCCAAAGAAGAAATAAGAAAATGGATTCTTCCACCTGTCTTTGCAAAGGTGAAAAATGGCACATTCTGCTACACTCAGTTGAAGTATTGGTTAATTTTAATGAAATGCTGTTTTTTCATTCTTATTTCATATTAGTAATGATTCAGTGGGTAGAATAGAAGGACAGATATATATGGAAATAATATCAATAAAAAATTTTAAGTAGAGGAGGTTGTGCTTGACATGGTAGACAGTTGTGAACTTGAGCAGGGTAAGGACATAATGAAGACATTGTATTAACAAGATTAATCTGACAGTTACAGGTAGGTTTAATTGGAAAGGGAGACCAGTTTGCATTTTCTTATAATAATTCAGATTTGAAATGATGAGAGCCCACACTGGGTTTACATTGGAAATGGAAAAGGGGAAATTTTCATAGAAATTTTTATTGGCCACCAAATGCTTAATTTGGGGCATTTTAAAAGCCCATGCAATAAGGAAAAATATACTGTCCATAACATTGTTACCCAGACATACACCACTCGGAGAGGGAACCTTATCAGTACTGTTGTTCTCAATCAGCAAAGATTTATTAGGCACCTACTATGTGCCAGGCACTGGAGAAACAAGTACAAAGAATGAAAGAATCTCTGCTTTCAATGAACTTATATTCTAATGGGGAATACAAGAAGTACATATAAAAATACATACCATATAAATAAAAAATGACTTGAGGGTTAACATACTACAACTACAATAATATTGATTGGGTAGAAGATTTTAATTGTGTGGATTTCAAAAAAAGAAAGGTTACTAAGTGAAGCAGGCAAGGGGAGAGCCTGAAAGTAACAATGAATATTACAATTTCCCCTCCAAAACCAGGTGGTCAAGGTGGTTAGCAAAGGTATATCTAGTGAGGTGGAGGTTAACCAGGAGATGAAGTGTTATCAGAGGTGAGCTAGATCTCTGTGAGGTCTAAGACACAGATAAAATGTGAAAGAAAAAGGTCTAGAATTAAGGGGAGTTCACTAAAAACAGAAATTCTTGAGAGGCATAATGTAAGGGATGGGCAGGGTTAGACTGGCATGGATGGGGTTAGGTTGAAGGGGGTGGGGATGAGACAAATAAGGAGGTAGGAGATGGTTTTCTCCTGAATGATTGCTAATTGATTATTACAGGGATAGAGAGAGAGATAAGAGAAGCCACAGGAGTAATAGTGGATGATAACAAGAGAAACAGTCTCCAACGGGTAGAATAGAGGGAGTTGAGCAGTATTTAGTCTCTTTTTTACCTGGGAAGCTGATCAAGAGGGAAGGGTGAAACATCGGAAGATGGTAGGAAGTAGCCCCTTGTCTAGTCACCTTGGGCAAGTAAGTTAACCTCTCCTTGGCTTTTGTTTCCTTATACATAAAATGAGTGGTTGGACTAGATGACTATCAATCACTGTTTGGTAGTCAGGCCTGGGCCTGGTTTCAGCCTAGATCTACCAGGTACAGGTATCTCCTCTGATGTGGGCTGCTGAAACCAAAAGGCATGCAAAGAACTTACAACTAAAAGAAAGATAGCTTGAGAAAATAGATAAAGGAATTGGTGGTTTATTTTATTATAGGTTCAAAGACAACAAGAAACATCATTTGGCGAAATTCTTATGTGTATTACTTTGTGATGTACAAAAGCATCATGAAGGTAATTGCAATTTATGTGCTAACTTCTGTTGCAGAGGATGAAGAAGCAGAGGACTCAAGTTCCCCTCCCAAAAGTCAGCATATATATTGATACTCAGTAACTGAAGTATTGAAAGTGGGCTTTTGGGAAGGACAGTAAAAACATAGTTCAGAATTAGAAAATGAAAGAGACCAGTATTTTGTGGAATCCTCTCACCTATACAGATACTTTTTTCTAGAAGTTTTAATAGGCAAAAGATGTGGTAAATAACCAAATAACGTTACAAAATATAAAATTGACTATATTTTAACAGACATGGAACTAATTTCTGAATCAGCTGTTTTTATTAGTCCACCCTTTAAAGGAAAGATCAGAATGACCAAGGACAAAAGACAAATATGAAAACACAAATAAAGGGGGAAAAAATTGCCGTTGATTTCCATTATTTCCTATTGAAGTTTGATATAAAGCATTTACCACAAGGAGGCCAGTTAAGCCCAGAAACTCTCATCTAGTAAACATTTGATCTGCTAGTCAAGCAGAAAGAAGTGGCATTAGCCAGTTTAAGCCATAGATTTGTTTGAGAAAAGTTATGGAGCAGAGTTTTGGAAGACGAGGCATGCCTAATGAAATGACAAAAAAGCTGATAAAGTGGAAACAAGTCTGAGGAAGCTTGGCCGGAGGCCCAGTTATGCTCTATTATCCCCAGAAACCTATACCATTTCTAGATAAAACTGGGCAGAGATCATCAAATAGATGAAAAATGGAACAAATCTGTCAATAATTTCATTATCTATGACATTGGAACCCATCAGGTTTGAACTCTTCAACCTTAATCCCAGGTGTATAATATAAGGACATAGAAATGTCACTAAAGCAAACAAAGAATTGAGAATTGGGTCAGCTGGAGCACGCACAAAAAATCTCTCTGCGGAAGGTGATACAGTTTTGAAAGTATTGAAGGATTGAGCCAGAGAAGAACTGATGCAGAGTGAAGGAAGCTGAACCAGAAAATCAGCATTTACAGTTACTAAAATAATATGATCAAAATAACACTAAACTGAAATCAAGCACTGAATAAGCATAATAACCAGTCTTAGCCTCTTGTTTGTATTAAAAAGTTTCTCACGTTCATTATGATGAAAATCCATTTCTTCCTGATTATCACAGTTGAAGCCAAAATTATTTTCCTTGCATGGAATAGTTCTTGTATCTATATTTCATATTTATTTTTGAGAATTTTTTATTTAAGTAAAATTTTAAAATGTAAGAATTTGCCAGTTATTAAAAATATATTTACAGGTATACTTCATTGTATGAGCAAATAAGTCATTTAATTTTTGCTCTTGCTTTAATTAGCTCTCAGATTATTGCCTATTAGCTCAGATATCTATCTTATGAATTATGTTTTAAGTAAGCAAAGGTTGAGGTTGGCAGTTCAAATCACTGTCCTCTTGTCTTAGGCAACTATGCGTTCTTGGAGCAGGTCTTATGGGAGCTGGCATTGCCCAAGTCTCTGTGGATAAAGGACTGAAGACCATACTCAAAGACACTTCAATAGCAGGTTTAGGACGAGGGCAACAGCAAATTTTCAAAGGGTAAGTCTAACGAAGAAAGGCTTTGTCTTACCTGAAAAAAGTAATTTCTGTATGGAGAAAAAAAAAATTTCTTACTTTCCAATATCTTATTTACTTGAATTTAATTCATAGAAAATACAGTAACTGTATAACTAACCCAGATTTTCTTTGACTCTTAGTAATAGTACCTCTCTCCTTTTGCCTTATATTATGTTAGAAATGGTGATATGATTTTGCTTTCTGCCAGGAGAAATTGATGTCTACATTATCTGTCTCAGCTACTCATTTTCAAAAATATCACTTGCCTTTCCCTGTAGTGTCAAACCAGAAACTCTAGGATTTGTTAGTTCCAATGTGGCTCCTGTGAGTATGGCACAATATCAATGGAGTAAGACTGTATTCTTTTGAGCTTACATTATATATTATATATTTACAGAAAAAAACCCACTTAGAGGTGAATAATACAATGAGTACGGGTGGGGTGGGGCTTGGATTTCATGGACCCAGGAGTTTCCAGGTTAGCATTAAATGCGCTCTGTAGAGTGGTAGAGTGGTAGTTGTGGGATCTGGAGTGGACACCGAATGGACATTTATTCCAGGGTTTAACAGCTGCCATCATTGCCTTATCTCTGAAATTAATGATTCCCTTCATGTTAGAGTAAAAAAGAATTGGGCGTAGACATTTTACAAATTTCAAAGCACAAAGTCTGTTCTGTTTTTCCTGGACAAGCAGTTCGCATTTATGTGATTGAGAACATAGCCCTTAACTAAGTGAATTAACTTAGTGAATTAAGTAAGTGAATTTTAATTAAAAATAGCAAGTGAGCTTAATGTTCGTTTTTAGCAAAAAAGTTATGTATTGCTGTTATTGCACTTAACAAGTCTACACTTGATGGCAGAATGTTATTTTATACCAAATATTGGAAGATGGAGGGTTGGGGGAAGGAACCCTGGACCTCGATTTAGGAAATATTCATTCAAGGCCTAGTTTTCTCACTGTCTGGCTATGGTACCTCAAGAAGAACAACTTCCGTCCTATGGACCTCAGTTTCCCTACCTGTAAAGTGATGGGATTGATCTAGACAATTTCCAAGGTCCCTTTTGGTCTGAATCCCACAAATTTATAAATTCTCTGGAATGAGAACTTTGCCATGGTAGCATCTTTCAGGCCCTACCTATTCTTGTACTAGTTTTTAATTCTTACATATAACTGTAAAACTATTGTTTATGATCACCTTTGCATCCTACTTTCCTTGGGACAGAACTGCCTCTATCACTTACAAGTTTTCCTTCTCCTCTCTGACCCATTAGCCTTGCTCCAGTTTCTAGCTCTGTTTCTAGCTCTATTTATGTGGTATCCCCTCTCATGGGAGCAGGATTAAGATTATAGTAACTAGTAATTTTTTCTAGTTGGGAAGCTTTTCCCTCTTAGCAAGATGTTATATGAAAAAGCAGTTTAGAAGTATTGAGATTTGAACCCTGCCTGAGACCTTAATTAACAGTTTAATGAACTGACTTTCAGATTTTAAGTTTATACTTGGTCCAGTGATTTAGAAAAAGGGCCTTCAGTTGGTCTCTTTATTAAAATGAGGAAGGAGGTTCAGTGGAAAGAATGCTGGAATTTTATAACACATGGATTCAAATCTGACTCTTCTACCTACAACCTATGTGCCTTTTGGGTAAATCACTTAACTTCTTTGGGTTTAAGTTTAAAATTAGGGGATTAAACAAGAGATCTTGAAGATGTCTGCTAGCTCTAAATCTGATCTTGTAAAAGTCCTTTGCTAGGAAAGTGGGGTCCTCCTAGTAGGTCTACTGTCTTCTTTGGAAGAATAAAGCAGAGTCCATGGAGGTATTAGAAATGTATCTTCAACTCTCTGAGTTTGACCCTGAAATATTAAGCATTCAGAGCAGTGCTGGGTATCATGGGATAATAAAAAATAAGTATAAGATATGTTTACTTCCTGCTCACATGGAGCTTGCAACCTATGGAGACAAAATAAACACACTTGAAACCACTACAAAGGTGTAATAAGAACTGTCTTTGTAGCACCAGTGCAATACCCACAGCAGCCACTATGGATATACAGGCATATTTCCAGGGTAAATTTGCAAAATATAAACTCTCTTCCTCAAAGATTTAAACCAAAATATTTATTCAGATACCAGAAAGCCAAATCCACCCCATTAACAGGGAAGTTTGTACACATTACCAATAGAAAGAGGACAGCCACCCCTAAGCCTTCCCTTACGCAGGTCTCCCCATAGATAAGCTCCCTTAGGCAAAATGCCCCTCTCTCACCCAGGCTAGCTGCTCTGCTTTGCTCTGCCTGCTCTCTCAGCTCCACCTCAGTCTCTCTTCCTGTTCCATGTGTTCAGAAAGGCTCCTTGCACCATCATCTTTGTGTGACTCAGGCTATGGACTGGGCAAAAGCTCAAAGCAGGTCACATGGACCTATTAAGGGGGCAGGGAAGATCTTCAAATTCCCTTAACATTGCAATGTTCTAAACAAACCTGGTGATTCAGGTTATCATCAAGGTATACCTTAAGAAAAAGTGAAATTTTTCCACTTCTAAATTATCTCTAAATTTTAAAATAATTTTAATGTAGTTATCTATGTGTTGATAGTATATTATTTTTATGTATACATAGCTATGCATGTATTAATAAATGAAGTAATATAAATTTATGTGTATGTAAAATGTATGTAGACATACACTTTTTTATATACACACATGTAGATTTATATTATATGTATATACATATATATACATGTGTGTATGTATGTGTGTACATATAGGTATGTATGTATATACATGCATACATACATATATATTGTGTGTGTATGCTTTCAATTGTTTGAAGGCAGCATGGTGGCAGAGGGGATACATCACTAGTCTTGGAATCAGGAAGACCTGAGTTCAAATCCTGGCTCAGGTACAAACTATGTGACCTTGTGCACAGTTACTTAGCCTCTGTCAGCCTTTGTAAAATGGAAGTCAATAGCACCTACCTCACAAATTTGTTTTAAGTATCAGATGCTATAGTGGATGTAAAGTACTTTGCAAACATATAAATATTAGCTATTATTATTGTTATGAAAATAGGATGACTTTTCTGTGGCACCAGAATTTTCCCATCTCTTTTATTTTAGAAGCATTCCACTCCCTTAGCATACACTTCTAGGTACCCTCAATATAATTCAAGCCTAAAACCGTTTTCTGATTAAACTAGTTTTGTGGAAATGTTGAATTAAAGAGCATATTAAGTACCAAGTTCTGTTCATTCTTGGGTTTCTAATACCCATTGTAGGCCACCTTCCCCTTAATAAAATTGTGCTTTCTTAGTTTATTAGAGCTGCAGAAAGCTTTTTCCTCTTTTTTGCTGTTTTGATACTATGCCAGTTTCCTTTCACAACAAGCACGTAGGCACTCTTGTAATTGATGCAGTCTGTGTAGCACTCTAACTGGCAGTGTATGTTCTCAGGTTGGATGATAAAGTGAAGAAGAGGAGCCTGACATCATTTGAAAGAGATTCCATTTACAGCAACCTGACCGGGCAACTTGATTATCAGGGATTTGAAAAGTCCGACATGGTGATTGAAGCTGTTTTTGAGGACCTTCGCCTTAAGCATCAAGTTTTAAAGGAGGTTGAATCAGTGAGTTATCAGCTTTCTGTTCAGGTTACCTCGTATAGTGTGTTTTAGGAACCAAAAGCCCTAACTCTTACTTAGTAGAAAGGACTTTGGGGAAATTCCAATGTTTTAACAAAATTATTTAGGAGCAAGCATTCTAAGTATAGGTTTCAAGTAGAGCAGCTTCTGTTATGTCTGTGCAATATGTAGTTCTAAATCTTGAAAAAGGAAAACCATTTGATCCATTATGCATATTTCATCTTAAAATCCTACCCTTTTTCTTGTTCTTGGGAAAATTCAGCCACTCAAAGAGCAAAACCTCATAACACAGCCACAGATTTTGAGATTCTAAGGTGACTGTAGAAATCAGCTATGCTTCTTCAGTGCTTTGCAGCATAAAAAGTAGATGGGAGGAATTTAAGCAGCTTTCTCAGTCAGCATTAATCTATGAATTCCGTGGAAATATTGGATCATTTTTACTTCATACTGTAGTAAGCAGTCACTGTAAATCACTAAAGAAGACAGCAACATGGTGTAAGCAATTGTTGATTGAGAGCAGCTTTGTTATCATTGTTGAAGACAGATTAAAATAAGGAGGAGGATCTGGAAAGAAAGATATCCCTAGTACAGGTAAGAACCCAGAAGTCTGTAGAATTGGGAGAGTGGGCTCAGGAAATGGTGTAAACAAAAACGTGACAAAATGTGGCAGTGAGACATAGATAAATAGATTAGGTAGACAGATATAGATGTATTTATATAGATAGATAGTGGACTGAAATTACTTCCCACTAATAATAGTAATTAATCAGAAATTATTCTCACTGTTTTGTTTTGGAAGACTTGGCTTTGAAGGGAAGGAGTTATGGGGCTGAAGATGAACAGACGTTTTGATTATGTTTAGTTTGTGTTTCTCTTAAGACTTTCAGGTCTAGATAGTCTTTTATTAGACTAAGGAATAAAGTTCAAGGAAAGTTAGGAAGGTTTTTGTATTGTCTGTAAATGACAGTTGAAACTGAGAAAGTGGATAGTTACCAGAATCCTTAGAGAACAGGACCAAGGATGGGGTTTCTCTGATCTCTTCTCTGATCTCACCATTCTCATATTTATTCTCTCTCTGTCTGTGTCTCTGTCTCTCTCTGTCTCTCTGTCTCTCTCTCTCTGTCTCTTTCTCTCTCTGTGTCTCTCTCTGTGTGTCTCTGTGTCTCTCTCTCGGTCTCTCTCTGTTTCTCTTTCTCTCTCTCTCTTTTCCTTTCTTCCTCCCCTCCCACCCCCCACCCCCATTTCCAGTAAGTTCTAAATAACATCTAAAGAAGGTAACCTGAAAGCACAATGCCCTGGAAACGGAACCCAGGGAAAACATGGTGTCAGAAACTTTGAGAAAGTATACAGGCCTGAAATGAAGAAATGCCCTTTTGATTTTGGTAGTGTTGATGTCATTTGTGACATTGTCTTCTGTGGAGTGGAGGTAGTGCAAGCCAGAATTTATGGAAGAATTGCTTATAAGGAAATGTAAAATGAACTAGGATCAAGGGGCACAAGTTGCTGAGGTAGATTTTGATTCAGTGTAAGGAAAAACTTCCTAACAGCTAGAACTGTACAAAAATGCCATAGGAAGTAGCAGAGACAACTGGAATTCTTCAGGTAGACACTAGACAACTACTTGTTAGTGCTGTTGTACAGGGGATTCATACTTTTGATAGGGGTTGGACTAGATGATCCCTAGAGTCCATAAAATCCTAAGATTGTATGATTTTGTGAGTTAATTTGCATACTCTTCTTCCCTTTTCCTGTTGGTCTTTAAAATAAGCTTCTAGTCTTACTTCTTACTTCCTACCACATTCTCTGCAGTGCAGTAACACTGGCCACCTTGCTATTCCTCCATCTCCTGAACTGTTTTCACTGGCTGTTCCTCATGCCTGGAATATTCTCCTTATTCTCCCCCCCATTCCCACCTCCTCCCTTCCCTGGCATCTTTCAAGCCTCCACTAAAGTTCCATCTCCCTTTCTTGCTCCTCCTTAATGCTAGCTAGAGGTTTACCCTACCGATCATCTCCAGTTTATTCTGGATATAGCTTGTTGCTACATAGTTGTTTTCATGTTGTTTCTGCCATTAGACTGTGAGATTCTTGAGAGCAGGCTCTGTCTTTTGCCTTTCTTTGTATCCCCATTGCTTAGCCGTGCCTGGAACATAATAGACTCTTAATAAATGCTTATTTACTGACTACTCTCTATAATACTAAGTTGCAGTCTGGATATCTGGGACCTGAAAAAAGCCTTAGCTGGTGGCACGTTTCTATTTTTAAAAGGAGCAGTGATACAAGGCATAGGGAGGTTATAGAGTCTTGTGGGGGCAGGGCAGGATAAATCTCTTGGCATAAAAAAGAATGGGAATGAAGATGAGTAGAGCTAAAAAAAACTCGTAGCGAGCTTCTCACTGTCCTGAACACGAGGCATCCGAGGCAACAGCAGAGCTGTGAGCTTTGTAGAGCCAGAGAGGAGACAGAAACTGAGAACATTGTATCCCAGCATACTTCTAGAATAGAGTACTGAATAGCTGCAAAGGGGATGTGTTAGGAACCTCTCATCCACATCTAGGGTTTATCTAGATGTTTTGTGACACTATAAAAGAACTGAGCCCTTCTTGAAATGCCTCTAGGCATCCAGAAGTACAGGTCACTGCTGAGGTTAGTGACAGTACTTCTCCCTTCTGTCTGAGAAGATGCCTTCCTTTTATAACCATAACAGTTTCTTACTAGGTTTCCCTTCCCCTAACTCCTGTCATCTTTCTGTGACAAGTACTATATGACTTTACTCCTAGTAGCACCTGAGAATCCAAAATATAATTTGTTTCCTCTGTTGTCCTGCGTATTTTATTTTTATGCATTTAAAATAAATACGTTCATTTTATGCATTTATTCTACAAAGAGGTCCATAGGTTTCACCACACAGCAATAAAAAGAACTCTCTATAAAAAGAATCATAAGAGTTTTATACAGATCCAACAGTTCAGTGGGCCTCTTTCCCATCCTTTTCCTCTTTGACATATTCTTCTAAATACCTGCTCACAGATTATGGTTCCTCTCTGCCTCTTTGGATTTTTCTTCCTCTTTATTTTTCCCTGAAACATCTCTACCTTTTTTTTTTCCAAGGATAGGTCATTCTGTATAGAACAATGAAAATAACACTACATTCATAGGTAAAAGACCTGAGTTTGGGTCCCACCTCTGTCCCTTAACTGTGTGACCTTAGGCAGATTGCTTAATCTCTCTGGGCTCATTTATAAAATAAAGAGGCTAGACTGGATGACGTCTGTGTGTATGATTTTATGATCCCTGAAGACTTGAATGGGCATTCTTCCAGCCCTTTCATCTTCTTTAGTATGGAGACCAATCTGTGCTTTGTACATATGTAGTTGACACCAGCAGAAACACAAATCTGGCACAGTTTCTGCAGATTGCTACAATGGATCCCTGCTCTCCATCCTTGCTGTAAAGCAGAAATGCTCAGGTCTGTTGCACTTGCTGCTCATGCTTTTGGCTAACCATGCAGTAATGTATCCGGACACTGTTCCAGGCGCTCCTCTTGGAAGCTCTTGAGCTCTCTAATGGTAATTGCTCTCATTTTCTGATTCCTGTCTTCAGCTTTTTTCTACGAGGGCTTATTTAGAAGTTTGGTTTCCAATCATTCTCTCTTTCTTTCTCATCTTAGTCACATGGGGCACCAGACATCTTTTCTCTTGGCCTTTCAAAGATTTGCTTCCATCCGATCGCAGGAGTCAGCTAATTATGGATCAAATAGACCTAGATAAATAACTTTAAGCTTAATCAGGTATTTGTCTCAATGTTAGCACCATATGCTTAACTCTTGGCTTATGACATTGATTTTTTTAACCTTAAATGTAAGAATTACGTTTCTACGTGCTGAATTTCATTATCTCGTTTTCAGCCTATTTTTTTTTTTAGCATGTTAAGCATTTTGAATCTTGATTCAACTGAATTTCTACTTGAAGTTTGGTTCTCCCACCTAGAGTACCTTCTGTCCCTCCTAGATTTTTATTATTTTCAAAACTGATAAAATAGCTTATTACATTTTTATCTAAGTCATTGATAGAAGTGTCGAACATGAGAGGGTCGAGCAGCTGCAAAACACTGAAATTCTCCTAGAGGAGGCTGTCTGGCTTGATTGAAGTATTAATTGACAGTGTGATTCCTGCAGTTCCCTTCTGCTTTGTGCTATAAGGTTCTCTAGCTGAAGTTTCCTGACTCCTTCTATTCTCTAGTTTGGGAGAATGGTTTTCCCCTCGCCATCACACTCTTAATTGGCCATTAGTGTATGTAGTATTCTTCCTCTCTTCCTCTCCAATACTTAAAAGAACATACTCTTTCTTTAACTGTATGTACTTTCCCTTCTTCTCCTCCCTCCCCTGCTCCACTGACTACAAATTTTCCCCTTATCTGAGTCCAGGAGACCATATGTGCAATTAGATTTGATTTTTAGAGGAATAAACTGTTGAATCAGTCCTTATCAGTTGCACTTGTGATTCCATCTAACAGTGTGATCATCCAACTTATATTTATTCATCTTACCATCCCAATGATACGCTGGGAAATTTTGTCAGATACTCTGTTAAAAATAAAATATAACTTTCATTATAATCAACAAAAAAAATGAATGATCATAGTATCTAAGACACCGTTGTCCTGATCCATCATTCTAGTTGTTACGAAAAAAGGATGAGATTAGTTTGGTGTCACTCATTCCCAGTGAATCCAGGTTGATTTCAGTGATCACTACTGATTTTTTTTTTCTGAACACAAACAGCATTTAATATTAGGATATCGTGGAGCTGGTAAAATGATAATGATTATGCTGTACAATAATGAATGATTACTATCAGGACAATATGGAATGAACAGCTGGATTGAGCTTTATTGATTGGCTTTGCATTGTACTCTTTAGGGACAGATTGATATGCATTTTTAATGACTTTTGTTTTATTTTGTCAGGTGGTTCCAGCTCATTGTATCTTTGCTAGTAATACATCAGCTCTCCCAATTGGTGAAATTGCTTCTGTTAGCAAAAGACCTGAAAAGGTAAGCTTTGCCCTTCTTAAGCTTCTAGTTAGGTTTTGTGGAGTTTAATAAATATGAATTATGAAAACACCTTACTACTTAGAGTTTTCTGTAGAAGACAAAAAATGGGTGATCTTTGAGTTATGAGTTTCCTAAAAGGTAGAAATTATTGATTGGTAACAGTGAGGTGTGATGTAAATCTTTCCAAAAGAGCTGAAGCTCAGACTTCAAAAGGTATTGTGTATGTACTATGTACTTTCTATGTACATTATTCGGTTGTGTATAGTCATTATTTGCATGTATATCTTATTTTTCCTACTAAATATTATTGAGGACAATCGTCTTACTGCTTTTTGTATTTCCTACAGGGCCTAGCACAGTGTTCTCCACATACTGGGCACTTAATAAATGTGTGACTCGAGCTAAAGATAAAATTATATATATGTAACATTGTTTAGTTTATTAAAACTTTACCTAACAAAATTATGGCTGATGTATGATGCTTTATGAGTTACAAAGCAATTTACATCTATTCTTCTTTGGTCTTCAGGGCCCTTCAGAGACATGGATTTAATTATGTCTTTCTAGATGTCTCCTATAACTAAATAGCCAACTTTTGTAACTCCCCTGAACATCTAAATCCATATGACAGACTGCTTGCTGGACATGCCACCAAGAACATTACATCAGTATCTCGTTTTCAGCATGTCCAAAAGAAAATTTGTTTTTGTGTCCACCTAAAGCTTTTCTTCCTCCAAACACATTTGTGTTGAGGGCACTACTACCCTAAAGGTCACTCAGGTGTGCAGTCTCCAAATGATCCTTGATTCTTCCCTCTCCCTTTCCTTCATCATTTGCCATATTTTGCCATTTCTGCCTCCTCAGGAGTTCTCATATCTCTCTCTCTCTCTTCCCTCACACCACCACTACCTTAGTTCATGCTTTTATCTTCCCTCACTTAGGTTATTACAGTTAGCCTTTTCATTGGTCTCCCTACTTCTAGTCTCTCGCCTTTCCAATCCATCCTCCACACAGCTTCCTATCTGTCCATGTCACTCACCTATTCAAGAAATTTCAGTGACTCTGTCTTACTTCCAGGTTAAAAAGTAGAGACTCAGCCTGCCATTTAAAGCCCTCTGTAATTTGTTTTCAAGCTATCTAGACTTATTTCACATTTCACATTCTCCATCCTATGCTCTATACTTCAGTCAGGCTAATCTGTTAGCTGTTCTCAAAGCTCAGCATCCACTTTCTGGAATCTCCATGCTTACATAAGCTGTCTTTTTCATGCTCAGAAGTCATTCTTTCCTCATTTCACCTCTTAAAATCTTGAAGACTCAGCTCAGATGACAACTCTCATATGAAATCTTTCCTGACCCTGCTTACCTCAGTTGTTCGTTTTCTTTCTTTTTATATTATCTTCTTTTCATTTATCTGTATACATGTCATATGCCTCCAGTAGATTATAAGGTACTTGAGAACAAGTGCTTTGCATGCCTTTGTATCCCACAATGCCTTTAAATCCACAGTGAATACTGAATCAATATTTGCTCCTTTGAAGTATGGTTATTATCTGCATTTTATGGGTGAAGAAACTGATGTTCAGAGAGGCTCAGGGACTTGTTTGAGGTTTACACAGTAGGTGGCAGAGCCTGTACTTAAACCAAATTTCTTGACTTCAGATCCAATGTTCTTTCCCCTGCTTTCCAGTTACTTCTAATCACATAAATGAAAGGTCATTTAGACCCAAACAGATGGAGAATCATTTCATTTAATGTACAGAATTTCACTTAATAGGGAAACACCAGTGATATACCAAGAGTTTCCTGACTTATATGCCTGTTGTTCAATTGGACAGGCCTCCAAACAAAGAGATGGGCTGTTCCCTGTCCTCAGTAAGGCAACAATAATCCAGGACTGGTTTGGTGAAGAAAGAAAAATCACTTTATCAGATGGCTAGGAAGAGCAATGTCATGAGAGGGTGAGAATGGTATAGTGAAGCTTTCTCTGGGCATTTAGAGTGATGTGCAAGAAAATACTGTTAACCAAAGTGAATGGGAACAACTAAAACGTGCTTGGACAGAGGAAACAAGAAGCTTTGGGAACAAAAGCAAAGTTTCAGAAGATTCAATGAAGAGAAGAGTTGAGGAAAATTGGTGATATACGGTGGTATATTGGGAAAATAGTTGGCTTTTTGGAACTCTTGCTATATAAACATGGAACTTCAGCCTTTGACAGACAAAAGCTCATTAATGTCACTTCCCATTTGGAGAATTCCCAGTCTCCATGTTTCTACTTTGGGCAATTTTGAGCTTTTGCCTAGTCATTCAATATAAACTAATCAGTGCGGAGCCACTTAGTTAACAGTCTCATCTGTTTAGAAGTCAACTAACAACCAGGAAATAGGCCCCCCCAAAAAATAAGTTTTTGGGCAGTCAAAATAGATACTTCTCAGGGTCCATGTACTTTGCTCTTAGGAGAGATTCTTATTTTGAGTCTATTTAATCCTTTCTAGACACAAGTCTAACATATTTTAAGTATTTGTTTTCCTAGCGTAAAGTTGATGAGAAGCACTGATTAGAAGGAGTTTGGGAACTGTTACAGGGAACTAAGTAGCTCAGTAGATAGATTGCCAAGAAGATCTATGTTCAAATCTAGCCTCGGACACTCAATACCTGTGTGACCCTGGGCAAGTCACTTAATCCTGTTTGCCTCAGTTTTTTCATTTGTAAAATTGGCTGGAGAAGAAAATGATGAATCATTCCAATATCTTTGCTAAGAAAATCCTAAATGGGGTCACAAAGAGTAAGACAGAACTGAAATTACTGAACAACAAAAGGGCATTGCTATAGATAAACATAGGAAAAGCTTTGAGAATTGAGAGCTGACAGTAAGATAAGAAACAAATTAGATGCAAAGTCTAGGGCCATTTTGATGTAGTGACAGACAACTCTAACCTCTAAATGCCTCATTACTTTTTAAAATATTTATTTACTTTTAGTTTTCAACATTCATTTCCATAAGATTTAGAATTCCAAATTTTCTCCCAATCTCTCCCCTCCCCCCCATCCCAAGATGGCATACATTCTGATTACCCCTTCCCCCAATCTGCACTCCCTTTTATCATCCCCCCTTTTATCCCCTTCCCCTTTACTTTCTTGAAAGGCAACATAGATTTCTATAGCCCATTACCTTTATATCTTATTTCCCAGTTACATGTAAAACAGTTTTTTAACATTTGTTTTTAAAACTTTGAGTTCCAAATTTCCTCTCTTCTTCGCTCCCCACCCACCCTCATTGAGAAGGCATGCAATTCAATATAGGTTATACATGTGTAGTTATACAAAACACTTCCATAATAGTCATGTTGTAAAAGACTAACTATATTTCCCTCCATTCTATCCTGCACCCCAATTACTCTATTTTCTCCTTTGTCTCTGTCCCTCTTCTAAAGTGTTTGCTTCTGACTACCACCTCCCCTAATCTGCTCTCCCTTCTATCATCCTCCCTTGTCCTTTTCCCCGCTACTTTCCTGTAGGGTAAAATATCCAATTGAATGTCTATGTTATACCCCCACTTAAGCCAAATACAATAAGAGTAAGGTTCACTCATTCCTTTTCACCTCTGCCCTCTTCCCCTCCATTGTGAAACCTTTTCCTTGCCTCTTTTATGTGAGATAATTTACCCCATTCTATCTCTCCCTTTCTCCTCCCAATATATTCCTCTCTCACCCCTTAATTTTATTTTTTAGATATCATCCCTTCATATTCAACTCATCCTGTTCCATCTATCTATCTATCTATCCATTTATCTATTTGCTCCAACTATGTGAATACTGAGAAAACTCTCAAGGGTTACAAATATTTTCTTTCCATGTAGGAATGTAAAGAGTTCAACTTTAATAAGTCTCTTATGATTTCCCTTTTCTGTTTACCTTTTCATGCTTCTCTTGATTCTTGTATTTGCAAGTCAAATTTTCTATTCAGCTCTGGTCTTTTCATCAAAAATGTCCATTTTTTCCCTGATGGATTTTCCTCAGCTTTTCTGGGTAGATGATTCTTGGTTTTAATCCTATCTCCTCTGATTTCTGGAATATCATATTCTAAGCCTTTCAGTCCCTTAGTGTAAAAACTGCTATATCTTGTGCCATCCTGATTATATTTCCAAAATACTCAAATTGTTTCTTTCTGGCTGCTTGCAGTATTTTCTTCTTGACCTGGGAACTCTGGAATTTGAGTACAATATTCCTAGGAGTTTTCCTTTTTGGATCTCTTTCCAGAGGTGATAGGTAGATTCTTTCAATTTCTGTTTTACCCTCTGGTTTTAGAATATCAGGGCAGTTTTCCTTGATAATTTCTTGAAACATGATGTCTAGGCCGTTTTTTTGATCATGGCTTTCAGGTAGTCCAATAATTTTCAAATTATTTCTCCTGGATCTATTTTCTAGGTTAATGTTTTTTTCCAGTGAAATATTTCACACTGTCTTCTTCATCCTTTTGGTTCTGTTTTATAATTTCTTGATTTCTCATAAAGTCATTAGCTTCCATTTGCTCCATTCTAATTTTGAAGGAATTATTTTCTTCAGTGAGCTTTTGGACCTCCTTTTCCATTTGGCCAATTCTACTTTTTAAGGCATTTTTTCTCCTCATTGGCTTTTTGGACTTCTTTTGCCATTTGGGTTAGTCTATTTTTTAAGGTGTTATTTTCTTCAGTATTTTTTGGGATCTCCTTTAGCAAGCTGTTGCCTTGGTTTTCATGATTTTCATGCATCGCTCTCATTTCTCTTCCCAATTTTTCCTCTACTTCTCTTACTTGATTTTAAAAATCCTTTTTGAGCTCTTCCATGACCTGAGACCAATTCCTATTTTTCTTGGAGGCTTTTGATGTAGGAGCTTTGACTCTATTGTCTTCTTCTGATTTTCTGTTTATATCTTCTTTGTCACCAAATTAAGATTCTATAGTCTGCGTTCTTTTAAGGTGTTTACTTATCTTCTCAGCCAGATACTTGACTTTCTAACTCTTTGTCAAGGTAGGACTCTGCTTCCAGTGAGGTGGGGGTGGGTGTACTGTCCCAGGCTTCAGGGATTTTGTATCAGCCACTCAATCCCCCACCATCTGTGGGCGCAGAGCTCAGGAAGCAGCTACTGTGGCTGCTGCTGCTGCTGCTGCCACCACTGGCTGAGGCCACCATCACCAGCAGAGGCTGACCCAGCCAGACCTCACTCTCTTCTTACACTCAGGTCCCAGAGAGTTTTCCCACTGACCTTTTTGGTGTTTGTGGGTTGAGAAGTCTAGAAATTGCCACAGTTGTCAATGATTCAGTCCCTTGAGGCCTGCTCCAGCCTGTCTGTGCTGGTGTGACCCATGTTGGACTTCGCTCTGCTCCCTGCCCAATGCAATAGACCCTTCTGTTGACTTTCCAGGTTGTCTTGGGCTTGGGATTTGTTTCACTCTGTCATTTTGCGGGTTCTGTAGCTTTAGAATTTGTTTAGAGTAGTTTTTTACAGGTATTTGGAGGGCCTTGGGGGAGAGCTCAGGGAAGTCCCTCCTTTTACTCCTCTATCTTGGCTCCACCCCCCCATGCCACATTCCTTTTATGCCACAGTACAGATAATTGATGTTAATCTTAATGATTCTTGAGTCATCAAGAAATAATTGAATCAATTTCCATTGCATCTTGTTTATGAGGACAAGGGAGGGTATGTTGCATTTTATATAATCCCAAACAAAATGATTAAAATGAAAACACTTTAGCATTTAAAGGAGTTAGCTTTTGTTACCTGGAAATACTGCTTTTGTGGAACATCCCATGATGCTGGATAAATATACTATTGTATGGTCTCTGTATTACAGCTTTAGTTATTAAAAAATATTTCAGAACTTGCATTAGATTCTAAATTAAGAGATAGGCCATCTGAAAAGCCAGAGAGTAGAACAGTGTAAATATGAATGCTGCCCTGGGATATTTGTGTCACTTGTTCATCTGAAGGATTTCCTCTAAATGTAAGTAAGCTTCTTGAGGCCAAGTGCTATTTTTCTTCATATCCTTAGTATCTTGAACAGTTCCTGGGACACAGTACTTAATAAATGCTTTTTAAAATTTAATGAAATGGGAGAATCTTTTTAGGTAGAAAATCATGCTCTTTTGCCTCTTGTTTGTTGAAGACCCCCAGGTGGCCTAAGTATGCAGCTTCTGTGGCATTCCCCAGTCTACCAATCTGGTTACTGTTAAGAAAGGAAATTAGCTTAGCATTACCAACAGGTAAAGCTATGGTAGCTTTACTCACTACTTTCCTTTCAAATGCTCACAAACCATTTCTCTAATAATGTATTTAAGAATTTTGCCAAGAATCAGTCAAACTGACTGTACTACAGTCTGCAGACTACTTCCTCTCCTTTGTTAAAAAAAAAAATGGGATTTTAAAAATTAAGGTTTTATTTCAATAAACAAAAATTGATTTTGTCTTCCTCTGGCTCCACCCCCACTATTGGAAAAGGGAGGTGTAGGGGGTGGGACAGAGACAGACAAGAAAAATAAAGCCCTTGTAACAAATATGAATAGCCACTCGAAACAAACTGCTCTGATGCTGCAGCACCTCTTCCATTCTCCCATATTTTTCAGACACCACAGATAGTACTGTAGTAATCACATCTTATTCTTTCACTATCCTTGGATATGGTTCATCAGGACCTGGTAATTTAAACTCACTGAGGGTAGCTAGCTATGCCTTTTCTTTATTCCTAGAAGCACTTCTTCAGTTCAACAAAATTAAACACATACTATGTACAAAGCACTTTGGATACTACAGATCTTAGCTCTGTAGCGAGAAGGAACTTCAGAGGCCATTTAACCCAACCCTCTCACTTTTCAGATGAAAAACCTTAAGCCAAAGGAGATTCAGTTGTCCAAGGTCACATAGGTAGTGTTGGATGGGATTTAAATCCAGGTCCTCTTAACTTAAGTCAGTGCACTTTCTACCGTACCATAATCTCTCTGTCCACTATGTTTCTTCTTGCTACTGATTTCTACATGGCTCCTATAGTTCTCTGTCACTCCTGGAGACTAAATTTATTTAGCTGACAGGAAAAATAAGACACAAGTACATAAGAAAAAGTATTTATTATAAAAAATATAACAGTATACACATGTAAAACAGAATCCAATCTACAAGTAAAAATCCAGTTATCTAATTAGTTAACTTCTTTGTTGTTCTTCTCTAAATCTACCCTGTCTTTTTCCCTCACTCTGCAGGTAGCCTCTCCATTCCTAGTATTACAACTGAATTTATCTAGTAAATATAAACACACAAAGTGGAAGTGATAATAGCTATGCCCCTTAGAACCTCGTTCTCTTTGTTTCAAATTGCTGCCAGTCTCCAGATAGCTCCCTCTGTTTCCCTCATCTTCTCTAGCTTCCAGATTCTGTGATGTGACTGCTCACATCCCTACAGTGACTCTCCTTCTTGCCTTCCAAATACAGTTCAGACATCTTTATTTGACATTCACAATTGTATCACCCTGTTTTCCTCACCTCATCTCCTACTGTGTAATCATAATAATCTTATAATGAGCAATCTCTCCCTGTCCTGTACTTTAACCTAACTTATCTTCCTTGCCATATACTTCCTGATTTGTTTATACTGTCATTCTATCTAATCTCTTCTTTTCTTTCTTCCATTTTAATCTCTGCTCATCCTTGAAACCCTAACTCAAATAGTGCTCCCTTCAGGAAGCCTTACCAGGTATCTTTCTCCCCTCTCCCTAGTTCCTGATGACTATTCCCCTCTAAGTCCTTACCTAAGACTTGGTCCTTTTCTTATGTGCTTATCATACTTTGTGTACTCACTTGTACCTTAATCCCCCAGCAAAGCTTTGTGCTCTTTGAGAGCAGAGCCTGACTTCCTTCTATCTTTTTTATCTTCCTCAGTGCCCGGAATGATGCTCTGTATATCACAGAATCTCAATAAATGATTGTTGAACTGAGTTTGAATGAGAGTTTGTTTTTCAAATACTTTGAAGAAAAGTAAAATCTAGGCTTTGGGGTTGAGGATACCTAACACAATACTTAAGTAGTAGTGTATTCAGTTCAACAAACATTTATTTGCTGAGTGCCTATTAAGTACAAAGCACTCTACTAGGTACTTAGTGGGATATAGAAGGACAAATACAGTTCCCTGCCTTCCAGGAATCTATTATTAAGACATGGATATAAATCTAATGCAATAACACAACATAGAATGTAAAAATGCTTTGGGAGTTCAAAGGAAGGGAGAGATTATATCTGGCTATGAAAACAAAAGAAGGCCACATGGTATTTGAAATTGGATTGTAAAATATAAGAAGGCAGGGATTCCAGTTTTCAGTATTTCAGTTGGCAGGGATATCTGGCAGGACGGGGTTATAGGAACAAGGAATAGAAAGCAAAGGTATAGTGCTGAGAAAACATACGGCATGATTAGGTAGCAGAAAGTAATACTGGTATGACCCTGGGCACCTAAGGCACATCATGGAGAGTGGTTTGATATAAGGCTAGAAACATAGGTGGGAACTAGATTATGGAGGGCCAAGAATGCCAATGTAACTGGAATTTTATTTGGTTGGCCCTTGTCTGGAACTTTGAGGGACATATTTTCAGAAATTAGAGAGGTGATCCTTCTCTTCCCTTTGTTTCTCTAACATTTAGTAGCAAATGTTTTCAGTATACATGGTTATATGGTAAGCCTCTATCCCTACAAGGGAAGTGAAAGAATAGCCTAACACAGGATTGGGGAACCTGTGGTCTCTAGGTCCTCAAATGCAGCCCTTTGACTGAATCCAAACTTCACAAAACATGGGAAGGCCACATGTGGCCTCGAGGCCACAGGTTCCCCATCCCTAATACATAACTTAGGTTTTCCAATGAGATTTACTGAAGGCTATTGTCTGGGTCTTTTGTGGCCATGCAGGTTCCAGTGTATAGATGGCTCTTATCTCTCTGGCGTTTACTTAAGGTTTTAAAAAAATTATTATTCATATTGTAGTTGTCAGAAGACAGGTTTAGCAAGCAAAAGTTACAAATACCTTCACCAAGTCTAAGTAGGAAACTGAGCCAATAAAGGAACCTTAAACTAAGGTACTGGGAACTGTTGGGTAAGAGGATAACAGTATTCCTCTTTCAATTTGGAGTATTTCAGATAAGGAAACATTGGGGAAATTGAGCCTTTTATTACCCTAGCAAATAAACAAAGTCCTCTCTCCAAAGGGTTTATCCTTATCTTAAAACATACATATAACCATTTAGCAATGTATAAATGGAAAGAAGTTTCCTGAAAGAAAGAACAATGGTTTTATACACTCAAAAGGGTATTATTAATATTAACTTTTATTTTCATAAAGGAGAAAGGTATCTCTTGCTGACATAAATACTAAATTAGAGGCATATGTTTTGGTTTATCTCATCAAATGGGTTAAGGAAGTCACAATCTACCTGGCCCAAAGGCCTCCCAGGATAGCAGTACAAGATCACTGAAGGATTTTGAATGAAGAATTGATTTGGTCAGACTTCTGGTTTAGAATGATAAACCTAGCAACAGCATATAGGATGCTTTGGACACTAGAAGTGGGAGCCAGTTAGTAGGTTATGAGAATAACAAAGATAAAAGGTAATGAAAGCTGGAGCTGGAGTAACAAAAAGAATGGAAAGGAAGGGAAAGAGTGCAAGAGACTGAAAATGTAGAATCAGTTGGACTTATTTGATATGTGGGTTGAGGAGTAAAAATGACTGAAATTTTGATTACAGATGACTGGGTAAATAGTAATGCCTTTAACAGAAATCATGTTTCAATCTTGGATGAATGAGGTTGAAATATACAGAAGAACCTGGACATTTAGATCTCGAGCTAAAAAGAAGTGTTCAAGTTAGAAGTATAGATGTGGGAGTCCTCATAGAGGTAATAGGTAAAGCCACAAGGTAGAAGATAACTAGAGTTTAGAAAAAATAAGAGTCAAGAATAGAGATTTGGGAAAATGCCTGTCTTAAAAGAGGACAAGAGGAAGAAGACCCAGTAAAAGAGACATAGAAGTAATCAGAAAGAAAGGAAAACCAGGCAAGGATAGCCTCATAGAAGTCAAGATAAATTTTATGGCTAAAAAGATAAGGGCCCACTCTAGAGAAGAAATTATAAACTTTGAATTGAAGGACTTTCATAGTTTCATAACAAAGCATAATTTCAGTTTAATGGAACAGTTAAAGGCACTTGGTGCTGGTGATACAAAGATTTTTTTAAATGACAATCCTTGCCCTCCAGGAGTTGTGCTCTACTAAGGTAAAAGGTATATACCAAAGATGACCTATAAGGGAGAATATGATGGTGGCAAAGGTGAGATCTAGAGCAAGTGCTTGAAGAAAATCTAAGTAGAAATGACCTTTAGCTGGGGAGATTAGGGAATATTTCATTAACAAAGGACATGAACCTGAGCTGTGCCCTGAAAGAAAATAAGGATTCTGAAAGCCAGAAGTGGAAAGAGTATATCCTAGCCATAGGAAACTTCCTGTGTAAAGTAGGAAATGCCTGATTGAGTTTGGAGAATAATTAGTAGTCTAGTTTATCCTAAATAGAGAGTAAAGTAAATATGGAGTAAGTAGGGCTAGAAAGGTAGGTTGAAACCAAATTATAGGAACTCTTTAATGTTAGGTTAAGCAGTTTGTATTTTATTTTAGAGATAGGAGGGAGTTACTGAAGATTTTCTGAGAAAGGGAAGGGTGGATGACATGGGAAGATCTGTAGCTTAGCAGGTTGGTATCTCTGTGAAAGATGGATTGGACAGAGGAGAGACCAGTTAGAAGGTGATTACAATAATCTAGGCCTAAACTAAGATATTGATATTGTGAGTGAAGAAAAGAGAACAGATATGAGAAATTTCATGCAGGTAGAATTTATTTAACAATTTGGTAGTTAATGGGTTAGTGGGGCCAAAGAGTAAAAGAATAGTAACTGATGTTTATGTGACATTTTAATATTTGCAAAGCACTTCACATACATGTTTAATTTAAGCCTCATAGTGACTCTGTTAGGAAGATACTATAGATATTATATCCCCATTTTGCAGATGAAGAAACTGAGGCTTACAGAAGTTGACTGACATGTCCAAGGTCACACAACTATCAAGTGGCAAAAGTGGCATTAGAAATCAGGTCTTCATGGCCTCCACGGTCAGAAGGGCCTATTTGTTTTGGGAAGAATTGAGTTCATTTTGAACATGTTGAATTTGAGCTTCTATTGGGACATGCCAGGTAGAGATGCCCAACAGGCAAGTTTGCTGTATGATAACGGCCATCTAGGTCAGATTGTTTTAAGAGTTATCTACATAGAAGTGATGATTGAACCCATGGAAGGGTTGAAATCAACAAGGGAACATATGAGAGAAAGACAGACAGGCTAAGCAACAATCAGGGGAGAATGAGAACCAGTGGATAATATGATAAAAGCCAAGGAAGGAGAGTCTACCTAGGAGGAAGGATTAATCAGTAGTATTGAAAGGGTCAAGGAGGATCTGAGATAATAGATTTAGAGTTGAAGCAGACCTTGGAGGTCTTAAGGGTAAAAGAGGTTCATAGATTTAGAAAGGGAAGGAACCCTAAAGGCCATCTAATTCAAGCCCCTCATTTTACAGATGAGGAAACTGAGTCCCAGAGACATTAAGTGACTCGTCCAGTCACACAAGTAATAAATAGCAGAGAAGAAACCAGATTCCCTCACTCTTGGACCAGTGATCCTTCTACTGTACCATGAGGAATGATTAAAGCAGTTAAGAGGTCAGTTTTGCAAAAGCAGTTTCAGTAGACTAGTGGTGCTAGAATCTGGTCCGCAGTTGAGATGGAAGAGGTAACATAGTAGAGTGAAAAAAGACCATTGGATTTGGACTCAGGGTACTTGGGTTCAAATCTTACCTCTCTCATTTACAACCTGTGTGACCTTGGGCACATTAAACTCTTTGGGCCTCAGTTTCCTCAAAATGAAGGGCTAGGACTAATTAACAGATCTCTAAAATCCTTTCCAACTAGTAGGACAGAAGGGAAGACAGCAAGCGTAGGTGCATCTGTGTAGGAATTTAGCAACAAAAGCGATGAGTGGATGGTGGGAGAAGGTGATAACATTTTGAAGGGATTTTTACAGATAAGGACTATAGGCACTTCTCACTTTCTGTAAGTGAACCTTTCTGCAGACCTAGGGAGGTAGATAGGCAGAAAAGGGGCCTGTGCCCACGGAGGGAGGGGTTCAAGGACATGTTGAGAAGCAAGAGCACAAGGAGATATAGGCAGGAGCCAGGACCAGGCACATGGAGGCCTGGCCAGAACTGAGAGGAAGAATACAAAAGGGGCAGACACATGGGGGATAGACGTGAACACAGGAGATGATGGGTGACACGCTAGGACCAGAGATACCAGTGGTACGAGAACATAGATGGAAGACATGTGGGTGAGTAGGCAGAGTAGGGCAAAGATCTCATCTCTCAGCCTTGGAGGTCTCAAGCCAAGCACCCAGTCCAGCAGTGACAGTGGTGCATCCATACTTCTGCTTTTATTTGGAAGATTTTTTTCTTGGGGCTTTTTGTTTGTTTTGTTTTTTGGTGAGTGGGGTGGGAGGCTATGGAGTACCTAGTCAAGGGCCAGGAGTGGAAAGAGAGCACAGTGCTGTACAGTAAAGTTAATATAGGTGGTTTTTTTGCTATACAGATTACTTTCAGAATTGTTTACATATAGTCAAATTTGCATAATGTGAATTTACATAAAGTGAGAACTGTCTGTATATCATTATGTTTTGGGTAGCCAGGAAAGGAGCCCTTTTAGGAGAGATTAAAGAGGAGACATTTCATCTCCTGGCTCTTGACGTTCCCAAATGTGGTCCCCAATCCTGGCAGATTGCCCAGCAGGAAAAACCTTGTGGACTAAGGGGGCCCCTAAGGGTTCTAATGAGAAAGTGGTTAAAGAAGCCTCTATTGTAGTATCTCCCTTTTTTGACCTCCTTGGTTGATTTCATTGGGGCTGGGAGGGCCATGGTTTATAGTGGCCAGAGAGGATCCTGAGGTGAAGATGACCTCTCTGTGAATGATGTCTTCCAGGTAGAATCCTATCAGTCAGCTATAGTAGGTGAGGGTTGGAGGTGGAGATGGAAGTGGAGCCTAAGATAGAGGAGGCCTATGCAGTTTCCATTTCCAGATAGAGCCCTATCCTTGAGTTGACTCCAATAGGAGAAGGAAGCACCAATGCCTGTGGTAGCTTGAAGTTCAAAATTGTAAATTTTAAAATGCTCCATGGAGCATTTTGTAGCTTACTCAGATACTCAAATGGATATTTGATCTCATCAAGTTAAATGTTTCTTCTTCTGATATAGATCACAATCCATCCATCTCTGCCAATCTCATGTAACTGTTTTCCTTGTCCTCCCAATAATTTTGTCAGAGAATCATCTAACATGTGAAGGGCCTTCCTTACTTTTTCCATAAATCTCCAGGATGCCTAGACATCACTAGTAGTGATCACTGGCATGAACCTAGATTCACTGAAAATGGGTGACATCTTCCCCTGCTCCCCACCCCCCCAGGTTCTTCGTGTAAAATATAATTTTAGTTGTGAAAATAAAAGGTATTTATGTACCCCTGTTCTGAATGAAACATTCTTAATGTAATGTAAACTTTATAATTTTCCAACTATTCTGCTCTGATAGTAATTCTAGCGCTGGTCTTTGGAGGTGACATATGTATTTACTATTAATGGGAATAGCAAGACCTAGGTGAGGAAGAACTACACCTCATATCAGTGGTATTTCTGCAAATGTACTAAAATTTTCACTAAGGAGCATGCATCTCCATATGAAAGTTATTTGCCACATTAATCGTCTTTAGCCATCTTGAGCATCGCTTTTAATTTCCCTAAGTACCAATGCCTTTATTGCTTTTTATGTCCCACTTTAGGTTATTGGAATGCACTACTTTTCTCCTGTGGACAAGATGCAGCTACTGGAGATCATCACAACAGAAAAAACTTCCAAGGACACAGTTGCCTCTGCAGTCTCAGTTGGTCTCAAGCAGGGGAAAGTGATCATAGTGGTTAAGGTAACAGGATCGTATACCTGCATGTTCTGGAAAGGTATCACATGACCCTTCCCTTCAGCTCACAATAAACAACAGCAATAATGATAATTATTATCATCATTAGTGATCATGTTTTACATGCATATATCACTTTATAGTTCGCCAAGCACTTTCGCATCCATCTTCTTATTTGATCATCATAACAACCCTTTGGGGTAGGCAGAGCAGCCATTATCCCCACTTGACAAATAAAGAAACTGGAGTTCAGAGGTTGAGAATGTCCCAAAGTCATACAACTAGTAGGTAACAGAATGTGATTAGAATCTAGGTCTTCTAACTTTTAGGCCTATGTTCTTTCCACTATGATATTTGGCCCCTCTTTGCAAATATGAGTAGCCAGAAGAGTAAGTCTTCCTTGGTATCATTTCTTCCACCTTGGCTATCACCATCACCTACTCTTCTGTTCCCCTCTGGCTGTTTGTCAGATGAGTAACTAACAGTACCGTGCCAGGGGAGCAAAACTAAAGTCGAGTTCTTTCCCAGGACAGGGCTTCCTACTGCCCTGCTTTTCTTGGAGGATGTCTCTGTTTCTACATTTAGTTTTAAAGCTGATTTGAAATTAAGAGCAAAGGACATCTTAAATTTTAAAATGATTCCTGAGTAAGGGCCAGTTAGCTATTTAATACTCCAATAATATCAGCTGCTGAGGTACTATTAAATTTTTATATCCTTTCATTTGGCAGGATGGACCAGGCTTCTATACCACCAGGTGTCTTGCACCCATGATGTCTGAAGTCCTCCGAATTCTACAGGTTGGTGTTACCTATTAAAACATTCTAGGATAAACTCTATTCTCTTAACTAGTCCTGTGGAACTTCAAACGTAATCCTAATCCTTACAGTATTGACACATAAAACATAGTGGGACATAAGCTCCCTGTCCACAGCCCTTTTTTTTACAATTGCATTTGCCCTGGATAACAAGATGTCCACATCCTAAACTAGGAGAAATTTAGCTTCAGAGATTACTCTGTATCCACTGCAGAGTAGCAAGCCCGTGGGTGTAGGCTTCTTTTTGTCTAAGGTGACTCCTCACCTGAGTCTGTAGTTCAGAGGCTTCTCCACTGGTGGCTGTACATGGCATGAATTGGTTGGTAGAAAGATGAGCCAACCAGCATATTCTAGGCACTTAACTGGTCATTGAGCTTCACCTTCAGTGGACTTCAGCCAATGCTGAAGAAGGGCAGGAAGGACAACTTTTTTGCCTTTCCATGGCTGTGTGCCCATCAAGCCTGGCTTTGACCTGAGTTGTGCTTTGTGCCCTCTGTTCTCTAGATGATGCACCTTGATTGTCATGATGGCTCCTTTTTGTCTTTTGCAGGAAGGTACTGAGCCCAAGAAGTTGGACACTCTGACTACCAGCTTTGGCTTTCCTGTGGGTGCTGCCACACTTGTAGATGAAGTTGGTGTTGATGTAGCTCAGCATGTATCAGAAGAGCTAGGCAAAGCCTTTGGAGAACGCTTTGGTGGTGGAAACCAAGAACTGCTGAAACAGATGGTTAACAGAGGTTTCTTGGGTGAGTTAACTCAGCTAACCACAAGTTTCCCTAGCAGTTTTAAGATAAAGGAATTCCAGGGGACCTAAATGGAATAGATGGGTTATTAAAGGTGGAATCAAGGATTGGATAAAATTCTAAAAGTGATTCCATGAGAAGCTACTTTTGGTGGCAGCTCAAGATCAACTTTTGTCTGCGTAGCTAAAGGGCAGTCTGCTGTGCTCACAGTAATCCCTTGACATGGTTGGATAAATGTTTCTATGTACCAGACAGACAGGCATGTACATTTTACGGCAGACTTTGTGAATGCTTCTGTAATCCAGCATGAAGAAAAGGTGTCTTTAAGTTTTGCTTAAAATCTCTAGGCTTACATATACGGACATAAAGACTAGGGCCTGATTGAGGCACCCTGGCTAAGTCACTTGCAGTGGTCAAGTTAACAAAACAGCAGCAGGGCCAGGAATAAGACCTTGGTGTCTTAGGGGCCAGATCTTTGCTTTGGGATGTCCCAAAGGCTGCACTAATTATCTAGTCTTAATATTTTTCTTCCTTTACTAGCTGCTGTTCCCTAAGAGAAGATTGCAGCTTTCCTTGGTTAGAGATACAAATTCAAGAATGGAAAATTAGAATCTCTTAACATCAGTATCCTTTAGAGTAAAATTCAAATTTTATCTTTCTTCTACACTATACATGCTCGATTTTGATTTATTTGTGTGTCTCCTCTCCCCTGCTAGATTATTTTTATATATTCCTCAGCACCCAGAATACCACTTTGCACATAGGCACATAAGAAATGGTGATCCTCCATCATCTAGTCTTCTTAGGAGGCTAGTAGGATAAGGATTCAGGTAATAGCCTAAGAATCTAGTGATTCTTTCTTACTATCTCCTCCAGGTCGCAAGTCTGGAAAGGGCTTTTACATCTACCAGCCAGGAGTGAAAAGCAGGAATTTGAATTCTGGTGTGGATGAAATTCTGGCAAATCTGAAGATGTCTCCTCAGCCTGAGGTGTAAGTCAATTGGGGTGCCCCATGTGAAAATGCATTTCTCTAGCAGGGAAAAGAATAATTTTTTCTGTGATCTCACAGTGCTTAATAGTACACTTTTCAAACACTCTCCTATACACTGTTTGGTTTTAAGAGGGTTTGATATCAATCTATCCAACTTGCAGAATCAAATTAAGATTTCTGCTCCAGAACAGGTAGAAAGACTGACTCCATTATCCCATTCCTAGGAATAAAAAAACCAACCTTTGTATTGACATTGTGAATAATTAGCAGTTAGTCAACAAAGAATTCTTTATAGTATTTTAGGCATTTACAGCCCCTCTGCTGTGACCTGCTTTCTTTTTCCTGGTAGAGGGCCTTATACAGAGAAAGTAGGATTCGTGAACAAGTCCTCTCAAATTAGAAGCCTGGAGTTATGTTCAAGCCCTAAAGAAAATCAGCACAAACCCTTTGATGAATGTTTGAATTTAATTTAAATCCAATTATCATTCATTACTTATGTGCATCCATCTTTTCATCCCTTTGAAGGGGATATTCCTCAAACTAATTGCCTTTCCTGTTGGCAGCTCCACCCCAGAAGAAATCCAGTACCGATTAATAACAAGGTTTGTGAATGAGGCAGTCATGTGCCTACAAGAAGGGGTCCTGGCTTCCCCTGAAGAGGGAGACATTGGGGCAGTCTTTGGCCTTGGCTTCCCACCTTGTCTTGGAGGTTTGTCTACTTCTTGAAGATTGATATTGCTGTACTGTAAACGTTCCTTTTGTTCTTTGCCTCAGTATCTGATATCTGTTGTCTCTTTAGGTCCCTTCCGTTTCTCAGATCTGTATGGTGCCCAGAAGTTGGTGGACCGGATGAGGAAATATGAGGCAGTCTATGGAAAACAGTTCACCCCTTGCCAACTACTAATTGACCATGCAAACAATCCTACCAAAAAGTTTTATCTTTGAGCAGGCATGGTGTGCGGGACATACACATAACCCCCAGCTTGGAGGTAGTGCTTTCTCCAAATGCAGTATCTAGGTTTGTCTAGGTAACTTCATGGGAAAACACACTCAACCTTTGCAGTCTAGCTCCTGGTTAAAGTGCCTTATGTTCTAACCAAACCTTGGTGGCTCCCAGTTCCACCAGCTGTGAATTGGGTATGTTGCACTTCACTTTGAAAGATGGGACTCAGTGTACTCTAGCTTCTAAACCCTCGTTGGTCTGCACAGCAAGAGCTACTACCTTTGCTGCCAGTAGCCTGCAAAGCCAATAGCAGGACTGATTGATTCCTTCCAGAATGACTTACATCTAACAATAAAACCAAACTTTATAAGCCTCACCACTTTTCTTTTCTCTTTATTAAACCTCCCCTTTTGAACAGCTGCTTCCTGGAACCAACAGACACAGAATATTTCACTTTAAAGAAGGGTAGAATCCAGAACACCCCTCAGATCTTCCATCAGTACCTTGTGGAAAAGGCCATACAGATAGAAAGTGGAGCTTCATGGCCATTCCTTTTAATGACCCCAAGGATATGTAGATCCAAGTCTGTCAGTGAATATTATTTGTACCTCAGGCTTTCCCTGCTACATCCCTGGCTCCTCACTAAACTGTGCTCCCCTGCAGCTCTGCTTACTGCAGAGAACGTACTGCTCTAGAGAACTAAGGGAAAGGGGAAACAGAATGGAGCTCTTCTCACCACCAACTGCCATCACCCACATATCCTTCTCCACATTTGATTACCCCGTACCATTTAATTTCTCTACCCCTCTGCCTCCTTAAAACAAGGAATCCCCATGGAGGGTGAGTACTGGTGAGGAAGGCTTTGAGTACAGGCCTGGAGACAGGCCACCTGTCATCTAAGAACCAGCCTGGCCCAGTTTGGAGAAGCCAATCACCAGATTGCCCACGTGGGGATGAACTCTTTGATCATGACGCTTTGAGACCATTTAAATCATGGAGGGGATGCTATCTGTAGCAGGGGAAGAAGCCCCAGCCCCACTAAATCTGATCTTCTGTGTATTGAAGATCTTGGGCCCTACAAGGCCAGGCCCTTGCCCCAGGCACCAACAAAGGGACACATTACATACAACCTTATGATCTCCCTCCCTTAAGAGAACAGAAAGAAAATATACTTAACCTCTAGGCCTAGCACACACGTACAATTCCACTTGTACCCTTCTGCAGGATCTGCAGTATTTATTTCATCGATCTATTAAAATTCCTTAACCAGAGCCAACTCTCCCAGCTATAACATTCCTAATAGTCACTATTTGGGCTTCTTTCCCAAGAGCCAAAGCCTCCAGCGTGGCCAAGAGGAAGAATGGAACCTAGACCCTTTAAAATATGAAGAAATAACTATCCAGGCAGCCTGATGGGGTAAGATTATAAGCTGGTCTCCCATGGGTACTTGGCTGGCATATGACCCAAAACAGAGTGAAGTTATTCCTTCAGGGGCTTGGTGGGGCTGGTTTGAGAAGTACATGCAGGTATCCAGAGCTGCATTCCTGTGTTTTGTATTGTAGATGAGTACACAGACATTTCTATGAATGCAGACCCTGCTCCATGTTAATGCACTCCAGCACTCAGTTGGGATCATAGATCTAGAGCCGAAAGAGCCCTTAAAAGTTACCTAATCCAACCTTCTTATTCTGTAAATGAGGAGTTTAAGGCCTAGAGAAGTTGTTACTTAATGTCAAACAGGTAGAAAGAGTAGAACCAGGATGACTCCAAGTTCAATTTTGTTTCCCTTCTATACCAAGAGGTCTATGAACCTTGAAGCCAAGGTACTAGAAAATTTTTCCTGAGCTTCTGTGGCTTAACAAGTCTTTCCCCCACCCCCTCCATCTTTTTGTCCTCAGTTGGAGACACTGAATAAGGTACTTATGAGGTGACTACAAGTGATAGAAATCCCACAAATACCCATAGTAATGACTTCCTGGCTGAGAGAGAAGGAAATGCTGTAACAAATAGGATCTAGCTTTAAGGGAAGGCAGGAGTAGTATTAATTGAAAGAAACCTGGACTCGAATCATAGGTGTTGAAAGGGATGCTAGAGGTCACTTCATCCAGCCTGACTGAATGACTGGTTCTTAAGCTAGCTTGGCTCTGAAGCCGTTCACAGGAGGGGGTGCATCCAGGCAGTGCTCTTAAAGTCTTGTCTTCCCAGTTCTATTACAAGCAGCCAGAGAAGAGGAATCGTGGCCAAGTCCCTTCCTCTACAAGCTTCAGTTTTCTTATTGGGACCTATACAGTCCTTTCTAACTCTGTCAATGAGCCTATGATCCTACAGTTGTGCTCAGTAATAATTATTCACAGGGAAAGGTGACTAGAGAAAGGGGATCTGGGATGTGAATAATGCACAGGGGACAGGCTAAAGCAGGCTCTAAGTTTGCTTGACCCTAAGTGCTTCCAATTAGTGAGTTAAGGATGGAGGAAGAAAGGCAGGAAAAATACGGGCGTTTGGAAATAGCTTGGTTCTCAGGCTGAGTACCAAGAAATACCTTGGGAAGCCTGGTGTTTGAGTGCAAGATGGCCATCTTTCTCCCCTTGTCTCTACTTTCTTATTTTAATCTAGGAGTTTGGATCATGGGAAAGGTCCTCCCAGAAATGGGAAAGATCTGGGAAGATTGCTACGTCACTCTGTTGGACAGTGTTGGGCTCTGAGGGGAGGGCAGAACCATGCAGGTGTGCACATTTGTGTTAATACCATTTGTAGCTTCTCCATGTGAAGTCTCTAAAGAAAAGAAATTGTGCTAAAGTCCTGGTGGTAGAACCCATGACTAGCTCCATGGAGCCCTGTGGAGCACTTGATCTTCATGGCACTGCCTCATTAGAATCTGGGTCCTTAGGGATCCGATCAGTACCTGGGGCAACTTTAGGAAGAGCTCCTTTCATACCTTGAAGAGGCCCCGAAACATTCTTATTGTCTGACCTTAGGACAGGCTACTCAGATCTTGGGCCTCCAACCCTTGATGAATTGCATGATCTTCTTGACTTGCAACTTGGTGAGGTGGAAGTCATCAGCCAGGATGTCCTCACTGAGCTGTACAAAGATACTGCCATCTATGCGCTCCCTAGAGAAGAAGTTCACCACATCCTCTGAGAGGCCAATGAAGCGCAGACTCCGAGAGACTTCCTCCAGAGAGAGTGCAGATAGATCAGCTGGAGGCTGCCAAGGGGTGTTGTCCCTGCCCACCCGGCCCACTGCCCCTTCCCGGGGGCTAACAGGAGGCACATCCAGGCGCCCCTGGGTGAGGTAGAGCCGTGCCCCGCCTCCCTCTGGTCCCTGTAAGACAGTAGGGGACAACGGGGTGGGCATCCGCCGAAGCATCAGGCCATCTGGCTCAAAGGCCTTGGTGGGACAGAGGGGTGACAAGGGCCCAGGCCTGCCCACTGCTCTAGGCTCCTGATATCGTAGCAGGTCTGGTTCTGGGGAGCTACCCTGCCTCACTTCAAAGGGATCAAAGGGTTCCAGGGCTGTTTCTTGCCACTCAGAGGATGAAGAGGAGGAGGTGGGGCAGGAGGGGGAACCAGAGGAGTAGGCCTGACTGGAGGAGACAGGACCTGGAGAATAAGTAGGGCTTGAGGATGAAGTGGGGCCAGGGGTAGAAGTGGGACCAGAGGAAGAGGAAGAGGAGGAGGAGGCAGGACCCGAGGAATAGGTGGGACCAGCAAATGGATTGAGGGCCCCAAAAGGAGCAAAGCGTTTCTGAGGGTGTGAAGGCTTAGGAGGAGGGGGACAGCTGTGGTATGTCTTGTTGGGTGTCTCACCCCTAAGTAGTAGTGTAGATCGGCTGTTTCCAGGCTCAGGATAGGCCCAGGAGGCCTGGCTGGGCTGTGTTGTAGAGGGGAGGGGGCCTGGAAGTGGGCGACTAGAGCAGTCACCCACCTTGCAATCACCCCAGGTACAGGGGTAACAGTAGAGAGAGTATGAATCTGGGGATGGGGAGCAGCTGCCACTCCGAGAGCCAGATCTGGGAGATTGAGGGAGAGGAACAGACAGACAGCAGAGGCAAGGCAAGGTAGAGATACAGATAAAGAGAAAAGGAGAGTAAGTGGTCAATATATTCCTGCATGACCCAAAACTTTGCCCCTGTTAAATAAGGTCTCATTGCTCTGATCCCAAAGACACAGTTCCCTCACCCCCACCACAGAGGAGAATGTGGAACCCCAGTGGATTTATTTCCAGGACCCACCTGGGGTCAGAGCACTTATGTCCTGTCCAGCTCACACAGGTGTTCGTGGAACCTCAGAGCTGGAAGGGACATTAGAGATCACAGGATCATAGATTTAGAGCCAAAAGGGATCTTAGAGGTCACCTAGTCCAACCCCCTCATCTTATAGATGAGGATCTAAGGGTCAAAGAGATCATTGCCTTGCCCAAAGTCATTCAGCTACTTCATGACAGGGAAAGGATCAGAACCCAGGTTTCCTGATTCCCAGTTCAGTGCTCTTTCCATACTGCCTTGGTTGTACATGGATCTTTGCCCAAAGAGCCAAATGACCCAAGGGAAATGCTTCCCCTTGGGTGAGGCTTCCCTAGGAGGGGCCCAGGAGCCCAAAGGCAGGAGACCAGAGCCATAACCTAGACAGGGAAAACAAGCTTTCGCCCCACCCTCACCCCCGCCCCTCCCCCCCACCCCCGGGGCTAACATAAAGGGTACCTTCTCCCTGGATGGCCTGCTTCCTTGCTAGGAAATTCAAAAGGCCTCCTCCCAAAACAACTTCCCACATGATAGGCCTGTCCTCTACACAGCCACACATCCCCTTCCCTCCCCCTAAATTTGTCCCAAGCTCAATTTCAACTAGTAAAAGTTTTGAAGGGCACTCACCCATCATGTAGACCAGAAGAGTAATACGAGAGGCCAGGACTAGGGGAGTGAGCCGGCTGAAGCTTGGGAAAGCGTGGTGGGATAGGAGGACTGCCTGGGGGCCGGCTGCCCCTTGGTGGTACTGGTGGGGCATTGAGTAGGCGACACTCTTCCTTGACCTGGAAACATAAAGCCCTGCTACCAGGCAAGTGCTCAAACACATTGGCCAGCTGCTGGCCTCTCCCTGAGACACCCAAGCCACATAGCATCATTCAGGATCCTAAGGGACAGCATTAGCTCCCAACTGCTCTGTAGAGCATCCCCATAATGGACGTGGATATATAAAATGGTTCTCTTAGCCACCTGTCACCAAAGCCTAATCCATCCCCTTTTAGTCCCCTCCCTGGGGCTCCATTGCCCCCACCTCTGTAACCCAGAGTCCCTTAATAGTTGCAAACCAAAATCTGCTTTAAAACACAGAGAATTTTTTATAAAATGATTTTTCATAAAAGCTACAAGGTGGCACTAGGCCCAGAGTCTGCAAGACCAGAGTTCAGATTCTCTCTGAAACATTTACTGGCTGTGTGACCCTGGGCAAGTCACATAGCCTCTGTTTGCCTCGGTTTCCTTCTCTGTAGAATGAGGATAACAATAGTACCTGCCCTCTAGGGTTGATGTGAAGACCAAATGAGTTGATTTTCATAATGTACTTTGCAAGCCTTAAAGTACAAGTTAAATACCACCTATTATTATCATCAAAGAAGGCTAGTGACACAGCTGGATTAGGAGGAAAGAGAGGGAAAGAACAGAGAGAGCAGGAAAGAAGGTAGGAGCCTGGGAGGAAAGGGGCGAGCCCAGATTCTGCTTGGCCCAGATCCAGATAAGTGTGGCTCCTACAGCAACCAGGTACAACCTTATTCACCTCCCCAGAGGCTTTTCCTCTACTTTCTCCCTATCTCTCTCACCCTCAGGCTGTCTCTCTTAAATACACATGTGAACATATCCCTCTCATACCTACTTATTCATACATACACACACACACACACACACACACACACACACACACACACACCCCTACCCACTCACTTACTGCTGCCTTTCCATATGTACATATACTCTTCTGCCAAGTACACACATGCATGCCACCCTTCTTCCATCTCCTTCCATTCCTCTTGACACAGTCATACAAGAAATGCTTGATGACCTGGCCCCACAAGGCCAAGGGCTGCCCTCTTTCCTGTGGCCAGATCTAGGGGAAACTTGGTGTTGACAAACCCTTTTTATTGGCTAAAAAAGAAACCGAAACAGAGGCCAAGAGCGCCAGAGCTCTGGGGGGGTTAGGAGAGGGGAGGGGAGGAGAGGCTCCTCAAGAATGAGTAAGAAAAGTCTCAGAATTCCAGGGTTATCTCAAAGAACAGTTCCCCTTTCTCCATTCCCCTAGTGTGTTGGAAAAGTGGGTTGGATTTGAAGTCAGAGGACTTGAATTCAAATCCTATCTCTCAGACTCACTAGTTGTGTGACCTCAGGAAAGTCGCTTACTCTCTGGGCCTCGGTTTCTTCATTTGTAAAACAATGGGGTTGAAATAAACTCCAGGATCTCTTCTCCTTCTAAATCTATGATTGTATTGTTCTAGGATTTTTTCTGCCCTGTAACCTCAGGAGCCACCTATACGTGTTGTTGAGTCACGTCCACCTCCTCATGACCCCATTTGGGCTTTTCTTGGCAGAGATGCTGGAGTAGTTTGCCATTTCCTTCTCCAGCTCATTTTACAGATGAGGAAACTGAGGCAAACAGGGTTAAGTGACTTGCCCAAGGTAAATGTAAGTGGCTGAGGCCAGATATGAAATCACAGAGATGAGTCCTCCAGACTCCAGGCCCAGCCTAGCTGCCCACCTATACTTACCGCCTCTGATTTGGGAGGGACAGGGGGTGGGGGAACCTCTGTCTCCAGATGAGCAGTCCCAGCAAAAGAGATGAGGTCTGGCTGTCTAAGTCCTGCAGGTGGCTGCCTGCCCCTGCCCCTGCCCCCGCCCCCACCCTCTGGATGGGTCTCAGTTGCCTGGTGTGTCCACAGCTCCTCGTAGGGGATCTCCACCGGAGGGGCAGGTTCTGAGAGGCTGGCCCAGTCTGGACTCATGTATTCCTGCTCCCCCTCCCCAGTGGGGGGGTAAAGGCAGAGAGAAAGTTGGGGCAATGCTTCAGGCCTGGGGCCCTGCAAACAGAGCCTTGCCCTGCGGGGGCTGGCGCATTCCTCTGCCAGGTCTCCAGGGGCTTCCCGGACTGCTTTGGAGTACTCATCTGGGTCGAAGCGTTCATGGCAGTAGGAAGCACTGTCCCTAACCAGCTGTTCCACCTGGGGGTCACCAACCAGCAGCCCCTGGGGCAGGGTGAACCGGGGCATGTCAGTGAGCAGCAGGAAATGCAAGGGAGTTGGGCCCTCCCTGCGTAAGGCCAGTCCCAGTACCACTGTCTTGGAGATGATGCTGACTAGCTTGTAGCAGTGGCCTTCCCGGACAGGGTGCAGGTCATACGGGTTGCAGGGGGGCCGGCTGGGCACTAGCACATTGACAGGTAGCCGGACCCTCTCAATGATGGCCCTCACAGTGTGCTCACCCTCCTGCATCTGCAACTCCAGGGGACTCCGGGTACTGAACCGGCCCCGACACTGAAAGGGCAGGCTCAGGCTCTCATTGGTGCGGTGGTTCATACATATGAGGCAGGGCATCTTGCCTTTAATAGATTTGATGGTGCCCGCTGCTCCACTAGTGCCCAGACTACTGTTGATGCTCCCCATCCCTGCCAAAGACCCTGCCAAGGACCCAGCCCGGCCCAGTTTTCGGAGGATGGTAGTGAAACGGGAACGCTCCTTCGGGGTCTTCCCACAAAGGATTTCAGCTTGGCCCATGAGGGTGAGCTCATCACCCGCATGCAGGGTGAAGTTGTAGACCTCACTGTCCTCACTGAATTCCCCAGACACCACCTGGTGGGCAAGGACAAGACAATGAAAAGGAGGCAGCATTTTCTGGGGTGCTTCAGGAGAATAGCATGTCTGCCACCCAGGATACTCAAGCAGATCAGGGGAAGTATCCACCTGGGAGTACTTCCCTCCTCTCCCCCTCCCTTTCAAAGGAGCTTCACAGCAGGACTCTCTCCCTCTCCTCCCCAGTCATACATGTATACAAAGCTGCCAACTGGTCCTACTCTGGAAGGGTAAAGAAAAATAGAATTAAAATTATAAACAGAATTTTAAAATCTGAAACTGAAAAAAAAACCCTCAGCATTTTTGTATTAGGAAAAGCTTCAACAAGAATTTGCTCACACCCTCAGCTAAAGCAAGAGATACAATCAAGACAGGCATATTGACCCAGGGATGATGAGGTAAAGCCTACCCTGGGGTACATCTTGATGACCTCCAGAAAAGCCTTCTAGCCCAAGAGAAGGTTTGGAGGTGGGACTGGGGTTGTCAGTGTCAAGTGGAACTGGAATTAGGCTTATTCTACTTGGCCACAAAGGGAGAAAGAGGTGTGATGGGTAACTGTTGTATTAGGGCAAATCTAGGCTCCAGGTCAGGAAAAACTGCCTAACAATGAAAGCTGTCCCATGTGGAATGAGCCGCCTCAGGAAGGGATGGGTTTGCCCTGCCTGGTGTCTTTAATCGCACTTGCAGGGGATGCCAGGTTTTGATTCAGATATGGAGTCACAAGACTGTGACTCCTAACGTCCATTCCACTCTGGCAAGTTATTTCTAAGGAAAAATATACCAAACTCTTCCTGTCGCATTTCTTTTTAAAGAAATCCTCCTGAATCCTTCCCACTGAAACATGAGGACATGTCTTCATCTTCAATGGAAATGGAGAGCTAAGTGCTTTCTTCCTGATGTCAAAGGAAGCATGACTACGGCTGAGGGTCCCACCCAGAAGAATGTGGGGGCAGCTTGGGGGATGCTGTCTGCTAGGGGGCTGACCTTGACACTGAAGGTGATGGCCTCCATCACAAAGATGCGGTCAGGAAAGACACTGGCTACCTCCTCAATGCTGCTGAAATACTGTACTGGCTCCCGAACATCTCGAGCCTGCTCCAGAAGCTTGAACTTCCCTGTGGGAGGGACAAGAAGATGAGTCTAGTCCCACTATCCCCAGGGCCCTCTACCCTCTGAAAGGTGCTCTCAGACCCCAACATCCTCATAGCACCAACTTCTGTGCCATGAATCCCACTCCAGGTCACACTACCTGGAGATACCACATAAGGAGGCCCAGATGCTCTCAGGTGGACTCCCAACAGGGCGCCCCTGGGCTTAGACACCCTATGGGCCCATTATTGTGTTGTCAGCTTAGGAAAAAGCCCAGGCACAGGAGCTCTGGATAGTTGGACGCTCCCGAGTTATACATGGACAGTTTGTGAGTGAGTGTCTGTGCCAAGGAGTCAGAAGCACCAGAAACAGCCTGAAAGTCTGGAGCCCTGGGCTTTAGTCCCAGTTCTGCACTGCCTAGGCTTAGGGAAGCCATTTCAATGATCTGAGTCATGGTTTCCTCACCTGTAAAAGAGAGGATACTTTGGACTCTATTAATCAATGAACATTTATTAAGCCCTTACTATGTGCCAGGCATTGTACAAGGTCTTGAGGATATGGGAACAAATGATGAAACAGTCCCTGTCCTTAAGAAGAGACAGCATGTGTGTATGTGTATGTAGTTATATGTATGTACGAATTTATGTGGGCATGCACATTCATGTATGTACACTTTGTATTTTATGCACACATTTATATGTAGCATGTTCTAAAAGTCTTAGTGTCTTAATAGCTAAAAACTGCACGAACTCTTGTGGGACACTGTGTGTACATATACACATGTGTTTATTTAGGCATATTACATGCGTGCCTATCCATCATTTTTATTGTTCAGTTATGGACAACTCTTCACGACCCCATTTGGAGTTTTCTTGGCAAAGATACTGGAGTGGTTTACCATTTCCTTCTCTAGCTCATTTTACAGATGAGGAAACTGAGGCAAACAGTGTTAAGTGACTTGCCCAGGGTCACGCAGCTAACATGTGTCTGAGGCCAGATTTAAACTCAAGAAGATGAGTCTTCCTGACTCCAAGCCTGGTTCTTTACCCACTTTGCCACCTACCTGCCATCTGATAGGCTCTAGTGAGGTGGGGTTTTTTTTCTTTTTTTACTTGAGTATGTACCTAGGTAACCGGGAAGGAACCAGCAGACAGGGAGAGCAGACAGGGAGAGATTGAATATTAGGGATGGAGATGATTAAGAAGACAAAGATGTATAAAAATTTTAAAACCCACAGTGGCTATATTTTTAATGGAGAAAAACTGGAAGCAACCCATATATTCAATGATTGAGGCAAACCTGAAGAAATTGGGTTCTCCTCAGTGCAGAGGTCCAGAAAAAAATACCAAACTGGAAAAAAGGGAAAGAAAGAATGAAAATACCTACTGACTGTAAGTATATAAAAAAACAGCAGCAGAAAAGCAAACAGAAGAGGGTATAGCAAACAACAGGTCGTTGTAATTACTGTCACAATTTAGAAGCTGACCTTTATCAAGCACTTTGCGATCTGTAAAGTGACACATATGTGCATGTGTATGTGTATCATTTGATTGTCACTAGCCTGTGAGGTAGGTGTTATATTATCCTCATTTTACAGATGAGGAAACTGAGGCTTAGAGAGGTGAGTGATGTTCCCAGCTGGTGTCTATGGCTTTGATTTCAGGACTGGCAAGTTCAAATCCATAGAATTCAAGCTTAGGGCTTCCTGACTCCATATCCAACACTCAAATCCCATGCAACCTAGCTGTCTCAAGGTGCCCCACGAAGCTCTAAGTCAAGGACCATATCTTTCTAACCTTGATGAATAACATCATCTTATACATGGAGATGCTTAATTCATGGAACCCCAGCTCCCAGCACAGGACCTGGCTCATCAAAGGTGCTCAATAAATACTATATGGTTCCTATGGACTACTTGTGCTCTACCCATGGTAGAGCCTTCTGAGCGCATATTGGTCTGATCAGCTACAGTTGGACATGCTATACCTGGACCCCACAGAGTGCTGTCATTTGGGGCCTCTTCAAGAACAAAGGACTACAAGCAGACATTTGGGAATAACGATGGTACTCACGCCATAGACACAGACCTGTGAGATTTGACTGACCCAGCCACATTTCTACCAGTGGCTGGAATTTCTAAACCAGGAATTTCTATATTCCCCTAGTCTCTGAGTTCCCTGGGCAGGAGCACAGAATGGAGAGCTGCGTTGGAGAGGAAGAGATAGCAGAAAGCACCTCCCAACCCCTGTCCCGGCAGCCAAGTGGCACAACAGATAGAGTGCCTGGCCTGGAATTGGGAAGTGGTTCAGTTCTTTCAGTCATGTCAGAGTCTTCAACTCTTTTGGGAATTTAATTGACAAATTGATTTTCCATTTCCTTCTTCAGTTCATTTTACAGATGAGGAAACTGAGGGAAACAGGGTTGAGTAACTTGCTCAGCATCACCCAGTTAAGAAATGTCTGAGGCTAGATTTGAACTCAGGAAGATGAGTCTCCCTGACTCTAAGTCCAATGGTCTATCCACTGAGTCACCTAACTCACTGGAATCAGGAAGATCTGTTCAAATCTAGCTTCACTCCGTAGCTGTATAACCTTGGATAAGTCATTTAACCTCTGTTTGCCTCAGTTTTCTCATCTGTAAAATGGAGATAGTAGTAACACCTATCTTCCAAGGCTATTGTGAGGATCGGATGAGATCATTATAAAGCACTTAGCATAATGCCTGGCACATAGTTAAGTGCTATGTAAACATTATTAGTATTATTATTAGTCAGACTAGGGCCCTCCTGGGAAGAAGGGGAAGCTTTTCACTAGCCCCAGAGGACAGACAGATTGGGTTAAGGGTGAAGAGGATTCTAGTGCTTAATAGATGACAAGAAACCAGGAGGTCAGATGTTGGAGCTGAGCCCCCATACTTAGACCAGTGGTCTCCTCAGATGAAGGTCAGAGCAACCCCCACACATAGCCATACCCAGAGGGAGAGAGGGTAGAAAGTCTACCCCCTGGCCAGGGAGGGACTAGGAAGAATTCATCCCATTATCCCCAGCCTAGCTGGGAAGGGCCAAAGTCAGAGGACTAGACAGGGAACGTTCAGGCTGATTCAGACAGAGAAGCTGGGGGAGAGGATGTGGTCAGGAGAATCAATGTAACCATGGTGCCTGATCCACTCCTTCCTCCTCCTAGCCCAGCGAATAGCTTCCCCATCAGTTGAGCTGGTGGAAGGAGTAGAAGGTGTTTTCTGTCCTTGGGGCATAAAGCAGGAGCCCCTAACCTCTCCCCTTGCCCCCTGACCCAAGCCCAGCTGCTTGTGTGTGTGTGTGTCCCTCTCCTCTTCCCACCTCTATCCAGCTGCAAACCATTCTCCCTTCCCCCAAGCCCCGCCAGAAGGAGCTGTTCTGACCAGAGTCTGTGCCTGGACTAGGAGATACCAATCCACCTCCCCTGAGGGATGCCTGTGCTACCCACAAGCTACTTGTCAAAAACTGCCCTGTCACTCATTAATCAGCCTTCGCATTTTTCTTGTGCTTTAATGCAGATACACTATCTGTCTTATTTGATTGAGAGTCCCAAGATGGTTTTATTCCCTCTCTATGTCCCCCACCCCACCTAACCCAGAGCCAGCACGTAGATGGAGCACTGGACTTTCAGTTAGGAAGACCCAAGTTCACATCTGACCTCAAACGCTTCCTAGCTGTATAACCCTGGGTAAGTCACTTAACCTCCTCTTCAGTTTCCTTATCTGTAAAGTGGGGATAATAATGTCTATATCCCAAGGTTATTGGGAGGATAAAATGAGATATTTGCATTTTGCAAAGCTTAAAGTGCTATTTAAATGTCAGTTGTTGCTATTATTATGACCAGGTGTTTAGTAAAAGTTTTCTGAATGAATGGATGGATTTTGCTTGGCAGGAAAATCAACCTCATGCCCCACTACTATAGAATGTTAGTGCTAGAAAGGACCTCAGAAATCTATTCTACTCCTCTCATTTTACAGATAAGGAAACTGAGGCCAGAGAAGTTAAGTTACTTCCTCAAAGTCAAATAAAGGTACCCAGCTGGTGACTGCCAATCTCCCCGTCCACCTGCTACAGCCAAGAGCCAAGCCCCAGGGTCTAGGAACCAAAGCCCCAATAAAAGGGAGATGCCTTCCACCCGACCCAACCAACAGGGTCCCTGGTCCCCTCTGTCCACTCCTAAACTCCTCCTTTTTTCTTTCTCTTCCTCCTGTGTGGTGAGGAGAACGGGGCAGTCCAGGTCCCTTCTCCCCTCTCTGAGCTCCATATCTCATTATTAATTCATCGAGCGGAATCAGTGTCCGGCTGACCACACTTAGTGCTTCATTATCCCCTCCCCGGCTGCTATAGGGATCCCCTCCCCCACCCTCTTATCTCCAACCTCCTCACTCTTTCCCCTGCCTGCCTGCCTCCCCCACACCCTGTCAGACATCAGCACCCAACTTTGGAGACCTGGATTCTGGGCTCTCCTAGCTCATCATAAGCCACTGTACTCCTTCCCTACTCAGATCGCCACCCCAAAGTGTGGTCATCTCAAGGGGAAGAGGGAGGAAGGAGGAGAAAGGGGAGGCAGAGAGAGGGAGGAAGAAGCAGGTGACCAACTAGGGTTGGAAGAAGTGCACCCTGGATGAGAGTGTTCTGCTCTCTGGCCCCTTGGGAGACTCCGGGCTTGGCAGACAAAACTATAAAGAGGGCTGAATCCCTGAACTTGAATTGCAGCTGAGAGGAACCATTCCAGCTGAGGGTGCAGACCTGAGATTTTCCACCTCAGGTCAATCTAGACTCTCCCACTGACCTGCAGAGGAACGGCTGTCTCCTAGTTTGGATAGCCCTTCACCCAAAGACCTCAGGACAGGTCCTGGGATCGTAAAGGGAGGACTATTCCTGAAGTTATGGAGTCTACACAACGTCAGAGCTAGGAGGAAACTTAGAGATCACCTAGTTCAATCTCATCTTACAGATGGGGAAACTGAGGCACAGAGAGGTGAAACGCTTTGCTCAAGGTCATATACTCACTTGGTAGAGTCAGGGCTAACAAGAACTCAAACTTCTATGCTGTGAATATAAAGAAGAGTTCTGATTGGGGGACAGACCAATGAGCTCCAAAACTTCCACACAGGGAGGACGCCCAGGCCATCTATATGTCCCACCTGGCTACACTCCTTTGAACTTTCCATCAGGCCCCAGGTACTTTCTTCTCCTTGCTCCCCCAACCCCACCTTTTTAGATTTACTTCCCTAACTAGACACTCCTTGAGGGCAAGGACTGTCCTCCTTTTTCATACTTGTCTCCCTGATGTTTAGTATATTTCCTGATACATAGGAGGCACCTAAACATGTTCATTAATTATTGAATGTTGTCACCATTTTATGGAGGTAAAAACTGAAGTTTTGAGAGGGTCAGTGGTTTGCTCAAAATCATATCCTTGGGGGGCATCCAAGCCAGGGTTTGAATCCAAGGCCGCTTGACTCAAAGTCAAATGTCCTTACTACTACATTAGTATCTCTCAAGGCTAGAGCTTCTCCAAGAATTTAACAAGTACTAACCAGTCTGGAAGCAGCTAGATGGCTCAGCACATAGGGCACCAGGCCTGGAGCCAGCAGGATCTGAATTCAAATTTGGCCTCAGACAGTTATTAGCTGTGTGACCCTGGGCAAGTCACTTAACCCTATTTGCCTCAGTTTCCTCATCTGGAAAATGAGTTAGAGAAGGAAATGGCAAACCAATCTAGTGTCTTTGCCAAGAAAACCCCAAATAGGGTCACGAAGAGTCAGACATAACTGAACAATTAAATAACAAGTCTGAACCCCACCAGGGCACCTGCAGTGATGTACTTGGTCAAGATAGGCTGTACCTAAAAGTTACTTTTAAGTGGCTGTTACTTGTGTGTGTCAGTCAGCTACATTAAGAACAAAGTGCCAAGATTACCCCTCTGGTAACATCTGTCCCTGGTCATTCTGAAACAGGAAGGGGATTCCTGCATTCAGCAGTGCCTGGGGCATTGTCTTGGCTCTGCAGGGCTGCTCAGGACGCTTAGGCTGTCCATGAGGCTACCTAGCAGGCCAGAGTCTGTGCCCACCTGCAGTACACACAACCCCCAGGAAAATGGCACAAAAAGAGAAAATGCCATGAAGGGAATGGAATCAGCCCATGGCAAGGTCCTCAGAACACGGACCCTCCAACTACTCACAGCCCTTTCCAAATAAGTGACAGCAGGAAGGGCCCTGGCCTCTAAACAGGAAACCAGATAGGAGCACTGTTCTGCCTCTTACTAGCCTTGAACAAGTCACCTACATTTTATGAGTCTCAGTTTCCTCATTTGTTAAATAAGGAGTTCAGACGAAATAGCTTCTAAGACCTTCCAGCTCTAAGTCCATGATCCTGGGGTTTTGCCATTCTGTGCCCTCCTTCACTGGCAAGATGGAAGCCTGACTGTTCATCCCATCCCAGCCCCAGCTTCCCTTTGGTCTTCCTCCCAGACACCCCAGCTGGCATCTTCCTGTATCTCTCCCAGGCCCCAGGCCCTACCTGGGTACTGCAGTGGGATATCGATCTTGGGCCCGATGACATAGTGCCCTTCCTCCAGGCTGTGGGCCGTCACCGTTGTCCACTGGCGGCAAGAGTGGATGAGCAGGACATCCTGTTGGCTCACCCCCTCCACATACTCCCCTGGGTCAGGAAGGAGAGAGAGAAAGAACAGACTCAGCAAACAGTGATATTCACTTCCACCCTCCCCTAGGAAGGCCTCAGATTGACCCTCTCCCAGGGGCTGAACACTATTATGTCTAGTCCTCAGCTGGGCATTCAAGCCCAGGGACTACTCCCCACCCCCACCATTCACTGTCCAGTTGGTCATGGTGAAAAGAGCACAGACAACAGAAAGGCTGCCAACAGAAACTGGCTGGATTCATGTGGCAACTCCGAGCCATCTTCCTGCCCCTCTGAAGGGTCCCTTCCCAGTAAGGGAGCTGTCCCTCCCTTCCTCTGGGCCCATCTAACAAACAGCATCCTCCATCCCTCATCAGGCTGAGATCTCTGGGAAGTGTCAGATGGGGTGAGCTGTCAGGACACCCCTCTCACCCCATTTACATTAACCTGACTTGTGATAGCATCAGTATTTCATCAGGAGATTCCCAAAGAGGAACTTCTTGTTCAGCTACCCTCTTCTTGGTAACTTATGGTCTCAGGAAGTTGCTGGGGCACTTTAGAAAAGCCCAGGGTCACATGGTTTTTATGGGAGAAGAGGCAAGACCCGAACCCAGGAATTCCCAGGTCTAATGCCAGCTCTAGGCATGAAGCTGTGCTGCCTCAGAGAATATGAGCCTCAAATTGTAGTCTACAATTAGTGACAAGTGGCTTGAATTCCCATTCAACGCATGCATTCATTCAAAGGCTCCATCTCCGATTCACCCCTGAATTCTATGAGAGGAGACTCCCCAACTTCATTAAGAATAAGATTTAGACTTGGAAGGAGCATCCAAGAACACCTAGTTCAACTCATTTATTTTACAGATGAGGAAGGCAAGTCCTGAATCCCAGGGAAGGAAACGAACTGGCTTCCTTGCAGGTAGCAAACAGTAATCAGTATTTAAGCTGTGGTCTTGGACTTTAAATCTGAAACCCAGCAATGCTTTGAAGAAGAAACTCCCTCTCCCAGCACCTCTGGCTCCCTTCACATCTCTCCCACTTTTCCTGGCCAGGAAGACACCAGTAATGGGGGGAGGGGAGAGGGGAACAGAATCAGAAGAAAAGAGGGAGGGAGGCACGGAGGGAGGGAGGAAAGGAGACATTGGCCAAAGATTGTTAAGAGAAGAGGGATATAGGGAGGGGCTTGGACCAAGTGGGTTCTCTAACCCCAGCAACTGTTACCAGGGCAGCAGGAGGGGCCTAGAATTTTCAGTCTGAAGGACTTCTCCTGGCAGCTATGGGCATGGTGGGGGGTGGGGAGGAGAAGGGGACACCCTCCCTATTTCTTCCCTGCCAGGAACCAAAAGGCTCTGTCGGCTTCCCTCTTATGACTCCCCCAAAAGGATAACTACTACCCAGTTAAATTCTTTATCACTTGGGACTTAAGGAAGGACCAGCCTATGCAGAGAGCATGCCTGGGGTGGTATGATCTTTTAAAGGAATGGCCCAACAATTTAATCATAGTCCCCTGCCCCTCATCCAGCTGCATAACCAGGCTGGGTACTGTGGGAAGAACGCTGGATTGGCAGTCAGAAGTCCTGGGTTCGAATCCCAGTTCTGTTACTTCTCACCTGTGTGACCTTCCTCAAATCAACTTCCTTAGGCATAAACAGATGGGACTCTTCCTAGTTCAGAGGCCCCTTCATTCCATGATTCTAGCACTCCCACGAGGTTCCAGCTTTGTCATCTACCCTGGGTAGGGCTGCTTACCCAGAGCCACATGCAGGCGTCTCAGTGGGAGGTAGACACCTGCTCACTCTGACCCACAGGCCCACTGGTCCTAGGACGCTGTTACCTACACGACCTGCTGATGTGCACTGCTGTGGGCATACACGGAGGTCAAGAGGGTCTAACCCCTTCATCTTATAGATAAGGAAATAAGTAAGCTTCAAAGGTATGATTTGAACCCAGACCTCTGATCTACAGCCAATGCCCTTTCCACCGTACTGACAGCCTGCAAGGACACACACAGCACACACCCTCCTTCCCACCTTTCCCAGCCTCATCCCTAAGTCCTTGGGGAGGGAGGGCCATACTCAGCACAGAGCCGTGTGGGTTGGGAGGAGGGGCTGGTGGGCCTCTCTGCCCCATTAGCATTCCGGGAAGCGAGTGTGCCAAGGCTGGCCAAACCCCTATTCTTCTCTTATACAAAACTCCCAGCCAGGCAGCCAGGCCCCATCTCCACTTCCCCTCCCCCTGCTCACCCCAGCCAGGCAGCCTGAACTCCCCTCTCAGCCAGGCATCCATCCCCTCCTATTCCTCCTTCTGCAAAGTAGTTCGCCCCTCTCACCTCCCCAGGCTGGACTGGGGTGTCCGGCCACAAGAGAAGGAAGCAGAGAAGGGGGAGAAGGAAAGGGAAGGGGCACTGGAGACACGAGAAGGGGGAGGGAGCCCAGAGATGCCACAGGACAAGGGAGGTACAGGTGGCTTCGAGCTGATTGTTGGGAGAAGGGTGTCAGGGATAGACCCGGCAAAGACAGAGGCGGGCCTGGGAAAGTGAAAAGGGTCGGAGGAATGGGGAGTGAGAGGAGACAATGCGGGCGGAGAAAGGTGAAAGGACAGAGGGACAGAAGGACAAAGGGAGGCTGAGGGAGAGGCAGGAGGGGCCAGAGGATAGATGAGAAGAAAAGGGGCCCCCGCTGGGAGCAGGGACGGGGCGCTCCCGGGACTGGGCTCGGAAAGAAAGAACAACTTTCTCGGGACCCCACGAAGCCCAGCAGAGCAGCGCACCCCCCGCCCCTCTCCCCCCGGCCCCACCTGCTTCAGGTCATCCTCAGCCTCCCCTCCCTCCTCCCTCTTCCCGCCTCCTTTCCTCCCTCCTCTCCCGAGTTCCTCGACGGTGGCTGTCTTCTGTCACTCCAGCATCCTGGTCCTGGCTCACCTGGTCCCCGGGACTTCCCCTCCCCCTCCTCTCCTCTCCCGTACCTGGCCCCAGGCAGGCGAGAGTGGGCAGACGGCAGCGGCTGACGATGAGGTCCAAGGGGAAAGCCCCCATGCTCCAGTGGAGACCAGCTAGCCCGGCTGCCAGCTTCTCCATAGCATCGCTCCAAAGGCTCAAGTCCGGGGGCGCTCAGGAAGCGGGGACCAGCCAGGGGCTCAGATGGCACGGTGCCAGGGGCTGCCCAATGCCCTCCTCCCCACCCACGACCCCCGCTCCGGGAGGCCAGGGCCAGCCAGAAGCAACATGCTCCCCCTGCTCTCACTGCCAGCACCTCCTCTAAACCCCTTGCTGCTCAGAAAGCCCACCATCCCTTTGGGCCCCTCTCCTCCCCTCCTTTAATTATCCTCCTCCGGACCCAAGCCCCACCTCCCCTTCCCAAGGCCAGCCCTCTCCTCTACCCCACCCCCTCCTCCATCTCTCCCTCCCAGCTTCCCTTCAATCTGCCCCCTTAGTTTCCCCTCCCTATCATTCCACCCCTCCATTCGCCCTCCCTCTTTCCTCACTCTTCCTCTGTTTAACCCTTCTCACTTCATCCCTCCCCTCTGCTTTTTTCTCTCATTCTCCTTTCTTTCCCCCTGCCTTTCTCTAGTTCCTTTTTCTAATCCCGGGAACATCTCCCCAATCTTTCCTTGCCACTTTCCCCTGCCTCACTTAGTGCCCTCCTCCCTTTTTCCTGGCGTCGGAGCTTTACTCTGGGTTCTTCTCTCATTCTTTTCTCTCCTTTACTCTCTTTACCCTCCCACATCCCCTCCTGAAGTGTTTCCCAGGTGTCTCCCCTTGTCTTATTTCTCCTGCCACCCCCAATTTATATGCAGCTGAAATCAAGCTCCAGTGACATCAGAGAGAGCCTTGAAGGTAGAAAGAATAGGACTGTAGAAATTAGCACTGGAAAGGACCTTGAAAAAGCCAATTCAATTTGAGAAAATGTATTTTGTGCCTACTCTGTTCAAGGGTCTGTTTTAGGCTCAGGGGTACAAAAGAGATGAGAAGCCTGCCTTCAATAAGCTTGTGTTCTACTAAGGTAGCAAAATTCAACAAGTAAATAGGTAAGTAAGTTCAAAGACACCTTTGGTAAGGAAAGAACATTAACTGGGGAGAGCTAAGAAAGCATTTTGGAGAAAGCAGGCGCATAGAATGTGGGAAAAAAAGATCAGAGATGTAGAGGGGAAGGGAGCTCAGAGGATGTCTAGTTCAACCCCTTCATTTTGTAGATGATGTTGCATGTCCTGGGTTCTCGAAGACGACCCTGACAACAGGAAGGTGATGCCTTGACAAGCAAGTGAATTGGATTTAAGTGGGGCAGGGCTGTGCAAAGACACCAGCCTCACTTTTTCCTCCAGAGCATCTGGGCCCAGTGGCAAGATATAGATGAGGATGACTGGAAATGAGGCTCAGAAAGTGAGAGACTAGCAAGGGTCTCACAGTTAATATGTGTCAAAGGAGAGATTTGAACCAGGGTTTATTCCTTCTTATTTCTTCCATTGTTTAGTTTACCACACCAAGGTAAGGATCTAGAACTGTGGAGTCAGGGAAAGAATTTGTTCCAGGCCTGGGGAACCAGCAGCTTTTGCAAATTGAATGGAATAAGTGAAATAAACAATAATGTGGGGGTGGGGTAGAGTAGAAGGCTGGCCTTGGAAGGGGAGGTAGGGCTTGGGTCCATCCAGAGGAGAATGGTTAAGTGAGAGGAGGAGGGCGTTTCTGAGCAGCGTGGGGACTAGAGGTTGTAACTAGGCTCACGGTTAGGAGCTGAAACCAGGGAGAGCTTGGCACTAAAAATGTAGGTTCTGAGTAAGATTTGTGAGAATGTTAAACACCGAGTGGAGAGTTTTTATCCTAGAGGCAGTGGGGAGTCATTGAAAGATTTGGAGGAGGGAAGTGATTATGATCAGACCTGTGCCTTTAAAATTACTCTAGCAGCAGGGTGGAGAGTTATAGAGGGAGGTGTGGGGGAGGGGGAGGAGGAGGAGGAGAAAGGAGGAAGGAAGGGACAGACGGAGGAGGAAGAAACTAGCAGGAATGTTTGGGAGTTTTACCTTTGACATTTTAGAGCAGGGATTCTGAACCGGGAGTCCATGAACTTAAAAAAAATGTTTTGATAACTATCTTTCAATGTAATTGGTTTCCTTTGTAATATCATGTATTTTATTGATGCATTTAAAAACATCATTCTGAAAAGAGGTGCTTAGGTTGACCAGACTGCCAAAGGGGTCCATGACATAAAAGCCCTTGATTCTGCCCTCAGCTCTATTGGACCCTCTGATGGAAAGAGGCTGATGAAGTAGAAAGCTGCTTCTAGGCAATAGGAAAGCCAGGGAGCTTAGGGAAATAGGGACAAGGTCCCCAGGGTGGAGAGTGAAGCAGTCTTCCTAATTCAGTAGGAGCCTAGCTATCTCTCAGTGTGTCTGGGGTGCTCCCTACTGGTACTAGGTACTAAATGGATACTATAAACCATTAAAATTAATGATGGAAGACTGAGGTAGAATTCCAAGCACTATCAATTTATTGGTAAATTATGAATTTACCAATAAATAGGATCTCAGCTTCCCCAGCAAAGCCAAGACCCCGAGATGGGGGATAGCTATACTTTTTATAGTTTGGGAGGAAGTACAAAACAAAGAACAGGACTTTATAGGTGGGGAACAAGTTATGATTGGTTAGAAATTGGGGATGAGGGGCTAGCCTTCCCTCCTGTGACTAAGAGATGTTCATTGCTTGTGTCTACCTGCAAGGTTAGTGGACCAGACTTCTTTGGATAACAAAGCAGACATCCTTCAAGGGTAACAGATTTCTCTGACAGAAGAATAGATCAGTGATTAACAAGAGAACTAAATTTCTAAACTTAACTCATTACAGGCTAGCCAAATTTCTGAAGTAAGTTCAGAGGTAAAAAGTCATGACTTGGGCATGACAGGATGAAATCCTGTCGTTAATAGGATTAATTTAAAAAAAAACACACAGAATCAATCTGATTATTTTCATACACAGAGTGGCCACTCAAGTCAGCAGTAATTTGTAGTTTGTCTCAGGATCAAACCACTTCCACAAAGGGTCCCCCTTAGCTGCATCCCTCAAGGACATCTTATTGCTGTAAGAGAGGACTCAGAAGCAGAAAACCTTAGAGGCCCAAAGACCTGACCCAGAGGGTGACCTGTCCAGAGTCACGTAACTAGTAAGGGACACAGTTGGGACCAGAGATGCAGTCTGCTCATACCACCTCATCTTTGCCCTGCCCATTAACAAGCTTCCTCTAGCTACATTTTCTCATGCCTTACAGTACACAGTGAGGCACTACAACTTCCTAATCATTTAAGGATTTGCACTTATAGGATGCTTTGCCATTCTAAAGCATGCCGCATTCATTCCTCCTTCTTTGACTCCCATAAGACTGTGAGATGAGTGATATAAAAATTATCATTCCCATTTTCCAGATGAGCCTCAGGAAAGTGAGGCTCACAGTGAAGTGACCTATAGGAGTGAAAGGGTCTGAGCTCTCTCCCTTTTTTGTTTTGTTTTGTTTCTTCTTTCTTGTGCTTCGTTCCATGGGTTATAATTCTTTGCAACATGACTAATATGCAAATATGTTTAATGTGAATGTATATGTAGAGCCTATATCAGATTGCACACCACCTTGGGGAGGAAGGGGAGAAAATTTGGAACTCAAAAGTTTGTGGAACTGAATGTTGTAAACTAAAAATAAATAAATACATTTTTAAAGAAAATTTTTTATTTGTTTTTACCTGAAAAAAAAAGAAAGGGACTTTACAGGTTTATCTATTCCAGTTCCTTCATTTATTTCATAGATCAGAAAGCTGAGGCCCCAGTATGAAAACTTGTTTCTTTTGTCTTTATATATCCAGCACTCTTTCCACTGCACCATACTTTCTGTCTACTAGGCAGCCTCTCCCACATCCCCAAAGGGTTTCACACTCAAATAGTGTGAAAAACCACGCACAGTGGTTTCAAACTCAAATAGAAGGAACCCTACATACTACATGCTGAAACCACAATTAACAGTGTTCCATTGTATTTTTATTTATTTTGTTAAACATTTCCCAATTTCATTTTAACTTGATTCTGGAAGCACTTGGGAATTTTGCTGGTGTGGTGGGCGAAATCTATTAGAACTGAGGAAACAAAGAGTCGAACTTCTGAGCATATGCATGTCAATTATATAACAAATAGGGACTAGGTCTGTTCAGTTTGCTGGAAGAAACTGAATACAAGAGGAGGCAGATTTTTATGCATTAAAAGAAAACAATTAACAGGATACAGAGCATAAGATTAGGTAATCTGATTTCTGACTGGAGGAAAGACTAGGGGCTTTCTGAGTTGGGAGGGATAGAGTGAGCAAGTGCAATTCTTGGAAATCAGAAAAAGAGGTGGCCTACTCCTCCTGTCTCCCATGTGTCTATATTTAATCAAAGGAATAAGGAAACAGTAACTGATTGACTAGTACAGGGTCAGTTTTCAGATAAAATATATGGGTTGCTTGAGATGTATAACTGTTAGAAAATTCCTTGACCTTTGGATCTGACTGGGTTTCTGGTCATCATGACCTAGGTCCTTAGTTAAAGGTCTCTAAGCAACAGGATCAAAGAATACAATAAAGTTTTCTCACAAGGCAGAAATTGGGCAAGACCTATAACTGAATAGAAAAGGCACTGAGCTAGATTCAGAATTGTTTCATAAGATGAAGTCAGTGTGCTTCACTCAGTTCCCACAATTAACTCACTCCCTACTTTCAAACCCTGTAGGTCTTGAGTTTGACATCTGTACCATAGGGGATTATAGAATAGATCTTGATTAAGAAGAAGCTAGTGAAAGGTAACAAATAGTGTTGAAAGGAGCTGAGGAACGATAAGCACACTACTACATTGTTGGTAGAGTTGTGAATTAGTACAACTGTTCTGAAAAATCATTTGGAATTATGCTTTTTAAAAAATTGGCTAAATTATTTCTACTCTTTAACCTAGTACTTGCTCTGCTATGAATGTACTCCCAAGGAAGTCAGGTAGAAAGTTCCATATATTCCAAAATATATTTATAGTAGGCCTTTTTGTGGTAGTAAAGAAGTAGAAACAAGGTGGGTACCCATTGATTGGACACTAGTTGTGATGTTTAAAATGTCCGAGAGACATAGTTTCTGGGTAATCATTTTATTAATAATACTAGCATTTTATTAACAAAAGAGGTCAGTGGCACTCTCAAATGCCAAAGATCCGTCAAGGTGGTGGATTCAGCGTTTATATGACCTTAGAAGAGTAGGTGTTCTGGAAGGTGGTGATCAAATCTGATTGGTTAACAATTAACGAGAAGTAGACTTTACAAAGAGAAGTGAGTTCACTCCATTGAAGGACTGGGAGAGTAACATCTTGTCAGAGAGACAGAGACCCAGCAGACTCCCAGCAGCCTTGGATAACCTAGACAGAGGATCCACTTCTGCCCAAATTAGTTTGAGTGAAACACAGTGGGCAGAAATTAATTTTAGATTAGAAGTCTGATCTATTTGAGTGGAGTAGCAATATACCAAATAAGGAGAATGTTAATCCTGTCTTTCATCGGCCCAGTCTTTGAGAGACTGGGCTTCAGACAAGGAAATGGGACAAAGGAAAAAAGCTTCTGTCTCCCCAATTTTAATAATTGACTGTTAATATGAGAGAGAAATAATTATTTCTCTTGTAGTGAAACAAATAATGGCACACAAGTGTAATGGACTGTTACTAACTATGTCATAAAAAATGAAGACTGTGAAGAATTCATAGAAGGATAAGAAGACTTATATGAACTGACATATAGTGAAGTGAACAAAACCAAGAAATAAACAATGGCTATGACATTCTAAACAAAAAGAACAAAAAAATGGAAACTAAACATTGTGTAATTATACCTCCTTCCTAAATTGCATAGATGGGGACGATGGATAGGGAATATTCCCTATCCATAGCATGGAAATATTGATTAGTTTTGTTGAACTGCTTTTTTTCTTCTTAAAATCTTTGTTATAAATCATAACTTGGTGGGTGAGTGGGGGTGAAATATATTCAAAATGATATGAAATAACAGCAAAATGCATTAATAAACAAAGATACTGTCAATCTCTAGAGCACCCTTAACCAACTCTATCAGTCGTGCTTCCCTTTCCCTACCACACACACACACACACACACACACACACACACACACACACACACACACACAGTTATTCCCCACCATGACATACAGCACAATGCCTGGAATCAATCAATATTTATTAAGCACTTACTACAGGCCAGGCTAAGCCTCTGGGAACACAAAAAGAAACATAAGACTGTCCCTGCCCTCAAAGAATTTATAATCTAGTGAGGGAATCTAATGCCTAGGAAATAGTAGGTACTTAAAAAATATTTGTCGATTGATTGAGTGCTGCATTGAGAAGGCTGGCTTTTGGAGTCAGAGGACCTTGGTTCAAGTCCCAGCCCTGCCACTTGTTACCTGTGTGATCTTGGACAAGTCACTGGACTTCTCTGGGTCTCAGTTTCCTCATCATTCCAGCTCAAATCTGTGATGTCATGATTAACATGGGGCTTACACGTGAAGATACTTTAGGCCTCCACCTGCTTATTTTTCCCCTCCTTTACTCCAGACAAGATCCCAATTGCTCTCAAACCAAAGTCTCTTCTATGCTTCTGCCACCAAAAAAACCTCCATTTTGTCAAATCTGTCACCAGTCTTATCTTAGATGATCAGGCCCAGGAAACTGAAATTTCAGTTATCTCCAGATGGACCATGTGAGTGGCCAGGAACGCTGGGGAAACCAGAAAGTAGAAGGCAGAGGGGGAGAGAGTGGGTAAATTGAACCAGAGGAACAAAAGAGGCCATCTTTCCCATAGCTTTGCATTTGTTCTCTTGGGGTTCAGCTATGACTGTAGGGGATGTCTGAGGATTTAAGTAACACTATTTCTCCTCTTTTACTTATTTATTTTTCTCAATTACATATAAACAAAAATTTTTAACATTCGTTTTTTAAATTTTGAGTTTCAAATCCTCTCCTTTCCTCCCCACCCTTGAGAAGGTAAGCAATTTGATATAGATTATGCATGTGCAGTCATGCAAAATATTTCCATATTAGCCATGTTGCAAAAGAAAATGCAGACCAAAAAACTCAAGAATAATAAAGTTTAAAAAGTATAAAATAGTATTATTGAAGATTTTTTTTAAGTTTTTTTTTTCCTTCTCTAATGTGATCTTTAGGGAAATGGAAGAGATGTGAACTAGGATGATGGACAAAAAAACCAGTAGAGTAGAGCAAGAGAGTAAGAGAGACAGAGAAAGGAGAGAGACAGAGAGACTCCTCAGGTTTCAGTTGGTATAAGTCAGAGAAGGCTCAGAATATAATCACAAGGTGGTAAAACAACTGTGTACATACCACAGTGGAAGGAAGCCCTAAGGAGATGGGAGGCCATCAAGGCTTGGAGTGGTCCTCATGCAGGGGGAAGTCCTCTAGCCCACCAGGCAAAATGTTCAGGGACAGGGCTCAACATCCCATTCCAGTTCAAGAATTGTGAGGCATTTGGAGCTGAGAGGAGGAGCCCCCAGCAGGAGGGGCAGAGTCGGGGGAAGGGAAAGTTTCTCTCTTCTCCTTCCCATCCTCCCCCTTCCCATATGGCTTTAAAAGGAGATTCCTGGACTTGAGGAGAAGGAGGCACTGTATCCCTCTGGGAGCAGAGAGACACACACTCCAAATCAGATAAAATACAAAGTCACACAGCAAAGGGACGAAGCTGTTTTCAAGGATTCCTTCAAACGCTTTCTACCCCTGTCTCTGTGGGCTACCATGCCATAAGCAGTCTTCTTATCCCGGAAGCTCACTCTACTCTTGCTGCCCATCCCCCAGTTTCTTTATTCCTGAATCTCCAGACTTTGTCCTCCTTCTCTCCCTCCCGCTTTTCTCTCCATCCTCTGCTTTTCAGCTTCCTGTCTCCCCTGTTAGACTATAAGTTCCTTGAGGACTACCTTTGTCTTCTTTTGTACTGACAATGCTTAGCACAGTGCTTGGCACACAACTGACGCTTAGAAAATGTTTACTGATTGAGTGTAATGGCTTTTATTAATGCTTTTTTGTTGTGGATTTCAAACAGTGTGACCTCTAGCCATGAGAGTCTGGCTATGGAGAGGATACCCTGGGAACCCATCACAAGGGCATGATCCCCCCTTGGAGGATGCACCTAGAAATAACTGCCCAAATACTCTCTAAAGAAAGAACTTCCAGACCCTGCAGCACCACCTGGAGTTGTGAGTTGCCTTCAACACTCATGTATTCTATGATACATATGAGGCACCCTCATGTGCCTCATATCCATTATACTCTTGAATTGGAGCCCATTCTTTCCATGATTATTGTGTATATTTGTGGAAAGTACATTACAGGTTTATTGAAGGATCTTCTGTAATAATTGTTCTTCCTATTTGTGTGTTTGTACTTCGTTCTCAAAGAGGACCATGACATCAGGGAGATGATAACATGACTTTCAGTTGACTTGGAGATGAGTGAGGGAGGTCTGTGCAAGGTCACCAGCCTCACTTTCTCCTCCATAGTCATCTGGATCCAGTGACCAGATATTCATCAGGACGACTGGAGATGGCCCAGGAAACAATGGGAGAGCCTTGGCTCTTTTAGGCTAAGGTCTTTTCCTGTTCCCACTTTGAGTGAGGTAATGCCCATTCAGTGAATAGACCTCTTTAAGAAATGAGTCAAGGGATGGCACCTTTAATTAAAAAAAAATAAATCAAACTAGGAGGGGAAGACTCTCAGAGTTGCTGACCAAAAGAGATACAATTACTATTTATATTCATTCAAGGGCCCAAAAAATGACGATTCAGTGGTGCTTGGGCAGGAATCTTTCGTCCAATTTATGATCTCCAGAATGAAATGGGTTTAAAGTTTGGTCTTTGAGAAAAAAAATAAGGAAGAGAAGGAAAGAAGGAAGAAAGGAAAGAAGGAAGGAAGGAAGGAAGGAAGGAAGGAAGGAAGGAAGGAAGGAAGGAAGGAAGGAAGGAAGGAAGAAACCCACACTGATAAAATTAGGGCCAGTGAAGTATTTGAGTCCTCTTCCTCTTTTCTTACTATACCATTTTAGTAAATGCTTTTGTAAGAGCTAATTGTGTCTTCTGGAATGCCTCTTGATGGGATGCACATCCATGAGGGCTCATGAGCTGTAAGAATAGGAGTAGCCATCCATAGAGTTACCCCTAACATACAATGCCCCTTGGAGATCAAGTTGGGAGAGTCGTCCAGAGAGGCTGCTGAATGAGAATCAAGGATCAAAGGAGATAATATGTGTAAACACTTATCATAGTGCTTGGCACATTGTAGGAGCTATATAAATGCTTAGGCTTAAGACTTCATTGGCTCTAATTTTACCAGTGTGGATTCTTCCACCCCAAAGGTAGATCTAACATCCAGTATTGTGTAGATAATTACTCAGGTTCAGAATCTCAGTCAAGGATGACTCCTTCTCCCCTATATATCCAATCAGTTCCCAAGTCTTGTCAATTCTACTTCCACAATAGCTGCTCTATCCAATTCCTTTTCTGTACTCACTGGCCTGAATTTAACCTCCTAATTGTTCTTGCCTTAACTATTTCCCCTCTCCAGTCCATCCACCAGCGGCCAAAGAGATTTTTCTGAAGCATGTCACTGCCCAGTTCAATAAACTCCTGTGTCTTCCTATTTCCTTCCGATTCAAATCCAGATTTCCCTGGCATTTAAAGCTCTCTATGACCAGGCCCCATTTCCAGCCTTATTATACATCCCTCCCCTTCATGCAGTCTTCAGTCCAGCCAAATAGACTTTCTTGCTCACACATCACATTCCATCTCTCATCCCCATATCTTTAAATAAATTCTTGCCAATATACAGAATGTATTAATAATATTTGCCATTTATATAACACTTTAAGGTTAGTAAAATGCTTTACAAATATTCTCTCCTTTGATCCTCACAATAACTCTGTGAGGTAGGTGTTGTTATGGTTCCCATTTTACAGTTGAGGAAACTGAGGCTGAGAGAGATTGAGTGACTTGCCCAGAGTCATACAGCTAGTACGTGTCTGTGGTGAGATTTGAACTCAGATATTCTTGACTCCCAAGTCCAGTGCTGTTACCCCCACTGTACTACCAACCTATTCCTTCACTGCCAACTCTTAGACACCCTTCTTTAAAGCTCAACCCAAGCCCCATCAATAAGGCCTTTCTCAGTTCTCCCAGGGGTTTATGCTTTCCCCCCAGAAGTTGCCAGGTATTTATTCTACATCTGTTTGTATGTGTACAAGTTGTTTCCTTCAGATAGCAGATCCTGGAGGCCACTGTTTCATTTTCATCTCTTTATCCCCAAGGCGCAGCCCAGTTCTGGCGTCTAGCGGGTACTTAGTAAACGTTTGCTGACTGACTGACTGATTGGTCTTTCTCTGTTGCTGCAGCCATCGTATTAATCACCTGGCATCTACCAACTTAGCTAGGGTGGTTCTCAGACAAGAGACAGACAGTCCATCGTTGGCCCACTCTCAAAGCCTTTGGTGGGTGGCTCAGGAAATAGAATGCTGGGCCCAGTGGAGTCAAATGTCACCTCAGACATTTACTATCTGTGTGACCCTGGGTAAGTCACTTAACTCTGTTTGCCTCAGTTTCTCATCTGCTAAATGAGCTGGAGAAGGAAAGGCAAACTGCTCCAGTCTCTCTCCCCAAATGGGGTCAGGAAGAGCCAGACAGGACTGAACAAGAAACCTTAAGTCAATAGGCATTTATTAATCACTTAGAATATGCCAAGCACTGTGCTAATCACTGGGGATAGACATGTACATATACATATACATACACACACATACATACATAAAATATCCCTCTCATATGCATGTATGTGTATTCTGCTGTGGTTGAGTCATTTTGGTCATGTCCAAGGAATTTCAGCTCAGATCTTCCTGCCTCCAAGCCTGAAGCTCTGGAGGTACTATACCACATTATTGTCATTAGTCTATTGATTTAACATCAGGGAGGAGGGTAGGGGGGAAGTAAGTTATCACTCATAGATGTATTTCCTATAGTGACTAGAATTATGTTTTGCATAGTCATTGCTCAATTCAGTACAACATTTACTTACAGTTTTTTCCATTTGATTCTAAATTTTTTTCAGTTGTGTCCTACTTGTCATGACCCTATTTGGGGTTTTCTTGGCAAAGATACTGGAGAAATTTGCCATTTCCTTCTGTAGTTCAGTTGACAGATGAGAAAACTGAAGCAAACAGGGTTAAGTGACTTGCCCAGGGTCACATAGCTAGTAAGCTTCTGTAAGGTTAATGTAAGGTTAGTGGTGAATGGGGGGAAGAGTTAAACATCTTCCCCACTCATTAATAGGCCTCAATATCTTTTGTTAATTTCTAGAGAAGCATTAGGTCAGAGGGTTGTGCCCCCCAGCTCTGAAAAGTGTGTAAATACTCTGAGGTAAAGCTTTACTTTGGGGCTTACTCACTGGAAGTGTTCCTTTGGCCAGATGAGACTCTGGGTAGTCGTTAAGGACTCCCCTGGCTTTGAAAACCCAGATGTTGGTGCTTCTCTCTGGTAATGATGCATGTATGATCAGAAAGTTGAATCTGTCTGTTGATCTGTGATGTATGTATTGCTTATAGTGAGACAGTTGGAAGCCCTGTCTGTTGGTCTTTATTTTTCTGCTTGTATTTTCTCTGTTGGTATGTAATTAAAGAAGATTGTTGACCCCTCAAAAGCTGCTTTCCTTTTAGAAAAGCAGATCTAAGAACCTGTATAGCAGGCCCTCCTGCGTATGCCGGGATCCTTACTGCTACAGTGTCTGAGACTGGATTTGAACTCAAATCTTCCTGTCTCCCTGTCCAGTGCTCTGTCCACTCCATCACCTAGTTGTCTAATTCTGAATTTTAAAAATTCCAAGTCAAATGAGTATTTCCATGACTGTACATAAAACTACAAATCTCCATTGTATAAAATTTGACTTTCTTTTAAAGTATATAATAAATTCAAAACATCATTTGTAAAGCTGTAGTATTCCTCCACTACCTCACCTTCCCATCTCTCTACCTCCTAAAAGTGCAATGACATTTAACCACCCAGCTCTCCCAAGATTTCACAGAAAGTCATTTCCAAATATGTGACTTTAATATTAAAGCTCATATTATGAAAAAATTAGAAGAGAAACTGATCACATACCTCTCACAGCTATGTACAGGAGATATATTCTTAACCAAGTAAGAGATTTTTGTCTAGTCATTTTTCAGATGTGTCTGACTCTTCATGACTCCTTTTTGGGGTTTCCTTGGCAAAGATATTGGAATGGTTTGCCATTTCCTTTTCCAAATGAGGAGAATGAGGCAGACAGGGTTAAGTGACTTGCCCAGGGCCACAAAGCCAGTCACAGTGTCTGAGGCTGGATTTGAGCTCAAGGTCTCCTGACTCCAAGCCCAGCACTTTATTCACTGCTCCACCTAGCTGCCCAGATAAGAGACAGAGGAAACTAAAAGATAAAATAGATGACTGATTACTTGAAACTGAACCATAAAAAAGGGAAAAGGACCCACATATACAAAAATATTTGTAGTAGTTCTTTTTGTGGTGGCAAAGAACTCAAAATTGGGGGGATGCCCATCATTTGAGGAATGGCTGAATAAATTATGGTATATGAATGTAATGGAATACTATTATGCTATAAGAAATGATGAGCAGGTGGATTTCAGAAAAACCTGGAAAGACTTACATGAACTGATGCTGAGTGAAGTGAACCAGGAGAACCAGGAGCAGAACCAGGAGAACATTGTATATAGTAACAGACCAACTTTGATAGACCTAGGTCTTCTCAGCAGTACGAGGATCTAAGACAGCTCCAAAAGGCTCATGATGAAAAATGCCATCCACATCCAGAGAAAGAACTGTGGACTCTGAATGCAGATGAAAGTGTATTGTCTCTCTCTTTGCTTCTTTCTGGTGGCTTTTCTCTTTTGCTCTGACTGTTCTTTTAGAACATGACTAATGTGGAAAATGTTTTAAAGAAAAAACCACCCCACAAGGTTGTCCATTATCACCACTATTATTTAATATGGTACTAGAAATGTTAGCTGTAGCAATTAGACAAGATAAAGATATCCAAGGAATTAAAATAGCCAAAGAAGAAACTAAGTTATCACTCTTTGCAGATGATATGATGATTTACCTAGAGAATCCCAGAGATTCAAGTAAAAAATTACTAGAATTAATAAACAACTTTGGCAAAGTTGCAGGGTACAAAATAAACCCACACAAATCTTCTGCATTCCTATATATTAGCAACAAAGTCCAACAGCAAGAGATAGAAAGAGAAATCCCATTTAAAGTTAGGGTAGACAGTATAAAATACTTAGGAGTCTACCTGCCAAAACAAACCCAGGGATTATATGAACACAATTACAAGACACTTTTTGCACAAATAAAGTCAGATTTAAGTAAGTGGAAAAACATTAGTTGCTCATGGATAGGCCGTGCTAATATAATAAAAATGACAATTCTACCCAAATTAATATACTTATTTAGTGCCATACCAATTAAACTATCAGACAATTACTTTCTAGAGCTGGACAAAATAATATCAAAATTCATTTGGAGAAACAAAAGGTCCAGAATATCAAAGGGACTAATGAAAAGAAATGCTTGGGAAGGTGGCCTAGCGCTACCAGACCTCAAACTGTACTATAAAGCAGCAATTATCAAAACCACTTGGTATTGGCTAAGAAACAGAGAGGTAGACAAGTGGAATAGACTTGGCACTCAAGATGCAGTAGGCAAGGAATATAGCAACCTTCTGTTTGATAAACCCAAGGACCCCAGCTTCTGGGATAAGAACTCATTGTTTGACAAAAATTGCTGGGAAAACTGGATAACAGTGTGGCGGAAATTAGGCATAGACCCATACCTGACACCGTACACAAGAATAAAGTCCAAATGGGTACATGATTTAGGTATAAAGATTGATACCATGAATAAACTGGAGAAGCAAGGAATAGTGTATTTATCAGATCTATGGAGAAGGGAAGAATTCTTTACTAAAGGAGAGATAGAATGCATTATGAAATGCAAAATGGATAACTTTGATTACATTAAACTGAGAAGTTTTTGCACAACCAAACCCAATGCAACCAAAATCCGGAGGGATGTAGTAAATTGGGAAAGAATTTTTACAGCTAAGCTCGGGGATAAAGGCCTCATTTCTAGAATATATAGAGAACTGATCCAAATGTATAATCATACAAGTCATTCCCCAATTGATAAATGGTCAAAGGATATGAACAGGCAATTTTCAGAGGAAGAGGTTAAGGCTATCTATAATCATATGAAAAAATGCTCTAAATCACTATTGGTTAGAGAAATGCAAATCAAAACAACTCTGAGGTACCACATCACACCTATAAGATTGGCAAACATGACAGAACAAGAAAATGATAAATGCTGGAGAGGATGTGGGAGAGTTGGAACACTAATTCATTGTTGGTGGAGCTGCGAGCGCATCCAACCATTCTGGAGAGCAATTTGGAACTATGCCCAAAGGGCTACAAAAATGTGCATACCCTTTGACCCAGCAATATCACTACTAGGACTATATCCTCAAGAGATCATAAAAATGGGAAAGGGTCCCACATGTACAAAAATATTTATAGCAGCACTCTATGTAGTTGCCAAAAACTGGAAGTCAAGGGGATGTCCATCAATTGGGGAATGGCTGAATAAATTATGGTATATGAATGTAATGGAGTACTATTGTGCCATAAGAAATGATGAACAAGAAGACTTCAGAGAGGCCTGGAAGGACTTATATGACCTGATGCTGAGTGAAAGGAGCAGAACCAGGAGAACTTTATGCACAGCAACGACCACAGTGTGTGAGAGTTTTTTCTGGTAGACTTAGATTTTTGTAATAACACAAGAACTTCTTACCAAAAAAAAAAAAAAATCCCAATGGAGGATCTCAAGGCAAAATGCCTGCCACACTCAGAGAGAGAAATATGGAAGTCACTCACATATTGTAGCAGATCATGTTTGTGTATGTGTATATGTTTGTGTATCATGTTCTGATTTGTTATACGATTTCTTTCATTTATCTTAGTCTGACTACATAGCATGACTATAGTGAAAATATACTCAATAGGAAAGTATATGTAGAATCTATACAGAATTGTATGCAGTCGTGGGGAGGGAGGGGGGGAGTGGGGGGTAGATGGGGGGGATAAAATCACAATTGTATGGCAGTGATTGTTAAACATTACAAAATAAAAAAAAAAAAGAAAAAGAAAAAACCACCCCTACCTAAAGTTAGATTATGTGAGAGGGGCTTGATGCCAAGTTAAAAAATTTAAGTTTTATCCTATGGGTAATGGGGAGCCACTGAAGTCCTTTGAGAAGTGGTGACATGTTCAGAGCTACTCTTTAGGAAGGTTTTTTAGATAGCAATGGGCAAGATGGATTGCAGAGGGGAGAGACATTGGGGAGTTATTGTACAACTTTAGATGGAGGATGGTACAGTGGGAATAAAGAGAAGGGCATCAGTGGGAAGAGATGTGTTGGAGGTGGCATTTCCAGAATTTGGCACCTGATTGGATATAGGTATACTTTGATCTTCTCCAGAAAGTCTGAGTGGCAGCCAGACTGTCCTTTCTATGGGAACTGGAGGCTGCCTTTTCCTCATCCCCAGAACTTGTTCTGTCTAAGCACAGGTTGGTGCCTCTTTCAAGCTTTCCCCTAACTTTCCTTACCTGCTTAACCAGAGGTTCTCCCTTTTACCCTTTTCCTTCTCCTTCATCATACCCTTTGTTCAATATTCCCAGGACCTGGGGATCCAGAGTCATAAAATATAGATTACTAGAGCCTGAAAGGACCATGGACATTATCTAGTTAATTGACTTCATTCAAACAAATATTTGCTGATCATCTAATACTGGGAAATACAAAGAATAATAATGGGTACATGTATGGACTTGTGGGTTTCTCATATAACACAGCATCAGAGTAGGATAAATAGCACATGCCAACACCTTTGCTGCCTTCCTTCAGCTTACAGAAAGGCAGGGTGCCCCTGTATGAATCAGCCCCACTGGGAACAGTGCCAGGCACATAGTAAGGATTATAAAAATGTGAGCGATTTTTATTTATTTGCCCACCAGGTGATGCTGTATTCTAGCCACCAGGCTGGTGGTCTCACTAAGGTCTCTGTTGCTTGTGTGAGATTTCCCAGCAACACCAAGACAAACTCCCGCCATGCTGAGCTCTAGAGCTGGGTAGATTTTTTTTTTTAAAGTCTACACTGGTGAGATTCAAAATTAATTTAGAACATAATATAGCATACAGCTCCAAAAGCAGGGGAAGTGAATAAGTGTTTATTAAGCACCTACTGTGTGCCAGGCTCTATGCTAAATGCTTTACACATATCTCATTTGATCCTCACATCAACCTTGGGAGGCAGGTGCTGCTATGATCCCCTCTCACAGATATATAAACTGAGACAGATTAAGTAACTTGGTCAGAGTCACACAACTAATAAATGTATGAGGCTGGATTTGAACTCTCTGCCCACTGCACCAAGAAAATCTCTGGCTTATTTCAACAACAACCCAATCCCCACGCTCTCCCTGCCCCCCACACATTTGGAATTTCCCTTTTCAGTCTCTACTCCCAAATTCTTAAAAAACAATCAGTATTCTGTGGACACACTGTTTATTACACATAAGGAAAATGCAATCCTGTTGGCTCTTCCAGCTTTCCAGGGCTGTAGAAGGATTAGGAGAAGGAGTTGTACGTGACGCTTCTTAGGGATTTATGATAGATGGAAAACAGAGACTATGTGGTGAGAAGTGGCTATCATCCCTCCATCTCAACATAGAGATTTTCAAATATTATCAGTTCCTAGCATTCTGAAATTCCCCTTCACTGCAGATTATAACAGTGACAATGCTGAGTGATCCTTGCGCTCTGGGGTCCGGGTCTTGGCTTTCCCAGACAGTGAGAAAATGTTGGAAGAGGAGTTATTGGCGATTCCATCCAAGATGTCAGTCTGAATGCTTTGGCCCCTCCTCCCTGTGGCCAACCCGGCACCAGAAGGAGTCCTGGTCAAACCACAGTATTTCTCCCTGTTCCCTGACATTCGCAAATGTCATGGGCAGGAAGTCTTTCAAGAGCAAAGCGAGAGGAAATTCAGCAACCTTGGGCTCTGCCTACCCAAGTACAGCTCCTGCCACTCCCCAAGGTCTCACCAACCTGTTTCTCTCTGGCTGCTGCACTGATACTCCTAGAAACTTCCACCCCAGAGCCCTCTCCTCCTCAGGGGTGATTCCCTCTCCGGGGCCCCAGCCATGCTTCAGTTCACTCCTGTCTGGATTCTTGATTCTCCTTTCCTTGCCTACTGAATCCTTCTCATTGTTACCCTTTCTTCTCCTCCCTTCCCACTCCCGCTTTCCAGGTGCTCATTTGTCTTCTTCCCCCACTAGAATATAAGCTTCTTGAGGGTAAAGACTGTCTTGCTCGCTTATGTTTGTAATCCCAGAGCCTAGAATACTTCTGTCTACCTACTTACCTACCTACCTACCTACCTATCTATCTGTCTATCCATCTCCTATCCATCTTTCTATCCATTCATCTATCCATCCATTCACCCACCCACCCACCCATCCATCCATTCATCTATCTATCTATCTATCTATCTATCTATCTATCTATCTATCTATCTATCTATCTATCTATCTATCTATCTATCTTTCTATCTGTCTATCTATCTATCTATCCATCTATCTATCTATCTATCTATCTATCTATCTATCTATCTATCTGCATCTATCCATCCATCTATCATCTAGCTACCTAGCTAGCTATATATCCATCTCCCAGACAGGAATTCTAAGAGCTGCCTTTGTGCCCTGAAACATGTTGCAGAAACACCTGCTATAATAATAAAAGATTTTTCTAGCCCTCTAAGGTTAACAAATGCACTCTCTCTGTTGTCTGTCTTTGTCTCTCTGTCTCTCTGTTCCTCTCTGTCTATGTCTGTCTATGTCTCCATATAAATACATATACATACATATGTGTATAAAATCTGATTTGAGTTAAACAACAATTCTGTCAGATGAGTACTACCAGTATTATTATTTCCATTTTACAGATGAGGAAACTGAGGCCCAGAAAGGCTGAATAATTTGCCTATGGTTAATAAGACATCGGTCCTGCCCTCATGGAGTTTACAATCTAGTACAGGAGATAAGATAGGTAAGTAGATAATTATACTATAAGGAGAAGTGTGATAAATGAAAGAGTAAAGAAGGAAGATACCATCCCCCTCCTAGACTTTTGATTTTGCAGATGAAGAAACTGAGGGTAGAAATGTTACCAAGGAAGCAAATGGCAGAAATGAAGTAGCTTATTGATGGTCACGTGAGCAGGCAAACCCTTCTGTCCATAGACTAGTGTGCTTCTCACCCCACCAGGATTCTTCCCTCTCACTATACCTGCTTGTCAACACGCTTGTTTTTGTTTCTCCTCCCAGACCTTTGTGGCTGTTTTTTCAGTCATGTCCAACTCTTCATAACCCCGTTGAGGGCTTTCCTGGCAAAGATACTAGACTGGTTTGCCATTTTCTTCTCCAACTCATTTTACAGTTGGGGAAACTGAGGCAAAATGAAATTAAGTGACTTGCCCAGGGTCACACAGCTAGAAAGTATCTGAGGCCAGATTTTAACTCAGGAAGATGAGTGTTCCTGACTCTAAGTCCAGTGCTCTATCCATGGCACCACCTAGCTGCCCAGACCTTTACCTATCTTCCAAAGCCCTGGATTTTGAGTCAGAAAGAAGGTCAATCTTTATGGTCTTCCTATTTCCCTGAGAACATTTTTTCTCCCCTCCCCTCCCTGACTACTGGGATCCTGTGCCCTCAACCTCATATTCCCACTCTCCCCTCCTCCTAGAGAGAGTGTCAAGTTGTCTCTCCCTCCTCAAGCCAAGTGCCAGGTGTCAAGGACACAGCCATCCCTTCCAAGCCCTGCCTGTGGGAATAGGTCAGCCAGCTAGCTCCCCACCCCTCTGACCTCATACTTTCCAGCCTTTGATCCCAGTTGGAGGCTCCCCAGGTCTGTGACTTTCTTCTACTACAGATGACCTTTTCCAGAGGTCCCACACCTGCCACACTCAGACCTTCTGGAGCCAAGGCTGTTGTTAATGTACCCCACAATCAATCCAGTCTTGAGCTCCAGGCTTGAGACCAAGTCCCTCAGCTCCCCACTCCAGGCTTGACCCCCCACCCCATTTCAAACTCTGCCAACCTCAGGTTCCTGATGTCTGTGCCACAGGCAGGCTGCCGTATCTATTATGGACATTACCTCTCCTGAGCAATGGGGTTGGGAAAGGAAACTATTCTGGCAACAAAAGAAAGATGAGAAATTGAATCATGGATTGGTAACAAGGTACATCAGAGAAAGTTCTGGATTTGGACTCAGAGGACCTCAGTTCCAGTTCTGATTCTGCTGTCTGTAAGCTATGTGACTTTGGGCAAGGGCATTTTCCTTCTCTTGGCCTCAGTTTCTTTATGTGTAAAATGAGAGGGTGAGAGTAGATGACTCAGTTTTCCTTCTACCTTCCTGCTCTAAGTTGATGGTCCACATAGGATTTTCCAACAGGGACAGTGTTATAACATGGCCTAATTAAAGGCCTGAGGACCATTTTTGTAGAACTGATTGTTAAGTAAATAGGCAAGAGACCAGGAGCTGACTGGTACCTTTTCAGCAACTTATAATTGTGGACAGTGGGCTAGAATACAGAGAGGTCATACAGTGTCATGTATCCTGTACGTGTCAGAGGCCAAGGACTTCAACCCAGGTCTCTTCAGTCTGAGGCCAACTCTTAGAGTGAATAGATCAGACCATGCTGCTCTTACAGTAGGGGCGCAAGGCCAAATTTTTATAACATTGCTGCTGTTCAGTTGTCTTCAGTACTAACTCTTTGTGACCCCATTTAGGGTTTTCTTGGCAAAAATACTGGAATGGTTTACCATTTCCTTCTGTAGCTCAATTTACAGATGAGGAAACTGAGGCAAACATGGTTAAGTGACTTACCCAGGGTCACACAGCTGGGGGGGGGGTCATATTTGAACACAGGAAGATGAGTCATCCTGACTCCAGGCCCAAAACTCTATCCACTGTGCCACCTAGCTGCCCTTAATTTATATATAATTGACCACAGACAAGATAGGATAGGTGGGAGACCACAGGTACAGAATAGTGTATACATTATTAGACAAAAATCACTTGGTTGCTTCTGCAGAGCTGTTTTTCTTTCTTTTTCCCTAAGGGAGGGCTTCTTCTGGGAGGAGTTATTAAAATAACTGTGGTATAAAAACAAAAAGTATAGATACAATTTTTAAAAAATTCATTTCTATTCAGTTATAAATGAAATTGACCTGTCCAGCATACAGAGTAAAGCTTTAGAATCAGTAGGAATTCCTCAAGCACAGGAATACAGTAATGGATGACATATAATTGTACCAGCGATGCTTCACTGCCTGGTCACCTAAGCAATGCAGAAGCTTACTCAAGTTCCACAAGGAGTCTGAGGACCTCCATGATGGAAGGAGCCTGTGCCACCAGAAGGGCAGACCAGACCCTCTTTCTCTGAGAGAGAAGATGTGGGACCAGAGCTTCCTTGGGACAATGGAAGTTCCCTTGTTCACTGTCTTTAGTGAGTATCTTGAGTAATAATAATGGGAGCCATTGGGAAAGGAAACAGGTTATTAATTAAGTTCCTCCTTTGTGACAGACACTATGCTAAGCATTGTACAATTAATGTCTCATTTGATCCCTGGGAGATACATGCTATGATGGTCCCCATTTTGTAATTGGGGAAACTAAGCAAACAGAAGCTAAGTGACTTGCCCAGGATCACACAGCTAGTACGCATCTGAAGCTGGATTTGAACTTAGGTCTTTCCTGACTCCAGGCTGCAGAGCTCTACCCACTGGGCCACCAAGCTGGATGAAACTTTCTAATAATTAGGGCTATCCAAAAGGGAAATGGGCTGACTCAAGAGGTGGTGTGTTCCCTAACTGGATGTCTTCAAGTAGGTTTTATGTGACCACTGGTCATAAACATTAGAGAAGAGATTCTTGTTTAACTATGAGTAGGACTAGATAGTCTCTGAGGTCCTTTCCAACTCCAAGATTCTATGATCTAGTCAGACAGAACCTTTTTGTTGCTCCTAATACTCTATATACTTCATCTCCCTCCTCCTTGCCTTTGCCCAGGCTGTGCCCTCCATTCGTGGAATGTACATCATCCTCATCTCCCTGTCTTAGAATCCCTTGTTTCCTTCAAACTCTGCTCAAGTGACACCTTATACATGAAACCTCTGCTAATCCCTTCAGCTTCTAGTGCCCTTCCCATACCCACTTCCAAGTCAAGTCAATAAACATTTATTACATTCTTACTATGTTCCAGACACTGTACTAAGCACTAGGGATACAAAGAAAGATGAGATGGTGCCCTGCCCTCAAGGAGCTCCTGGTCTAACCAGGAAAGTGTCTCAGACATGTAAGCATCTATGTACATACAAGACATATACAGGGAAAATTGGAGGTCGTCTCAGAGGGATTAAGGGGGATCAGGGAAGGCTTCTTATAGAAGGTGGAATTTTAACTGAAACTTAAAGGAAACCAGGAAGACCAGGAGATGGAGAGACATGGAGACAACCAGTGAAAATGTCTGGAGTCAGGAGATGGAGAATCTTGTGTAAGATGCCAGTGTCACTGGCTCTAAGGGTAATGGAGGGAATTAAGGTGTAAGACTATAAAGGGAAGAGGGGTCAGGTTATAAAGCCCTTTAAAATTCAAAGAGACGATGGTGTATTTGATCCTAGAAGTAATAGAGAGCCACTGAAGTTGATTGAGTGAGTGAATGTGTATGTGTGTGTGTGTGTGTGTGCACGCACATGTGTGTGATCAGGTTTATGCTTTATAGTAAATTAATTTGACAATGTGGAGGATTAACTGGAGTGGAAAGAGACTTGTGACAGCCTTCCAGAAGACAATGGTAATCATCCACATGTGAGGTGAGGAGGGCTTGCACTAGAGTGGGGTACAGCGTCAGAGGAGAGAAGGGGGCATATATGAAAAATAATCAATAGAACTTGGCAGCAGATTGAATATGGGGTCTGTGTGAAAAATTGTTGTTGTCTGCCCCTTGTTCTAGAAAAGAACCAATGACATTGTGGTGATGTCTCGACTTGTGGATGGATTGGATTTAAGTGAGGCCGAGCTACAGAGTCAGCAGCCTTCCTCAGAAGGTGGTAGTTCAGAGTCAAGCGTGATCCTTAGGCTGAGAGCCGAAGGTTCTAGAAGGATGGTGTGGTTCTCCACAGTGATAGGGAAGACAGGAGGCAGGGCAGGTTTGGAGCGAGAGATGAATCCAGTTTGGGACATGTTGAGTATAAGATATTTACAGGACATTCAGTTCAAGATGTCCAATAGGCATTTGGAGATTTGAGACTGGAGGTCAAGAGAAAGGTTAGGGCTGATCAAATCAATCTGAGAATCATCTTCATGGAGACGATAACTAAATCTGTGGGAAAAGATGTGCTTACCGAGCGAAATACTGCCCACAGATAAAAGAGGAGGGGACACGACTGGTTAGAATACCCAATTTATTTTGTATTTGCTTTGTATTTTCTATTTATTTATACATTTATCTGCTTCAACAGAGGCACCTTGAAGACAAGGATTTTTTCCTTTTTTCCTTTCATAGCTCCAATACCAATATAGCGCCTGGTCCATAGCAGGTGCTTCATAAATGTTTGTTGATTGATTGATTGAAATAACATGGGTGTAACTGTTAGCCTATCACTGGAGCTGGGACCCATAGGCAGCTGCCTAAGATACATCCCATGGAGTTTGAGAGTGGATCCCTTTTTAAAAAAAAACATACATATTTAATGTCAGAAAATTCCAATCTCCCTAATGTGCAGGTGTTACATGAAGGCTCATAGCCTCCAGAAGTCAGTAACACACAGGGCCTGAAGTGAGACAAGCGGATTGGACTGGTTCTGATGCCCAGGTGTGCCTACTCACTGCTGTTCCTGCCCTGTGCTACTTCTGTGTTCAGTACTCTGGAGGGACAAGAAGCTACAAGATAAGATAGCAATATGCTTTGCATGATTTCACGTGTGTAATTGATTTCGTATTCTTGCCTTCTCAGTGGTTTGGGAAAGGGGGGAGGGGTATGTGAAGAGGGAGAGAATTTGGAGCTCAAAATTAAAAAAGAAAAGAATGTTAAAAATACATATTTTTAAAAACAGAAGGAAAAAAGATAAGACCCTTATACTCACTTGTTCTCAAGGAGCTTACAAGCTAGCAATAGGAAAAGGCATAAATTTCATCTCCTAATCCCCATCCTTTTTGAGTGGCCTCCCCTGCTTTTGCACCATCTTTAGCTTATGCTGTTGCTTGCACTAAATGTTTTTTCCACTTTCCTTTCTACCCCTCTTGCTTGTCTAGATGTTCCCATTGCTTAACCTGGTATTGGCACGAATATATCCATTTTTTCAATGCCAGGGCTAGGCCTCAGCTCCTCTATTTTTCCTTTACGTTCAGCTTTGTTCTTTTTAAGTCCCTTTTGAACATTTCTTTATAAGATCATAGATTTGAAGCTGGAATCAGTGAGTTAGACTGAGCAAACGAGTTAGCAAAGTAACTCACTCAGGGTCACACAACTAAGAAATGTCTAAGACAGAATTTGAAACCACTTCTTGTTGGCTTCCAGTCCAATGCTCTATCCACTCTACCACACTGGCTCTTATATTCAGAGGACTTGGATTAAGATGCTGGGCAAGTCACCAAACAGATTTGGATCTTAGTTTCCTCATATGTAAAATGAAGGGTCTAGACCAGATGACTTCTAAAGTCTTCTTTGACTCTAAGACAAGGACACTGTTGGTGTCATAGAAGTGGAGGGCGGAAAGTTTGAAGAAGGAAATGATGATCCACAGTGTCTAATACTGTCGAAATGTCTAAGAGAATTAGGACTCATGTAACCTGGGCTAGTATGAGCCTGCCTAGTCCTCCTAACACGGAGGACTTTTATCTTGGGGGTAGGTGTAGCTTACTTTGATTGGCTCACGTAACTGGAATAGGCTGTCTCTAAAACTGGGGACACTGAGACAATCTTTTGGTCTCTCTGCTCCTTCCTATCTCCCAGGATGATGATCACAGTTCACCCCCCACACAGGTGCCATGAATTGAACTGGTGAGAAGAGAAGGACTTCCTTTCCCTGTTCCCTCTTTTACCCCATTTCAGAGAAATAGGCCTGGGGGTGTTGTTGCTCTGGCTCAGCCTCCTGGGTCCAGTGGGCATTGTTACCAGCACCTGAGACCAAGAAGGAAAAAAAACCATAGAAAAGAAACAAAAGAAAGAGACCATCTCGGTCTTGCTGGTTAGAGAGATTCTGCCTGTTCTGGTTACACAGCCAATCAAAGGAGGCTTGCCCACCCTCATAGCAGAGGCCTCTATAGTTGGCCATCTGGACGCAGTCCAAAGGCCCCTCAGGAAGCCTCCATGTTAAGAGGACTGGGCATTCCCAGACAAGCCTGGATCACACTAAGAAAAAAACATTTGAAGAGGAAAAAAAATCTGTGGTAAATGTAAAAGAAACTCAGCATCTAAAAGAGAGAAGGAAATATGCATTTATCAAGGGTTGTTTTTATTGCTCACTTGTTTCAGTCCTGTCCAACTCTTTGTGACTCCATGTGGGGTTTTCTTGGCAAGGATACTGGAGTGGTTTGCCATTTTCTTCTCAGCACATTTTACAGATGAGGAAACTGAGGTAAACTGAGTTAAGTGACTTGCCCAGGGTTATACAGCTAGAGTCTAAGACTAGATTTGAACTCCGGAAGATTGTGCTAAATATTTGACAAATATTATCTCCTTTGGTCTTCATAACAACCTTTGGAGGTAGATATGATCTAAAATATGTATGCGAATGCTAAACATTTACAAAGGTGACTCCAAGTTCCCCACTAATAAATGGTCAAAAGATATGAAAAGAGGATGGAAATAAATTGTTTATAATCCCTTGAAAAAATACTGCACCTCACTACTAAAGAGTTGCAAATTAAAACTAATATGAGGTGCCACTGCAGTTCTACTCAGCAAAAATAATTAAAAGCAAAAAAACTGAATAAGGAAAGTTGTAGAGAAATTGGCAGATCCATTCATTGTTGGCGAAATTGCAAACTGGAGTGCAGTGTGACACGGTAACAGTTACTTGCCACCCAATAATTGCATTGTTGGTACTATACACTGAAAATGTGGTGGGGGAAGGACAGGGAAGTTATCTTTTCCCAAACTTTTTGTAGTATCATTCTTTGTAATTGTCCCCAAATGCAAAAATAGGGTGATGGTTAAATACAATTAAAGGCATATTGCCATTAGGATCACCAATTGTGAAGACCCTGAAAAGTCAAAACCACCTGATGTAGGATCGGAAGGAGGGAGAAGAAAGTTGTTATGACATTTTCTGCATTGAAATTAATTTATTTGAATGTAAATAGTTTGAAAGTATGTTGTATTGGGTACATTGGTGCTTATAACGATACGGTGGTTGACAGCTGATTGACTAATATGATGTTAAAAATAAGTTATTACAAGGAAAATGCAAATCAAAACAACCTTGATGTTTTACCTCCCACTCAGCAAATTGTCAAAGATGACAAAAGAGGCGAATTATAAATGTTGGAGGTCTGATGCAAAGACAGGCATGGTAATGATTGTTGGTGAAGAGGGAAACGAATACAACCATTCTGGAAAGCAATTTGGAATTCTGCAAATAAAGTGACTAAAATGTCCCTCCTCTTTCACCCAGAGTTTCCACAGCTAGACACATACCCCAAGAAAGCATTATTGGTGAAAAAGGAAGGTTCCATATGCAGGAAAATATTTGTAGCAGCACTTTTTCTGGTAGCAAAAAAACTAGAAACAGAGCAGATGCCCATCTGATTGGAAAATGCCTGAACAAATTGTGGTCCATGAACACTCTACAAATATTATTTCATTTCATCCTAGCAGTCACACTGGGAGGTAGGTACTATCATAATCCCCAGCTGAGGAAACTGAGGTTATATGACTTGCCCAGGATCAGCTGATAAGTGCCTGAGGCTGCATTTGAACCCTGGTCTTGCTGTGTGCAAGTCTAATGCTCAGTCAATTGCACCATTTGAGCTGTGTCTGTTTTCTGAGTTTACCTGGGAAGGTGGCAGGCTGGAGATCTGGTCCTGGGTGTCCTCAGCTCTCGAGGCCCTGCGTATTCAGGCCCTGGGCGGAAAAACAACCAGGAAAGCAGTCCTACAGTCAGCAGCACAGAGCAGGAAAGGCCTCCCTCCCCCTGGGCTGTGAGCTAGGGAAACTATGAAAAATCAGCCAGCCATATCCCTGCTCAAAGATGCATTGTCCACCTCTGGATATGAGGCTACTGTACAATGACTGGGCCAGACCGACTCTGGCTCCCTCCACATTCTCTGGGCCTGAGTAGGGGTGGAATTTAGGGCTTTGGGGAGTGGGGAGACAATCCCCCAAGAATGCCAGGTGTGTGATGGAGGTGCAGTTTCTAGATATGGTCACAAGGCGGCAATGTGAATCTATTTACAAACGAGCCCATTGTCATGAAGATTCTGGGATGAATTTTAAAAGGTGTATGCATTGGGAGCTACCTTCTAGTCACCTTCTTTTGGATATTTTCCAACGTATCAATAGCCTTTTACGATGTGATGTCTGGAAGTGAACACAAGATTCTGTATGTAATCTGATCAAGAAAGAGGAAACAATCACTTCCCATGTTTTAGACACTGGGACACTTAGGCACTTCTCTCACTGGTTGAATGGGGCTAGTGCCTCTGATGGGAGGGTTTTCCAAGGGCTTTTCAGGGTTGCTCATCCACCTTCTCTGTCTACCTCAGCTCTCACCTGTGGCTCCAGGAAGTCACCTGTCTCATGCCCAGCAGCCATACCTCAGTAAAATCATCTTGGCACATGGGCTGAACCAGATTGAGGGTAACTGATGGGTCTTCAACCCATCGGTGAGTTAGGAGAGTGTCTACCCCAAGCATAATATACCCAGTAGAATAGGCAGATGGCACTGATTTGTCATGAAGAATGAACTCAGAACTCAGGAAGAGAGTGAGGCTGATGACTTTGTGCAGCTCTGCCTCACTTATATTTGTTTTATGCAGAAGTCAAGACATCACCTCATGATGTCACTGGTCTTCTTGGAAAATGAAGGACAAAGACCAACAGTAACAAAGACTACTCATTTATATGTGGGATGGTATAATCGATTGTGTATGTGTGTGTGTGTGTGTGTGTGTGTGTTCGTCCTTCGTTGCCAAAGAAGACCATGCCATCAGAGAAATGATGACATGACTTGCACTTGACTTTGTTTTGAGTGAGGGAGGGCTGTGCAGGTCACCAGCCTCATTTCTCCTCCAGAGCCTTCTGAATCCAGTGACCAGATATTCATCAGGATGACTGGAGACGACCCAGGATGTCGCAATTGGGGTTAAGTGACTTGCCCAAGGTCACACAGCTAGTGAGTGTCAAGTGTCTGAGGTGAGATTTGAACTCAGGTCCTCCTGACTCCTGCACTGGTGCTCTATCCACTGCACCACGTAGTAGCCCTTTTACAAATATACTGCGTGGTGTAAATGTCTGTTACACATAGGGAACTGCACTCAGTTTCTCATTTATGTTAAATAAGAATTTTTTTCAAATTCTTTGATAAAATCTATATTTTGGGGACTCTCTTTGCTATTTCTTGACATTGCAGATATATCCATGGAAATCTCAGACTGCATACCAGTTATCTCTCACTCTCACAATGTGACCAGCCCTGATTCTTTTTATTTCATCCATTCATCATGCTTTCCTTGATGACAGCCTTGATTATCTCATTATACTGCTTCTTTGTAGTTTCTTGCTTAATGTGTTACAGCCTGCTCATGCCCACCGGCTAACTGACTGCCTTTCAGTTGATCCTCATTTTCAATTCTTCCAAGACTGCAGTATCCCATGACTCTGAGGCACCTAATAGAAAACTGGTATTAAAAGGGTGGGCCTTCATTTTGAGGAGAATTTTGGGGTCATTCAAAGAACCTTGCAACTTCATAAAGGCTGTGCTGTCCATTCTCAAGCTCCTGTCCGGTTCTGGAATCAACTCATAGTCCAGTTGTAGTCTCTGTTCTATACTGCTAGATGAATTCTCTAGGTTATCCATCCAACTGGGTGTCATCATCGTTCGGACACCAGGCATTTTTCATATATGTGATTTTTTTCCAGGAAGTGTAGTTAGGCTGAATGAACTCTCTCGAGTGATAATGGGCATCATTTAGGAAGCTCTGCAATGTTCCAGGGGCAGTCAGAATAATGTTATCCATAAATAGCAGCCTCAGGAGGACTTCACCATTTCTAGGGAATAATTCTAACATGGACACTAAAACTAATCTCCTCCAGGACAGTGATGAACACTTTTGGCAAAAATATGTCTTCCTGTTTTATGCTTTTTCTGATATTAATGATACAGTTGTTGAAAAGGGTTATTTCATTATTATGTCTTTCCAAAAATCTTATAGAATTGTCACAAAGTATATCACAGTAGTATATCACACACACACACACACACACACACACACTATATATATATACATATATATACACACACACACACACACACACATGTTGCTGAAAAGCAAATATGTAATATGTAATAGAATCAGATGCCTCTGCTATTCACTAGCTGTGTGACCCTGGGCAAGTCACTTAATTTCTCTGAGCCTCAGTTTCCTCATCTTTAAAGTAAGAGCAATAATAGTTGGAATACATACTTTTAAAGGACTTTGTGAGGATCAAATGAGATACTATATGCAAAGCATATATAGTATCAGTTCAGCTCGGATGTTTTCCAGTCGTGTCAGACTCTTCATGACCCCATTTGGTCGAAGATACTGGAAGGGTTTGCCATTTCCTTTTCCAGTTCATTTTACAAATGAGGAAACTGAGGCAAACAGGGTTAAGTGACTTGCCCAGGGTCACCCAGCTAGTGTCTAAGGCTGGGTTTGAACTCAGAAAGATGAGTCTTCCTGATTCCAAGCCCAGTGTTTACTGTGGCACCACCTCGCTGTCCTGTCATGGCAGCTATTATTTTAACAATTTTTTCATTCTTCTATCTTTTGATGGCATTCAGATAGGAATAGTCCAAGCACATCATTATCCTGATATTATTCTTTTATATTTAACATACTTCAGACTAATGTGCAGGTGGATAAAAGATCTACCTATTCTAATTCAATAAAGTATTTCTGTCAAATTTCTGGAAGCATTTCTGAGACAGCTCCAGGACAACAGGGTTGATGTACCTTATGCTGTTCTCACATAATATTAATTTCTTCTGCTTCCTATGTTTTGAAATTTTTGAAAGCTTTTCATTTCATGTAGATTAGACATTATGAATATTTGGTAAGGTAAAATTTATTTAAAATATTATCCATAATGCAGGCAACACATCTGATTGTAATGATTCTCTCCTGCTCTAGTATAGTTTATTACTGAATTCTCAAGGATATTTTGGGGATTGTATTTATAGTATAGAGATTTGTTGTCTGTTAGTTTTCATTATCTTTCTAAGGCAGAGAACTTGTGGGGTACAATTGTAGTCATCTAATAATGTCTCAGTATCAGCTAGGTATCAGATGGGGCAGTTAGGTGGCACAGATGATAGAGCACCAGGCCTGGAGTCAGACAGACCTGAGTTCAAATGTGACCGTAGACACTTACTTGCTGTGTGACCCTGGGAAAGTCACTTGGCTTCAGTTTCTTCATCTGGAAAATGAACTGGAGAAGAAAATGATAAACCACTCCGATATCTTTGCCAAGAAAATCCCAAAGTGGGGTTGCAAAGAGTCAGATGTTACTTGAAAAATGATGGTTTCCTGAGGTATCCGCAGATACTAGATTTTTGCATTCTAAAGCACTCACATAGTTTCAGCCACTCATTTTCGATCATTTCACTGTTTAATCTAATGGATCAGCAAATCTAGCTCATTAAGAGGAAGTTTTTCCATAATATCCAGTGATAAAAACTGATCTTGAATCACCAGCCCAAATTCCTCCACTTCTATAAACACCTGTGCATGATTCAGTCAGTGGTTTCACATTTCTTTGTCAACATCTTGCTACCCAAGTTTCTGTGGATGTCTTCCATGTGGAGCCTTTTGGTTCCAGGCCTGGATTTGAGTATGTTATTGGGTTCTTACAGAGATAAGCCATCTTTAGGTATATCAAACAAATCCAGTGGTGGCATGTAACTGTGGTCATTCTCTACCATTACATTTTGTAGTGAGGTCTCTTTGTTCTAAAAGTATTCTTGACATTAAAAAAAAAATCTTTTTGTGTGAGAACATCTATTGATTTTCATCTTCCCTTGTGATGAGGGAAGTATTCATCTTTCTAAAGATTCTTGGGGTAATAAGGACACTTGCAGGTTTACTGTTGTGTGGGTTTTTGGTTGGACATCTTCTAGATGTGTTATTGTCAATTTCACCATGCCCAGATTGTAGATTCTCTCATTCTTCATATCTTGTTTGATGGAGTTCAGATAAAAACAGTCCTAGAACAAGTTGGTCTCTACTATCCTAGCAGTAGATGCAGACAATATTGCATAGGTAGATGAAATAACTGTTATCTATGGTTGGATAAAAGCATTAAGTTAGAGACTTTTCTTCTATAAGCTCACTGAAAGCCATCTCAGTCCAACTCCAGTGATGGGATGGCAGGGATATTGAGCAATGTTGATTCAGTCATTCTCAGTTGTGTCCAACTTTTCATTTCCCCATTTGGGGTTTTTTTGGCAGAGATACTGGAGTGTTTTGCCATTTCATTTTACACTCATTTTCCAGATGAGGAAACTGAGGCAAACAAAATTAAGTGACTTGCCCAGGGTCACATAGTTAATAAATATCTGAAGTCAGACTGGAACTCAGGAAGAAGAGTCTTCCTGACTCCAGGCCAGCATTCTGTGCACTATGGCACCACCTAGCTGCCTGATGAACTGTACTTCATCATCAACTGGAGTTGAACTGAGACTGCTGACTTTTACTTCTGCTAGATCTCAGTATTTAAAGACTTTTCATTTGATGAAGCTTAGAGATCATGAGTTTTTCATATGGTGTCATGTACTAAAAACATTATTCTTTAGTTTTTAAAGATCAATGTTATATGTAAGTAATTTTGAGTAGAAGTTCAGTCTATAATAATGTTCCAGTTCTTTTCAATTTTATTGCTGAGTTCTCAAGGATATTTTGGAAGGGCTGTGGGAAAACAGGTACATTCATGCACCTGGTGGAGCTATGAATTGGTCCAGTCATTATGGAAGATAGTTTGGAACTGTGCCCCAGAAGTTATTAAATTGTGCATTGACTTTGACTCAGGAATATCATTAACAGGTCTATACCCTGAAAAGATGAAAAAAGAAGAAAAAGATACATGTGTACAGGGGATTTTGAGGTCTGTATTTGAAGGACAGTGTAGAAGACCAGGATAGGCTCAGGGTGGGTTGATACCTCAGGTCTGAGACTGAAACAGAACTAGACACTAGAACTTCATTTAACAGTTAACAAAAAAAGGTTTACTTAGCTGTAAAAGGGGAAGGACATTTAGAGTAAGGGAAGCCTTTCAATAGAAGATACATGGTTGATTTGGCTGAGCCCAGATTTTCAGTGTTGGCCATCATGCTAATGTATGGCATTCTAGTCACTAGATTGTCTTACTAGGTATTCAGTAGGTGGTCAGTTTTTTTAGAATGCAATAATGTGTTGCACTTTCTATTTCCTTGAATAATCTATGTTTATCACTAAGTTCAAACTCCTTAATAATAACCCTTCAGTAATTTCTGGTGGTGAATACCTGGTCCTGAATTGCCACCATGAATCCCTTCATTTCCACAAACATACCTGGATGACCTCACCATTGTTTAATGCTTCTTTGGTGAAGTGTATTGTTGGCTGAGTTCATGCAGATGTCACCTACCCAACTTAGGGCTTTTCCCACTCCATTCTTGGATCTTAGCCATCTCTATCCAGAGGTATAAGATATTTAGTTATTATCAGTCAGTGGAATGAGGTCTGCTTATTCTAAAATTATTTAGGTTTTTGACCTCAGTTATATATCATGTGGTCTGAAGATGCCTATCAATCCTTTCCCTTCTTTTGATAATCTATGTTTTGTTAATATTGTATAGGTTTTCGTTAGTCAATTTTTCATTGTCTTTCTTTTATGCTCCATTTTAAAGTTCTCAGATTGTACATTAGGAGCTGTATTGTGCAAAAATTATTTGCTTCAAACATGTTTTGTTACATTGAATTTTTATTTCAGTATTTAGCCACTTTTCCTCCTTGGTAGGTTTCTGCTCAATGTGTTTTTCCTGAAAGATACTTAAAGATATCTATAGGTATCACCTTTGTCCATTGGTTCAATATCTGTCTTTGGTGTACAATAAGAATTTGACACTCACTGAGTCCAATGATAGTTTAATACTGTTGGACAAAGATTATATACCATGAAGAAGCTATTTAATGTATCTTTTGGTGAGACCATTTAGTCTGATGCCAGTCTTGTGCAGCACAATACTGAAGACGAGTTCTTTCTGGACAGAAGGTTCTCAGTACATGAACATAGGACTCTTGGGAGATGAAGGAACTGAGTGAGTCTTAAAGGAAAAATATTGATTCTCTCTTTCCCCTACTCAATGGAGGGGAATCATCATGAGAAGTGGAACCCACGTGCCAAATGAGGTGACAGTATACAACTTGGAAGAAAAGTTTGGAGTGAGAGATTGTCTCTGTCTCGGTTTCTCTTTCTCTCCCAGGCTCTCCCCACCCCTGCATCCCATCCCCAGACTATATTGAGTCCCTGTTCCAAAGTTTTTCTGTTCTTTAAGGTCAATTTATTCCTTCCTTTCTAATTAGTACCATTGCAAGCTGAGCTAATGATGTGATCAACCATAACTGCTCTGGTTTGAATGTTTAAATATTTGTGAGTGGTGAGTTGCAAAAAAGAAGGGAACAGTGGCTTACACATTATAAAGAAGGAGGTAAGTGAGCAGAGAGTAGAAGTCTTCTCTACCTGAATGTTTACTCTAACAATCTGATTGGGGGCTCTGAAGATAAATGAGAGAAAATCTCATTGATGTTGATTCCCTATTTTATAAACTTCTTAAAGCAAAACAAATGTGGATCCAGGTTTTCTTTCCTAGGAGCTAAACATAGCAATTGGCTGCCTGGTTTGTAGGGGAAAGGGAGAATGGGCAGTTTTGAGTCAACAATAATTATAGTGGGATCTTGTCTTCTCAGCATCTTTTAGTCAGTTATGTGAGAGTAAAGATGTGGTCTACTGTGCAATATTGCTTATGAATCTTGAGCTGATTCAGCTGAGTGAAGTTCCCTTGCCTAAGTCACCCATCATTTTCCACCAGCCAAATCAGAGAGCACCTGGAGCTCCTAAAGACTTTTTTTGGTATAGAAACAACCAGGATGTAATATAAACAGCTTGGGCCTTTAGTTCCCTAAGTCAACCAAATCTCAAAAATGATCTCAATACCTTTTAAGGAAAAACCAGCCTAACTTGCATGGGGGCAGGTGTTAGGATATTGTACTCTTCATGTACTCTCTATTTCAGCAAAACTGGTCTACTTAAAGTTCCTAGGCAAGATTGTCCACTGCCATGCCTTTACACAAGCTATCTTCCATGACTAGAAGTGCTGTTTCCTTCTCACTTTTGCCCCTTTCAATCCTTGTTCCTGTAAGGGCCACTTCCAGTATCACCCCTCACAAGAGACCTTTACTTATTTGCCTACTTGTTACACTGTCTCCACACACCAAAATTACTTTATACTTATTTTATATCTTTAAAAAAATTTTTTTCAACTGTATAAATGGTGTTTTCTCCCAGGAGAATGTAAATTCTACCTTTTGTGGTAGCAAAGAACTGAAGATAAATTAAATGTCTGTAGATTGGGAAATGGTTAAACAAATTTTAGTACATGAATTAATGTAATATTATGACACTGTAATAAGTAATGAATATGAAAAATTCAGGAAAGCATCAGAAAACCAATCTGAACAGAGGTAGAAGTACCCTGAGCCAGAAAAAATCATAAGCACAACTACTATAAAATTGTAAACAGAAAAAATAACTCCAAAAAGGAACCATGTTGTATAATTATAATGACCAAGAAGCCTGGCCCTTGAAAAGACTTCTGAAAATTTTGTTGTAGATGGAGGAGTCGGTGGGTATGAAATATTGTATATGTTGCCAGGCTAAATCAACACGTTGGTTGGTTTTGTTGAACTGATTTTTTCCCCCCTCTTTTTTTATTTTTTGTAGTAGTAGCTTACTATGTAAGGAAGAACAAAAGTTTTTTTGGGGGGGAAATGAAGATGATATAAAAGATTTATCTATCATTTTCCTTTCTAAAAATTTATATCTAATATTCATTTTTAAAAACTTGAGTTCCAAATTATTTCTCCTGCCCTTTTCCCATCCATTGAGAAGCCAAGCAATATATCAGTTATACATATGAATTCTTGCAGAACATATTTCCATAGTAGCCATGTTAAAAAAAACTGTATTGCTTCTTATTAAGCAAGAAATATAAAGAAGGCAAAATAAGTATTCTTCAGTCTGCACTCAGTTGATCAGTTCTTTCTCTGGAGGCAGATAGATGATGTTTTTTCAGAACGTTGAAACTTTGAAATTTTCTTATAGATCATCGTAGTGCTGAAAATAGTGAAAGTCATTCACAGCTGATCATTGTACAATATTGATGTTACTGTGTACAATGTTCTCCTGGTTCTCTTCACTTCACTTTGCATCAGTTCATGTAAGTCTTTCCAGGTTTTTCTGAAACCATCTTGCTCATCATTTCTTATGGCACAATAAAATTTCATCACAATTATATACCACTTCTTGTTCAGTCATTCCCCAGTTGATGGGTATCCACTCAATTTCCAATTCTTTGCTACCACAAAAAAGAGCTGCTATAAATATTTTTGTACATATATTGTACATATTTTTATCTCTTTGGGATATAGACCTAGTAGTGGTATTGCTGGATCAAAGGGTATGCAAAGTTTTATAGCCTTTGGGCATAGTTCCAAATTGTTCTCCAGAATGTTTAGATGAGTTCACAATTCTACCAACAGTGCATTAGTGTTCCAATTTTCCACATCCTATTCAGCATGTATCATTTTCTTTCCTGTCATATTGGCCAATCTTATAGGTGTGAGGTGGTACTTCAGAGTGGTTTTAATTTGCAGTTCTCTAATCAATAGTAATTGAGCATTTTCTCATGTGACTATTAATAGCTTTGATTTTTTTTATGAAAACTGCCTGCTCATATGTTTTGACCACTTATCAATTAAGGAATGCATTTCATTTTTATAAATTTGGTTCAGTTCCCTATATATTTGAGAAAAGAAGCCCTTTTCAGAGAAAATTACTTCTAAAATTCTTTCCCAGTTTCTTGCTTTTCTTCTCATTTTGACTGATTGGTTTTGTTTATGCAAAACCCTATTAACTTCATGTAATCAAAATTATCCATTATACTTCCTGCGATCATCTCTCTCTCTTATTTGGTCACAAATTCTTTCCTTACCCATTGATCTGACAGGTAAATTTTTCCATGCTCCCCAATTTACTTACATTATTGTTGATGTCTAAATCATTCATGCATTTTCACCTTACTTTGGTGAGATGTTAGCCTAATTTCTGCCATACTACTTTCCAGTTTTCCCAGCAATTTTTGGTAAATGGTGAGTTCTTGCTCCAAAAGCTTAGATCTTTGGGTTTATCAAACACTAGATTAGTATGATGATTTACTACTGTGTATTGTGTATCTAATCTATCCCACTGACCCACTACTCTATTGCACAGACAGTACCAGATTTTTTTTTATGATTACCACTTTGCAATATAGTTTAAAATTTAGTACTTCTAAAGTGCCTTCCTTCACATTTTCTTCATTGATTCCCTTAGTATTCTTGACCTTTTGTTCTTCCAGATGAATTTTATTTTTTTCCTAGATCTATAAGTAATTCTTTGGTAGTTTGACTGATGTGGCAGTGAATAAGTAAATTAACTTAGGTAGAATTGTCACTTCTATTATATTAGGTTGGCTTACCCATATGCAGTTAATATTTTTCCAATTGTTTAGATTTGTCTTTGTGTGGAAAATGTCTTGTAATTGTATTCATACAGACCTTGGGTTTGTCTTGGTATGTAAGGATCTATCTCTATTTTCAAGAAGATATAAGGTCATTGAAAGCAGGGACTATTTTGTTTTTGTCTTTGTATCTTCAGTACTCGACCCAATGCCCTGTACATAGTAGGAATTTAATAAATACTTGTTGAATTGCATTTTGTTCTCATCATAATGTCCATTGATTTACATCTGTTAAATTTCAATATGACCTTGTAATTGACGTTATATCTTTTCCTCTATTGATTACAATTTTTTTTGTATTAATAATTTGGTCAGGATGGAGTTGTTTTGACTAAATGCTGTATCTTTTTCTCATTTTAATCTTTTTTCTAGCCTTGTATTAATTTTAATCATTGCTCTAACAAGTTGGTGGTCTGAGTGCACACATACAGTTGATTCAGAAATGATTCCCACACATAATGAGTCATTTCATTTTTGTTAAAATATAATCAATTTTATTTTTTATGTTATTTCATGCTTACCTATCTGGAATCTTCTGATTCTTTTCTCAATAAACTATTCTGGATGAATAATTGTTTGACTTTTTTGTGGTCCATGAGTCTTTTTTGGCTTCTCAAATTTCTCATTCCTAAGCTATATTTTCTTTCTTCTATTTTTTAAATATGTGAATCCATTTTATTTAAAAATTTTTAATTAACAAAAATCTATTCTCTTTCTTTCATACTCCCCCATGTAGAAAAAGGAAAACAAACTTCTAGTAACAAATATACAGTCAAGTGGAAAATATTACCATATTAACCATGTTAAAAAAAATGTCTCATTCTGCTGCCCGAATCAATGTCCTCATTGTCAGAAGGTGGGTAACATGCTTTGCTATTAGTCTTCTGTAGTCATGCTGAGCCACATTTTCCAACTTATTTTTTTGTGTCCTTGCCTATCATATATAATCAAATATCAAAGTATATGTTGATTTAATTTGGATGGTCTTAACAAGTTCCTCTTAGAATTCCTCTACCTCTTCATTCTCTGTAACATCATATGTGACAATAATTTTCACAGTGGTCCATTTAGATATTTATCATGCAATATGAAATTACCAAATATTCCATAACATGGTGGTGTCTCTTGTTGCCTTTGCACTCACAGTAAAAACATTATCTGCCAACTCCTTTATCTCCTTTTCCATACTTGGAAGCCATTTTTCTGTTCAGCTCTGATTTCTGTCTTCTGGTTCAACAACAAGTTGCTTTCAGATAGCTTGGCCAAAGAAGCCATAAGCACATCAAAACTTCAGATTCACATCCTATTCAACATTCCCATTGCCAAGGAAGGCCAGGTCCTACATCAACTGAAACCTGGATAACAGCAGCTTCCCAGTTTAGCTTACTCCCATCTATCCTAGTCTATACATAATTCCAAACAATAACTCATTTATGTAACTCTTTGGCACTGGGCTTAAGTGTTTTGCCATTTGATCCTGATCCTCTCAATAACCCTAAGTGATGGGACCCAGGTAAAGCAACTTGCCCAGAATCCACTCTGCTAGTGTGAGGGGTGAATGATTTGATCCCATGTATTACCAGCTCAAAAAGTCCAACACATGATTTGCTGTTCCTGTTATTGTGAAGATATCAAGATTGACATGATTAAGTTCCTCCAGTAGTATGCATAAGTAGTATCCCACTTATTGATAATTGTAAAAGATCTCTGAGTACCAACAACTGAGCTACTGTTAACAGATGGTCTATAAACAGGGTAACTTTTAGCACTTCTTTCTATCACTTTGTTAGTCATTGAAAAAGTTAAAGGTGACCACATAGGACTGAGAATCATTTTGTCTTTTCTCATAGGTTACAGGGGTCAAAAAATTCCTCACCACGTGGTCAGCCTACTGGTAATGATCCTCATGTTTAGCAAGGCTGATTCTTAGAAATCAGAGTCTCTCACTGGGACCATACTTGAAGTCTTTCAAGTATAAATGAACCTGCAGGGTCATCTCCATACCATGATGATGTGGTATCAGAGTAGAGTGTTGTGGAGATTACCAGTGTAAGGTTCATAGTCTGAAAGGGCTTGTTCTTGAAGTCGTATTGTCTGTTTGGGATCCCTGCTTTCTTTTCTAGACATTTGCTAACTCTTATCTTCTTTCCTTTACTTATTTCTTTTGGAGGTAATTGTGGTATAGTGACTTGCCCAGCTAGTGTCTGAGGCTGGATCTGAACTCAGGTCCTCCTGACTCAATGCTGGTACCAGCTAGCTGCCCCTTACATCTTTAGTTGTGTCCTAGAAGTTTACCAGAAATCAAAGCGAGGCTCATTGTTGTAGAGTTTGGGAACTTCGTTGGGGACTTGCCCTTTATGAAAATCTGGACATGTGCCCTTCTCTAGGCCTGTCGTTGACTCTTCACAGTCTTTCATTAGTCGCTGATCTTGTTTCAGCAGTTACATTTACTTGTTCCCTCGGTACCTTGGGATGAATTTCATCTGACTTGAACTCTTCTACTCTCCACTTGGTTTAAATTACTATGAGTCAATCTTGTCTTTCCCTGGCAAAGAAAAGGAAAGACTTAAAAACCTCTGGCTTTTTCTCCAGCTGTGATCATTTCATCATCCTAAGCAGTGGTCCTGTCTGTTCTTGGATCTTCTTTCCCCCAATGTAACTTAATAAAAACAATCATAAAAAAAGCCCTTTTGTGGTCATTAATTTTCCTCATGAGCCTCCGCCCATTCTAAGCATAAGCAACCCAAGCACTGTCCTTTGAGATCCAAGCTATTCTCCAGTATTCATCTATTATTCTATCTTTCATAATCTACTCTTGCTTCTATTTTCTGTATGTCTTTAAAAAAAAACTTGTCATTTTCTTGTTTATCTATATTGATCTCTTCGAGACAATTCTTCCTTTTCATTTCCCTTTGTAATTGTTTCTTTGTGGTTTCATAATCTTCTTGAGACCTCTCCATCCCTCCTGCCTGCAATAACTTGAAAACCAATATACTGGCTCTAACTGCTTTCCCCTCATTTTAAAAGAATTCCTTTATTCTACATTTCTTCTTTCTGTCCAAAGTGTTTTGGAGGATTGATTTTGTAGGATAACTAATTTTGTTTCTACCTCTCTTGAATTTTCACCCAAATGGTCTTCACTGTGCAGACTGTCTTCTGATTCCTGGAATCTCTCACATGATTTTATCTTCTTCATATACATTGATTCAGATTTTCAGCCACAGTGACTAGTGGGAAAAAATGCAATTTAGTAAAACCTTTAATTAAAGCAGCCTCTGGCTTAAAAGAATTAGTTTTAAAGTTTCTCAACTAGATTGGAAGTCATGAATTACAGCTACCCCACAAATCTAAGTTGCAGCCAAGGAGTTAGGGATTTAAGCCACCATCTACCTCTATCCCAATCCTTTGGGGACTTAATTGACTGTAGAGAAAAAGGGTGGTGCAGTGGATAGAGCACCAGGGCAGGAGTCAGGAGGAACTGAATTCAAATCTCACCTCAGACACTTGACACTCACTAGCTGTGTGACCTTGGGCAAGTCACTTAACCTCAATGGCCTCATCCTGAGTCATCCTGAATATCTGGTCACTGGATTCAGATGGCTCTGGAGAAGTGAGGTTGGTGACCTGCACAGCCCTCACTCAAAACAAAAGTCAAGTGCAAGTCACGTCATCAGTTCTCTGAAGGCATGGCCTTCCTTGGCAACGAAGCATGCACACACACAGAGAAAAAGGGCCAGGAGCTTAATAAAGGGAGACAAATAACGTAGGAGTTAGCAACCTGGAAGTTCAAAAGGTGGTGTACAAAGTGCCCTCCAGTGGAAATTCAGGGAGCTTTTACACCTAAGCATAGGGCAGTAGCCCTCTGCTATATACAAAAGAATCTAAGCATCTCAAAACTAGAATAAATGGCTCTTAGAGGTCTTGTATTGTTTACAAACGAGGAAAATTGGGAACTAAGATTCTGACCTGACTCCCCAGCCCTATTACACTATACTGTCTCTGTTTTTCCTTCATGTTGCTCACCTAACCCCAACTAACTAGCTAGAGAAAAATGCTGGTCTAGTAAGTCAATGTTAGTACCCTTCCAATGTAGAACATAAACTCCTTTCCAGCTTGCATTACGTATGTATGTATATGTATATGTGTATACATACTAAGGCTGTGTGTAATTATGAGAGGGGAAAATACAGGAGAAATACAGTAGGATAAGCAGTAGAAATCTGGGTTAGGCATTACTTGACTGGGACAATTTTGGTGAGACACCAGTTAAACTGGTCACATTAGATAGTTCCATGCCTAATGTTACTTGTGTTTTCTAAAATGTCATGTCCTCCTAGTATTAAAGTAGCACTTTTTTTACACTCACAACAAGTTGCTTTCAGATGGCTTGGCCAAAGAAGCCATAAGCACATCAAAACTTCAGATTCACATCCTATTCAACATTCCCATTGCCAAGGAAGGCCAGGTCCTACATCAACTGAAACCTGGATAACAACAGCTTCCCAGTTTAGCTCACTCCCATCTATCCTAGTCTATACATAATTCCAAACAGTAACTCATTTATGTTAACTCTTTGGCACTGGGCTTAAGTGTTTTGCCATTTGATCCTGATCCTCTCAATAACCTTAAGTGATGGGACCCAGGTAAAGTGACTTGCCCAGAATCCACTCGGCTAGTGTGAGGGGTGAATGATTTGATCCCATGTATTACCAGCTCAAAAAGTCCAACACATGATTTGCTGTTCCATCTCATATAACTATTATTTGCTTTACTGTCCTCCTACTGTCCACAGAGTCTAAGGTGGCTTTCAAGTTTCCCTATGAAAACAATTCACTTAAGTAGCTTTCTGGCTATATAGTGTCTCTCATGCTATCTTTCTGAACAAGATAAAAAGAAGCGGGCTATATGAAAACAGGGAAATTTAACTGATTAGAATCGGGATTAATCAACAGATGATGTCATTCCGGAGAAGTGCCCCTAATGGCATGCCCCAAGACACCTATGCCCTGTAGTGTTTAACATACAATTAATGACTTGAGAAAAGGTATAGATGACATGCTAATAATCAAATGTGTAGTTGGAAGGGATGCCTAACACGGCCAAGTCAAGTTCCACAAAGACTTCTATGAGTCAGAACGTGCTACCAAATCTAATAGACGTAAGTGCTGTCATTGTTTTAAAAACAAGGGGGAAAAAAGTCACAAGTACAGGAGGAGGGAGAGAAAATTTCTTATGAACCTCCCCTTACACTGGGGTCAGACTATAAGTGGAGTATAATGCTCATTTGGGGGTGATTTTAGCATTAGTTGGCCAATTTTTTCACCAATTTATAACCCAAATAAGCCCTAAAAGGTTCTGACTTTCCAAAGATCACAAAGGAGCAGAATTTTGATTTCAACTCTAAACCTGGTGCTTTTTCTTATTGCAACACAGGGAATGCTTCACTAGAGGTCTTTTGGACGACGTCTTTGAACTGCCACAGAGAAAGGTTTGACTAGATGTCCAAGGTTCTTTCTGAGATGCTGAGTTTTATGAGGTTGGATACATCATTCAAGAGCTTTGGTGTTTCTAGTTCTAGTTGTCTTTGTAAGAACCAACAGAAAATCACCTAATCTTTTACATTCAACTTTTTTCATTACGTAATTTGTTATTTTTACTGAGGGCTTTCCACTTCTTAAGGCAATCTATATACTATGTTCTTCTCTATAAATAAATGAAGGCCAAACCAGAGTTCAAAATCAAATTTTTGTTTTTATATGAACAGAAGTAGACCATCTAGAAATATTTCAGTTTATTTAAATTGTTAAGTAGAATATGAAACCGAATCTGTAGCTAGTGCTGTACCAGAGGATGAACAAATGGGTCGATGTTTGATGAAAACAGCATCTACACAGGAGCCCAATAGACTTACAGAAAAGGGGCTAAGCCCTAATATTAAGCAAATAAAAGCTTATGTTTTAAACAAAGATTATACAAAATTGATTTATACTCCATTTTCCCTTTTTTGATATTTAGAAAGTGCAGATTTAACAAAAGGTAGCCACATCCTGCCTATTTACAATGCCGATTATAATTATGCAAACAATGAAACTGTCAGTCTATCACCCAAAATCCCAGTGTTTTATTTCTCACCTTAAGTCACCCAATGAAAGCAGGTTTAACCAAATGAAGATGGCAAAAAAAAAGCAACCTCCCTTACCCCCATTCCCCACAAAACAAAAACCAAAAAAAAAAAACAACCATAAAACAAGTTTACATGCCAGAGAAAAGGGAAACAAAAAATTCAAATGAAATTACTATGCTGACAGCAGGTCAAACCTAGAGCTTGGAGAATGCTTTATACTGCTCTTTCAGTATTTTATAATATTTTTTAAAAAAAGTATTTGGCAAGGTTGCTTTTAGTAGGAAGTATGATTAAATTGAGAGGAAAAAAAGACACAGTCACCCACCTATGAGGCTCAGAAAGGTACATTTTAGGGTGCTACTTGGAAAATCCATGGATTTTCAGGGCAGAAATCCTCCCTTGTTTGCATGAGCCAAGAGGACGTTAACATGCTGTTCACGAAAAGGCAAGACTCATTTTCAATGGGAGCTGCTGTCCTAACCTCAGCCTCTGCTAGAAATGAATCATGCTATTCAATAATTTCAACAAAGGTATCATCTTAGGATGCCAGCAGCAAAAGGAACTTAACTTGTGCTATTCTAATAAGCAAAAGCAGCAAAACAACTGGAAACATAAGAAAAAATAGGAGCAGGCTAAAGATGGCCAGTGACCTTATATTTACATGAAGTACTTTTGGCTGTCAGTTTTCCAATCCATGTTAATTTAATTTTCCAGAAGATTTTACAATTAAAAGAGATAAAACTAATTACAGTTGAGTTTTTGAATCTTAAGGTAAACAATCTTAACACTGGAAAAAATATTTTGGGGAGGCCAAAGCTTAATACAACTGGCAATTTGTGGTGTTCAATTTGACCCTTGCCCTATGAAAAAAAAGCTCACAAACCTTTTTCTGGGCTACCAACCTGCTAGAGGAGTTGCCAAAATGGAGACTGTGTAAATTTAGGCTAACTGATACATTGGGGAACTGAATACTCTATACACATAATTAGAAAGACAAACCACATCACCCTCCATTGAAACACTAGTGCATGCAAATAACTCTTCCGTTCTCAACGGATACATAGGAGGGGAACAAGGAGAGGAAGAGGTTAGGGAAAGGAAGGTAGGGGAGAGAGAGGAAATAAGGAGAGTTGGGAGAGAGCAGATAAGGGAAAGACACCAGTGAACTGACATTTGCTAGTGGGAAGTAGTTAGTAAGTATATTTGAGAGTTTATCTTGCAAGTTAAATCAGTGCTTTGTGTTAAACTTAGCAAACATTGGTTTGCCCCCCTCTCCTTTTTTTTAATTTAAAAAAAAATTTATACCATGAAGGAAAAAAAAAAACAAATAAAGCAATATGCAGGCAATGAGGTGGGATGGGGTAAGTGGACAAGAAGAAATAAAGGTATCAGGAGCAGTTTTGAATTGCAAGGCCATTTTATAAGAAGACTCAGCAAATGAAAGTTACCGTTTCTGCATTGTCTGTTGTCTTCAATTCACTACACTGACAATCACAGCCAAGCAAACCACAAACATTTCATATTTAAAAATGGTTACATTTGGATATGTCTCCTGCACATGCGTCCACCAGAACAAAAGGAAAAAAGAAACAAAAACCAAAAAAAGTTTCTTTCCACGTAAGGCACAGGACAAAATTAACCCCATTTAAACGTTCAAGGCGGAAATGAGAATGTTTTCCTGTTTTTTTTTCTTTTCTTTTGCTAAATGCATGTCTACAGGTTATAGGGACTCAAGCACATTATCCATAACAGAAATTCCACTGTTGTACAAAATAAAATTGTTAATTCTAACTTTTATTCTTAGACAATTTGCAGAATAGAATCGAAATGATTGCTATAGGTTTTAATGTTGATAAGAACTGGACTATAATACAACCAAAACATAGTGGTGAGCTGAGCAAGTACATTTAAAAATGAAGTCACGGACATGATTCTTCTATACACTTTTGTTTGGAGAAAATTATATGGTCAGCAAGCAGTCATAAGATGAAGAACAAAGAGAGGGCAGATAGTTGTTAAGATGTGGAAAAAAATGTTTGTTTAGGTTAAAAACGGACAGAGTGGTTTATTTTGCAGCAAGAAGAGAAAACGGTTGGTGGATGGCAATTGATGAAACAGGAGAACGCTCAGCAACATTTGCTCTTCCAGCCTGTTACTCCTCCTCCACTGCTGATATCTACATTTTCACTGTTGGGCTCTTTTACAGGGGTCTGGAATAAACATACACAAGAAATTAACTGATGCCAAAAATGCCAAAAGAAACAAAATTAATGTCAACAGAAGTATTTCTGAAAATGTAAATTTTTTCAGTAAGATACCAGTTTAAATTAGATATATACATATAATAGTAAATGAAAACCTAGTGATCAGTCAACTTGACTGAAAGGTCTGTAAGCTGACCACCAAAAGTCTTTGAAATCCCTCTATGAAGAAAGCCTGAACTGATTAGTAGACAAAATGAATGGCAATTAGCCATGCCCTCTGAATACCTATTGTTATTTTCTACCCTAAAAAGTTCAAGGACTTACATGAGGAAAATTTTGTGAACTTTAGTTACAGAAATGTGATTTTTGTACTGATCAATATTTTTACTACCTGTGTATCCTTTCCTATATCTGTCGCAGGCTGTGCTATATCTCCAATTATAAGCTCCTTAAGAGACAGGAGTCACATCACTGTAGTGGCCTATGATCACACAATCCTTAACCTCAAAACAGGTTAAATGGGTTATATCCCAAAAGGTTATAAATCAACTGTTTCTACATGAATGTGCATTTAGAGTGCTATAAACAACATAGTCACTGGGGGTTTTGGGTCCCCAAACAAAATGGAAAAATCTTAAAGTCTAAAGTCGCTACAATTAATTTTTTACTTCCTCCTTGAAATAACCAGCCTAATGTCATTTCTCCACCTATAATGGATATAAGAAATACCTTCTTCCTATCACTAAGGAGAAACTATCCCTAAAAAAAAAAATAAATAAATCAGTTGTTCTATGTATGGATATTTTAAAGTTGGAAATTCTTAATCCTTGTAGCCTGCCTTTTCTTTTACTTGCTTTCTCTTACAGAGTTCCTCAGAACTTGTTTTCTAAAAGGAAAAGTGCATCTTGACAGGAATAAAAGTTTTAAAATGAATCATGACTTTTAAAGGTATCTAATTAGACATTTACCCTGATTTCATTGCAACCATTCTAGTACCCCACTCCTCTAAGATCCCAAGACAAAGTAGGCTCCTCTGTCAATGGTTGACAGCAGGCAGGCAATGACAACACTAATGACACTAAGCAGCTGCTGCTACATAGGAATCAGGGTCAACTGTATAAAATATTCTCAAACACATGATGGATTTTATTTTTTTAAAAAGTTTCATTAAATAACCAACAAAGACTCTCCTCTTGAGGGGTTCACATTATCCTAAGGAGAGGGGATCTATGACCTGTACACGGTACACAGATAAGTACATCCATGTGAATATGAGGAAGGAAAAAAGACTAATGATGGAGAGAGGCAGGAGTCACAACAGGTTTCTTTTGGGAGGTGACCAGTGCCAAGGCCAGGCTTGAAGTAACCTAGAGATTCTGAAAGATGGAGGTGAGCTGGGAGAACAGTTGAAGTATGGAAAACAGCTTATGCAAAGGCATGGAATGCTGAGTTCTGGGAGCAGCAAGGTGAGTCTGGGATTTAAGAACAGGCTGTTTGAAAGGGATGAATTGTTATAAGCCTGGAAGGCTAAGACTAGACTGTAAAGGGCTTTAAACACCGATGTGAGGTGTCTGTAGAGGCATCTGCTGAAGGTCACTGAGCAGAGGAGGGACAAAGTTAGAGACTTCTACTTTAGGAAGACTGACACCAGGGTGTAGAATGGATAGTGGTACCGAGAGGTGTCACTCTTCTCTCACCTCATAATGAAAGGCCAGTTCCTTCCTGCCCTCCTCTAAATGGAAATACAGCTAAAGCAACAAGTGGCATATATGTAGAGAGATAAATGAAGTATGCAATGACATGGAGAGGGGAGCAAAAGAAGGGAGAAAGTGGAAAGGAGAGCATGGAAAAGGGCCTGGGAAAGATTTCCAGTAAGTCACTCTATGGGCCTCAGTTTCTTTATAAGATGTGAGTTTGAACTAGGTTACTTCCAGCTCTAATACTGATTATGATACCAATTCCATACCCACCCCACCCCACTATGCATAAATCACCAAAACCACTTTTCACTTTATAATTGGGTCAGTCTCAATATAGTAAAGGTAAACCTCACAACAATCAGTTTAGTGGATATATTTTAAATAACAATGCTTTTAAAGGAGTCAAACATTCAAATGAGTTACTTCAGGTATTATTTAGAATAACTTTTAAAAAAAACCAAACCCCCCAAAAACTTACCTTTCGAAGTATGTCTTCTGCTAATGTGAGGAATGCCTTCTCAATGTTTATATTTGCTTTTGCACTAGTCTCAAAAAATCTAATACCATGCTCCCTTGCAATCTAAAATAGAAAAAAAGCAAAATGATCATAGAAAGAACAATCTAGCACATAACTTCTCCACTGACAGGTCTACAATAAGCAATTATATAAAGGTGGATAATATTTAGGGTTGTCCCAAGGGGAAATTTTAGAATAACATTATAAAAAGGCCAAGGAAAGAAAGATATAACTATATTTCTGCTCTACCGAGAAGTGAACTTAAGAGAGTAGCAGAGAGACGTTTTTCTTTCTTTTTTTTTTTTGGTTTTACTGTTCCTAGCCATGATTAGATAGAGTATGTGAAAAAAAATTAAAGTGCCTACTTGTTTGCACAAGTGTCTGATGCACAGCAGGGGCTTAATAAATGCTGGCTGACTAATTGCCCAGTTTCTCAAGTCACTAGTTTTAGTGAGCACACAATTATTAAATGCTTCTGACCCTTTTACATTCTATGAATCTTTAAGTTCTATTTAGTATTGGATTCCAACAATATAGATCCAAAGTGGAATATGCTCTTTAATGTAGAATAAGAGTTTGAAACTAAAATTTAATGAGCATTAAATATTCCTTCATTCAACAAATAAATATTAAGTGACCATTTTATATAATGACTTACAAATTGGCCCACAATGTTTTTTTCATATATGAGCTGGACATTGAATGAGGAATGGCTATTTTGAAGTGGTTTGCATTTTTTCTACTTTCTAACTTATGTTATAAAGCAGGGCAAAGGTGATCATCTTAAATCCCAGTTAACTTTGCATTAATAATTGCTGCCCTATGCCACAAACCAAAATATTTGGTGGGATGAGTGGTCTCAAAGTATGGTCATATGTATATGTGAATGGCTTGGCATCAACTATTACCACGACTATAATAACAAATGAAAGAACATTTTCCAACACTGTGCCAGTTATATCTTCTCCATGTAAGATAGTGGGGGTGAGGGGTCGGGGTGGGGGTGTGATATTGTATTTCTTAAAGTCTGGAAGATATATTGGGAAAACAGAAGAACTGAGAGTCAAGGAAAGTACTTAGGCCAGGTACCGGCAACCATGACTGACTGAGCAGCGACCAGTGAGTTTCTGATCTAAGTGACTGATGGCATATTTGTTCATTCTCCTGCATCTAGTCCTGCATCAACAGCCTCTGTAATCCTGTTCTTAATATTCTGAAATCAGCATCTACCCTGTATATAACCAAACATCTTCTGTGCAGTTGGCTCCTACACTCCAGTGTCCTCCTTTCTGTGTGTCTCATTACCTTATACTATTATAATACAGTTATTTATGAATCCGTCAGGCTGACAAGAGAATGGAGAGGAAGAAACACACCCTTCCCACTGGCCTAGAGATCACCTGTAAATATACATTTAAAATGGAATTAGTACAAAGACCTGTAGGTCAAGACTGAGGTCTACTTGGAGACTGGCCAACTGCCACTCTAAGAAATCTGATCTCGCTGATCTGAGCCCTTCGGAGCTACATGATACTAAAAAAGGGTGGTGGTGGAACAACAACAGGAAGGAAACCACCTCAGTCCTGCCCTCTGACTAGACAAGATGTGGGACGCTGTCGGTGGGCTGAATAAACATGTTTCATTTAGTTATGTGGCTGACGTGAAGAACTTCTCTTGACTATCTGCATTAAATGAGTCTACCTTTGCAGTATGTGATATAGTTTTTCCCCAAAACGCTGAAAGAAAAATGAGATAACATTAATTTCATTCAGGACTTGTTACCTGTTCTCCTTTTGATTTAGGTACAACTCTCTTATCCTCCATGTCACACTTGTTTCCTAGCAGCATCCTTTCCACATCTTCATTGGCATGCTACAGCGGAACAAAATTTTACTTTTCTAAAATATATTTTCCAAGTTTTGACACAAGCGTTAATCTTTTTCAAAATAATTATAACAGCTTCAATTTAATGTGTGTTAACATATTAATATTTAACTTATATAGCACTTACTTCATTGAGTCTCACAACAAACCTGAAATAGGTGCCCAACACGGATGAAGAAACAAGTTAAATGATGATTTGAGGTCACATAGGATGACCTCTTTTGCTAGGTGAGTGCATGTCATCTTCTTTGAATCTGCAACTATTGCACTTAAATAATACAAGCTCTAAAGCTATAATTTAAGTTGCCACAAATTCCTGTCATCCAAAAACATACACACACTAAAACAACCCCCCAAAACTACAAGGATATCCTTGACAAACATAGCAGGCACTTAATAAATGTTTACTGATTGATTTATTGATTGATAAAGTGGAAAAACACTGAACTTGGTTATCAGAAAACATACAGTTGAGCCTCTGGTTTCCCTATCTATGGAGAAAATATCTGTACTATCTATCTCACAGGGCTGTTATAAGAATAAAGTGAGAAAATATATGCAAAGTACTTTGTCAATCTAAAGTATGATACATAAATCGTGATACAGTAGAATGCTGAATTTGAAGCCAGAAGACGATAAATGACAGCCAAAATCTGAAACTATCTGAATTCCATGGGTCAAGTCCCTTAAACTCCCCCTGGACCTCAATTTTCACATCTGTACATGAGGGGGTCAGACTAGGTGAACGTTAATTTGGAAAGCTATTATTCATCCCTTCTTTTAGGTCTAGATCTATGATACTTTAAATATGAACCTCTATTACTTTTTAGATATTACTACCAAAATATGCCACAGTGCACAAACGAGGGCTAAATTCAGCTGCCATCTTGAAGACCGTCTTAGTCTCAAACTTTTAATTTTGGAGATTAGAAAACTGAAGTCCAGAGTGATTTAAATGACTTACTTGCTTGTCAACAGAGACAGAAAGTTGGTAAAGGCAGTCCTTTGACTCCAAATCTAGTGTTTTGGACAAAAGCAAAATCCCCATACGGAAACATCAAAATGCACATTTAGGGAGTGTTAACTTTCTTATTCTACATATTACACCAAAAAAAGAACATTTCTGTATATAAATAAGACACAAAAAGATAATTGTATATGAAACTGCAACTCTCCTTTATACATAGCTTGCTTTCTTTTTGTGTTTTTCTTTACAAAGTGCTTTTCTCACAATATTCTCCCTCCCATGTGGTAGATAATGCAAACATTGTTTCCATTTTAAAGATGCTCAGAATATGATGCTCGGAATTCAAACAACTTGTCCACAGTCATGCAAGTAATAAAACACCAACCCTTATAACCAGAATTTGTAGTACAACATTTTTCACTTTCCTAACTGAATTATGCCTATCCTTATAAGAGTCAGAATTTGAATGCTTCAGGGATTACTTCAAATCAATGCGGCTTCAATCAACCTATCCTTGGAAACATTTTCAATCATTAAATAGAAAAAAGGGAAGAAAATAAGGTAGATCAGTCTGAAATGAAGGCTACAAAGAGGTATTCACAATTTTGGCAGAAATGCATTCTATCATGACAAAACATTGGTAAATGTGAAAAAGGTAGGGAGGGGGGCCTCTTGTTACAGGCAAGTACAAGTATCCTTTACTTAACAGAATTCTAATGTTAAGGGATTAAATAATTAAGCCACATTTACATTAAGGAAAAATGCCTTCTCTTTTCTTACGGAATTTGAGAGTTCCATACTATAGCCTTATTCCTCGTTAACATCACTAAATGGAATATGCCAATCAATTTCTAACATGCTACAGCTAACCACAAGGTGAACTAATACTGTGGATGTAACACCACGAGGAACACAGAGACAAGCCAGTAATACTCATGGTTGGGGAATATTTAGAAGTTGCTTAACAACTATATTCCCACAGACAGAGATGAGCCTTCACTATTAAATAAAGATAGCTACTTCAGTCCTTAACTCAATGTGTTATCTCCTTTTCACAGGTAGCATTGTAAAGTATAAAGGATTTATTGTTGTGTGTAGCTGAAGACATCCAAATGAAACAAAGCAAATTCAAGTGGTGAGAGAGGTGCAAAAAAGTAAAAGAATTACATTGGTTGTTGAGTTGTAAGTGTTAAGTCTTTGGCTGTTGGGAGGAAAAACAACTAGCTGAATTGCTAAAGTCTCATTTTTAGGGGAAAATTAATCAAGGCAAGTAAAACAGTTAACTATATTACAATAGTTGGAAGTACTATATTTCTTTCATATTTTGCTCTGTAAAACTGATAGCCCAGCATTATTCAAGTTTTATCAGAAAGCTGCAGCCATTACTGTATTTTCTTCCCAGCAGTACAACTCAGTATCACAAGTCAGTATCACAAGTGCGTGGTACTATTTACAAGGTACTCAGCTAGATAAAATGTGTTGTGACACTGTGAGGAAATAAATTATGATTCTTGTTTAAATTCCACATCAAGACAGTGGTGCTTTGTAATGTGTCTACTGAATAACACAGAGCTTCTTTTTATCTCATTGATTAAGGCATTCTCCAAATGGCCAGTATGGTAGTTATGAGGATGTCCTAACCTTGTCCTTGGAGCATGAACCCTGCCTACTGGTACTAGCAAAATATATAAAAAGCCAATTGTGCTAATTTATTTTCCATATCCATGACCTATTTATTCTCATATAAAAACCTTAAGTTTTTCTCAGCTTGGTTTTAAATTATTTACAATTTAAGAATCCTAAGCATCACATTCCAATATCCAGCTATCACCCCCTCTCCTTAATGTAAGTAAGTACCACAGGCCTGGCACCAGTGGGTTTCCAGTGATACAACTTTATTCTGAGATTTAGAGCACAAAGACACAGTAACTATATCTGGATATCCTTGTAACATGACCTAAACTTCTATGTTTTATGGGGCCTTTTGCATATGTCCTGGGGCTTCTAAGCCACTGCAAGGGGATGTAGGGTTGTTGAGATAGTCAAAATTTTAAATTTCCTATTAAGGGTGACTAAGTAAGTTTACAAGCAGAGGCAATGGAACTGTGATTCCAAGGTACTCCTTGAGACTCCGGTCTTCCACTATTGCTAAATGATCATTGATCCGTCCCCTGGGACATTGCTCCCATTTCCCCAAGGATAAGTACCTAGGGATACAGGCATACACAGACTTATAAAAGTATGTAGGTGACAGTGGATGGGAGAATGTAAAAGGATGTTAGAAGGAAGAATATAACTGAACGTATAACCAGTGGATGAATAAGAAAAAAAGAATCAAAGTAACCATAGGCTACTGGTGCCAACAGAATTTTCTTAGTGATAATTTATTTGCCCAATGGCATCTAAAAAAAAAAAACAAATTTGATTAATTAACCTGAGTCTTCAAATTCAGCTTTAAAATGTGTGTAATTATGGAAAGATTAACTCCATTAATATGGAATTCAAAATAGTATATGTTTATACTTCAGAAATCCATGACTTCACTGGTATATACACTTCCCTCCACTAGGAATAGCCCTCTTCATACTTCAGTAGGTGGTCTTCAGGAGTTGCTGTTGAGATTCTCTCTACCAAATCACCACAGAGTGGGCTAATCTTCTCTTGATGAGTCTCTCGGAAATACAACTATCCTAATCTTCATAGAACAGACAGAGACCATTGCAAGGCCTGTTCTTAAAACCCTGGTATGACTTGTTTTGACTTAATTCTTCCAATCAGTAAAATTAAAACAAAGGCAATTGTTTTTCAAGGTGAATGTTAAACCGTTATTTGTGCTCTTAAGCATTCTATATAACAAATTATTTTTTAAAAGAAATTTTGGAAAGCACCTGTGACATAAATGTCATGATCACAGGGAAGGAACCAAAATTACATAATCTCATGCTTGTCTCTTATACCTATGTAAAATACCTAATGTAAAAATGGGAATGCTGACGGCTCAGACTTCCACTTTCCTTTTATTTTTAGAGTTACCAATTAACTAAAAAAATGACAGGGTCCAAACTCTCATAAGCTAGAGTTTTTAAGTGTTTTAAGGCTGGAGTTTTTAAGTGTTTGCAATACACATTGGCAGAAGTTTGGTTGACCTTAGCAAAATTAAGTGTAAAGGCCATTAAATAAGCTATTTTCTACGTGTCTGATATCTGTTTATAAAACACAAGTTAAGAGAGTCAAACCTAGCAAAGAATACAAAGAGTCAAAAAGTTCCATGTACTCTGTGCTGAGTAAATTAAACTGCAAAAACTAACATCTTCAAGAAGATTAAGAGCATTGAAAAAGAGGTATTCTTTTTTTCAAAACACAATATACTTGGGTTCTCTCAACTCTCAGAGGCTAATACCTCTGAAACACTAGCCCCAACTCACTTTAGTCTGCTCACACTGTCTTCAATTTCTCAGCCTGAAATTTGTGTCACTAATTAAACCTGAGATGGTAACAAAGATGATGATGACAAATCTGTGGCTTGATGCTCCTGGCCTACATAGAAATTAAATTAGAACACAATGAATTCGTGGCTTTAACACAGAGAATATTTCATAAAACATTTTATGCCCAACAGTTATTACTGTTATATCTGTTTAATTAGTAGATTATTTGACTTCTAAATTTTCTAAGCACTTTGAGAAAATGGGTATATTCTCACCTCATAAAGATAAGTGACTTCACTAAAGCTTTAACACTGAACTGACTCAAGCTCATCCTTTTTGTGCTATAGACTTCATTCAATAAGAATGTTTTTAGAGACAATACTATAAAACATGTGCAAAGCTGCAGAGTCAATAATTATTTATTAAGTGCCTACTATGTGCTAAGAACTGTAGACACAAAAAAAGCACAAAAAACAGTCCCTGCTCTCAAGGAGCTCAGTCTAACGAAGGAGACGCTAAAGGAAGAAAGTCTGCTAACAGACGGCACCAACACCTAAAAAACTCAAGTACATACACGACACATACAGGGTGATCAAGAGAGGGGAGGCAGAAGAATTAAAGGGGTTGATGAAAAACTTTCTATAGAAGGTAGAACTTTAGCTAGTACTTGAAGGAAACCAGGGGACAGAGATGAGGGAGAGAACTGTGGTGTGGGTGACAGCCAGCGAAAACACCCCAAATCAGAGGCGTATTTTATTCAATAAACAGCAAGGAGGTCAGTGTCACGGGATGGAAAAATACTTGTGGGGAGTGTAAGAAGACAGGAGAGGGAGGTAGGTTATGGAAGGCTTTGAGTGTCACACAGAACACTTCATATTTTTATCCTAGAGGTAAAAGGAAGCCATCGGGTTAACTGAGTAGAGGAGGTTGATAAGGTCAGATATATGCTTTAGGAGGATGCCTGTGGAGAGACTTCTGTCAGGCAGAACGATCAGCAGACTACTGCAATAGTCTCGGTGTGCGGTAACGAGGGCCTGCACCAGGATGCAGCGCAATGTCAAAGGAGATAAGAGGACATATTTGAGAAAGGTTACAAACCGACAGGGTCTTAGGCAAGAGATTAGATATGGGGAGTGAGAGAAAGTAAGGAGTTGAGGATGACATCTAGGTTGTGAGCTTGAATGACTGGGAAGATGACAGTACTCTCAAACACTAATAAAGAAGTTAAGAAGAGAAAAGGATTTGAGGGAAAAGATAATGAGGTCAACTTTGGACCTGTTAAGTTTAAGATGTCTTTGGGACATGTAATGTAATTATGTTCAATTATAACATCTAGTTCAAGAGGTCTACCTCCAGTTGGAGATCTCAGATTAGATCTAGGTCAGCAGAAAAGTTAGGGATGGATAAGTACTTTAAGAATCATCAAGCATAAAATATGTACAGAGGTGATCACTGCATTTGCAGTGGACCTGATCAATATGGTTTCATGATTTTTCTCTAGCTTTTTTCAGTAGCACATGTGTAGAAGCAAAGGCACTGGAAGGCTGGAGCAATCCAAGTGTGAGGTTTTGCAGGGCAAGTTCAGCAATACAAAAAAGGAGCGAGAAACTCAAATGACGACTAACAGTGTAGAGCTGAACTGGTCCATCAAGAGATCAAAGTGGGAAAAGAAAGAGAGTATAGTAAATACAGTGATGACAGCCTGAGGAAGAACTGAGGGGTTACAGGACTGGAGATCACAGTGAGGACAAAGAAGTGCTTGGAGTTGCATGGCAGAGGAAGAGACGAAATGACAAGACTGTCAGAGTTATAATACAATTATTCATAATTACTATGAAGGAATTGAGGGGATTAGGGCAGCAAGTGGTTAATTGCGAGAATTGAGTGAATCACACTGACTCCATCTTCTGACTGAGTTCTGGAGCTCCCTAACCCTAAATGCCTTGATTCTAAGCCTCAATTCTAAGCCTCACTTCTAACCCTAACCCTTTGTGTTGAATTATGGGGCTAGTCCAAACTCTGTCTTATGAGAAAAGTATATGCAATTGTGGAAACTGGGAGAAAACCTTATTGTATTGGTTCTGAATGGTTGAGAAACTGGACTATTTCTATCTGCTATTTAGAGACACCTAACCAAGGACTTAGCTTATGCTGACCAGAAACCTAATCAGATCCAAAGATCGGCAACAAGAAGTTTTCTCACAATTGTACATCTCAAGCAATCCACAGCTCTTATTTGAAAACTGGTCCCATACTTGATCAGTTATTGTTTCCATGTTTCTTTGACTATTTACAGACATTTAGGGGAGATGGGACACCTCCTTTTCTGATTTCAGGGAATTTCCCTTGTTCACTCTCCCCCTCTCAACTTGAAAAGTTCCTAATCTTTCATTCAATTAGAAATCAGATTACCTAATGTTGTGTTGTTTCTGTTTAATTAATTGGTCTTATTTGATTAACTGTTTTTAATGTATAAAAGTCTGTTTCTCCTTGGGTTCCAGCTCTAAGTAAAGGAAGAGGCCTGGTCCTGACTGGTTAGGCAATTGGCATGTATCACTTAATAAACAGATAAACCCAGAAGAGTGAACCTTTGTGTTTCTTCAGTTATTTCATCTTTCACCTGTCACAAACAGTAGGGAGTAGTAGACAAGAAGTATTAACTAACAGGTAAGGCTGGTATTTCAAATCAATAAGGTAGTAACATGTCACTTTCCTTGATGCTGTACTTCAATCTGGTAAAACATACAATGGAGCTTTATAATATAACCCTTCAGCATCTTTATCAAAGTGATAGGGTATAGACTCTGGGAACCTCTTCGAATCTCCCCACTTAATCTGGCTTTTCATACCCAAATCTGTTACCCTTAACTAGCCTGGCTCTCCATTGTTTGTTGCCTCAGGATTGTCCCCGCCTGCTTCCCATCCTAACCCTTCATAGTCTTGATACCTCAAGCATTGATCAGTCACCCCAGTCCCATTAAGATCTTCCTTGGACTCGTCCTCAAGACCCTCCATAAACTCTGCCTCCCCTCACCCCAGACTACTAAACCATACCCAGATCCCTCCACAGTCTTTCTGTATATACGATACTTCTCACCTTCAGGAAGGCACTCGGATTCAATCTGGTCTGCTTGCTAATACAAGTGACACAAATGGTGAGAGGCTTCTTAAGAGTCAACCCAATATGGCAAATCTTTAATAAACTTTGTTTTACTTCAGCTGAAAGAAGGCTTGGGTCGAATTCATTCAGGTAGCACCCAGGGTATCGGTATTTTGGGGTCCCAAACCTTAACATTATGGTTCCCTGACCTCAACAAAAGGGCCACCTTAAATATGAATGCCATATAAAAGGGTATGGAACTAAGAAGTAACTAAGCTTCCCTTTAATGATGATTAAGACAAATTTACTTGGTGTCCAAGCATGGTTCTAATGATTTATCAACATGTTCTAAAAAACTTCAATGATTTAATTAGCTTTTAAAAAGATGGAATACTCTCATAACATAACTGCACAATACCACATAAGTCCTAGAAAATATCAGCTTGATTAAAATTTTTCCTAAACAAAAACCTGAATTCATGAAGGAACCAAATACTCCTGTTTTAGTCTTACCTCATCTATGTTTCTAAGCCATTTGCTGATGTTTTCAAAACTTTTACCATTGGTGATGTCATACACTAACATGATTCCCATAGCTCCTCTGTAGTAGGAAGTGGTGATAGTGTGAAATCGCTCCTGTCCGGCTGTATCCCTGGGAATAAACACCCACATTTAATATATTATGCATTTAAATACTAATACATTAAAGAGAATTTTACACAATATAGATAAACTGACCATCATAAGCTAATATGTAAGTAGCAATGCAGAAATCACCACTCTCAGCACTTTAGAATATTTTAGATCTTAGGCAAGATCACAGGATCACAAATCTTTAACTGGGACTTCAGTAGTTGTCAAGTCAACCTCCATTTTAGAAATGAGGAAGGTCCAGGTAAGACAAGTGACTTGCAGGAATTAAAAGGTAGTAAGCAGCAGAGGTAGCAAGCATATAATATCACCCAAAGGTGAGAATAGTGATAGGTACTAAGAGGTAAACCAAGATCAAAATTAATTAGCACCAAAATGGGAGAACTAATGAGGTTATCATTTCCCCCTTTACCTAACAGTATAAAGCAATTATAATCAGACTTCATACGAAAATGGAGAACAGAATAATTGATACCAAAAAGACCATAACCATAAAGGTTAATGACACTTCTTGATTTAGAACCTGATCTTACCATCACTTTAAGAAGTTGGTAGGCTCTGGGTAATGTAACCAGATTATATCACTCCTTTAAAAAGTTTGTTGGTGGGGAGGAGCCAAGACAGCAAAGTAGAAAGACACACATATGCTAGCTCCAAACCCACAGCCTATAAAATATCTGTAAAGAAGAACTCCCAACAAATTCTGGAGCAGCAGAAGCCACAGAACAATGGAGTGGAGGAGATTTCTGTTCCAGAGAGCCCTGAAAAACTGACCCGAAGGGTCCATCAGGCACCGACCCGGAGCGGAGCCCAGCCCTGCCTTGGCCGTGCAGCATCGAGAGGAGCAGATCCAAGCAGGTTTCAGGGACAGAATCTCAAGCGGCCACACAGGTCCCTCCACCCACAGGTGATGGGGGTTGGTGAGAGAGTCTTTTTGGGCGGCCAAGAGGGGAGTGGAGTGTCCCCGTGGTTCGGACCCCCTCGGGACACAGCAGCAGAGGCAGCAGGGGACAAGGGCTCCCAAAGCAGGTAGGAGCTTGGATCCACAGTTGAAGGTCTCCACATAAGCTCCCTGAGGGAACTGAGCCCCCTGCGAGCACCTGAACTTAATCTCATACTGAATAGCAGCCCAGCCCCCACCGAAGCCCTAAGGCTGGGAAGCAGCATTTGAATCTCAGAGTCCAAGCTCTGGCTGGGAGGATCTGGAGGCAAAGTGGGTGTGGAGATGTCACTCAGAAGTCAAGTCACTAGCTGGGAAAATGCCCACAAAAGGGAAAAAAAATAAGACTATAGAAGGTTACTTTCTCGGTGAACAGATATTTCCTCCCTTCCTTTCTGATGAGGAAGAACAATGCTTACCATCAGGGAAAGACGCAGAAATCAAGGCTTCTGTATCCCAGCCCACCCAATGGGCTCAGGCCATGGAAGAGCTCAAAAAGGATTTTGAAAAGCAAGTTAGAGAGATGGAGGAAAAACTGGGAAGAGAAATGAGAGAGATGAAAGAAAAGTATGAGAAGCAGGTCAACACCTTGCTAAAGGAGACCCAAAAAAATGCTGAAGAAAATAACACACTGAAAAATAGGCTAACTCAATTGGCAAAAGAGGTTCAAAAAGCCAATGAGGGGAAGAATGCTTTAAAAAGCACAATTAACCAAATGGAAAAGGAGGTTCAAAAGCTCACTGAAGAAAATAGTTCTTTCAAAATTAGAATGGAACAGATGGAGGCTAATGACTTTATGAGAAACCAAGAAATCACAAAACAAAACCAAAAGAATGAAAAAATGGAAGATCATGTGAAATATCTCATTGGAAAAACAACTGACCTGGAAAATAGATCCAGGAGAGACAATTTAAAAATTATGGGACTACCTGAAAGCCATGATCAAAAAAAAAGCCTAGACATCATCTTTCATGAAATTATCAAGGAAAACTGCCCTGAGATTCTAGAACCAGAGGGCAAAATAAGTATTCAAGGAATCCACAGATCACCGCCTGAAAGAGATCCAAAAAGAGAAACTCCTAGGAATATTGTGGCCAAATTCCAGAGTTCCCTGGTCAAGGAGAAAATATTGCAAGCAGCTAGAAAGAAACAATTCAAGTACTGTAGAAATACAATCAGGATAATACAAGATCTAGCAGCTTCTACATTAAGGGATTGAAGGGCATGGAATAGGATATTCCAGAAGTCAAAGGAACTAGGACTAAAACCAAGAATCACTTACCCAACAAAACTGAGTATAATACTTCAGGGGAAAAAAATGGTCTTTCAATGAAATTGGGGACTTTCAAGCATTCTTGATGAAAAGACCAGAGCTGAAAAGAAAATTTGACTTTCAAACACAAGAATGAAGAGAAGCATGCAAAGGTAAACAGCAAAGAGAAGTCATAAGGGACTTACTGAAGTTGAACTGTTTACATTCCTACATGGAAAGAAAATATTTGTAACTCTTGAAACTTTTCAGTATCTGGGTAGTTGGCGGGATTACATACACACACACACACAGCACAGAGTGAATGGAATAGGATGGGATCATATCTTAAAAAAATGAAATTAAGGGGTGAGAGAGAAATATACTGGGAGAAGAAAGGGAGAAATGGAATGGGGCAAATTATCTCTCATAAAAGAGGCAGGTAAAAGACATTTTAGTGGAAGGAAAAAGAGGGGAGGTGGGAGAAAAATATGAAGTTTACTCTCATCACATTCCACTAAAGGAAGGAATAAAATGCACACTTATTTTGGTATGAAAACCTATCTTACAATACAGGAAAGTGGGGGATAAGGGGATAAGCAGGGTGGGGGGGATGATGGAAGGGAGGGCATGGGGAAGAGGGAGCAATTTGAGGTCAACACTCATGGGGAGAGACAGGATCAAAAGAGAGAATAGAAGCAATGGGGGGGCAGGACAGGATGGAGGGAAATAGAGTTAGTCTTACACAACACGACTATTATGGAAGTCATTTGCAAAACTACACAGATATGGCCTATATTGAATTGCTTGCCTTCCAAAGGAAAGGGGTGGGGAGGGAGGGAGGAAGAGAAGTTGGAACTCAAAATTTTAGGAACAACTGTTGAGTACTGTTCTTGCTACTAGGAAATAAGAAATACAGGTAAAGGGGTATAGAAAGTTATCTGGCCCTACAGGACAAAAGAGAAGATGGGGACAAGGGAAGGGAGGGATGACAGAAGACAGGGCAGACTGGTGATAGGGGCAACTAGAATGCTCGGTGTTTTGGGGTGGGGGGAGGGGACAAATGGGGAGAAAATTTGGAACCCAAAATTTTGTGAAAATAAATGTTAAAAGTTAAATAAATAAAAAAAATTTAAATAAAAAAAAGTTTGTTGGTTTAGTGTTTTGTTTTTTGGGGGGGAGGACAGAATTTGGGTTGGTCAAATCTTATATATACACAACACAGAATCATAAACCATGTAAATGAACAAGATATAACATTAATGATACATTCATTACAAACCAATAAAAAGAAAGTAAACAATATTCCAATTTTTAACTTACTCTACAACTTTAAAACACAATATGGCTTTGGTACATATAGTTTTTTAAAGGTCACCTATGTACCAAATAGTACAACAAACTAAATATCTGCAAGAAGAATGTAGTGCCTATATAAAAGATGTTTAATAAAAGTTTGTTTCATTTATTTGTTGAATCTGGGGACATATCTGTTTGAGTTAAAATTAGTATAGTTTAGTGCTACCAAGTGAGATTAACAAACTTTGGCCAGCCAATTAATTAACATGATACAAGAGTCAACAACCTTTGGAAGAGGTTAAATCCCAGCCCCTTCTCTCTCACACACCTTTTTTTCTTGGTAGGGCCCCAGGATCCTTCCTGTTGAATTTAGGCCACCACCAAACATCAAATTAATAAACACTTGAGCTGTGGAATGCAGCATAATATGAAACTGTATTAGCATTATGAATGCTGGCACCTCCAGGTACTTTGGCCCTCATGAGGGAAGGCAGGTAGGAAGAGTTTAGGATATCTCCAAGTCATCTCCTTAGAATCTGTTCATTAACAGAATCCTGGTACAGATGTTTTTGCTATCTGATAAGGATGCGGTACCTCCAACACAAAACTACCTTATAATCCAATAGTCAACCTACTTAAGGTTTAGCTGAAGTATACTTAATTCAATGTAAATGAAAACTTTAAAAAGCTCAACTACAGCGGAGTACAACAGCTGCAGTGTAGGAGGGTTAGAGGATCCACAATTCAATTATCTTTAAAGTAATAACTATTTAGGGAAAACATCTTCTAAAAATGCTGTCCATGTAAACACCCACCAACCACTTTCTGCATATTAAACACAATTAGCAAATTATATACACAAAATTCCATGCCTATCTGTGACTAAATTCTTCACCCAAGAGAACACTACCACAATGGATCAGGAAGCTAAATGTGAATCTAAAGTACCTGGTAAACTATCTTTCTCCTGACTACGTCAGCCTTCTGGCTATGGTTCCCATTAATCCTCCAAAGGACTCTCATTTCTAAATAACCCTCTCTTTCCAAAAGATCCTATCCCTATAATGCATATATTCTTCTGTGAAGCTTCTTTTGGTGGCCATCTGAAACCTGTTTATTGGGAAAAGAATTGTTTACCTACAACCTATTAAAGCTTAATAAAAGTGAATCCTCCCTATCTACTTCCTCTAAGCTGGATAAATTATGTTTTTCAGTCTTAGGTGCAGCGTTGCGATCAGGCCTGAAGACACAACTAGTTTTTGGCTAAAGTAAAGTAAGATTATCTATTTCAGATTTTAGGAGACAACATTTCACATAGCTTACAAAAAGGAAGGATAGCATCCCATGACCTAAGTTTCTATAGGGGAAGCTGGATCAGAAGAATGATATGTTCAAGAATGAAATTCTAAAGACAATCACAATATGATTCTGATAAGAAAGAAAAGGAGAATCTGTCAAAACAGACGAAAAGAACTACATGGGACTGTCCTTGTACTAAGAGTGTCGATCAGAGTCTGAAGACTCCAGTTGAAATTCCAGCTTGGCCACTTCCTCTTATGATCCTGAACAAGCTATTTAACGTTGCTGAGCTGATTTTTTCTTTTATAAAATGAGGGGTGTGGATGGACTAGGTGATCTCTGAGGTCCTCTCCAATTAAGAGATTCTGTGAAATCAAATGCTTCTTTTGAGTCAAAGGCAGGTATTTGAATTGTGACCAAATCTTACAATATGCTCAGAATAGCTCTTAGATTCACCATAATCCAAGCTCCAATTCAATTTGAAACATAAGTGCTTTCAATGCTCAAGGAGCTGTATTAGGGGATATAATACATATTTCAAAGTGGCTAATCTGACTACATCTGAAAGAGAAAGACAGAACTGTGAACCTATAAAATATAAGCAAGTTTTTGAAATGGAAAGAATTAAGATCACATACTTTAAATATATATAAAATATTTCATTAAACGAGATTAATTTTAATGATACCTAGAAAAGGAAATTCTATCAAATTATATATTTTTTTCTACTCAGAGGAAGACTGCTATATACTCTAAATCTAATTCATAGCTAAACAAGAATTATCTCTATAACCTGTCTGATATAAAGTCATTGTCTATAGAACTCCAAGGAAGCAAACCAAATACCACTTAAAGCAGTCCCTTTCACTTTGGAATACACAGTTCTAATTGTTAGGAAGTTTTTGTTTATAATAAGCCTAAATGTCTCTCTTTTAAACTTTCACCCATTCACCCTATCTCTACCCTCTTGGACCAAGCAGAATAAATCTCACCTTTCTTCCAGATGTTGGTCATTCAAATAATTCAACAGAATTGTCATGTTCTCCTTTAAGTGTTCTCTTCTCCAAGCTAAACTCATTATTCCTTCAACTGATCCTTACATGGCATAAAACTTAACAACCTCCATCATCCTGGCTGCCCTCCTCTGAACTCTTTCCATTTTACCTATTTCATTCTGAAAAATGTAGGGCCCATAAATGAACACAATACTTCTGATACTGTTAGAGCAAGGTAACACATAGTGGAACTAATCCTTTCCTAATTTGGTTTAAGAAAACATTAGCTTTTGGGGAATTCCTGATCCAAACATTGACTTGATAAAGGCATCCACAGATTATCTGCTTTATCAGATTTGAAAATGACATGAAGCTGGGAAAGATAATTTACATGTTGGATCACAGAATCAGGATTCAAAAATACCCAGACAGGCTTGACTATTATGTGCCAAATCTGGTAAAACTGACTTCAGTAGGAGTAAACGTAATATCTCATTTGGTTTCAAGATATAAACTTTACAATGGGAGTTAGCTAGCTGTGCTGTCTTGATCTTGTAAAGGTGTTATCAGCCCCTTAGTCCATTTGGTTTACTATTTTATCCACTCTCCTAGTTTTTCCACCAACTTAGTCTACTTTTGTCTTCTTATTTACCCCAGCAACAAGATGATTTTTTTTTTTGTATAAAAGGAGAGTGGTAGCTTATATATAACAAGCTTGATCTTTCTGCATTGCTTCTAGCAGGGCTTAGCCTACTCAACTTTGAAGGAGGACATGGGAAGCTAAAGAAGCTTTTAAAATGACCTGGAGTTGGCTTCCCCTATCCAATAATTTCTAACAGATGGAGTAAAATCTCATCCATTTGAGTAGTAGTGGACCATAGCCATAGATAGATATACTCCACTTGATGCAGAATTAAATCAAAGCTGTTGCATAATTTGAGATTACTATTTTAAAAAAAGACACTACCTAAAAAATATAAGTCAATATCTTGTTGACTGACAACATTCCGTTGGAAAATAATTGCACTTATGTGTATATGTTGCTTACTCAATTTTTCATGTAAAAAATATTCAGGGAAGGGATCTATCCACAGGCTTGGCAAGATTGCCAAAAGGTGTCCGTGACACAAAAAAGGTTAAGATCCCAGTCTAGCTCACGCAAGGCAGGGTGAGGGTGATGAAGATGAATGATTAAAAGTAGGCTGGAGGATCAGAGTCAAGATGGTGGAGTAGAAGGAAGGAAAGCAGCTGAGCTCTCATTCACAACTACTCTAAACATCTATAAAACGCACTAGACTGAATTCTGATAGAGAAAATCCAGAAAAGTAACAGGAGTCCTTTGTCTGACCCAGGATCAACAAAGGAAGACAGAAATCTGTAGACACTGGAGACAGTTGGAATAAAGAATACTCCCATGGGCAAAGTACTTCAGTTCCCAGGGAAAAGGTTATGCACCAGTACAAAAGAAGGCTCCAGAACCATACTAGGGCACCCCAGATCCACACCAGGGTACCAATTGTTAGCTATATCAACCTCTACCCAGTCCCTGATCTCAAGAAAAGGGGATCTGTGCACATTAGTGGCATTCTTAGAAGGGAGGTCCTGAACAACATACCAAGAAAGGAAGAAGCCAGAAGCAGCAGTTGTATGGCACAGATTCAGACCAAAGCTAATGCTTATTGCTTCTAAGCCTCTATTGCCCAGCCTGTAGATGAATAACCAAGGCAAGACACCCTGGCCAAAAGGGGCTACAATTCTGCCACTTTGAAACAACAGACTTTTCCCACAGGCTGACAGGGGTGGAATCCAGCAGCAGTCTATTCTAGCACAGATCCAAATTCAGGTCAGGAACTTGTAGCACTCAGGCCAGGAGGACAGCGATCAGTCAACGTCCTGAATCAGACCCCTTTGGAAACAATGAAAGCATGTAAGTCTCCAACCTATTCCTGAGATCCTGGAACAATACAACACTCAATACCCCCAAGAAATTAGCAATAGGACCAGCCAGAACTTCCTTCCAAAGGGTTGGCAGAGCTCAGCCCTAACAATAATCCAAAACCAATTATCAGTTTAGAAGAATGGGCCAACCTCTCCCCACCAATGAGCTATTATGGTGGAAGGGATACTCAAGACACAAATGTAGAAGAATGGATCCAAAATATCTACAAGCAATACTTCAGAGAAAAACATAGCTTGAGCACAAACTCGATCAAAATTCCTAGAAGAGATGAACCAAGCGTTAAAAAAAACCTCAAATTTTTTTTTTTTAAATTATAAATTTATTTATTTATTTCACTTTTAACATTCATTTTCACAGAATTTTTGGGCTCCAAATTTTCTCTCCCCTTGTCCCCTCCCCCCACCCCAAAACACCGAGCATTCCAACTGCCCCCATCCCCACTCCGCTCTCTCCTCCATCATTCCTCTCTGCCCTTGTCTCCATCCTCTCCTCTGTCCTGTTGGGCCAAATAACTTTCTATACCCCTTTACCTGTATTTCTTATTTCCTAGCGGCAAGAACAGTACTTGACAGTTATTCCTAAAACTTTGAGGTCCAACTTCTTTTCCTTCCTCCCCACCCCCTCCCTTTGGAAGGTAAGCAATTCAATATAGGCCAAATCTGTGTAGTTTTGCAAATGACTTCCATAATAGTCGTGTTGTGTAAGACTAACTATATTTCCCTCCATCCTATCCTGCTTCCAATTATTTCTATTCTCTCTTTTGATCCTGTCCCTCTCTGTGAGTGTTGACCTCAAATTGTACCCTCCTCCCCATGCCCTCCCTTTCATTATCCCCCCCCACCCTGTTTATCCCCTTGTCCCCCACCTTCCTGTATTGTAAGATAGGTTTTCATACCAAAATGAGTGTGCATTTTATTCCTTCCTTTAGTGAAATGTGATGAGGGTAAACTTCATGTTTTTCTCTCACCTCCCCTCTTTTTCCCCAAACTAAAAAAGTCTTTTGCTTGCCTCTTTTATGAGAGATAATTTGCCCCATTCCATTTCTCCCTTTCTCCTCCCATATATTTCTCTCTCACTGCTTGATTTCATTTTTTTTTAAGATATGATCCCATCCTATTCAATTCACTCTGCACACTCTGTCTCTATGAGTATGTGCATGTGCATGTGTGTGTGTGTAATCCCACCAAGTACCCAGATACTGAATAGTTTCAAGAGTTACTAATATTGTCTTTCCATGTAGGGATGTAAACAGTTCAACTTCAGTAAGTCCCTTTTGACTTCTCTTTGCTGTTTACCTTTTCATGCTTCTCTTCATTCTTGTGTTTGAAAGTCAAATTTTCTTTTTAGCTCTGGTCTTTTCATCAAGAATGCTTGAAAGTCCTCTATTTCATTGAAAGACCAATTTTTCCCCTGAAGTATTATACTCAGTTTTGCTGGGTAGGTGATTCTTGGTTTTAGACCTAGTTCCTTTGACTTCTGGAATATCCTATTCCATGCCCTTTGATCCCTTAATGTAGAAGCTGCTAGATCTTGTGTTATCCTGATTGTATTTCCACAGCACTTGAATTGTTTCTTTCTAGCTGCTTGCAATATTTTCTCCTTGACCTGGGAATTCTGGAATTTGGCCACAATATTCCTAAGAGTTTCTCTTTTTGGATCTTTTTCAGGTGGTGATCGGTGGATTCTTTCAATATTTATTTTGCCCTCTGGTTCTAGAATCTCAGGGCAGTTTTCCTTGATAATTTCATGAAAGATGATGTCTAGGCTCTTTTTTTGATCATGGCTTTCAGGTAGGCCCATAATTTTTAAATTGTCTCTCCTGGATCTATTTTCCAGGTCAGTTGTTTTTCCAATGAGATATTTCACATTATCTTCCATTTTTTCATCCTTTTGGTTTTGTTTTGTGATTTCTTGGTTTCTCATAAAGTCATTAGCCTCCATCTGTTCCATTCTAATTTTGAAAGAACTATTTTCTTCAGTGAGCTTTTGAATCTCCTTTTCCATTTGGCTAATTCTGCTTTTGAAAGCATTCTTCTCCTCATTGACTTCTTGAACCTCCTTTGCCAATTGAGTTAGCCTATTTTTCAGTGTGTTATTTTCTTCAGCATTTTTTTGGCTCTCCTTTAGCAGGGTGTTGATCTGTTGTTCATACTTTGCTTGCAAGTCTTTTATTGCTCTTCCCAGTTTTTCCTCCACCTCTCTAACATGATTTTGAAAATGTTTTGAGCTCTTTATGACCTTTTCCCAGAACTGATCCCATTGAGTGGGCTGGGATGCAGAAGCACCAACTTCCGTGTCTTCCCCTGATGGTGAGCACCGCTCTTCCTCATCAGAAAGGAGGGGAGGAGAAATCTGCTCACCAAGAAAGTAACCCTCTATAGTCTTGGTTTTTTTCCCTTTTCTGGGCATTTTCCCAGCCAGTGACTTGACCTCTGAATATTCTCCTCACACCCACCTCGCCTCTGGATCCTCCCAGCCAGTGCTTAGGGTCTGAGACTCAAATGCTGCTTCCCAGCCTCAGGGCTTTGGGTGGGGGCAGGGCTGTTATTCAGTGTGAGATCAAGTTCACCTGCCCAGGTTGGGGCAGGGCTGCCTCACGGGGCTCAGTTCCCTCAGGGGGTTTATGCACAGACCTTCAACAATAGATCCGAGCTCCTGCCTGCTTGGGGAGCCTTGGTCTGCTCCCGCCTCCGCTGTTGCCTCCCGAGGGGGCCTGAGTATGGGAGCACCCCACTCCCCTCTTGACCCACCAAAGAGACCTTCTCACCGACTCCCGTCACCTGTGGGTGGAGGGACCCGCGGCCCTGGAGATCCTGTCCCTGAAGTCTGCTCGGATCTGCTCCTCTCGGGAGCCGCGGCAGGGCTGGGCTGGGCTCTGCGTCCACAGTGCGGTGGACCTTTTGCGAGAGGTTTGCAGGTCCCTCTGGGACAGAAATCTTATCCGCTCCGCTGTTATGTGGCTTCTCCTGCTCCCAAATTTATTGGCAGCTCTTTACTACAGATATTTCATGGGCTGTGGGTTCAGAGCTAGCGTATTTGTGTGTTTCTACTCCGCCATCTTGGCTCCGCCCCCCGACACTCTCAAATGTTTTAAAAATGGAATAAGAGTGTTTGAGGAAAAAATTGGAAAGAGAATTAACAGCTTGGCAGAAGAGGTACAAAATCTTGCCCTAAGCAACAAGCTCCCTGAAAAATTGGAATATACCAAATAGAAGCCAAAGACTTAATAAGGCAGTAAGAAATAGTAAAACAAACTCAAAAGTCTGAAAAAAGGGAGAAGCAAATATAATGTATCTCATGGCCAAAATAACTGACCTAGAAAACAGATCCAGGAGAAAAAACTTCAGAATCACTAGACTGTCTAAGCACCACAACCAAAAAAAGAGCCTAGATATCCTATTTCAAGAAATCTTACCACTTCACACCTATGAGACTGGCTACTATGACTGAAAAGGAAAATAATAAATGTTGAAGAAGATGTGGGAAAATTGGAATAGTAATGCATAGCTGGTGGAATTATGATGGGAATTTGAGAGTGCCCCTAAGTTGGAGAACAGAAGGATAGGTTATAGTATAAATAAATGTGATGGAATACTTATTGTGCTGAACTCTTTATCAGCGTAATGACTAACCAGGATTCCAAACTACTAATTATGAAACATGCTACCCACCCCAAGAGGTAAAAGATTCAGAAGGCAACAAAATTTTTTTAGATAGCCAATGTGGAAATTGGTTTTGATCGACCATACAATCTGTAATGGGTTTATTTTTCTTGTGTTCTCAGCTGGGGAAAGGTGGTCAAGGTAGGAGCATGAGAGAGAGAAAGAAGTCCGCATGGAGGGGTAGGGGTGGGGGAAAAGGCACAACTGGAAAAAATTATATATACAATGTTAATAGATGGGGGGTGGGGGTGGGGGCGGAAGGTAGGCTGGAAAAGTCCTCCTACAGAAGTTGGGATTTGGGCAGAATATTGAAGGAAGTCAGGGAGGTAAGGCTGCAGAGGTGAGCAGGGAGATCATTTCAGACACTGGGGAAAGTCAGTGAAAAGGCACATGACACAATGCCATGAGGGAGAACAGTAAGGCCAGTGTCGTGGATTTAAGAGTACATGAAGGCAGAAGCCAGATAGGAAGGGGCCAGACTCTAGAAGTACAAGAAAGCCAGTGGAGTTTACTGAGGGGTAGGGATGCAGGGGTGGTTGAGACAAAGTATAAAAAGAGATATATTTTATTTCTTCTCAGTAGCTGATGACAATAAAGCGCACTCTAGCCTCTAACTGGTCAACCAATATTGAATGAGCAGGTCCTATTTGGCCTCTCCCCTGCAGTAGTCTATAGTCTGGGAATAGGGCTAGGAATAGGCCACATCTTCTGCTAAAGTCATGGGCTTCTTTTGCCTCTTGTCCTGTTGGCCTAATGTGGGTATTGGTTTGAACCTATCTTTGGATTAATTTTGTGACCTGCTGTGGCCCTCACTGGCCCCAGTTGGCCTCAGGCCTCACTCAAGTCTCTCTTATTACTGAACCAGGAGGAGCACTGGAGAATAGCCATCCTTTCCTTGTTTTCTGCCTCCCTATGTAGTGACCTATGGTTGATCCTGTTCTCCTGCCTATCTCACACAGGGTTTTCAAGAGGTCATGTTGGTTGATGGCTACTGCCTTCTCCTTCCCCTATCTGAAAGCCTGCAGGTTCTTCCTATCTTCTTTGCAGTCTGTGATTGTGATCATCTTCAATGCTATTCCACTTGGTGCCTTTTCAGTTCTTTGTTGGGTGTTCAAGGGAGAGTTGGACTCCTCCCTTACATGTCATCATATTAATAAACAAAAGGTCTAAAAGTAATTTTAAAAGCTACATTGACCATTTCCTATTTTACTCTCTTAAATACAAAAAACAAAACACCAAATTCTTTTGTGCTTGTGTCCAGTCTTTAATTAAAATTTTTCCCCTGTGAATAAGAGGGCTCCCATAAGAAAAAGAATCTCCATTCTTTCATAAATGGTTATCAACAATAGTTATTTGAAAAATAGCTAAAAATAAGAACAACAACAACAACAATTGGATATCAGACAAAATGCTCACTGCAAAAGAAAGTTTGGGGAAAATTCTACTTAGAAACAACAGAGGAAAGTAAAATACAATAAAAAGAGAAATGTACAATGATGTATCCATAACTCAGGTAACCTTAACTAAGATAACCAAAGAATTAAGGAGTGAAACATATAAATTCTCAGTGAAAAAAACATAGGAATCTAATAATCAAAGTTAAAATACAGATTGGACAACTTAACAGTAATCACTAGTCAAGTACAGTTTAAGACACAACAGCTAAAAATAGTGAGATGATGAAATTAGTGTTGAGTTACAGATGAAATTTGGCAAATAATTCATAAAAGGAATAAGTCATGTCCTTAACAATAAACTAGAAATCTGTATACTGATCACTAAGTTATAACCTTATTTAGGGAGGCTAGAGTGTTATGTTCTAGAATAGTGATTCCAAACTTACAGTCCACTGATCCATGGGGTACTGGGGTGTTTTTACAAGGAGTCTTAAAATTCATATGGCATCTAAAGCATGTCATTTCTATATTTATTTGGCTCTAATAAAATACACACTGTTTTATGTCAATGGTTTCCTATCTCCAACACTTCAACGGATAGGGAATTTTTTGTTTTTAATTTTTAGAATGTGATATAGACTTTCCTTTTGCTGAGACTCCTCTCCTGGGAGATGGGTGGTGGTGCACCAAGTTCTCAGTTATTTACTCCTAGATTTTGAGGTCTTTTAAAAGAAGATATATATTTAAACTATAATAAGGTATTGTGACATAATGGAAAGATCAGATGATCAAAAGTTATCATAGGAGGACAGATTTTGAAGCAGAAGCACGTATTTTCTCAAATCAGTGGACACTAATAGTATAATCACAGTACATACAGTACGACTGCAACTCACCCTAGGTTCCAAAGATAAATGACAATGCCAAAAGACTGGAACCCAGGTCACTTTCTTCAAAGATAGCACTACTTTAACTACACCACTTTAACTACAACTTTGTGTGTGTTAGGGGTTGAGGGGAGAGGGAGGGGGCAGGGTGATGAGGCAGGAACTGCTTGATACTAAAAAGAGATCTTAATACTAAAAAAATTAGTAACCATGCATTGCCTACGACAAAAATAATTTCTACATTAATGATTATTGGAGTTAGGCATTGAAGTGGAAGAGGGGAGAGGGTTAGAATGTCTTACGACAGACTTCATGAAGCGGGGAGCAATGCATAATCAACCTAAAAAGTAAATCAATCAGATCATGAAGGACTTTAAATGTCAGTGAGGAGTCTGCATTTTATTCTAAAGGCAAGAGGGAACCATTAAAGCTTCCTGAGCTGAGAAGTGATGTGTTCAATGTTTGTACTTTAAGAATATTAATTCAGTAGCTGTAAAGAGATTGAACTGGAGAGGTTACAGGCTAATCAGGAGGCTTCTGCAAAAAAGGCTTGGAGCACTTTTGTGTGGTGTGGTGTGAGCGCACAAAAGGAAGTTTGTGAGAGATGGTAAATGGCAGAATCAGCAAAGATTAGATACACAGGGTAGGAGTAAAGACTTGAAGAGGACACTAGATTGCAAGAATGGGTGACGAGAAAAACGTGGGTACCCTCAAAGGAAACAGGGAAGTTAGGGGGAGGGGTGGGTTTAAGGGCAAAAGATAAAAGTTTTTCTGGACATGTTTAATTTGAAACACTTAACATCCAAGAAGAGATGTCTAGCAGGCAACTGGAGAAACAGAAATGGAGTTCCAGACAGAAGCAAGGACTAGATTTGTAAATGTGTAAAGCAACTTCACTGAGAAGAGAACTGAATCCACGCAAGCTGATGAAATGAGCTGAGGGAAAGGAGGACCAGGACAAAGCCAAGGGAAACAGGCATACAATAGGGAAGGACAGAGAGCCTCAAAAGGCTTTGAGTTAACCAAAGAACTAGCTAATCAAAATATTTTACTGAGCTTTGGGGCATGAGGAGCAATATAAAGTACTAAGGAAGAGGAAAAAAAGAGGCTAAAAACATTAGAGAGAAGAACTGGTAAGGTGGGAGCAAAATAAGGTAAACATACTACCTAATAAAAGTCAAATAAGCAACCTTTATTAAGTTCCTCCTATGTGCAGGCACTAGAGGATACAAGGACAAAAAGTAAAACAATCCCTACTCGTAAACAGAATTTTAAGGAGATGGTCAAGAAGTAAGAAGCCTTAAAGAAGCCACTGGATTTGGCAAGAGTTTCAAGGAATTCACCTGGAGTTTCAAGGAATGAAAGAGCAACTGAAATACTATCTAACCTCTTGACTACTTTACAAAATTTTCCTGCTAAATATATTTGTCTATTGGGAATACAAATTTGAACTAAAAGAAACCTCTCTCAACTCCAAGAAATTGGAAAGTAGGCTGTAAAGCTAGTATAAAATGTGCTTGATATATTGAAAACCTGGGTTTACAAATTACACAAATGATCAGTTTAAAGAGATTTTATCAAAAGGAAAAAACAAGTGGAGCTTAAACTGGTTGTCTTATTTTCAGAGTGACCTAAATTTATACACTGTGATTTGGTCAGAACCATAAACTTAAAAGACTTTGGGGTTGAAAACTAGACAATAGCGAAACAAGAAATAAAGTTAATATACAGAGAAAAGGAAGAAGAGGATGATTCTATAACATCTGTAGAGAGGTTGCTGGTTTTTTTCCCAATAGTTTTCTTTATAGTATAGAAGTGTGTGTTTTTATTCCTTCTGTGATAAATAGAAAGGTTGGATTCTATTTGGTACTTAAGAAGACAACAGAGAGGCACCATGCTTTCTTTTATGAGTGATCATCTTCTAATAAAACTGAAAACAGAAGGATAAAATACACTTCCAAAAAGTCTTAATATTTATTTCTAGTAATCAGTTGATTTACAGTCTCCTGTAAAAGATTCCCTTGTCATTTTATATATAAAAGATACTTTAATTCTATTCTATGAAAACCATTGCGAACTATCACTCACACTGAATACTGGTCAATAATTCATCAAAACTGATGGCATCTACATATGAAGCAGCACTTTCGCTATCAACTCTTTTCAAATATAGATCACTGAGATTCACAGGGAAAAAATATTAGCATCACTTACCAAATCTGTAGCTTGATCTTTTTTCCTTGTAATTCAACTGTTTTGATCTTAAAGTCAATTCCTACAACAGAGAAAACAAGAAAACTTTTAATAGTGATTTCACAATATGTAACTACAATTAAATTTGTATACAATTTTTTTCTAGTTTTTGGCTAAATTATTAGAATCATAGTTATGATGAAATTCACGCTTTTTTAGAAGTAAGAATAAGGCTAAAATTAGAAGTACCTAATGACAGGATAGCTACACAGTTTTTAAAATATCAACTTAAAACAGAAAAAAGTAGACTGTACATGTAACTTTTATAGGTCTCTATTTTGCACAGTTTGCTTTTCTTATCAAGCACGTTCAACCTATTAATTTTCAAAGTTGTCCTCCTTGCCTGTGTTCCTTTCTAAGTCTTCATATGTTTCTCACTCTCTGCATTTTATGGTGTCTCAATAAACCTCTTTTTCTTTTTGGTACTCTATCCATGTCTTTGTCTTCCTACTTTCTCAATGGAGAAAAAAATGTAACAAACACATACTGACAAGCAAAATAAATTCTCACATTAGACTGAGCCTGAAAATACGTCTTTTTTGGTATCTTCAATGCACGACCTCCCCTATCAAAGTACGTCTTTTGAAATTATAATTGGTCTGGGCATTGCTCAAAGTTTTCAAATCTTTCGAAGTTTTTTTAAAAATGTTATTATTATACTGTTATCCTGGTTCTGCTTATTTTACTCTGCATCAGTTCACACTTTTTTTTTCCAAGTTTATCTGAAGCTTCATTTCTTACTGGGCAATAGTATTTCATTACAATAATAAATCATAATTAGCCATTTCCCAATATAAATAATTTTGTACATATGAATTCTCTCACTGTTTTTTATCTCATTGGTATTTAGTGGTACAGGTGGGTCAAAGGACAATTTAGCGATTTTGGGGAACAGTTGCCAGTTTCTTTCAAGAACAGCTAGACCAATTCAATTACACCATCAGTGTACTGGTATGCCTGTTTCCATCATTTGTCATTATCCTTTTTTGTTTATCTTTGCTGAGATGGAACCTCAGAGTTGTTTTATTTTGCATTTCTCTAGTTATTACTGATTTGGAACACTGCTTCATGTTTGTTTATATTTTTCCCTTTGAAAATTGCTTCTTCAAAGTTTTTGCACAACCAAACCCAATGCAACCAAAATCCGGAGGGATGTAGTAAATTGGGAAAAAATTTTTACAGCTAAGCTCGGGGATAAAGGCCTCATTTCTAGAATATATAGAGAACTGACCCAAATGTATAATCATACAAGTCATTCCCCAATTGATAAATGGTCAAAGGATATGAACAGGCAATTTTCAGAGGAAGAAATTAAAGCTATCTATAATCATATGAAAAAATGCTCTAAATCACTATTGGTTAGAGAGATGCAAATCAAAACAACTCTGAGGTACCACATCACACCTATAAGATTGGCAAACATGACAGAACAAGAAAATGATAAATGCTGGAGAGGATGTGGGAGAGTTGGAACACTAATTCATTGTTGGTGGAGCTGCGAGCACATCCAACCATTCTGGAGAGCAATTTGGAACTATGCCCAAAGGGCTACAAAAATGTGCATACCCTTTGACCCAGCAATATCGCTACTAGGACTATATCCCCAAGAGATCATAAAAATGGGAAAGGGTCCCACATGTACAAAAATATTTATAGCAGCACTCTATGTAGTTGCCAAAAACTGGAAGTCAGGGGGATGTCCATCAATTGGGGAATGGCTGAATAAATTATGGTATATGAATGTAATGGAGTACTATTGTGCCATAAGAAATGATGAACAAGAAGACTTCAGAGAGGCCTGGAAGGACTTATATGACCTGATGCTGAGTGAAAGGAGCAGAACCAGGAGAACTTTATGCACAGCAACAACCACAGTGTGTGAGAGTTTTTTCTGGTAGACTTAGATTTTTGTAATAACACAAGAACTTCTGAAAAAAAAAAAAAAATCCCAATGGTGGACCTCAAGGCAAAATACCTTCCACACTCAGAGAGAGAAATATGGAAGTCACTCACATAATGTAGCAGATCATGTTTGTGTATGTGTATCTGTTTGTGTATCATGTTCTGATTTGTAATACGGATTCTTTCATTTATCTTAGTCTGACTACATAGCATCACTATAGTGAAAATATACTCAATAGGAAAGTATATGTAGAATCTATACAGAATTGTATGCAGTCGTGGGGAGGGAGGGAGGTAGTGGGGGGTGGGTGGGGAGGGATAAAATCGCAATTGTATGGCAGTGATTGTTAAACATTAAAAAAAATAAAAAAAATAAAAAAAAAATGAAGGACAAACACAAAAAAACAAACAAACAAAAAAAAAAGAAAATTGCTTCTTCACATCCTTTGACCATGTATCTACTGCAGACAGTTGTCCCCCTTTTCCAGAGAAGGCTAAAAATACTACTGGAAAAGAAACTGGGAAGATGGAGACCAGGAAGTGAGAATTAAAAGCAGTGAATATGGTGTAAAGACTTACTATAGTCTAGAAAACTTCTTTCCAACTCACCCACCTCACTATTCTCTATTTTTTCTATCTACCTAGCCATGCTCTCTCCTATGTAGTATTTTCTTCCTTTTTACCCTATACTCTCTGCCGCTGCTCTAATTATAGGGCTTCTATGACTTCCAAAGAACAGACCCCAAAGATTTCTGAGCTTCTCTGTAGCATGTACTTTAAAGTCTCAGTGTAAGTGTGATGTAACCACATGCCAAGTCCTGAAAGTATCATCTTGACAGGCTATTCCCTTATGTGTTATCTCCCTATCGCAATGTAAACTCCTTGAGGGTTTTTGTATTTGTATCCCTACCGCATACCATAGTGTTTGGCATATAATAAAGGGTTTAATAAATAATTATATTCACTCACTGCTATAAGGCCACTCTGCTTGAGGCTGCCAGACAGAATTTCTGATTATGTATTTCCTCCTCACTCTTTCCCAGAACCCTTACAAAATTGTCAAGACTGGTACTAGTGTGAGAGGCTCCCCTGTACTACACTAGCACTCTTTTCCTTGTGTGTCTCTAATTAAAAGGAATGGGCCTTTCCTTAAACATATCAAAGGATCTTTTGGTTTCAGCACTAACTGGTTTGTCTCATTTTCTGGGAAGTCATTTTAGTCTCAAGCAACAGACTCTGAGGTAGAGGCTACATTTTTTTCACAGTAAAAAGGAAAAAAATCCATTTACTCCAAAAAAAAAAAAAAGTTCATTACAAACATTTTTGCTGGAGTTAAAGTTCACAAATCCATGGAATTTGAGGGCTCTTAGAGGTCTCTGTTCATAGGATCATCAGTTTTTTTAAAAAATTAAATGATTTTGTTTTCAGTGTTCTACAATCACTTCTATATATCCTAGATTTTTTCCCCCTCCCTCCTATTCCTTCCTCCTCATTGCCTCTCTGAGACAATGTACAATTTTATATAGGTTCTACACACATTCCTATTAAATACATTTTCACCAGTCATGATGCTTGGAAGAATTAAAATTAATGGGAGAAATCATAAAACAAAACATAATACAAAAGAAAATGGTCTACTTCGTTCTGAGAACAAATTCCACAGTTCTTTCTCTGGATGTGGAAGGCATTTAGCTTCAAGAGACCATTGGGAATTTTTTAAGTCCTTGCATTGCAAGTCTACCAGAAAAATTCCTCACACACTGTGGTTGTTGCTGTGTACAAAGTTCTCCTGGTTCTGCTCCTTTCACTCAGCATCAGTTCATATAAGTCTTTCCAGGCCTCTCTGAAGTTTTCCTGTTCATCATTTCTTATAGCACAATAGTATTCCATTACATTCATATACCACAATTTATTCAGCCATTCCCCAATTGATGGGCATCTCCTTGATTTCTAGTTCTGGGCCACCACAAAGAGAGCTGCTATAAATATTTTTGTACATGTGGAACCCTTTCCCATTTTTTATGATCTCTTTGGGACACAGTCCTAGAAGCAATATTGCTGGGCCAAAGGGTATGCACATTTTTGTAGCCCTTTGGGTATAGTTTCAAATTGCTCTCCAGAATGACTAGATCAGCTCACAGATCCACCAACAATGAATTAATGTTCCAACTCTCCCACATCTCCAACATTTATCATCTTCCTGTTTCATCATGTTAGTCAATCTGATAGGTGTGATGTGATATATCTCAGAGTTGTTTTGATTTGCATTTCTCTAATCAATAGTGATTTAGGGCATTTTTTCATATGGCTATAGATAGCTTTAATTTCTTCCTCTGAAAACTGCCTGTTCATATCCTTTGACCATTTATCATTTGGGGAATGACTTGTACTCTTGTAAATTTGACTCAGTTCTCTGTATTTTAGAAATGGGGCCTTTATCACAGTGACTAGTTGCAAAAATTCTTTCCCAGTTTTCTGCTTCCCTCCAAATCTTGGTTGCATTGGGTTTGTTTGTGCAAAAACTTTTCAGTTTAATATAATCAAAATTATCCATTGTGCACTTCATGTTTTCTCTTATTTAGTCAAAAATTTCTCCATTCTCCATAAATCTGATAAATACACTATTCTTTGCTCCACTAATTTGTTTATAGTATCAATCTTTATACCTAGATCATGTACCCATTTGGACTTAATTCTTGTGTACGGTGTCAGGCATTGGTCTATGCCCAGTTTCTGCCACACTGTTATCCAGTTTTCCCAGCAATTTCTGTCAAACAGCGAATCCTTACAGGATCATCAATTTTGAGATGGAAGGAGGATAAGCAGAAGCCATCTAAGTTCAATCTCTTTGTTTTAAAGATAAGGAAATTAAGTCCAGGGGTTAATGATTTGCCTCCCAGGTTACACAAGTATGTAACAGTAGAGCCAGGATGTTAGTTCAGGTTTTGTGGTTCAGAACTTACAAATTCCTAAGGACTCACGTGAGTTCACCCAACAACCAGTGGATGAATTGGTACAAGTATCCAGACAACCTGACTCTCATTTGCTAATATATAGAACATTTCCTTCCTAGCTAATAAAAATATTTTAATAACTACAAATAGTTACTCCAAACGCAAATAAGTCAAACTAACATTTATATTACTATTATTTCATTAATTTGTTCTGAACCTTTACAAAGTATAAGCACAGAGCAATCTCTTTTACATAGCACAAAAAATATCTAAAATCAAAAGTAAGCACTGTATATGCAATGGAAACGCTAGAAGTGGTTCCAATAAAAACGAGATTAAAACAAAGATGCCCCCATCTCTTCACTATTATTTAATAGTTCTAGAATGCTAGCAATAGTCATAAGACAAAAGAAATAAAAGTTGTAAAGACAGCCAAGGGGACAAACTATCCCCATTAGCTGATGACATATTGGTTTTAATTTAAAAAATCCAGAGAACAAAAAGAAACAGTTAATAGATTCATAAAAGTTGCAAGCTATAAAATAAGTCTGCAAGACCCACACAACTCCCAATATAATAACAATAAAATCCAAGACAATAACAAAAAGGATAATACCATTCAAATAAATACAAAACTCAAAAAATTTGGGAGGCAATCTACCAAAACACATTGAATATTTGTGTAGACTGAATTATAGAGTGTTACTTTAAGAAATAAAAAATTAACTAATTGGTCAGTGTAATGCTCATGGCCGGATCATGTCAATATAATAATACTATCCAAGTTGTTTGCATAAGCCAAATTACTAAAGGGACAAAAAGTTAGATAAAATAGTAACAAAATTCATTTGGAGAAATGATGAAGAAAAAGATAGGCATGAAAGGGCACTCCAGACTCCAAACGATAAAATAAAGTAACAATTGTTAAAAACTATTTGGCACTGGTTAAAAATACAAAAATTTATCAATGTAACAGAATAGCCAAAGGAGACTAAGAAATAATGAAACCCAAAAGTCTGGCATTTGACAAACTCCAAAACATAAACTACCTAGGTTAGAACTCCTGTATAAGACTTGTGAGAAAACTGGAAAACAGTCTGACAGAGATTAGGTTTAAACCAACATCTTATATTCTTACACCTTACCATAATCCACAGCATATTCAAAATGTATATGTGACCTGAATATTACAGATCATAACCTAAAGAAATTACAGAGAAAGTCAGATGCCTCCGTAACAGCTATGGATGGGTGAATTCTTAACCAAACAAGGGATAGCAGTGAGGCAATTACAAAATATAAAAAGGATAATTTTGATTATCTTTGTGTCCAAGATATAAGACAACTAAAGGAGTATCTAAGACCAAAAAAACTTCCCTAATAAGATAAGTGGTCAAAGGATATGAATAGGCATTTCTCAAAAGAATTTCAAAATATTGGAAAGAATATTCCTAACAAATTACAAACAAAAAAATGGAAACTGCTAAACAAATTGTGCTAAGACTTACATGAACTGCAAAAGTGAAGTAAGCAGAGCCAGGAAAACAATATATATAATTATAACAAAGTAAATGAAAAAACCACAAAACAAAAACTGATTATTGTGAAATTAAAAAGAACAGATCTGGACCCAAAGAAGAGATATACACATCCCTCAATTCTTTTGCAGAGGGATGTGGGGGCAGAGAGGAGGCATGGCACTATGGGTATAAGATAAAATATAAGATATATTTTTCAATTTTTAAATTAGTTTTGCTGGTTTGTTTCCAATCTTTCTTCATGTTTTCCTTTCTTTTATCCAAATTTTTGTCAAAAGGGAGGTTCTCTGGAAAGGAGAAAGGAGAAATTCAAGTGATGCAAAAATAAAAGACATCAATAATAATCTATTTTTAAAAACTGATGGGTTAGATGCTTATATCACTGAGGAACCAGAAATGCCCTCCATGTGATGCTCTATCTTTGGCTTTTCTGTCTCTTTCTTGTCCTCTGGTGTTAATATACATTTATGACATTTTGATGATTCTGTTTCCTTCTTCCTCTTTTTCTTTTACCAGGAATAATGAGGTGACATTAGTCCCACTGTCTTATGTCCCAGTCACACTTCATCTGGATAAACAGATTAAAACCAGGTAAAATCTCATTATATTCAGTTCTTCCTTTTCGCCACTTTCTGTTTCATTGATTCCTCTCATCCAACAATAACTACCCCAAAAACACATGCTGAGTAATCTTGCCTGAAGCTCAGTAAATCTTTTCCTCCAACAATACAAGAGCTCCATCTACTGACTGAAATAAATGTAGGCAAACCTGTACAAATCTAAGAGTGCAAGACAAGAGAGATGGCCTGAAATCTTACTAAAATTTTTGTGATGTGAAGTGATGGCCCTAGATTCCTAAAGTCTATGTCAGCACAACAAAAGTGCCAGAAGATCCTACCAGGCTCAAAAGGCTTTTCTTATGGGCCAGCTAAATAGAATATCATAGGAGGCTCATCCCCTGAGATTTGTCCAACCCCTGGATACAGAATTTTTAATAGCAGGAGCAACTCATGGAATCATCTAAGGCTCAGGTTCTTGACTTGGCGGATCTGTGAACAGATTTCAAGAATGAACTTTGAGGTGAAATTATTTTTGTTTCAATATAACTGATTTCCTTCTTAAACCTAAACATTATTCCAAAAGGAAGTCCCAAGGCTTTATGAAACTATCAAAGGAGGTATATAACACACAAAAAAGTTTAGAACCTTTACCTAAGGTATAAAGGCAACTAGACTGCACAGTGGATAAAGCACTGACCTTCTGAGTCAGAAAAATCTAAGTTCAAATCTAGCTTCAGACACTAGCTGTGTGAACCTCTTGATCTGTCTGCCTCAGTTTCCCCATATGTAAAATAGATGTTAATAGCAGGGTTTTTGTGAGGATCAAATGATATCACATTGGTTATACTGGTCAAATGAAATATTAGCAAACATTAGGGGGCACCACATAAATGCAATCTATTATTTTTTAGGGGGGTTACGAACAGTTACCTGTGGAAAGGCTGGTTATATCACTGAAATCATATATCTCTTAAAGTAAAGGAAAATGAGAAAACAACTCATATTCCAACAGTTTCCCTGATCATACACAGTGAAAACAAAATTAATTTCACAGGGCAACCAAACTATTTGATTGAAATGGAATTTCACTTCGTGGTTACCAAGAAGTGACAAATCAAGGACTCGTGACTGGAGAAGGAGGTAGGATATTCACATTAAGAATAAGAGATAATAGAAAGTGATGTGACACTTGGGCTTAAAAGGAAAGCTCCTAGAGCCTGTACAGGAATTGCACAGGATGAGAAGGCATGGATAAGTTACCTTCATCAATGGAAGAAATATCCACACCACTGGCTATGGACTGAGAAGCAAGCACGTTAGACTACACAAAGGAATGGTGGAGTAGGAGAAAATGGTTAAAATGAACACACCACTAGAAACCACATCCCCAATCCCAAAGTGTCAAAAGCTTTCCTCTAGCTATCAGAAGTGGGTTTGGAGTGGGGTGGTTGCTCTGAACCCAGCAAAGCAAGGAGAAAGGTTCTTTATTTGGTCCTTGTTTGGCTAAGATGTCTAATATGTTGAAGAGCTGAAGAGTAATAAACACTAGCCCGTTGAGCAGAGATCAAGCATTACTTGGTAGATCTATACGCTGGCAGCTGCTTTAATAACACAGGGAAGGGAGTAAGGATCAGGACAGGGCCCATGTTCTATTCCTACCTAAGCAATCTCAGATACTGAAAAAAATCAAGAGTTGCTTTTCAGTTCAGAAATGGTTAGGAAACCCTTGCTATGATTCTACTACATGAACGAGGTCCAGAGAAAGTACTCATCTGGGTGGTGTTTTTGGGGGGTTGTTGTTTTTGGTGTATAAAATTTATTGTAACTAAATCAATAAGCCCATTCTATGGCCAGTTGTGAAAATATGACAACTGTCAACAAGAAAATTATCTGCAATGGTATACACTAGGGTGAAATTTTACCTGTAAAACAGTCCTACTAAAAAGTACACCAGAGATGGCAAAATGAATTGTGGCACAGGAGTATAATACTATATAACTACACTGTAAGACGTGAAGAATTCAGGGAAACATGGGAAGACTTAAGATGAACTGATGCAGAATAAGGCAGAACCAAGAAAGGAGTATGCCCACTGATGAGAACATAAATAGAAAGAAGCACAGCCCAAAAGTCTTATGTAAATAAAATGACCAAATCTGGCTCCAGAGAAGAATTGAGAAAATATACCTTCCTTTCTTCGCAAAAATTGGGGGGAGATTATTCAAGTGGAATACTTAATACTGTCAAGACACAACTGATATGCTGGTTGGTTTTGCTGATATTTCCCCCTTCCTTTTAATAAAAGCTATTAATAAGATTAAGAAAAATAAATGATCATCATCTAATTCCCAACTCTACTCCAATCTGCAGTGACAGAGTAATACAATTTGAAAATAGTTTCAACAACAAATGTACTAACTTTTAAAACTAGGAAACATATCCTGTTTGGAAAATTAGGACTATATGTATATCTTAAGGCTGAAATGTGAACACTTATCCATTTCTAGTCATTCAGACATGTGCTAACTTCAACAGAAATGAATGCAGCATTAAGAACTTTAAAATTTGGAGAACTATGACCTTGGGTCTGCTAATGCAGTCAATCCTCAATGCTCATACTTTAACTTTTGCAACTTCAAACATTTCTGTGATTATTCAGAATCTCATTTTCACTTTCACATCACAACTGTGTACATTCACACCTATGTGCAGTAGAGCCATGATGCACTCAAGTCTGTAGAGTGGCTGGTATCCTACTAGATGCTTCATTGTTACAAAGAGCAGTCCATGCATTTGTTGTATATTTTCATTGTTTACCTTTAAAACTTGAGTTCCATATTACAATTATGCCCCCAAAGTCATTTAGGCTCTAAAATGTTATTATTGAGACCTGCACAGTTGCAGCATGTTCCAAAAGCAGTGAATAAAGTCCCAATAACTTCTTCCTTGGTTTTTAGAGGGTGGCCAAGGTAGGAGGTCTAAAGAAGCACAGTACACATTATAATGTCCTCGTGATGCGACACAACATAACAGGCTAAAAGATAGCTTAGTTACAAGAATTTTATTTGCTATACAATATTTATGATACTATGGATTTCATGTAGTATGAAAAGTGAACACTACCTGAAATAATTTTTTGAAAAACTGAGATGTTGTCACAATACCAATGAGAAAAAATATTCTGCATGTTACTAATTTTATTTTGTGTACTACATTTTATGGGTTATTTCACAGTTACTATTAGGAAAAGTGCATATTATCAGAATCAATGCTTTGTTCAAAAAAATACTATACATCAAAGTGTATTTTCAGCAATCTCTAGCAAAAGATTGTATTTTTTGGTGGTCTTGGGAACCTAATCTCCTACTTTCCATAGGTTCATATCAACATCTGCATTTTTGACTTTTGCACCATTTTCTAGGAACATTGGCCTCCAGTAAAGGTAAGGACTTTCTAAATCACTCTGTATGAGGCAGGGCTGCCTCAGATGTAAAATGAATAATGGGCTAGATAGACTCTAAAGACCTTTCCACCTGTGATTGTGATGCTACTGTACCTTTTCAATGCTACCTATTAATGCCTTCCATGAACAATCAATATGCCAAAATGTATGACTCTCTGCTCCAAGACGCTGAGCTCTCAGTAAGTCATTGCTTAGACAACAACTCTACAACAATTTCAAAGGGACTCATGATAAAAAATGTTATCTGCCTCCAGAGAGAGAACTGATGAACTCTTGAATGCAGATTGAAGCATATGTTTTTCATTTTTTTAAAATTTTTCTTGCTTCCCCCTCCACAATATGGCTCATGTGAAATATGTTTTACATAACTCAATATGTATAATGGGTACTATATTCCTGGCCTTTTCAATGGGTAGAAAAGGGAGAGAATTTGTAATTGAAAATACATTTTAAAAAAGTTTTTGAATACCTCTAATTCTATTTTATCCTATGAACTTATATGAAATTGATGTAGATGGCAGTCTGAAACTTGTATTCATGTTGCTTAGTAGAACAGTATAAAAGGTAACAACAATCTAAATTAGGGCTATACTGTTATCACAGCTATAACATAATATGCTACAAAGAAGTTAATAAAAAGAAAACTGCCACTGGCTCCTTCACATCATAGAAAATTGGAAGTTAGTTGTTCATGCATTACTTCCTATTACTCAATGACCAGCTTCTGGAATTTACAATCAAGAGATTCAACAAAGGTCAACAATTCTATTTTTCAAGTGAAAAAGGCATCACATATCTCATTTTCTCAGACAATTTCACCCTAGAAGATGGAAGTATTAAACTGAGAGTAACAGTCTAGGCAAGCAATTAAGCATACAGAAAACCAATTTGAGAAGCATGGTTTTTATGAAGACTATTGGTGTGTGTACAGTTCAAAACAGCAAGTAACTTATAGAAATAATTTTATCTAACTTGGAAATGTCTTTTAATAGCTTCATATATACCCATCTGATCTTGGGAAACTCACTTTTGACTAAGTCTGATCTTGAAAGAGCTAAGCTACAACTGGTTTCAGAAGAACTTAGGTTAAAATGCCGGTTATGAGGGCCCTTATAGCTCCAAATCTATGACTGTATAATCCACTCTAGCCTGCTAGATAACACTGCTGCATAAATAAACTTTGTAAAACTATATTAAATGATACTTAACACATTCATTCTTTTCCTAATCACATACAAGCTCTCAGTCTGCGTATTTACATAGTCTGCCTGTAACTGAGCAAGACTGCTGCATGCATAAATTGTGCTTTAATATTTTTATTTTCAAATGATCAAAATAGTTATGGGAAACCCCTTCTACCTTCAGTTAAACACTGGAGTTGATTGTATTTCCTAATATAAAAAGAAACCTAAGGCAATGAAAGCAAGTACCTTTGACATTTGATTTCTTCCCAGAGTTAAGCAATGAACCAGAACTAGCTGAGAGAACATTTAAGTATCAAAGGCATGGATCACAATTTCAAGGGCTGATCAGCTGCTAGTGACACTGTTGTTGCAAAGCAGAAAGAAAAAAAAGACTAGATAAATGAAAATGAATGTTTAACAACCATCAGCAATCTAAGACTGCGTTCCTAATCTTCTTTTAAATTTACTGTTACTTCTCCTAAACAATATCTCTATTTTGAGTGCAACTATTTTTACATTTACAATCTCATACATAGTCTGATTACAATATGGATCTAGGGAGTCAAGTCAACAAACCTGTATTAGGTCCCTACTGTGTTCCAGGCACTATGTTAAGTGATGAAAATATAAAGAAAGGCACAAACAATCCCTGCTCTCAAGAAGTTCAGTCTAATGGGAGACAGAGCAAACAAATGACCGTATACAGACAAAATCATCACAAGAGAAATCAGGTATCTCAGAGGGAAGATACTAAGACTAAAGGGACACAAAAAATGCTTCTTGTAGTAGCTGATCCAAAAGAACTCCAGGCATGGGGAACAGCTAGCAAAAAAGTCTGGGGTAGGAATATGCAGTATAATATTATAGAAATGGTAAGAAGGCCAGTGTCAGGGGACTGTTGAACACATGGAAGGGAATAAGGTATAAGAAGACTGGAAAGGTAGGAAAGGGCCAGGTTATGAAGGGCTATATTGCATTTATAGTCAGTGCATAAAAATTCCATCCCACTTTTTTTTCCCTTACAACAAGCTTGTTTGCTGGCACTTCAGTTATGAGTCACTACTAAGGTATATAGTTACCACCTATCCAACAAAGGAAGGAAGAAAGTAATTTTGTCCCTATAATCACCTCAAAAGTTATGAATGTATACTCAACTGAGACACAAATAAAATTTAATTACTCTCTCCAAAGGGGAAAAACATTTTTTGCTTTTTTAGTAATTTATATCAAATTGTTCCTACAATGGTCTGAAGATAAATGAGTGTCTTTGATTTAAACACAGCACATACTACCTCTCCTTGCCAAGGTGGCTTTGAAAAGAGATAATGCAAGTGAAGTGTAAATAATGCTAGACTGTAGTCAAGAGAGAGCCAGTTTAAATCCAACCAATGATACTGGTGTATGTGAACACGTACAAGGTATTTAACCTCTGAGCCTCTACTTCCCCTCAGTAAGGTAGAAATATTAGATTTGGTATTGTATCTCACAAGATTATGAAGAGCAACTGTAATAAAACTGTAAAATGCTTTGTAGGCCTCAAATCATTATTAAAGGTCAATTATGATTATTAGTAGGAACTGTTTAATCTGGGTCACTTTTACTTTAGTAGCAATAACAATCCTGAGAAAATTATGCCCTGGGGCTACAATTCTATTGAGGCCATTGCTCTCAGTTTAAGTAAACTGACCATGGGAGAGGGGGTGGCAGCAGAAAATGTTCAGAGATTGTATGAATAATTTTCTGATTCAATAAAATGAAGGTTTTGATCTAGATTTGTATCTGATTATCTTAAATATACTGAGTCTGCTATTCTGATCTGCTACCTGAGAAGAAAACCATAAAAGACTTCTGCTATCTACAATAAATGACACTACTTTCTTTCTTCTCACTTGTCTTCTCAAATCTTTAACAGCATAGGTATCAAACTGGTGGCCCCTGTAAAACTCCCGAGGGCACCACAAACCAGATTAAAATGTAATCAGGAAGTGTTTAACAAAATAAATGAAAACATAATACAACATACATAACGTTAATTTGTTGCTTTCTAAAACATCCACAGCAAGTAGGGAATATGTTTCTATTTGAGTCCGACAGTATTGCTCTACATTATGGCTTCCTCACCTCACCATTCAACAGAAAATTCTCTCACCAAAGTTACTGATGATTTCTTAATTGTTCAATTTAATGGCCTTTTCTTAGTCTTCACCCTTCTTGACCACTCTATAGGCTTTGACACTATTGATCACCACCTTTTCCTTGGCATTCTCTTCTTTCTAGTTTTTCATTGCACTAATTTCTCCTGGTTCTCCTACAACCTATCTGACCACTCTTTATCAGCCTCTTTCGCTAGACCTTCATCCAGGTCACACCCACCCAAAGAGTTCTATCCTGGTCCTATCATCTTCTCTCCCCCTATATTATTTCACTTGGTCACTGACTCCCACAGATTCAATTATCACCTTTATGCTATTGATTCTCAAATGTATGTATGCAACCCTAACTTTTCTGCTGACCTCCAGTCTCACTTCTCCAAACAGAGATAGACATCAAGAATTCCCAGTAGACATCTTAAACTCAACATGTCCCAAGCTGACTATCTTTCTTTCAAAACCCTTTCTTCTCTCTAACTTCCCTATTACTGTTGAGAATATCCCAACTGTCCTTCAAGTCAGCCAGGCTTGACCAAAGTTTCATTCTTGCTAGATGCCTTATTTTCTCTAGACTCTCACATCCAATCATTGACAAGGCTTGTCAACTTTACCTCTGTAATCTCTTTTCTCTGATCCTCTCAAGTTCCTTGGTGCTGGTCCTCACCACCTCAAACCTGGACTATTGCAATAGCTGGTTGGTTGCTCTCAGCTGGTCACAATTCTCTGGTCCATCCTCTACTCAGCTGTCAGAGACCTTCTGCACTTTGTGCAGGTCTGGGACAACTTCTTGGTCACATGAAGAAAATAAAGGACTAGACATTTTCTCCGATTTTCACAACCTCTCATCTCAAGCTCTCCAAAACAGAAATTATGCACCAAAGATAAAGTAATTCCAGTCCCATGTTCTTGAACACCCAAATCCAAAGGGGAAAAAAAGTACTCCAAAATAAAAAACAATGAATTGAAGTTTACTGACCCTGAAGCTCACTCAGCATCCCTCTCCCAACTCCCATGCTACTGACACAAAGGCTGAATTTTGTTGTTCAGTTGTTTCAGTCATATCTGACTGTGACCCTATTTGGAGATACTAGAGTGGTTTTCCATTTCATTTTATAGATTAGGAAATGGAGCCAAATAGGGTTGTGACTTGCCCAGGATCACCCAGCTATTAAGTGTCTGAAGCCAAATTTTAACTCAGAAAAATGAGTTTTCCTGACTCCAAGCCTGGCCCTGTACCCATCCCCTACTCCACCTAACTGCCGCTCCCAAGGCTGCAGACCCAAAAACATGACACAGGTAAAGAACAAAACCCACACTTAGATCCCGGGCCTCCCTCCCTCTTTCCAGGTTCATCAAGATCCTGAGTCCAAGCTGTGGATGTTTGTTTGGTCTTCAATAGCCAGCTTGGCCACAACCCTTTAGGACCAAAAGCCTCTTGGGGCTGAGAAGAACCAATGCTGCAAAACTCTGAACTGCTATTTCTGGCCCACAGAGCTGAAGAACAGAGGGAATGAATGAGATAGATCACCAGATAAGGATACTATGTTGATGGGAATGGAGGAGGAGAAGTAGTGAAACACTCCACCAAGTCTGAGGTCACTTGGGGAAGACAAATACAGTCCTAATACAAACCAAAAAGAGAGAACATAGAAAGAAAACTATAGGCCAACATCAATAATAAGCACTGACTCAAAAATTTTAAACAAAATTCTATCAAACCAAGTACAGCGACTTAGCCAAGAAATCATTCATTATGTCCAAGTAGGATTTATGTCAGGGATGCAAGGACAATTCAATATTAGGAAAACAATCAACATAATTAAGCATATTAAAAATCAAAACATCCAAACCACAGGATCATCTCAATAGAGGCAGAAAAAGCCCTCGACAAAGTACAAGATTCTTTTACAAACCCTACAAAGCATAGGAATACAGATCTTTTTTTTAATGTTATAAGAAGCATCCTTCAAAATCAAAAGCAAGCAACATCTACAATGGGGATACACTAGAACCTTTTCTAACAAATACAGGAATGAAACAAAGATGCTCACTCCACAATTATTTAATATAATTCTAGAAATGCTAACAATAGAAACAAGACAAGAGAATAGAATGAAAGGAACAAGACAGATAAAGAGGAGATAAAACTATCCCTATTTGTTGATGATATGATGGTTTACCTGGAAAATTCTTGGGAATCAGAAAAGACAGAGACAATAGCATCAGCAAAGTTTTAGGTTACAAAGTAAATCCTGAAAAATCAACAGCACTCAGTGAAGTGCGCAGAACCAGAAGAACATTCTAGACAGCAACAACACTGTCCAATGATCAACTATGATAGACTTAGCTCTTCTCAGCAATATAATAATCCAAGACAATTCCAAAAGACTCATGATGGAAAATGCTATGCACATTCAGAGAAAGAAGTATGGAGTCTTAATGTAGATCAAAGCAGACTATTCTTCCTTTTTTTCTGTGCCCTTTCCCTTCTGTTCTGTTTCTTCTTTCACAATATGACTAATGTGGAAATGTTTACACAACTGCACATGTATAACTTCTATCAGATTGTTTGCCATCTTGTAACTCAAAATCTTATTAAAAAAATGAATGCTGAAACCTGTCTTTACCTGTAACTAGAAAAAAATAAAATACCATTTACAAAAACAAGTCATTTCTATATAATAATTAAAAAAACAACCAAGAAGCAATAACAGAAAGGAGAATCTCATTCCAAATAACTCCAAGTAAATGCATAAAATATCTAGGGACCAACCTCCCAAAGCACAGTAAAGTCTTATGTAGATTCAATTACAAAGTTCTCCTTAAAGAAATAAAGAATTAGGTGGAGGAATACTCAGTGCTTATACTCAACTTGTACCAATAATAAAAAAAATTGTTTTATGCTTTTGGTTTATACTTTTAATGATGTACCAGTCAAATTACCAAGAAGTTACTTTGCAAAATTTTATAAAATAATGACAAAATTCATTCGGAGAAACAAGAGCTAGAATATCAACGGATGTGAAAAGAAAGACAAAAGGGGAATAGCACTTTCACACCTCAAAAGCCAATAGTTATCAAAACCAAGTGTTATTAAAGTACAGAAATAAAGTAATGTAATAGACTAGATAAAGGAGATTCAGAAATAATAGAACTCAATAACCTGGTGTTAGATAAAGTAGAAAACATAAATTACCTAGAGAAGAACTCCCTATTTGATAAAAACTACCAGAACTGAAAAGGGAAAAAGACCCAAGTACAAAAATATTTGTAGAAGCTCTTTTTGTGGTGGCAAAGAATTAAAAACTGGGGGGATGCCCATCAATTGGGGAATGGCTGAACAAGTTGTGATATATGGATGTAATGGAATACTATAGCGCTATAAAAAATGATGAGCAGGATGCTTTCAGAAAAACCTGGAAAGACTAATATGAACTGATGCCAAGTGAAATGAGCAGAACCAAGAGAACATTGTAAACAGTAACAGCCACACTGAGTGATGACTTTGATAGACTTTGCTTCTCTCAGCAATACAATGATCTAAGACAATTCCAAAAGACTCAAGACGGAAAATGCTATCCACATCCAGAAAAAAAAAAAACTATGAAGTCCAAATGCAGACTGAAGCATACTATTACTCTCTCTTTTTTTCTTTCTCATGGTTTTTTCCTTATGTTCTGATTCTTCTTTCACAACATAACTAATGTGGAAATATGTTTAATACGACTGTATGTGTATAGGAGGGGGAGAGAAAGTGAGAAATGGTCAAAAGATGCAAACAAAAAGTTCTCAAAAAAAACCCCCTGCAAAACATTCACAATTACATGAAGAAATTCTTCAAATCATTAATAAGAGAAATGCAAAACAAAACAACCCCGAAGTTTCACCTCACAAATTGCAAAATGGCAAAAATGACAAAATGTCAACAGGCAATATTGAAGGCGCTGTGGAAAGACTAGATACTAATACACTGTTGGTGGAGCTGTGAAATCATACAATCGTTTTGGAAAGCAATTTGGAATTATGCAAATAAAGGGACTAAAAAAGTGAACCACAGACTCCATTACTAAGCTCATACCCCAAGGAAGTCACCAATAAGGAAAAAGTCCCCATATACTCCAAAATAATTATAGCAGTACTTTTTTTGTGGTAGCTAAGAATTGAGGGAAAAAAGTGTAAGTCCCTCAACTGGAGAATAGGTAAACAAATTGTAGTACATAAATGTAATGGAATATTTCTGTGCTGTAAAGAAATAATGTGTGTGATGAATACAGAGAAGCATGGAAAAATCTGTGTGAACCAATACAGAGTGAAGTAAGCAGTCAAGAAAACAACACATAGAGTAACCAGGACAATGGAAATGAAAAGAACAACAAATTGAAAAATCAAAAGTAAATGTAATAAAATTATAAAGATCAAATGAGAATCAAATGAAGAGATATGAGAAGACACACGTTTCCAACCCACCCCTTAGTGAAAGTGGGAAGTCTACAAGTATTACACGTTGCATATATTTTCAGACTTTTCCAATTTATCTGTCAGTTATGTTGATTTTTCCCCTCTCCAAAAAACACTTTATCACATGGGATAACTCTTTGGGAGGGGGACTGGAAGGGAATGAATACAATGGATGCTACGGTAATGTAAGAAACAGAAAATATCAATAAAAACTTAATTTTAAAAAAAGTACAGGTCTGACTTTGTCTCTGTCACACATGAGTGGGATAGGTTTAGTGAAGACTTCTCAGATTGTAATTCTTCTCCCAGGGGTGAGGTAAGACCTAGAGGCTCAAGGTTACAATACTTTTAGAACAGAATAGTTCCATATAAGGATATAAAACTGTGTAGTGTATTAGGGTCTTAATGACTGGATAAAACATAATTCCTCGATGTCTTCATTTCAAAAGGGATTGGTTAGATTTTGTGTCTAGAATGTAAGATCATATTCTCAGCTAATGAGGATAATGGTCAGTGGGGGAGGAGGAACTTGCATTAGGGTCTATATAAATCACTGCCTTTTCTTTGTCTTTGTCTTTCCTACTCCAGATGAATTGGTGTAGGATTGTCCCAATTCTCAAGAATCTAGTAAATAAACTTTCTGTCATCACTTTGAGAGGCCTCTGAGTAATTGATGTAAGTAGGGACCTGAGCCATCCCCCCCCCACACACACACACACACACTGTCTCTGTCTCTCACACACTCACTCTGTCTTGTCCAGTGGCTCCCTATTACCTCTAGGACAAATATAAAATGTTCTGTGGGGCATTCAAATTCCATCAAAATTTGACCTCCCCTCATTTTCCCAGTCTTCTTACACCTTACACCTGCCCATCCCTCCAAATATTTTGTGACCCAGTGACATTGGATTCCTTGATGTTCACTGAATGAGATAATCTATCTCCTGACTGGGTATTTTCACTGGCTGTTCCCAATGCTAGAAATGCTCTTCTTCTTCATCTCCATCTCCTGGCTTCTCCTGACTTCTTTCAAGTCTCAGTTAAAAATTCTACCTGTTAAGAAAGCCTTTCTCTTTTAGTGCCTTCCTTCCCCTGATTATTTCCAATTTGGGATATATATATATATATATATATATATATATATATATATATATATATATATATACACATATATATACATATATACATATATGTATGTATATATATATATCTTATATGTAGATAGCTTTTTGCATGTTTGATGTCTCTCCCATTAGACTGTGAGTTCCTTGAGAGCAGGGATTGTCTTCTGCCTTTCCTTAGTATCCCTAGCACTCAGCACAGTCCCTGGTACATAGGTGCTTAATAAAAGTTTATTAACTGACTCAAATCATTCTTTCAATCAGTTCAGTAACTTTTTTTATGAAGAATTTACTAATCAATGAAGGTTCATGGGGGGAGGGGAGGGAGCAAAAACAAACAAACAACAAACAGAACACCACCAAAAACAAAAAGCAAAAACCTAACCACAAAAAGGACACAGAGATACCTGGGCTTTCTCCAGACTTGAAGGAAAATTTTTGACATCTACATTTAACTGACTTTTGTCTAAAAAATAATCTCCAAATACTAGTCTACTTATTTAGGGAAGTAATGATTATCAATGTAACAATTATAAATTCTAGTTCCAAAAACACAGAATTCTATCAAATGGGAAGTAGCTACTAAAAGATGTATGCCTGATTTCTATTAATGTATGTAAAAGATCATTATGAATCGATTTGATTAACTAGTTCATAAAAGCTAAGTAAGGTGTGTGTAGAGAGAATACAAACTCACACTGAATATAGAATATAAAAAGCAAAATCTTCCTTCAAGTCAGTAAACTACTTCCCCTTCTCTGGGCCTCAATTTTCTCACCTGTAAGATAAGTGGGGCAAACTTATTTCCTAACTTGATGTCCTAGAGATTCATCTCATTAACTGAGTATAAAAAAATAAACCTCTGCAGATTAAGTGTCCTACACATATATTACTACTTTTTAAAATTTACACGAAGATTCTGTTGAGCTCAATAAAATACAAAGTCACTTAAAAGTATTACTGAATTCAAAGTGACTTTTAACAGATGCTAACAAGTACAATTAATATCATTTGGAGGTCTGAAAAATTTGATATTAAAAATGAATCTCTGCACTCAAAAAGACTGGGAACTGGCTAATCAGGGAGTTGGAACCCTTGGATAACCTTTCAAATATCCATAAACTTGGGGAAAAAATTACATCTTTATTTCACTACGTCTAACTGAAATTTAGCATTTCCTCCAGTTATTTAAAAACACTGTTCTAAAGAAGAGGTACATAAGCTTCATCAAACTGCCAAAGGGCCTCATGACACTAAAAAGGTTAAGAACCCTTGGCTAGATGATCCTTTTGGGCTCTTCTAACTTTAACATTCTATGGTAGTTACTCTACCAAGCTTATCAATGAGAAATGTAACAATGCATAAAAGCAATGTCAAACTATATTAGTGATTTTCATCACAACCTATCAACTTGACAATCAAGCTTTATTAAAAGGATTAAGAGAAGCATAACAGCCAAAAAAAAAAAGATATGAGGAGAAAGATGTCCTGGAAAAAACACTAAATAAAACAGTTGTAAAAATCAATGTGGATTAAGACTATTTAATGAGTATTACATTACATTGTGATTTAAGCCAGACATCATCTTTCCTTACTACTGTCTTCAGTCCTATTCCTTTCTGATCTTACTTTAAAAAATCTTCAAATTCTCCTTTCTTTCCAAGTCCACAAATGTGTTCCTTTCTCCTAAAAAGTGAGAAAAATCAGCTTCCTTCCCTGAACTCTAGAAAACCTAAAAGATATCTCCATTTCCTTTCAATGAGAAACTTGATATGTTTAACAAAAGAGCAGACTATGTTCAGTGCCTCCTTTTTCTCTTTGCCCATTCACTCAATACCTTACAATCTGGCTTCTGCCCCCAAAACTACTGAGAGAGAATTAATGACAACTTCATCACCAAATTTAGTGGCCCCTTTTCAGTCTTCGCAATATAACGAATAGAAAGCCAGCCTTGAAGCCAGGCAGACCTGAGTTCAAGTCTTACCTCTGACACAAATGATCTGCTGTAACCCTGAGCAAGTCTCTCAACCTCTCAGAAGTTGAACCAACTTAAGGTGTCAACCTGCATTGGAAGAGGGAGGTCTCTATACTAATGAAATCACAAGTCTAGCCTTTATCCCTGTCCTCCTTACTTTTGTAAATTGTTTAAATTTAAAATATTAAATATTATTATTAAATATATTAAATTTAAAATACCTTTAAAATTGTTTTTAGTCTCTTGCCTTGTCTGGCCTCTAAGACACTAAGATATATTCTAACCTATTTCTACTTTTCTGTTTCTCTGTCTCCTTCATTAGTTCTTTTAAAATTAAATTCAAAACGTACTACTGAAATAGCCTTACTCAAGTCTCTCTATACACCAAAGAATCCTCTACTTAGCAACTAAAGGCAATTTTTCCTAAAGTGGAGAGGTCCTGCCCACTGAAGACTCAAAACCCTCCCCTATTCATTAAACTCCAGGGGTTCCCCATCACTTCTAAGATTAAATATAACGCAGTCTTCCTTTAAAGCCCCTAATTGAGCCTCTTCTATCTTTCCAAGACTTTTACACTTTACTTCTCCACGCACATTGTGATCCAGTCACACTGGTCTACTCATAGTCCCTTGTATAGGATACTCCAACTCCAGAATCTATACTTTTGCAAAGATTATCTCTCCCTCCCCCCCACGTCTACATACACCCTACACCACATCAAATTGAAATGCTTTACCCTCTCACTTCTGCCTTAGCTTCCCTGGCTGGCATCCTTCAGCTCAAACCCCATCTTCTACAAAAGGTTTTTTCCTAGTGTTCCTATTCCACCATTACCTTTCTTCTACTACCTATAGACCTAATAAATACATAATTATTTACCTTTTCTCTCCCCCATTAGAAAATGAGCTCCTAAAGGGACAGTTACTTGCTTTTCTTTCAACATTCAGAGCTTAGCAAAGCACCTGGCACACAGTGAACCCTTATGCTTCCTGACTAATCTTTTTAAGAGCCTATTATATGAAGAGTGGACAGCTATATGGCACGATGGATAGAGTGACAGGCCTGGGGTCAGAAGGATTCATCTTCCTGAATTCAAATCTGGTCTCAGATACTTGGCAGCTGTATGACCCTTGGCAAATCACTTAATCTCATTTGCCTCACTTTCCTCATCAATAAAATAAGTTGGAGAAGAAAATGGCAAACCACCCAATTATCTTTGCCAAGCTCAAATGCTTCTCAGAGACTTGGATGCCAACTAAAATGACTGAACAACAATATGCAAAGTACTCAGCAGGGTGCTACTTATGCAAAAATTAATTAGGCCTAGAACTTCTTTTCATGAAGACTAAAACAAATACCCATCACTAAGAGCATTCATCAAGAGGAGGTCATGCCACACAAACTGATGAAATCCTAATAAAGCAGTCCCCAGACTCAACATAGCCACAGTCCCCAGATGCTATTCACATAGTTGAACAGGTGTGTTCTTGTATTCAACCACAATCACATCATCCAATTAGCCCAAGACAGGACCATAATGTCTAACTATCCATCTTGACCACACAGGACCACAATATCTAGTCAATCAGGAAGCAGCATGACCAGGATCTTTGACCACCAAACCATAGAAGAGACCCTTCCCATTACCTAATCCCTTAACAAACCCTTTCTGCCTTTTTAATATCCATAATTTTTGTTGTGTAATCAGCATCGTTACACTATAAATTTGTCTGTGTTGTCTTACTGAGTTGCTGGTTCCTCTTGGAACCTAGCCCACTTCTTAGAGGAGTCAATCCTCAATAAATGCCTGTACTTGAATTAGAAGCTGACTGACACTTAATTCTTTGAGATAGTGCTGCCATAACACACCATGAAACTGAAACACAAACTACATTTCCTTTTCTGACACTGGTATGAAATTGATAGATAAAGTGAATCCAATTAACTTGGATTTTAACAAACTTAAGTGACAGTCTCTCAAACTATTCTTGTGCAACAACAGGGAGAGAGGGGATTAGACAGTAACAGCAAAACTAGCTAGATCTAGCATTAGCTGAAATAGCTAAATGGCCATACCTATATAATGTTGTTCAGTCATTTCAGTTATGTCAGACTCTTCATGACCCCATTTTGGGGTATTCTTGGCAAAAATACTAGAGCGGTTTCTCATTTCCTTCTCCAGTGCATTTTACAGATGAGGTAACTGAGGCAAACAAAGTTAAGTGACTTACTCAGAATCACACTGTAAGTTAAGTATCTGAGGCTGGATTTGAATTCAGTTCTTCCTGACTCTATCCACTATGGCACTCTATCCACTATCTACGGCACTCTACCTACTACACCACCATGAATGGCTCTGACCTGTTTAATAATTTTATCAAGGACCTGGATAAAGACAAATGTTGTGTTCACACTTATTAAATCTGCAGATGGCATGAAACTGGGAGGGAAACAGGATGACATTTAATAGGGATGAATGTAAAGTCTTACAACTGGGATCAAATAATCAATTTCACAAGAAGTAAATAGGGAAGGAGGGACTAGATAACAGTTTATAATAGTTCGTCTGAAAAACAAACCAGGAGTTTTAGCAGACTGGAAGAATAATACGAGTGAACAATATATGGAAGCGAAAAAACAAAAACAAAAAACTCAAATAAGTTAAATAGTTTCTTAGTCTAAAGAGATGATAATCCCACTGTACTATGCCCTAATCATATTTTTGGCAAAACGCTGATAGGCCACTAATGGTATAGCTTTCCCCTTTCCCCTTCCCACCCCAAAAACTGAAAGAGCTGGGAAACCAACTGCCTGGAGAAAACTCAGGAGGAATATGACAGTTAAGTTACATTATATACACCATACATATCACATACATACACATTACATAATACAGAATGTATTATGGATAGACTTATTCTGCTTGGCAACAAAAGATAGAACTGCAAAGAACAGATGTTAAGTTGCAAAGAAAAAATTTCTGATTTGACATTAATAATTTTTTCCTTACTATTACAATTATGAGCTATTTGAGGAAATAGTTTCTCCTCACTAGAAATCTTCAAGGAAAGACCTAAATGACCCCAATTTTCAGGAATGTTATATAGGGGATTCTTGAGCAAGTACAGAGTTGGATTACATGGTCTCTGAGAAGCACCTTCCAAATCAGATTCTGTCTTTTTCCTTCTGCTTTTCTTCTGCCCCTTTCAATTTAGGTATTCCCAAAGGTTCTATTCTGGGTCATCTGTTCTTCTACTTTCTCCCGTGGAGATTTTTAACACACTAGTTTCAATAATCAGCTCTATGCAAGTAATTTTTAAATTTATATTTTTCTCCTCAGGACCCATGTCCCATATTTCCAAATACTAACTAGAGCCTCTCCATGTAGATGTTATATTACACTTCAAACAGCATACCCCAAACTAAATTCCCTTTTCCCACTATGAAAGATGCAACTCCCTAGGGCACCTAAACTCACTGAGATCAGTTACCAGTTGAAGTGATCAAGTTCATCCTTGGATCCAATCCAAGGCTTTCACCACTTTATAAACATTCACTCTATTAAGCCCTAATTGTAGCTACCAAGTTTCCTGGAACGTTCCTGGTCCCCTGAGTCTTTTTGATTCCCAACATTCAAGTGGGAGAGAAGAAGAGAAGTATAGTAGTAATAGCAGCAATAATGATGATAATGATGACAGCATTTGCAAAATGCTTTAAGGCTTGCAAAGGCTTTACAAAAAAAAAAAGTAGGGTTAAAAAAAATTCACTTTTTTTGGTTTTATATCATAGTCTTTTCAATCAATTACACAAAATCCTCTAGACACCTGCTCCCCTTAATCTTGGATGATAGCGAAAGTTTTTCCTCCAGCCAAAATATAGAACTAAATTTAGATGGGTTTCCAACTGATAGATATACATATTAAAGAGTAAAAATGTGAGTCGATCCTTTGACCCAGCAATACCGCTTCTAGGGCTATATCCCAAAGAAATCATAAAAATGGGAAAAGGACCCACAAGTACAAAAATATTTATAGCAGCTCAAAATCAGTAACTTACACTTATACTTAATAAATCTAAAAATCAAGGGTTCTAAAAGAGAATCAAACACAGTACATCTGCAATGTAACAACACAAGGTTGGTTGCACACAAATGCAAGTTTTTTTAATACCAGATCATCATCTATTTTCAGAAATGGTTAAATTATACAGTTATAATTCAAATACCTTTTTAAAAAGAAAGTCCTTGCCCTCAAGGGGCTTATAGCTCAAAATCCTCATTATTTCTTGCTTTGATTTATTATTGCAATAGGACTCTTAAATGGCACATAACAAGCACTATATAAATGAGTATTCCATTCCCCTTTCCTAGATGATTATCTCTATTATTGGAGAGTTCCTTCTATAATCTTATAGATAAAAATATTCACTTACTTCCATGACCTAGTTCTTCCCCTACCAGTCCAAGATTCTTAAAGCTGATAGTGGCAAGTCATTTCAGTTTCAGATGTAGTAAAAAGATAATGCTTGGATATGTTAAGGAGTCCTGTGATCTCTTAACATGTATATTACTTCCAATGACAGTGCTGATAAAAACTCATCTGTACATATCCTGAATAACTCTAGCCTTCATCTTTCCAAATTTATCATAGTAGGAACATTCTAATCCCTCCCCCTTTCACTATATAACTAGCTCATTTTTTCCCTGTCAAATTTCTGATAAAAAAAATCAGAATAGTATTCATCATTTTTAGGTACTTTCATTAATCATCCTTTAAAATATATAGAAGAAATATTACTGTCCTTTTAAAGATGGGAAAACTAAGGCTCAAAGATTAAGTGATTTGCCTATAGTCATTAAGAGGCAGAGCAGCAACTCAAACTTAGGTCTTTTAATTCCAAATCCTGTGGGGTTTTTTTTTCATTGTAACATAATGCTTTCCTACTAGGTAACTATGGAGGTCGAGGCAAACTGGGTGCAAGAAGAAGACACAAGGATTGCCTTTCTTCTTATTTGTATTCCAACACTTAGCATTGTTCCTGACGCATAGGAGATCCTTAATAAATGTTTACAGCATTGTCTTAACATATCCCCCTCTGTTCTATTTTACTCTCAATAAGTGTTCTAGCAGTTAGTCCACACCAGAGGTCCCCAGTGCTCTCAGTTTCCATCCTACAAATAAGCTCAGGACAATATTATGTTCCTTTGGTCCCTCTAGGACCCACTCAACTGCTTGTTCATTCCAAGAACATTTAATTAAATGATACTGTCTCACATACATTTGGGGGGGGGGGAGGGCAAATGTGTGTGTATATATGTATGTGTGTGTGTGTGTGTGTGTGTGTATATATACACACATATACATATACATACACACACTTATTTCCTAGTTTTCTGATTAATCAAACAAGCATCTAAGTGCCTACTATGTATCTAATATAAAACCAGAAGTGTCAGTCCCTGCCCTCATAGAGCTTACATTTTGCTAGAGGAAATAACAATATGCTCAGAAAGAGAAATACACATTAATAAGCAGTGATGGGGGGAAGAAGTGAAGGAAAATGCCAATAAACTGGAGAAATCAGATGGTCCTTGAGTTGAGCCTTGGGGGGGAAATAAAGAGTTTCAGAGGCAGAAAGAAGGAAAGAACATTTCAGGAAAGAAGTCAGCGTATGCAAAATGTACACTGATATAAACTGAAATGCCATGTGTGAAGAACATTAAGAAAAAGCCAAGTTAGCTGGTCTACAGAGTGATGTGTCTAAAGAATGCATTATAAGGCTGGAATAGGAAGCTGGATCTAGATTATAAAGGGGTTTAAATGTCAAGCAGAAAAGTTTGTTTGATCCTAGAAGCAATAAGGAGTCACTGAAGTATTCTGAGCAAGGGATAATCAGTAACAGAAGGGGCATTAAAAAACAACTGTTTACATAAGTAAGAACTAGGTTTTCTCTAAAATCCCAGTAGGATCCCAAAATGACTACAAATTCGATGTGAATAACTTATTTTGTTTTCTCAAAAGAAAACAAATTCAAAGTACCAAGCAAAAATTAAAGTAAATCAAGAGAGAAAATAGTGATTTTTAGTCTTAAGAGGATAAATAAAAGGTAATAGGCAAAGGGGCTCTAGCAGAAATAAGCCTGACAATAACCTCCTTCTAATGAATCCCACTTGAATTCCTTACCCTACAATCTTACTACACTGAAATAAACAGAAGTAATTATCACTTAAAATATTGAAATATGTGCAAAATATTTGGGTTGTATATACAAGACATTCTGACAGGTAGGTGGTAAAGTAGATTAGAGAACTCCCCCCACTCCCCCACCCCTGAGGTCAGGAGCAACTGAGTTTAAATCTAGCCTTAGACACTTCCTAGCTATGTGACTCTGGGCAAGTCACTTAATCCTGATTGTCTCCAAAACTAAAGATAAATAAAAGAATGAATGCATAAATAAATGAATATGTTACTGAAAATTGGTAGAAAAAAGGAAAGAATCATTTATCAATTAAGGATTAAGAAATTTTCTACCAAACAAATGCACTGAGAGATTTGATTATTTTATAAAAATGATTATATACACCAAAAAAATTACCACTAAAAATTAAAATATTGGGGAAAATATTTGTAATAAATACATAAATTCTGGACATTCAACCTTTATCTGAAAAGATACAAATCATAATAGCTCGAATTTATTTTTAGTCCTTTGCAAAGCACTATAGTGTACAAAGTTTTCAAAGTGATTTACAAATATTATTAAATTTGATCCTTACAAGAACTCTGGGAACATCTTATTATGATCCCCATTTTTATAGCTGAGGAAACTGGAGACAAATGTTAAGTGACTCAGCCAGGATCATAAAGCTAGAAGCATCTGAAATAAGATTTGAATTCAGGTCTTCCTAACTATTCCAGCACTTCCAATCTACCACCTAATTGCCTATCAGCAGTTAGTATCATATTCTCCTCCAAAGGAGAGTGACAATTTTTTTTTGGAGGAGAAAATACAAATTGTTAATGAGTAATGTTCAAATTCCCTATAATTGGGGGACCATAAGTCAAGAAATTCAACACAGGTGGGCTGAGGAGAAACAAGAGCTCTATTACATTGCTACTAGGATTATATGCTGAAAAGAAGCTTTCTGGAGGGCAGTATAGCAACATAAGAAGCTGTCAAGCCAACCAAACCAAACTCTTTGACCAAGTAATCTTACAAAATCTAGAACTTTTCACCAAAGAAATCATTAAGAGGAAAAACAAACTTGTCACCACACAAACATTTATAGCTTCTTTATTCATGAGAGCAAAAAGACTGGAAATAGTCTTTATAACCAGTGATAAAGGAATGGATAAATAATGGTCTGTTAATGCAACACAATGACCTGACACCCATCCCCCAAATAAAGTAAAAATAGGAAGAGTTATAGAGAAAAAAAGGAAGTGACGAAAAAGGAAAATGACAGCAGAAGCAATGCAGTGTACACTAAAGAAAACAGAACTCTATAAGAAATTGAACTACAAAGGAATGAAATGAATTTTTGCTTTTTTCCCCACTTTCAACAAATTTTAAAAATTACTTTTTGTAAACTATATATTAATTTCTTTAGCAAAAATAGAAAGGAGTCTAAGTACCAAGGAAACACAGCATCACACAAGACCTGGCAGTTTCTACTACAAATGAGATTTTAGAGTACAATATTCCAAGAGGCAAAAGACATGGGCTTACAACCAAGAAAATTTATCCTGTAAAAGTGAGCTTAATCTTACAGGGGAAAAAATGGACCTTAAATGCAACAGAATCTAAATTTAAAACATTTCTGAAGACCAGAACTGAGTAGGAACTCTGAAATGAAAACAAGAATCAAAAGAAACCTAAAGGTACTGTGTGATGATGTAGTGCCAACATTGTAATAGGGAGAGAAAAATCAAGTGTTCTATAAGAATCTTAATGTCTTCAAAGGATATTGAAGGAGTTAATGAAGAAAAAGAGGACCTGGGGGTAGACTGGTTTTCTTCTAAGGTTTTTAAGGGGGAAGAGGGGGGAAGTAAGGGAGGGTAAAAGGAATACACCAGTGTAGAGAAGAAGAAGAAGGGAGTAGAACCTGATTCATAACCGGAGTCTGAAAAGAATATACAACCATGGAGGAAGGGGTGGGTAGAATAGTTATCCCATAAATTCCACTAATTCATAAAATGCAAAGGAAGGTTGAACACACACACAGAATTCAGTGTAAAAACACATCAAAGTCAAGCAGAGACAAGGAGAAGGAACATTAAGTGGGCAAAAAAATGTAGATGGAAATAGTCACAAGCAAAACTTTCTGATCCTTAAAAGGGGATCAAAAAGAAAAAAGGAGAAGAGGATGTCTATCAACTGGAAATGTCTTTTACAACTATCACTTCAATCTTCTCATACTATCAGGTCCTCATCATCTCATGCCTACAACACTACAAGAGATCCCTAGGTGGTTCCTCCTCCTACAGTTATCCATTCTCCACAATGCCATATCCTTCCTAAAATACTGTTTTCATCAAAACCACCCAAGTGCATTAAGTTTTAAAGTAAGGCATTACATAAGTTGCTCCCATCCTACCTATCTATACCCCTTTTTCTTGTTTGGAAATATTAATCCTTTACTCTGACCTCCTGTCCCTTAAAGATTCAATTTAACCCTAAGCACAATGCTATGAGTTGGCAACACAAAAACAAAAACAGAATAGTTCCTGACCTCAGGAAAAAACAGAACTACAAACTAAGTAATTTTTCCTCCTTTTTTTGGGGTGGGGGGTGTAGGGAAGTAGAGACCACTAACCAGAGGTATTAGGGAAAAATCATGCAGGCGATGGCATTTATGCTCCTTAAAGGGAGCTAGGGATTCCAAAAAGTAGAGGTAAATAGGCAAAGTATGCCTGGTAAGCAAAGCAAAAGATGAGAAGAGCAAGCATACAGTTTTCCTGGAATGCAGTGTGTAAAGGTCAACAATCAGTCTGAAAAGGCAGAACACCAAATGGTAAAGCTATTAAATGTCAACCACATGAGTTTGTATTTTATCCTAGAGAAAATAGGGAGCTACTGAAGCTTTTTGTGAAAGGAAATGACATGGAACACGTGTCCACCTTACTAGGTATGACCTCCTCTGCTTATTCCAATCTTGAAAGGAGGTGGCATTTGGCTAGACTTTAGCTCACAGACTTAAAGCTAGAAGGACCTTAAAAGGCCACCTTATCCAATTCTCCTCATTTTATACATTAGAAAACTGAAGCCCAGAGAAGTTAAATGACATGTCCATGGCCTCATGCCTTAGAGCTAGGATTTGAACCTTTCTTCCTGACTCTAAATCTACCTTAAAGCTTACTAAAAGATCCCATTCCCTCTATCAAACTTCAGTTATTTATAGCTAATATATCAACATTAGCCAATTTGTTCATGAAATACAAACTAAATACCAACTAGAATAAAAGCTATATTGACAATGCATAGGGTCTTCTTAAAATGAAATAGTTACAGTAGCTAAGATGAAACCTAAAGAGTCACATTACACTAATCAAACACCACATCACACAATTGTATGGCTTGTATAGTTAGTAGCAACATCATGAATTCATTTGGTATGCTTCTCTCTCCGTCCTCAGAGCATACAGTTCCTTGCTAGGTTCTGTCCTTTCTGCAGTAAGGACTTCTTTGTAGTTTCATAGAGTAAAAACTCAGAGCAACACAACATCCTCCTCTCTTCTTTGCGTTTTACAAAATGAGTACATGTTGTAATGGTTTTTGCTTCAGTAGCTTCTAATTACTACCACCACCCTTCTTGAGGGAATGACTCACAGTGGACATAGCTAACTAAAATTAAACAAGGTTAGCACAATTAGACATAAAACAAATAGGTGTCTTAACATGTCCCATTTCACTGACAAGAAAAAACAGGTACAAAGAGGATAGATATGTAATGTGTGTAAAGAGCAATGCATTTGGATTGAGAATTGAGTTTAGAACCTACTCTGTTACTATGTGACCATGGCACACATCATACACTAGGACCAGAACCCAAATTTCTAGTTTAGTACATTTCCCATGAAAAGTATGCCCTACACTATTATGAGACCCTCAAACAAGGATTAAATTACATTCACTTCAATCTATTATATCTACTACAGTAGTGAAGTGCATAATTAGACAGAGAGCACCTAATGTGGGAACCATAAATTTGTTTTTTAAATATTTAGATAACATTCAATAAGTAGTTTACTTTATAATTCTATTTTATTATATGAATTCAAAACATTATTCTAAGGAGTCCATATTTCCCAATTCTGACAAAAGTGGTCCATGACACACAAAAAACTTACTTTAGATTAAAAAAAAAAAAATTCTGGACCTTGAATGAAAAACTCAACTAACCTGAACATCCAATCCCTTTCTCCTCTATCTTTCCCTGCCTCCAAACACTTCCAAGTCAGTCAAGATATCAACCTTTAACCCCCTTTGGAGACATAACAGGCCATTTTGGTTAATGTTGGAGGCTCAGTTCTCAAGTCAGCACCCTCTCAGTTGAAGTTCAATGTCTGAATAAAATGAGGTACTCAAGTCATCGAACATTTACAAAAGGAGATTTACTTTGCTACAACAGCAAGGACATACAACAAGAATAGTGGCTCTTAGCTTCTCTGGACAAGTGTTTCCAACCTGAAATGAGTTTGGTCAAGGTAGGATGAAAAGTCTTAGGCATCCAAGCCTAAAATACCTAAATTCCATACAGGTAGGGTTTTTTATGTCCTGAGATGACCAGAAACTCTGTGTCAGGGAAGCTGAGGACCATCAGGTCCTTAGGACAACTTTGTTTTCTTTTAGGTAAAGGTTTCCAAAATTATGGGTGGGAGGAGAGGAGTTATTTTCTCATCAAAGTTTAAATTCACTTTTTAAAGTCACTTGGGTTTTTTAATTCTTGATTGTATAATTTTTTAATTTCGAAGAGCAAATAACATCCTCATCTGTTCTATTATTATTGGCAAGGATGATAGATGACAGGTGGATAGCCAGAGTTACAATGATGTCCTCCCAATATGTGGACAAAGTGAAGGTTTCCAGCATGCTAAGTAAGAGGACATGGACAAAAGTTGCACAGGATGTGCAGATATGGATGGGTTTTGATATCCACTGCTGAAGAGAAATCCTGAATAAAAAAGAGATCTCAGAGTCAAGAACTTTATATACTACTCCAGCTGAAAGAAGCAATGGAGAAGGGGGAGAAAAAACCCACAATGGAAAAAGTTCCTTCCTCTTCTCCCTATTCCATTTTTTTGGTTTAAACTGCTTAACTTAAAGGTTGCTTAGATTCTGGAGATTTAAAATAACAGAAATCTCTATACAGATACACAGTTTTGTTTTTAAAGTTATAACTAATTTTCCTGAGACAATACAACAAAGTCACTTGTGATTTTTCAAAACTCAACCTGTCCAGAAAAGGGTATCATTCTTAGCCCTCTTTGTATCAATTTATAAAATCTGGCTGAGGCCAAATTTCAAGGAACACTTTCTAAGAGTAGAGATGGAATTCTCAAAATGGAAATTTTGCAAAATGGAGGAAGGCTTTTTCAGATAATGTATAATTTTCTTTCTAACTTAGAAATTGCTGAACTTCTACATTTTACAATACAAGCTTCTCTCCCCCAAAAAAATCATTTCAAGAAATGCATATGTTAATAACTCTGGAGAAAAAAAGCCAATTTAAAACATGCCAAGTCAAGTCTAGCTGTCACCAGAACATTCATGTTCTGCCATAAATATGGCTACATATAGAACTCAGACTAGAAAATTCTTGTGGAGGACATCTATATGCCATGGCAGATGATTTCACCTAAACCAATCTAACATACTCCAGTGATACTCCTCCTAGTAAGTTCTCCCTATTAAGAATATACCTTCACTTTCAAAATTGGTGAATTTCAATAATAGTTTTAATAAATTCTACCAAAGTCCTCAATGGAGAAAATCTATGAAATATTTACCACTGCGATGTGGTAATCTGTGCCCAGAAGGAATTCAAAACTAAATAAGGTATAGTAAATCATGAGTCAGTATTTACTGACTGCCAAAGTGCTACAGCTAGAATTATTATTTTAGAGAGAACAGAAAGGTGAAAGAATAAGAAAGGCAACAAGAAGACCCAAATAAATTAGACAATTTAAATAGATACCTGCAGGGAAGATCTGGTAGGACACTAGACATATTAGCAAACAATGAAAAGGGGAGTGGAGGAAAAAAAAAGGATGAAAAGGAAAACCACAGAGGAAAAAGACAGAGAAAAGGAATTAAGAAACAGTGGGCAGGTATGAAGACCAATACATTGACTAATTACTATAAAAAGTACTATAACACTATGCAGTTCTTAATAAACAAGCTTCCTAGTAGTAAACTTATTTAAGAATAGGATTCCCTAGATAGTAAGTAGGTTATGTCTCATGATTCTCAAACATTTTATAATCTCTTGTAGCGCCAATATGATATTCACAGCGCCTACATGGTCAAGAATATCCTGGAGCAATTCTGAATCCTGAAATGCAACAGACTCTCCACATGGAGGACAAAACCAAAACATTTATTCAGATACCAGAGAGTCAAATACATCATAATAGCAAAGACATCTATACACAATAACAATGCAGAGCGCGACACCAATCTCAAGCCTTCCCTCTATTCCCAGCTCCATTAAAGAAATCACAAACAAGTTCCCTTAAAGAAAATGCCCTTCTCTCACTCACAGCCAGCTGCCAGCTTGCCTGAGTCCTTCAGTTCTGACAGCTCTCTCACTAACTTCCCCTCAATTCTGCTCAAGCTCCGCCTCTTCCTATTCCACCCTTCTGGTTCCACCTGTTCAGCAAATTCTTCCCACCACAGGTTCCATGTGACTCAGAATTCCATGTGACCCTAATGAATAGGAAAGCTCTTCTCATTTAAATTACCATTACAACTCCTTATTAGAGAATCCAATATATTTTGTAAAGCATAGTTCTTTTTATTTACAACATTCTGATTACAAGTGCTACATACTTATTCAACACTCCATTCTCAATGGTATAATGTATCTTCTCTGTCAGGAATTCACAACCCCGATTTTATAACACCCTAGGGTATCTCAAATTACTTTCAAGAGATATTGAGAAAATTTCCAACAAAATTACTGAAGCTAAAATTAAATTTATTCCACTTCTTAGTTCATTAAAAGTAAAGAACATCTTTGCAACAGATTTCAAGACTAAAACATATGGTTTCAAAGATAATAGAGACTTCATAGAGACTTAGTATTTTCTTCTAAAGAAATAGTAATGTCATACCTAGATATATAACTTGGATATAGACAAACTTGTTAAGTCTGAACAAGGAGAGGCAGCTATGGCTTAGTACACTGGGCACAGATTTTAGAAATGTGGTTCCCATACATATGAGAAACTGGTCAAGTCACTTCAGTATTTGGGCTTGTTTCTCAATCTATAAAATAAAACGCTGGACAAGATGATTTTAAGGTCTTCAAGATCTAAATTCTGCAATTTCCCCATCATGAATTCACATGACAAGTGTGCAGGATTTCTCCAATTTAAAATTCCATATCCTATGTAAAGTTGAAGAGATATTAAAAAGCTTAGTGATCTGGATAAACCAGGTATCTAAATAGGCAGGCCTAGATAAAATATTTTCCTAGGATAAAAGTTAAAAATTTCTTTTTAGGTTGAGGCAGATCAATAACTCAATAATTCTTTTGCTTTCATTATGCTCTGAAACCTCCTTACACTGGGGTAACTCAAATTGAAATAGATTATTAAATGAAATTTGTTTCAGTGCAGTATATTATGGAGAAACTAATCTCATTTTCATATGCTATATTCTTTGTACTTCCTCTGACACTGGAATGTAAAGAATCAAAAAGAATAGTAGGTATCAGGATCCCATGGTTATCCTGGCCCCTTTATCCCTGAATTTTTCTTACTTAGTGATCTCATCAGCTCTCATGCAGCTTAATGATTACTTCTACACAAATTACTCTAAAAACTAAATATTTAGACGTATTATCTCCTCTGAATTCCAGTCCCACATCACCAACTACCTAAACCCTAGACATCTCCTACCAGGTGTGCCTGCCACAAGCATTTCAAAGTCAACATGTTCAAAAATCATCTCATTCTCTCTCCCTCTAAATCTACTTCCCTACCCTATCCCATCTTCCTTAACTTCCCTTTTCCTGTTGAGGGTACTCATTAATTCTTCTAGTCACCCAAGTTCATAATCCTAGAATCACTCTCAACTCTTCTTTCTCCCCTTAACTCTCCATAGCCAGCCAGTTGCATCTTGTTGTCAATTCTAATTCTATAACATACATCTCCATGCACACAACTACTGCCCAACCTTAGACTTTTATCAGCTCTTTTCTGGACTATTGTAAGAGCCCACTTAATTGGTCTCCCTGTCTCCAGTGTTCCTTCAATCCATCCTAAATAACAGCTGCCAAACGATAATCCTAAAGCAGCCTCTTAACATGTTTCTTACTTGCCCTCCCATCTGAAGTACCAGTGGCTACCACTTGCCTCAAAGGTAAATACAAACTCCTCTATTAAGTTTTTTAAAGCCCTTCACAATCTGGCTCCTACCCTTTCCAAATTTAATGCACATTACTGTCTTTTAGGAAGCCTACATTCCAAACTTTCTTGCTTGATGTTCTCTACACAACATTCCATCTCCAGCCTTCATGCCTTCGCAAAAGCTGCACCACACCCCTCCCCAAATCTAGAAACATCCTCTCTCTTCTGCAGTAGAATTCAGTTTCCTTCAAAGCTCAGTTCATTTGTCACTTCCAATAAAAGGGCGATACTGATCCCAAGTTCTTAGTGACCCCTCCCAATTTTGTCTCCCCTTGCCCCAATAAAATGTAAGCTCACTGAGGGAAAAGATTTTAGTTTTCTTCATCTCCAGAGCCTAACAGAGAACCTGAAACAGAGTGAGGACTTAATCATCATCCAATAAAATAAACAGCATCAATTATCATAAAAATTCACCAGCAGGTAGACCTCTGCTCCTTCTGGCTGCAGTAAGTACCTGCAGACCCAGGGTTATCTATACACCTAGTGGATGATACAATAAAGAGCAAGGAAAAGCAGCCCCTGACAATGACACATCAGGGATGTCTACAAGTTCTGTTCTTGCAAACTCTGACACTTTTCGAGCTCTGGGGTCAAAAGAGCTACATCCAAATCTTGCCTCTGAAATCTACCTGTGTGATTTTGGCAAGTTACAACCTCTAAAAGTCTCAATTTTCTCACCTGAAAAAGATGCAGTTAGCCTATGTGGTTTCTTCTAACTCTAGATCAATGATCCTATGATCCTACCTGAACCTCTATGTTAGTAAGAGTAGGCAGGCAGACACCATGGATGGTATGAACTACTAATCGTGGCCCTTTTTCAATAGTCCTGTCTGCTTGTAGGCAAGACAGTCTTTGACAGATAACTACAGGTGGATGACTTTTTAGAGGCACAATCAAACACTGAATGTGAACAGCTCTTTCTTAAAGTTTTTTAAACAATGCAAATTTTGGACTCCCAAAATAGTAATGACACCATCAGTATCCAAAGACTACAAAAATACATAATGGCAAAGTTAATATGAATACAATAATGCTTTGAAATGCATTTATATTTCATTTTCACCCAAGTCCTACTCAAGAGAAGAATTTTCAAAAAGACCACAATGAAGATAACTGTAGAATGGGAGAATACAGAAACTCAACCCTCCAAGACCCTCCAAACTATATAAACATAAATTTTAATATTCCATTATTTCAATGAAAAAGTAGGCACACGAAAGGACTAATCTATTCTTGTTCATGTCCAGTAAGTCTTGCACAGAAGATAATGTGCTAGGGAATTTCCTCTAGATTCTTTGAAACTGCATAGATTCCAACTGGGTTTCAATATCTACCATTTGAAGGAATACAACACTGATAAAATCAGAGTACAACCCCAAGCACCTACAAAAGCCTGACATGGGATAAAAATACAAAAAAAAAAAAAAAAGGTACTCCCCACCCTAAAAGAGCTTAGATTCTACTGGGGAGATTCAATTCATATGAGTAAATGCAAAGTGATGTCAAGGGAAAGTACCAACTACTATGAGAACCAAGAAAGACTTCCTGTAGAAGGTGGCATTTGAATTGTACCTTGAAAGGAAGCTAAGGGTACCTACTGATAAAGATAAGGAAGGAGAGTATTCCAGGCACAGAAGACAGACTGTGAAAAGCTAGGGACTTAGAAAATGAAGTTTCTTGTACAGAATGAGGAAAGAACAGCAGGTAGGCTGGAACACATAGTCCATGAGGGGGAGTAATATGCAGTAAGTCTGGAAACTGGCTAGAGCAAGACTGAGAAAGGCTCTAAATGACAAAAGAAGTTTTGGTACTTATTCATGAATGTAACAGTGAAGCACTGAAGCTTCTTGAGTAAGGGTCATTCTGGCAGATTATGGATGACAGACTGCGAAGGGAAGAGGGAAGGGATTCAGGGAGACAAATTAGGAGACTTTTATAATAGTCAATTCTCTTCAGCACTGATTTATATAACTTGGACAACATTGCCGGCATTTAGTTAACATATTTTCTATAAGAGGAATTTCTGATGTCTTCCTCATATATATCTCTTTATCTGTGCTAGTCTTGTGACCATTTCCTAAAAAGGCAGTCCTGTTCCAGCTAGTATTTTGCTTTTACCATTGGTCACTGCCACCAGATGTTTGTTTATTGGTGCTTCTTTTAGGCAGCATATCAAGCACAACAATTTAGGCTTTGTTTGAGTCTCTACCAAAAATTCCAGTGTCCACCACTCTATAATCACTAGTGGATCAAGTGAGATATTAGTAAAGCACATAGCACAGTGCCTGGCACAGAGCAGGCAATAAAAGTTTATTCTATTCCTTTCCTACTATTGTTCTCACAAAGAGAGGTACGTATTTAAATTCACTTTTAACTCTAAGGGCTGTATTCTACTATAAAGACCTAAATGGGGCGGGGGGGGGAGGGAGGAAGGGAGGAGGGAGAGACACCTAGTGTACAAACATACCCTGTCATTTCTGACCTGTGACATCTTACCACCTTTTCCTAACTCTGACCTTATATCACAAATTATTCTTGGCTAATAAGTGCCTGTCTCCAATAACCTCCAATCAAAGAAGGAATTCCTGGTGTGGAAAACTCATTCTATCAAACATATTATAGTATCCTCTCTAACCAACACTCTTAGCAAGTTGTCTAGGTAACACACAAGTTAAGTAATTTGCCTAGGGTCACACTGCTAGTATTTTGTCAGAAAAACTCAGGTCTTCCTGACTCTAAATCTAATTCTCCATCCACTACAACCCCACCCTCCACCCCCATCTCTCTGTAAGTGGTTAAAATGTTAAATGCAAACAAAACTACTTTGCTACTTACTAAAAGCAAAAATGTATCAAAGCCCTCAACCAGCTGTACTGACCAGGGAGGTGATGTAGAAATCAGATCTGGAAAATACAGCTCTACTATCCCTAACATTCTCTCCCCTGAGATGCCTGAGAGGGGGCCCCTGAGATCTGATGTTTAGTACCTCAAAGATCAAAGGAGGTGAAGGTCAGAAGAAGAATCCTGGGGACCCACGGCAAGACCAGGCAGAGCCAACCACCCTAAAAAAATATCCTAAATTGGGCTAGAGAAGTTTGGGCATGGGGAAACAACCAGAATTTAATAGATGCCTAATATCTGTCAGGCACTACACTAGGCATTAGAGATACAAATACAGAAGCGAGTTAATCCTTGTTTTTGAGCTGATATTCAGCAGGTACAAAAGCCAAAGAGGTGAGAGATGAATAGAAAAGTCTAAATACCACATGAAGCTGGGTCATGTTAAATTGAGTAACAATTTACCTGTTCATGGTTGTTCCTTGACATAACTACACAACTCAGTTCTTACATTATAAACGTCCAATTTCACGACACAGACTCAAAGCAAATATTGTGAAAATTATCAATCAGAAAGAAGCAGAAATAGTAAAGCCATGGTTGGCAGGAAGCTGGCTTTGGAAGAGAACTTCCACATGGGACTCAAAGAAACCAGGAATATTTAGCCTGCAGAACAGATTTAGGAGCACCTTCAAGTCTTATCCTTCTTTCACATAACAAACTTTCAAATATAGTATTGTTGTACCGTGATGTACACAGGAGCCTCCACAGAACATAAGAAATCATTCTTTGGGGAAGGGAAATAAAAGTGGTAACAACGTACAAGAGTTGGCTTTAATGCATATTCATTCATAAAGTTTCAGAAACTCAGAGGGGATATCGTCTAATCTTCACCTAAACAAGAACTTCTACAACAAATCCCCACCAAGTAGTGGGGATCCAACAGTTACAGAGAGAACCAGCTACTGTTGAGGCATTCTACCTTTGGAACAGCTTGTACTTGCTAAGAAGTTTTTCTTTCCAAATAGCCTTAAACCTACCTTCTAAAAACTTCCACTGATTACTTCTAGTACTGCCACCTTATCTCAAGCAGAACAAGCATTTGAAGGATCATATGAACAAACGATGAAAAAACAGATGCAGGAATGGAAGATATCTCCTCTCTTTCCCCCAAAAGGCTTTAAAAACATAATCCTTAACAAATTTTTCCTGGTTTTCTTCTGCAAACTGCTTTTTTCTCTGTTGCAGCATTCTTAATACTATTCTTAGTTATGCCTCATTAATTTAACAACTTTTGTTACTAGAGTCTTGATTCTAATTCTGTGTAGAGCCTTTCCAACTCTAAAAATAGATAATTCTACTCTGACTCTAGTCTGTAGGACCTAGAGATAAGAATATGGATGTTATCCATATCAACAAGAAAAAAATACCGGAAGAGGAGGAAAGCCCTATACATACACAGGTACTCTATTCCCCAAGCCTTTTTTTTCTCTTAATTTTTTTTATCTTTCTGTGTGTTCCATTGTAGCAAGCAATTTGGAAGTCTCAGTGGTTTTTCAATTCAGGTATTCGCATAAATTTCATGTAAGGAAGAGTGAAAGGAGCTGAAGGTTAAATCAATGAATGCAATAAACCTGCTCAAAGCTCAGCTTTGTTCTCCTTTCCCAGCTTACCAGGCAAATAGCAGCCACCAAGTACTATATAGTAACTGTTACATGTTAATAGAAAAAGTATTTGTTCTAATAAGTGCATGTTAAACTGAACTGAATTACAGGATAATTGTTTAAATAGATGTCACTGTACCCAGACAAACAAAGCTCTGTTTGTATGAGCCATGGAGGCATGTGGAAAATAACGCATACAGAATCTTTATTTGAAATGTCACTTGTTATAATAGGAATTTACCTTCAAATAAGTAAACAAAAGAAGCCATCTTTCACACTGGCATTCATGATGTACCTAACGCTATGTGAGAGAATATATAAGAGTATGAAACAATTTATATGGCATGAGAGAGGTAATCTGGGAGAAGAAAAAGCAAATGTTAGGTGGACATGGGATGGTATTTACAAGTATTTGGACTTGAGAATAAAAAAATAAGTAAGTTTTACTGTTTAGAATGAATGCTGTAAATTGCTGTATCTCATAAATAGCACACAACATGAGTTCTCTCCATACCTCCATGTAAGTCTCAAAATATAGATATCTGTATCAAATCCTAATTCTGCTATTCCAGCTCTGACAACTCACAATCTAAGTCTCATGTGCATTTCTAAAATATCAAAAATGAAATATATATATTTAATAAACTACCTAATTAAATGCAAATTACTTGGGACATGAAGTTTTTTTTCTTAAACTAATTAATGTATTGTGTGCTTTTTAAAAAGCAAAATGTAGATCACAGAGATTTGTGGTTTGATATACAAGACTATTTTTCTATCTTTGTATGTGAAACTACTCAAAAATGTTGATTTTTGTCAAGTTCAGAACTGAAATAAAAAGAATACTGATTTGCTGATTAATTTCTTTGATTTAATTTCCAAGCTTCTCTTTTTAAATGATTATACCCTAGGAAAAGGCACAAATTAAGACATGAATAATTATTTATCATACTTTACATCTTTGCATGAATTGACTTCTAGTTTCCTTTCCTGGACAATTAGTTGAGATCAGAGCAATGAGGGAATAGCACTATATATTTTTTAAAAACTGAGTAATGAACACCAAATAGAATAAATATTTCCATATGCATAGTAGAAAAGAAAGAGGATCGGACATGAAATTGCAAATCCCTAGCATACAGTTTAGTTCTCTTTTACAGTACATCAAAAACTCATCAGATAACTTGCAAGGCTGCCCTATTAATCCACGATTCCTTCTGGCCTTCTTTCTGTTCTCTTCTGTGCATTTTTTTGGGGGGGAAAAGTACTTTCAAAGATCCTCCTTTTTTTTTTTTTGCCAATACTGTCTCTACCTCTTTTCTTTCCCAACTGAAAAAAAAGCAAAACAAAATTTTTATAGCAAATACAAGCAAAAGTCAAGCAAAACACAACAAATTCTCACATCGGCCATACCCAAAAAGGTGTCTCATTCTGTACCCAGTCCATCACTTCTCTATCAGTAAATACAGGTAGCATGCTTCATTGTAGGCCCTCTAGAACCATGTACAATATTGGCTTTCATCAGTTTTTAAAGTTGTTATTGTAGTAATTGTTTTCCCGGTTTTGCTTCCTTCACTCTGCATCAGTTCATACAAATCCTCTCAAGTTTCTCTAAAATCGTTCCTTTGATCATTTCTTAGGTAAAATCATAGTGAAGAGTACTGTTATTTTTTTTTGAAGTCTAGACTTTATTTTTTTTATATAACCAAAATCTTGTCAGTTCTACCTCCATTATTTAGTTTCATTATTCTTTTTTAAGTTTTCAATATTCACTTCCACAAAATTATGAGTTCCAAATTTTCTCCCCATCTCTCCCCTTCCCCAACCCCAAAATGCTTTGCATTCTGATTGCCCCTTCCACCAATGGGTCCTCTCTTCTAATATCCCTCCCTTCCTTTATTTCCATCTTCTCTCCTGTCCTGTATGGCAAGATAAATTTCTGTACCCCATTACCTGTATTTCTTATTACCCAGTTGTATGCAAAAACAATTCTCAATATTTGTTCCTAAAACTTTAGGTTCCAACTTCTCTTCCTCCCTCCCCACCCATCCCCACTGAGAAGGCGAGCAATTCAACATAGGCTATATATGTGTCGTTTTGTAAATGACTTCCATAATAGTTACGTTGTGTAAGTCTAGCTATATTTCCCTACATCCTATGCTGCCCCTCATTTCTTCTATTCTCTCTTTTGACCTTGTCCCTCCCCAAGAGTGTTTACTTCTAATTGCTCCCTCCTCCCATTTGCCCTCCCTTCCATCACACACCCCCACCCTGCTTATCCCCTTCTTCCCTACTTTCCTGTAGTGTAAGATAGATTTTCATACCAAATTGAGTGTGCATGTTATTCCTTCCTTGAGCCAAATGTGATGAGTAAGCTTCACTTTTTCCCTCTCACCTCTCCCTTTTTCTCTTCCATTGGAAAAGCTTTTTCTTGCCTCTTCTATGAGAGATAATTTGTCCCATTCCATTTCTCCCTTTCTCCTCCCAATACATTCTTCTCTCACCCTTTAATTTTATTTTTTTAGATATGATCCCTTCCTATTCAACTCACCCTGTGCTGTGTGTGTGTGTGTGTGTGTGTGTGTGTGTGTGTGTGTAATCCCTAGAAACTGAGAAGTTTCAAGACTTACAAATATTATCTTTCCATATAGGAATATAAATAGTTCAACTTCAGTAAATCCCTTGCGATTTCTCTTTCCCATTTACCTTTCTTGATTCTTGTGTTTGAAAGTCAAATTTTCTTTTCAGCTCTGGTCTTTTCATCAAGAATGCTTGAAAGTTCACTATTTCATTGAATGACCATTTTTTCCCTTGAAGTATTATATTCAGTTTTGCTGGGTAGGTGATTCTTGGTTTTATTCCTAGTTCCTTTGACTTCTGGAATATCATATTCCAATCCCTTAATGTAGAAGCTGCTAGATCTTGTGTTCTCCTGATTGTATTTTCACAATACTCGAACTGTTTCTTTCCAGCTGCTTGCAGTATTCCTTTACCTGGGAACTCTGGAATTTGGCTACAACATTCCTAGGAGTTTCTCTTTTTGGTTCTCTTTCAGAAGGTGATTGGTGGATTCTTTCAATATTTATTTTGCCCTCTGGTTCTAGAGTATCAGGGCAGTTTTTTTATCATGGCTTTCAGGTAGTCCCATAATTTTTAAATTGTCTCTCTTGGATCTATTTTCCAGGTCAGTTGTTTTTTTCAATGAGATATTTCACATTATCTTTCATTTTTCTCATTCTTTTGGTTCTGTTGTATAATTTCTTGGTTTCTCATAGAGTCATTAGCTTCCATCTGCTCCATTCTAATTTTTAAAGAACTATTTTCTTCAGTGAGCTTTTGAACCTCCTTTTCCATTTGGTTAATTCTGCTTTTTAAAGCATTCTTTTCATTGGCTTTTTGTAACCCTTTGCCAATTAAGTTAGCCTATTTTTAAAGGTGTTAGTTTCTTCAGCATTTTTTTGGGTCTCCTTTAGCAAGCTTTGACTTGCTTTTCATGATTTTCTTGCATCTCTCTCATTTCTCTTCCCAATTTTTCTTCCACCTCTTTTACTTGATTTTCAAAATCCTTTTTGACCTCTTCCATGGCCTGGGACCACTGCATATTTATTTTGGAGGTTTTGGATACAGAAGCCTTAACTTTTATATCTTCCCCTGATGGTAAACATTGTTCTCCTCATCCGAAAAGATGGAAGAGAATACCTGTTCACCAAGAAAGTAACCTTCTATAGTCTTTATTTTTTTCCTCTTTTTTGGGCATTTTCTGAACCAGTTACTTGACTTTTGGGTCCTTTGTCAAGAGTAGGGTATACTCTGGGGACAGGTAAGTTCTCAGTTGCTCCAAGGTGGCACAATCAAGGGAGAGGAGTTTACTCCTCAGGAGCCTCACAAGCCCCAGGCCTGTGCTCAGGGCTGAGATTCAGATCAGCTGCTTAATTCCTCCAGGGCTTTAGGTGGAGGCAGGCTGCCACTCTGGGCTGAGGTTCAGATCAGCTGCTCAATTCCCCCAGGGGTTTTAAGGTGAGTTGCTCCAACAATGGAGCCTGGGGATGGGGCTAGGGGAGGACCCTGCTCTCAATCTGGTTGAAAAAGCCCTCTCACTGACCTCTGGCATCTGTGGGTTAAGGGATCTGTGGATCGCTGCTGCTGGGGATTCCTCCCCACCTGCTCTGGTCCTGCTCCTCCCAGCACTGTGCAGTCAAGGCTGGGATGGGCTCTGCTCCGCATCTGGTGCAACAGACCTTTCCCATCAGCCTTCCAGATCATCTTGGGCTGGAAATCTCCTCCACTCCATCATTCTGTGGTTTCTGCTACTCGAATTTGTTGAGAGTCTTTCTTTACAGGTATTTTATGGGCTGTGGGGGAAGAGCTAGAGTATGTGTGTCTTTCTACTCTGCCATCTTGACTCTGCCACCAGCACAAAGTTTAAAAGTGATAAACAGACTTTGCCTTAAGGAGTTTAAAAGTCAGGGATAAGATACACAGGGATAAATGTAGGATACAAAGATAAGTTCCTAAGGACCTCAAAGGTCTCCTCATCTAATCCATAATATCTTGACAAGTAATCATCAGTCAATAAATAAACATCTATTAAGATTTTATAGTTGATCCTGGAGGTAAAGAAGGAAATCACTGGAACTCCTTGTAGGAGTGGGAGTAGGGAGGAAAGTGATCACTGTGGTGGCTGAACAGAGAAAAGACAGATTAGAGAGGAGAGATTTGAAGTAGTGAAACCCAATTAGAAGACAGTTTCAGTAGTCCCAGACTAAGGCACTGAGGGCTCTCACCAGGGGTGGTGATTGTATAAGTGGATAGGAGTCACATACGAAAAATATGAAGGTAAAAGCAACAAGACTTGACAATAGACTGAATATGCCATTTGAGTGTAAGGATTTAAGAATGACAACTATGCTGTAAGCCTGAATGGAGATGATCTTGACAGTAATAAGAAAGTTAGGAAGGGGAGTGGGTTTTGGAAAAAGATAAAGAATTCTGTTTTGGACATACTTAGTTTAAAGAAGCCTATGGAACAGTATGCACTATCGAAAAGCCAATTAGATGATGTAGGCCTGGTGCTCAAAAGAGAGACAGGATAGAGATCTGTGAATCATCTCTACAGAGACAACAAATGAACCGCTGAAGAGATCACCGAATAAGACTGTATAGATCAAGCACAATAAGGCCCAACAAAGAGTATTAGGGGACATCCACAATTAGTGGGCATAACCTAAACTGAAGATTTCTTTCCCCAAGGAGAAGGAGAAAGAAGGATTACAAAGACAAGAAGAGAACTAAGAGTAAGTAAGCAATGTCACAAAAACCTAAAAAGGAAAGTATCTAGAGATAGATATTTGATAGCGGTATCTAAAGCCCATTAAACCTGGCAATTAGGAGATCATGGGCGATTTTGGAAAGGAGTTGCATTTCAATGATGAGGTCAGAAGTCAAACTGCCAAAGGTTTAGAAGTTTTGAGGAGAGAGCAAGTGGAGGTACTGATTGTAGATCACTTTTTCAAGGAGTTTAGTCAAGGGGAGTTGAGATACAGGACAACAAATAGAAGGGATCGCTGGAACAAGTGAGAGTTTTTAAGGATACGGAAAATATGGGTGTGTTTATAAGCAGCAAGAAAGGAACCAGTAGATAGACATTCAAGATTAATGAGAAGTTGTGAAAGATATAGGGGACAGTCTGCTGGAAAAAATAACAGGGAATGGTATCAAGGTTATATAGAGAGGCTTTGGCCTTGGTAAGAGGCCATATGTGATAAGACCACATATTCATGTGAGAGAAGAAGGAGGAGACGGTGGGGAAAGATATTTGAATGATGTGAGATCAGGAAGCTCATGGCAAATGGCCTCAATTTTGGGGGTGAAGTATGAGGCAGACCTCAGCAGCGAGAGGAGGTGCTACAGGAGGCTTAAGGAGATATGGGAATGTTTGAAAACGACGCTATGGTGAAGAAATCATTCTATTAAGAAGGTAAAAAAGGATTACATTGCTTCAGTGAGGGCCAGTAGAGATTACATACACATATATAATAAATACATACATATATGTCATCTAACAAATCTGTAGTCTAAGCATAATTTCAAGATCTTTTCCAGCTCTATTTAACAACATGTGAATAGGAACAAGGGAAGTGGATGTGGGAATAATCCAAAGTTGGGGTTTGTGTGACTGGCAACAGGACAAAGGGTCAAGTGTAGATCTGGAGCGAGTCACTGGAGTGGCAGATTTGGAGGGGAGCAAACAGGGATGGGGAAGGAGGGTTGTTCACCAGCATCTAGAGGTTCAGAATCCCTGGGATGAGGGAATATAAGGGGATGGAAGTATGTTAACCACTGAAATAGGCAGGTGATTAGACTGTTCAAGGTCCTCCCTCAAGATCCAACCTCATGGCATGCAGGAGACCCACCTCATAACAGGTAAGAATAGGTAGGAGATAAGGTGGGTGGGAGGTGGGTCTACTATTGGAACACAATAAAAAGATAAAGGTCATGAGACAGATGACTGGTTCTTAAACTGATAGAGGGCTTGCTAAGTAAGAGAAACTAGAGGCTAGGAGGTGGGTGGTCAGATGCAGGGTTGATTCAGGGCTCAATGTGAAGGCTTTGGCACAAAAACAGAGGCTGGATGCCAGGGAGACACAAGGCCTATTTAACTTTCATTTGAAAAATTCCAGCCATGGGAAACCCACTTTGTCTCCTGAGACAGCTCATTCCAATGGTTAGGAAGTTTGTCTTTCCATAGAGCCAAAACATGCTTGGTCTGCAACTTTCACCAACTGCTCCTATTTCTGCCCTCTAGAGATAAAAAGAAGGCTAATTTCTTCCATATGATAGCCCATGGGTCCAGAAATCTTGCTGCCCCCTCCATTCTCATCTCCATACAAATCACTCCCAGTCCTTTCAAATGTTTGTATAGCATAACTATATATGCTATAGGTTTTCTCTCTCTCTCTCTCACACACACACATATACACATTTCCTCTAGAGGCACTGCGGTTAAGTCAATTCCCTTAAAATATGACACCTAAAAAATGAACACAATATTCCAGATGTGATCTAACCAAAACAGAGTAAAGATAGTCAATCACCTCATTTGTCCTGGATATTATACTTCTTTGTCCCATTTCAATGCCTCATCATGGAGTAGGAGTGACCTAGGCTTCTCAAACACAATCCAGTCTGGCAGGTCCTAAACCAAGTTAGAAAAGGCTTCAAGTACAGTGACTCACTCTAACAGTATGTCTGTCATCAGAGGACCAGTTCAAAGAAACTCATCACCAGGTTGACTACAAGGTAATCTATTTCAACCACTGTGGCTCCTGCTGCGTGATTTTGTTGAATTATAGCCAAGTTTCTGCTCTCAATGAACTTACATTCTAACATATGGGGAATGAGTACTTATTAGGAAAATTTAGATGCCAAGTGGATAGTAAATCCTTTAAGGACTCAGCAGCAAATGGCAAAATGGTTCTTAGTACACATCAGTAGAGTAAATAGAACTACCCAAGATCCAAAAGAAGTAGTGGCAGAGCTGAAGACTTTGTGGTAACATTTAAAAAAGGAGAGAAGAATGCCTAGTCCTAGGATAACATGCAACAATACAGGTAGAGTACAATCAGAAAAAACAAAAGGATATTATGTCAACATGTGGATATAATAGGAATTAAGAAGAGATACTATTAAGGCAGTGATAGCAGCTGGCAGACAAATGAAGTAAAAGATAGTAAGATGGAATAAAATGATACATTCTAATTTCTATTCAGGTGAGTTTATTAGTGATATGCAATTTGGGCAAAGTAGAATTTAGGAAAGGGTTTATAAGAAATGAAAAAAAGTTACTTTATTAACTTTCAATAATGGAGGGAAATCTGAAAGATGCTATCTACTTCTAGATGACTGGTTTATTATGTCATGTTAGTTTTTCTCTTTATCATTTGCTTTTTAAGTGAATATCATCTTTTGGATTTCCTACCATTACTGTTTATAAAGTCTTTACTTAAATCCACAAAGACAGAAAAATGTGCCCAGCAAGTCCCACTGGTATCACTCAAAATCAGAAGACAAGAAAAAGGAGAAAAAACCCATCTAAGGTCCCTAAATAAACATAAGAGTGGTTCAAGGAGAATCTCTCAGAACAAATAAAACAAGTGGTTTTAGGAGCATAGAGATGAAGAAGTCTTCCATTTCTCTAAGTTCTTCAGTTAAAAACAGATTCTGGTATCACTGCCTTCTTTGCAGAGTGGGGATCTAAACGTGGAATGCTGTTTACAACGGCCACAGTTGCTTTAAACCCTGGTTGGTTTTACTGAATTGTTGTTTTCTTGACTATTTGGAAATGACGGTGAATCAATGAAGAATTTTTTAAAATATTTGTTGGTGGTGCAGTGGATAGAGCACCAGTGCAGGAGTCAGGAGGACCTGAGTTCAAATTTCACCTCAGACACTTGACATTCACTAGCTGCGTGATCTTGGGCAAGTCCACTTAACTCCAACTGCCTCATCCTGGGTCCTCTCCAGCCATCCTGATGAATGTCTGGTCACTGGATTCAGATGGCTCTGGAGAAGTGAGGTGGTGACCTTCACAGTCCTCCCTCACTCAAAAAATGAGGGAGTCATGTCATCATTTCTCTGATGGCATGGTCTTCTTTGGCAACGAAGGACAAACACACACTGGTTGGTTTTACTGAATTGCTGTTTTCTTGACTATTTGGAAATGAAGGTGAATCAATGAAGAATTTTTTTAAATACCTGTTGGATTCTTTTTACTAGCTAATTTCAAACTTTTGTACTCAAAATGGAAAAAAAATCACATAAGTATTGGTTCTGAGTTCTGGCTCTGCCACAAATCTATATAACCTCCAATAATAAGTTATCTCTGAGTTTCAGTTTCTTTACCTCAAAAATAGGGATAAGAATGCTTAAAACTATCTAACTGAAGCAGTTAGTAGTCAAAGTATCACATAAAGGTCAGCTATTATCATATTTCATATTCTTTTGATGGTGAGAATTCATAAAACAAAAGGGAAGGCAAAACAGATTCAACCAATCAATTAAATGATTAATGAAAGGATTTTCCTTAAACTTGTATTTGTGGTTTCTTACTTCATTAGAAACAAAAATACATCATACACTATCATATAAAGTAAACTTCCATAGACACGTATTTGCTAATTACACAAGCAAATTACAAGGATATTTTTAAAGGGAACCAAATGCTACCTAAATAAAGAAAGTTACTTTGTGTTGTTTACAATTAACTAATTCACTCCATACCAAGAAATTAGTCAAACTGCAAAACTATGCCATAGTGCAACTTAAAATCTGTGAATCAGCACATGATGATGATGTAACAGAAATGATGTCATTTGAGGAAAGTACATTAAGGAGAAAGACTCAATGGTAAACTTCACATAATGTTCAAATTGTTAAGTCAACAATTATTCAAATGAAGGCCAAAGCTCAATTAGCAAACAAGATCTTTCAACACCACAGGGAAAATAAATTAACTTCATTTCACTTGTCCCCATCTGTTAAAAAAAAATTCATAAGAAATTGAAGAGATTTTAAAAACATTTTAAATTTGTTGAGTATCTCCATTTGAAACTCTCCCACAACCATGAAATTTTAAGCCCAGCAAATGACAAATCTAAAATAACTCATATTCATGTAAAGCAAAAAAAGGAAAAAGAGTCACAATCAAACAAATGGGTGTGTCTTAAAGAAAGGGGAGAATACCATGATTGAAAAAAATATTATATTCTTGAGAATTCCAGGAGTTCTAGTCTTATGGATACATAAAAAGAAGTGTTCTTATGGGAAGAATACAAACGTATAAGCATCAGTCACTATTGTCCACCATAACTATCACTTAAGCAAGGAGGTTCAACAAACTCTACTGTCAAAGTTGAAGACAGACCTAGAACAGCCAGGTTATTGGGGGGAGGTGAGGAGAAGGGGGGGAGAGAAACTGTACTTCATGCTGGTTCCTGAAGCAAAATGAAAATCAGCATTCGTAATCAGACACTTCTCCAATTAGATTCTCCAAGAATAAGGTTATTTGCTTAGACTAGCCACCTAAGAAAGATTCCAAGTGACACAGTTGTCCCTAGATCAAGACACAGGGGCATTTTAAAACTACTTCAAAACACAAACTAGGCAGTAAGATAAACTTTTTAATTTTAATATAGTTATTAAGCTAGGGATAGGGACTGGACCTGCGATTTCATTACTACATATATGGAAGTGTATCTATCAAGGTAGATCAGCACCTTCTCTGTGATTTGAAGCCTTAGAGTTACCTAGGTTTCCTAAACTTTTTCCACTCAAGACCCCTTTTCAAGTTTTGACAGCGTTTGTTGGCACATACATGGGCATGATGGTGTATGCAGTGCAAAGTGTGCCTGTTGTGTATTCAGAACCAAGGCTGCAGCGAAGTTGTGATGCAACACCAGGTGTTTGATTTTTAATTAATTTTTAGTCTTCACACATTCAGAAACCTTTTACTATTGCCAAATATGGAGTCACGACCCTCAGTTTAAGTAGCGATGACAGTGATGTTGAAATTAAACAGAAATGGGACCACTAAACCATACGTAAGGGTCCCTGAGGATGTTAGCTATGTTTGATTGTATTTTTAAATGTATCTTCTTAAATATTTTTCAATTACATTTTAAACTGACTCAGGCAGCACTTAGGATTGCTGAATGTCCAATCAACTTGCAATTATGAAACTGATAACAAAATTAAAGATCACTTACACTATATTTTGAAATGCCTCACGTTTTCCTTTATACTTTTTGCATCTTAAGCATACACTTACTGCCATCAACCTGTAATTTTAAAATTGCAATACATGAACCAAAGTGAATAATCCAATTCATAAATCATAAAATAGTAGCATAACAAAAGAAATCACCACTTTTAAAACTTCTCTTTGGAACATATTATTGACACTAGTCATACAATTCTAGACAAGGCTGTGTGCCTCAGTTCCCTCATATGGAAAATGTGATAACAGGGACCTACCTCAATGTTGTAAGGATCAAATGAGATATTTGTAAAGTGCTTATTAGCACAATGCCTGGCACATAGCAGACAGTATATTAATGCTTATTTTTTCCTTACCCCCTTATTATTTAAAAACATAAAAACTCCAAACTAGGTCTGACCCAGGAGCCACCAAGCTCAGTCTTCTGTTAGTCAACAGTGGTCCCAAAGGAAATGACAAAAAAGGACTCTCCTCCCATTGGCCTAAAGATTAATTGTCTATCAACTTCTCTCTCATAAATTTGTCTAAATACTTTCTAAATCTATTTTATTTCTTCTGGTAATATGTCTTGGGATAATGAATTCCACAAACTTGCTACATACCTACAGAAATAGTATTTCTTTTTATTTGCCCTAAACTTGTCTGCATCAAGTTTTCAAAGGTACCTCTCCATTTTATTTAGGGATTTGGTGAACAAGTCTTTCCACCTTATCTATTTCATTCAAGACTTTATGGAATTCAAGCATATCATCTTTTCTCTCTGAATTGTCAAATCTGATAGTCTTTTTCAAGTCCTAATTCTTCTCTATTTCTACTGCAATTAACACTATTAACCTCCCTGTCCTCCTGAATACTTTCTCCACTTTGTTAACATCCTGTCTAATCACCTCTTAGTCTCTTTCGCTGAATTTTTCATTTACATCATATTGTAAGTGTAAGGGCTCCCCAAGGTTATATTCTGGGCCCTCCCCTCTTCTAATTTCCTGGTAACTTTATCAACTCCCTAGGATTTAACTATCCTATCTATGCAGATCTACATTCATCCCAATGTCTCCCCAAAGCTTCAGTCCCACCAATTGTCTATTGAACACCTCCAACTAAAAGTTCCAGAGATACCTAAAGCGCAATCTGTTTAAAATTGAAGTCATTTTCATACTCACCAAACCTGCCCTACCCACTTCTGAATTTCTCTATCTCTTCTTAAGGACCCACTATCCTTCCAGTGTCTAAGGTTCATAATATTAGCATTGTCCTCAACTCACTCTCCTTCACCACAAGTTGCCAAATCTTGCCATTTCTACCTTTACAATTATCTCACATCTGACTGCTCTCCACTTATACATACAGCTAACGCATTTTGCTTAGACTCTTCTCAGCTCTCACCTAGATTACTGCAACAGCCTCCTAATTGGTCCCCCTGCCTCAAGTCTATGACCACTCCAGTCCATCCTATATACTGCCAGCAAAGTAATTGTCATTAGGCATAGATCTGACCACGCAAAAATGTGATCCGGCTACTGAAATAATTTCAATGCCTTCCCATTGTCTCTAAGATACAATATAAACTCCTCTATTTAGCTTTTTAAAATTCACAACCTAGCCCCAACCTATCTTTCTAATCTCTCTGGACATTAATCTCCCTCTTACTCTGTGATCCAAATATTTTCTTGATGGCTAAGGTCATATCCATAATTCACTCCCACCATTATCTTATTGTTATATTGACAGAATGCTGTAGACTAAAAACAAGGTAATTATATCTGTTAAAAACTAAGTGTTGAATACACAAATATTTGTACACACATACTTAAAAGTGTTTAAATACTTTTGGCTAAACAGTAATGACAATATATAGTTTTAATACAGTGACTCTGTGACAGTTATTTCAAGGGTTCATTGTTTTCTTCAGTTTTAGACCAATTTTAACAGCAGCAAGATTGCAAGACTAGGATCTGCATAAAAGAAAGAGTACTAAGTGCTTACTACGTGCCAGGCAGTGTTAGGCACAAGGGATAAAAATAGACCATCCCTGCTTTCAAGGAGTTTACAATCTAATGGGGAAAGCTAACAAGTACTGAGGGCAATGAGGAAAGAAAAGAACCAGCATGCTTTTGGAAACTGGCCTGAAAGGACTGGGTAACCTGGTTCCAGGACAGGAAAGATGAAGCTCATCTACCAGAGTTCACGACTCCAGTTCCTGGGGGAGGGGAGGAGGAAGATAGGCTACAGGAACATGTTTTAGAAATGACGGGTAAGAGCAGCACTGTAGTTGTACTTCTCCAGTTCTACTACATTTCTAAAGGTACTTATATGAACCAGAACTGAACATAGTTTTACAGAAGAATACTATTATTTTGAGATTCCCTAGCCCACTTCAAGGTTTAGCTCAAGTGTCGTTCCCTTCAAGGACCTTTGGCGATTCTCCTCCTATTGTTAGCCCTACCTCTCCCAATCACTTGGTATTTATATTCTATTCATTCTGTGTTTTTTTTTAATCTAGTTTTTGCTTTTCTTTATGTCTCAGTTCTTTGAACTCACCTGGCAATGGTAAGGACTTAATAAATACTTGTAAGACTACGAAAATGTTATATCATCCTCCCCAACCCACCCCTACCCTACTCAGCCCCCACAAAAGACTAGAGAGAGGAAAGAGAATTAGCTCCAGTTAGAGGACCTGAGTAACCTAGCGCAATCCATTTAACATTCCCGGACTTCAGTTTCCTCCTCTGTAATATATGAGGGGGGGTAGAAGTAGATGGCCTCTGAAGTACCTCCTATCTCTTGAGTTTTGATCCTCCAAATTCTATGATCCTAAACTCCTTGATGGGAGAACTACCTCACTTTTTCATCGCATGTCCACAGCCTACCACAGTGCCTGGAACATATTAAGTGTTTAATAAATGCTTGATGGTTAATTTGTACGGCAACTTAAAAGTTTAAAACTAATGTTTAGAGCAAAATTTGGGGGAAAAAAGACAACTCAGAGGCACAGCTGTATTTTCTAGTTTATTATTCTTTTTTTGAAGTTTTTAAAAACATAACTTATTAAATAGCTACATCATATGGAAAATAAACTCATAAATTATATATGTCATAAAGGTTATTTTTACACCAACTTGGATGTTTTTCTCTGAATTCTACACCACTACATCCATATACTAAGCCATAAATATCTACCTACACATCCTAATATTTACTCCAGTAAAACATCATTAAAATTATACCTTATCTAAACCTGCCCAAAGTATGAATGACAAGTTACTATTTGTAAGACTATATAAAGAAAAAAGGAAGACTTAGCTGTATGGTAATGAGAGTTCTGGAGCAAAATTCTTGAGGTTACTTATTGGTAACAATATCCAATTGGAAGCACTTAAAAAACATTCCCTATTAAGAGGTTTCCAACCAGCAAAAAATCACATTTGTGCTGGGCACTACAGCATAAAAGTGTACAAATTAATACAATACACAACTAACTCATTGTAAAACTTCACTCATCCCTTATAATCCTTTATAATCTATATAAAGATTACGGATTTGCTTAAGTTTGTTGTATACGTTATACATTGCAGGTTAAAGACTGTAGCTTAACACAGTCCCATGTCACACAAAAGAAACAGAGACTGATTTAACAATAGAAGGAGCTGAGTTTAAGAATATTTCAAGGGTATGCTAAGATGCATCAATTGATACAGTATACTGTTTTTATCCATAAGGCAAAGAAAAATAAAGATAGTAGAACAGACAATTTTATTTCAAAGCAAATGTTTGTGTCAATTCATGTGCTTGATCCTTCTAGTGATAATATCAAAACTTACACAAGTGTCGCCCCTTTCAAAGAAATCATCTTAGTAGATTATAGATTTCATTTCAACAATTACCACCATTATTTGATGCATTTTTGGATCTGCTTTCAGAATCTACTATTTATTATTTTGAATAAGAGGCAACCTATAGAACAGTCGATAGAGTACTGGGTTTGAAAACAGATCTGATTTCAAATACCACCACTGAAAATGACTAGTTTAATAACCTTGAGCCAAGTCACTTAACTTACTTTACTCAGTTTTTTCATCTGTAAAATGTGGATAATTGTAATAGTTCTACCTCCTACAGTTCTTATAAGATTGCAATGAAATAATGTACAAAAGATGGTTTTTAACTTTTAAAATATAACTATATCCTTGATGGTAACAAATACTTTTCACTTAAGGATGCACAGACTTGGTTTTGGTTTTTTAGAAAAATGAAAAAAATTCATAATGAAGTGGAATAAATAAACATTGCATAAAATGCCAGACTTTTTCCAACATATTTTGTTGGTTTTACTCATTTTTTGTCTTCATCTTAAAAAATAAAACTTCTTTGTCATAAAGGACAGCATTCTGGGTAAGGATAGGGGAGGGACACAGGAAAGCCTAGATTATAGGGAAAAAGATAAAAAAGACTTTTAAAAGTTTAGTGAACAAAGTAGGTGAATAATCTGGATAATACCATTTTAGGTCACAGGCAATGTGACAAAAAAGCATACTGTAAGCCAGAACACTGACTTCTTCACCATGACAATCACTATGCCAAAAGTTCATTCCTCCTGACACAGAATCTTTCATAATCCTGGCCGAATTTCTGTTTGACTACTTAACCTTGTAGGATGAACTCTCCATACACAAATGCAGTGATACAAAGGAAAGAAATCTTTTTCACTCATGATCTGAATCATACGAGAGAAATAAGTGTCTTATCACTAGTCACTATTTTCTTGAAAATCATGTTGTTTGTCCATATTTAGGACCTAAACAATATCTTCATGGTTTTACTTCGTTACTTAAACTTACTTCTTTGCAGAAGCATTCAAGTTCAAGTATCTTTACAATTGTCTATTTAAACAAGCTGTTTAATAACGGACAACTCAGAATCACACATTATAGCTTATCTTCTCTCTGAATATATAATGCTAAACAAAAACTGGCTTGATATTTCATCTTACTTTTTAAAAAACTGTCTCTTCCCCACTCCCTTAGTCTCAGGTTCAAGCGATAAAAGTCACCCAAAATTTGACGTTTATTCATTACTCTAAATAAGCAATTCATTTTTATGCCAACATGAAATAACCCATTTCTAAACAGACTGGCAAACCAATCTACAACTTGGTCAACAACCACAAGCTGAAACAGTTTACAAAACTGATTCTGATATCAGTATATTCCTACTATCATGAAGGAAAAAAAAGGCCATCATTACTTTGTAGAAATACTTGTAATAATTCTACCAACATGATCTCTGAATGGAAAAGATTCTTAATTTCATAAACTTTACTCTAGAATCCAGATGTGCTTGGCAAGTCAGTAGAGACTTAATAATATTTTTGCAATAAGATAGGAAATGTCTATTGAAGGAATTACATAGGATTCTCACAAGGTAAAAATTACTAAGAAGAGTATTATTACAGAAAGCTTCTCATTTGACTGTGAATGGAATTAGAGAAGAATTACACTAAGTTATTGCCTCATTTTTTTATATTAGGGGTAGTGTGGCAAAAAATACTGGAATAAAAAAATCAGGTAATCAGGTAACATTGACTTTCTTTTGATTTTGTCTGATCCTAGGTTAAGTCACCTCATCCCTCTGACCTGTCTGGCTCACCTAGAGAGAGGCAAGATGATAACAGATAATCTCTAAAACCCCTGCAGATAACGGCTGTGATCCAGTAGGCATATACAAAACCAAAATCCATGACATCTACGTGGAGCTCCCAGAAGAAAGTGCAGAGTCAGAAAGACTAAGGAATAGGAAAAGAAAAATTTGTCAAATACTGACTTGCCTATCCAATACATCTCTGAAATGTATGCTAAAGAAAACTATTGCTTTCCTTCATTCTTTAAAAAAAAAAAAAACACCAAAAAACATAGGTGGAGAGAGATCACTTCCAGGTCTTTCCTCCCTTTTCTTATTGAGTAAAAAGTATATGTGCATTCTAGAAGCCTCTAGAGTGGTTTTGTCAGCACTTAGCTAAATGCAATACTTGAAGTAATCAACTCTTCCCTGGACAAAATATATACCCTAAGGAAATAGAAAGCCTTCTACCTTAAGACCTCTCTACTACTTAATACACCTCAGAAAACTTATAGGTTTTTTTGGACAAGTAAATCAGGCAGTTTGATGTAGCAACCAGAAAATTACTCTTGAAATCAGGAAGATCTGAGTTCAAGTGCCACCTCTGACTCACAATATATGACCCCCAGGCAAGTCACAACTTCTCAGTGCTCCAGAAAACTCTTGGCTTTAAGGTGCTGATCTAAATTAAATTAGTTCATCCCTAAACCAATCTTTTGACTAATGGCCAATGATCTTGTGAGTTCATGTTGTTCGTTTTTAAAAAAAAAAAAAAAGCAGCAGCTACCACCATCACTTTCTACAAGTTAGTAGATGGTCTTCATGGAGTGCTTAACAGAAAAATTCTCACCTTGTAGCCAACTTCAAATCTCTGATAACAGACACTGCCACCTGTCCATGCCTGTACTCATACTCAAAACCTTTCCAGCTTGGCAGAAGCTATCGGCTTGTGGTCTGCTCCCTGGCATGGACTTTGAGAACCCAGGGTCACCTCCAAGATGAGACAGCAGAGTAGGGCTTTAGTGATCTGAATCTATCGAGGGAATGACCACACTGATGAAATAATAAATCCTTGAAATACTGATGTACTGAATAATAATAAATAGCTGACACTTCCATAAAGCTTTAAAGTTTACAAAGCCCCTTACAACAACCCAACAAGATAGGTACACCAGTTATTTTCTTCACTTTACAAACAAGAAAACTAAGTTTCAGAGAAGTTAAGTGATTTGTCCATGATCACACAACTAGTACCGGCTAAAGACAGAATTCCATCCCAGACCCTCTGGTTTCAGCATATTTTCCACTATTCCACACTAACCTTGAATTTTTTACTCAATAAATGTCATTTGATAATACTTTATTTTTTTCAAAGACTCTTTTACCCAAGATCAGTGTTGTTCTAATTCTGCTGAAAACAATTTCAAGAAAAATCTGAGCATAAACAAGTTTAAATACAGGTCATATTTAAGTACAATCAATATTTAAAAAACTGAAGAACATAATCTAGAACATATATTTCTTCAGACTACTGTTACTACATCAGGCTTGCCACCACTTTGACACTAATTAGTATAGTATGTCTTTTTATTTATCTGCAAGTCTGTTTTTAATTGATTGAAAAACCATACTATCTCACTAAATTTACATTCAAAGATGCAGGGAAAGAATAGAAAAGTAACGAATAAAAGACTAACTTGTTGGTTTTGTGTGTATTACATATATTTATTCTAAAGATTTTCACTATTTTCAAATACAGAGGCAAAATTAAAAGAGTAGTTTCAATTCTCCCAAATAAAAGAGATTCTCTGCCTTACTTGAGCACTCTGGAACTTCTACAATAGAGGACATTTCTAGATAACCTTACTCTTATTACTCCATCTACCAAGTAACCAACCCTCCAAATTTCGCTATTACTCTACTTACTTTTCGTTATTACTATTACATATTACTATATTAAGTAAAACCTGGTATATTGGTGAAATTAAAATATTCTAAAATAAAAAGGCTATGCAATCTACTTCTTAAAATTCCTATTTGTTCTTTAAGCTCTGAAAATGTGACTTTTCAGACAAGTTATACATGCAGACCTTCCAACTGTGCCCAAAATTTCAAGCCTAAGTAAAATGAATACAGCTAAGTGTATATGGTGATCAGTATCCATTTTATATCTCAAAATGGCAACAAAATGATAAAAATTATTGTTCAAAGACAGTAATCAATAGATATGTGCTTATATGCATGTCATTCAACCTACAATATATCATATGTAATGCTAGATTCCAACAGCACAAAGATTTCATGAATGCAATTAAAAATCAAGTTATCTACTCTAATCTACACCTTCTTAAAAGCAGGCCAAGGTGTTCTTTAACCTTTAATGAAAATAAATGCAATATTCTGGATCTAAAAATATTTTAGGTACAGGCAAATCTAAGTTGTAGAACACAATATTTTATGCTATTCTTCCCAATGGAAAATACCATTGATACATTTCATAAGGATATAAGAACATACCTGAAAGTACTGCATTAAGAGAAATAGCATAGTAAAAAACAAACAAACAAACAAACAAAAACCACTGGCTTTAAGACCAAAGAATGCTGGGTTTGAATCCTAACATGACTCTGGAGAAAGTATTTGACATATCTGAACCTCAGTTCCCTCATCTATAAAACTGAGAGTGGTTTAGAAAGTACTTTCTAAACCTTACTGTAAAACATAAATGTATCCTTTTTTTATTACGAATTATTATAAAGGACATATGCTTTGAAGTGTTCTTTCAACGGTGTCAATAGATCCTCAGAATGTTGATATTCACTATTCCTTCACTAGTTTTCCTTCTTATCAGTGACATGCCAGTTCCCAAGTAACTGACCCAAGGAACAGAGGTAAATAAGCTAACTGGGCCCAGGAAAGAACCAAGTATCATCTGGTTAGCCATATTTCTCTGACCAATTGAGCTAAGCAGTTACAGATGGAAATGAAACACATTTGGCACAATTTTAATGCCAACTATTTCCCTACACAAGAAAGTAATGATTTTGAGGGCAAGTATGGATGTGTAAAATGTTCATACACATATATAATATGCCTAAATTTATAGATAATCAAAAAATAGTGATCATGATGATAAAAAATAAATTATGAGTAAAGCAATAATCTAGATTAATTTATTTTATACCACTGTCCAGGTAAAGTGGAGTTCACATGACAAATTAAATTAAGTTTTTCTCAATCACTGGGAATTTTAGTGTATGTTAAAACTGTTTAATATCAGTTTACATTTTGACAACGTCCAGGGTGATTTGCTTTTCTTTAGGAACACATTAAAGTTAAATTTAAGGAAATTTAGGATCCCAACTACTTATACCTAAACACAAGTTTCTTAAACAATTTGTTATAAGTTGTGCCACTAACGCCACTAATTCTTCCAATCAGATAAGAAGATGCTTTTATCAGGAAGTAAGGAGGAATACTTTTCTTTTTCCTCCCGTTTTGGAGAGAATTATGCTTTGATAATGTTTCCACCATCATGACAAGGACACCAGTTAATTCTGAAGCATGAGTGGAGGGGACACCTTCAAAGAAAATGTTTTTACATCCTAAGGGAGAAACATGAGTAATGACACTTTACCGTAAGTCAAAGCACAAGGAGTAAGAAAATTGCTTCACCGTCAAAGCTTTAAAAGGAAAAGGATAAATGGGGATGGGATTAATGTCATCAGAGCACTTTAAAGTCTGGTTACAGTTCAGTCCCAAACAAGTCTCAGAGCCTCGGAATACCTCAATGGCTTACTCTGCGCGGCAGGCCCTGCTCTTTGCACCACTAGCTCAAATTACTCTTCTTTTCAACCCTAAAATTACTTAAAATCATTCACCTAAAAAAACCCCAGCATCTAGGACCTCTTCTTTTGTCCCAAGGTACGTATACTGAGGCCCTGACAGACTCAATGGGATCCAACCACCAAAACGCAGCCCCCAAGTCCATCCTGGCGCAAATCCACATCCCCAAACCAAACTAAAACCGGGGGAGAGAAAAAAGAGGTGCCAGCAACCCCTCTTACTCAGACAGTATTCTAACTTTTCCTGAAATGCCTCAAGAGGAGCAGAAGAAGACTGGGAGGCGAAAGACCGGATGGGAGATAAGGGCAGACACCGCCCCCAAAAAATTCAAAGAGCAACTTCGGCTGGGGCTGGGCCAGGCTCGGGAGTCCCGGAAACAAAGGCCACGGCCCCCGCGGGGCGAGCGGGGGGTCAGGGGCGGCAGACCCCCGGGAGGCGCGGCCCGAGGCTTACCCACCTATGGTGGAGATGAAGGTGGTGTTGAAGGCATCGTCCGAGAAGCGAAAGAGGACGCAGGTCTTCCCCACTCCCGAGTCCCCGATCAGGAGCAGCTTGAAAAGCAGGTCATACGTCTTCTTCGCCATCGGGAGGAGCAGCAGCTCCGGCTCTCGCCGCCGGCGGCCCCGCGGGATCGATCCCTACTCTCACCCCCCCACGGGCTCCTTCCTCACTTGGGTTCCGGGCCACTTGTCCCCGGCAGGCGCGGGGCAGGGCGGGGGGGAAGGGGCGCGCTCGAGGGAGGGGCTCCAGGGGCGGGGACGACGGTCCAGCGCCCTGGCACGGCAGGCTCCGACGGGCGGCTCGCTCCGGCGCCTCCGGGGGGCAGCAGCGGCGGCTCTGCGGCCTCTCCCGTTCGCCTGACTCGGTTCCGGGGAGTCGGTCGGGACAAAATGGCTTCCCCTCCCCCCTCCGGGCAGCTGGCTGGGACGCTCCCACGGCGGGCAGGCGGGCTTGGCGCGTGGGTGGGCGAGTCGGAGGAAGAGGAGTATCTGCTGGCGCGCGGCGGCAGCTACGGCGGCGATAGCTAGCGAGGACGCGACGGCGGCAGGGGACCCCGGAGTCTGAAAGCCCTCTGCTACATAGCCACAGGAAGCTGAACCGCCCCGGCCCAAACCACCTTTTTCCCCGTGCCCTCTCACGCCCGGCGTGCCCGCGCACGTACGCACGCACGAGCGTAAGCTTGCCCCTCCTCCTCTGCGCACCCGGGGAGCAGTCTGAAGCCCGAGAAGTCGGGAAGTCTGGCGCGCCTATCTAAAATGCCTCGACCTGGGAAGGGGGTGCGCGCACGCGCACTTCCACCGGCGTCTGATTGGTGAAGAAAAAAAGGCAGGCCGAGATTCAGGAGTGCCGGAGTGGGTGGAGTGGCCCGATGGGGACTGCGCAAGCGCAGATGTCCTCGCTAGACATCCTCCCCCCAGCCCGCTCCTTCCTATTGGAACTAGAGTTGTAGGAAGGAGAGATGCGGCGGAGCGGGACTCAATGGAAAGCTAGGAAGGCCTGACCCAGCCGGCCCGGGCGTAGCGTCCGGACAGTCGAGTCTGTGTCGCGAGAACCTAGGACTCTGTCATCGCCACAAATAGTCCAGTCAGCGTCGGCGTCCATGGCGCGCAAAGCACGCTCGCTTAATTGCTTCCGAGCTTTTGCTAAACTCCGCGGCAGCCCTGGGAGCGCACGGAACAGCCGGGGTGGTGGAGGAAGAGGGGAGATCCCGCCCCGCCCCGCCCCGCCCCGCCTCGGGTTTGCTTTAGGTGAAAGGGAGCAGGAATATGAAAGTGAAAAACTGGCCACGCTGGTTCAGGAAGAGATGATGTCATCTACCCGGCTGCTAGTCGGGGCGAGGAAAGGAGGACAGAGGGCGGCCAGCCCTGCGCTGAAGGGGAGGGGCGTCCGCGGCCCTCGGCCGCCGGGGGAGGAAGGGGCGGAGGACCTCCGCCCCCGCCTCCTCCCCTCCCCTCCTTCAGCCGCCGCATTCCTAGAGAGCCCGCGGCCCCGCAGCCCTCCCCGAGCCCCGGGGGGCGGAGCCGGCCCCAGGCTGCCCACGCCCGCTCGCTCGTCTGTCGTTCACACCCAGTCAATCTGTGAAGCACCTACTGGGTGCCAGTCTCCACGCCCGGTCGTGGAGGAGGCGCAGAGGCTAGGCGTTGTCCGTCTCTTGCCCTCTTCTTTCACGTTTCACATTTAGCGCCGCGCTTCGCAATCATCTCACGGCCCTTCCTACAGCAGCGGTCTTAATTCAGATCCTTCAAACCTCCACGCACCCTACCTGCCTCCCCGTCCTCTCCAAATGCACTTTCCTTCTTAGAATAAAAAAAGTCGCCAACGGCTCCACAGGGACTTTCCCAGCCCCTTGCGTCAGGTGGCCTGAGTACCCCTAAGACCTAGGAGGGAGTAGTTGGAATGAGAATTGGAAGCTGGGGAAGGAATCAGTTCGGCTTGATCTAGCAGGAACTGTGGAATATTGGGGAAGGACCAAAGCAGGTATTAACAGAATTTGAACCTAATTAGTAGCCAGCTACAGTTAACAGTTCTGACAACCTTGGTAATAGGATTCTTAGTCTCTTTTCCTCTTCTGACTCCTCTCACTGGTAAACCATCCCCACCTTCCAACTCTTAGCTTTGAGAATACTAGTCCAATTTCCCCCTGTTAGAATGTAAACTCCTTCAGGACTAGTATCTCATTTGCTTGTATTTGCATCCCCATTTCTTAAGTCCAATGCCCTGAAAATAGTGAAACTTAATAAAACAAGATCTACTTCGTTCTGGAAGACTGCCATCCTCTACACATCTCTCCCTTGTATTCTTCTCATCTCAGATTCCTGTTCTTCCTTCACTTATAGTCTTCTTTGATTCCATCCTACTTCAATTAAGAGGTTATTAGTATCATGATCATTTTCTCATTCACCCAACCACCATCCAGTTTAAGTTCCTACTGGGTGCAAAGGATCAACCCACCACTAAAGTCTTATTTCAGTGCCTCATGGCATAGAAACGACCTAAGATTCTGTAAGACTGTGCCAGCAGAGCACAAGCCCTGACAGATCTTACCAGGCTGGAAAGACTTTAAATACAGGCCCAGCAACTGAACGTGTATACTTCAAGGACCAGTCTAGTTAACTTAGGAGAGGCTACTTATCAGATTGCTGCCTGGAGGATGATGAATTTTTTTTAGCTATAGCAACCCAGAAAGAGTCTTAGAGAGTTGAGAAATCATGCATTTTCACATGAGAGAAATCACTAATCCTTGGAGTATGTTCATGACAAGTCTTGTCAACTTTACCTCTAATGATATCACATCCTTTTTTCCATTCAGGAAGCCACCACCCTAATTCAGTTCCTCATCACCTATCTCCAGGACTATTGTAATAGCCTCCAAAATTATCTCCTTGATTCACTCAATTCAATTCAATAAGCAGGTACTGTACTAGGTTGAGATGATCTTTACCCTCAAGGAGTATAAGAGAGCAGGACAGGAATATAGATAAGTAAATATAAATATTTTCTGAAGGAGGGAACTAAGAACTGAGGTGGCTAGGAGATGCAGTACATAGAGCACAGGGCTTGGAGTCAGGAGGACTCCAGAACTGAGTTCAGATCCCACCTCAGACACTAGCAGTGTGACCTTGGATGTCACCCTCTCTTTGCCTCAGTTTCCTCAACTGAAAAATGAGGATAATAATTGAATCTACTGCAGAGTTGTTTTGAGACTCAAGTTATATAATATTTGTAAAGTGCTTAGCACAATGCCTGGCACATAGAACATGCTGTATAAATACTGTTATCGTTATTATTAAGTGGAGGAATCAGTAAAGGTTTCATTTACATGTGTCCCTTGAAGCTAGAGATTCCAAGGGGTAGAGGCAAAGAGAAAGAACAGTCCAGGCATAGAGAACAGCCTACGTAAGGCATTGATTTGGCAAATGGAATGTTTTGTAGATGAGTTTAACATAAAGATTGCATGAAGCGAGGTTACTGTTACTAGTCTGGAAAGTTAGGCTGGAGACAAATTGTGAAGGACTTTCAATGCAAAGTAGAGAGGTTTAGATTTTCTCATTGAGGCAATAGGGAGCCACTGGAGCTTCTTAAACAAGGGAGTGACGTGGTCAAAACAATGCTTTAAGAATATCATTTTGGCAGCTGAGTGAGGATGGAGAAGGGAAACATGAGGAGAGGAGATTAGATAGAAGGTTTTTGTAATTAGACTAGGTGAGAGGGGATGAGGATCTGAACTAGGGTGGTTGTAGTATGAGTGGAAAGATGGATGCAAAAGATAGGGAGGCAGAATGAACCAAAACTGATAACTTTTAGATATAGGAAGAGAATGAAGGTGAGGAATCCATAACTCTAATTAAACACTTAATTATGGCAGGCGCTGTGCTGGGCACTGGGGATGCAAAGACAAAATTGAAATAACCTCTGCCCTGCAGGAGGTCCTAGAGCAAGGGTTCCCAACTGGGGGTACTTTGTACTTGAGAAACTTGTCAACAGTACTCAGGGCATATTTTTAAATAATGATGTTATTCTTTGAAATATTCCAAAAGTAGTAATGTTAGTTTAAAAAATGTATATTGTAGATTGGAGAGAGAAGGTGAGAATAAAGTAAGAGATGGAGGGAGATTTATAGTGTCTCAAAAATTTGGGATAGTTAAAGTAATAATTCCTACTGACCAAACCAAATGAATGAGCTGTGGATATGAAATCTTTTTCATACTGAGCTAAAAAATAGTTACAATGACCCAGTAAACTGTGAACTAATTTATCTCAACAATCAGGAACTCAAAATTGATTTTTAGTCCATAAAAGTTACAGAACTTTTGGTGTATTCTTGGTGCATCCCATTCTTAGTAAACATTCTCATAAGGCTTTAGTTCTGTTTACACCGACTTGTTTCTGTGACTCAGAATTCTCAGTCCTGTTCTCAAATCCAAAGCAAGAAACAAACTGGAAGCTATACATGATACATAGATATCTCTTTTCAATACAATATTGATAATAAAACTGTTCAATTTATTTGTGTTCTGATAAGCATTAAACAACTTTATGGTACTAAAATGTTACGTATTGAATAATTTTTTCTAAAAATGATTTTATTGTCATAATCTTATTTCTTACATGTATATGCATGGTAAACTCTAGAATTAATTTCCTTTCATCTTTAATAGGGAGTACAACTACCTCACACTGATCAAATTGGCTAATATAACAAAAAAAAAAGATAAATGTTGGAGAAGATGTGGGAAAATCGGAACATTAATGAACTGTTGGTGGAGATGTGAAGTTGTGAACTGATCCAAACATTCTGGAAAGCAATTTGGAACTATGCCCAAAGGGCTATAAAACTGTGATCCAGCAATACCACTTTTGGATCTATATCCCAAAGAGCTCATAAAAACAGGAAAAGGACCCACATGTACAAAGATATTTATAGCAGCTCTTGTTGTTGTGGCAAAGAATTGGAAATTGAGGGGATGCCCATCAATTGGAGAATGGCTGAACAAGTTGTGATATATGAATGTAATGGAATACTATTGTGCTATAAGAAATGATGAGCAGGTGGATTTCAGAAAAACCTGGAAAGACTTACATGAACTGATGCTGAGTGAAGCGAGCAGAACCAGGAGAACATTTATGCAAAGTAACCCCAACACTCTGCGATGATTAACTGGTAGACTTAGCTTTTCTCAGCAACACAGTGTTCTAAGGCAGTTTCTTTTAGTATGCTATCCACATCCAGAGTAAGAACTATGGAGTCTGAATACAGATAGAAGCACACTATTTTCTTTTTTTTTCTTTCTCATGGTTTTTCCTTTTAGTTCTGATTCTTCTTTCACAATATGATTAATGTGGAAATATGTTTAATATGATTGTACATGTATAGACTGGGACAGTTAGGTGGTGCAGTGGATAGAGCACCAGTGCAGGAGTCAGGAGGACCTGAGTTCAAACCTCACCTCAGATACTTGACACTCACTAGCTGTGGGACCTTGGGCAAGTCACTTAACCCCAATTGCCTCATCCTGGGTCATCTCCAGTCATCCTGATGAATATCTGGTCACTGGATTCAGATGGCTCTAGAGGAGAAGTGAGGCTGGTGACATGCATAGCCTTCCCTCACTCAAAACAAAGTCAAGTGTAAGTCATGTCATCATTTCTCTGATGGCATGGTCTTCTTCAGCAGCAAAGGACAAACACACACACACATGTATAGTCTATATCACATTGCATGCTGTCTTGAGGAGGGGAGAGAGGAGGGAGGGAGAAAAAATTTGAAACTCAAAATCTTGTAAAAGTAATTGGAAAAAAATACTATTAAGGAAAAAAGGCTAGGGAGTATAAGAAGGTTTGCTGAAAGCAAACCAAAAAAGGTTGAAAAACCCTGTCCTAGGGTAAGAGTAATCTAGCAAGGGAACATAATGTGCAGGTAGATCTATACAAAGTAATTGGGGGAATGGCGTCGGCAGGAGTAGCTGAGAGGAACAAGGAAGGTTTCAAGGAGAAAGTCACACTTGAGAAAGCAGACTCAGTCCTTCCTGGGCCGCATCCTTCTTAAAGGAAACTAGAGATTCTGAGAGGCAGAAGTGAGGAAGGACTCCCAGCCATGGAAAACAGTCAGTGCAAAGGTGCAGATATGGCAGATAGAGTGCTTTGTGTGACCAACTGTATGAATGTCATTTCAGCTGAACTATAGTTCATCTTACTTGAAGTGGAATAATGTATAATAATTCTGAAAAAGTAGCAGGGACCAAGCTCTAAAGGCCTTTAGATGTCAAACCAAGGAGTATATGTTTGATCCTAGAGGTAACTGAGAACCATTGGAATAAAGGGATAATCTGCTCATGTGATCCTGTCCGTGCTTAAGGAAAACACCTTTGGCAGATATGTGAAAGATAGATGTCAGTGGGGAGAGACTGGAGGCCAAGAAATTATTGCAGTAATCCAGGAGAGAGGTAATAAAGGTCTCAATTAGGTTGGTAGCCATGTAAATAGACAGAATGATACTCATTCAAGAGATGTAATAGAAATAACAATATTTGGCAACTGTATGTATGTAGGATGAAGAAGAGAAGTAGCGGAGGATACTAAGGTTACAAATCTGGGTACCTGGAAGCCTTCCATAGGAAGAGCAACATTCTGAAGGAGGATGGATTTTTTTTGGGGGGAGAGGCAAAGATGAAGACATCTGTTTTGGATATGTTGACTAAAATGTCTGTGGGACATCCAGTTTAAATTTCGAATAAGCAGTGGAAATTATATGATTAAAATGGCCTGGCTATATAGAGCTGAGTCATCTGTATGGAGATAATTGAAAATTAAATCCATAAGCACTGAGGAGATTACCTGGAAATAAAAAACAGAAAGAAAAGAAGGCCAAGGATAGAGCCTTTGGGGAGACTTTATGTTAGTATACACGACATGGATGATAAATCACCAAAGGAAGAGAACAAGAGAGAATAGTGTCTTGAAAGCCAAAATAGGAAAGGAAAGCCAAGAGGAGACAGTGGTCAACAGTGTCAAATGTAGTATCTCTTTGTAAAGAGATAAGAAGAAAGGACTGAGGAAAAGCCATCAGGTTTGGCAATTAAAGGATCATTAGAGAGGAAGCATAACATTGGATAGAGAACTAGAAGTCAGACTGACCCAGGTTCAGATTTAAACATCACATGTACATACTGGCTATATAACTAAGGGCATGTCACTTACTCCCTCAGTGCCTCAGTTAACTAGCCAGGACTATAAATTGCAGAAACGGAGCTGATCTTCATTGAGGAAGGGTCTTTCCTCACCATAGGGAGATGAAAACTCAGTTCTGGAAGGTAGTACAGAGGGAGAAGTAGAAGACAAGGTAAGAGGGTGAGGGAGGTACAAGTAGAAAGATTAACTAGAAAGAGAAAGTTTGGACTAGCCTCAGGGGAAAGTAAAAGGATTCTTTTGCTGCTGCAGGGCTCAGTTGAGAGTAGATAATCTAAATTTGTAATAGACTCAGTTTGCTTGGTTATGAGACTGCATCCAGCTCTTTTCAGCATTACTTAAGTAGGAGTAAAGGAGATAAGATGTTGGGAGTGTTCCAGAATAGGAGTTCCATGCCTGGAATGCTCTTCCTCCTCCCTTCTGCCTACTGACCTACCTGGTTTCCTTTAAGTCCCAATTAAACTCTCATCTTCTACAGGATGCCTTTCCCAATCCCTCTGAATTCCAGTGCTTTCACTCTGAAAATCATTTCTTATTTATTTTGTCTATAGCTTGTTTTGTATACATTTGTTTGCATTGTCTCCTCCATTAAATTGTAAACTCCATGAGGGCAGGTACTGTCTTTTGCCTCTTTTTGTATCCCCAGCACTTAGCACAATACGTGGCATATAGTAGGTGCTTAATAAATGTTTATGGAATTGAATTAACTTTGGCAACACATGAGTGGCAAGGGATTCAAGGGAGTTGAGCTGACTAACTGTGGGGTTGAGGTGAAGTCAGAGAGGGGATGACCTGAGAAAATAGTGAGAAATGTAAAGATCAGAGATCAAAGTTACAGGAGACATCTCAAGAGAAGGAAAGATTGGAGGTTTTGATTAAAGAAGCAAATTTCAGAGTTTTTGCATTGTGGAAATGGAACCATTGTAGATAAAAATCAGATCAAGAGTGTGACCCATTCCTGTGTATATATAACTGAGATAGAAGAATAGGTCATGGGAACTGAGATTGGGAAAATTGGGGCTTGGGTGTTTGAGGCAATATCCGCATGTATATTGGAGTCACTCCAATCAAGGTAGGGGTTGGGTGGGTGGGTGGAGGTTCTATGAGCCAAGCTCCTTGAGAAAGGAGGGAAATGAACTAGGAACTAGTGGATAAAAGCCACCTCAAAGGAAATTAAATTTCAAGGAGATTGTTGTTTCACTTCATCACTCCATTCTGTCAAGATTATTTTGAGTCCTGATTCTATTAGAGCTGGGGTAAAAGTTGAAAGCCTCACACTGAGGTTGTGAGGACAGAGTGGGTTGAGTTTAGTTCAGAGCTAGATCAGTGCTAGGGAGATGCATGGATGTGTGTGTATTGCTGGGAGAGGAGAGAAGGAACCTGAAGCATGACTTGTGATGAGAGAAATTTAAAAATTATTGCCTGAATCAGGATCTAAGGTATTAAAGTCAGAAACTTAGTTGGAAGAGGAGGTAGGGGATGTGACCACAGTTGGCAGTGTACTTAGTCCCTCAGACAAAGCTATTGTCTACTTTTATGTACCTGCCTGTATCTCTGGAAATGCTGCATAGCTGTAGCAACCTCTGGACCCACTTAGTTGTGCTTTTCAGTTTTGTGTAATCCAAACATTTGATAAGTATCTTTTTTTTTTTAACTTTTTCATTCAAGGCATTGATAAACCTATTGAATACGACAGAACCAGGAATTGTGGTACTCCACTAGATACCTGCTTCCATGAATCAATGTTTTTTTGAGTATGATTATTCAACCATCTCCAGTCATCCTAATGAATATCTGGTCACTGGATTCAGATGGCTCTGGAGGAGAAGTGAGGCTGGTGACCTGCACAGCCCTCCCTCACTCAAATCAAAGTCAAGTGCACGTCATGTCGTCATTTCTCTGATGTCATGGTCTTCTTCCCCAACGAAGGACGAACCCAGCAGCAACAACAATTCAACCAGCTAGCCAGCTTCCTTTAAGGCTCATCTCGTCTCAGCCATCTCCTAGGGGAAACTTTCCCTGCTCATGCTACTTGGATTCTCTCCTTTCTCAGATAGTCATATCTGATGTTCTCCAAATATATGCATATACATATGTATATGTGTATATATATGTGTGTATATGTATATATACATATATGTATTGTGTGTGTATATATATATACGTATACACACACACACACAGTAGAACCTCGATTTAGGAGTAATCTGGTTTATTATGTATGCTTCGCTGAACAAGGACAAATTTTTCGCAAAATTTGTCTTGCAAGACGAACAAAAATTCACAGTATGAACATCATGTTTAGACTTGAACAGCTCCCGAAGGTGGATGCTGAAGACATTCAAGAGCTTGTGGAGGAACAAAGCCAGGAGCTGACGACGAAAGAACTGATGGATCTGAATGAGGAGCAACAGTGAGAGGTTGCAGAAGATATATCATCTGAGGAGGAGGGTGAGAGGTTGGAGGAATCCCTCATGGTGAAGTGAGATTAGGGAGGTTTATCAGATGTGGGGAAAAGTGCAAAATTTTGTTGAAAAACATCACCCAAATAAGGCTGTAGCAATGAGAGCCACGAATATTTTTAACGATAATGCAATGTCACATTTCCATGACATTCTGAAAAAATGTCAAAAATAAGTGTCATTAGATAGATTTCTAGTCAGAAGCAAATGTAAAGAAAAAAATCATTTTGTCAAAACATGAAAGTGATTCTAAAAAATGAAAAATAAGTGAAGGCAGTAGTGTTAGTCTTACTTTCAGTGAAAGTAGCATAAGAGAGAACACTCCCAATGTTGAAATCTCTGATGTTCTCATAGAAAGAGATTCTCCTTCCAAGCAATAACCCTTCCTCCTTCTCCTCCCTCTCATCTCCCTCACTCCAGCCCCGACTCTTCTCATTTTATTTGTGGTTTATATTGTGTACTGATCATTGCTATTGTATTTCAGGTGTATTAGGGACAAAAAAAAACTTACTTAAAATTATAAATAATTATTTCATATGAATATTTTTGGGAATGTGGTACCGATCATCTTACTTTACATTATTTTCTGTGGGAAGATTCACTTTGCAATATGAACAAATTGCATGACGAGCAGAATCTCAGAAAGAATTAAATTGGTAAACCGAGGTTCTACTGTATATGTATGCATGTATACATATACATATACGTGTGTGTGTGTGTGTGTGTGTGTGTGTGTGTGTGTGTGTGTGTGTGTGTGTGTGTAGAGAGAGAGATAATATGGTTCAGGAAGGTTCCTGTTTAAACTAGGGAGTTTTCCTAAACAACTGAACACAGAATATGAAAGAGTTACCTAAGCAACTTGATAGCAAAGGGTAAAAGCATTTCTTCAAAAACTTGACATTATAAAGCATTGGCCACTGGATGAATTGATTCTAGTAATTGATTGACTGAGGAAAAGCCATGCCTCTTGTGTCTTTAAAAAGCAAACTGGTCCCATTTAACAGTCAGCTTGACCAATCAACTTTTAGGAGTCAGCTCTGTGCTTTTGAGGACATACTTGTGCCTCTTACAGAGTATAAGAGATTGAAGAATATTTTCCTAACTCCTCCTTCCTCCACCATTGTCAGTAGCATCCTGCAGCAAAAGTACATGTCTATAGGAAATATGCTTACATGCACTTTGAGAGGGAAATTCAAGATAATTGCTTCCTAACCCTAGATTTCTGTGTAGAGAATGTTAAAAAGAGAGGAAAATTGGCATCTGGAGCTGGGAAGCTTGCTCAGGAGATGCCAGGAGATCCAAAATTCTGAAGAAGCAAAAATGGGGAAGTATCCAGATGATCCCAGGGTAGATTCTGGTTCTTTGGAAAAGAGTGTAGCGGTAGCTTAGTCAAAGATCACAGGTCATCCAGAAGCTGAGATGGTCAGAGACTATAACTAATGGATAGATCAGTAAGCCCAGTTGAACAACATATTTAGCAGAAAATAAACCTAACAGGCCCAGCAAACTAATATAATGTGGTATTTACCAGAGTCCCTGCCATAAAGAATGAGCTAATTGTTTCCTCTAAAAAAGCTGGGAAGCTATCCATGCTATCTGATTAGCCCAAGGAACTGTAACTGTTGACAGTGTGAACATTAAATCATAAAAAAGGATAGCCTATGAGGAGTAGGTGTCCCTCAGGTTTGATAGATGTCCTCCATCTGACCCAACACACCCTATTGACTAGACATATTTCCATTTGGACTCTAGGGGGCTACATGTATCTGAACCAATATTGTTAAGTAAACTCCTTTTTCATTAAATGTTGGATAATCTACAAGTATTTCACTTCTTTCCAGTCTTGAACCTGAACCACCTAACAGGTCTGAGTTAGCACTGGTCCACAACATATGCCCAGTCAAAACATTTTGCCCAGAGTCTAGCATCTCAGTCATCACAAGAAGACAAAAACAGCCTTCTAGTGTTAAAGGTACAAGTTTCAGTTTACATATGATCACCACATATAGGTCCCTCATGTGCAATCTCTGTACGTCCTTTCTTTCCTTATCGATGGTATATATATATTTGAAAGAAAATACAACTTAAATGTATAGAGGAAGGGGATGCAGTTATATTACATTTTAAATGCCAGCCCAGTAAATACCTTTTCGCTGAGTAAATTTTGTTCTAATTAAAAGGAAAACACATTAGTAAAGGCTAAAGAAGTATAGTTTTAGGCATATAGACTTACAGAGAACTTTAAACCTGGGGGAGCCTTCTCTTTGATTTGAGAGAAGCCCATACAATACTCCAAGTTCTTAACTTTTTACATGTTATATCTGCCCAACAGAATGTGATCTCCTTAAGGGCAGAGACAGCACATATCATAACATTTTGCACATAGTAGGTATGTAATAAATATTTATTGTTTTAGATTGGTTCTCTTATCTTTCATATGCTGCCCAAAGCCCAGATAAGGGATAATGTCCATTCATCATAGGAATTAGAGCTATAAGAAAAAATATATCATTTTTATGTTAGAGTCTGAGGTTTCTGGAAAAGTGAGTGCATGGCTACCTATTATGCCCCACACCTATTTAGAAAGCATTGCCATGTTTTCCAATTGCTATTATTAAAGGTATATATACTCTGCTTTGGTTAGCTGAGTATATTCATGAGAGAAAAGAGAGATTAAGAAGAGTGGGTCTATGTAGGAGAAAGAAAGATGCAATGAGTACAGGTGAAAAATGAGGTACATGTTGTGTCCAGTAGTCTGGCGACCTAGAAGGTTAGATGTGAGAGAAAAGGTTAAATTGTGAGTGCTAACAGGAAGGAGCTGTATTGTTTTTATGTTCTAATCCTCCTTCCACCACAGCGTTGGGCAATGATGATGAAAAATCTAGTTAGATGCTTTATTGTAATAGTAAGTTTCTGAGCTGCCTCTGTTCTCCATATGAGAGGAAAGTGTGTTTGGAGAATGGAGTCTAGCCAGGGGATGAATGAGAGATCCAAAGCAATGTAGATCAGGGGTCTCAAATGTGACCCTCCCAAATGCTGCCAGAACCAGAGGAACATGTAATTGGGAAATATTTAACCAAATATATAAAAATACAATAGAATATAGATTTAGGTTAAAGTGTCTTTTTGTAGTCAATATGCATCTGCAAGAATGTGATTTTGTAGCCAGTGTTCTATTTGAGTGTGGCAATACTAGCCTAGATCAATACCCTTATTTTACAGATGAGGAAATTGAGGTCCAGAGAGAACTAAATGTTTTGCTTAAGATTACAAGTTAGGAAGTAGTAGAGCTATTATTCAAACATAAGTTCTTTGGCCCTAAATCCAGTGCTGAGAGGCAAGGAGATTCAGCTGTCTCCTACAGTTCTGTCAAACAGCCATCTCTCCTCATCTTGCATGCTGTAAATGTGCCAAATGAATTAGAAGAAAAGAATAAGATTAGAAGTCAGCCAAGTCCTCCACTCCAAAAAAAAAAAAATGTTACCCTTGGAAAAGGGAGTATATGGAGACAGAGAATGTGTGTGTGTGTGTGTGTGTGTGCCCATGCATGTACACATGTGCTATCTTTATGCCTGTCTATGGGGTGTTCAGGGAGGACTAGCACCTTTGGCATGAGGACTTAGGCCAAGCCCTGAAAAGGGCTACGTATCCTCCCTTGGTTTCCACTTCTTACCCAGCTCTCACCCGTGGCTCTAAGGAGCAGTAGCATGGGCAGCGACTACACCCTGTAAAACCATCTCAGTAGACGGGCTAAACCAGGTTGAGGCAAACCTCATACCTGACAACTTCGTGCAACTTTGTCTCACTTAAATCCAATTCACAAGTGATTCACTTCACAATGTCATTAATCCCCTTCCAAAATGAACAAACTAAAGAAAATACAATCAGAAATCCAAAATATTGTAGAATCCCAAATTACTTTGTGTTGGGAAATTTAAATAATGTTGAGGTGCAGCATATTTACTTTCCTAATTATTTTTTATTAGGCTGGTAAATTTCAATTTTCATATGACAAGCACATATTAGTTATGGCAAAGGAGCGGTGTTCTTGAAGCATGTATCGCAACATGGAGGAGTCAGTATGGAATTAAAAATTTGCTATGGAAAATAATAAAAACTGACTACATTCAATTTGCATACTAGGTATGGCATGCTTCTTTACTGTGTTAGCTCTTAGAAAGTCTGTGATGAGTTAATGTTTCCTATCCAGGCTAGCACAGTTTGAGTGCTTAGTACATATTTAATGGTTCCTTCTAACAACGATGATAAGAGTTCACACGTACATCTTTTTGCTGTTTATAAAGTGGTTTCCTAATACCTAGAGCTTGCTATCTCTTTTGAACCTACCTCTAATATAATGTTAAAAATATTTACCATCAATGAAACCACAAAACATTCTGGGAAGAAGAAAAATATCTGGCAGATGAGTAACTGAGGCACAGAGGAGGAAAGGGAGTGTTTCAAAATCATTTATTAAACTAGAAGCTGAACTTTCTTCTTCAGAACCTTATGGTCCACTTGGGGAGAAGATTGTTTTTATTATGTGTGTCCTTCTGTTTTGAGGACTAATAAAGTCACACAGTGATGCTTTAACTCATGCTTGAAGTGGGTTTAAGTGAGGCAGGGTTGCACAAAGCAATCAGCCTCACTTTCTTTTCTAGAATCATTTAAGTCCAGTAGCAAGACAAAATTCAGGACAACTGGCAATGGCCTTGGATGTTGAGTGGCCTTGGCCCTTTCTAAATTAAGATCTTTCCCAGGTCAGTTTGTCTGAGGCAATGCCCATTCAATAAGGGCTAGGGAAAAGCTGACACAAAAAAAAGATCTAATTTATCATCATAAAAACATTAGTCTGGGAGGGAAGGACCCTCAAAGTTCTTGGCCAAAACAGAAAACAATTGCTATTTATACCCATTCTACCCCTGTAAAGTATAATAAAGTACTCAACTTGAAAGGGAGAAAGGGACCTGGTTATGGAGCACTTTATAAGGCAAAGAGAGGATTTTATATTTAATCCTGTAGGACAGGGAACTACTGAATTTTGTTAAATGGGGCAAGGGTGACACAGTCAGATCTACATTTTAGGAAGATCAGCTTGACAAATGATAGATTGGAGTACGGAAAGACTTGAGACAGGGAGACCATCTAGCCATTGTAGTAATTCAGGCATACAGTAATGGGGGCCCTGCCCCAGGGTGATAGAAATGTCAGAAGAAAGGCATATGCAAAAGATGTTATTTATGTAGAAACTACAGGACTTGACAATGGGTTGGATATGAATGGTGAGAGAGTTAGGAGTCTGGGATGACACATAGGTTACAAGCCTGGGTGATTGGGAGAATGAAAAGCAGAAAGGATATGGGGGAAGATAATGAGTTCACTTTTAGACTTGTTGAGTTTAAGATGTCTTAAGGACATCTGGTTTTAGATGTGTAATAGGCAGCTGGAGATGTAAGACTGGAATTTGGGAGAGAGGTTCCTTTTAGAGAAAGACCAGGGATGGCAATATGCATTTGGGAGTCAGCTGCATAAATGTAATAGTTCAAACTATGAAGTGGATGAAATTTTAAGCAAGAAAATAGTGAGAAGAGAGCAAGTACAAGGACAGAACCTCAGAGAATGCTTGCATTTTAGAAATAAGAGGGGGGAAAAAGGATATAGAAAGGGGAACACAGGAGTTGGTAAGAAAACCAAAGATGGCAGTATAATAGAAGCCCAGGAAGGAGAGAGTTTCAAGTACCTAGGTGACTATATTCTTTAAATCTTGCTCTAAGGTATATAATCTCTTTACATAGTATTTATGCTTTTATATTGTTGTTGTTCAGTTGTTCCAGTAACATCTGATTCTTCATGACCCCATTTGGGGCTTTCTTGGCAAAGATACTAGAGTGGTTTGCCATTTCCTTCTCCAGCTTATTTTATAGATGAGAAAACCCAGGGAAACAAAGTTAAGTGATTTGCCCAGGGTCACACAGCTGAGGCCAGTGTGTGTGAGGCCAAATTTGAACTCAGGCAGAAGAGTCTTCCTGATTTTAAGTCCAGTGCTCTATCCACTGCACCACCTAGCTGACCATGCTTTTATAGCTAAAAATTTCATTTTAATGGGAAAATTACAAAATAGACCTACTGGATCTGTGATTTCATTGGAATAGGTAACTGCCTGGATGAGAAAATTCTCTAATACAGGTCAATACCTTTGCTACAATTAATAGTCTTTAGAGAATTGCTTAGAACATTTAATAACTTACTGAAGGTTGCACAGACAGTATGTGTCAGATGTTGGACCTAAACCTAGGCTTTGATGCCCGCTCTCTATCCACTATAACACACAGTATTTCATAATTGAGAGAAAAGTCATAATTGAATGGGAAAGGATACCTTGTACATTTTTTAGTCTTCTCCAGGACCTATCACAGTGCTTTGCCTCTAGCGAATGAATGTATGCACGCACAAATGAATGAATGGAAAAGGAGTTAGTAGGATCTTCTATGTGCCAGGCAAGATGCTAAACAGTAGAGATATAAACATAAAAAGAGAGGCAACATTTGCCCTCAAGGAGATTACATTTAAATAGTAAAAAAACAGCATCTATATGGGAGTGGTAGCTAGAAAAAGAAAGATAGAAAAAATGGAGCAAAGAGTGGAGTGCCTATCTGTGATAGGCAGATGGCAAGTTGATTTGGGTGGTCTGGGTGGATGGCTGGATGGAATGTGAAAGTGAATGAAGCATCAATAGATTTAGAGGGCTAAGACTACTAGTTTTTCATCCCTTGGTCACCAATCAACTGTGTTAGACCCTAGAGCAGGAGTTCCAAAAGTGAGTGGACTCACTTCTCTAAAGGTTAGGGGCATGAATTTTAGAAGTCCAGTGTTGAGGTTGAGAGCTAACCAATGCTTAGTAAATATTTGCTGAATTAAATTTGATTGTTGAGTTTGAGAGGTATATATGCCCTCAAAACCTCCTTGTAGGAGGTCATATGATGTGGCAGTGTTATTAGGATTCTCCCATAGTTCCTTTAATGAGAGACAACAAGTTGTAATTTGCAAAGCACTGAATTGTGGGGTAGAAGATCTGAGTTCAAGTACAAACTCTACTAGCTCTCTGCTTCTCAGTTACCTCATTTATAAAATAGGGATGATACTACTTCCTCTACCAATCTCATAGTATTATTGAAAGGAAAGCACTTTGTAAATTATAAAGTAAGACTATATAAATGGGAGTTAATCCTCTCTCCAAGTTATCCAACTGCTCATACAATGACTTGTTAATGAGGCCAAAGTACCTATCTCAAGTCACCTTATCTGGCTAGGCTTGTGTCAGCCTTGAGTCTTAATGAATTCTCATGCCTATAAAGAGGAAAGGATAGAACTCCTATGCAAAACTTTTCATGGGACCCAGATTTTCCAAACCCTAAATCACCTCTGGACTGAGAGCCTCTATGTGGGACTGTTGTCCAAGACGCTACATCACAGGTTTTCAAAATCCCTCTCAGTTTCACTTTCCACAGCTACCATGTGGACAATCCTAAAATGCAAAGCTGACCATGTCACTCTCCTATTCAAGCTTCTAGGAAAACACAGAATCGTCAGTCCTCCAAAATATTAATCCCATCTATATTATTTCGTATGTTTCTCATTCATATGCTCTCCATTCTAGTCAAACTGGCCTAACCCCTCCAAAACACCTTCTGTCTCCTGACCTCTGTTTTTTCCCATGTGGTCTACCATTTCTAGAACTGAGTCCTTTGTTCTCTGTTTTATAGATGCTCAAGTGCCCTTCAGAACACAGTTCAAGTGCCAACATCTACAGTTGTAAGCTCTCTCTCCCTCTCACAAATATTTTTTTCCTGGATTCATGTTCTCCCAAAGGAAGGCACAGGGAACTTAACCTGTTAGCATTCTCAGTAATTCTTCTGGATAGTAAGTTGCAGAGACAGTGTTGATCTGCTTTAGGAAAGGGAGGGAGTTTCCTTTAACAATGAAGTCACAGGTCCAGACCCAACTTCTAACCTACTTGGTTTATACTTTGTATTTACTTCTCAGTGTAGATGTCACAGCTCCCCAAACAGTATATAAGCTCCTTGAAGGTCAAGATTGTTTGGTTTTGTCTTTGTATCCATAGTACTAGTTAGACATCAGGCTTGTTGAAGTAATTTGAATTGGTAGGACAGAGTCCCAAAATAATGCTGTGTCAGAGAGGTAGCTCTTGGCTCTCTTAGAAAGGCTTTATCATCCTAGATTCTGCCTAATAACAGACTGGCCCCACCCTGTGGAGCAGCACAGTCACACAAGATGCCCAAGAGCAAGGGAAAGCTATGATGTCATCAGCTAGTTCTCAGAACCATCTTCAAAGCTCAACCCAAGTGCCATCTCCCATTTAAGGCCTGTTCTGATACCTGCCTTCCCCACTTTCCCAGAGCTAGTGCCTCCCTGCCAGGCCCCATCACATACACCTGACTGTCTTGCATTAGTTACATTTTGCACTTACTCATATGTGTATATTTTCCCCCAACAGAATGTAATCTCCTCAAGGTCCCAAACTATCTCCTTTTTTTTTTTTTTGGTTTGTTTTGCTTCTCTAGAGCCTAGCACAGTGACAGGCATATGGTAGGTAACAAATGCTTTCTGATTGATTCATTTGGTTCTAAACCAGAATAGTAACAGGGAATTTGTTTTTCTTTCTGATTGAAAAAAATTAATTTAAAAAATAAACTTAGGATAGTGCATCACTGATGGAGTTTTTTGTGCTGGGCACATGTTTTACCAAAAAGAAAAATTATGAAAGGAATATTTTCATTTGGGCATATTAACCCAGTAGGATTCAGATTTCTGGTATAGTGAATGTTTATTGTCCATTATGAACCTCATGGTCATTCATATTCATGAGAATAATTCACTTTTTTTCTACTAGTGTTGCCAGGTCTCCAGGGCAGTGCTCATTTCAAGCAGCTACCGTTTCATCCCTGCATTGTCTCTTTACCTAGGTCATTTGTCTTCAGTGATGGGGAGGCTGGAAGGGCCCATCTCAATCGAGCAGTTCTTTAAGGATGAATTTCTGGAGATGTTTAGCCCCCTCTCATCTCCTCCACTCCCTACCCCAATCACAGATGAGAATGTTGGACCTACAGGAAAGGGCAAATGGATGATCTTTTGTTGGGAGGAGGCAATGTTAATAGATAATAATTAACGATGTTAATTGTCCTTCCTTGCTGAAGAAGACCATGCCATCAGAGAAATAACGACATGACTTGCACTTGACTTTGTTTTGAGGGAGGGCTGTGCAGGTCACCAGCCTCACTTCTCCTCCAGAGCCATCTGAATCCAGTGACCTGATATTCATCAGAATGACTGATGATGACCCAGGATGAGGCAATTGGGGTTGTGACTTGCCCAAGGTCACACAGCTAATGAGTGTCAAGTGTCTGAGGTGAGATTTGAACTCAGGTCCTCCTGACTCCTGCATGGGTACTCTATCCACTACACCACCTAGCTGCCCTAATAGAGTTACATAAAAGAGGGCTGAAAGAAGAACTACAAGGGATTGTATATTCTGGAAATACACCAGGAAAAAAAAGGGAGGGTAGCCCTTCCATCCCTGAAAGATTGATTACAGTGAAGTTTGGGTTGGAGTGGTCTCAGTCTATTTTCCTGACAAGACCTTCATAGGAGAGGCATCACATTTCAATGAAACGAATATCAGGTTTGGGAGTGAGAGGACTTGGGTTCAGATTATGGTTCTGCGGTTGTGTGACCTTGAACAAGTCACATAAGCTCTCTAGACCTCAGTGTTCTCATTGATAAAATGAGGGGGTGGACCAAATAATCTCTAAGGTCCCTTTCAGTTAAGCCTATGATTCTGTGAAGTGACCCCTGAAACTCCTGCAGCTGCTGCATGAATAAAATTAGTGCCAGGTCTTCTAGCCCAGGGATTCTTAAACTTTTCTGAGTCATGGATCCCTTTTGCAGTCTGGTAAAACCTATGGACCACTTCTCAGAATAATGTTTTTAAAAGCATAAAACAAAATACACAGGATTTCTAAGGAAACCAATTATGTTGAAATACAGTTATCAAAATATTAAAAAATAAATAAATTCCCAGTCCCCAGGATAAAAACACCTATCTAGAATGATGAGAGCAGGTCAGCCTCAGGGGTAGGAAGAGGAAAGAAATCCATGGGTAGCTAGTGTGGCTCCCCAACCCTTCCCAAAGCTAGTAGGGCGGAGTCTCAGAAGAATTCCAAGCTAGTGAAGCAGCTCTCTCATAGCTGTCTCAGAAAGGCTGTATCAGCTTGGACTCAGGCTGACCACACCCGGTGGGGGCAGTACCAAGCTTAGCCACAGCATACAAGATACCCAGGGGCTAGGGGGAACATTGACTCTGTTAGAGTGTTGTCTTCCCTGGGGAGACAGACAGTGACACACCCACAGGAGAGGCTTTCAGGGAAACTCCAGGATCTGACCATGATCTTCCCCAGACCCCAGAGGTTTACAAAGGTCTCAGCTACCTTCCCATGGTAAACAGAAAGACTCCGCAATAGCTAGGCTGCTTGCTTCAAACTCCTGCCAAGGAAAGTTTCATTTCGACACTTCTCTAAATTCCCAACCTGGCTACACCCTGCGACACTCATGATTCCCCCCCCCCCCCTCAAACTTGTGATTTTATCAGTATAAAAAACTTCCCATGTGAAAATTCCCTCCATTGAAGCAGATCAGCATCTCCTCTGTAACTTACAGCCTTGGAGAGTCAGGGGAGGAGAATGAAGCTAAGACTCTCTGATCCTGATGCTGGCCCTCCAACCACCAGGCCACACTGCTAGGAATACCAATAATGACAGCAAAAGTGGCCAGCAACTTCAGACTGCCCTGGATAAAGTCTAACAGGCTAACAGGTTTTATAGTCTCTCTGCTGTTCCTGCGCTAGGTACTATAACAAAAGGGGGTCTGGTTCTCTTACTCACCACCTGTGTGACCTTGGGTATACTCCTTAACTTCCCTGGGCCTCAGTTTCTTCCTCTGTAAAATGAAGGCATAGAACTAGAGGATGTCAGACAGATATCCTCCCTTCCAGCTGTAGATACATGATCCTATGAGACACAAGGACTCATATTTGTTTCTGCATTCTACATAAGACAGAATCTGGAACCAGTTGAAAGAGGGGGACTTTTCAAGGAAATGATGGTGCACAATCCATCACTATCTATCACTATCTATTCTAGAATCCATCCTAGAGCAGCTTGTTCCTTCCCCTCCTCTAGCCCCCAGGCTCAGAGACCAAGATTCGAGAAAGCAAAGGTTGGAACCCTTCGGGAACAGATAACAAATGTTTATCAGTCCTCACTGCAAACACCGCATTCATTAAATACATTAAGCAGAGAATTGTGTTCAGGGCTAAGATCATAAATTAGACATGGTCATTGCCCTTGAGGAGCTTAAAATCTAATAACAGTCACTCGATAGTTTGTAAAACACTTTAATGTTTACAAATCATTTTCTTTATAACCATCTTTGGAGGGAGATATAGAAAGTGTTATTAAACCCATTTTATAGAAAAAAAGGGGTTTAGGGGAATTATATAACTTGCCAGAGATCATACAGGTACGTAATGCCAAAGATAAGATTCAAACCCAGGTCTCTTGTCTCCAAGTACAGCACTTCTTACCACTGTTCCATGTTGTACTTAGTAGGAGTGGTGAAGGTATAAAGACTTTAAAATATATTAAATAAGCCCTACTGCTGATTGCTTATTGAGAGCCAAAGGGTCTAAGTTCGAGTCCTTTCTCTGATACATTCTAGGTAATGGCTTGTAAGCAAGCCACTTAACTTCTCAGTGCCCCAGGCAATTCATTAACAATGTAAAATGCAGCGTAAATATTGATTTGCCTCGGCAGAGTTTGTTAGAGTAGCTAGGTGGAGCGTTGGGTAGAGCCACCCTGACTAAAGTCAGAAAGACCTAAGTTCAAATCCAGCCTTGGTGCTTACTTGGAGTATCATTTTGGGCAAGTCATTTTACCTCAGTTTCTTAATTTGTAAAACGAGGACAATAACAACTACCTCCAGGGTTGCTGTGGGCAGCAAATGAGAAAACAATCACAAAATACTTGTCATAGGCACTATATAAATGGTATCCATTATCATCATAATCATAATTATTATTACAATTTTCTCAGTAGGAGTTCCCTTTCCTAATGAAATCTCAGGTCCAATTCCCCTCCCTTTTCAAATAGAATATATTAAGAGCACAAGAGGAGAAAGTGCTATGAGATCAGATAAAGGAGAGACCGTTTCCATCTGGGAAAGATCAGAAAAAGAAATAGGAATGGGCAGAGCTCATCCGGTATCTCAGCTTAATCCCATTTCTAAAAGGGCAAGCTTGATATAGGGTGGGGGAGGAAAGGGACGCTGACTCAGGACACAGGAGAGTCAGGTTACGCAAAGACAGCTGTTCTCTGAGTGTCTTTAGAAGGCTTTGGCTCCCAAATTTCCATTCTCCAGTCCTGTTTTTACATCCAATTCCAAAGCTAATTACATTCTGGAAATAAGCAAAGTGAATTAAGACATTGCCCCCACCCTACAACATGGAAAGTATTAATATCCGTTAGATGACTTCTGCTAACCATATACCTCAGTTATTTTCATGAACCAGAGACACTGAATTTTGTTATTATTAAAGAGATAGAATTGCTTTTAAACCCAAGGAGACCTGGATTCAAATTTCGCCATGTGACTCGAAGTGCTCTAAGCAAACTCTCTCATTAAGTTGCAGAAAATATACTGACCTCTACTGCTAAAGAGAGTTCCTCACCCAGTACAAGTCTGGTCTATGTCCCTCTATATTATGCAGAAGAAGACTCAGAAAAAATTGTTTTGGCCTATTAAATTGAATACAGACTTAAAAAAAAAAACCTGCTAACAGAATTTAACAATGTCATGTGCCATCCTCTTTTTCTTGTCCTTTGTATGTTGAAATACTAGTTGATGATTGTTAATTTTATAATTAAAATTGTGATTATAAGATGAGAAGCAACATGTTGCAGTGGATTTAGAAGAACCTAGATTCAAATCCTATTTCTAACTAAACATTAGCTGTATAACCAAGGGCAGATTTCATCACAGTCTTGGTGCTCCAGGCAGTGCTCTAAGGCTCTAAGTTTTAGCTGAATTGCTGATCTACATCAATGGAATGGGTTTCCACAGACAGTTTCCTACACAGATGAAATAACCATCTAGATCAAAAAAGGGGAATGGGAGGAAGAATGGCCCTGATGTCCCTGAACCCAAAGGGACACAGGAAGCCTGATAAAGTAGAAAGACAAAAGCAGTGAACTGGATTTAACTGTACCTTTGCCCCTCACTAAGAGGGAAGGAGATAAAGTCACAGTCCCTTTGAACCTCAGTTTCTACGTGTGTAAAGTAGTATTAATACTACTTTATGTTCAAGAATCTGTTGAAAGAATAAAAATGAAATAATAGAGGTAAAGCCTTTTGTAAACCTTGAAACTTATGTTAATGTCAGCTTCTATTATTATCCCATTATAATTGGCTCTGGACAGTGGAGAATCTAGGCCTGCCTGAGATCCATATGGGGGACTCTGGTTTGGGATCTGGATCTTAGGCATCTCAAATACGATGAGGGAGGGGTCCTATCAGAAAAAAGGGCAAAGACTCAACCTGAAGGACAGAGAAGCCAGGAAGAAAGATAGCAAGCCAGGATTCTGACAGGTTTGAGCTGGGAGAAGAATCCTGTGATTAAGTAATATATCCTCCTCTACTCTGAGTAACTCCCAGTAACTTCAGATAATTTCACAATTGTGGGTATAAGATGTATAGACAGGAACGGGGAAGTTGCAGCAAAGGCAGCAAAATTATCTCATTAATACTCTACTCTAGATTTACACATCCCTTCCACTGTGCTCTGTGGAATGCTTGCTCCATAGCTAGCAAACTTGCTTTCCTCTTAATTCTTTTTTTACTCCTTCCATCTTCTGACACTCACTGAGACCTGGCTTCCTTCCGATAATGTGGCATCCTTGGCCATCTTTTCCAGTATTGATTGTATTTTTGCTGGTCATGGTGGAGGAGATGGAATACTCCTTACTCCCCATTGCTAATTCCAGATTCTGTTTCTACTACCATCACTCGTAACCGTTCCTCCTTTGAGGTTCATACAATCCATTTATCATCTCATCAGTATTCTGGTAACTGTTGCCTATGGACTCCTCCAGAATTTTCTTCTTCTTTCCTCCATGAGTTCAGTGCCTGACTAACAGTCTTTCTCTTCTTTCCAACTCCTGCTTTTATGCTAGGTGACTTTGACTTAGATGATAACATTCCTTCAAACACTTTACTTCCCAATTCTTTAATTAACTCATTTCCTATGACCTGCTCCTCTACTTCACTTTAGTTGTACCTAGAGATAGACATACTCTTAATATTGCAATCATTTATGAGTATTCTACCTCCATGTTCATGAACTCTGAAATTCTTTTGTTTAATCATAATCTTTTATCCTTCTATCTTTTCCTCTGCCTTTCAATCCCTAGCCCTACTCTTCAAGTTCACTGTGACCTTCAATTCCTCCAACCCTCAGGTCTTTTCTAGATCATCTAGCTACATTATCCTCTCTTCCCTATCTTGACTCCTTGGGGAACCAATTCACTTATACTCTATCATCTATACTCGAGTCTCTTATCACCTTATTCTATTACCAGCAGGCCTTGCCAAGAACCTTGGATCACTTCCACCATCTGCTGCTTTTGCTCCTATTCACATACTGCCAAATGGATCTGGAGAAAATTATGAAACCATGCTGACCAGATCCACTACAAATTTTACATAATCTCAACTTGAGCCTCACTGCAGAAAAACAAAAAACAAAAAAGCCCTAATCAACCGTCTCATTTACCACAAATAGCTTTCCCAAACATTTTCATCCTTTCTCAAACTCCCTAACACTATCCTCTCAGTTGATAACCTTTCTTCATAGTTTATTGGAAAAAACTGAGGCCATTCTCTGAGAGTTCCTTCTTCTGCCCTCCTTTTCATCTCACATCCCTCACATCACAAGTGTCTTTCTGCATTATCTCTTACCTTGCCTATGTCTTACATGAAGATGTGGCCTTTCTTCTTGCAAGGCTTGACTACCCACCTTGACTCCAACATAGCGATGTCATTTTGACCCTCTTTGAGAACAAAGGAGAAGAGCCAACATGCACAAGTGATCTTATTCCATCCCATCTTCTCTAGCAGATTGCTGCTTCTATTATCCCCCCTCTCTCATGATCTTCAACCCTTCCTCTCTGCCAGTTGACTGCTTCCCTGCCTCCTTCAAACATGTCTTCCTCAATCTTAAAACATCCTCTTAATCTTAATCTGATCATCCTTACTAACTTTCATCCTATTTTTCTTCTGTTATTGGCTAAACTCCTTGAAAAATCTATCTACAGTCATTGCCTCCACGTCTTTTCCTCTCACTCTCTTCTAAACTTTTAGCAGTCTGGCTTCTGACTTCATTTCAGTGAGACTGCTTTTTCCAAAGTTATGAATGATCTAATGACACTAAAGCATTGCTGGTGAAGTTGTGAACTGGTCCAACCATCCTTGAGAAAATTTTGGAACTACTCCCAAAAGGCTATAAAGCTGTGTATACTCTTCAACTCAGCAACACTACTACTAGTCATTTTCCAAAGAGATTAAAAAAGAAAGAAAAGGACCTATATGTCCAAAGATATTTATAGCAGTTCTTGTGGAGGCAAAGAATCAGAAATTGAGGGGATGCCCATCATTTGAGGGAATGGCTGAGCAAATTGTGGTATATGATTGTGATGGAATATTATTGGGCAAATAGGATGAGCAGGATGATTTCAGAAAAACCTGGGGAGACCTATATGAACTGAGGCAAAGTGAAATGAACAGAATCAGAACATTGTACACCATAACAGCAGTGTAGGAGGATGACCAACTGTGAAGGACTTAGCTATTCTCAGCAATACAATAATCCAAAACAATTCCAAAGGACTTGTGATGAAAAATGCTTTCTACCTCCAGAGAAAGAACTGATGGAGTCTGAATATAGATAAAAGCATATTTTTAAAATTTTCTTTATTTTTCTTGGGGTTTTGGGGGGATGGGTTTCTTTTACAACATAGCTAATATGGAAATATGTTTTGCATGACTTCATATGTATAATTGATATATTGCTTGCTTTCTTAATAAGTAGAGAAGGAGCAAGAGGGAGGAAGAGAATTTGGAACTCAAACCTTAAAAAAATGCTAAAAATTTTTAATGTGATTGGGAAATATCTAATGAGATTGAATAAAAATTATATTTAAAGAAAAAAACATTAAATGCAATAGACATGACAATATGTAAAGCATCATCTGACAGAATATTTCAGTGACAATATGCCTTAAGTTACATGCAGGATATAGTGTGTGAACAGTTCAAGAGTATATGCATATTCATTGTGTACATTAAAGCAATCATATCCAATGAGGAAAGCATGGATATCTAACAAAGTAAACCTTGCTAGGTGAAATAATACCACTACACATAGACCCATAATGAAAATACAGCTTTCCTGTAATCATTAGCATATAATTAATATAATATAGCAAATAATTAACAAAAAGACATTGCTGTAGCATGAATATAACACAACACAGTCAAGTGAACATAAAAGCAAAATAAGAAATAAGTACAGTCATGCATAGAGCATCCTCATAAACTTTATAGAAATGTGAAAATAGATACATTGTCAGTAATTGCTCATTTATTTCTACATCTTCCCATTTATCCTTTTTTGGGGTAAGGGAAGCAGGGCAAAGGAGACTAAAATTCCTTTAGTGATTTTTTTCCTACTACTTTATAATTTCCTTTTTGAAATATCCTGAAAATCACTCTGTATGTATATACCTTCAAAATTGTGTCACCTCCAGCATGGAATCCTTCCATGTGTACTTGGCCAAATCTATGTCTTCTTTTCAACTTTTTTTTTTAATTACTATTTCCATTTCTTTACATAGTATATCAGGTACTGAGGTGGTACAGTCCAAATGTAGTGCACTGTCATCAATATGAAAATGTCACTATGGAAATGCTGGCAGATATGTTTCACATCATATCTAGTTGTTGTCATAATCTCAACCATAATCCGTGATTTAGAACTGAAACACAGTGTTTACATCGACTGGTTTCGATACGGTCCTAGAAAAACTCTCCTAAGCTCAAGCTCCTGAGGTTTCCCTAAGATATATCAGAATTTGACTCATGTCTAGAACTCTTGAAAAAGGCAAATGGCCCTCAATACTGTCTTCAATTAACAAGATATCAGTAATATAGGAAAGGCCAAGGACTCACATCTAAGCCTATAAACAGGACAACTCTCCTTTCCTTTAGTGGGTCTTCTGCTTCTCAGGGACTTATGTAGTCCCCCTAGTCTTCTAGCATGCCCTGGGTGGTACCTCCATAAGGAGAAGGAACTTAGGGTGCTTAGAGCCAAACAACTTGCCCCTCTGAAGAGTCACTTCTCAGAGACCTATAATATAGGACCACAGGGTCAAAGTTTTAGAGGGGGAAGAGATCTTAGAGACCATCAAGAAAGTAACTGAAGCTGAGAGAGGTTAAGTGATTTGCCCAAGGTCCTATGGCCAATAAGTCTTCTTGACTCTGAATCTATCATTCGATTAATTTGGCTATCTAAGTCTTCTGAATTGATAGTAATACCTTAGGCTGGTGCCCTTCCCCAGCAAGAGGAAAGTCTTCAGGCAAAGTGAGAGTCAGCTTCTACACACCGTGGCTCTATTCATTTCTGCTTCTTAACTTCAGCAACCACTTGGTCCATGAACAAAGGGGCTGAGCCTAAGAATTGCTCCTCCATTCTGCTATTGTTGCTTTTCCCTGTCTAGTTGAATACCTGAAGCACCTTGGTAGACCAAGAAAATGTCCTTTGTCCTTTGACTTCTTTGGATTGTGCTATTTCACCTCTGCTAGGAGATCATGAAGATGTGCAGAACTCCCTTTAGGGGACCATCGATGTAGAATCTTTCTCTTCTGTTTCTCTGCAACTCTCCAGTGTTCAGTATTTCTCTGTACCTCCTTTTATTTTTTAATTTGATTTAATTTTTAAAAATTATTTTCAGTTCCAAATTCTCTCCCTCTGATCCCTCGCTTACCCATTGAGAAGGCAAGAAATATAATACTCATACATACAAAGTCATATTTCTCTATTAGCTGTGTTGTAAAAAAGAAAAAAAAAGTGAAAGAAAATATACCTTAGTGTGCCCTCAGAGTTCATCAGTTCTCTCTCTGGAGGTAGACAGCACGTTTCCTCAGGATATTTGTGCATCATCATGTTGATCAGAGTAGCTAAGTCATTTATAGTTGATCATTATTACAATATTGTTGTTACTGCATACAATGTTCTTCTGCTTACTCCTCTTTGCATTATTTCACATGTCTTCCAAGGTTTTTCTGAAGGCACCTGCCTCGTTATGTCAGCAAAATTACTGAATTTCACCACATAATCACTGCAGATTTTATGACAAATTTTTGAGCAAAAAAGGTGAGGTGTGGCCATTATGAGAAGCTTTTAAAAAATTGCACTGATATTACTTAAAAATCATTTATTACTAAGCTATCTTTGGTGCAAGATCAGGATGCATGGAATACTCATGAATATATGTTAAAATTAAATACTTGCAGCTTGAGTGCACTGAGAATTCTAGGCTCCCAGCTTGCAATGCATCAGAGATAAAGGCATATCCATATGCTACTGGTGAATACATTGCTACTCTATTTAGCTTTTAAGCCACGTGCCAAACAGAATTGTACCATGTGACCATTATGAGATGAAAGGTCATAAACCAATTTTTAGACTGAAAAAACAGTGCGCAATGATTATGCGGTGGCAGTTATGTGAAACACAGCAGTATTCCATCACCATCATAACAACCTGTTCAGCCATTCCCCAACTGATGCGCATCCCCTGAATGTCCAATTCTTTGATGCCCCCTTTTAAAGGCCAACTCCAAGGGTAGTTCAGGAACTCCCTAAGAATTGTCAGCAATCAATCATCACTAAAGAGGTATCAATGGGACAAAAAGAACTTAAGGCAAAGAATTCACGCTTTATTAAGGAGACATCTTCAGTGCTAAAACAAAGGCAACATAAATAAAAATCCCAGGACAATGTCTGGGCACAGGCATTGCACATCTGGGACTAATCTGGATTTGGTGTCACATAATAAACTTTTGGCATCCCCTACTGCTTTTCACTGCTTTGTGATTTATCCTTTTCCAAAATGTTTTGCAAACAGCCCTTTGGCAAAAATAATAAGTGCTTCCTGGTTGATCCTAGGCTCTTCAGTCTTCCTTGTTAAGGTCACTTTACAGTGGTTAAATTTTCTAGGAAATGATGGTAGTCTGAGTCAACATCTTTACTTTTATCCACCTCCTATTTAAACAATTGCTTAAATAAGTCATATTGAAGTTTTAAAAATTCTACTTAGTATCTTTTTTTTCTCACCTCCATTCTTTCTTCTAATTCTATGCTAATTTTTACCTTTATTCTAACCAGCTGATGTAACTGCCCAGGGATGGTTGATTTAGAAAGAGATTGTCACGTTAATAACAAGTCATTTCTTGTTAAAATATTATCAGTTTCAGTTTTGTGATGTCATGCCATCCTCATTACATCCAGCCAAAAGAAAATATACAGGCATGATATTTCTCATTTTGTTAACCTCTTTTTTCTTTCGCCAAAATGTAAAAATAGCTCTCTCTTTGTAGTGAAATTTGTGATTTTATTGCCTATTTTACTCATTTGTATTTGTTGTTGTTATTCAGTTAATAATAATAAAAAATTTAAAGAAAGAATGTATATTTGAAATGGTTGACATTTTTAAATAATAATGAAACAATAGTAATACTGATGTTGGATTATCTTTGGGGAATTTCCCTACTTAATGACTCTAAACTTTTCCCTGAAACAAAGGCCCATCTTTTTTTTTTTTTTTTTAACAATATTCTTCCAGGGATGTTATATGATTCTGAGCCTTGGCATGCCACAGTCTGTGAAGAACTGAAGTTATCCAGAAGTCAGTGGAGCTATGTATAAAAGACATGAATGAACTACAAGTGACCAACCAACAACTGTGCAAGAGAAACAGTATAGAGCCATGGTCTCCAAATAACAATCAATAAAAATATTTGAGCACCGTCACCAATATTTGCATATTTACTTATAAACTATATATGTACTACTGTAGCAATACTTATGAAAATTATAAAATGTGGAGGAAGCATTTTTTTAAAAAGATGTGATAAAAATGAAATAACATTTGATCTTAGAATTAATAGACCACCTCTAGGGTTTATTGAAATGGGGGGAGGAAAGTAACATGGTCAGACCTATCTTTTAAGAAAATCACTTTGGTAGCTGTGTGAAGCAAAGATTGAAGAAGGGAGAGATCTGAGGAAAGGAGGAGACTTTCAATAGTCCAAGGGAGAGGTGACAAAGGTGTTAACTTGGTGCCCCACCATCAGCTATCACAGGGAAGGAAGGATATGACCTATTTTCCCATCTTTTGATTGGTTGACCATTCATGCCTTGGGGTCAAGCCATAATATAACCCAGGGGGCCAAGACACCCACTCTGGAAATCACTCATAAAGTGAAAGCACAAGAGACATAAATGATTAGAAAAGAAGGCCGGCTAACCATCTGTGGAGAGTGAAAAATCACCAGGGGACAATCCATGCACAAGAAATATGGAGAAAGGCCCCCAGCACTTTGGGTGGACCTAGGAGGACTTACACAAGATGCCTACAGCCTGTGAGGACATGGATGGATTGCCAATTGCATCAGTGGAAGGAATACCTACATTGATGAAATTAGAGATTTATCAAAATATTAAAGAATCAAGTTAATAATAATCAGGACAAACATATGTAATCGAGGCTTCTGTAGTCATGCCTGGTTCTCTTAACATGAAGATATGCTTGGATAGACCTTTGAACATGCTCTACTATGTCACCTACCACATGAGTGGGTAGCCTCCTTGATTGGCTGACTTTGTCCTTAAAGCAGTCAAGATTGAGCCATTCAGTCTTTCCCCCATCACGTTACCTTCTCTGTTTTTTCTAGAGGTGAAAATACTAGTTTGCCTACACTGAGAAGTCCATGGATTCAATCGGAGAGAAGTACAGTTTCTTTCTCCAAATCCCTCTCTTTTACCCCGCCTCCAGTAAATGGGCTGGGGATATTTGTTTCTCTTCTGTGTTCGTCCTCTTCAGTTTCAGTTTCAAGTGCTGGAGGTGTTCTTCTTGGAACCTGGAAGTTGGAACCACAGAAACCTTGGAACTGAGATTGCAAACAGGGTGGTGCAGCCAGTCAACCCTTTATGGAAACCCTGAGAGGCCATTGTGCCTGGGACATGAACCAGAGGAGGTATTTGAAACTAGGACTATGCTCTATAGGTGGGAGCTGGAGCCATAGGTAGAAAGTCTAGACTCCTCAAATCCCCTTAAGGGGTAGGGTGAAATATAACCTACCTGTCATTCAGGCAGTAGGCACCAAGGTGGTCTGTGTTACACGTACAGAGATATATAGTTTGTCATATGCACAGACAAAAAAGCATTGATTAATGTATCTACCTCAATTTGAACAGAAGCTCCATGAGGGCAGGGAAAGGGTGATGGATTAGAGGTAAAAGAAATAGAAACCCAAGTATGCTCAGATTCTGTCAGTGTGTTGATCCATTTTGCATAACTATATCCTACATTTTTTTCTTTGCTTATGGCCCCTAGCACACACTAAACACTAGATAAGCATTTATTGCATGAATGATTTACTCTTCTCCCAGAATTCCTATGTATTTCTCAGCTGCTAAATGCATGGACTTTGGATATCCCATCTGAGTCGGTGCTCTCACATGTAGAAGCAAACTAAGTCATCCTCCCCACTCCTTTTTCAGAAATATGAAAACATCTTTCTCAGTATCCTGGTCTCAAGCCTTTGCATTAATCTGAATGAGCAGCCTTATTGGTCTTTCTTTAACTATTGCTGAGTCTGTTACTTTAGCTCCGACCCTTGGCTCAACTTTGGCTATGAAATTTTGTCTGTTTGAAAATACTTTAAATTTTAACTTCAAAAAGTCTTGTTAGAGAGATTTTAGCAGTGTAAGAGAAATTGCAATTACAAGACCTTTCTTTCTCTCTCCCTCCCTCTTCTTCTCTCTTTCTCTCTCTCAGCAGAAATATTTAGAATTAGTTGAATCTATACTAATAAAAATTATTTCTGATAGGCTTGTGCCTAAACTTTAGAGTATACAATTTTTCTCACAGTTCAATAGAATTTCCCCCCACAAGAGTACTTCTGTTTTCTATACTCCAAATAGTTGCCAAAGTGATATTCCTAAAGCACTAGGTCTTAACCATGTAAAACCCCACCCCCTAATTCCCCTGAAAAAACTCTAGTGGCCACCTATTGCCTCTAGGATAAATCCAAATTGTTCTGCTTGGCTTTTAAAAACTCTTCACAAGTTGGCTCCAGTCTACCTTTCCAGACCTCTTTATGCACTTTATGCTATAGCCAAATGGACTTACTTACCAAATATTCCATTTCCTATCTCTGTTCCTTTGAACTGAATTAGAAACAGCTATTCCTCCACGCCTAGCATGCACCCTCTCCTTGCCTCCATCCCCCAGAATCCCTTCTTTTGTTGTTGCTGTTCAGTCATGTTTGACTCTTTGTGACCCCATTTGGGGTTTTCTTGGCAAAGATACTAGAGTAGTTTACCATTTCCTTCTCCAGTTCGTTTTACAAATGAGGAGACTGAGAGTTATGTGACTTGCCCAGGGTCAAACAGCTAGAAAGTATCTGAGGATGAATTTGAACTCAGTTCTTCCTGACTGCAGGCCAGCCATTCTATCCACCATACCACCTAGCTGCCCTAACTGCCTACAAAGTCCAGCTCCAGCTTCAACTCCTATATGAGGCCTTTCCCAATGTTCCCAGCTGCTAGTGCCTCCCTTCCACCATTCCAAATTACCTTGTTTACTTTTTACATACTGTGTATTTACTTATCTGTGTACATATTGTCTTGTCTAGTAGAATGTAAGCAGTCCCTCTGTTAGGGGGCACCTCTTGATCTTCAGTCAAATGCTCTACCACCCCCCTCCATCCTTCTGGTGTAAAGACATGCTAAGCCCTTTTCAGGGCTGCTCATTTACCTTTGGCATTTGCCTGCCACCCAGTTCTCACCTGTGGCCCCAAGAAGCTGTCCATCTTTGCTATAGGCTAAGGTTGAGGGTAAAGGACAAGCCTCAAACCAGTCAGTGAATTAGGGGGATGTCTACCCCAAGTATATGAAGACTTCACCTGGTGAAATGGACAGATGAGAATGGTTTGTTCCAATGGCCATGAAGATGGCTGAAGCAGGCTCTGTGGAGCACTTAGAGCTTGGTCAGACATGGAAGATGCCACAGTCATCCACTGCATCTTGGCCATTTAGGGTTAGGGTTATAGTTATCCCCAGTTGTCTTGACTTATGTCTTACCATTGAACTTTGACGAATCAGGAAGGGAGAGTGAGGCTCAAGTCAAGACATCACCCCAAATGCCATTGGTGCCCTTCAAACTAGAAGGATGAAAACTAACAACATAGTACCTGTACTTATTGATTAATTGAATTTTCCTCTTGCCAGCTCTTGACTCACTGATACTTAAATCCTGGCTATATATCCCTGCTTCTGCAGAGGTGACCTCTTGCCCTATCCACTCAGCTCACTGCTGCCCAAGATTTAAACCCAGGACCTCTGACTTCCAAACCTGTGATTTTTCTACAGTATCATGCTGCCTTCTTAAATTAAATTAATTCAATTTAATTCAATTCATTAGGCACCTAATATGTAAAAGACCCTATGGTTAAAGAAATAAGGTAGGAATGGGGAAATTCTAAGCATAGTGGATGGTGAGCAAAGACATGGAGATGGGAAAGTACAAGACATGTATGTGGGACAGCAAGTTGTCCAACATAACTAAAGCATAAAATAGGTGGAAGGGATTAAGTAATAGCCTAGGAACAGAAAAAGCAGTTAGATGGAGCAACAGATAGAGCACTGGGTCTGGAATTTGAACAACTCATCTTCCTGGGTTCAAATCCAGCCTTAGACAGTTACTGATTGCGTGACCCTGGGCAAGTCACTTAACCCTGTTTGCCTCAGTGTCCTCATCTATAAAATGAGCTGGAGAAGGAAGCCACAAACTATTCCAGTTCTTTGCCAAGAAAACCCCAAATGAGGTCATGAAGAATTGAACATGACTGAACAACAACAAAAAAGAATAGAAAGTGACACTAGATTAGAAAAGTCCTGAAATGCCAAGGTAAATGATTTACACATTACTGCTTCTGATAGTCTAAATGAGAGCGCTGGCATCTGTCCCATTCTGAAATTAGCTAGAGGCTGCAGATTAAAGGAGGGAAAGTCAGATGGGGGAACTAACCATATACCACTGCTTCCTTATTATCAGACTAGCTGACACACCTTGCTTATTGCTACTGAATTCTAGTTTTAAAATCCCATTCATTCCCACATTCAGAGACAACCTTGTTTATTTTTAATTATGGGCTCTCTTCTTGTTTATTTCTGATACTAATACCTCACACTACCATTTCAGCAGTCCACTGCCACTTGCGAGAGTTAGAAGACGCTCAGGAGGATTTAATCCACTCTGGAGATTGCCAAGGCTACATAGAAATGCACCACTGACTGAGACTGGACCCCAAGTGACTTCTTGAGGGCTGGTGACCAGGCAGTTGGGTTTGGCTTTCAGTTCAGAACCTTCATATCAGTCAGCCTCTCAGAAGGAATCATTTAGTAAAGTCTAATGACCAGGATCCTGGGCTCCAACCCTAGACTCCATGATACCTTCCAGTAATGACTGTCCAAAGGACATTGTGGGAAAGGAGGCACTGTAAGTCAGTGAAAAGGGCACTGACTTTGGAGTCAGAGGACCTGAAATCAAATCCCACCACTGATACTTACCATGAGCAAGTCATTTAAATGTCCTGTGCCTCAGTTTCCTCATCTGTAAAATTAGGGTGTTGGACTAGATGGCAGCTGAGGCCTCTAGATCTATGATCTTGACTACCAATATTGGTGAAGACAATTTTAATTCTTGGGAAGGCTATTATCCAAAGGAATAAGTATACATGGGAATTAACCTATATACACACAAATAAATCCTGGATCTGTGGCTTGGGAAAGACACCCTAGGATGAACATTGTATGAGCACATCACTACTACAATTGCAAAGGACTTGGTTGCATTATTGGTATAGGGCAGTGTTACTTGCAGCTAGGTGGTGCAGTGGATAGAGTGCCAGGCCTAAAGTCAGGAAAATTCATCTTCCTGAGTTCAAATCTGGCCTCAGACACTTATTAGCTATAATATTAGACACTTGGGCAAGCCACTTAACCATGTTTGCCTCAGTTTCCTCATCTCTGGAGATGGAGAAGGAAATCAGGTAAAGGAAATGGCAAGCCATTCTAGTATCTCTACCAAGAAAATCCCAAATGGGGTCACAAAGAGTAGGACACAACTGAAAATAACTAAAACAACAACTGTGTTGCTTACACATAAGAATATCCCGCAAACAATGCGATAGTTGGTGTGAGAATTAATTCACCAGAATAACTAAAACCCAAGTCTGGAGCTCCATCTGAGGTTTCTCTGAACCTTGATTCCTCTAGTTAGTTACTATTATATTCTCTAGATCTCTCTGTACACTCCATATCTGCCTTCCAGTTTCTGTTCTGGACAGAGTTTCATGGATGATGCTGACTCATTAAAAAAAAAATCCAATTAAAAATCTCTACCACCTCTTAATTGACCAGTGCCCCTGTAAGCTGATCCACAGTAGTATGGTAGCAATTCCACTTATGCCTATATTTGTTGTTGCTGTTGTCCCATTTCTAGCCAGTTCTCTTCCCCTTCCTCTTCTTCCCACTATGGCTTACTATAGAGATACCAGACTTAGTGAGGACACCTGATTGACTTCAGTCCAACTGCAGCTCAGAACTCCCCAGCACAAGAGATGCCCCCTCCTCATCTTCCCAGTAGTAGGCATTAGAGGTTTATGCCACTACACTCAGCCATCCATGCCAATCAACATTCTCTACTTCTCCAAGACAAACACAACATTTATTTTTCATCAAGACAAAATGTAACTATTTTCAGGTCATGATTGCAAAAATTTGTTGTCTTTATTATCAGGGAATTTAATATTTGGTTTTTCAAAAGCAGTTTTAATATTCAATTCAATATTTAATAGTCAATGAAAAAATCTTAAATCGTCAAAATGCAGGCAAACACCATCATCAGTAATGTACTCTCTTTCTGAAGAAAGATGATGCTATTGACCCATCATCAAAAAGACCAGATGCTATGAGTTGATTTACCAGCAATGAGGAAACTCAATCCATTCTCTCTTACCTAAATGTGAAGAAACCATGTGGTAATGAGGGAGAGCACAAGACTTAGATCTTAGATTTGAGTCCCAGCTCTGTCTCTTACCACTTCCTCATCTGTCAGAACAGGGGGATTGGACTAGTTGATCTCTAAGGTTCCTTCCAGCTCTGACATTCTATGATTCTGATTCCCTTTGTCACATTGGGTGAGCAGAATTATAAATAACAGGATATGACCTGGCCATTGCCTTAAGGCATCAAATTGGGAAGGGGAGTTGCATTTCTCCTCTTCGAGTAAGGGTGTCTCAATCCCCACATTTCATCTTCAGGATCTAATGGGAGAATCCAATGGGGAGAATCAGAATGGTACAAAAGAAAAAGGAGAATCTGGATTCAATCTATCACTCTGACAGTGGCTTACTGTTTAATACTAGGGAAATCTCTTCAGCTCTCTGGCCTCAGTTTTTTCCTCAATAAAATCAGAGGCTTAGACGAAGAAGCCACTTCTACCTACATGATCCTTTATTAGCTCATCACATTCAGCAATCGGATGACCCCTGGGAGTCCACCTCCAAGTATCCCATCACTATAGTGCCCCTCCTTCAAGATCTGCCTTCCTTCTCCAAACATGTCAGGGTTATGAGTCAGACTGTGTAAAGGAGGTATTGCCAGGGACTTTACCTGTCATGGAAATGTCCGTTTCAGCACCACTGCTACTGCCCCTGCCACTGGTCAAATTGCTCCAGTTGCAATAATTCCTGCTTACACTCAGTGGGAAAAGATGATGCACAGAAACTATGAGTGTTTCTATCTTCAGATCTGTGATAGCCAGACAGAGACCTAGAAAAAGCAAGAAAGATGGTGGCTGGGGCTCCTTGGTGAGCAAGCAGTTTGATTCAGATATCCTCAGAGGCCCACTTGCTACCTCTTAGACTTGAGAAAGCAAGAGCTTCATATTCTTTTGTCTCTCCCTACTTCAAAGCCAACAGGGCATCTGTCAAACTGAGGACAAGGTAGAACCCTAGTCAGGATGCACAATTAGTAAGCAAACTCCTTACTCTCTCAATGATAGAACTCTAGTCCCAAGGACCATCATCCCAATTTCATTCTACCTTTGGCTTCCCGTACCTGGAGGCAGCATGCTACAATGAAAAGATCACTAGTTTTAGAATCATAGGAACTGGATTCAAATTCTGTCTCTTCCACACATTTGGACCTGATAGGTTTTTTTGTTTTTGTTTTTGACAGGGTGCTGGGAGAATCAGTGGTTCAAGGGGGAAGAAAAGGGGAATAAGCATCTATTAGGTACCTACTATGTACCAGGTACCATGTTAAGTGCTATACAGATATTATCTCAATTGATTCTCCCAACTCTGTGAAGTAGGTGCTGTTATGATCCCCATTTTACAGTGGAGGAAATGGAGGCAGATAGAGGTTAAATAACTTGTCCAGATTCACACATCTAGTAAGTGTCAGAGGTTAGATTTAAATGCATGTCTTCCCAACTCCAGGCCCAGCACTCTTTCCACTGCACCACCTAGTTGCTAGCTGAGCAGTAATGTAAAGTTCTCTAAATGTTGTCTCCTCTTATTGGGGACAATAGGAGAGGACAATAGGTTACTAGGTGAGCCCTCTTAGGATGGCACATGCATTGTCATGTCTCAAGTTTTTTTTTTTTTCTTAATTTGAGGTTTCTTTTCCTATGTGTTGTCCAGGCTTAATTGGAGTTAGACTTCTACGATCTTAGACAATAGCCCCAGTTCCCTGTGCTCACTCCTCCTTCCATTCTCCCCATCCTTGCCTTTTATACATTAACTCTCAGAGATATAAGGACCCTTTGTCCATCTTTAAACCTTAGAATCTAACCCATTCTTATAACAACAGAAGTAAAAATCTGTTTTCTTCTAAAATTAACAAACTCAGCCTCTGTGTCTTATTACTTGATTGACCTTGTTGTGGTTGCTGTTGATCCTTCATTTTTAGAGGACAAGTGATGTCAAGGGATGATATCTTAACTTTCCTGTGAATTGGATTTAAGTGATGCAGAGTTGTACAAAGTTGTCTCCCTCACTCTCTCTCCTGGAGCCATTGAAGTCCAATGGCAGGACAAAAGTCAAGATGACTGGTGATGACCCAGAATGCAGTGGATGACCTTGGCATCTTCCGTGTCTGACCAAGACCTTAGCTTTCCACAGCATCTGCTTCAGTCACATTAATGGCCATTGAAACAAATTGTTCCCATTCACCCATTTTGCAGTGGGAAGTCTTCACATGCTTGGGATGGACAACCCCCTAACTCACTGACGGGTTTGAGGGCTGTCAGTTACCCTCAACCTGATTTAGCCTGTCTGTCAAGACGTTTGCCAGGGTGTGGTCACTGATCATGCTACAGCTTCTTGAAGTCACAGGTGAGAGCAGGATGACGGGTGGATACAAAAGATAAATGAGTAGTCCTGAAAAGGGTTTGGCAAGTGCTCACACCAGAGGTGCTAGTCCTCCCTGAACAGCCTTAAGCAAGTCTGGCGTGGGCAGTTTCCTCATCTGTAAAATGAAGGGGTTTGAGCAGGGGTGGGGAACCTTCAGCCTCGAGGACACATGTGGCCCTCTTGGTCCTCAAGTGTGACCCTTTGTGATTCAGTCAAAGAGCTGCACTTGAGGATCTTGAGGGCCACTTGTGGCCTTGAGGCCGCAGATTCCCCACCCCGGTTTAGACTAAATAACCTCTAAGATACCTTTCAGCTCTATCGCTATGATCTTATGAAAGCACTCTTACTGCAACATCAGCTTATTCCCTCACAACAGGTAGGACTGGGTAAACCTGAAAGGAAAACCCTACTCCATATTTCCTGGAAGAGGAACTATAGTGATTCTAATCCCTTATGTTTATGTGGCTCCTTACAGTTACAAAGCATTTTCATATTTAATCCCCTGTGAAGTAGGAAATATAAGTATTTATAGGTGTGGAAAATGAGACTGAGAGAGGACAAGGGACTTACTTATGGTCTGTGTTAGGTCTGGAATTTGACCTCAGGTCTTCTGAATCCAAGACCAGTGTTCTTTCTATTATTTCATGTTGCTTTAAGGCTGCTGAAGCAGAGTGGATAGAGACATGGTCTCACTCTCTCAGTCCTCTAAGCAATTCTTTAAGACTCAAAGTTGAAGGGAGGGTATCAATTTGCATTAGTAGAGGCAATTTTCTTACCTGAGAGTTCTCTATAATAATGGTCCAGTCCAGAGGTTCCCAAACTTATTTGGCCTACTTCCCCCTTTTCAGTGCCTCCCTGGAAATCTATTTCTTTAACCCTTTAATTTTTTTTGAAATTTGCTTCATTTTTAAAAATATGCATCTTAAATTTAATAACTTTTTGTAAATTTATGGGTTTTTCCCGCATTGAAATTTTTGTGATACAATATTGCATCACATAACTGTATAGTATCATATTGCAAACAAGTTATTACATGCACATATTCCTGCCTGATGCATGCTGGACTTCCCAACAGTGTGCTACACCTTTTCCTGCCAATACTTGCTTGTTAAGACCTATTGGCAAACTTGACCACTGATGGGTTATAATTTGCATTTTGTGAGTTAATTTGGGAAATAATGCGGTCAATATGACAACAATGTGTGAACAGATTTTCAAAATTCTCTTCTTATGCTTCCACAGCCCCCTTATTTTTATTCAATGGCACCCAATTGCACTCAAGACTACTACCACCCCCCTGAATCTTTCCAACATCCCCCAAGGGGTGGTATCACTTATTTGGGAAGCTCTGGTCCAGTCCCTATTCTTGTGTCTTCAAGGCCAGCTCTAAAGATCAGAATTTCTAAGTTCTAAGAGAACTTCTAAGAGACTTCAAAATCCAACTAGTCTAACCCATATATGAACAGAAATCTTGTACCATTCTTTTACATCCCCAACATATAGTCATTCAGTCAGTGACTGGGAATTTTGCACCTCTCATTTCTACTTTTCTCAACCATTTTTACTTTTGTTCTTGTTGTTTAGCCGTCTTCAATTGTGTCCAACTCTTTGTAACCCCATTTGGGGTTTTCTTGGCAAAGATATTGGAGTGGTTTGCCATTGCCTTTTGCAGCTCATTTTACAGATGAGGAAACTGAGTCAAATAGGGTGAAGTGACTTGCCCAGGGTCACACAGCAAGTAAATGTCTGAGGCCAAATCTTAATTCATGAAGATGAGTCTTCCTGATTCTAGGCCTGGTGCTCTATCCACTGTACCACCTAATCACTTGTTCAAAGAAGAAGAGGCTAAAAAATGAGTAAAAAGTTCAGTTTCTGGTGTCACAATTTAAGAAGATGATTGATATACTGGAGCATAGTGCATCTGGGAACTGGACAAGCAGGATGGACAAGAGACTTGAATCCATGTCATCTGAGGATCAGTTAAATAAAGTAGGGATATTTAACCCAGAGAAGAAAAGACTTAAGGAGGATCATAACAGCTGTCTCTAGGGGAAGGCTTGAGGAAACAGGATTATATTTGTTTTGTTTGGCCACAGAGGACAAAACCAGAAGCAATGGGTGAAGGTAATAGAGGTGCATTTCGTCTTGCTATCAGGAAAGAACTTCTTAAAAACTGTCCCAAAATGGAAAGGGCCATCCCGGGTTGTGGTAGGATCCCTCTCAATGGAGAATTCCAAGCAAAAGTTAGATGACTGTCTGGTATGTAGTAGTAAAGACTCCTTTTTGGGTATATGTTGTTCATAAATAAAGATCTTTCTAATTTTGACTATATGTTGTGTCAACATATATGTATATATAGTCCCCAAAAGAATGTAAATTCCTTGAGGTCAGGGACTATTTGATTTGTCTCCCTACTGTCTAGTCCAGTGCTTAATACAGAGGAGACACTTCATAATTTCTTATTCATTGATTCATTGAAATTCTGTGATTATCATGGGAATGAGCTTCCAGAGGGAAGAGTCCCCTTTACCTCAAAAAAATCTCAATCACCTTTCTGCCATTGTGCCTGAAATTTCACCATTAGAAATATGGTCCTTTGGGTTGAAATATTGTATCACCAAATTTATCTTTCAAATCAAACCAGTATTTATCGATCACTAAACCATGTAATTGTACTAGGTGCTAGAGTGGGATGGGGAACCTGCAGCCTTGAGGCCACATGTGACCCTCCAGGTCCTCAAGTGTGGCCCAAACTTGACAGAACAAATCTGATTTGACCCTATGTGAGGTTGTGACCCACAATTTAAGAAGTGCTGTGAAGGATGCAGAAGTCTTCAATGCAATTTGTCCTTTGAGAATAAACCTACAACTGAAAAATGTTTTAGACAGAAGTTTGTTAAATTATTCGGCAGAAGGAAAACCTGAAACAGGTCACTTGCTGCCCCAAACCACGATGAATTACACATTATGTACTATTCAAACAAAGGAACAAGAGTTGATTGGCCAGCACATAGGTGGTTGCCAGGTAAGGCTTGTCGGTTATTTGAGATGTATGACAGGAGAAACTCTTACATTCTTTGCATAGATCTTCTACTCCCTGAAAGATTTTTTGAGTCAGCATAACTTAGGCGTACTTAGTTGAGAATTAAACCAATCTGGTCTCTATCTAAGCCGCAAGTCTGGTCTCTCAGCCATGCAGGGTTAAGGTCAAACAATGCAACAACATTTTCCCACAATTTCCTGCCCTCATGGAGCCTTTGAAAGATAGTTTAGGGTTAAATGCTGAGGAAATTGATATGGGCTATGAGAACTGCAGGAATTAAAGGAGAAGGAGAGCAATGAGGCAGGACTACGTAAATCTGAAAGGGAAACCCTACCCTAGCCCTCTTTTGAGCTTCCCAACAACACCCCCTCCTCCCCATCCCAAGATAGTACCTAGTTTATGTAGGAAGAATCAGAGATTCAGAGAGCTTGAGGGACTTGCTAAAGGTCACCAAGTTAATAAGTAGTTGGTTTACCTGAGACCTAAACTCAGGTCATAGATCACAGATTTACCCTTACAAGAGACTTTAGAGGTCACCTTGTTCAATCATCTCATTTTATAGATGAAGGAAGCTGGGTTCTAATGCCTGATCTGCCAGTTACTATCTGTGTAACTTTGGTTAAGTCACTTAACCTATCTGGGCCTCAGGTTCCTCATCTGAAATTAGAGGCCTGGACTAGGTAATCTCTAAGGTCTTTTCTAGCTCTAAATCTATGATTCTGCAACCTTGTGACAGTAACTAGGAGGGGCACTTCAGTCACAAGATGAGAGACCTGCATCTATTTGAAGGCTAAAAAAAAGCTCTAGAGGAGAGAACGAGAGAGAGAGAGAGAGAGAGAGAGAGAGAGAGAGAGAGAGAGAGAGAGAGAGAGAGAGATCAGATTTTCTCAGTCAGCCAGAAAGGTGTGGGACACTCAGGGTATAGGAGGAGGACAGCTGAGCAAAGAGAGTAGTTTCAAAGAGTTTTCTTATCTTGAAATTAGATGAATGTGAAGAAGACTGGATATTTTTCCACTGCTGAACTTTGTAAAAGATCATTCTAACCTCATTTCTCCCATTATCTACTCATTACCCACCACTGTCTTCCTCATGGTTTTGCAGTCTGGTTTGTGTCTAGGGTATTCTACTAGGTTTGTTCTCTCTGAGCTCAGTGACTTAACAGCTAAATCCCATGGTCCTTTCAGAGTCATCCTCTGATCTCTCAGCAGCATTTGACACTGTTAAGCTTATCTTCTTCCTTAAAATATCTTTCAAGATACTACACTGTTCTTGTTCTTTTCCTCTCTCCTTTCTCAGCCTCTTTGCCTGTACAGGTGAAATTAGAATTGCTAGTCCAATTTCTCATTTTATAGATTAGGTGATAGAAACCCAGAAAGGTGAATAAATTGTCCAAAGTCTCACAGATGCTAAGTGCTAAAGAATCTGAACTGAAGTTCTCTGTCTCTGTCTGTTTCTGTCTCTGTCTCTTTCTCTCTCTCTGTCTTTCTCTCTCTCTTAAAATCTGATGTTCTTTCTATGATTTCACATTATAACTCATCTTCTACTTCCTGCTCACTAAGAAAGAATATTCCCCAACGCTCCACCCTCAGTGCTTTTCTCCCTACACTCTGTCCCTTGTCAAGCTCACGTACTCATGGTTTTATTTATCACCTCTATGGAGATGACTTCAAGGTCTATATATATCCAGCTCTGATCTCTCTCCTGAGCTCCAGTTTCACATTTCTTATTGGCAGAGGAATGTTTCTGCCTGAATATCCCATTTGTACCTCAAACCTAGCAGGTCAAAAATGTAACTTATCATATTCTCTCTTAAATCTTCCCTTTCTCCTAATCTTATTCCCATTAGCAATTCCACCATCTTTCTAATCACCCAGAATCAAAGCCTCACTTATCTTTGACTCTTCACTTTCCCTCATCTACCACATCCTAAAATAGTTGGAAAGTCCTGTTGTTTCTATTTCCACAATTTCTTTTCCATCTGTCCTATCCTTTTCATTATTATTGCCACCACCCTAGTTTAAACCTTCATCACCTCTAACCTGGAGAACTAATTCCTCTTTCCAATAAATTTTATACACAGCTGCCAAAATAATCTGATTGTGCCACAGGTCCAATCATGCCACCCCTGCTCAAAAATCTTCAGTGACTTCCCCAGGATAGGGGATCACCTCGTCCCCCTAATGGATGCTTCCATTAGTTTCATTTTGCCTACAATCCAACACAGATGCAGCACTGCTTATTGGAGAGCACCGTGGAGAATGAAGGTTCTCGATGCCTGGTACCTAGTTCCTGGACACAGATATTTTCCAGCCCAGGCATCATGGAGTTACTTGAGGAATCTATTAAATGAGACATGGGCCAGAGGAATATATGACTGGCAGAAGATGGGACCATGAGGCAAGCAGCACAGGCTAGCCTGCAACAAAGTATCCCAGCATCTACTATGGAAAATTGATAACATTCTATTTCTACTATGTTAGGAGACCAAGGAGTTAATCTTTAAGGGAATGCATCTTGAATTTCCTTGTGTAGGTCACCAGGGACTGAGATGTTCTAGTTTAAATATAGTTGTTGCACTGTCACTCATGATCAAAACAAATTGTTATAAAAAGACTGAAAATTTTCCCATTTTCTACCTATGTATTGTCCTCATCAATGAATGCTAAGTCCTATTATTTAGGGATGATGTGAGTTAGTGAATCTCAAAAACAGGACCTAGATAAGCAGAGCAGAGGAAGGAAATCACTTCAATAGTAAAACAGAATGATGAAATTCAGCGGCAGTAGCAGGGAGGTTATACAAATTTATTTCCTTTTTCAAATTTGTTGTTGCTTTTTTTGTTTTATATCATAGTTTTTCATTCAGCTATATGAAATCCTCTAGACACCTCCTCCCCTTAATCTTGGATGATAGTGAAATTTTTTCCTCCAGCCAAAATGCAGAACTAAAAATTAAATGGGTTTCCTACTGATAGATATACATATTAAAGAATAAAAATGTGAATCATCCCTCGGACCCAGCAATACCACTTCTAGGGCTATATCCCAAAGAGCTCATAAAAATGGGAAAAGGACCCACATGTACAAAAATATTTATAGCAGCTCTTTTTGTGGTGGCCAAGAACTGGAAATTGAAGGGATGCCCATCAACTGGGGAATGGCTGAACAAGTTGTGGTATATGAATGTAATGAAATACTATCATGCTATAAGAAATGATGAACATGTGGACTTCAGAAAAACCTGGAAAGATTTATATGAACTGATGCTGAGCTAAGTGAGCAGAACCAGAAGAATACTGCACACAGTAACAGACACAGTATGCAGTGACTGACTTTGATAGACTTAGCCCTTGTCAGCAATGCAAGGACCTGAAACAACTCCAAAGGACTCATGATGGAAAATACCATCCATATCCAGAGAAAGAACTATAGAGTCTCAATGCAGATCAACGCATACTATTTGCTCTCTTTTTAATTTTGTTTGTTTTGCTCTCTGTTTTATTTTGTTTTTTCTTTCTCATGGTTCCTCCTGTTCATTCTAATTCTTTTATACAACATAACTAATGTGAAAATATGTTTAATAAGAATGTATATGTAGAGCCTGTATCAGGTGGCATACCATCTTGTGAAGGGGAAGGGGAGGAAGGTGGAGAAAATTTTAAAAATTATGGAAGTGAATGTTGAGGACTAAAAATAAATAAATTAATATATATATTTTTAAGATGTGTCATATGGGTAAAGAACAATGATCTTGCCTTCATTTGGTTGCTTTTTTTCTTTATTCTCCATTCCCTTAATAAGCTAAGGAAGGGAACTGGGAATTTCTAACCCTAAATCAATTAGGTATATGGAACAGACAACTCTGATCTCCGTCTCAGATAGACTGTCACCTAAGGAAAGGCTTAACGATAGCCTGGGAGCATTCTTCCTGACTTTTGTTAGCTAGGTGTGTTCTGGCTATGACTAAAGAGCTATCAATTTACCTTTATCAGGGAGAGGCTTCTAAGTCACTACACCCTAGCAACTCAGATTCTTGGAAGGAGATCCTAAAGAAACAAAATACAAAAGTTGGTAGTAGGAAGAATTACCCAGCAGGGACTATGAGACAAGTGGATTTATTACCCAGTAGGTGAACAGCAGAGAAACATGATAGGGTGCACAGATGCAGATCTGGCAGAGAATGGCATCCATTAAGGATCTGGCCCAAGTAGGGCAACTTGATATCACCAGAAGACATTGGCAGCCATAAAACATCAAAGATATTAGTTACTCCTCCTCATATGTTCACTGCCTACGCACATTACCTTTACCTATGGCCCTCCATACATGTGCCCTGAACACACATTCCATATGTGTTTGCTATTCCATACATGTTTTCTGGCTATACATGGTCTCTGTATATGGGATCTTTTAAGCAAATACCCTGGTTACCCATTTTCCTTACAGGTTGATCCCTCATATATGGATAACCCCAAGCATTCCCAATGATGCTGTGTGTATTTATGGGACAGAATGATTTAGATTTAAGTGGAGAAATATTTTGTTGCTCCTTTACTAACTATATAATTTCATTAATGTCTTTTCTCTGAAATAATTTTGTCCTCTGGCTAACTAGAAAAAAATAGATATATCAGTGGGGGCTTATAAACTATGATATTGAATAGATATAGACCCATCTGGTACCTTAAACTTGGGGCAGTTATTCCTGTGGTTCCATGTATGAGAGAGGAATGGCCCAAGGACCACTAACATAGAACATTTAAACAAAGCCAGCAAACATTGTGTCCATGTTTGACATCATATACCACATTCTACATCCATAGTCCCTTCTATCACCAGTTCTCTGGCACTGAGATTGGTCATTGCAACTAAACAGTGTTCAACTGCCTTTTCAGTGTTGTTTTTGTTCACGTGATTGTGCTGATTGAGCTTACTTCTCCTTTGACTCTATTTTCTTTACTGGTCTTCAGTACCTATAGTCTCCCCAAATTTCTCTGAACTCTTCATATTCATTTGTTAAGCTGTCATTTCTCTTTTCTCCATGTGGGTGAGAACATTTTCCATTTTACTTAATATTGCTGCTCAAGTTCTTCTTCTTGAATAATTTTAGTTGTCATTCTCTGATAGGAGAATCAAGCTTTTTCTCATTGTCCATGTGTTCTCTCTACCTGCTCTTTTTTCTTCTTTATTAAATATTAAGTAGTCTTCCCCTAAGCTCCTCCTCCAGCACCACCTCATGGTGTAGAGGTAACCCTAGATTCTTAAAGGCTATGTCAGTAGAGTACAGGTTCTAACAGGTCCTGTCAAACTGGAATGACTTCAAGAACAGTACCAATGCTAAACTATGCCTGTCATCCAAGAATCAGCCTAGCTAAGTTTGGAAAGACCAAAAGACAGACTCACTGCAAAGTAATGAATGTTTTGGCCACAGCAGTTCTTGAAGGCTGTCTCCTAGGGCCAGAGGTCATGCTCTGCTTTGGTACAGAGAATACCCTCATGAAATATCTGTTTATTAGGATAGAGCATCAGGCCTAGAATCAGGAAGACTTGAGTTCAAGTCCAAAGTTGGCCATTTACTAGCTGTGTGACCCTGAGCAAGATACTTAACCCTATTTGCCTCAGTTTCCTCATCTATAAAATGAGCTGTAAATGGAAATGGCAAACCACTCCAGTATCTTTGTCAGGAAAACCCCAAATGGTGTCACAGAGAATTGGACACAACTGAAATGACTGAACAACAATAACCATAACAACAGCAACTACTACTACTACTACTACTACTACTACTACTACCACTACTACTACTACTACTACTACTACCACCTCTGTACTGGTGTGTTTCTATTCACTTCATCTTTCTGTCTTTCTTTACCTATATAGAGCAGGACTACTTGGTTTTGGTTGCTTGGTTTCAAGGATAGAATGGCAGATTGGGCAAAGCACATGTGCCATCTAGGGAGTTGTGAAGGATTCTCAGTCCCAAAAGTCAAACCAAGGTGGATGGAGCTCTCAATTCTCCACAATTGCCCCTGCTGTCTCATTGCACGCCTCAAGTCTTGTGGAGATGACATTCACTTCCTGGTTAGTCACCAGGACAATTTGAAGTCTGGACTCTGAAGAATCAGTAGGATAGTCACCAAAGGTTCTGTGGTTAAGGGGCAGACATCACCCACTGTTGATGCTAACCCACAGTTAATCAGATCATCCACTTGGCAAACCTCATAGCCAATGCTGCATCTTGATCTGGCTAGGTTCCCTTAGAGACTCTCTCTCTCTCTTTCTCTGTCTCTCTCTGTCTCTGTCTGTCTCTCTCTGTCTCTGTCTGTCTCTGTCTCTGTCTCTCTGTCTCTCTCTTTCTCTGTCTCTCTTTCTGTCTCTCTTTCTGTCTCTGTCTCTCTCCCCCTCTCTCACTCTGCAGTAGAACACAGAATGACTATAGATTATTATCTTTATGTGCCAAGTAACTCAATTCCTAGTCCTTCATTTCCTCTCTTTTCTTGTACTTAAAAGATCCAGGAAATTGGAAGGGAGAATCCTAACCTTACCTAACCTTAATCATTGAATGGGTGTTGCCTCAGTCAAACTAGGAAAGATCTAGGAAAGACCTTAGCTTAAAAAGGTCAAGGTCGATCTGATACTGAGAGAAAGGAGCAAACTCTTTCAAAACATTGGTTACAATTAAATTGCTTCCTAATACACTTTTCCCATTCTCTTGAAAGGTTTCAATGGTAATGCCTTTGTTGACTTTAGCAACCATTTTTCTGCTCTTTTCAGTACCTTCAAAGGGTGTAAGGTGTTTGAGTTTCAACTTTGCCATTGCTCACACTGGATGTTTGAAGATGGGCAAATCATTTCGAACCTTTCAGTGCCACAGACAGCTCTATTCTAAGTCAATAAGTCATAGAACGACTGCTAATCTGCATTGGTAGAGGGAATTTTTCCCTTGGGCGTTCCCTTTACCAATGAAATCAGAGTTTCTAGGGGGAAAAGTACACTTTCACTACCACTTGAGGGTTGGCATAGGTTCTTTAGGGGCTTGTTAAGGTGACACTAGATGATGCCTATTCCTCTGCTTATTGTCAGCAGGAGACATCTGTTGTGTATATATATATATATGCAACACTCTAAGACTATAAGTTTCAGAGAAGGTGCTGACATGTACCAGTAAAGAGAGTTCCTTGTACCAGTGATATCCCATGTCCAGGCCCCATCTCCATCCTTATCTCTGTGTGGGATGGCTCAGGTCCCTACATAAATCAATTACTCAGAGGCCTCTCAAAGTGATGACAGAAAAGAGATTTATTCGATTCTCGAGAATCTGGACAGTCCCACAGCAGTTCACCTGGAGTAGGAAAGCCGAAGACAAAAATCAGGACAGTGATTTATAAACCCTAACACAAGTCCCTCCTCCCCCCACTGACCATTATCCTCATTAGCTGAGGATATGGTCTTACATTCTAGACACGAAATCTAACCAATCCCTATGAAATGAAGACATCGAGGAATTACGCAAGTTTTGTCCAATCATTGAGACCCCAGTACACCACACAGTTTTATACCTTATATGGAACTATTCTATTCCAAAAACACTGCAGCCCCGAGCCTCCAGGCCCCACCTCACCCCTGGGAGAAAACCACAATCTGAGGAGTCTTCACCAAGTCTATCCCACTCAATCCCTCCTCTTATTTTATCAGCCTGAAGACTTCTCACGGATGTTTCAACCAAAGTTCTGTAACATAATCTCACACTGTCTATTAATCTCCTCATCCCAATCAGGATCATTCATGTCTCTTGTCTCCACAGGTGCCCAACCTTCCTTTTTTAATATCATCAGTCGAATGGCTCCTTCAGTCCTTTCTTCTACTCTAGCAAGTTTTAGTAAAGAATTTCTAACTATTTTAGTAGATAAATTGAGTTTCCCACAAACTCTTCCTTCTTCTGCAAGTAAATAATCTAAGATTAATCTATGTTGCAGTACTGCTTCCCTAGTTTGTGTGGCTTGATCAGCCAGTAAGTCCAAAGCCTTTGCTGTTTGATTGGTTATAATTTCAACTACTGCTTGAAGTCTGATTAGTCTGTTTAATAGATATATAGGGGTTCTATAACCCCAGCTTCCATCTTGAGCCCAAGTTGCAGGCCCATACTCTCTGATTATCCTCTCAGGAGGCCAAGTATTGCCCCACCCATTTGCATTTCCAGTCTGAGTGAGGGAGGTGTCGATGTTCCTCTTTCTTTTTGCTAGATCATCATATAGAGGAACCCCTAGATGCTGTTTCCCTGATTCAGGCAAGAAAAAGAATTTAGGTCTCACCAATCCAATGTAACAAACACCTCTCCAGTTTAGCGGAAGGTGAGTATAGGCTGTCTGTCCACATATCCAATAATGCCCTCTCAAAGCAGGATTTCCTCTAGAAACAGTCTTACTCTATAATCTACAGCCGGAAAGTACTTCACATCATCCGGGCCTAATGGTCCCCCTTTCATGATTTCTGACTTACACCTCCATAGTTGTTGTTTCTTCTTCCATGTACAATGTTGATAATTCTCCCCAGTTCTATTGATTACACTCCAGAAAGTATCAAACATCATCCTTTGTGTTCCATTCTCCCACTTCCATACCCATTCTTTATATTCTGTGTTATTCTTTGTACTATTCATATATATACAACTCCACAAATTGTCATGGTCGTGACCCCCCTTCACATGGTTTTCTGGGATCAGAGGGGTTGTAAAACTTATACCCACAACTTTCATGATATTCCCCTTTTGTTCTCTCTTCGTATGAAGAGGATGGGAAAAATGAATGGGTACAGGGAATCGCACTACCATCTGAACAGGTAATACTGTTCTGATCCCATCTATCTGCATACTGGGCACAATCAATACGAGCCAGGGTTTCTGGCCTTCGTGTGAATGTCCATTTACAATTACTTTCTCCCAACCATGTCTCTTGCAACTCAGGTCCTGTTTGGGTTAAACAATGTTCACCTGGAACTGATTCGGACAAAGACCATTGGTGTTTCTCTTGGCTTGTCCAGAATCTTGTTCCATCATGTACTACAGATCTATTACTTAAGATCCAGGCTGGACTCAGCGGTACTGCTACCCATGGCCATTGGCTTAACCGCTGAGGTCCCCCACAAATCCAACAGTCAGATACCTCAAAGGTGTCCGCAATGGTCTGAATTAGGGCCAGGAAACTATCTTCAAGAGGGGGGGTTGATAACTGGGGCCTGGTGTCCCAGGGTATTACATTTTGGTTGCATTGTTCCCACGGTTTGTCGAGTCCACACAGCCTTAATAAAAGAGTCCTGTTTAGATATTGTGGTAGTTGCCTCAGGACAATTGCTGAACAGAGAATCCTGTTAATAACAAACAATAGTAATCCTAGTATAGTTCCCCAAATAACAAAGCTTATAATGAATTTATACAGAGGCCTCATTGACTATCCCTGTTCACTTATACTTTAGACGGATCTTTAGTTCATTTGATGGGTCAGGATCTGCAGTCCACTCCTTCGGGGCATCCACGGGTCCTTTTACCCTGGTATGGTGAGTCCAACCTCGTTCCTGGGTTCTTATAGCTGTGTCTGAAGTCAGGAGAACCTGGTAGGGACCTTCCCAGCTTGGAGTCAACTTCTCCTCCTTCCATACCCGGATCAGGACCCAGTCGCCAGGGTTAAACTTGTGCACCACAAAACCTCACGGGGGAGTCTGAGCAATAAGTCCCTTAAGTCGTAATTCATGCAAATGTTTCATCAAAGCAAATACATATTCCCTTACAAATCTATCCTTGTTATCAACAATTGGATCCCAGTTTCCTTCCTGTATTCCCGGGTAGGGATGCCCATATAGAAGCTCATAAGGAGATAGGCCTACATCTCTGCGAGGTTTTGTTCTAATCCTTAAGAGAGCTAATGGTAAGCATTTAGTCCATGGTAATTGTGTTTCTAAGGCTAGTCTAGTTAGTTGTCTCTTAATTTCCTGATTCATTCTTTCTACTTTGCCTGAGGAAGGAGGATGCCAGGGAGTGTGAAACTCCCAAGTAATCTCCAGTGCTTTTATTAATGACTGCAAAACCTTGGCAGTAAAGTGAGTGCCTTGGTCCGAATCTATCCTCTCCACCATGCCATACCGTGGAATTATCTGTTCCAATAATATCTTACTAACTGAGGAGGCAGTAGCTCGTGATAAGGGAAAGGCTTCTACCCATGAGGTCAGGTGATCTACTATGACTAGCAGGTATTTGAGACTGCCCACTGATGGTAGTTCAGTGAAGTCCACCTGAATGCTTTGGAAGGGTCTGTATCCTGGGGGCCTGCCCCCTTTGGGGGGGTGGCGTTGAGCAGTCTTATTCATCCTTCGACAAATCAGACAACCCTCCACCAATTGTCTGGCCAGTGTGTATAAGCCCGGTGACACAAACTTGGTCAATACAGCATCACACAGGTTTTGGACATCCCAATGACTACCTTGATGTAGGTATTGCAAGACTCGTCTCATCCCTGCCTTGGTCAGTACCTCACGGCCATCCGGGAGAAACCAGCGCCCTCCTTCTGTCTCCTTGGCTCCCAAGTCTTGAGCCTTTTTCTTCTCTTCCTGAGTATAGGATGGGGAGGGGAGATTGGGAGGCAAAGTAGGAATTAATACCAACATTGCAGTCTGTCCAGGTTCCTTTTCCCTTACTATTTACCATTCCTCTTTCTTCCCAAATTTTTCCAAAAACATGTGCTACTCCCCAAACATACTTAGAGTCTGTATTCCCTTCTAATAATTTTAAAGCTTGATGCAAAGCATACAGTTCACAAGTTTGTGCTGACCAAGTCTTAGGTAAGCTAATAGCAATAATTATAAATGAAAGTAAACAACTTTAAAATTTTAAATGCAATAACCTTCCATAACTTTGTCTACTGGCTTCCCAATCATGCTAAACATTTTCTGAATTGGTATGGGGGAATAGATAGTTCAAGGTTCAACTTACCCATAATCCTCCCCTCCTCTTATTTTTCCTTTTTCCATACCTAAGTCCAATCAATAAATACCTCTTCACATTCTTTCCCTTATGAATCCTTCCCTTCATCTATCTTCCTTTTATATGAATATGGGAAGAAAGCAAAGTTGACTGACACATTAGCAAATTACAGGGGGGGCAGTCCCCTTGTCATAAGTACAGATACAGAGATTTAAATTAATGAACTGTCCATTTAGAGGTTCCATCTCATACAGCAGTCTGGGGAGAAATATCATCTTATGCAATTTTCTGATCTGGATGCTCCTTCAAACAGTCGTTAGCACAGCATCTCAGCATCTTCTTTTCTTTATCTTCTTGTAGAAATCCAGATGTCCACTCTCCTGCAAAACTGAACTTAATACCATCTTAGATTACCATTCCTATCACTCTTACAAAAATCAAAATTGAAACTTTGACGAATTGTCATTTTTTTAAAAAAAAAAAAGAAAATTCACATTAAAATGCAGCTTCTACATTTCACAGTAAGTCATTATTAATTTCCTCATTAGGAAGATGAGATTTCACTAAGGAGTCAACACCAGGCTCCAGTACTTACATAAATACAATAAATAATCATTTTTAACACAGTGCACATCACATCATAGAACAATTCCAACTTCTGATCATGTGATGCTTCTTTTAAAGCATTTACAATATAGTCTACAAACCATTTTTCATTTAGCATTAACCAACTAGGACAAAATAATAACTATGCATGCTAGCCTCACAAGCCCTTAACCTAATCATCTCCACACCATTACTAAGAATTAGAGGACCCTAACTTATTGTTGTTGTTCTAAAGTCCTAAACCTGTTAGCTCAATGTTAGACTTAACCTCAGATGTTCCCCTACCAACAATCTATTATTCAACAGATCTGGTATTATTACTTACAAAACTTCTGATTTTAGGAATTTGCCACTAAGAGTAGGGACATTGCAGAGAAACATCTCCCTTACTTCATGTCAGTTCCAGGCAGGAGTAGGTTGTCAACTGGCGTTCAGCCAGGCTTTAAGTCTGCCAGGTGTCAGTGGGGAAATTGAGTCAGGAAAATCCTACCTCAGCCCAGACTGAACAGTCGCTCTCCCGACCTTCCCATGAGATCACCTTTTTGCAGTTCATACCAGCATCTCACAGGCTTATTGGCATCATGGATCAGTGGCTCAGACCACCTCTCTTGCTATCCACACCTGGAGTTAGACTCAGAAGAACAGTCAGTTAATAGTCCCACAAAAATCTTAAAATAGCAAGCTCCAATAATCAGTTTCAGACATGACTAATTTCACATTGGCCAAGGAACATCTTTGAAGCAGGTCTAAGTAGCCTACATGCCTTTCTATACATGTTCTAGTTCCTGATTGAATAACAATCATAAGTCATTGCTCTAATAGATTTATATCTGTTTCCCAAACTACTTTATCCCTTTCTAACCCTGCTCAATCTAAAAGAATGAGCTACACATGTGATAAGTTCAAACACTAACTTGAATTTTTATGTTCATGTAATGAATTCAAATCAAAACAATCATTTAACTTTCAATGCCAAATATTACCAGAGGCTACCTACCTCTAAGAAAATTAGACTGAAATTCTTTCCCCAAACTGAAGATGCCTCTGATTTAGTCTCAGTAATTAATTCAGTTGATTGCTTTAATACTAATTGCTTTTACATCATTTTGTAACCTGTAAAGATCTCACTCCAAGTTGGGACCTTTGTCCATTACCCCAAAAAAGTTTTAGTCCCATTTGTCTAAAGGCCTTGAAAAACCTCACCTTGAAAACTCCTTGGTTTTTTTTTTCCCACGTGAACCGACTCTCCTAAGGTCCACTCTATCACTATACCCAAGTCTATTCTACTTCCCACTCTTAATTCTATCAGTCCAAATCTCCAGTTTACTGGCCACTCCCATCAAGACCATTCCTGGAGCTCCCAGACCACCTGGGGCCACCACCACCCCCCCCCCCTTTTTTTTTTGGTAAGGGATTCCTTTCCCTGAATCCTTCTGTAAATAAAATACAATTACAGTTCACTTTAAATCCCAATCTTGTTCTATGTAACAATGATACAATATCTATTTATTCCCATTAGATTTAGAAAGAATGTTCCCAGGGATTTTATTTACCTCTTAGATCTTAAATTTGCCCTAAAAAACCAATCACTGAAGATCATTTCTTATACATTTTCAAATTCTCACCAAAGCAAGTTCTATACACAATCTCCTCAGCTGCTGGGGCTGTACTTGTTACTAGCCTGAGGACTGCTTCTTTCCCCCACATATTCACACAGTGTACCAGCTTTAGGTTTTAGCATTAGAATTACAAATGGCAAACATAATTTTTTTATAAGTGGTAACAAATTTTTTAGCTCTGAACCTGAACAATAAATTTCAGATGACATCAATTGTATTTTCATATCCTATTAGAGAAACTAAATTCTTCCCACTTTTGTAACTTACAAATACGAATTGGATAGGTAGGCCTTTCAAAAACCCATACGAAGGATTTTACAAAGTATTTCTTAATACAGCAAATATTTTTACAATTTATCACAATCCCCTTGAAACTAATTGACAGAAATCACAAGACCTAAACCCACAGCCTTTTCACATTTGCCCATAAACTTTCTTTTACACAAAAATAACTTTAGAGTAAATGCTTGATTCATGGCAAAAACAATTTTAGCTAACATTTCCTTTTCAACAGCAGAAATAAACTTTTAACATAATACATGCTCAGATGAAACAGGCTTGAAAATCACACCTATATATATATACCCGTACATTTTAAAAGCATTCTCATTTTCTTAATAAGAATGCTACAACAAGAAAACTCTTACAAAAAAACAATTCATAACAACTCTTTTTAACCAATTCACAAATTAGCTTAACAATGCAATTTCTAATACAATATTTAGATGGATTACCTAAAAATTTAAACTTATTTAAGTTTACTTAAAACTTAAAAGAAGCCATTAACCTATTCAGCTCTTTTTATAACCAAATGTAAGTTTCAAATTATCAAATTTCTATTACATCTTTTTAAAACCCCAATCTATATGTAATAAATTACAAAGTTTAAAATCGTGTAACAGTTACATTAGATTAATGTTGCATCTAACAAATACCTATCCTTTTGTTAATGGAGCTAACATTTTTGGCAGAAATGCTGCTGGGTGTCTCTGCCCTCCTCTTATTTGTGCCATGATTCCCAAGGCCACCCCTTTCTGGCCCTCCCACTCTGCAAAGAAAAAGAAAAACCTAAACTTATTATCTTTTTACTTTAAATACATTGTCTGGCATCAAATATATTGATCTAATTAAACCTAAATCCAAAACTCTCAGCTCTAAGTTGCTTACTTGAGTTTTTTTTTACTTTCTAATCTTCTACTTACTTCCACCAAACTTTAATAAATTCTAACCTATCTGAAGCATTAAATTAAGAATGACACATTTCACCTATTCACAATTCCAAATACGACCAGAATGAATTCACTTAACTTTCTGTTATTTCCCATTACACTAAAATTTCTTCTTTGGGTGAGGCAGGAAATGGTTAATTGGTTGCTAGCATGCCTCTTAGGTCTGAGGGAAAAAGAATTTTTTTTTTTTCCTTTCTCTCCCTCCTTGTCCCTCCGCCCCTCTGAAACTAGTCTGGAGGGGTTGAAGAAAGGGAGTAACAGGAATTTCAAGGACAGTTCAGCTCAGCCTTTCTGCTCTTGCTGGCTGGCTGGCTGGCTAAATTTACAACCTTATCAGATAAAAACAGAGACATACAGACTTTCATTCACACAGAAATACCAACACAACATATACAGACAAAACATTTAACAGAATAGAATAGGACATATAGTTTTAAATTTTTGTCACACCCAGTCCTCGGAGGAACCATATTTGGGCCAGATTGTGCCTCCTCCTCCAATGTCTTTTCACCCCATATGAAACAACAGTACTTAATCATCTTCTTCTACATTCTTTTCTCTATAATTTTGGTAATTCATGCCAATTTTGTAATCGGTTTCCCAAGGGACTATTTACCGGTATTTCTTCCTGACTCCACTCCGAAGCTCTATTCTTGGACTGCTTTTGTCTCATTTTGGTCGAGGGTTGTCGCCAACACCTCCGAGTCTGAGACTCAACGAATTATGCTAGCTCGCTTGCTAGCTTCTCCTGCTGGCTCCTTTGGTCGAGGGTTGTCGCCAACACCTCCGAGTCTGAGACTCAGCAAATTATGCTAGCTCCCTTGCTAGCTTCTCTTGCCAGCTCTCAGGTGAGGGTCACCCGTCACCAGCAGTCACCCAGCAAACGTTTTTGGGGGGGCCCTTCACCCTGGGGTCCCGCAGTCCACTAATTTGGTTGGGAGTCATCACCTTCTATCCGAGTCTATCTAAGACTCAACGAATTGACCCCCAGACCCCCCCCCGCGCTTACCACTGGGTCGTATACGCGTACAAGTTGCCTGACTGCAAACTTCAACACCAACCAGTTGGCATTTTTACACACTTCACAGCTTCGGAGTCTTTGGAGTCCTTATCTCTATTCTTTTCTGTCTTCACTGAGTTCCTCTGCTTCAGGTCGTTACTTTGCAGAGAGGGAGGCCCGGCAGCTCCTTTCAAGGACAATGGGGAAATCTCCCCACGGGCGCCCAAGTCCTTGAACTGAGCTGTCAGCCGTCTCTCAGAAAGGTCACAGATCCCGGACGAGCCCCCAAACTGTGTGGGATGGCTCAGGTCCCTACATAAATCAATTACTCAGAGGCCTCTCAAAGTGATGACAGAAAAGAGATTTATTCGATTCTCGAGAATCTGGACAGTCCCACAGCAGTTCACCTGGAGTAGGAAAGCCGAAGACAAAAATCAGGACAGTGATTTATAAACCCTAACGCAAGTCCCTCCTCCCCCCACTGACCATTATCCTCATTAGCTGAGGATATGGTCTTACATTCTAGACACGAAATCTAACCAATCCCTTTGAAATGAAGACATCGAGGAATTATGCAAGTTTTGTCCAATCATTGAGACCCCAGTACACCACACAGTTTTATACCTTATATGGAACTATTCTATTCCAAAAACACTGCAGCCCCGAGCCTCCAGGCCCCACCTCACCCCTGGGAGAAAACCACAATCTGAGGAGTCTTCACCAAGTCTATCCCACTCATCTCTATATATGCATACCTGTCTATGTGTACACATATACATATACTTATATTAAAAGAAATGTGTACATATCATCTATGAAAATACCATTTCTATACTCAAATATTTTAATAATCTGTGATTTCATCAATTCACTTACTTCCAGTGACACTGATTGCAATCCATCCATGCCTGCCCATTCTGTGTAACTTGATTCCATCCCGTGTCCTCCCCAAAGTTCATTCAATATGTGAGAGGTCTTCCCTGATTTCTCCTTCATCATAGGCTACCAGTAGAGCACTGTGGAAGCAGCTAGGTTGTGCAGTGGATAGAGTGTCAGCCCTAGAGTCAGGAGGACCTGAGTTCAAATCCAGCCTCAGATACTTATTAATTGTATGACCCTTGGCAAGTCACTTAACCCTGTTTAACTCAGTTCCTCGTCTGTCAAATGAGCTGGAGAAGGAAATGGCAAACCACTCTGGTATCTCTGCCAAGAAAACCCCAAACGAGGTCTCAGAGAGTTGAACATGACTAATCAACTAAGCAACAATGACAACAAGAGCACTGTGGCTTGCTCTTGCCACATGACCAATCCATCTTCTCTTTCTTTCACACAGTTCTTTGATGACATCTTTATTCCTGTTCTCCTTTAGAGTTCCTCATTGGTCATATGTTGTAGCCTGTTCACATCCCACATTTACCTTTCCATTTCTCTCTGTAAACTTGTTTTGAGTCTTTCAGAGGCAGTGGTATTATATATCATGCAACCATATAGTAAAATGGTAAAATGTTGATATTGAAGAGATGGGGCTTTGTTTTTATGGGAAGCTTTAGGTCAATAAAAGAGCTCTGCAGTTTTCTGGAAACAATTCGTCTTATTCTCCTCCTATTCATTCTGGGCACAACTCTCTGTTCATCTGTATCCCAGATATACATACTGTTGGATAAATTCTAATCGGTGATTTTTATCTTGATGTTCTTTGGGATCTATAAAGATATTTCAAGGAGTTCATGAAATTAGACTGGAAAACATCGTATTTTTGTTTGTGTTTTTTGTGATCTTATTTTATTGTATTTTATCTAAGACACTTTAAAATATTGTTCTGAGGAATCATCGTTTTCACCAGACTCCCAAAATTCTCCGTGACACACAAAAAAGTTAATAAGTCTTGCTTCATGGAATGTTCAACCAAATGAATGTTGAAATCTGATCAACAGACATACTTTATCCACTTGGTCTTTTCTGTGTAGATGGAAATGCCAAACTCTTTTTAATAATTCTATTTCTCTTCTAAGAGACACTATAGCATTATAGGGTTTGATGCAAGCAGCATAATGTCATCCTCAAAAAAGAGCATTTGGAAGACCTCACCACCCATTAGGAATTTCTCTTCTGCTTGAACTCTGCACTGAATCTCTTGCCTCCGAGTGGAGAATGTCATTGGCAAACATAGATCTCCCTGTTTTATGTTCTGGTTGAGATTTATTATCATAGGGTAATGGAGAAGGATTATTTCTGTTGTGATATCTCCCAAGGAGTTTTGATATATGGATTGGAGGAACTTTGCCATAAAAGCACTTAGAAAGTAGTGCTTTGTCCTTTGTTCAATTGCGCTTTATTTTAAAACCTCTTCATAATCAACAAGCAATAAACACAATGAGATGTTGTAGTCCATATCTTTCAGTCAGTTTTGAAATGGTAGATACATAGTTCAAAATGAAGGTAAATAATTGTTTTTGTTTTGACTAGAACTCTGAGGGTCTTCTCCTCCCAAATGGATTTTTTTAAACTAGGTAATAGAAGTCATTCTTTGTCTCATTTTTACCTAACCTTAATCACTGAATGGGTGTTGCCTCAGTCAAACTGAGATCTAGGAAAGACCTTAGCTTAAAAAGGTCAAGGTCGATCTGATACTGAGAGAAAGGAGTAGAACCAGGAGAACTTTGTGCACAGCAACGACCACAGTGTGAGAGAGTTTTTTCTGATAGACTTGGATCTTCATAGTAATGCAAGGACATTAAAAAAAAAAAATTCCCAATGGTCTTCTAAGGCAAAATGCCTTCCACATTCAGAGAAAGAACTATGGAATTCAATCGCAGAATGTAGCAGATCATTTGTGTGTGTGTGTGTGTGTGTGTGTGTGTGTGTGTGTGTGTGTGTGTATTATGTTTTGGTCTGTTATATGATTACTCCCATTTATTTTAGTTCTTCTACACAGCATGACTATAATGAAAATGTATTCAATAGGAATGTATGTGTAGATCCTATATAGAATTGCATGCTGTCTTGGAGAGGGAGGGGTAGGTAGGGGAAAAAAATCCAAGTTTTATGGTAGTGATTGTTGTAGAGCATTAAAAATAAATAAAATGAATATATTTTTAAAAAAAGAAGGTCAAGGACCCCTATTGCATTGGGGTCATCTCCAATAGTCCTGATCTATATCTTGCCACTGGATCCAGATGGTTCTGGAGGAGAAAGTGAGGCTGGTGACTTTGCACAGCCCTCCTTCACTTAAATCCAATCTACTTGCATGTCATGGCATCACCTCCCTGATGTCATGGTCCTCTTCAAGAATGAAGGTCAAACAACAATCACAGAAATACAGAACGTAAGCTGGAAGAGACCTCAGTAGCCATCTAGCTCAACCAATTTAACAAAGGAATTCCAATGAAAACATATCTGGAAAAGGGCAGCTAGGTTAGAGCACTGGCCCTGGAGCCAGAGGACCTGAGTTCAAATCCAACTTCAGATACATATGTCCTGTGTGCTCCTAGATAAGTCACTTCATCCTGATTGCCTCAAAAAAAAAAAGAAAAAACCAAAAGAAAATATACGTGACAAGGAATTGTCCAACCTCCTTGAAGACCTCCCAGGAGAGGAATTCAGTAACTCTCCAGCAAACACACTCCATTTCTGGACTGCTGTAATCATTGGGAAGTTTCTCCTGACACAGGGAACTTCTCCTCACTGTTCCTCCTAGGTTTGTCCTCTGGGACCAGACAGAATGAGTCTAATCCTTCCTTCACACAAGATCCTTTAAATATTTGAAGGAGGCTGTCATATGCTCCCTGTGCATACAAGTCTTATCCTCTCCAGCTAAACATGCGCAATTTCTTCCATGGATCCTTACTTACATCACAAGCTCAAGGCCCCTTACCATCCTGGCTACCCTCAGCTGGAAACTGTCCAGCTTACCAATGTCCTTCTAAAGCACTGGTGCCCAGAATTGAACACAGTGCTACAGATGAAGCCTGATAAAGACAGAACACAGGAGGAAACTACCCCCCCGCCCCCCCCCCTCCTGCTTCTGAAAGCTCTACATCTTTACTGCAGCCCAAGATCAAATTAACTTTTTTTGGCTTCCTCATCGCACTATTGACTCATTGCAGTTTGCAGTTCACTAAATCATGTATACCTTTTTCAGAACAAATGCTATCTATCCAAGTCTCTCCCATTTTATACTTTTGAAGATTTGGGGGTTTTGGGGCCCCAAATGCAAGACTTTGCCTTCATTCTTACTGAATTGCATCTCATTATATTCAGCCCTGTACTCTAGCATGTCAAGATCCTTTCTTGTAACCTCTGTCAACCAGTGTGTTGCTGTCTCCCCCACTTTTGTGTCATCTGCAAACTGGATGCCTTTATTCAAGTGACTGATAAAAATGGTAAAAGAACATAGGGCATGGGGCACATAGGTGGCACAGTGGATAGAGCACCAGCCCTGGAGTCAGGAGGACCAGAGTTCAAATCTGATCTCAGACACTTATTAGTTGTGTGGTCCTGGGCAAGTCACAACCTCAGTTGCTTCCAAAAAAAGAAAGAAAAAAAATAGAAAAAATAAAGAACACAGGGCCAAGCTCTGATCACTGAAGACCTCATGCCATTGACATTGAACCATTAACAGCTATTTTTTCAGTCTGGTCTTCTAACCAGTTCTGAATCCATCTGATTGTGTAATCTCCTACTCCTTATCTCTCTATCTTCTCCACAAAAAAATAACCAGAGATAATTTGTCAAAAATTTTGCTAAAATTTAGTAAACTGTGTACCCAGAATTCTCTTCATCTTTTAGTTTAGTTATATTGTCAAAACAGGAAACAAAATTAGTCTGGTCGTCTTTTTCTTATTGAGACTGTACAATTTCTGTTTCCTTTTTTCAGATGGTTACCCATCATTTCTTTCCTTTTCAGAATTTCCCCAGAAATTGGAACCAAGCCCACTGGCCTAGAGTTCACAAACTCTATTCTCTTCACCCCCCTCCTTTTTTTTTTTTTAAAAACTGGGACATTTGCCCTTCTCTAATATTGCGGGACTTCTGTTTTCCCAGTTCCCATAATCAGTAATCATGTCTTCCAGTTCTTTCAGGACCCAAGGATAGTTCATCTCAAGCCAAGTGAAAACTGCTTTTTTCAAAATCTTGGGTACTTGTCAGACTACAAGCAGATTTCCTCTTCTTTATTATAAATTCTAGGGTAGCTAGGTGGTACAGCAGATAGAGTACCAGGCCTGGAGTCAGGAAGACTCATCTTCCTGAGTTCAGTTTTGAACTGAGATACTTACTAGCTGTGTGACCCTGGACAAGTCACCTAACCCTGTTTACCTCAGTTTCCTCATCTGTAAAATCAGCTGGAAAAGGAAATGGCAAACCACTCCAGGATCTTTTCCAAGAAAACCCCAAATGGAGACATGAAGAGTCAGACACAACTGAAGTGACTGAACAGCAAAAACATATGAATTCCAAGATGGTGTGGCCAGTTCTCCCCATGGCTCTCATCATTGCCACTCCAACAACTATTTACTCCCTGTTAGTGAAGTTTATATCCATAATAGAATTTTCCCTCATTGGTTACTCCATATTTTGAAGGATGAACTAAGACAAGTTAAGTAGTTATTATTAGCTGGCTCACCTCCTGATGGAGAGTGCTGAAGTACTCAGAGTACAGATCGGGACATTTTTTTTTTTGGACATGGCCAATGAGGGAATTTATTTTGCTTGACTATACATGTTTGTAATGGAGGTTCTATTTTATTTTTATTTTTTTGCTTTTGGGAATGGGAGGTGGAAGGAGGAAAAATGAGAAGACAGGAAGGCAAGTCTTTATTTAAAAATAAGATAAAATTTAATTTAAAAAAGGTTATCAACCACTTTGCTTTTGGCAAGGAAAGCTCTCCTGTAGGTATCTGGATAATCAAATTCTCCCATTACTACTGTATATAATATAGTGCTTCTGTGTCAGACTTGTAATCTGTTTTATAAGCTCATCTCTTTCCTCTTTCTGTCCAGCTGGTGTATGGTATACTTAAATGACAAAAATTACTTCTCCAACACATTTCCTCCCTGTAGTTCCAGGATTTCTTCACACAACTATAATTTCTCTAATGGCAGTTAGATGGTGGAAGGGAAAGGAAATAAGTATTTACATACATAATACCCACTGCATAGCAGGCAAATATCACATTTGATCTTCATGACAATCTTGAGAGGTATTATCCCCATTTTACAGCTGATGATAGAGCACTGGGCCTAGAGTGAGAAAGGTCTGAGTTCAAATCTAACCTCAGACACATATTAGCTGTATGAGCCTGAGCAAGTCACTTCACCCCTATTTGCCTCAGTTTTCTCGTCTCTAAAAATAGAGATAATAATAGTGCCTACATCTCAGGGATGTTATGAGGGTCAAATGAGACAATATTTGTAAAGTTATTTGCAAATTTTAAAGTACTATTTAAATGTTAGCTATTGGTATTATTAATTGGATTTTAATTACTATTATATACACTACTACCCTGCTTCCATTTTGTCACCTTGTTTGTTTTGAATAAGGTATCCCTATCTAGGGCCATACTTTTGTCATGGGCTTCATTCCACCAAGTCTTGGTAACTCCTAGGAGGTCACATTTGTCCCTTAGCTTTAGGATCTTTATCTTCTCATTTGTAAATTTGGGTATTGTTGTATAAACACTTGAGACCATGGATTTTACTAATGGCTCCTTCCCTGGATTTTGTCTCCTGTAAATATCTGAGTGTCTGAAATGATATTCTTCCTCCTCCCCTCCTTGGCTACTCTTTATACTGTCTAACTTTAGAAATATGAATTAGCAAGAGAGGAAAGAGGAAAATGATCCATCTGCACAAAAATATTTATAGCAGTATTTTTTTTTTGTTATAGTAAAGAAATGGAAACACAATGGGCATCCATTAATTGGAAAATGTCACCATCAGTAGTGCAGCAGTAGACTTGAAGGCAGGAAGACATAAGCCCAAATACTACCTTAGACACACACCAACTCTGTGATCCTGGGCAAGTCATTTAACTGCTCTCTGTCTCAGTTTCCTCAACTGTGAAATGTGCATCTACTTCACAGAGTTGTTGTGAGGATCAATTAAAATAATGTCTGTAAAGCACTTTGTAACCTTAGTGTACTATGTAAATGTTAGCTATTATTACTATTAATGTCTGAACAAATTATGGCATGTGAATGGATGTAGAAATACATGTAAGAAATGACAAAAGGATGAATTTAGAAAAATTTTAAAAGAAGAATTAGCACCCTTAGTCCAATGATACTTTCAGCGTGTCATGATGAGAACTTTTCACCACCAGAGTTGTTTCCTACTGCAGTAACATCCAGAGTCAATTTGAGTTCATAGGCTCATAGAGCTAGAGCTAGAAAGGACATTGGTTGGTTGGTTGTTGTCCTTCGTCCTCGAAGAGGACCAAAATGACATCACCATTGTAAAGTGAAATTTCAGGGTGTCCGACTGTGGCTGATCAGACCAATAAGAGCTTGGAATGCTCTACCACAGGTTGGGCACAGATAGTCTGTATGAATATTTGGGGTGGATATCCCAAATTTGATCATCCTGCATTTACTTTGTGCTGTCTCAATTCTGCTTTGCTCAAAGAGCACAGTACCTTTTCTTATGTGGGCATGCCATGCTGAGCGGTCCTGTGCCAGTGTCTCCCATGTTGCACAGTCAAATCCAAAGTTCTTGAGAGAGACCTTGAGAGTGTCCTTGTATCTTTTCTTCCGGCCACCATGCGATTGCCTGCCCCATGCAAGTCCTCCTTATCAATCACTTCATTCAACAACCTCGTTTTATGGAAGAAGAAACAAAAACCTAGAGAGTGAAGTGGTTTTCTCCATTTTCATGTACTTGCCAAACCAGGATTGGAATTCAGGCCTGCAGTCACTAAGGATCTTTCTACTGCACCACGCTGCCTACCTCTCAAGGATATTGTTTTGCAGGATTATTATCTGCCACTGTTTCTGGAGAACCCAAAATGTGGTTAGAATCCATTAGATTGTACGTGGCTTGAGGGCAGGGACCCTGTCTTGCCTCTTTTTGTATCCCTAGCACTTAGCACAATGCACGGCACATAACATATGCCTAATAAATGTTTATTAAATGAATGAATGGTTGCCTTGAGACAATTACCTACAACAATATGCCATTTCAAGCTTGTTTTCAGCTCATCCCTATCATTTCCTCAGCTTGTTAGACTGGATGATCTTCCAGATGCCTGCTTAATACCTCAGGTTTTGGCTTACAACAAATGTTTTACCAGCTAAAAAACAGGTCACTGTATAATTCTTTCAGTAGGCATCAGAGCAAGAAGCCTGGTCGACATTAGGATAAAGACAAAGGGCTAAGCCAAGGTGTGTCTAACCCATCCAAACAGCTGGTAAGTACCCTGTGGTGGTATTACTCGTAAAGCTGATGAATAGCTTTAACCAGGCTTGCTTTCCTTCTCTCCAGAAAAAAATAGAAAGAAAGAGAGAGAGAGAGAGAGAAAGGAAGGAAGGAAGGAAGGAAGGAAGGAAGGAAGGAAGGAAGGAAGGAAGGAAGGAAGGAAGGAAGGAAGGAAAGAAGGAAGGAAAGAAGGAAGAAAGAAAGGAAGAAAGAAAGATAGAAGGGAAGGAAGGAAGGAAGGGAGGGAAGAAAGGAAGAGAGGGAAGAAAGGAAGGAAGGAAGAAAGGAAGGAAGGAAGAAAGGAAGGAAGGAAGGAAAGAGAGATCTGGGATCTTCCTCTAGTCAGAGCCACTGGATACTACTCACCTTTTATGTTTCAGACAACTGAAGCTCTGTTTGAAAGCTGTGGTCCAGTTGAGTTTCCAAGTCAGGCAGAATATGGAACCCCAGGCAGTCTGTGCCCTGCTGTAACTGGCTAAATCCTGCTGAGCTAGGAGCTCCAGGTTTCTTCTAGGTATGCTGATCATGAGAACAGGGTGAGAATTCAGCAAAGGAGCCTTCAATCCAATTCAGTTCAATTCAACATTTATTATCTACTATGGGCAAAGCACACCGAGAAAGGCAGTGTAGAAAAGTGGATAGAAAGTCAGCCTTGGAGTCAGGAAGGCTTGGGTTCTATTCTCTAAAACTATAAGCTGTAGGAGAATAATTAGATTCTCCTACCACTGATCTGAATCAGTGAAAGCCATTACTAAACAAGAATTCCCTACCTCTCTGAAATCACAGGTCTAGGCCCAAATCAACCAATCAAAAATATACAGAACACTGTGCTGGGCATTAGAGAAGACAAAAAGATAACAGACAGTCATGCCACCTATAAGATGAAGGACTGGATGGATTTCTGATCCTCAATATTTTTTAAAAATTCTCCAAAATAATAATTATGCACAAAGAGGTCAAGTAATTATAGTGGTCTCTACTAGCTAAGATACCAAGAACCCTAACAAGGTAACAACCTAATTAATTAAGGCTAATCTGGGATCCCTAATATGGTCACTCAGTCCCTCTCCACCTCCAATAGCCCCCATGCTTTGGCAAGTCTACCGAATAGGACTCATAGGCTTGTGCTCTAGAATCTACTCAGTAATTCCCTTCTTGATTCCTCCGTCTTAGCCAGACCACCAGCTTGCCCTTACCCCTCCCTTCTGTGGCAATGGGGCAACAGAACTCAATTCTGTTGAGCAATATTGCAAGACAAAAGAAATTGAATCCACATGTAATGAAAATACAGCACCATGTGGATTCCCCAAGGAAGCATAGAACTGCAACAGGATGCTCCAAAATGGTTCACAAGAGAAATGAGACTCTTAAGAGAAGTTAGAAAGAAACAAATGCTCCTAGACAAAATTATCGTCTGTGCAGCAAAAATAATTAGCAGTCTAGAAAAACTTGAATACACAGTAGAGAATCTCCAGAGAATTGAGAACAACAGACCTGGAATTTGCAAATGCTACAAATCAAGGTTAGATGTATTGTTTTGTTGATTGTCTAGACTTAAGGTGTTAATAATGTATATTAAAACTTAAAATTATGTCTTGTATACATTTTTTTCCAGACATACAATTGGTGAATATTGATTTGCATACTCCCCCTAACAGTGAATTAATTTTTTTTTGTGGAACTAAACTGCAGATTGGTAGTGTACATTATATAAAAAAAAGAAAAGAGAGGTGGAAGACCTACGTGTGATATATCCTAATCAGGTCAATGATATGTAATGAAGTGAAAATAACTCCTGTGGTCTCTCAAGAAGAAAAGAAGCTTCTAGAAAGTGGGTAAGTAGCAAAAGGAGGGGCTGGATGGAAAGAAAGGAGGATATCTTTTTTTTTTTAAGTCACAAAGTTTATTCACTAATGCTCACATACTTTTCTCATTGGCAAGCATCTCAGATCACATTTAAAGATAATTTCCTCTTATTTTACAAACAACTGTAACAGGTTTATTTATCTCCTTGCTGACGTTGCTGCACAGTAGGAAGATCATTTTAAAAGTTTTGTATCATTATATAACACAGTGCTATATACACAATAGGCTCTTTTTTTAAAAATATATATTTATTTATTTTTAGAAAGGAGGAAATCTTAATTTAGTGGTAAGAGAGTGTCCCATAGAAGAGTACTTGCTAGGGAGAAGGAACAAGAGATTCTGTAATGGGACATGGGGACATTAAGTGTTTATATAATCTACAGGAATCTGTTGCGTACAGAGACCACTACCCAAGAGTGTGTTGTGCTTCCATGGACAGCATCTTGTCCAGAAGAGAAATAGGACCTGGGAGCAATTAACATCCAGAAGGGCTAGAGGACATGGACCTAGAGAGCAAATCTCATTGAAAATGGGGGGGGAGGAATAATCAAGGGGATGGCGAGGGTAGTAGTGGATTGTACAATCAGGGATAAAGGAAAACTTATACCCTGGGGCAATACTTCTATCCTTTCTATCTCCTGCAGAAATGAATATTTATGAATGAGGCACAAGAAAATTGGTGGGGGCTCATAAGCTATGGTTTTAAGTGGATGCAGATCCTTAGAGAGGGGGTCAGTAAGTAGTTCAGTTTGCCTGGGGCATATCATATCACAGGAGATGGGAGAGATAGACCTAGGAAAGGAAGGGGAGGTGTCAGATGGTGGGAAGTCATCAATGCTAGAGTAAGGATTTTGGAGTAGACAAGAGGGAACCATTACAGGGTTGGGTTATAAAGAGACCTGTACATAAGAGAGATTTATCTGGCCTTCTCCTGTGCCCAAATGAGCCATGTCTATGGGAGTAAGTCTATTTCCTGCATTATGAAGTTAGTCACTTTAGCCTTTTGTGCCTGCTCCCCCAACCCATCCTAAGAAGAGACTCAGTCTCCTGGGAACATAATGGGGTAGGAGTGTGAGTCAGAGCTGGCAGTCCTCACTGCACTGGATGGTTGGCATTCAGAACTAGACTAGCTCAGGAGGTAACTCAACTGAGGGAGGGCTGCTTGCCTTTAGTGATGTCAGTCCAGCCCTGCTCCCTCCTCCGTTGGCTCTGGTTCTCAGAGCTGTAACTAGCTCAGGGAAAATAACAACGATTAATATTTACACAGCACCAAAGCACTGTGCTAAACACTTTACAAGTATTGTCTCATTTGATCCTCACAACAACCCTGGGAGGTAGGTGCTACTGTTATCCCTATTTTATAGATGAGAAAACCAAGGCAGGCTGCAATCAAGTGACTTATCCATAGCTAGTAAGTCTTTGAGGTTGGATTTGAACGCAGGTCTTCCTGATTTCCAGGAAGTAACTTTTCCCCTGGGTGCTGATATCCAAATGGGGAATGGGGAAAGACCTGTGCTTCCTTCTCAGGCAGGCATATTTGGCCCTTGTAGGGACCATCTGACTTGAACTTTGCCTTGAGGATCTTGGGCACTGACCCCCACTGGGCTACCAGAGCTAGAACTCCATCACTACAGAGCCAGTTACCTGTCTCTTTCTCCCTCCTGTCAGTTCTTTTCTCCTAATAATACTTTGACTTTATATAGCTCTTAACTTTTCTCAAAGTGCCTTTGAACACAGTATCTCATTTGAGTTTGAGGCAACCAGAACAACTATTACTGTCTCCACTTTGCAGATAATGCAACGGAGGCTTAAAAAGGTTACGTGACCTACCAGAGGCCATATAGCTATTTCAGGGCAGAAAGGGTCCTTTTACTACATCATTGTTGCCTTCCCTTTCAATTCCCTTTAAATTCAATTCCACAATAATTTAATTCAACCAGCATTTATTAAGTTCCTACTCCATATGGAAGGCATTGCTGTTGCTCAGTCATTTTTCAGTCATGTCTGACTCTTCCTGACCCCATTTGGGATTTCTTGGAAAAGATACTAGAGTGGTTTGCCATTTCCTTCTCCAGCTCATTTTACAGATGAGGAAACTGAGGCAAACAGGATTAAGTGACTTGCCCATAGTCACACAGTTAGTAAGAGTCTGAGCCCAGATTTGAACTCAGGAAGATGTCTCCCTGTCTCCAGGTCCAGAGTTCTGCCTGGCTATGTCAGGCACTGGGGAAACAAAGAATTGAAATAGTCCCTGCCCTCAAAAAGCTTAAACTCTATTTGGTGGGAGGGTCTTCAGATAAGTAAATAAAAAATACACAAAATAATTTCAGGGGCAGAGATGGGGGTAGGGGAATGGAGCATAAGACAGTTGGAGTGGGGTTAGAAAAGGCCTCTCCTTGGACCTGGAATTTGAATTTGAACTGGATCTTGAAGAATCAGAGACTCCAAGGGGGGGAAAGTGAGGAGGAAGAGCATTCTAGACAATCCAGGCTTCTCTTTGCCAGCCTTCTTCTATGCTTTTCCTTATCGGTGTGCCCCTCTCCCACCCCCTTTGTATTGTGAACTCCTGGTAGTACAGTCTGAGTTTTCTTTTTGGGTTATTGACTAACTGGGTGCTCTGTTTTGCCTTGCAGCCTTTCTTCAAAGGAGCTGGCTTGGCTTGCTTTTTGGACTGCTGTGGTTAATAATCCAGCTTTTATTGAGATTTAAATATGAACAAGACAACCAAATAGGTGTTGTAATAATTAGCAGCTACACATGCGTAAGAGTGCTTTGTAATTTACTACAGCTGGGGGGGAGTGCAAGAATTATCATCTCCATCTTACAGATGATGAAACTGAGGTTCAGAGGAGTGAGGTGATTTAGGGTCAGGGGATGTAGAGCTGGTGGGAAACTTAGAAATCATCTATTCAAATCCTTTTATTTTACAGATGAGGAAACAGACACAGAACAGTGAAGGAATTTGTCTAAGGTCACACAATCCATTAGTGGCAAACTGGGATTTGAACTCAAGTCTTCCTATTCCAAATCTAGTCTTCTTGGCACTAAACAGTGGGTGCCCAGGTTCACATTGCTTAAAAGGTCAGAGTTGGGGCTCATGCTGAGGTCTTCTGAGTTCACATTTAGTACTCATGTACAAGGTATCCCAAAAGTCTTAGAGCTTGTTTTAATAGGTTAAAGCTGCCTGAAGACTTTTGAGACAGTCTGTATATACTACTACTTCTCCCACATAGCGCCCTAGATGAAGTGCAACCAACCATGACAATATTCTTAACATGGGAACACAATATACACTATTTCATGAAACTAGTAACTCTTTTTTTGAGTACCTGACATATGACCTATACTATGGAGTGGCACAAATACATTTAAGTTGCAATCTCTGAGTGTAAGAAGCTTGAAGGGGCAAGGCAAATGGTACAGAGGATAGAGCACGAGACTTGGAATCGGAATGACTCATTTTCATGAGTTCAAATCTGGCTTCAGATACTTACTAGCTGTGTGATCTTGGGCAAGTCACTAAACCCCATTTGCCTCAGTTCTCTTATCTGTAAAATGAGTGGGAGAAGGCAATGGCACTCTGCTCCAGCATCTTTGCCACGAAAACCCCAAATGGGATCATGAAAAATCAGATAGGACTAGGATGACTGAACAACAGTGGAGATGAAGGCCTCAAGGACCTTGGAATATGTTTCAAAAAATAGAATTAAGCATTAGCTAGCTGGGACTACTCTGTATTCCAAAGAGCCTGGTGCTTGGGGTGAAGAATCTAATTCTGAAGAAAAAATGCATATTTCAACCAATCAAGACATAAGGAAACAGATGGAATTCTTCTGGAAGGAAGAGTGTAAGAAACATTCTTTTTCTTCCACTGCGTATGCTAGGTTTTGTCTTTTCCTTTTTTGTCCAGAGGGAACTCCAGATGAGGAAACTCCCCTTGCCAATGCATTCCCATGACTATTCTGCTACTCGGAGTGTTTCCTGGGACCTGAAAAAGTGAGGCAACCTGATGAAAGTGACACAGCTCACAGCTAACACCACAGCTAAAATCAAACTTGAATGCAGCTCAGCCTGACCCTAAGGCTAGTTCTCTATCTAGAATGCCATGCTCTTTCTAAAAGAGCTATAGCCATAAGAAGTAAGTCAGAAAGAAAGACAGAAACAGATATACAGATTCAGAAATTGATAGGAAGGCAAAGAGGCAGGGATACAGAAAGACAGAGATAGAGAGACAGACAGAGAGAGATACACAACCCACTCATCCACCAATGAAGAAGGGACAGCATTCCATTTCAGGACACAGTTGAAGCCAGAAGCTGGAAATAGAGACGACACATCCACAGTGATGTGCCTAATGCAGCCATACCTGGTAACAGCAAACAGTGTCAATGAGGCAGGCAGAGTAATGCTAAGCAGCAGCCACAAAAAGCTAGCAAAAATTAAAGGCACCAGGTAGATATTATATAGGTGGCAGCTAAATGGTACAGTATTATGTGGATGACATCTTCCTGAGATCAAATCTGGCCTGAGACACTTTCTAGTTGGGCAAGTCACTTAACCCTGTTTGCGTCAGTTTTCTCATCTGTAAAATGAGCTGGAGAAGAAAATGGCAAACCATTCCAGTATCTCTGCCAAGAAAACCCCAAACCAGGTCATGAAGAGTCAGACACGACTGAAAAATGACTGAAAGAAATAATATAACATCAGAGAGAAGCAGGCCAAAGGGAGCATGTTGTGACATCACCAGTAGGCAGCAACATCCCTGAGATTTCAGGGACATGAGGTACTCTTTCACCTCATTTATCTAGACATGTTTCCCCTATGTGGGTGCCTCTCAACACATTCTCCATAATCTTCCCTACTGGTAATGTATAGATATGTGAGAAAGTGGGCCTCATTGCAGCAGCGGGAAGAAAGAAGGGAAATGTTTTATCGCTACTTTTCTTAGTGTACAGTGTCAATTGATTTTGCTTTGAATTGTGTCATCTGGCTGCCTAGGAAAGGTAAAAAAAAAATTGGTTGGGTTTCATTAGCTATAGTTTTGAGTACCTGTGAACCCACAGAGTACTTTAAGACTGGGGATCCACATATGAGCTGGGCAATGTCCCCAGGTACTGTACTTATGTAGGTACGAGTTTATTTATCCAGTAGAACATAAGCTCTTGGAGGTCCGGGGCTATTTCATTTTTGTCTCTGTATCCTGTACACAGTAGATGCTTCACAAATGTCCATTGAATTGAATTAAATTATCTAGTTAGCAGAATAAGCTATAGACATGGGAAAAGCTAAAAAGCAATTCAAGACAATATCACATCAATATCACAGAGGGAAGAGTTATAGAACTGCCTTCACAGTCAGGAAGACTTGGGTTCAGATTCTGACACTGATACACACTAGTTATGTGATCTTGGGACTTCAACTTGTTGGTGTACCCAGGCAGCTTTCTAAGACTCTAAATTGCAGAGAAGGTATTGATAGAGCGCTGGATCTGGAGTCAGGAAGGCTCATCTTCCTGAGTTCAAACCCTGGGCAAGTCATTTTACCCTGTTTGTCTCAGCTTCCTCATCTGTAAAATGAGTTAGAGAAGGAAATGGCAAACTATTCCAGTATTTTTGTTAAGAAAACCCCAAAATGGGGTCAGGAAGAGTCAGACAGGACTGAACAACCACTAAACTTATCAGCACTGAAAAGAGGAAGTTCCTTACTAGGATGTCCATGTACTAATGAAGTTACAAATCCAGTCTCTATATAGCTATATCCATATCTAAGTTTGTGTATGTGTATGTATATATGAAAGAGAGAACTGCTGGTAAATGTCTAACAACTGGATCTTTGGGGAAAATTGTACACATGACATACTTTAAAGTTTAATCTGCATTATTAACATTTTCTCCATCGCTTTCTTAACTGTAATCAACAAAACAATAGATTAAGCCCTGATTTACAGTATTTGCCTATTTCTGAGGTTTAAATGCTCATAATGAAAATTTAACAGTTGACTCCTGTACGAGTAACCTCTAGGACAATACTGTGTATGGAAATACATATATGTGTGTATATATAATTTCATTTGATCTTCACAACAACTCTGTAAAGTGTGTGTATGTTTATGGATATATGGACTCATGCGTGTATGTACATGTGTGTGCACACATGTATGTGTGTATAAACACATACAACATGGGTAGCCACACATGCATTTTCTTTTTTACTTGTTACCTCAACTTCTCTTGCACTCAAAATGTATAGCTTTGTTAAAGGTATTACAAAACTAAGAGAAGAGGGGAAAAGAAATTTTTGCTGTTAGACAATTTTCTAGCCCACCTAGTTTGCCTTAGTGATTCGAAGATAGGGTTATATCTCCTTCTTCTGACAGAAACTGGTATTGCAACATGAACAAATTGGGTTTCTATCTGAAAATGATGTGGAGCTCCTGGCTCCACCTGTTCCATCTATCAACAGTCTGACATCCCTTCTTCCTCGGGCTTGCACTAGCAGAGAAAGCTGACTTAGGAACCCTCTGTGCAAGTCAAGCTTTTAAAAGGATTAAAAGTCCTGTGAAGGGGCACTTTAATCAATCAAAAAGCTTTTAATGAGTTTAAATACTGTGCCAGGCACTATGAGGGGTGCAGAGGATCCACAGGTAAAAAACAAAGCAGTTCCTATCCTAAAGAAGCTTACATTCTACATGTAGGTGGAGATAACATGTGTGTTTGTTTATCCAGACCCACAACTACCAGGGCTGCTCTTCCCTTTTGCCCTCCCCCTGGAACCTTTCTCCCTGACCCCAGGTCATCCCAGAACTCATGGGTTGCTTGACTGTTCACAGAGTTTGGATGAGATAGAAGTCACCAGCTCTCTTCATTCAGGTGAAATGGAGAACCACCAAGCAGCTACTCTCTGCTTTGCCTCTATGATCTGAAGAATCTAACCCTGTCATTTGACTTATTGATGTAAACAAAGGATGGCTGGGCCCAGGGGTGTGCTGGTAAATGTCTGACAACTGACTCCAAAAAATGTACCCATGAAATACTTTTAAGTTTAATTAGCATTTAAAATTTTTTTCTCCATCACTTTTTCAAGTCCAGATATCTACAAAACAATAAATCAAGCTCTGATTTGTAGCATTTGATGATTTCCAGTTGAAAATTTAACAATCCCTGTTGGGAGGCCATAAAAGCTGGTTCCAGATCATCCCTGTCGGGGCCTTACCATCCACCCTGCCACTGAACCACTGGGATTTCTGGTCTTTCCATTTACCCTGTTATTAAAAACACTTCTATAGATTGTCTTCACCTAAAGAGCAGAGATTACCTTAATTTTTCTATTTGTATCTTCAGTGGGGATTTTTTTTGGGTGAGGGAGGGAGGCTTAGTGAGGCACTAGCATCTTTGGAGTTCAGGAAAATCTTCTTGTAAAAAGAGATATTGTGAGCTTAATCTGGAAAGAATCTGAGAATTCTAAGAATTTGAGGTGAAGGGGAATATATTCCAAGTAACAGTACAGGCAACAGCAAAGTGTAGGCAGTACAGTAGGTAGGCAGTTGGTTTGGAACTAGGAAAACCTGAGATCAATTTCTAATAACTACTTAGTAGCTGTGTGACCCTGGGCAATTCACAATTTCTCTGAACTTTCATTTTCCCATCTGTAAAGTGAGGATAATAATATCTACCTTATAAGTTTAACACTGCCCACCCTGGCCTCCCATTTCCTAAAGGCTAGGTATGTTACGTTTCACCCTCCCCCAAGCATCTCTGATACGCTTAAGGGTGATTGCTGAGTATCTAGCCTGACTCTTGCCTCAAAGGATGGTGTTTCCTCATATGTAGGGGGGTCCTCTAACCTCAGTTCCATTTAGCCACTAATAGTCATATTAGCTTTTACAAAACAATATTTACTTCAAAGGTATAACAACAAACACACAAACATCCTTCCCCAACATGTGGGAGGCATAGTCCTCTACCTTATATCACCTCAGTGTCTGAGGAGGGGAAGGGGATTCAGTTCATAGTTCATAGTTCATAGTTTAGCTCAGTTCTTACACTGCACAATCCTAAATTCTGCATCCAAAACCTTCCTCAAGCTCAAGTCGAAAGCATCCTGAATTCTAGAGGCTTCTCCACCAAGCTGACTGGCTGTAACCTCCTTCCTGGAATCCTGGCTCCACGGTCATCATGGCTCAAACTCATGGATCTGGTGAGGATCATCGATACAGGGGATCATCTGAAACTGAGAAAGACAAACAAAACAGAGCAGAAACAGGAATGCTCGAGGTCCGTTTCTCAGAACGAGGGTAAAAAGCATCACCCAATCCAAATTCAATTCACGTCCTTTAGATGCAACAGAAAAAAGGGTGCAGAGAAGAGACTGTTCCAATCTGGCAGTTTTAAAGACATAGCCTGCTCTTCAACCAGTCAAAAGAAACAACTCTCATCCATATGGTAGGAGAATGCTGGATGTTGGAGAATGCCTCCGTGTTAGGTGATCTGGGCATGCTCTAAATCTCATTCCACAGGGTTGTTGTGACGATCCGAGGAGAAACTATGCACTATACAGATCTAAAAGCACTATATAAATATTAGGTACATTATCATTCTAGGCATGGGGAAAAAGCCAGCGCAAAGCCATAGAGAAAAGAAACCACACACTGCTTATGAGAAACACTAAGAAGACCAGTCTGACTGGACCAAAGAGCACATGGAGGAGAGTAAGGGATGAGCAGGCTGGAAAGGGAGATTGGAGCAGGTTGTAAAGGGATCTAAATGCCAAATAGAGGAGTTAGTGTAACAGGAGCCAGTGGCCCAATTGGACTGCAGTGCCCTCTCTCCCTTTGGGGCTCAAGCTCGGGCTTATGCAGATAAGGTTCAGTGCTGGAGGAGCCTGGTCTCTAAAGGGAGGGGTCAGGCTCTTTTCTCATTCTCAGGCTCTTTAAGTCAGGGTGTATGGGGTGTGCAGGGGAAGCAGCACCTCTGCTGCGAGCCTTTGCAGGGCTCCTCATCCACCTTTGGTGTCCCCCATCACCCAGCTCTCACCTGAGCAGCAGTCACACCATCTCAGCAGAGGAGTTAAACCAGAGTGAGAGTAACCGACAAGTCTCAGACCCATCAGTGAGTTAGGGGGCTGTCTACCCCAAGCATGCAAAGACTCTGCTCTGTGAAATGGGAGGATGAGAATAATTTGTTCCAAAGGCCATGAAGGCAGCTTAAGCAGGCTCTGTGGAGTGCTCAGAGCTTGGACGGGCATTGAAGATGTCAAGGTCATCCACTGCACTGTGTGCCATCACCAAGCATCCTGGTGGTTATCTTGCCACTGAACTTCAATGACTGGAAGAGAGAGTAAGTCTGACGTTGTTCAACTCTGGCTCACTGAAATCCAATTCGCAAGTAAGTCAAGTAGTCATCCTTGTGATGTCTTTAGAAAAACAAACAAACAGACAAATGAAGGACAGCGAAGAACAACGATGATGTCTCTGAGTCCCTTCCCCAGGCCTTGGGGAAAATTGGGTAAACTGCTTAATCCAGGAATAGACTCACACCTAGGATCTCCCTAAAATGGATTATCAAAATAGATCAAGTAGAATGGTATTCAGTGCAAAAGCAGATGAGGTATGGAACACCTATTTATCTCCTAGCCCACAAAAAAAATACTTAAAACACAAAAAACTCATAAGCATTCTTTGAGACGGTCTTAAAACATGATATAGTAACTATTAAGAGGCAGTTGGTGGCAGAGCTGGGCCAGGAGTTGGGAAATCTTCCTGAGTTCAAATCGATGAACATTTACTAGCTGTGTGATCCTGAGCAAGTCACTTAACCTCTGTTCACCTCAGTTTCCTCAACTATTAAAAGGGGGATAATAATACACCTACCTTGCAGAGTTGTTGTGAAGCTCAAATGAGATAATATTTGTAAAAGCACCTGGCACACAGCAGGCACTATATGAAATGTTTTTTCTCTTCCTCCCTAATAACTCCTACAGCACTCTCCTAGGGGTTGGTACTTAAAAGGTTAAACCATGAAAGACTTTGTGAGTCTGCTAAATGATCACCTCACCTTCACCTCAGCTTTGTACCGAAAAAACAATTCCCTCACAGCCCATGGTTTCTGGCAAGTCAGGACACTCATGTCTCCTATTCTCCAAAAAGCATCATGGCAGCAGCAGAGAACACCTTGTGAAGTGTAGGCAGCACCACCTGAGGGAATCCAACTTGTTGAACTTCCATGACTGAAAACTTCCATCTCAGAATTTCTATTCAATCACCTGTGTTGGCCCGCCCCCCCCCCCCCAAAAAGACACAAAGTACTCAAGGGGCCAAAGTACAAGCTTAGGCTTGCCTAATCAGTTGTGGAGTTGTTTCAGTAGAGTCTGCCTCTTCCTGACCCCTTTTGAGGTTTTCTTGGCAAAGATACTAGAGTGGTTTGCCATTTCTTTCTCTAGCTCATTTTACCTATGAGGAAACTGAGGCAAGCAGGATTAAGTGACTTGCCCAAGGTCACACAGCTAGCAAGTGTCTGAGGTTGAATTTGAACTCAGGCCTTCCTGACTCCAGGCCCAGTGTTCTATCTACTATGTCACCTAGCTGCCCTAAACAGTGCATATGCTAAAAGAAGAAATTTCCAGCCTACTCCATTACAGGAAGTCAAAGAGAGCTATTTCTTTAAAAAAAAAATTATATTTATTTAATATTTTTCCCCAATTATATATAAAAACAATTTTTAACCTATGATTTTTAAAATTTTGAGTTCCAAATTCTCTCATTCCCCACCCCCTCCTGAGAAGGCAAGCAATTTGATATAGGTTATACATGTACAGTCATGCAAAATCTATTTCCATATTAGTCATGTTGTGAAAGAAAACAGAGCTTAAAAATGGAGTTTTAAAAAATATGGATTTGATGGTGTCCTAATAGAGTTGTCCCCAGCCCCCATAGTCTAACTTCATTACAGACCCATGTACCTACTGAGTGGGATAGGTTTAGTGAAGACTTCTCAGATTGTAATTCTTCTCCCAGGGGTGAGGTAAGACTGAGAGGCTCAAGGTTACTATATTTTTAGAACAGAATAATTCCATATAAGGATATAAAACTGTGTAGTACATTAGGGTCTCAATGATTGGATAAAGTTTACCTAATTCTTCAACGTCTTCATTTCAAAAGGGATTGGTTAGATTTTGTGTCTAGAATGTAAGATCATATTCTCAGCTAATGAGAATAATGGTCAGTGCGGGGGGGAGGGACTTGCGTTAGAGTCTATATAAATCACTGCCCTTTCTTTGTCTTCGGCTTTCCTACTCCAGGTGAACTGCTGTAGGATTGTCCAGATTCTCGAGAATCGAATAAATCTCTTTTCTGTCATCACTTTGAGAGGCCTCTGAGTAATTGATTTATGTAGGGACCTGAGCCATCCCACACACTACCTAGCCCCCTCACTCCAATGTCCTAACTTTTTCATATACACTGATCACTAGAACAACAGGTGTGTCCATGAACTCATAGTTCTCACAGAAACAGCAGGTGTAGGAACACAGTCATTGCCTCCACCTAGGCACTGCCCTCAGACCCATTCCTTATATTTCCCACAGAAACAGCAAGTGCGTCCATGCCCTCAGCCACAACCACATCTATCTAATCCAACACAGGACCACAATAGCTAGCCAATTGGAGGGCAGTATGACTAGAATATTTAACCACCACACCATAGATGGGACCCCTCCTCCTTTACCTAATCCCTTAACAAACTCCTCCTGCCTTTTTAATATTAATCATATTCCTATATTCTATGTAAATTTCCTGTTATGTAATTGTATCTTTACCCTATAAAAATCCTTGTTTTCTCTGAAGTTGCTAGTTCCTCTTAGAACTTAGCCTGATTCATGAGAGACCTCAATCTTAATAAATGCCTGTGTATTTGTCCTTCATTACCAAAGAAGACCATGCCATCAGAGAAATAATAACATGACTTGCACTTGACTTTGTTTTGAGTGAGGGAGGGTTGTGCAGGTCACTAACCTCACTTCTCCAGAGCCATCTGAATCCAGTGACCAGATATTCATCAGGATGACTGGAGATGACCCAGGATGAGGCAGTTGGGGTTAAGGGACTTGCCCAAGGTCACACAGCTAGTGAGATTTGAACTCAGGTCCTCCTGACTCCTGCACTGGTGCTCTACCCCCTGCACCACCTAGATGCCCCCTCAATAAATGCCTGTACTTGGATGAGCGGTGGCATGACTGAATTCTTTGAGACGGTTCCACCCCTATACATCACCCCAACAGTTTTTGGCATCCCTGCCGTATTATTCGATGACTAATTTTGATAGACTTGGCTCTTCTCAGAAATGCAAGGTTCTAAGACAACTCTAAAAGACTTGTAATGAAAAATGCTATCCACCTCCAGAGAAAGAATTCTGGAGTCTAAATGTAGACTGAAGCATTTCTTTTGCTTTCTTTCTATTTTGTTCTGTTTCTTCTTTCTTGTAGTTCCTTCCGTTGGTTTTAATTCTTCTTTGCAACATGGCTAATGCAAAAATATGTTTAATGTGAATGTATATATAGAGCCTATATCAGACTGCATGTCACCTTGAGGACGGGGAAGAGGGAAGGGGGAGGAGAGGAGGGGGAGGGAGAAAAATTTGAAATTCAAAAGTTTGTGGAACGGAATGCTGTACACTAAAAATAAATAAATATTTTTTTAAAAAATAAATAAAATTCTAAAAAAAGAAAAAAGGATGAGAGAGCTATTTCAAAGAAGAAGAAAAAAAACTGAAAAAGATATCTTTCCTTTTAAAGTCTCCTGATAAGATGGCTCTTCCTGTCCCAGTGGTCAGTCTTCTTTGAGGCTGAAGTCTATCCGCCAATTTTGCTTGCTCTTTAGCCAGGACCCAACACCCTTGTCCCATCCTCTACCTGGCACCAGCACATTCTCCAATGAGATCGCTACTACAAGAGGAGGTGGCATTTAAACCGAACTTTGCTTTCCTCCTCATTTCGAGGAAAAAGAGGCCTTTAGTCTAAGCTGCTTTGATTCCCACTTGATTCAAACCCAATTGAAAAGACCCAGGTTTACTCCCACTGCCTCCTCAGTGCATATGCCCACCTAGTGCTGGCTACTCTGTGCATGTATCCCTGACTCTTCATTGTTTTTCCTCCTTTGAAAGAGATACAGAGAGTTTATTTTCCAAAGAGGGGCAGTGGCCATCTGCTACTGATCTTTGGTGAGGGCAGAAGGCAGCAGCTTTTTAGGGGCTGAGTCTGGACACCAATTAGGGAAGATAGGCAGGTTCAAACCTCAGTTTACAGTTTAGTCATAATCTCCAGTACAGACAGCTTAGATAGAGTAGCAGATGCATATTAAAGCCAGTAAATGTGGGTTTAAGTCAGGGATGTGCTGGTAAAATTTTAACAACCAGCTCTCAGAAACAAAAAGTACTCACAACACCTTTTCAAGTTTAATCTGTAGAATTAACATTTTCCGTATCACTATTTAAGTCTAGAAAATCAAGAAAGCGATAAATAAAGCTTTATTTTGAGGTATAAATGTTCACATTGAAAATCTAAATTGCCCTGCACCCCGTCCCCCACCCCCTGAGAAAGTGAGACGTGATATCAGTTACATAATTGAAATCAGGCTAAACATATTTCCCCATTAGCCAGTCACCAAAAGAGTGAGAGAAATAAAGTGAAACAGATTATTCATCCATTTGCACTCAGACGCTACGCATTTTTCCCCTCAAGGTGAATAGTACTTTTCACTTTAAGTTCTATTTTTCCAAATAGTTTCAAATACTATTGGTATTACTTATTCATTGAATGTTTGGTAGAGTTCCACACCTCCCCCCGCCAAAATTTAACAATTGGATCTTGCCAGCTTGTATGAAGTATATGTCCCAGTCATGCTATTTAGGAACAGATAACTGTGAGCAAGTTACTTAATCTTTAGAGCCTCAGTTCCCTCATTGGAAAATGGAGATAATACCTAACATACTTACTTTGTGAGGTTCTTATGAGAATCAAATAAACTAAAGCTCTCAAAAACTCTCAAGTGCTATCCCAGCATAAGCCATTTTTACACATTAATAATTTGTACTTACATGGCAGGTGTAAAGTTTGTACAGTATTCTCTGGATAATTCAGAAAAAGTACTTATATCTACAGCACATGTGCATACAGTCTACAGAAGTCTTATATGAGACTTCCTATAGATATGTCTCTACAGTATTAGAGGATGCACAAAATTCTGAATATACCAAGTGCCTATAACAGAAGAACACAATAAAAACTGACATTTATACAGGACTTCTCACACATCATCTTATTTTCAGCCTGGCACACAATAAATGCTTAATAAGTACATTTTCATTCATTCCTCCCAACAATCCTATGAAGCAAGTACGACAGGTACTATTTCCATTCTACCTATGAGGAAACTGAGACTCAGTGAAGCTAATTGACTTGTCAGGGATCACACAACTAGAAAGAATAAGAACCAGTTTGGGGCTCAATTCCTGATTCTAAAACTAGCTCTATCCGTGAGTCAGACAGCAAACATTTAAGTACTTACTGTGTACTCGGCATTTTGCCGAGAGCAAAGGTTACACAGAAAGGTAAAAGTACCACCCCTGCCCTCAAAGGAACTCACATTCCAATAGGGGATGACATCTCATCCTCCTATCAATCATCATATCAATATTTATATGGTACTTACCACTTGCCAAGTGCTTTATAATCATCCCATTTGATCCTCATGACTATCTTGGGAAGCAGCTGTTATTGTTATTCCCGTTTTACAGATGAGAAAGCTGAGGCAAACAGAATTTAAGCGACTTGCCCCGGGTCACATAGCCAGTAAGTGTTTGAGGTTGAATTTGAAGTCGTCTCCCTAAATCCAGGTCCAGTGTACTATAAAATGATTAATTCATGGGACCTGAGTTCAAACCCCGGGTCTACTGCTCTTTCCTCTTTTGACCTTAGAAGGCATTTCACTTATGCAGGCCTTACTTTTTTCATATGTAAAAAGTTGGGATTGAACTAGATTAGGGGTGGGGAGCCTGTGGCCTCAAAGTCACAAGTTAGAAGAAGCCATACAACGACACTCTCCAGGTCTCTCTTAAGAACTTTGGGATTGATTATGTGACATGGGAGACACTGGCACAGGACCACTCAGCAAGGCGTGCCCACCTCAGAGGAGGTGCTGTGCTCTGTGAGCAAAGAAAAATTGAGATAGCTCAAAGGAAACGCAGGATGTACAAATTTAGGAAATCCCCCCAAAAAATGTTTACATGGACTATTTGTTCCTGATCTGTGGTAGAGCCTTCCCAGCTCATATTGGTCTGATCAGCCACAGTCAGATACACTGAAATTTCACTTTATAATGGTGATGTCATTTTGGTCCTCTTTGAGAATGAAGAACAACAACCAACCAATCCCTACCCCCTGGACTAAATAACCTCTAAGGTTCCTTCCAGCTCTAGACCTTTGATCCTGAGCTAGGGTCTGGTATACACCTATGTATTAAGAGATACAGCACTTCATCCCCTAACTGCCTTCCCAGCAAAGCTATTTATACTTCAGTTCCGAGGCCAAATGCGAAAGTCATGCTTTCTGCTTCTATCAGATGTATTTCCTGGGGGAAAATATTGACTGACCTTGGCTTCCTGTTGAGAAATACAAGATACATTATTGCTTGCTAAGAATGCAACTTAAAGCAGAAGATAAACGTATTTTGGGTTTTTTTCTCAATGATTTGAATTGAAAGTAGAAGTGTTACTAAACCTTAATTACTGAATGTGCTCATTTTTCTTCTAGGCTAGATTTCTGGGTCCTCTCTTTAACCTCTATTAAAACCAAACTCCTGTGCTTTTTTGGGGGTCTTCAGGTAACTGTGCCTTCTTTATTGTTTTTTTACTTAATTAAGGTCCTAAAATGCATTACTAGTGAGTTTTTCATTCTTTCTCCCTAATCTTTAACTTATCCCTCTCCCCTACCCTGAATGGCTCTTTTTAATACAAAAGAATAGTGAAGCAAATCAAACTGAGGTCATTTCTGAGAATGTATTTCTCCTTCTGGAACTCTAGGTCATCATCTCTCTGCCAAGAGGCTGAAGGCATGCTTCATCATCAGTCTTATAAATTTATGATTTGGCCGTGCATTTTTAAAAGGCTAAACCAAAGTTCTGGCAGCAACCACTAAGCTAGAAGCACTTTTAGCATAGGTTTCATGTCAGACTGTGTTTCTGTCACCTGAAGACCAGCCTTGGTGAGTGCAGAGAGACTCATAGAGCAAGCTCTACCCACCAGCTTGTGAACTGGGGGGCACCACAATAACTCATGAAGAGCATGGTTGGGATCTGCTTTGGTTACTGGAATGCCTGAATAGACAAAATCACCTATCACTTGAAGAAGCAAAGAGGTCTCTTAAAGTGATATATAAATACAGGCTGTATTTTTGTTGTGGCTAATGCAGTTATCTAAAGATAAACTCATCACAGGTACTTTATAGTGAACCTAGCGGAAACCCAAATTCCCAAGGCCGCTTTGACTCCTCTGTGAAATAGACCTGAATCAGTTCTCAGATTCTTTTGATTAGGTCAAGTAAAAGAGGAGCTATAAGACTGGTCAGCACAGTGGATAGAGAACTGAGCTTAGAGTCAGGAAGACCTAAGTTCAAATTTGGCTTCAGACACTTACTAGCTGTGTGATCCTAGGCAAGTCACAAATCACCCTATTTACCTCAGTTTCCTTAACTGTAAAATGAGCTGGAGAAGGTAATAGCAAGCCACTCTAGAATCCTTGCCAAGAAAACCTCAAATGGGGTCATGAAGAGTCAGACATGACTGAACAAAGAAAAGGGGGACCAGTAGGAATCATCATACCTAGCAGGGAGCTGAGATAATTTGCTGAAGAGTGTGACCTCTCACAGCATAGAAGAGGGTCAGCTATGGATTCAAGAGAATTCACTCTCAGGAGAAGAGCTGTGAAGAAAAGCAGGCCTGAATAATAATGATGAGTAGAGATGCTATACCCAGGAGAAAACAGCATGAGGATTCCAGGAGAAGAAAAAGAGATACAGAATCATAAAATTAGAGTTGGAAGGGATTGTAGAGGCCACTGAGCCCAACTCACTCATTTGGTTAATGAAGAAACAGAGAAATTAAAGTGACTCTCCAACAGTCACACAGCTATTATGAAAGGCAGAATTTTAATTCAGGTCTTTTTGAGTTTATGGAAGGAATGTTTTATTATTCTTGTTCCTATGAAGACACCTCAGTAAATGCATTTGAAAAGTTCTGCATTACCTCCCTTTTTATGTGGACATTCGTTTTATCAAACGGGACAGAAAAGGATGTTGCTGTAAGAAACAGATAAAATCAGCTTGAGGCAAAACATAGGTGGGTTTTTTTTGACCTGTTTTTTTTTTTTTTTTAAATTTTGAGTTCCAAATTCTTTCCCTCCCTCTACCTTCTCCCTTCCTCATTGAGAAGACAAGTAATAGGATGCCCATTATACATGTGAAATCATGCAAAATATATTTCTATATTAGCTATGTTGCAAAAATAACAACAAAAAATAAAGTGAAAAAATGTTTCAATTTGCACAAAAGAGTTCTCTGGATGTGAACAGTATTTTTCGTCATAAGTCTTTTGGAATAGTTGTGGATCACTGTATTGATAGGAGTAGCTAAGTCTTTCACAGTTATCATTACAACTTCATTTTGCATCAGCTTATATAAATCTTCTCAGGTTTTCCTGAAATAATTCCCTTTGTCATTTCTTGTAGTACAATAGTATACCATCACAATTATTTATCACAACTTGTTTAGCCATTCCTCAATTGATGGAGATATTCTCCATTTCTAATTCTTTGCCACCACAAAAAGAACTGATATAAAATTTTTAGTGGATATAAAGATCCTTTTCCCTTTTCTTTGATCTCTTTTGGATACAGACTTAGCAGTGGTATTGTTGAGTGAAGGGGTATATCTAGTTTTGTAGTCCTTTGGACATAGTCCAAAGTCAACCTAAATTAGAACATTTGGGGAGCTCTGAAAACCTTAGCGTTAAGACTACTATTAGCTAAAGGGTCTTACCCCTACTCCAGTGGCCCAAGAGTAGCAATAAAGCAGCTTTGTCTATCAGGAGAGCAAAGAGGTTCAGAAGAGAAACAGGTGATGTATGGTGCAACTTGGCCCCTAAAGAGACATAGACAAGTAAACCTGCATTTCAGCATCCTGAGATGCCCTGGGCACATGGGTTTCCCTAGGCATGTGCCACATTGCTAGGTTTCTATCAGTTTATGCCTACTCTCCTCCCATCCACCCAAGAACATTGTGAATTGGTGGGAGAATGTGACCTAGGTTTATGGATGGATGGTTATGTTTAAGTAATTCTTGCTTTTGCCTTCTGAGTAAATGTTACGTTACAGCTATGAGTGCTTTTGGCTTTTCAGGTAGTAAATGATTCATGATTAAGTGTTAATAGGGAGTATCAGAGTATACTGACTAAGGGAATCGAGATATTATTTTAAGCTAGGGCACAAGAATCAAAGGCTTTGCTGCTTATTTTACAATAGGGATTTTTTTCTTGCCCCTGGGTACTTTTCTGTTATGGGTGCCTTGGAAAGGATTTATCCTTTTTGAAGCATTTTATGCCTGGTAGAACATTACATTCCTTGAGAATATTCCTTCTTATGGGACCAATGAAGCAGCCGAAATGCATATTTAAGCCCACTTGACTGATTACCACTACTGGGATGCTGATGCATCATGTATTCACTCTATGCTCTGCCTTCTGGTGACACAACAAGGGACTTGCCCTCATTTTCTGCATTTTGCAGTCTTTGGCCTTGATGTGGTATATAAAACCTTCCCTTTATATAGCTTGAAGGGGTGCTGTGAAGAAATGTTTTGTCTGGCATAAGAGGCAAAAAGGCACTTTTCAAAAGTCTTGGCAAGAACAAAAGACTGATTTTTGATGATTTTATAAATGTCTTCTTAACTCTGTCTTACAAACTTATGCCTTTTTAGCTTGCAACAAGGTGTTGCTTGCATTTTTAAAACTGATGGTTGCTTTTATAAGCAATGATATGTTTACAAACCAAAGTGTTCATCCTACCATGTCAGTTTGTGTGTTCTGCCTAATAACAATATTTATAATGGAGCGTAAATAGCAATTGGTTGTGTTCTGGCCAGAAACTCTGAGGGTCTTCCCTTTTCAGATTGATTCTTTTATGAAGGCAAACTCGGCCATCTTTCGCCTCAATTCTTACCTAGACTTTTATTACTGAATGGGCATTGACTCAGACAAATTGAGACCTAGGAGAGACTATAGCTTAAAAAGGCCAAGTTCTCCCCACTGCATCCAGAGCCATCACCAGTCATCCTGACCTATGCCTTGCCACTGGACCCTGATGACTCTGGAGGACAGAGTGAGGTTGATAATTATGCATAGCTCTGTTTCACTTAAATCCAATTCACCTGCAAGTCAAGACATCACCCTGCCGATGGCATTGGTCCTCTGAGAACGCAGGATGCACAACAACAGTATTAATATTGCACTTACTATGTGTTAGGTACCAATAATTATCTCATTTGATCCATGCAACAATCTTGGATAATAGTTGATATTATTATCCCTGTTTAATAGGTGAGGAAACTAAGACAAATAAAGGTTATGTGATTTGCCCAGGTTTGGACAGCTAAGGCTGAATTTGAACTCAGATTTTCCTGATTGTAGGCATAGCATTCTAGCCACTGTATTTGGGTTTTAAAAAGAAGAATGTTACTAATGCATATTTGGTGGATATTTCTCAGGATTGTTCAAGAATAAAAAATAAACTTTGTGGTCCCATTATCTCCCCAAAGTGTAAGAAGCAGCCCTATAAGCACTCTCAAAAGGGATTTCTTACTTAGAAGTAATGTATACCTAGGAATTTGGATCTTCCTAAAAGGTCTAGTTCACTGGAAAAGCTCTAACCCCCCAAGGCAGTGAAGACTATCACTATTCTTTAAAATGTAGCACAGACTGATCCTTATCTAGTAGGGTGTCAGCCATTCTGCCAGGTTCAGTAAAGTACAGAGCTGTTCTAGGATCCTTGCAGAGGAATAAAAGGGGAAACAAGCACCAGTCACCTTATTTATTTACCTTATTTGCAAAGCACATCATACAAAATTCTAGGCTGGATGAATCAAAAGCCAGAATTAAACTTGCCCAGAGAAAAATCAACAATCTCAGATATGTAGACAATGTTACTCTGATGGCAGAAAGTAAAGAAGAATTAATGAGCTTCTTGATATGAGTGAAAGAAGGGATTGTAAAAGCTGGCTTGAAGCTTAACATAAAAAAAAATGCAATAACTAAAACCTTGGTAACTGGTCCCAAGACTTCCTGGCTGAGAAGAAGTGGAAACATTTTGAGATTTTATATTCTTGGGCTCAAAGATCACTGTAGACAGTGATTGCAGTCATGAAATTAAAAGACAATTTCTCCTTAGAAGGAAAGCTATGGCAAATCTGGATAGCATATTAAAAAGCAGAGAATGGTTTTTCCAGTAGCAGCATGTGATTGAGAGAATTGGACTACAAAGGAATGAATTACAAAAGAATTGACACTTTCAAATTATGGTGCTAGAGAAGACTTTTGAGAGTCCTTTGGACAGCAAGGATATCTAATCAGTCAATACTTAAAGAAACTAATTCAGACTATTCACTGGAGGGTCAAATACTGAAGCTGAAGCTTAAATAATCTGTCCACATAATGAGAAGATGGAACTCACTGGAAAAGACTCTGATGTTGGGAAAAATTGAAGGCAAAAAGAAAAGGAAATGAAAGAGGATGAGATGGATAGATAATGCCATTGAAATAACAAACTAATTTGGACAGACTTTGAGAGATAGTAGAGTAAAAAGACCTTGTGTGCTGGGTCCATGAGGTAGGTCATGAAGAGTTAGACAAGACTGAATGCCTGAATAACAATTGAAAAAACAAAAATGATAATGTGACTTCTTATCCTATAAGGTAAGGCAATAAGCATTTATTAAGTGTTTACTATGTGTCAGGCGTTATGCTAAAATACTTTACAAATATTATCTCATTTAATCCTAACAACTACCCTAGAGGATAGGTACTATTATTGTCCCCATTTTACAGGTAGACAGGTTAAACAACTTGCTCAGGGTCACAAAGACAATTAATATCTGAGGCCATATTTAAACTCAGGTCTTTCTGACTCCAGGCACTGCATTAAATTTATCCATTGTGCCACCTAACTTGTATCTATATTCTTACAAATCTAAATGCCTTCCTTGAGCATACTTTTTAGTTCCAGGTACAATAACATTTTCTAGCTATTGTCTTACCCTGTTTGGTTTCCTATATAACTTTTGCGAAGGCTCAATGGAGAAAAAAAAATAGATGAATAAACAACTTAAGCAAAAAAAAAAGGATTGTGTTGTATAAATGGGAAGCACGTCAGTGGGGGCTCAAGAGACACAGTTGTGCATTCAGATGTGTATTTCCCCCACACCAGGTTTGTCTCCAGCACTTTGAGAATGATTTGTAGCTATATGGGTGCCCTTTTAGGGAACTACCCCAGCCTGCTAAACTAGATACAGGTTGGGGTGTTGGTGGCGTTGGTAGCATGAATGAGCCAGTCCCAGCCCAGGAAAAAAGAAAATAAGAAGAGGGTAGGTGTGAATGAAAATTAGAGCCATATTTTCTATACTTGCCATGAAAACCCAAGTAAGAAACAAAAGGAAAAAAGATAAGGTGAAGGGATACATTCAGAAACAAAGACTTTGCATCAATAGTGCTGACAGTTACAGAAAGGTAAGGGAGCATGGGAGTAGAGCAAAACCATTGGCTTTTACGAGTCAACCCAGACAGGGTCAGGGTCTTCATTGGGCAAAATTATGAAATAGGCATATTTGTCTTTGATGGGCTCCTGGACCTCGATATTTCCTACTTCCCTCTAACTCCAGTCATCTCCTTGGAGTCTATCTTATATCCTGTTCCTTCCAGCCTATCACCTTTCTATACAGCACACAGAGGACAAATTGATATTCCTAAAGCATAGGTCTGGTGATTGTGGCTCCCCTGCCAAAGAAGCACTAGTGACTCCTGGTTGTCAACTAGGATAAAATCCAAACTTCTCTGTCTGGCATTTAATGCCCTTCACAATCTAATTCCAGATTCCCTTTCCTGACTTCCTACACATTACTCTATTTCATGCACTCTCCTATGCATTTTGACCTACTTGCTCCTTCTCAAACCTGACATTTCACCTCCTGACTTGCACAGATGAACTCTATCCCTGGACCATAGTCTCTTCATGTCTGTCTCTTAGAATACAGTCTCCTTCAAAATTCTTCTCAAATTTCCCATTTCTTCCTGAGGTCTTTTCTGATTTCCTCCCATTTCAGATGCCACTTCTTTATGCCCCTCCTAAATTACCTTATATTTATACTTTATGCCCTTTCTATCTACTCATATGTATACATGCTGTGGAATCCTCAATAGAATGTTGACTTCTTAAGGACAGGAGCTGATTTGGTTTTGTCTTTGTATCCCCAGCACCAAGATGGCATATAGCAGCTGTTTAATAAGCTCTTGTTGAATGATCTATTGTCAATGGCAAGTCACTTCACCCTGTTTGCCTCAGTTTCTTCATCTGTAAAGTGAGCTGGAGAAGGAAATGGCAAACCCCTCCAGTATCTCTACCAAGAAAACCCCAAATGGAGTACCAAAGAATAGAAAAGGAATGAAATGAACAACAAAGAATGGATAAGGGTTGTCACTCTTATGGTATTTGCATTTTAATAGGGCAGTCTTGACCATGGAAAAGTCTTATAGATCTGAAAGAATGAATCTCTTTTGGTAGAATTTCAGTCACAAGTGAGGAAAGCTTTCAGGAGGATCCCTTCCTTGCTCCTTTCTTCCTGCCTATAAGACAGATCCTGGTGATAAGAAGGAAAAGTCCAACTGCAAGGACCTGGTGAGGAAATGGAGTAGCCATGGATCACCTTGGCAAGGAATTTCAGAGTAAAAGGAAAATGAGAGAGAAGAAAAGCTAAATAGACTATATTTATATAGGGTTTTATCATTTCACAAAGTATTTCTCTCACAAAAATCCTGCGAGGTAGGCAAGTGAACAGTATTGACCCATTTTGCAGATGGGGCAATAAAAGTTCACAAAGATGGTGACAACTTGGGGAGGCTGGGAGTCACACAACTATTACAATTTGGATCCAGATCTTTTGACTCTAGCTCTATTTCTCTTTCTATTACATAATTCTTCAGGGACAAGATGGGTTAAAGGATCCTCAAGATAGAACTGGAAGATACCTTATAGGCCATCTAATTCAACTCCTTCATTTTAACAGTTAAGGAAAAAATTTGGGTTTAAAGAGATGAAGAATTTTGCACAAGGGTCACTCAGGAAGTAAGTATCCGAGGCAGGATTTGAATCCAGGCCCTCTGACTCCTAAACCAGTAAGACTAGACCACCACAGTTTTGGGGTTTTTTCCTAGTCAGGGGAGACCTGAACATGTAGGCAGAGGTGAAGGAATCAGTGGAGAGGGAGAGCATAGAATTTTAGACCCAGGAGGATCTTTAGAAATCTAGCCCAGAAGTTCTTAACCTTTTTGGAATCGTAGACTTCTTGAGCAGGCTGATGAAGCCTATGGATTTCTCAGAATGTTTTAAATGTATGAAATAAAACTTATAGAATTACAATTACATAATTTCCAATTATATGGAAATAGTCAAGATATTTTAAGAACCCCTGATCTAAAGCGGCCCCCTCATTTCCCATATGGGGCCTTGAGACATTCAAAGCCACAGCCCTGGTCGCACAGCAAGTTAGGAGCAGAAAGAACTAACCTCCAGGGTCCTGAGTTCTAACCCAACGCCCTTTCCACCTTGCTACCTTTCTCGATAACTGAAGATGCTTGGAGAGGGAGGGGCTCAGTGGGTGAGCTGAAGCCATCGGGAGGCAGGAAAGGACGGGGCAGATTCAGCGGATCAGCCTCCTAAAGCCTCCAGTCTCACTGAAGACTGAACCCTGGAAATCCGGGGCCCTTCCGCCTCCCCAGCGGGGCATCCAAGGCTGGAACTAGGACCCCTAACCTGCCCGAATTCGGTTAACAAAGGCAGGACTACAACTCCCGGCATGCCCTGAGCCCAGCCCTGCTGGGGCGAGGGTGGGTGGTGTCAGGCTCTGGCGTGAATAGGATGGAAGCCACCGGGCGGGCAGGATCTCTGCAATGAGAGGTGCCCGGTGTTTATCTGGGGGAGCGGGGGGCCAGCGGAGGCGCCGGCAGGAGATGCTGGACCATCCATCTCTCCTCTAGCCAGTCGCAGTCTGTGCGCGCTCCCCCTCCCCCTCCCCTCACCCCACCCCGAGCGAGGGCGGCAGCATCACTCCCGGCCGCCGCTGCTCCGCCCCGTCCCTGTCTGTTTTCCTCTCTCATTCTCCGTTGGCGGCGGCGGCGGCGGCAGCGCTGCAATGAATGATCCTCCACCCTGGGGAGAGCTGTAGGTGAGCGTCTCCGCACGCGGAAGGGACATGAAGGAGCCCGGACCCCAGCTGTCCAGGACCCCCGGCTCTCCCAGCCCACTGCCCTAGAGTGTCGGAGAGGAGGAGGAGACCAGGTCCCTGCTACCCACCCCCATCCTATTTTCCTCTTTCTTTATCTCATTGTTGCTGTTTACTGCCCAGCATGGGCCGGGCCCCGGGGGCTACCTCCTGGCACGCGATGCTGCTCCTGTCGCTGCTGCTGCTCCTGCCCCTGCCGGGTCATTCTGCCTAATCCTCCTCCCCAGCCCGGGGTGGTGCACGCCTGGAGGAGCAGGGAGCTTGGAGGCCAGGACTGCCGCAGCCAACGGCCGGGCGGGTGGGAGCGGCAGCCACCACCCCAGCTGGCATCCCTCCGTCACCTCGGGAAGCTGCATGCACGTTGAGGAGCAGCCCCGGTGGGCCGGGACTGCCCGCTGGATCCAGACTTAAGGGCAGGCAGACCACCCAGGCTGCTCCAGTGAGGGAGGTGGGGCGGGGGCGGGGGCGGGATAGGGACCTGGGCTGGGGGGAAAGGGAGTACTGTGAGCGGCAGAATGGCCAATAAAGCCAAGCCCAGCGAGGCCCTGAAGGTGGTGGCCCGGTGCCGCCCCCTGAGTAGGAAAGAAGAGGCAGCTGGCCATGAGCAGATTCTAGAGATGGACGTGAAACTGGGCCAGGTGACTCTCAGGAATCCTCGGGCAGCCCCAGGGGAACTGCCCAAGACTTTTACCTTTGACGCTGTGTATGATGCCAGCTCCAAGCAGGCTGACCTGTATGATGAGACGGTGCGCCCACTCATAGACTCCGTGTTGCAGGGCTTCAATGGCACTGTTCTTGCCTATGGCCAGACCGGCACCGGCAAGACCTATACCATGCAGGGCACCTGGGCTGAGCCGGAGCAGCGAGGGGTCATCCCCAGCGCCTTTGAGCACATCTTCACTCACATCTCCCGTTCTCAGAACCAGCAGTACCTGGTGCGGGCCTCTTACCTGGAGATCTACCAGGAGGAGATCCGGGACCTGCTCTCCAAGGAGCCGGGCAAGAGGCTGGAGCTGAAAGAGAACCCAGAGACTGGGGTCTACATCAAGGATCTCTCTTCCTTTGTCACCAAGAATGTCAAAGAAATAGAGCACGTGATGAATCTGGGCAACCAGGCCAGGGCTGTGGGCAGTACCCACATGAACGAGGTCAGCTCCCGTTCCCATGCCATATTTGTCATCACAGTGGAGTGCAGTGAGCAGGGTTCTGATGGCCAAGAACACATCCGGGTGGGCAAGCTCAATTTGGTAGACCTGGCTGGCAGTGAGAGGCAGGGCAAAGCAGGCACCAACACATCTGGAGGGGCAGCTACCCAGCCTTCAGGGGGAGGGAGTGGCACCGGAGAAAGGCCCAAAGAAGCATCAAAAATCAATCTCTCCCTTTCTGCTCTGGGTAATGTAATCTCAGCTCTGGTGGACGGCAGAAGCACCCACATCCCCTACCGGGACTCCAAGCTGACCCGCCTGCTTCAGGACTCTCTGGGGGGCAATGCCAAGACCATCATGGTGGCCACCCTGGGCCCAGCCTCACACAGCTACGATGAGAGCCTGTCCACCCTGCGCTTTGCCAACAGGGCCAAAAATATTAAGAACAAGCCTCGGGTGAACGAAGATCCCAAGGACACCCTCCTACGGGAGTTCCAGGAGGAGATTGCCCGCCTGAAGGCTCAGCTAGAGAAGCGGGGGCTGCTGGGTAAGCGCCGGAGAAGCAGTCGCAGAAAGAAGTCCGTGGCCATCGAGGGGTACCCAGAAGGTTCCGTAACTGAGGCCTGGGTTGCTGAAGAGGAAGATGATAACATCAATAACAACCGACCACCCCAGCCTACTCCAGAGGTCCCTCTGGAGAAGAATATGGAGAATTATCTGCAGGAACAGAAGGAAAGGCTGGAGGAGGAGAAGGCGGCTATACAGGATGACCACAGCCTGGTCAACGAGGAGAAGCAGAAATTGTTGGAGGAGAAAGAAAAGATGATTGAGGACCTGAGGCGAGAACAGCAGGCCACGGAGCTCCTGGCTACCAGATACAAGGTGAGATACTGGGAGGGGGGCACCCTTAGGTTCTCCTACGAGCTCCTCGGTGGCCGAAAGGGACCTCAGAGCTCAGCTATTCCAGGGCTTCTTAACCTTTCCCTGTAGCAGTCTGGTAAGACCTATGGACCCCCTTTTGAGAATAATGTTTGTTCCCTATATTCATAGTTGAAGGAAATGCTAAATTTCAGTTAGAGGTTAGTGAAAATAAAGATGTATTTTTCCCTCAACAAAGCTTACAGACCCCCTGAAATCTATCCAAGGACTTCAGGTTAAGAATTCCTGATCTGGTCCAACCATCTCATTTTACAGATAGAGAAATCGAGTTCCAGGGACCTAAAATGACCTGCCCAAGATGACATAGCTTGTTAGTGGCTGGCCCAACTCCCAGTTCTTTTGTCATTCAAGTGACATCCACTTATGGAAAACAGAAGTAAAAATTACTTCCTTTGGGACCAAAGGATAGTGCTTATCAGTAGAATAGGCTGGAAACCCCTCACTTCTTTCTCCTCCCTCTCTCCCTCCATCCCATGTACTGCTTACTTGGCAGATACTTCATTAATATACAGATGTTTCCTTACAGGCCCATAAGCTAATGCACAGCTACCCCCAAGGGTTAATCTGATTCTGCTGCCCATGAAGTCAAACATTTTGTTTTGTTTTTTTTAGACTTTATTCATTTATTTTTCCCAGGAAATAGGGGTTAAGTGATTTGCCCAGGGTCACACAGCTAGTTAAGTGTCAAATATCTGAGGATGGATTTGAACTCAAGTCCTCCTGACTCCAAGGCCTGTGCCCCTGAAGTCAGATGCTTTGGAAAGCTAGACAGGATCTTTGACTGACTTCTCTCTCCTATATCACCTGCAGTACCTCTCTTCGTTTCTATACAGCTCTGGACCTGATACCCTTTTCTTTCTGAGGAGTAAGCTTCCATGAGGGAAGAAGAATTCTTGAATGCTATGCTATAAGGGACCCATGAACTCTGGGCTGGAATTCCAGGGTACAGTGGTCTATGTCAGGGGAAAGAGGGTAAAAGATTTTCAGGTGATGATGACCTGAAATACAAACTGGCTGCCTGAATCCTAAATCTAGCCACAAAGATCTAGTGCCAAGCCCAGTAAGACTTGATCCCTATGCCCTAGGGAGGTCATGGGTCAGGATATCAGCCAAATGAGCAGTTCTCAGCAGGGTGTGTGAGCTTTAAGGTCGCGCAACAAGGATCAACAATGAATGGCACCAGCACTAGGTAACAACCACAGCAGGCCCCAGACAGGGTCAATAAAGAAAGGCAATGAGAAAATGAGAGGAAGAAAAGAAGAGCGAAGGAGGAGAAGTAAGGGGAGATGGTGATGTGCATCTGATGGGGAATAATAGATAGTGGGTCACCAAGAATTGGACAGCTCGTTGATGGAGGGGATAGTGCACTGGCCTTGAAGTTGGAATTATCTAAATTCAGACCCTGCCTTTGACACAGTAGCAGTGTGGATCTAGGCAAATCATTTAATCTCTCAGCCTGCGTTTCCTTATCTGTAAAATGGGGATAATAATAGTACCTCTATGGCAGGGTTGTGGTGAAGATCAAATAATATTTTAAAAATTCTTTATAAAACTTAAAGCGCTATATAAATGCTAGCTATTATCATTATTTGTTGTAGGTACTACATAGTGTGGCTAGTACCTTTGATTCCTCTGAGAGATGAAGGCAGGGGTGGGGCTGAGGGCCACCTTAGGAATCCAGAGGCCTTAAGTGCATTTGTTGTTTAAAAGGCATCATGATGACTGGATAGTCCCTGAATTGTTTTTGGTGTAGCAAGCTCTTGGTGAGGAATTTCCTCTATCAGTTCAGATTACCACCTCCCCTGTAATTTGTAGTCAAGAGAGGTACTTGGGATACTGAGGGGTTATGTTATTTGCTCATGGTGACGTAGCCAGCCAGTATGTATCTGAGATCAGATTTGAACCTGGGTCTTTCATTTCCACCTCTTATTGGGAGGCATCCTAGGACTGTGAGAATAAGGGGAGCCTGGGATGTTGAATGGAGCAGATCCTGCCCTGGTCAGACCACACCTAGAGTTTTGTGTTTGGTTCTGGTTTCTAGGGCTGCTGTTAACACCACACAACCACTCGAGAGGGGAAGAGGGAGCACGAAAGTGGGGAGGAAAGCTGACCCTAGCTGATGGTGACCAATTTAAATTGATTATTCTTGCTCACTTGGTTAGCTTTGTTGCTAAAGTACTGCAGATACTGTATGTATCCCCTAAAATAATCATGAGGCAAGGCCCTGGCTGCTCTCACCCTAATTGTGGCTCTGCTGAACACCATATTTTAGAATGGACATTGATAAAACAAAAGAATGTCTAGAAGAGGGAACCAGAATGGTGAAGGACCTTGGGAAGATTCCTTGAAGGATTTGGGGATGTTTTGCCTCCCAAAAGAAAAGACTCAAAGCAACACCATATTTACATATTTGAAAAGCCTGTTATGTGGAAGAGGTATATAATGTGTTCTTATTAGAGGTCATTCCCAGGAACAATGAGTGGAAGTTGCAGAGACAGATTTAAGTTGAATGTCTGACAAAACTTCCTGACACTTAGAGTTGGTCAAACATGAAATGGGCTCCCTCTGGAGGGAGTGATATTCCCCTCACTGGAGGTCTTGAGCAAGGGCTGAGTGACCATTCATCCCATGTGTTGTTAGTGGCAAGTTTTGTTCAGGCCTGGGTTGGACTAGATGGCCTCTGAAGTCCTCTCCAATCATAAGATTCTCTGACTGTGTGTTCCCAGACCCAAAGTTTGTCACTGTTAACAATTCCATAGTAGGAAACATCAGACATGAATAGGTCCCTTGATACCCTCACTGATGGTGGAGTGCGATTTTACTTCTTGGGGGTCTAGGTCTGGTGGACTCCTCGAACCATCATCCTCATCCTCATCTTTATCATTATCTTCATCATTATTATAACAAGATTTGGATTCTACTTTATTCTCATCCAGATGTAGTCCAGTGAGTAGTCTACAGTTACATCAAATCCCATGTACTCTTCAGCTGTTTAGAAGGAACCATTTGAAATAAACACAAAACTTAAAATAATTGAACATAAATGCATTAAAATGTACCCAGTTCCTTTTACAAATAATAGCCAGGGTGCCTTGTTTGTCTCTGCATCCCCTCCTGTGACATCTATTTCTGTATTTTTCCAGATTGTGCCTCGGTGGCTATTGTTATTTGCATAGTCATAGACATTGTGGCCATTGTTTTCCCCTCTTGCTTTCTTTGAGCTATTTCTTATTGTGCTTTATATACGTCTTCTTGTTCCTCCTGATAGCTTTTATATTTTATAATTCCTTAAGTGGTGTTCATCTTCCATTTTCATCTGGTGCCATAATTCGGTTGGCTTTTCTCCAGTTTTCTTTATTTGTTTTCTTTTTTATTATTATAAATAAGACTGTTGAACTGGAATTTTTGAACCAGAAGGGACCTTAGACATCATCCAGTCTAATCTCATTTTACAGGTGAGGAAAGGGAGGGAGACAGAGAGAGAGAAAGAGATTGAGAGAGAGAGAGACAGAGACAGAGACAGAAAGAGAGAGAGAGAGAGAGAGAGAGAGAGAGATTTTCCAGTGTTGTCCAGCTTGTTTGTAACAGAGCTGAGATTAGAATGTAGGTTTCCTTAAGCCTCATTCACTGTTCTAGTATCCTACCTTTCAGGGCACAAGGGAGGATGTAAGAAGGGTGGCAGTTACTTATTTTTAAATTTTTGGAGACTTGTTCCATCACTGTGGGCTTCTGGTTTTACATAGTTGAAAATAAAATAGGATAAAATGAAATGAAATAAAGCCAAATATGACACTGGGCTACCTATTCTTGCCTGTCCTGGCACACTTGGGAACTCAGGACAAGTTACCTTGTCAGTGAAAGGTGGAGAAGAAAGAAGTGTTTATGTTTATGTATTTTTATTAATTTTTTATTTTTATTTTATTGTATTCATATTTATACAAAGAACAGTTAGAGCTACCTGCTAGGTTGTTATGAGCAGTGGCCCTGGAGAATTCTATGCAGGGTACAATATACCTCTTACTATCAAAGAAAGGCAAGAGATTATCCATCTTCAGAATAGGAAGATTATATATATATAAGATATAAAAGGATTGGGAGGGGTGGGGCAGAAGGACTGAGACTGGGTTCTAACACAGAGATGCATCCAGAGCTGGGGACAAGTTGGGCCTGTGTACAAGCAGCATTCATCTCTACTTTATAGACCTCTGCCCCTTCCTTCCAACCTTGCAAAGGAAGTCTTTGTATTCCCAACAAATCGTGGTTATGTACCATTTCCAATGGTTATAAATGACTAGACCCTTTCCATATAGGGTCATGGAAAGCTGGGAAATTTGGAATAGAGTGGGGTATGGGGAAGAGGGTAAGAAGTTAAAGCCATGATTCTTGGAAACTTAGAACTGGAAGGAGCCTTAGGGATCATCATTTTAGAGGTGAAAAACCTAAAATTTGAAGAGATTGAATTGATCAAGCCCACACAACAATGACTTTACACGTATAATAGGTATCCTATTTGACTTTTTCATGTTTGGAGGAAGGGCAGGAAGGAGGAAGAGAATTAGAAACTGAAAATAAAAGAGTTTTTTTTTTAAAAAAAAAGATCATATGATGTTAGTGACTGAGCTAAGACTAAAGCACAGGGTACAATGGTGGGAGTGGGGGTGGGGTTAAGCCCTGAGTCAAGTTAGAAGATATGGGTTCAAATCCTAACGACTCTATCTCTGTGATCTTGGACAAGTCACTTCATTTATTTGGGTCTCAGTTTCCTCATCTGTAAAATGAGAGGGTTGGAGGAGATGTTCTCCAAAGTCCCATCTATGACCCTATAGCTATAGGGCTCCCATTGCCTTGTCTAGGACTGTTTCCATGGTATGGGGTCAGTTTTCTTCCCCTCCATTCTGTTGATTCACTGGGTGGCTTACAGTAAGAGCCTTCTCTTCTCTATGCTTCAGGTAATTGCTTAATGGAGAGAAGAGCTCTGACACTGCTCCCCAGGGATGGAGGTGACATCATTGTTATATCCAGGACTCTTAAATCTACAGCAAAGATAGAAGTGCCCAGGAAGTTTCAGGATGAGGATAATTCTATGCACTGTGTCTATGGTTCAAAACCTTATCCACCTCTTTTCACCCCCTCCAAACTACACAGAACCAAGAGTTGGAAGGCCTGGACATAGCCCTGTCACTAGTGACCTACAAGACCCAGCCAAATGAGAACTAGAATTAGTGTTAATAAACCTGGGTTCAAATCCTATCCACCACTTTCTACCTGTGTGTTGTTTTCGAGTCATTTCAGTCATGTCTGACTCTTCCTGACCCTATTTGGGATTTTCTTGGCAAAGATACTGGAGTGGTTTGCCATTTCTTTCTCCAGTTCATTTTACAGATGAAAAAACTGAGGCAAACAGGGTTAAGGGACTTGCCCTGGGTCACATAGCTAGTAAGTGTCTGAGGCCTGATTTGAACTCAGGAAGATGAATCTTCCTCACTCCGTTGTACCACCTCGCTGCCCTAACTATTTATGTGACCTTGGGGCAAAGCCCTTAGCCACTCTGAATCTTACTTTCACTGTCTCCAAGCTGAAGGAATCATATCAGATGACTTGGAAGGCCATTTTGCGGTATTGCATAACCAATTGTATGGCTTGGAGAGATCTGCAGAGAGCTGGAGTTGTGGAGAGGGAGGGATATGAACAAGGGAATGAGGACAGAGGTAATAATGATCTCAGTGTTGGAGCTACCTTGTTAACTTTGAAATACTATAAACAAACTAGACATTGTGGAGTTTGATGACTCCCCATGCAGTCTTCTTTCTTTCCTTCTTTGTATAGAGAATGCTCATGTTTGTTGACGTCTGTGAAGTTTATCATCATTATCATCATAATAAAAAGGAAAATTTTCAAAATACTAGACCTCCCTACTTCCCAGGGGTGTTATAAGGATCAGATAAGATGATAAATGTGATTGCACTTTGAAGAAAGTTAAAAGCATCTCTTGAATGGAAGGTATTATTATTAGTTGTAGTAATATCTTCACCATCTTGCCACTCAGGGCTCCAAGGATCCCTAGAATTATGGCTTTGGCCTATCAGGTATCACCCCATACCCTGTCTCAGTGCCCAATACCTATGTGTTTCTCAGGGTTCTGAGTCATTGCTGCAGGCCTCAGGGAAAGCTTAGGAGGATATGGGAGACCTAGAGCTTGGGTTTCCTTCTCAGAATTCGCTAAGCTTATCTTTTTGCTCCCCTCCCTCTTTTATCTTTTTTGTTTCCATTTCATCACAACATATTGGGGGGACAGTGGGTAAATGTGCTGGCTGTAAATTCAGAGGAGCTGAGTTCAAATCTTACCTCTGACATTTTCTGGTATGCAACTTGGACAAGTCACTTTATATCTCTGGAGCTCCATTTCCTTATCCATCAAATGAGGGAATTGGTCTAAATGACTTCTGGTGACCCTTCCAGACCTAGATCCATGGTCCTGCTAGCACCTAGGCTAACCCAATTCCTCTTCACTCTCTGGCTTCATAATTTACCCTTACTCTGCCTGGAGGCCTGGGATAGGATTGATCTAGCCAGATTCTCTTCATGTTTCCCATAGTGCTCATGGTGACATGTTTTTGTTTTTGTATCTGTCTGTAACCCTGGATTCATAGTTTTTCATTGTCCTTAATCATTGCCAACAAGTATTTATCAAATGTTCCTGGTGCTATAACTAGGGTGGATTGGGAGGCTCATGTAGACTATAAGAATTTCTTCCTTGCACCTTTATGTTAAAGGTGCTGGAGGATTGTTAAATTTTCTGTATGAGCATTTAAACCTCAGAAGTCAGCAAATCAGAGCTCATTTTTTTTATTTGCTTATTGTCTAGACTTAAGAAAATGATGGTAAAATATTAACAGTGCAGATTAAACTTGTCTTGTATACATTTTTTTGAAGAACCACTTGTTAAACATAACCAGTGCACCTTTGGTTAGAACTCAAATTGCTGATTGAAAGAAAGTGCAGCAAGATAAGAGAATGCAGCTCAATTGGGACTAGCTGCTCAGTCAGAGAGAGGAAAAGGACATGTTTGTGAGAGGAGAAGGCTGAAGATATGTAGGCCTTAGTGGAGGGATGAGACAAAGGCACAGGAGGCAGAAATCACAAGCGGGATTAGCTCCCCAAGGGGTCAGGTTGGGAAAAGAGTAGGGAATTCTGCATAGAGCCTCAGGCCTCCCACCACCATCAGAAGTGGGAGGAGATGGAGGATAGATCTTGAAGTAACCTAGGAAACCAAAGGAAAAATAAGATGAAACCAATGCCTCAGAGCCTAGGAGAGCTTCAAGAGAAGCGGGGTGGTAGATGATATTGACCTTTCTCTGTCCCTATTAATGGTTCCTCTTCCCAGGCTCAGTCCTTGTCCCTGTATCTTGAATCTCTTTTTACATTCTTATCCTTTAGATGGACCATTTCCAAAGTAGCTTCAGTCCTGACCTCTCTCCTGACAGCAGAGGAGTGTGGTGTAGTGGAAATAGTCCTGGATTTATAGTTAGAGAAATTTGATTCAATTCCTAGTCCAGTTTCTTATTACCTGGGGTGACCTTTGACTAATTATGTAACAGCTTTGCACCTCAGTTTCCTCATTTGTGAAATAAAGGGGTTGAACTAGATGGCCTTCAGCTCTACACATCTATTCTAGCACTAAATCAACAATACTCAGATTTCTAATTTCTTCTTGAGTTTCTAGGTGGTTCAGTGGATAGAGCACTGTGCCTGGAGTCAGGAAGACCAGAGTTCAAATGTAGCCTCAGATACTTACAGCTGTGTGACCCTGGGCAAGCTCTGTTTGCCTCAGTTTCCTCATCTGTAAAATGGGCATATTATAGCATCTATCTCCCAGGGTTGTAGTGAGGATCAAATGAGATAATAATTATAAGGTACTTAGCACAGTGCTTGGAACATAGTAACACTATAGAAATGTTAGTCATTATTATCATTATTACTGTCGTCTAAAATTGTGTTTCAGGTTGAACTCATCACCTTCCCCCAACAAAAAAAAAAAACCTGACTCACTTCCCAAACCCTCCTCTCCCTGTTTTCCTGTTTCTTTTGGTGATATCAGTTTTCCCTTTGTCATCTAGATTTAAAATGACTGAGTCATCTGTAATTCCTCCCTCTTCCTCCACATATGAATTAATCACCAGGTTCCTAACTCTCTTTTTGTCCCACTGCCATCACCCCAGTCTAGGACCTCACCTAACCTAGGCCACTGAATGGCCCTTGCTTGTTTGGGGGGGGGGGGAGCAGTGTTGTTGCTTACAATAGATTTTGTCGTTATTGTTGCTTAGTCATTTCAATCATGTCTGACTCTCTGTGACCCTATTTGGGGTTTTCTTGGCAAAGATACTAGTGTGGTTTGTCATTTGCTTCTTCAGCTCATTTTATAGATGAGGAAACTGAGGCAAACACGGTTAAGTGACTTGCCCAGGGTCACACAGCTAGTAAGTGTCTGAAACGGAATTGGAACTCAGGTTTCCCTGAGTCCATGCTTAGCACTCTATCCACTGTGCCACCTAATAGCCTCCTCCTACCTGAGGAGCCTCCAGCTTTGGCTCCCTCAAGTCCATCCTTCCTACAAGAAGGCACCAGACTAATCTTTCCAAAATACTGTTTTTATTTGGCTATTCCCCTGTTCAAAACCCTTCATTGCCAATTCAGATCAGTTCTACAGTACTGGTTAGAAGCAACTAGGAAGCTCATTGGTTAGAGTACTAGGCCAGGAATTAAGAAGACTTGAGTTTAAATACAACTGTAGACACTTCATAGCTGTGTGATCCTGGGCAAGTCACTTAATCTGTTTGCCTTAGTTTGAGGAACTGTAAAATAGGGATAATAACAGTACCTACTTCCAAGGGTTGTTGTAAGGATCAAATGAGATAATATTTATAAAGTACTTAATGCGGTACCTGGCATATGGTAGGCACTGTATACAAATGCTTATTCTCTTCATTTTCCTGGTTTTTGTTTAGTTAATTCAATTTAACAGACATTTATTAAGCACTTATTGTGGGCAGAGGACACCTAAGTATCTAGGTCTGAAGTGCTGGGCCTGAAGTCAAGAATATTCATCTTTCTGAATTCAAATCTGACCTCAGACACTTATTGGCTTTGTGATCCTAGGCAAATCACTTAACCCTGTTTGCCTCAGTTTCCTCATCTATAAAATGAGCTGGAGAAGGAAATGGAAAAAACTCCAGTGTCTTTGTCAAGAAAACCCCTAATGGGGTCACAAAGAGGCAGACATGACTGAAAAACAACAAATGAGGGGCAGAAACACTGTTTCAGGTGCTAAAGATGATTTAAAAAAAGAGATTTAACCAGAGGCATTTGGTCACTCATTTGTGGGAGTTGTAAAAGTGAATGTTAATGACCTTGAGGAGAGTGTGAATTACACAACCTTCAAATGAACAGCTGTTATGGAACTTTTCCAAATAGAACCAGGGTGTTTCACCTTGTTTGTGCTGTGGACCCTTTAGTGGTGTGGTAAAACCTATGGATCCCTTCTCAAAATAACTTTTAATATGTAACTAAAGGAAATACTAAATTCACTTAAAGGTTAGTGAAAAAAATTTAAAAAATTTTTCCCTTTCCAAGTTCCCAGGTCGCCTCCTTCCCTGAAATCTATTCACAGGGCTCTTTGGGGGCACACTCTGAGAAGCTACCACAAGACCAGAAATCATTAGGAAGTAGGGGATGGAGCATTGGCTCTGGAGTCAAGACATCTGATTCCTCTTTTTAATGTGAGCTTTGCCACTTACCTTTATCATCTAGAAAAAGTCATTTTTCTCTGGGCGTCTGCTGCCTCCTTTTCAAAATAAGAGGGTTTGGTTTGAATGGTTTAGAGGTCCTTTCCAGCTCTGGATAATAATTAAAGGGAATACTAAGTAATCCACAGTGTACGTGGATGATGGGCTTAATTCTGTTAGAACCAGGGGAAAGAGATTAGGAGTCATTATACATGGTATTGTTCCCTGAAGACATTAGTCCATTGTGCTAGGTTAGCTTAAAGGGCAAAAAGAAAAAAAAAGCTGAATGTTTTGGAAACCAAAATAGATTAAGATTTTCCTCTCCTTTCTGTGAACCTTGGAATCCAGCATTCTGTCTGCAGCTCTTCTTGTACACCCACCAAAAGACAAAATGAAAGCCAACTGAAACAATCCAGGGCAGGGACTGTTAACCTTCTCTTGTGTTAGGGACTCCTTTTACGATCTGGTAAATGTTTTAGATAACTGAAGGAAATGTTAAACTTCAGTTAGAGGTCAGTGAAAATAAACACAGTTTTCCCTCAACTAAGCTTTTGAATCCTTGATAAGGGGGAATCAATCAACTAATAAGCATTTATTAAACACCTACCAGAGAAGCAGTATGGTGGAGTGACTCACATGCTGGCCTTGGAGTCATGAACACAAGAGTTCAAATCCTGCCATGGACATTTATTAGCTGTTTGACCCAGGGCAAGTCATGTAACCTCTGTTTCCCTCAATTTTCTCATCTGTAAAATGGGGGGATAAGACCTGATGGCCTCAAAGGTCCCTTCTCTCTCTAAGACTATGATTTTGTAAATTCTATTTACCAATTCTGGGGAAAAAAGACAAAAATGAAACAGTCCTTGTTTTCAAGAAGCTCATATTATAATGGGGGAGACAACTTGTACCTATAAGGGCAAATACATAATATATAGAAACCAAATTCCTTGGAGAAGAAGCCACTAGCATCTAGGGCATGATGTAAACATAAAACTTAAAAAATAGACCCTTCCACTTACAGTTGAAAGTGAAAGTTGTGAGGGGTACAGTCAGTCAACCAGCATTGATTAAGAACCTGTTAGGTATCAGATATCATGCAAATGCTAGAGATACAAATATAAAAATAAGACAGTCTTTTCCCTCAAGAAGCTTTTATTTTGAAGTCAGTAGTATCATGATGGGCATGGGTAATATATAGCTGCTAATGCTTCCCCTTCCAAGATTACTGTATATCTATTTTGTGTATATTTTATATACACCTATAAAGGATAGCTTTTTACCTCTTACATCCATTAACAAGATGTTCTATGTCCCGATTCCTTTATCTGGTTGGAACACCTCTTTGAGTTACAGAATCAGTCATAATATGGACATCATATGTAAATATGATTGTTTGTAACCTGAAGGGTGAACCCCTTTAATTGGGTCAAGACTTCAGTTTGGGAGTTGAAGATTCCACTTTGATTCCACTCTGAGAGGGAAGCAACCTTGGTAAGGGGATTAGTAGGAGAGAGTTTCTCTTTCCTTCTACTCTCCTCAATCCATTGACCATGTTGTTAGAGAGAGTGGACTAGAGACTAGAAGCAGACAATATACCCATCTGGGAGCAGAGAAAGGTATATTGAGGGCAAACACTGATAAATATAGATCCAGAATGGTAGCTTCCTAAGGGGCAAGGAATTTCAAGGAGTGTGGTACCTTGTGGAAAGAATGGTGGCTACAGACTCTAGAAAGGCACAAAAACAAGTTATACCTAAGGGGAAGTTCATGAGGACTTCATAAAGGAAAAAAAGAACTCGAAATGCTAGGACTTACAAGGTGTTCTTTGCCACACTTGTTTCCTGTGTGTGTGATTCACTATCTTTGTACTTCAAGTTTAAGCCCCTTTCCCCAGGAAACATGTAAGGCAAGAGCATGCTCCAAGCTTGGGGGAAATGTTTTGTTCCAACTGTTGTTACTATACCATCTAAGTAAATACATTAGCTAAAAGTTAGTTGAAGCTACTATTTGATTGTCATTGAGAAATAGCCAGGTGGGGGCTCATGTGCAACAATACTAGAAACCTCAACACCTTCAAGTTACCCTGGAGCCCAGGGTAGAACTATTAAGCTACTCTCTGGGGACCTAGCCTACCAGTTTGAGTGGGAATTAGAAAAGCAGCTTCCAAAAGGGTGCTGTGCCTCTAGTTAGTGCTCTACCATGTTGTCTGCCCCATTAAACTGTAATGTCCTTGAGGTGAGGACTGTTTTGCTTTTGTCTTTATATCTCCAGTGCTTAGCACAATGCCTGGAAGATAGTAGACACTTACATACTTATTGATGACTGATTGATATCCTGGAGTGTTAGAGAGGAAACTTCTTACAGTTTAAAATTGTGATTTGAGGAATACCACCCATACCATTTTCAGTAAACTTATCAAATTCATTATTCATAAGGTGCAGCCTCGCATAATGGAAGGAGTATTAGATTTGGATCTAATTATTAGGTCAAAATATGGATCAAACTTAGGTTTGAGTCCTAGCTGTAAACCCTAATAACTTCAGGGCAGTGGTCAAGTCACTTCGCCTTCTTTGAGCCTTAGTTTTGTAATCTGCAAAATGGGGAGAGTAAATATCCTCATAGTAAATTATTTACTAAGATAGGAAATTCTATACTAATGAATATTAATTCAGGGTAACAGAAATAAGAAAGAACAGAATTCAGAATGGAGGGGAAGGAAGTATAGAGAGGTTTTAAGAAGTCAGGCTTTTAGGAGTAAAAGTGTTATGGAGGGTCCTGAGAGACCATTAAGACTACATGTTTTCAACGTGTGGTTTTTGGACCCTTGAAGCTGAAAACTATTTTTATAATATAATTAATAATAATAATGTTATTTTCCAAAATGTACCTCCCTTTTCTAACTACATATCTGTGTGAGACTTCTTATATCCTTCTCTCTTCCTATCTTTCTCTTCATATCTTTCAACCAAACAACATCACAACAGATTGAAAGTAGAAACAGATATGAGAATCCAGCCATCTTCTATTAAGCCAGATATTAAAGAAATTTGCAGAAGTGCATAAAATAATGCCTCTCTTCTCACAATTTTTTTTGTTTTGGAAAATATAGTAATTTTCCATAAAAATGTGTGATTTATGTTAATTTAATGAGTTTATTATTGATATTTTATATGAATCAATACTGATATATAATATATCACATACAATTATATATTATTTATATATAAAATATAAACCAACTAAATAATTTCATCAATATGGTAAGTATCCATACTTATAACCTATATAAACAAAAGCTCTTTAGAGGGCTCCTCAATAATTTTTAAGAGTTTGAAAAATTGTCAGACCAAAAAGAGAACTGCTGACCAACCATCTCATTTTATGGATGATGAGCCCTTGAGGCCCAGATGGCTTGAATCTGAACTTAGGTCCCCTGATTCCAAATACAAGAAAACCTCCCAGGTTCATTTTGTTAGGAGGACCCTAAAGATTCTTTATTCTATTTCTCTTATTAGTTCCTGTGTTTCTGTCCTCAGCCTAAGGTAGTACTCTCCATAAATCCTCCTAATTACTGAGATAAACAAGCTTCTTCTCTCTGTTTCTTCTAATTGGCAGACTCAGTTCAGACAGCATGGCATCCCAGGTCTGCTTCTTCTAAGCTTCTGTTTCTTCTCTGGCTCCAGCTTTCATAGAAGACTCTGGCAGTCTCTTATTTCTTACTTCCTTGAGAGTTTACCCATCCATTGAATCCAACCCAAACCAACCCAATCAAACAAGCATTTATTAGGAGCCTGTTCTATGCCAGGTAGTCTGCTAAGCACTGAGGATATAATGACCAAAGTGATGCGGTCCCTACCTTTAAAGAACTTACATTCTTCTTATTGTTCAGTCATTTTTTCAATTGTGTCTGACTTTTCATGACCCCATTTGGGGTTTCCTTGGCAAAGAATGGTTTGCCATTTTTTTATCTAGCTAATTTATAGATGAGGAAACTGAAGCAAACTGGATTAAGTGACTTGCCCAGGGTGACACAGCTAGTAAATGCCTGAGGCCAGATTTGAACTCAGGAAGGTGTCTCCAGACTCTGTGCCACCTAACTGCCCTTATATTCTTCTAGTAGAACATATATCCCCATTTCTTCTACTCATTGTCTTCTTATCTTTATACACACTTACTATTTTTTCTTTTTCTTTTTTTTAAAATTAATCTCTTTCTTTTAAATTTTCAACAAACACTTCCATAAGTTTTTAATTTTCTCTCCCTCCCTCCCCAAGACAGCATGCAGTTCTATATGGGTTCTACACATACATTCTTATTAAACACATTTTCACATTAGTCATGTTACATAAAAGAATTAAAACGAATGAGAGAAACCATGAGAAAAACCAAAACAAACATAACACAAGAGAAAACAGTCTGCTTCATTCTGCATTCTGATTCCATAGTTCTTTCTCTGGATGTGGATGGCATTTTGCATCAAGGGTATTTTGAGAATGTTTTAGATCCTTGCATTGTTGTGACAGGCTAAGTCTATCAGAAACAGTCCTCTCACTCTGTGGCTGTTATTGTGTATAACATTCTCTTGGTTCTGCTCATTTCACTCAGCATCTGTTCACGTAAGTCTTTCCAGGTTTTTCTGAAGTTCAACTGTTCATCACTTCTTATAGTACAATAGTATTCCATTACATTCATATACTACAACTTGTTCCACCATTCCCCTAACTGATGGGCATTCCCTCGATTTTCAGTTCTTGGCCACCACAAAAAGAGCTGCTATAAATATTTTTGTGCATGTGGGACCTTTCTCCATTTTTATGATCTCTTTGTGATACAGCTGTAGAAGTTGTATTGCTGGGTCAAAGGGTATGCACATTTTTATAGCCCTTTGGACATAGTTTCAAATTGCTCTTCAGAATGGTTGGATCACCTCATAGCTCCACCAACAATGAATTGATATTCCAGCTCTCACACATCTTCTCCAACATTTATCATCTTGCTGATTTGGCATGTTAGCCAATCTGATAGGTGTGATGTGGTACCTCAGAGTTGTTTTGATTTGCATTTTCTTAATCAATAGTGATTTAGATGAGATTTGAACCTAGGCCTTCTGGCTCTAGAGATAGCACTTTTTCCAGTGGACCACATTGTGGTCTAATGTTTTTGGACCCTCCTGGCTTAGAGTGAATGTCAGTAGTAACAGTTTTTCTTTGAAACAACAACAACCCTGAGGTTCCTGCCCCTCCCAGCGTGATTTATTTACTTTTTTTTTCTACTTAAAGGAGCCATCCCCTGACTACTTTTCAAAGAGACCTATTCACTGAATGGGCATTACTTCACTTTAAGTGAGTACCTGAAAAGGTCTTAGCCTAAAAGGCCAAGGTCTCCCCCTGCATCCTGGGCCATCTGCAGTCATCCTGATGAATATCTGGTCACTGAATCCAGATGGCTCAGGAGGAGAAAGTGAGGCTGGTACCCTTGCACAGGCCTCCCTCACTCAAACGAAGTCAGTTGCAAGTCATGTCATCATTTCTGTGATGTCATGATTCTCTTCGAGAATGAAGGATGAACACAACTTAGCAAAGTGCCTGGCACATAGTAGGTACTTAATAAATGTGTATTAATTGATCGATTATATTTAAGCAGTCAATTTTACAACAATCTATTCAGGATTCAGCATCAAGTTCTTTACTTGTAAAATGGGAGTGAAAATTGCATCAACCTCCCAGAGTTTTTGTGAGAATCAAATGAGATAATGGATGAAAAGTGCTTTGTAAATCTTAAAGGAAGTTATATAAATGTGAACTGCTAATATTGTTTCTGTCACCACTACCTCTATCTTGTCCACACATCTCATGTTACAGATGAGGATTAGGCTGCCAGGTGGAGCCACTGATAGAGTGTTAGACTTGGAGTTAGGAAGACATAGAATCAGATCCTATCCAAGATCCTCACTTGCTGTGTGACCCTAGGCAAGTCATTTAACCTATTTCAGCCTCAGTTTCTTTGACTGTAAAGTGGGGGTAGCAAGAATACCCAGGGCAAAGCACTTAACCTTTCTCAGCCTCAATTTCCTCATCTGTAAAATAGAATTAATAAAAATATTCACCTCTCAGGATTATTGTGAGTTTCAAATGAGGTTATCTGTAAAATGTTCTGGAAACTTTAAAGAACTATGTGAATATGAGTTATTTTGAGGATACTGAAGCCCAGAAAGGGAAAGGGACTTATCCAAGGCCGTATGGCAGACTGACCCGATCACCCTTTCATTTAGCAGCCTAGTTCCTTTTTAATCCTTCATGTGATTCACTTGGTGTAATAAGTGCATTATCATATTGCTCTTCATTATTTCCGGCTCCTGGCTATTCCAATAATAGATGAATTGGCAATGATAATGCACTTATTGTACTCTGAGTACAGGGATGAAAGGGTTCTGGAAGATGGCCATGAATAGGTCAGTCTGTGGTCTAGCCAGCCAGGCCTGGCAAGCTTCGTGTGCCTATGCCTGGAGCCAGTAGGGCTTAGGGGTGGCAGAACCGGTGGGGAAGTTTTAGACCAGAGGAGGAAATAGTCCTTCTTTATAGTTCCATAGCCTTTGGTTTAGCAGAGGGAGGTATATCTCTCTGACGATGGGACTAGGAGAGGACAATCTTTGGGCTAGAGCACTCTAAAAGCATCCTGGATTTATTCCAATCAGTGTAATTAGACTCTTTGATTTTCAGCAGAATCTGAATCCCTGAGTATTCACTGGATGTATCTATTCACCCAGAGAATCAGTTTTCACCCACTGCTGTCCATTTTGTTCTCTCTCGCTGGAGTGGGAGTGGGGGTGGGGTTGGGGGTCCATCCTCTTTGTGCTCAGCAGAGCAGCATGAGTTGCTCAGTAGAGATGTTTCTGCTCTCTTCTGCTCCAGATAACAGTCTACAGCTTCTCCCCCTTGCCAGCTTCCATAGCAAGGGAGGCAGAGACAGGATTGTGTAGGATGTGCTTTCTAATAGCCCTCACTGGGAGCTCTTCTCTCCTGAGATACTTAGCTCATTTCTGCCCTTCTGAAGCTAGGAAAGGATGATGCAAAATTCCAGTCTGTGATCTCATCACAGACACCCCCCTTCCCCATTGAAGCATGTATTCATTCAATGTATTGGGTTCATGTGGTCAAAGGAATGGGACAATGGGTATCATTTATTTAGAATTTCATTAAATTCCATAAGTTATGATGTTAAGAAAAGAAGTTACTGTGGAGTTATTATAGCAGAGGAAATTATCTCAAGACAAGAAACAAAACATATGGAGAAGCAAACAGTTCTGTGGATGAAGAAGCATAATCTTTCGAAATCCTCTTCTGTAAAATTGAGGGGGTTGGACTAGGATGCTTAAGACCATTTGAGGGTTAAAATTTGATGTGACTGGCTAAAGTCAAGGAGGACTTGAGTTCAAATATGGCCTCAGGCACTTACTGGCTAATATGAGGCTGGGCAAGTCACTTAACCCTGATTGCCTCAAAAAAATTTTTTTTGATATGACTATAATTCACATTAGAAGCAGCACAGATACCTCAAAAAATAGACTAGAAATAGTGGGAAAACAATGTGGTATGGTGGAAAGAGCTCTAGACTGCAAGTCAGGGAAACAGAGGTTCAGCTCTACCACCTGTGCAACTTTGGGCAAGTCATTTACCTCTCTAGACCTCAGTTTCCTCATCTGTAAAATGAGGTAATTGGACTAGATCATCTCTAAGGTCCTTTCTGACTCAGATTTGTGGTCCTTCTGACTAATGTCTCTGACTAGCACTGGGGAAACGTTTTAAGATGTAACCACAATTAAAAGAAAGGCCTAAAGTATGAGGCAAGAAGGTAAGGTTTACATGCCATTATCCCCTAGGCTCTCACATCTCCACTGGTAGGAAGCGAGGAGAGTTTTTCTTCCTATTTTTATTTGGAGGAAATCGAGGTGGGGTGAGATATTGAGCCTTCTGGCAGCTCGAAGTAAATCAAAACTGGGACTTAAGCCCAGAACACCTGACCCTCGTCTCATGCTCTCTTCACCCTGACAATATTTCTTCACTGGTGAGAGACATTTTTGTCTCCTGGAATAGAGAGTGATCCCTGCTGTGCTTTTAACCTGAGCCTTCTGAGAGAGAAGGTTAAATCTGATCCTGACTTATATTTCCCAGGGCCTAAGTTCATTGTTTTCTTATGTATCTTTTTCTTTCTTTTCCTTCCCACCTCTTGAATCCCAAGTCTCTGAAAAACTTTGGAGGGAGAAATAACTGACATTTATTTGGCATTTTAAAGATTTAAAAGATTTAAAGATTGCATGTGTTTTCTCATTTATTCCTCATAAACCTACTGTGAAGTAGGTACTGCTAGCCCCATTTTATAGATGAGAAAACTGAAACTCAGAAAAGTTCAGTGACCTGCCCATGGCATAAAACTACCCTGGGGCTAGCCCTGTAAGCTTTCTGCCAGGCTGCCTCCCACCTGGGATGGTGTAGGGTAGCTGAGATTCCAAATAGAAGAGACCCAGGTTTGAAATGGGCTATATTTTATCGGCTTTTGGATTTAGTAACTCTTGGTTATTTGTTGTTTTGCTTTGTTTTTAATGAGGTAAGAGTGTCAAAATACCACACTTCCCTTTCCATAAGATCCTGGAGTTGGAGTTTAAGGACATGAAGGCTGAAAAATAACCCTCCCCCACCCCCACCGTCTTGGTCCCTGTATACCATTAGCTATTATAGAATCAGACTTTTAGAGTTGAAAAATTGATCTTAGAGATCTATACCCTCTTGTGTTACAGATGAGTAAACTCTGGAGTATGGGAAGAATTAAGCTCCTCAACCCTTTTCCCTCCAGATCCAGATATTTTGACATAGAGTTGAATCTAGGGTCCTTGAGTTCCATTCCAATCATGGGATCCTGGGTCTAGAGCTGGAATGGATTTTGGAGACTATCTAATCCAACCCTCTCATTTTATAGATAAAACTGAATTAAGGGTAAGTGAATTACCCAAAGTCCCACAGGTAGTTAACATGTGAGGAAAGATTTTGAGAGATTTTCTCTTTATGTGATCTTATCAAGTCTTAGTTTCTTGGTTCAGATTGCTCTCTGGTTGAGGCCTTTGAACTTGTGTCACTCCAGGAACCATCCTGAGAGCCACCTAGTAACCCTCAGCAACACCTTGTCTGCTTTAGATTTTTAGATTTTTCCCAGAATCCTTTTAATTGTTGTTTTGTATGTTTATTTTTGCCAGACCAGTGAGTTAATTGTCAGAGAACTTTCCCTTCTGAAACTTCCTGTACTGTGAAGGTCAACATCTCCCCTGCTCAATATTAGAGAATTGTCAATTGCCTCTAGGATAAAATACAAACTCTTTCTGTTGGCATTTAAAGCCATCCACCACCTGGCCCCATGCTATCTTTTCAGTCCTGTTATAGATCAGTCCCCTTCCAGTTCTACCTAATTCAGCCAAACTGGCCTTCTTGCAGTTTTCTTCATACGTTACATTCCATCTCCCATTTTCATGCCTTTGCTTTGGCCTCCCCAAAAGCCCAGCCTTCTTATCCTGGCCTCACAGTGATTAGGGCTGGAAGTGGGGAGGGAGTGAGACCCCCACAAAGACCGGAGTACCAGGGCCAGGTCGCCTGAAAGGAATTTGCGGACCCAAGCATTGTTGAGGTCAAGGTAAAGATTTATTATGCTTCTCAGGTGGCAAGAGTTCTTAGGGAACCTGCAACCTTAGAGGGGTACAGGTGAAGTTTATATAGGATATTCTATAGTTTAGCATGTGCCAAATATGCTAACTGGGTGATTCAAGGTGTGATTAGAGAGTGGTTAAGGAATGGTTAGTTCTTAAAGGAACATGCACTTTTGGTATCTACTGCACAGATATTTTACCCAAAATTCATTGGAAAATAGCCCAAGGTGTGGTTTTAGGCCTGAAATGTCACTAAGTCAACTAGTGGTCAGGGCTGGTTCAGAAATACCAGGTTGCTCTCATCAATGTCTTGTTAGACAAGATAAGTGTAAGGGAATATATGTATGTCTAAGTCTAAGATACGTATGATTGGTCCGTGAGTAGTAAATGTCGTTATGACCCAGTGCACAGCCAGTTCAGTCAGTACACAGTTGATTCAGACTAATAAGTTCTATAAGTGCAGCTGGTTGCTGTAGCAGGAAGGGAGATAACGGTTATTACTGGGGCAGGCTGTATCCTTGGGCTGGGAGAAACTGCCTGGAATAGTGTTTTGAGGCTAGGGAGAAATGTGACTTTTAAAGAGAAATGTGGTTGTAGAATTGGGGCCACAGCACATGTACCCAAGCACCCCATCAATAGGATCCTTTGTTTCCTTGAGATTTCATTCGAGTGCCATCTTGTCCCTTTTCCTTCTCCCTACCCACACTCCCCCACTGTTAGTACCTTCCTGCCTCAGAACACTTTGTATTATTTTTAGATGTGTTCTGTATATACTTATATATGTGCATATTATCTCCCATGAAAGAATGTAAGCTTCTCTAGGGCAGGGACTCTTTCATTTTTCTTTGTATCTCTGTCACCTAGTACAGTGCCTAAAGGCACTGAAATGTTCAGTGAAGTATTCCAGGTCACAAAGGCAATATGAATCAGAAGTAGAGCTTGAATTCCAGTATCCCTGATTCCTAACCACTTCATCCACTATGCCATTCTGCTCATATACTTTTTTCTTTCTCCCTTTCCTGCTTATCTCTTCACTGCTCTCCCTTTCTCTTGCATTTTCTCTCTTCTCCCTTCTTGAATCCATCTCCCTTTTCTTCCCCTAATTCCCTTTCTCCACCCCATCATTTTTTACTCTCTCCTTTCTCTCTCTCCATTTCCCTTCCTTCACTCCCTCTCCTTTTCTTCCTTTCTCTTTTTACTCTCCCCCAGTCCTTCTTCCCCTCCTCTTTGCATTCCATTTTCCTCCCTCTAAATCCATGTTATTTGTACAGAATCAAATTCATTCTGGTGGAGATGTGGTCCTCTTTCAATTCAATGCCGTTGATAAATGTGTTGATTTTTGCCCAATACCTTGGTTGCTGGCATGGTTGATTAGGCAAACTAATTAGCATGCTAATCCCCAGTAGCTAGAGTTACAAGGTGTGAATCAGTCTCAGATTCTGTAAGAATCCTAAATTTAGGGTTTTCATCTGTACTTACCACAGTTTCTAATTCTGAAGGTTTGAAACTAATGTTTAGAGTAATAGATGGGCCAGAATATTAATTAATATTAATATAAATTAAGAATAGTAATAATTTGTCCAAAGATGCCACCATCCCCAAAGTAATCCTAGCTACTCTGACACATTTTTTTGCTTCAGGGGAGGTTGTTGGTGTCATGACTCTGGGCTCTGGCTAAGCTGAGAAGTGGTTTCAGTGACTACATAATTATTTGAGAAGCAGAAGGTCAGGAGTGGAGCTGCCACCAATTTTCTTATGGCTGCCTCAGGAGTGACCTCAGCACTGAGCTCCTGCCTCTTAGTTTATCTCTTGCCCTCTTGAAAGATAGATGTAGAGTTCCCCCAAGCTTCACCATCTCTTTCTGTCCCGACCCAGTGGCTCCCTGCTAACTTTTTAATAATGCTGGAGTCCTTTAGAACACTATCATATCCACAGCCTCCTCCCACCTGTCCTCTTTTGCCAGTAGACAAAGGGAGCATTGACTTAAAGAAATGAAGGCAGTGGATATCTTTTTCCAAGCAACTAAGCATTTAAGATTTCCAGCTCTCTCTCTGAACAATACTCTCCTCTAACTCCCACTCCCAATCTGGAGGCATGGCCAGAACAGATGGCCTGTTGACCACCATCTTCCCTTTCTCCTGCATATGCTATGGTCTAAGGATATAAACCTTTGAAGAGGATGGGGAGATCAAATCATTTGCACATATTAATGATTAACAATGTCAAATAGTTTTGTGCTAGGGAAGGAAGACATAAGAAATGTTATACTGGGTCATTTTCAGCTTCCACCCAGCCCAATACTCTGGCACAAAGGGATCATCTGTGGAAGGGATTATATCCATGATGTTACCCTGGCCAAAGAATTAGTCACTGAGTGACCAACCTCCTGATAACGAGTCCCTTTGTGCTTAGCTAGGCTGATCCCCAGTTAGTACTCCCAAAATATCTCCAAGATTACACTCATGATATTGTCTTAGAAGATTAGGTATGTATCCTGTCCCTTCCCCTCAACATCCCAAACTTCCCTTACTAACTTGAGGGTGAATTTCTTTAAACATTTATTTTATTTGCTGAATGCATTTATATAATGACTGAACTCAGTACTACCTCTTGCACTAACAAATCCTATAAATTCGCTACCTGCCAAAGAAAGTAGCATCTCCTTTTGTTTGTCTTACAGATCCTTCTTTAAAACTTCAGGGGACTTCCCTAGTTTTCATGTTCTAAGATTTGACGAGAATACCCATTTTTACCTTGCCCACGCCATGCATGATTCTGTAGAGTTCGGTCTCTTCTAGTTTCCACATTGATGGCATCACAAATGTCCTTGACATGTTGCACCCTTTTTGAGCCTTTCTTTCCAGACCAAAGAGGTCTATCATTTATGATCAGTCCCTCATGCTGCCATCTTGATCATTTTAGTTGCTCTTTCCATTTTGTCTATTTCAGTAATAACAATGGACGTTTATAGAACATATTTAAGGCTGAAAAGTACTTCACACTTACGTGGTAAGGGTCAAATGTGATAACATATGCCCTTTGTAAAACTTATATCTCTATAGAAGTATGAACTGTTATTACCTCATTTGAACCTCATAATAAGTCTGTGAACTATTATCTCCATTTCATATGAGAAAACTGAGGCTAAACTGAGGAGGTGAAATGATTTGCCCACTGTCACAGAACTAGTAAATATCAGAAGATTTTATATGTGATCCTAGAGATAAGGAGCCACTGGAGTTTATTGAGGAGGGCGATGACATGGGTAAACCCATGCTTTAGGAAAACCATTGTGATGACTTTGTGGAAAATATAGACTTGAGGCAGGGAGGTGAATAGGAGGCTGTTGCAGTAGTCCAGATCAGAGTTGATGAGGGCCATGTAAGTGGAGAAAAGTGGACATAGTGAAGAGGATAAGATTGGGTAACAGATTGTATATGGGGGACGACTGAAAATGAGGAGTCAAGGATGGCACCAAAGCTGTGAAGTAACAAGGGTAGTGGTGATCTCAGTAGTAATGACAAATTTTAAAAAGGGTAGGCTTGGGGAGAAAGATAATTAGTTTTGTTTCAAAAATATTGACTTTGAGATGCTTACCTAAATATCTAGTGTGAAATGACCAATAGGCAGTTGGAGCTCAGGAGAGAGACAGGGTAAAATATGTAGATGTCGGAATTATTTGCATATAGATCCCAATTGAACACGTGGAAACTGATGAGATTACCAAGTGAGAGAGTGTAGGAAGAAAAAAAGAAAGAGCCTAGGACAGAGAAATGGGGGACACCCATAATTAGTAGGCATGATATGGCTGAAGAGCCACAGAGAAGGAATAGCCAAGAAGAAAGGAGAAGACCCAAGACGAGAAGTATCACAAAAGTCCAGAGAGGAGATAGTATCTAGGAGTGGTCAGCAATGTCATAGGTTACAGAAATGTAAAGCAGCATAAGAACCAAGAGAAGGCCTTTAGATCTGGTAATTAAGAAATTATTGGCAGTTTTAGAGAGTTTAGTTTCAGCTGAGTGATAAATCTGGAAGCCAGATTGCAGAGAATTTATAAGAAGGTGAGGGTAGAGGAAGTGAAGGAACCATGTACAGAACACCTTTTTCACAGAGTTTGGTTGACAAGGGGAGGAATGATACAAAATAACAACAGAGTGGCAATGGTAGCATCCCAGGAAGGTTTTTGGTTTTGTTCTGTAATGATGAGGGAGATTTGAGTATATTTGTAGGCAGCAGACTATTCAAATAGATACTAAGAGATTGAAAATTAAACAAAGAGAAGATGATAATGTCTGGATATGACAATCTACTGGAGAAGTTAGGAATGGATGGGATCAGGTTCAAGTTCAAATATTTCCTCATTGTGTGACAATGGGCAAATTCAACCTCTGAGAACCTGTTTTCCCCATCCATAGAATGGGGATGATTCTACTTCTACTATCTAACTCACAAGCTTGTTATGAGTAAATGTGAACTATTGTTAATGTGTTATTAGTACTGAGAACTTGTACAATGGTGATGAAATAGAGAGGTGAAGGCATGGAAATAAGAAAGTTGATAAATGTCAACTGGAAAAGATTTTGTGCTTGGCTTACTATAGCAAATAAAAGAGATAGGTGACCCAAGTAAAAATAGTTAACATCTATGCCATGTTTTAAGGTTGAAAAGGGCTATATATATACATATATATGTATGTATATATATATATATATATATATAATATAATTATCATTATTATGTTTGATCTTCACAACAAGCCTGTGAGGAAGGTGCTATTACTGTGTTCCCATTTTCCTGATGAGAAAACTGAGGCTGAGAGAGATTACATGACTTGCCTAGAGTCACAGAGCCAGTAAGTATCTGAAGAGAAATATGAACCTGGGTCTTCCTGACTTCAAGACAATCTCTGCATCCATTATACCACAATACCTCTTTAAGGTGATCTAGGTACAAGGTCCCATTCCAACACCTTGAGTTGGGTGATTATGGGCAAATCACTTATCCTTTGGAGCCTCTATTTTCTCATCTGTAAAACATGATCTATACTCCCTTTGGGTTGTTGTGAGGAAAGAGTTTTATAAAACTTCATGCAGTATAGAAATAGGAATTGTTACTTTTTCCAAAAACCCTTCTATATGTGTAGGGTTTGTTGGTTTCAGAGACATAGTGTCTTCAGGGAACAGTACAGAAATTTTTAAAAATAGTAATAAGAACAATAATAACAGGCTTTCCAAAGCTATTGATTCTAGAATCAAAGGATTTTGTAGCAAGAAGGAACCTAAACAACCATCTAGTGTGGCCCACAAGAAGAAAACCCTGTAAACATATCCAACCATCTCTAGGCTGGCCATCTCACTTTGGGATTCTCTAATTGTTAGAGTCAGTCCTGATATCTAGCCTAAAGTAGATTGGTTCTTTGCAGTTTCTACTTGTTCCTGGTTCTTTCCTCTGAGATCAAGCAGAACTAATATCATGTTTCTACTTGACAACCCTTCAAATTCTTGAACATAACTATTAAGACTCTCCTGAGTTTCATCTTCTCCAGGCTAAGTGATCAGTGGTTACTAGCACTAATACTCCATATGTGTTCTGATCAAAGCAGAGTACAAAGGAGCCATTACTTCCTTATTCTTGGAAGCCATGCCTCTTAATTGAGTCCATGATCACATTACCTTACTTAGCTGCCATATTCCATTGTTAGCTCATACTGAACTCATGTTCCACTAAACCTACCCAAATATTTTTAATTTTATTTTCATTTTAGAATGTTATTTTCAGTTCCAAATTCTCTCCCTCTCTCCACCCCTTCTCCAACCTTGAGACGGAAGTCAATATGATACCATTATACATTTAAAGTTATGTTAAACATATTTTCATATTAGCCATGTTGTGAAAGAAAGAAAGAAAAGAAAGAGAAGGAAAGAAAGAGAAAGAAACAAAGAAAGAAAAAAATATGCTTTGATCTACACTCAAAGTTTATCAATTTTCTCACCAGATGTGGAAAACATTTTTCCTCATAAATCCTTTGGAATTGTTGTGGATCACTGTATTGATTGCTAAGAATAGCCAAGTCTTTCACAGTTGATCATTGTTACAGTAATGCTGTTACTGTGTACTGCTTATTTCACTTTGTATAAGCTCATGTAAATCATCCCATGTTTTTCTGAAGCCACCTCCTTCATCATTTCTCACAACACGGTAGTACTCCCTCACAATCATATACCACCACTTGTTCAGTCATTCCCCAATTGATAGGTATCCCCATAATTTCCAATTCTTTGCAAGCACAAAAAGAGCTGCTATCAGTATTTTTGTACATATGGATCCTTTTCCTTTTTCTTTGTTCTCTTTGAGACACCCAGATCTTTTTTTAGACCAACTGCTACTATCTAGCCATACACTCCCATCCTATACTTGTGAAGTTGATTTTCTGAATCCAAACATAAAACTTTGTTTATTGCTCCTGAATTTCATCTTATTTAATTCAGCCTAGTGCTTTAGCCTCAAAATCTCTTTGGATCCTGACTATGACTTTATTTAATGGTTCCTAGCTTCAGGTCGTCTGTGTCTGGGTTGTTTCATTTGATTCTCACAACAACTCTGTAAGGTAGATGTTGGCTTGTTATTGCTAGAGAGTGAATAACTTAAAAGTTCATCATTTTACATATAATTTGACTTACTGTCTTCTGATCACTTCACCTAAAACAGACCAAGATTGTAGCTCATCTGTCCAATTTTGTCCATTCATAGAATCTTGTGAAATCCTTCATTTTCCTCTCTGGAAGGGATTAATATCATTTTTGAATGTAAATATACCCCTGTGTTCTCTTTCCCAGATAATTTATAAAAACTTTGAGACCACTTCTCCCATCCATCCCTGGATGACTTTAACAATTATTGTCTATAGAGAAATATACTTCCTAATCCATGACAAATTCCCTCACTCCTAACCCAACCATGTTATAATTTAAAATTTTAAGATAAACTTTGGTGTAGAGCTTTGCCAGAGGCTTTTTAGAAATCTAAATGAGTTATTTCTGTTGATTGTCCCCACATTTATTTACCCTTTTTAAAGAAGTTTATACAATAAAATTAATCAGACCCAATTTCCCCTTTATTGAAAAAAAATTATTGCTTCTTTTCTAGTGGATTTAAAAAAAACAACAAACTAGATCTGTGATATTTTTGGTCTAGGGAATTCCTGACAAGGAAATGCCATTTACCAATGTAGTTTGGTGACTACTCTGTGACTTACATCTTTCCCACGTTGCCTGGAATGAGCAAACGTGATGTTAAATGACTTGCCCATCGTCACATAGTCAGTATGTATCAGAAGCAGGATTTGAATCCAGGTCATCCCGATTCTGGATATAGCTTTCCATCCATTATCAGTGGTGTTAAACTTAAATAGAAAGAGAATGGGATTGTTGCAATTGACTTAGAAGTTAACATTATTTATATTGTATTTTGATTTATTTTGTTAGATATTTCACAATTATATTTTAATCTAGTCTCAAGCTTGACACCTCTGTACTCCATCACACTGTCTCTTTTGGCATAACCAGTGGATTTTACTTGTTTAAGTGTTTAGTGATCATGTCCTTTATTTTTGATTCATATCCTTTATATTTTGATTCCACACCCTCTAGTGTTCTCCCATTTCTCTGCCAGACGATCAGCTTTGGCTGACACCTTTATTCCTCTTTAAAGCATTTAGCTCAATAATTCATTTGATTATTTTCAGACTTTGTTGTTTTTCACTGGAATAGTTAAGTTTAACCATGATTTTTTTTCTTGGGGTTTGAAATATAGGTTGTCATTTTTCTTTCCTGGAGATCTGTGGATTCTTTCAATTCATGCTGTTTATTCTATATTCAGAAGTTCTGGGGAGGTTTCTTGTATTATTTTCTACATTGTGGTGTTCAGTTTTTAAAAACTGTTATGCTAGGAGACCCATGATCTTTAGGTTTTTCTTTATTCCTCCTGTCTTGAAGATCAGTGGCTTTTGCTTGTAGACAAATGATGTGCTCTTTTAACGTTATTATCCTTTTCCTCTCTTCTTCCATATTATCTTTTACTTTGATATCTTTTATTGTCATTATTTTGTTATTATTCTCTCTTTGGCTCTTGTAGAGAAACTCACTACTGCGAATCCAGATTTTCTATTCTACTAAGTATTTCTGCTCTTCAGATAATAAATTCCTATATTTGTTTTTTCTGACATCTTCTCTCAAGAATCTCAGTTCTCCTTTGAACCCTTCTGGAGAATCCTATTGTAGTTCCATACTCTCTTGGGATTTCACAGGTTCCTGTTTTCATTAAATATTGATTCAATTTCCTTTACCTTGCAATATTTATTTAGAGAAGTTTATAATCTTTTAGATCCTTTAATACTCCTCCTCTTCTAATGTAAATATCCTTTCTATTGACTTATTTGCTTGTTCTCAAGATTTTTAATTAAATTTTCTTCATCTTGGAATTTGTGATGATTTTAGCCTTTTTCTCCTATATACTTCTGTCACTTTCGGACTCCTTCTCTTCAGTCAAACCTACAATGTTGGGGAATTTACTTTTCATCAACCTTGGTCCCTGACCCGGGTAACTTCTGGTGTTACAGTCCTGGCCCTACCTGGATCCCAGTCCCCTTTCCTCTAGGACTGTTATCGCTCCATTGACTTCCTGCTTCACTTCATTCCATTCTTCAGCTCTCTAGCTGGACCCAGTCAGCATCTGTCACTTTTTACAGAGGTGGGGAAGGGTAGGATGGGCAGAGTTGTGAAGTTTTGTGAGTCTCTAATCTAGAAGACTATCCAAGTTAGAAAGAAACCCATTTCTCCCTCCTCTTAGTCCTCCCTCCTTCATATGTGGCTGAGTGTAGTTGTTGTCTGCTATGACAGTGAATGATGGGGGAAAGTCAGGGATGAGGTGCATCTCTGCAACAGGAAGAAAATCTCTGAGTGGGTCCCAAAGCACAGATCCATGGGTTAGTTTATGTCAGTGGATGCTTTGAGTCTACAGAATAATATGAAGATATTGAAGTAAACAATAATGTCAAAGAAGAGAAGAAAAGGACAGTAATTCTGAAAGAGTGGGTATCAGGGAGGAGTGCTGGGTGAGTTCAGATTAGCGTTCTCCACTATTAATTCTGAGGCTGTTACCTTATTGGGCTTTTTGCTTTCCTTCTCCTTTATATTCATCTATAATTGCTCTGCCTTTAGCACATAATTCCTCTTTGATGGGTTTATTTATTTGTTTTTGAGAATTAGTTAGGATTGAAGAACATGTCTAGTCTTCCATTTTGCTGGTTATGCAACCTGGCTCCTCTGCTTAGTAAATTTCACTCAACAATGACAACAATGGCAATAATAGCTGGCATTTATATAGTACCTACTATGTGCCAGGCACTTTGCTAAGTGCTTTTACAAATATTGCCTTATTTAATCCTCCCAACAACCTTGTGAGGTAGGTGCTATTATTATCCCCATTTGATAGTTGAGGAAACTGAAGCAAAAAAAAAAAAGTTAAGTGACTTGTTCAGGGTCACACTTCCAGTAAGTTTCTAAGGCAGGATTTGAAGTTAGGTCTTCCTGACTCAAGAGTCTATCTATTACATCACTAGCTGCCTTAGCAATGAAAAAAGCTGGGATCATTCTCCTTTTTATAAGGTGAGGAGAGACGCTGAAAAATAGAATAGTTACACAACTTAATGGAGCACAATGTCTTTTTAAATTTTTAAAAATTAAATATTTATTTTCTTTCCCACCTTTAACCCACATTGGAAAAAAAGACAAAGAAAACCCTTGTAACAATTATGCATAGTCAAGCAAATTCCTGCATTAGCTATGACCCCCCCAAAATATATCTTATTCTATATCTTGATTACACCACATTTGTCAGGAGGTAGATATCATGTTTCATCTTCATTCATCTGGAATCGTTGTATTTGTCAGATTTCTCAAGTCTTTTAAAAAAATTATATAATGTTGCTAATGTATAAATTGTACTCCTAGGTCTGCTTGTTTTACCCTATATCAATTCATATAGGTCTTCCTAGTTTTATCTAAAACTATTAATTTTTTTATTTCTTTGTTGTAATAATATTTCAGTATATTCATATATCATAAAATGTTTAGTCCAATATGTGGGCAATCCCTTAATTTCCAGGGTTTTTTTGCTACCATAAAAAGAATGAACACAGTGTCTTAAACTGGGTATTTTAACTTATATCCTATAACCTATACCCATCATCCAAGGTATCAGTCAAGCATCTGTTATATACATGTGCTAGGTGCTAGAGATATAAATATAAAAAAATGAAGCAATCCCTACTCATGATGAACTCATATTCTAACGGGAGAGACAAGTACATATAAAAACACATGCAATACAAGCGTAAATTTAACAAATATATGTGTGTACATATATGTGTATGATACAAGTTAAATACAAGGCATCCTGGGAGGGAGTTCACTAGCATTTGATGAGATTAGTCAGGGTTTCATTCAGAAAGTAGTGCTTGAGTGGCACCTTAAAGGAAGAGAAGGTTTCTCTTAGGAGGAGGTAAGCAATGAGTGCATTCTTGGCATGCAGGACAGTCAGTGGTAAAGCATGGAGACAGGCAATGGAGTGTGGTGAGTGAGGGACAAATAGAATTGAGGGGAATAATATCCAATGAGGCTGGGGCCATGTTTCACAGGCTTTAAAAGTGAAAGGGAGAGAGTTTGTATTTTATTTCAGAAGCAATAGAAAGCTACTAGAGTTGATTGACTAGGGGAATCACTTGGTCATTTCTTTACTTAAGGAAAATAACATGGGCAACAGTGTGTAGGATGGGCTGGGGTGGTGAGAAGCATGAGGCTAGAGGACCAGTTAGAAAGTTGTTTTAATAATCTAAGCAAGTGACGAGGGCTTGAACTAAGGCTATGTGAATAGAAAGAAAGGGTCAGATATAAGAGATATTGTGAAGGTAGAAATAGCAATATTTAGCAACTGTTTAGATAAGTGGGGTAAGAGTGAGAAAATGAGGAATCAAGGATTATGCTGTGATTATGAACTGAGGAAATGAAAGGATGGTCATGCCGTTGACAAAAATAGGAATATTTAGAAGAGGAGAGGGTTTGGAGGAAAGACAGTGAATTCAGTTTTATAATGCAGAGTTTAAGATGTCTCTGATATATCCAGATTGAAATGGGGGAGATGTTGGGATTGGATATGTAGGTGTTAGTGTAACCTGAGCAGAGATGAGAGATAAACCCATGGGAGCTGATATGGTGAGAGAGAGAATGAGAATAGAGGAAGAAAAGAAAAGGTCCTAGCACAGAACTTTGGGAACATCACAATTAAGAGGCATGATGTGGATGTGATGAGCCAGCAAAGGAGGAGTGGTGATACAAGTAGGAAGTAAATCACGAGAAGGAAAGTTATGAAAACCCAGAGCGAAGAAGGTATCTAGGAGAACAGAGTAGCCACTAGTACCAAACATAGCAGAGAGGTTGAGAAAGATTAGTACTAAGAAAAGATCATCAGATTTGGTCATTAAGAGATCATTGCTAGCTATGGAGAATGTGGTTTCAGTCGAGTGATGAGGTCAAATGCCATAAAGAAGGTCGAACTATGAGTGAGAGGAGAGAAAAGTGGAGGTGGCAATTATAACTTTTTTTAAGTAGTATTTTTTCCTGTTACATGTAAAAACAATTTTTGACATTCATTTTTTATAAAATTTTGAGTTTCAAATTTTTTCCCTCCCTCCCTTCCCTCTCCCCTCTAAGATAATAAGCAATTTTATATAGATTATAGATATACAACATGTAAAAATATTTCCATATTGTTGTTTATCTGTTCTAGAAGAGGACCATGACATTAGGAAGGAGATGTCATGATTTGCAAGTGAATTGGATTAAAGGACTGTGCAGTCACCAAACTCACTTTCTCCTCTGGAGCCATCTGGGTCCACTGGCCAGAAATGAATCAGGGTGACTGGAGATGGCCCCGGATGCAGTGGGAGGACTCAAACTTTTTGAGCTAAGGTCTTTCCCAGGACTCTTTTCATGAGTTCAAATGCAGCCTCAGACACTTACTAGCTGGGTGACCCTGGGCAAGTCACTTAACCCTGTTTGCCTGAGTTTCCTCATCTGTAAAGTGAGCTGGAGATGGAAATCCAAAACACTGCAGTATCTTTGCCAAGAACACCCAAGAAGGGATCACAGTCAGACACAACCAAAATGACTGAACAGCACAGAGTTTTGAGAGAAAGTGGGACAACCAGGAGTTCATTGCTGGTCTTTGGCCTTGTTACTTCCTTTCTCTGTGTCTCAGTATCCTTATCTGGACTAGATGAATTAAGATCTCCTCTAACTCTGAATCTGTGACCTGTGATCACATGACCATCGGGTCTTTGCCCTTCCGCTAAGCTCTTCTCTCTCCTCTTGCATTATGTACTGGAAGTTAAAAGCTCTTCCTTCTTCCCTGAGCGAAAAAGTCCCTTTCTGCCACTTACAGTCATTGAGCTAATTAGTCAGGAGCTGGATGATGATAATAATAACTGAATTTATATAGTGTTTTAAGGTTTGAGCCAGAAGCCAGGAGGCCTAAATGCTGGTCTCCTAATGGAATGAAGGCTGGAAGTGATTTTCCCTAACTCCTGCTAGTACCATCAGCTTCGGAACAGAACATTGTTGGCAGCATTCCCCTCTTTTCCTTCTTCCCATTCTGACTACCCATTTGACCTCTGTGGTAGAGGTACACTGTCCAGGTACCCTACTTTTCCTGTACAATGGGGGGTGCACAGGCCAGGTGCCCTGCTTTCCCCCCAGGAGTCTCCTCTCAGCCTCATCCTCTGGGAGGATGCTGGGAACAAGGACAACTTTTGTGAGAAGCAGAAGAGTCCAGGAAGAGAAGAGGGAGGAGGCAGATGTTGGAGGACCCAGTGGCACAAGGCCTAGGACGGGATTTAATATCAGTGTTTCAGGGGCCATGCAGTAGAGGAAACAAGAAACCACCAGCTTATTGCCAAGATCTTTTGGACTCTTACCCACTTCCTTCTCTCTTTCTCTTTCTCCCTCCCTCTCAGGCAATGGAGAGCAAGCTACTGATTGGAGGCCGAAATATCATGGATCACACCAATGAACAACAGAAAATGTTGGAGCTGAAAAGGCAAGAGATTGCAGAGCAGGTAAGGATGCTGTCCTTCTGGGCCAACGGGCTGTGGCTGAAAGATTTGGAATGAGAGAACCTAGGTTCAAGTGACAAGACAACTAGGTGGTCCAGTGGATAGAGCTCTCAACCTGGAGTCAGAAAGATGTGAATTCAAAGTCAGCCATGCTCTTCCTAGCTGTATAACCCTTGGGCAAGTCACTTAACATCTGTCTCAACTGTAAAATGGAGTCTCAGAGTTGTTGTGAGAATCGAATGTGATAATCCTTGTAAAGAGCTTACCATGGTGCCTAACACATTGTTGCGTTTGTCCTTCATACTCAAAGAGGACCATGACATCAAGATGATGACATGACTTGCTGTAGACTTTGATTTGAGTGAAGGAGGACTGATCACCAGCCTCACTTTCTCCTCCTGAGCCATCTGGGTCCAGTGGCCTGATATTCATCCAGAACAATGGGAGATGGCCCAGGATGCAATGTATGACCCTGGTCATTTTAGGCTAAGGTCTTTATCACATTCTCACATTGAGTGAGATACATCCGTTCAATGAACAGGCCTCTTTAAGCAGTTACTCAAAGGATGGCCCCTTAAAAAAAAAAATCAAACTGGAAGAGAAAGACCCTCAGGGTTCCTGGATAAAAGAGAAACAGTTACTATTTAGTGTTTACATTCACTCTGTGCTAGGTGAACAGGGACCTGTTGTCCAATCTATGAGCTCCAGAGTGAACTGGGTTTAAGGCTTGGCCTTTGAACCAGAAATCTAGCCAGTAAACCCAAGGGAAAAAGAGAGCTTTTGTCCTTGGAAGTGTACTTTCCCCAGGGTAGAGCACACTGGCAGGAGAGGAGAGGAGCTAAGCTGTTACTCGCTCACAGATTGTGTTTGTCCTTCATTCTCCAAGAGGACCATGATGTCATGATGACATCATGATGATGACATGACTTGCAGTTGATTTTTGATTTGAATGAGGGAGGGCTGTGCAAGGTCACCAGCCTCAGTTTCTCCTCCAGAGCCCCTGACACATAATTAATAAATGCTTGTTTCCTTCCTTCAAATCTTACTTCTATTTCCTGTGCTACCTTAGTTCCTCATCTGCAAAATGAGGAGGTTGGAACAGATGGCTTCTAAAGCCCTTTCCAACTCTAAATCTAAGATCCTAGAACATTAAATCAGGCTTCCCTCTGGAGAGTAAAATCATCTCCAGTTGAACCCTACAACCACCTAGAGCCCCTCCCCCTTTGCTCTCTCCCTTGGCTGGAGGGAATAATGGTTATGAGAGCATAAGAAATGCCATGCAGGGCCAGACTGTCCTTCCAGTCCAACAGTCTGTCTCTGACAGCAGTGGATTGTGGGAAGGCAGGGTAGTTGCTTTCCATGATGTCAGCTTTGGAAGGTCAGGAACAATCCAGACTAGATGACACATCCCTAAATCATAAAAGTTGAAATATATTTCGTTAACTAGTTTATCTTGTCCTTAGTATAGGAGAAATGATACTGAGATCATGCCTGTGATTTACCTAGGGTACACTCCATTCCTGCAGATACATGTGGAAGCTGGGATCCCAGCAAAGAAATATGAAAAAGGGCCCAATAACCATGATAACAAATGACCTTGTCCCAGTAGGGGAAGCTGAGGAGGGGAAAGGTCACATTTGGTGTGAACATGAATGGGAACATCAGGTCCATGAGGAATTGCAGAGGATGGGAAGTAACTAAGAGATAGATACTGTCTCCTGGGCTCAGGACCTTGAACTTTTTCTTTCATTCTTGCATCCTTTTAACAAGAATTTGTTAAACACCCACTGTATTCTAGGTGGGAGAAAAAGTGACATTGTGGATAGAGAGCTGGCCCCTAAATCAGAAAGCCCTAAGTTCAAATCCCACTTCTGACACATCCAGACTGTCACTTCACCACAAAGTGCCCCAGGCAACTCACTGAGACTATGTGTAAGTTGCACAACAGGCACAGATTTTCATTGGTAAAGGGAATCTTCTTATTGGAAGTGCCCCAGACCACTGAAATCACAGATCCCATTTACTTTTTAAACATCCTTAGCACTGTGCTGGGTGCTAGGGATACATGAATGAAAGCATAATAGTCATTGTCCTCAAGGAGCTTGGAGGAGTAGAGAGAACAAGATGTACACAGATAATTAAATACAATGTAATGTCAGTAAGGAAGGACGTCAGAAAGTGGGAGAATCAGAAGAGGCGTTCTCTACAAGGAGACATTTGGACTCATTGTTGCTCATGAGATTCTATGTCAGTCAATCCGTTAATACACATTTATAAACCCATTCTCAAGGAGTTGATTTCCTGTGAATCTGGAAATCTGGCTGGTTCCTGTGCTGGGAATAATAGCTGAGTCCTTTCTCCCATGCAAGTTTTCCTGAAAAGGTACTGAGACCATCTTCACATCTTTGGTAGGTTCAGACTGTTAACATCCCTTCTTAGTTGCCTGAGTACAAAATGTCCATACAGGGTCCTATGATGTTAGCTAAAACACATGTCAGAGGAAGGGGAGACCCCTCAGCTGAATTAACTTGAGGTGTCCTCAATGCCTATCCTTATTGAATATCCTTTTCTTGCTATGGCTAAGTAAATCTTCTTTTATTTACTGTGTATTGGCATGTGAGCATCTCCTTTTGTTCCATTATCTAATCTATACCACAAGGGGACTGACTTGAGTCAAGCCCAGAACAACTCCTTAGATGTCTTTCCTCTTCCTCTTCATGTACTTAGTGTGCTAAATATCCTCTGCACTGCTTTGACCTAGAAACGCAGAGAGCGGGAAATGCAACAGGAGATGTTGTTGAGGGATGAAGAGACCATGGAGCTCCGGGGAACCTATACCTCTCTGCAACAAGAGGTTGAAGTCAAAACAAAAAAACTCAAGAAGGTGAGAGTCACCAAGTGGGTTGGGAAGGGGGTTAGGGCCACTAGGTAGTGCAGTAGGTGTAGAGCACCAGAGCATCAGAAAGATTTGAGTTTAAATCTGACTTCAGACACTTACTAGCTGTGTGACCCTGGGCAAGTCACTTAACCCTGTTTGCCTCAGTTTCCTCATCTGTAAAATGAGCTAGAGAAGGAAAAGGCAAACTACTCTGATATCTTTGCCAAGAAAACCTCAAATGGGGATCCCAAAGAGTCAGACACTTAACTGAAAACAACAGAACAACAACAAAGACATTGTGAGAAGAGGAGGAAAGGAGTGCCTGCCAGGGGTGGGCGGCCTCTAGGCCACATGTGGCCCTCTAGATCCTCAAGTTTGGTCCTTTGGGTGAATCTAAATCTAAATCCCCTAAGGATTTCGGTGAAATCCCTATACACAGGTAGTTTGGCTGGAACTTAGCGTGTCTGTGTGAGCACACATGTGTGTCTTTTTATCCCCTACACTTGTAATTAAGTTATTGGGGTCCAGGAGAGTGAAGCATACTAATCTATATAAGTGGGCAATGCTCCCCTGAGCTAACCAAGAGATTGGGAAGCTTTTTCACTCCTAATCCTGTCCTCAAAATCTTATTGTTGTTCAGTCCTGTCTGACTCTTTTTGACCCTGTGAACCATAGCGTGCCAATACTGTCTAAGTCTTAGAAAAAAAATAAATTCCCTTCTTTACGATGCCATTCCTAAGTAATTGCTTGGGTGTTGTCTGTTGTCAGACTACATCTAGAGTGGGGGAGGGAGCCTTAAAGAAATGCAGCAGACCTAGGGTGTGGCCAAGGGGGTGGGGTACAGAAACTGGAAAAGGGAGAATTAGAAAATATCTAAAGTGAGGGAAGTTCTCTCTCTGTCAGCAAGATAGCAGGTGCTCCAACAGTTTGGGATCTGGAGAGGTCTGTGAATGGGTGCAGACTTCTGTTAGGGCCTGGCCAGAACGTGCACGCTAAAGTCTAGCCATTGGGCAGATAAACCTCCTGGAAGTTCCCAGGCCGCAGCAATCTGACTGGGTCCTGAGCAAAGATCTGCTAGTGTGGTAGTTACCATGGACACACTTTTCTCAGGGTCTGGACTCTCTTAATGCTCTCCATTCCATTGCTGATGGGAAAGGGGAAAGCATGGTTACCTACTCACAATCAGGAGCCACCGTCTCTCTACTGCTTCCCAGTGTGATAAAAAGGAAAAAGTACCAGCTTTAAAATCAGAGGCCCCTAGGTTCAAATCCCATCTTTGTGTAATACTGGACTAGTCACTTAGGCTTCCTGGGCCTGTTTCTTCAAATGTAAAATGAGGGTGTTGGACTTCATGACTTCTGAGGTCTCTTCTACCTCTAAACCTTATGATTTTCCCTTCTGGGGTTCCTTTACCACAACAGACAGGGCCTCATACCTGTAACCCTGTTGTCTCTGGAAAGCCTCGTGGGGTGGGAATACCAGTTAGCTTCAAAATATCCCTAAAGGCTCCTCTTTCTCTCTCTCTGATCATAGGTATGGGAGAGTGGGGTGATAGTGGCATCTTTGGTGGAAGGGAGGGATGGCAGTAGGCCCGTAGACATCCTATTTGAGCTTTATTTGCAAGGGTCCGACCCAGGCTCTCATCCTTCCTTCCCTTTCAAGGAAGGAAGTGAGTACCTGGAGCTCAAGTAAATCCTTCCTGTGGGACCTGTGAGAGGTAGGGTTTATTGTTGCCATCCCGTCCCACGCTAGGCAGAGCTGACTCTGAGTACGTGGTCTGTGTCTTGTCCAGCTCTATGCTAAGCTGCAGGCAGTGAAGGCAGAAATCCAGGACCAGCATGATGAGTATATCCGTGTACGGCAAGACCTGGAGGAAGCACAAAATGAACAGACCCGGGAACTCAAGCTCAAGTAAGAGGCATCTTGCTCCTTCCTCACTTGTCCTTTTTGCTCACTGAGAAGCTCTTTAGCCCCTCTCTCATTCTCTGTTCCTTTGCTCTCAGGCTTCTTGTTGTCGTCCTTCCTCACCAAGACTTCCCCATTGAAATGCTGACCATTCCCACATGTAGCAGTAGACTGAGAACTCTTCAAATTAAATAGGGTTTTTTCTCTGCTACCCTGAAGTCTCATCTTCCCTAATGCTAATGGAGAGTCGGGGCTTGGTATGGCATAGAGGAGAATGGTGTGTTCCCTAAGGACAGGATAGAGGTCAGATAGGCCTAAAGCCGGAAAGTCAGGACTTTGAGGACTTCCTCCTCCTGTTTATCAAACACCCTACGTGTAGGCGTTAGCCTACACCAGGTGCTTTCCAATTTCAACTGCTAGATCTTGTTCTTTGACTCCAGAGATGTTGAGTTCCACTGTTTTGCTTAGTTTTTACTAATGCTACCTTTCCTTCTGTTTCCCTCCATAACCTCCCCTCTTTGGCTTTTGAGTCTATGCGTCTATTCTGTATTCTCCAACCCATCCTCTGTCACCTCTGCCATGCTCACTTGTTCTCTCGTCCCTCCTGCCTCCCATCCCCATATTCAGATACCTGATCATTGAAAACTTCATCCCTCCTGAGGAGAAGAATAAGATCATGAATCGTCTTTACCTGGACTGTGAGGAGGAGCAATGGAAGTTCCAGCCACTGGTGCCAGCTGGAGTGTAAGTAGACATTTACCTAGGAAGCAGATGTGGAACTCTAGAGGCCGATCCACTCAGCAGGGTCAAGAAGTCCACGATCATGATGGAAGACTGAAGGGAGAAACAGGGCTGTCTGTGGCCCGAATTCTGAGTATAAGGTTGATTTTTTTCAAGTTCTGATGTAGAGAATCTCTCTGAGCAGAGTGGATATCTGAAAGGGAGGAGATGGTGGGCAGTATGGTATAATAGATAGAGCCCTGGAAGATTCAGGTTCAAATCCTGCCTCAGACACTCAGTAGCTTTGTGAAATTGAGGGAGTGTCTTAAATATCCCTGTGCCTCAGTTTCCTCAAATGTAAAATGAAAGGATTTGATAACCTCTAAGGTTTTTTTCTTCCAGGTCTATATGTCAATGATCCTATAAGTTCCAAAAGGATGAGGTATCTTAGAAAACCAGAAATAATACTGGGGAAGGAGGGTGTTCTGTGAAGAGTTGAAAATGCCAACCCTTCTGGTAGGTCTTTTTTTTGGTACAGCTTAAAGTAGAGGAGAGATTTGACCATCATACCTCTCCATCATCCTTCAGGTATAGACTCTGTATTCCTGTGACTTAGGTGTAGAGCTCCCTCTGCTGGTAATTATGTAGAACACACCTCCCTATTTGTGCTAGCTGGAAGACCACACCCAATCCTGCTATAATGCCAAGGAATTGCTAATTCACATTCAGAGCTCTGCCTAAAGAGGTCCAAAGGTCATAGCTCTACTTCTGTTCCAGAAAGAACCAGGTCTATGTGTAGACGGTGTAGGTGGTCACATAGAGTACAACGTGCAGAGGACATAATGAAGGACAAATTTTAAAAAATTCTATTGCTATCTCTCTTTTTTGTATTACCTTTCTTTTCCAACGTAGCCCTCACCGCCCTCCCCCCCAAAAGCCATCCCTCCTGACAAAGAATAAGAGAGTTTTTAAAAATCTGCACAATAGAATCATACAGCATATCAGTTGAGTGTTGCATACTCAGTCGGTTATCTCCTCTGAGATGCTTTTAAATATTACTGAAGATTACCTGGTTATACCTGGAAGGAATGTTAGAGCTTTCTAGTCCAACTCCTTCATTTTATAGATGAGGAAATTGAGGCCCAGAGAGCGTCAGCAACTTGCCCCAAGTCACACAGGTGTATCTAGGATTGGAATCCATATCTCCAGACACCAAATCCCATATTCTTTCCTCTAAACCATGTTTATTCGCTATGCTCGCTCTTCAGTATTTCAGGCAACCCTGTTTTCATTGGTGTATGTCTTCTCCTGTCACAGATCTCAGCCTCTTTCTGCCTTAGTTTTTTGCAAATCCACATATTTTTAATGGCAGAAAATGCCATTTGCAGCAGCATGTAGGTACCGTCTGTGATGTGAATTCACATGTGTTATAGTTAAAGCTCAAAAGCTCCATGGAATGAGGTGGGGAGGAAAATCTTCACTGTTCACTCCAAAGTGTACAAATTCTTTGTCATCACTTCTCTATGGAGGCACAACCACCAATGAGGTACTGAGGAAAGAAAACTGAATTTGGAGTCAGAGAATGTGGGTTTGACTCCCAGCTCTGCTGTGTACCAGCTGGATGACTTTGGGCAAATCACTTAACCTCTCTGGTCCTCTGTGGCTTATGTGTTTGGAGGGGGGTGGGGAAAGGAAGTTGAACTAGGTACCCTCTGAGGTTGATCTGAGCTTTATTTCTCTGATCATTCCAGATCTGACATTAAAATTCCTGCAAGTGGAATAGGAAGAAAGTGAAAGACATTGTCACCTTCTCAGGTGAAACTCAGGGAGCTCCTTATTCCATGATTTAGGTAGAGAACAGTCACACCCTTCATTTACGCAATCTGAGGCGGTGACCCTGACCTTGATCAGAATTAAAAAGGCTGCCACAGTGTCATCATTTGTTTTTGTAAATTTGGTTTCCAAGGGAGTTAATTTCCTGAAATTTAGGTCTGCTGCCACCAGGTGGTGGTAGGATGCCTTACTCATAGGAACTACAGTAGATGAGTGCTTGAGATTCATAGAGTCTCAGACTCATGTTCAGAGTAATCAGTGCAGAGGTGGAGGAGACCCTAGACATCATCTGGTTCCCAAATTTACAACCAGTTTTATTAATGACAAGATTATTAATTTTTAAAGAGCTAAGCTGAAAGACCAAACTCATATTAAAACAGGGTAGGACTTTTAGAACTGTTTTTGGAAAAAGGAAAGATTCCCTAGGCTATAATAGAGTATCTTTACTTAAAATCTCTTAGATATTACCATTCCTAGTACTTTTTCTCTTTATTCATAGGATCATAGATTTAGAATTGGAAAGTACTTCAGCATCTAGTCCAACTTGCTCACTGTGTTATTGATTAAAGGGAGGTGCAAAGATGTTAAGTTACCTGCTCAGGTGGGATTCAACCCAGGGCTTCTAGCTCCAAATTCAGCACTCTTTCCTCTGCACCATACTGCTGCCTGCCTTTTATTCTTATCTCAAATAAGATAATGTATCTGAAGAGCTTTACAAACCTCCAAGCATTATATAAATGAGTTTGCTATTTTATTGTCCTTAGCTTTAAAAAGATATTTCATGGCAGTGGAAAGAGGAGGTTTCAGGAGACTTGGGTCTCTTTTGTTCTGCCACTAGCAAAGGTCACACAGACCTTGAGACACTAATTTCATTTCTCTGGACCTCCGTTTGCTCATCCGAAAAATGAGGCAGTTGAACTATATGACCTATAAAGTTTCTTCCAGTCGTGACATTTTGTGATTCTATTTAACTTTCCCTCAAAGAAATATGTTAGTCAACTCCAGCTTTGTTTAGGTCCATCAGCTTGGAGAAACTCAGAGTTGCAAGGAAACTCCAAAATCATTTAGTTCAACCCACACCTGAATTGGAATCCCCTTTATGATTTCTCTAAAAAGTGGTTATCCAGCCACTGCCCAGGACCTCTGAAGGGTGGGAAGAGGAAGCACCTCCTAAGATGCCCCTTCCATTTATGAATAATTTTATTTATATCAGACTGCCTCTTTGTAACATCTACACATTATTTCTGGTTCAGTCATCTTGGATTAGCAGAACAAATCTGATCCCTCTTCCCTGTGTTTTTGCATACCTGAAGATAATTAGTCTATTCCCCCTAAGCTGTCTCTTCTCCAGACTAAACATTCTCATTTTCTTCAACTCATTTCTCATACCATAAGATTCTCTTGCCATTCTGGTCACCTTCATCTTCACATGCTCCTCTAATTTATCAATGTTCTTCCTAAAAGGTGGTACCTAGAACTAAATACAAAATTCCAGATGGGTCTGACCAGGACAGAGTAGGGCAGGAATATTACTTCCTGAGACCTTGCCTCTTAAATTCAAGTATAAGGCTTTACATTTGTGCCCACTAAATTTATTCAGTACCCATTTTCTCATATGTGTTATGTGATAGGTTCTGGGAAGATAAAGATAAAAATGAAGTAGTTCCTGTCTTCCAGCTTATAGTCTACCAGTATACACATACGTGTGTATATATAATATGCATATATGTAGATAAGCAAATGCTAAGTCTATACAAAAATCAAATAAAGGAATTTCAAGGAGAATCTGTTAGCCACTAAGAGGAATCAGGAAAGGCCTCACGTAGGAGACAGCACCTGAGCTATGTTTTGAAGAAAGTTAGGGATTCCAAAAGGTCACCGTGAAGAAGGATTATGTTCCAAGCCGTGGCAGCACAGAGATGGGAAATTGAATATCATGTATATAGTATTTTATTTTTCCCAATTATATGCAAAGACAATTCTCAACATTCATTTTTTATAAGGTTTTGAACTCCAAATTTTTTTCTCTTCTTCCCTCCTTCCTTATCCCCTTCCCAAGATGGCAAGCAATCTAATGCAGGTTATACATGTGCAGTCATGTAAAATACATTTCCATGTTAGTCTTGTGCAAGAAGAAACAGAACAAAAGGATAAAAAAACAAAGAGAGTGAAAATAGCCTGCTTTGATCTGCATTCAGACTTCCTCAGCTCTTTCTTTGGATGTGGATAGCATTTTCTGTCATGACTCTCTTAGAATTGTCCTGGATCAGGGGACTGAATATCACATATAGGGAATAGTTAGGAGGCTAATTTAACTGGAATAGAGAGTGTGTGAAAGGAAATAATGTACAGTAGGATTGGAAAGTTGAGTGGGAAAGAGCTTGGTAGCAGATAAATTTAATAGAAGACTTGGATGATGGATTTTATCCTAGATGTAATAGTCAGTGAAGAGTTTTGATTAGGGGAGTGAAGTGGTCAGATTTGTGTTTTTGAAATATCAATTTGTGGAAGAAGGACTAGAGAAAGGAAGACAGAAAGCAGGAAATCTAGTCCAGTTGCAGTAGTCTAGTCAAGAAGGAGAGCAGAGGTTATGTGAATGGAGAGAAGAGGACAGATGCAAGAGATGATTCAGAGGTAGATTCTAAATTTGGCAACTGATTAGATATGGGTGCAGAAGAAGGAGGTGGAGGAGGAGGAGGAAGGCATTTATAGGTTAGGAACTTGATTGACTGGAAGCATGATGGTACCATTAACATAAAAAGGGAAGTTTAGAAGAGAATTGGATTTGGAGGAAAATTTAGTGGATTCTGTTTTGTATGTGTTGAATGTGAGATCTTTATGGGACATCCAAGTGGAGATGCCCAGAAGACATTTGGTAATACAGGACTAAAAGTCAGAAAAAACTATTAGAATTGCTTATAGATTTGGGACTCTTTTGCAAGGACTAATGAGATCACAATCAGTCAAAGAATCAAAAGGAAAACCAAGAGAGAGAATCACCACAGAAGCCAAAGGAGGAGAGAGCATTCAAGGGGATGGAGTGGTTGACAGTGTCAGGACAGTGTTGGTATAGAATTTTTCATACAAATTCAGACACCAAATTAGTTGGTTTTGCGTAATTGTTCTTTCTTACCTAGTCTTCAATCACTGAAGGATGTTGCCTCAGACAAACTGAGACCTGGGAAAGACCTTAACTTAAAAAGGCAAGGTCTCCCACTGCATCTGGTGCCATTGCCAGTCATCCTGATTTATGTCGTGCCATTGGACTCTGATGACTCTGGAAGAGATAGTGAGGTCGATGACTTTGCCCAGCTCTGCCTCGCTTAAATCCAATTCACTTGCAAGTCAAGATAATACCCTCCTGATGTTATTGGTCCTCTTCAAGTAGGAAGGACAAACAACAACTATCTTTGTTACAAGGGAGGATTCAGTGCTGATGTGAATATGGAGAGTGGGAGGAGGGGACATATCCAGAAATAATTTTGTGTAAAAACAAAAACATGGATTGTTGGAAGGAACTTGGTGGAGGGGGAGAAAAGGGCTACCAAGAGGTCAGATAGAATGAGGATTGAGAGAAGGTCATTGGAGTTGGCAGTTAAAAGCCTTGCTGGTTTCCTTGGAGAAAGCAGTTTCAGCAAGGGCCGAGGTCAGAAGTCAAATTGAAAGGGATTGAGAAGCAAGTGAAGGTGAGGAACTATAAGCTGGGAGAACAAACACCCTTTCTAGGAGTTTGTGAAAAGAAAGGAGCTAGAGGATGATAGATTAGACACAACCAGTCCTCACCTGTTGAGACCTTTGGGGATGCTGACTTTGTCTCTCATGTGTATGATGCCATGTTCCACAGCCTGCTTTGAAGAGCTAATTTGCCAGAGATTTCAACTCTGCTTAAGTAGGATCACCTTTTCTCCAGATGTGAAGCATATTCCTGCTGGGAGCCAGGAACCCCTAGGCATCTCCCTGACCAATCTGGGAGGCCTCTCTACCTTACATTACCTCTGTGGTTTGTTTGGGGTTTTTCCATATCTTAAAGAAGTGAGTCCTGAGCTTCCAGCATCCAACTTAAATTGCAGGCTATGCTGATATTTACTCTCCAGATCTGTTTTACTGATCTCTCCTAGCAACCCCACCTCCATTCATCCCAGCAAGGGCTGATTTGAGGCCTTGACCCTAGAAAAATTCTGTCCTCAAGCAGCTATTTTCCTAATTTTGGAATCTGTCCCCTTCAATCACCTTGCATATATTCGGTGTGTCCTTAGGCGTACCTAGTTTAGTGTGGTTACAGATTAATGTTTAACAATATGTCTATGAGCAGAAACTATTCAGGATAATAGTGTTGGGGTAAAAGATATCAAAATAAATAGGATGAATCAATAAGGGAAAGAAATACTTCCCTTTATCACATTTGACTTTAAGGCAATTAAAAAATATTTAGTAAGTACCTACTGTGTGTAAGGCATTGGGGACAGGAGGATTGAAATGAAATAGTCTCTGTTCTTAATGAGTTTAAATTTTACTAGAGGAATTCAACATGTACTCAAATAATTAAATGCTCAGTCAATAAGGATTAACTAACTGTCTGTCACATGCTAGACACTATGCTACGCACAGAAACTAAAATTAAACAGTTTCGGCCTTGAAGAACATTGCATTACATATGCTTTTGGCAGGGCAGGAAGGGGGCATGTGATTTCACTGGTGTAAGGAGTTCTGAAGAAAAACTACCACTGTAAGACAGATTTGTTACTTATAATCTTGAAATTTGTCCTGGGGTCCTGACACTAAAGTGGTTTGCCCAGGATCATGTAGACAACATGTGTCAGAACAGGGGTGGGGAACCTGAGGCCTCAAGGCCATATGTAGCCCTCTAGGTCCTCAAGTGTTGTCCTTTGACTGAATCCAATGAAGTTTGAGGATCTATTGGGCCACATGTGGCTTTGAGGTCTCAGTTTCCCCATCCTTGTGTCAGAGGCAGGCCTTGAACCACCTCTTGGGGCCTACAAAGCCTGCTCTCTATTCCCTTCACTACGATGTCTCTCTATATACAGTAATTACAAGGTAATTTGATATGAAAAGCATAAGAAAATTCAAGAAGGAAGAAATGGTAAGAAATAGGGGCCCCAGTAAGGGCCTAATATGGGAGGTGGCAAATTTTGTGTCAAAAACCTATGGAGAAAAAATAAGTCACCTTAAAAAAGGGAACATTGAGAAACAGTTGACTTTAACAAGGCTTACTAATAAATCCAAGCAAAAGAATTATGTACTGGACTTGAATTCTAACTAGCTGTATGACTGTGGAAAATTCATGTTATGTCTTGGCCTCAGCTTCCTTATCTATAAAATAAACATCAGGCTAAATTACCTGCAAGGCCCCTTCCAACTTAATGTTATTGTGAATTCGGTACGGAGGAAAGCTCTTTTCCTACTATGTTTCTTATCACTTAAGTAATTCACAAGTATTTAATGAAGTTATTTGGACCAGATAAAAAGCAAGGGCCTTTTAGCTTCTAAAATACATCAGGGATCTATGATTCCAACCATGTTGGTCGTCCTTCGGTTCCTATGCAGGTTACAGTTATCCCCTGCAGCAGTGGGAGTTTTAAGGAGTCGTTTGTTAATGAGTTGCTCTCCCTGCAAAAAGTTCTTCTTCTAGGGATGACCACATACTGACTTAAAAAATCATACATGTTTTTATGTTTCTTTTTTTATTAATACATCAACATGTTAAAATCAGATGGGAACTCGATTTTAATCTGGTTTGGGTCACACACTGATACAAGTCTTCCTGAAGACTCATGGTCTGGCACTGATAGAACCTGCTGCAGTTTGTTCTTTGCTGACATAATTTTGGCTAATAATCAGTAGCTGATGCATAAATAGTGAAGGGCTTCACATAGAATCAGAGATCTCTAAGGGATAGGGACCCCAAAGGCTACCTAGTCTACATCCTTCATTTTACAGCTAAGGAAATTAAGGCCTAAGGAAAGAAAGTAAGTGACTGACTCAAGGTCATCATCTTCAGAGGCTAAATTTGAACCCAGGGCCTCTGACTCCAGAGCTGATGCTCTTTCGGCTACAGCACATAAATTATCCCATTTGTCCCTGATGACGTTCCCATGAAGTAGGTGCTTTGATTATCCCCATTTTACAGATGAAGAAACCCAGGGAGGGTGGCAGTTAGAAAAACTCACCTGAGGTCGAGGTCAACAACTAGTAAGTACAGGAGAAAGCATCTAAAACCCAGGTCTTCCTTATCCCAAGTCTAGCACTCTTAACTACTAAAAAGAAAATTTTTGTTCGCAGAAGGGCTTCAAGCTGTAGAATTATTGCGTGTTGTTAGTGCAAATGTTGGAGATTTCAGTTTGTATTGGGTCCCTGTGTTATGCCAACAAGAACAGTTCAGGTCATGTAAGGGTGGAAAAAAAAGGTAGCATTTGGACACGTGCCTTTTGTTTCAATAGGGTTTTCTCAGTGAGGAAATGGCTTCATTTGCACTTGGTTCTCAAAATAACCCTGTGAGGTAGCTAGTACAAGTATCATTATTCCCATTTTACAGATGAGAAAACCAAGTCTGAGAGAGATTTAGCAGCTTGCTGGTGGTCAGGTCATACAAGCAGCAGAGGGTCAGGGCTGGGATCCAGTTCTATTAAGTCCAAGTTTTATGTCTTTGTGCCTCTGTATCACACTACCTTTTCATACCTGTAAAGAGCTTTATGTTCCTGTTAATATAATAATAGCTACTGTAGCATCATAGAATATTACATGTAAATGAAGTCTGCATTGAAAGGCAACAAGACACTTCTGTAACCTCATGGTCAATGATACTGTTGTATGATCAAATGTAAAGGATACATTCCTCCTTTCTCTAACAGGAAAATATAAAAATAATGTGGGATAATTTTCTTTTGGGGGGGGCTAGTTAAATGTCTGAGGCAGGAATTGAACCCAGGTCTTCTTGATCCCAGACCCAGCACTTTTTATCTACTACCCCTTGTTGCCTCTTACAGTGGGTTTGGTTTTTGTTTGGTTGGTTGTTGTTTGTGTTTTTTGGGAGACAATTGAGGTTAAGTGACTTGTGCAGGGTTACAGTTACACAGCTAGTGATTATCTAAGGTCGGATTTGAATTCAGATCCTCCTGATCCCAGGGCTGGTGCTCCATCCATTGTGCCACTCAGCCACTCCCTCACAACTTGGTTATACAGAATTCTATATGTGTTATATCATTTGATCTGAAGACAGACCTGTCATCTCCATTTTACAAATGAGGAAACTCAAGCTAAGAGAAGTTAATTGACTTGCCCAGAACTGTTTGTTTTCTAGTACATCAGCTTATACACATCTTCCCCATTCCATCATTTAACTATATTTCTCACACACAGTAAACCTGCTACGTGCCGATGGCAGATGCTTCTCCAGGTAGCTCTGCTTGTTGTTCAGTCGTTTTCAACCATGTCTGACTCTCCATGACCCATTTGGGTTTTCTTGGAAAAGATACTGGAGTGGTTTGCCATTTCTTTCTACAGCTCATTTTACAGATGAGAAAACTGAGGCAAAAAGGGTTAAGTGACTTGCCCAGGGTCACCCAACTAATGGTTGAGGCCAGTTTTGAACTCAGGAAGATGAATCTTCCTAACTCTGGACCTGACACTCTCTTTACTGCATCACCTAGCTGTCTCTGCAGTGGCTCCTTCTCTTCAAAGTGCCCACTCTAACTTCACATCAGGTGCTTACCATTGTACCACAATGTTCTTATTATAAAGCTGTTCGGGAATTCCATTTAAAACCATCTCCAGCCATGATCTGATGTAATTACAAAGAGTCCCAGCCTTCTGAAAGAGTTAGATGAGCTGGGTTCAAATCTCTGCTCTTCTGTCTTATGTAGCTTTGAGCACAGCATTAACCTCCTTAGATTGCAGTTTTCTCATTTGTAAAAGAGGGAGTGGGATAAACTAGGTCAGTTTCCAAAAACAAGAGAGAGAGAAAGAGAGATAAGTGCCACTCAGTATATGTAAGGATGCCTGTGGGCCACATACTGACTTAGTGAACCTCTATATACTCATTTTTGTATTACTAATTATTAGTAGTACATTGCCATCAATGAGGAGCTACCTTTTAATCTGGCCTGAGCTGTATTGGGTCACCAGTATTGTACTGGGGAACGTTGTGGGCCATGTACAGCCCCAGACTGTGTGTTTGACACCTCTCTCTGAGCTAGATGACTTCCAACATCCCTTCCAGCTCCATAATCCTAGAAATATTTTAATTCATGTGACATTTTATTTGGACAGTTTCTCTTGATAGACTTTTCTTTAAAATCATGGTGAAATGATATCTTCTAGCTGTTACACAGCTGACAGCTTCTCTAACACTATATGACATCCACTGCATACATAGCCCCTAGCCCTTGCACTACCACTGGCCCTTTTGGGTTTTCACAGATCTCCCGCCTCACATGGACCCATCCCTGCTGCACTTCCCTCCTAAGTGACTTCTGAACAAACTGCCTTGGAGATGTTAAAGAGAATATACTCCTTGTTGCTCAAAAATGCACTTTAGAATAGAATTTCAACAGAAAGTACAGATGGTTTCATTATAGAGGCAAAAATATATGGCCACTGAGGACCTTTCCATCCCCTGGAATAACCATAGGGTAGGAAATAAGCATTTATCAAGTAGCTGCTATGTGCCAGGTACTATGCTAAGCACCTTACATATATCTCATTTGATCCTCACAGCTGTGGGAGGATTATATAAAATTATCCCCATTTTAGAGTTGAGGTAACTGAGGCAGACAGAGGTTAAATTACTTGTCCAGGATCACACCTCTAGTAAATATCTGTCGCCAGATTTGAACTCAAGTCTTCTGTCCTCTTGACCCAGACAGAGTCCCACCCAAGTTCTTTGCCATCCTGAATCCCAAAGCTCTTCATACCTGAAGACTGTCCCTAGGTGTCTTCACAGGTCAGTGTGAAACAAAGAGGAACTAGAAGAGAAACGTTTATAAGAGCTTCATGTGAGGAAGCAAGAAAATGAGATAGAGAAGGGAAAAGAATCAGTGTTTAGCCTAGAGTTGAGGGAAAGTAACATGGAACCTTAAGGTACAACAGAGAATAGATTATCACAAGGGACAGTTTTAATATTACCTTTTTTATATAAATGCACATTTTTAATGTCAGAAATTCTGTCCTTCATGCACAGGTATTTATTTTGTGAGAAGTCAAATTGCATATGGAGCAGTGAATTTGCTATTCATTCAGCAAACCTAGGATCATAGAGCCAATTAAGAGGCTCTCATGTGAGGAGCTGTATGTGGTGCTGGGAATACAAAGATGAAAAACAACATTCCCTGCTTTTGATGAGCTTATGATTCCATGCACATGTTCTCAAATATTATATAAGACAGTGTGATAGGGCCAAGGGACCAGCTCAACAAAGTGAAAAAGATGTGAGAAAGAAGAGATAGGTCCCTTCCAGTCAAGGTTGGGTGGTTGGGGGTGAATCAGGGAAAGTATATAACTATGGAGGATGATCATGAAGAAGAAAAGCTTTTAACAGACAGAGATGAGGAGGGAATGTGTTCTATGCTTTGTAGTGATGTGTAAAAAACACAGAAGTGAAAGAACGTAGGATATGATGGAGGAAGAGCTAAAAGTCCAATTTGGATGGAACTAAGAATATGAAATAATGATGGACCGGTAAATTGGATCTGGACTGTTCAGGGCTCTAGATGCCAGGATGAAGAGTTTGTATTTTGTTTGGAAGGAAATAGGGAGCCACTGAACATTTGGGGGTGGTGAAGTGCATGCTCAAAGCCTGTGTGTAGTTTTCAAACCTTGCCTGGGGCATGTAAATGTGTTGACCTGCCACTGGGTTAGACATTTCAATTTAATGGAACAAACTGAGTAATGGTGCTTGGCATAGTGGCTGGCACATAGAAGATATTTAAGGAATGCTAGAAGTAACAGATACAAACAAGGAAAAACCAAGAAGTCTGAATTTGCAGTGCTGGGTACAAGTGAAGGACCTGGAGGAGAACCCCATTTAAAACCATCCCTAGCCACGATTTGATATAATGGAAAGAGTCCTGGTCCTCTGAAAGAGTCACATGAACTGGGTTCAAATCTCTGCCCTTCCTTCTTTCTTGTGGGACTTTGGGCAAGTCAGTTAACCTTTATTAGGTCACAATTTTCTCATTTGTAAGATAGGGGCTGGGATAAACTTATTAGTTTCAAATAGAGATTAGGGCCCTACATAAGGATCCCTGTGGGCCATATATTGACTCAGAAAATCACACACACACACATACATATGTCTGTCTATGTATATATATATATATATATATATATTTTAAATTAACATTAAAATTGAATAGGAACCCCAATTTAATCTGGTTCTGAATCACACTCTGTAGTGTTGCAGGCCACATGCACCTCTAGGCCTTGTGTTTGACACCTCTGAATTAGGAGAAAAATGACACAGTGCTGTGAGAAGAATGGCAGCTTGGAGGGTAAACATTCAGAGACAGGTGAAGGGAAGAAGTAGCAATGTTGAGATATAGCCCGTAATGGGACAGCCCTCAATGATTGAGATGAAGCATAAGGGATAATTGTAGGATCATGAGTTTAGAGCTAGGAAGTATCTTAAATGCCTATTCCAACCCTCTTATTTTATTTTACAAATAAGGAAACTGAGGCTCGTATAGGTAAAGTGACTTGTGCAGATCACAGAACTACTAAGCATAAGAAAAAGAATTTGCACGTAGGTCTTCCTGACTCCAGCTCCATCACTCTAACCATTATACCACACAGCTATCAAGATATGGTCAATTGGGATTCCCTGCAGATGTGAATATAGCCAGAGCAATCTAGCCTCTATAGGTAGGATGACCTCAGTTCTGGACATTTGGCCATAAGTCATTTTTCTTGCTTAGAGAATGACCACACAGAACAGAACTCAGGTAGGAGAGATCAGCCAGTACAGAGGTTCTGTGTACTCTTTGCAAGGCAGACTTCTCTGCACTTTCCCAGAATATCTGTGGCATCTTTCATTGGTTCATTCTGCCAGGAGACACTTGACCTGCAGCACTGTTTACCCAATCGAATGATGTCATGAGACAGAAAAAAACATAACACATTCCCTGCCCCCCCTCCACAACCTCTCTGCTGCCAAGAGCCTTGTGTCAATTTGCATGTCCTGGAGTTGACATTCACACAACCATCCTGCCTGGCAGCTCTCAGGGGTTCTCTATATTATCCTTAATTGCCTCAAAATTGCCTTGAAACTTTTATAAGAAGGGTCAACTGCCTGGTCCTAACTCTTGAGGTCTCCCTGACCTATCAAAGACCACACTGAACTTTTATCAGCCCCCTTTTCTGGTAATCTTTAATTTAATCCAATACATTATACCACTCAGCTGCTAATTATGATTCATTTTCTAAGGTGAGCTCCAGCAGTCAGATGTTTTTATCATTACCACCTGTGTTATTTATAATGTGAACAATAATACGTGGCATTTGTATTGTATTTTTTTAGTTGGTTGGACGTAGAGTCAGAAAGATGGGAGTTTGAATTCTGCCTCAGACAATCTGACGCTAGCTTTGTGACCCTGGGCAAGCTACCCTCATTGTCCTTGTCTGTAACCTGGAGATAATAATAGTGACCACCTCACAAGGCTGTGAGGAGTATCAGATGAGATAGCATATGTAAAGCACTTTGTAAACCCTAAAACCCTCTATAAATGTGTTGTTGTTGAATTGTTTCAGTCACATCCAACTCTTCATGACCCTATTTGGGGTTTTCTTGGCAAAGATACTGGAGTGGTTTGCCATTTCCTTCTCCAGCTCATTTTACAGATGAGGAAACTGAGGCAAACAGGGTTTGCCCAGAATCACACAGCTAGTAAGCGTCTGAAGTTGGATTTGAATGCAGGTCTTCCTGGCTCTGGGGCCAGCATACTATCCACTGTGCTACCTAACTGCCCACATAAATGTGAGCTACTGTTATCTTCTTCTTTTCAGAACATTATCATATCTTTTGTTATGTCCTCTGAGAAAAGACCTATGAGTTATGTAGGGTACACATCATCATCCCCATTCTTCAGATGAGGAAATAGAGGTTCAAAGAGGTCATAATTTAACTTGAAGTCACACAGCTAGTTAGTGTGTGACTTATCTGACTTATCAGACTCCCGCTTTGGCTATAGATCTTATTACTGATGTTCAATGGTTTTCCTCCTTCATCATAAATAAAACATAAATAGTAGTTATATATCACTTTATAGTTTATAAAACACTTTCACATACATTGTTTCATTTGCTCCTCACAACAGCTCTGTGTGGGTATATGATGAAAGTAGAATTTTCCTATTTTACATAGGAGAAAACTGAGGCACACAGAAGATAAGGGACTTGCTGAAGACTATGACTAATAAGTAAGAGAGTCAGGAATTGAATCCAGGTCTCCTGCTCAAAGACCACCATGATTATACCACATAACATTCAGGAAATGATGGATGCAAATGAGTAAATTTTCCCTCAACAAACATTTATCAAGCACTTCTTTTATATAAGGCATTACACCATTTACTGGGTGTACAAGTTTAAAAATGGCACAGACCCTTCCCTTGAGTAGTTTCAATTCTAGTGGGAAGCATGAAATGTACAAAGATAAATGTAATGCCCAAGGCATTCCCCCAACTCATAGGGTGGGTCCCTCAAAGAAGGTCACCCCAGATTCAATGTACTCTGTGCATCTATATAACCATTAAAACCATGGCTCATTAGCCCCCATCAATGTGTTTATCTTTAATCATCAGTCAACCAGAGAGCACAGTTAGTTCAAAGCAAAGGCATTTAATGAAATGGTATAGTAGAAACATATAAATAAAATGTTTTCCTCATAAAGCTCAGGCACTGTCTTCCACAGATACACAAACCAGCCGTAGGAAGGACGGATATACAGAATACACAGGTAGAAAGGTATACACATAGGAAATACATGGCTAGAAACCTGGGTGGTGGGACACATATACACACACACACACACACAGAGCATGTTTGGCCAGGATGTACACTTAGAGAGATGGACATAGAGGAAACACAAGTGGCAGGGGCACACATGTATGGAGGGGATAGCCTGTGCCTCCAATGTCTGCTGGTAATGTCCTCGTGCTGCTCCTGCTAGACTTGTTCCCTAATGGTCTGTGCTGGAGGTGCTGGCTCTTCCTGCCTTCTAGCCATGTGATGTCAGGGCTTCTCTCTGCTTCTGTCTTCTGTTTTCTGGCTTCAGCTGAAATCCTTAGCTATAGTACTATCTCTTCTTCATGAGAAAAGTGGGTTCTGCCATGCTTTTAGATACAAGCTGGAAGCATTTTATATAGCTTTTTCAGAAAAGCTGCTGCCTTCACTTCAGCCTTACAACCAGAAACTACCCTTTAAAAAAAACCCTTCTCAGCATTTTCCCCTTAGGAATTGCTTATCTGTTCTCTTTCAGATTCTTGGCTAAAAAGCCTCTGTGTCCTCAACAGGACATTTTCCCCCAGACATCAAGTCCATTAATTGGTGGTTTGGGTTTTTTTTTGTTTTGGTTATTGCTTTTAGCTCCAAATCCTTTTCCCTCTTACGTGTAGGTGAGAGGGCTGGGAAAAGAAGAAACCCAGTGAGCAAGGCTTTTGTCTCTTCTACCTGCCCAGTGACATTCTGAAGCTTTCGTATATAGATATAATCAGTCAAAGTCTGAAAGCTTTCTCTTTGATAAATATGATACCAGGTAGGAAGTGCTGGGGGCAGAGGAAGAGATCCAGACAAAGTGCTCTAGGAAAATTGGAGGTAGGAGAAAACTTTCAAATGGGAGTGGGGTGGAATGGAGAAAGGAGAGTGGGAAATCAAGAAAAGCTGTACCACAGAGATGGCAGCAGAATTGAGTCTGACTGTATTTTCACTTGACCCCTTTCTGGTTTCTTCCCCGTATTTCAGCCCTTTTTTCTTTTGCTTCTTCCTGTTACTTTCCCTTTTTTCTGCCTTTGTCTTTCAACCCCTTTGTCTCCTCCAACTTTGCCCCTTTCAGGGAACTAAGAGGGCATTGAAAATTTACTCCCTTCCCACAGATGTGTGCTCTCCCCATACCTTGGGGGATTGTTTGGTATTCATCCCTCTGTCCAGTTTTCCTCAGAATGAATGTAAATAGTAGTTGTTTCTGTTTTGGCCAGAAACCTTGAGGGTCTTCCCCTCCCAGACAGATTTTTTTTTTTTAACTAGATAAAGAGGTCTTCCTTAATCACTGAATGAGCATTACCTCAGCCAGACCTATTGGAGACCTTAGCTTAAAAAAGTCCCCCACTGCATCTTGGGCGGTCTCAGGTTGTCCTGATCTATATCTGGACATTGGACCCAGATGGCTCCAGAGGAGAAAATGAGGCTGCTGACTCTGCGCAGCCCTCCCTTACTTAAATCCAATTCACTTGCATATGATGGCATCACCTCTCTGATATCATGATCCTCTTCCAGAACAAAGGACAAAAAACAGTTCTCCAGTAAAGTAGAATGGTAGGTAGAAATTTGGACTTGGAGTCAGAAAGACCTGGATTCAGATTCTCCCTCAAATACTCCCTAAGCTGTGTGGCTAAAAGCAAGTCATTTAACCTCTCTGAATTTCCAGCACCTCCCTTAGATGAAAGTTATTGAGGGGCTGTCATCTGCACTGGTAGATTCCAACACCAGACACTTCCTCCACTGATGAAATCAAACGAAAGCCATCACATACTTGAGCACTAGCATAGCACTTTCAGGGAGTAGGCACTTAATAATTGCTTGCTAGATTAAAGCAGAACTCAGAGAGATCTTTTATTTCCAGTTTCATTCCTTTCGTTTCAAGTGAAAGTGCCCTTTAACTTCAAGATGGCAACTGACTGCATTTTCCCCCTCTGTGCCAGCCAAAGAAGCAAAAATACTTTCCCCAGTTGCTTCCGCTATTCATTCTTCCTGTCGCTGCCCGAAATCCTTCTGAGGGAGAAGCCAAAGTCATCCATTACCCAAGTCTGTACTCCATGACCTATCTTGGTCAATGCCAAGGGATCAATGGGAGCAGCCTAAGTGAGAGCCACCCTATTGGTGGAGACCAGAGCTCCTAGCACATAATTGGCTGGTTGGTAGTTGCATAATTTTCTGTTACTTTCCCACTGCAGAAATAGAAGCATTGTTGATGCCTTCCAGGGCTGCCTCTTCAGTTACTTAAGGACTGCATAGCCAGTGGTGAATAATCTAGACCCCTTGCTTCTGCCAACCTTTTGACTTTAGTTGCTAACTGGTATCATCTTTTAAAGGTAAACAAAGGTCATGGGATTTAGGGCGATGCCAGACTTTAAAGTCACTATCACAGAGCTAGGCCATAGAGGCCATTTACTCCAACTCTCTCATTTTTCAGATGAGGAAAGTAAAGCCAATAGAGGTTAAGTGGCAATCCTAAGGTTACACAGGTAGTAAACCATCTAGTCCTACCACCTTGTTTGGCAGAAAAGGAAACCAGAGACCTGAGTGGCAAATAGACCTAGCCAAGATCACAAAAGTACTGGGTAGTAGAACTAAAGTTGTTTGACTTCAAATCCAATGCCCTTGCCATAGGCAGCAGGCAGCACAGTGGCTGGAGAGCTAGACCTGGAGTTGAGGAAGGCCAGAGTTCAAATCTGGACCTAGACACTTACTAGAAGCATGACCCTGGGCAAGTTACTTCTGTCAATCTCAGTTTCCTTATCTGTACCACAAGGATAATAGCATTTACCTCCCAGGATCATTGTGAGGTCAGATGAGATGTTTGTAAAGCACTATGCAAACCTAAAAGTGTATATGAATGTTAGCTGCTATTGTGATTACTAAATATTGCTATTTAACGATTTCATGTGTCTTTCCCAACAAGTCTGTAAGTCCCAGGAGGGGCCATGTACACTTCTATGTGATCACTGTGCTTTTTTACATAGTTGTTGTATAATCATTTTTCAGCTGTGTCTGACCTTTTGTGACCCCGTTTGGGGTTTTCTTGGCAAAGACGCTGGAGTGGTTTGCCATTGCTTCTACAACTCATTTTTATAGATGAAGAAACTGAGGCAAACAGGGTTAAAGTAACTTGCCCAAGGCCACACAGCTAGTAAATGTTTGAGGCCAGATTTAAACTCCAAAAGGGGCACCTTCTTGACTGCCTGGGCCCAAAGACTACCTAGGCCCCGCACTCTATACCTTGTGCCACCTGGCTGCCCCTTTATGCTTAGTTGACCCCTAAATACTTTTTAAATTGAATCGAAGCCAGCTTCCTGTGGAAAGATTCTGGGGCATGAAAGTTGGAAGTTCTATTTTCAGTGGCAGAGGATTCATCGAACCTCTCTTCATCTATACTGTTAGCAATATTAACTTTATGACTGTTTAAGAAAGCGGACTGTCAGCTCCCAGTGGGCAGTAACTATCACCTGTTTGTATCTGTAACCCTAATGCTTAGCAGAATGCTTGGCACCCACCTGGTAGGTGATTATTGATCAATGTTTGTTGATTGACTGACAGCAATGAGCTCCCTCCCTGGGCTCCAAACCCACATTCACTCAGATCAGATTCTGTGCCCTTTCTCCTCTACCATAAAAAGGCAGATTTACCAACATTATTACCTCTTAGTTATCTTGCTGAAAGTCGGTAGGAGGAAAAGGGGGAAGGATCTGGAGCTGTTTAAAGAAGAGAAAACTCAGGAGACATGTGAAGTGAAGAACTGTTGTAAGAGCTTTCAGATTTGTTCTGTTTGGCACCAGAAAGTAGAACTAGGAGCATTTATAAAGAGAGAAATGGAAGCTTGATATCGGGAAAAAATTCCTAACAATGAGAACAGTCCTTAGGTGGAATGAACTGCCTCAAGATGTCTTCAACAAAGGCTAGATGACTCCTTGTCTGGTACATTGCAAGGGGTATAATTTTGGGATGGGGTTTGGATGATCTGGCTGCTGAAGGAAGCAGCCTTAACTGTCTTAACTCTAGATTCTATAATTTTGTAAATCTCTTGGCCCAATGATATTGAATTTCAGTCACCTACGCTTTCCTTATTCCACCTTTTTCTTGAAAAATGGGGAACAGATGGTACATATGAAACTGTCTGGGCCAAGTTCAGGTTAGTTGGAATGGACAGACAGCAACAAAATGAAAAAGAGGAAATAACCGAGCCTACAGGGCTAGAGGTCTGCTGTGCACATTAATGACCACTTAATCCCTCATGATGTCACCATTCCTTTGTGCTCACAGGAAACTCATCCTGATATCATCTCTCTCTTACAGCAATAACAGCCAAATGAAGAAGCGGCCAACCTCAGCAGTGGGCTACAAGAGACCCATCAGCCAGTATGCCCGGGTTGCCATGGCAATGGGTTCCCACCCCAGATACAGGGTAAGAGATTAGAAAATACAGGGGAATGGAAATTTTCCAGGAAGGTTTGATAGTCAGTCATCACTGACTACTTTATCCTACAGTCATCTTTAGAGCAAGGACTAGGGGCAGCTAAAACAAAGAGGATTTTGAGCAGGTGAACCTTAGCGTTCATCTAGCCCAGCTCCCTCATTTGTAAAAGGGAAGCCCAAAGAAGGGAAATTATTGGCCCAAGACTAGACAGGTAGCAGAGTTAGGATTTGAACCCAGGTCCTAAGATTCCAAATTCAAAGCTATTTCCATTTTAGGGAGAGAGAGAGATTTATCAAGCCCAGTTCTCATGGATGTTAATTTAAAAAAAAAACACCCTAGGGTCTTACTGAGTTGACAGCACTGAGAGACCATAAAATTTGCCCAAAGTCACATAGCTAATATGTGCCAGAGGCAGGATTAGAACCCAGGGCTTCCTGACTCTGAGGCTAGCTTTCTATAAACTCTTATACATATTTTCATGCTAGGAAATTCTACCATTCATGGCACAGAGGAATTCATTTTGTGATATGCTACATATATGACCGTGAAGACTTCAGGCTTCAGCCAAGCAGGAGCATATGGGTTTACACTTAAAAAATTCAATAAATAGCTGAGCATGGTGACTTATGCCTATTATTCCTGCTCCCTGGGAGGTTGAAGCTGGTAGATCTCTTGAGCTTAGAAGTTCTGAGCTGCAGTGGGCTAATTCAGTAGGGGGTCCAGTCTGGCATCAGTAGGGTGAGCCCCTGGGAGCAGGTTATCTAAGGAGGGGCAAACCAGCCTAGGTCAGAAACAGAGTAGATCAAAGCTCCCATGCCAATCAGAGGAAGATCCAGCCTGTTAATGGTCCCTGCATTTCCAGCCCAGGACAGAAGACCCAATCTCAAAGAATAAAAAATCAGTTCAATAAATATTTTATTAACCTATTTTTTTACATCAAATGTAAATGACTTCTCAGTGAGTCCTCCCCAGTCCACTAGAACCTTCTCTTACAACAACAAAGTTCAGCTAAGGAAAATGTATCAATGCATTGGCCATGCCTGACAATGCAGGGCCTGGTTTTAGACATGGGGAATATAATTTTCAGACCTTGCTGAGGCAGCACAGTCACCTTGTCCCAGATCTGTTCATTGCCACCCTCATCAGTCAGTATTAGCTGTGGGCAGGAAAGACACATGGCGCCAGGCACATTTGTACCTATATCTGGTTTTACTTTCCTGGGGACAGGCAGAGAACATCCTATTCCTGGAACTCGATGTGTCCCCTCCGGCTGTCTTTGAGGTTGAATTCTCTCATGACCAAGAACAAGATCCCCGGGCACTGCACATGGAGAGGCTTATGCGTCTGGACAGCTTCCTTGAAAGACCTTCCACCTCTAAAGTCCGAAAGTCCAGGTCCTGGTCAGTATACCCAAAGGCCAGTGGGGGATGAATTTGATCTAGGGGCTAGGAGGGCCCAGTGGTATATTGGGAGGTACAGGGGACACATCGACGGGCAGGAAAGTAAAGGAGCTTTAGGGATAGGCTAGACCTACCTGACATGTTTCTTGTGTTCTTTTCCCACCTTCTCACCCACTCTTCCCACCAGGTGCCAGAGTCCTCAGCTGCTGCCCTCTTCCACCTCGCATGTCCCACTGGCTTCCAATTCTCTGCGTCCCTCTACAATGCTGGCCCATGAGTGACAGCCTCCAAGGACCATGCTGCCTGGCCCCACAGACTCTAGAGATATGGGCAGCCAATCTTGAATCATCTCATCTGCGGCTTTGTGTGCGTGCATGTATGTGTGTGTATCTGTGTGTGTGTGTGTGTGAGGGGGTGAGATTCTAGCAGATTATCCCCCTGCCTTGAATTAATTGTTAGCCTCCTTTATTTATTTAATGTTATTTATTCATGGAGCTCAGCTGGTATGGGGGAAATGACCTTCACCGAGGCCTCTGGGGCTGGCAGCAGTCACTGGGCAGCTTCCTTTCCCTCTTGCCGGTACCCCCCAGGATGGGCCTCAGGCCAGTGCCCATATCAGCTGTCTCTTGAAGGGAAGGTGGCCGGTGCCTGAGAAAAAAGTGTTCTTTGCTACGCATCCCATTCCATGATTTCCATCTCCTTCTCATCCCCTGTGGCACTTAGAGACACCACCACGCAACTTCTGATGGTGGAATGATATTGGTTGTCCAGAGAGAAAAAGAAACTTCCCAACAGTGGTGGTTCCAGAAGGCCTAACCAGGGAGCCCTGAGGTGCTGCTGAGCTGCAAGGGCTAAAGCTTGAATTCTCTGGGACCCAGGCAGCCTCCCTCAGCTTTCCTTCAGGACACTTCTAAGGACTCAGATAACCTCATTGCATCAGGCCACCACCTTCAGCTTGGATGCAGAGTCCTGACTCTACAAACTGCTTCCTTCATTCTCTCTCAATCCTTCACTTGGATTCTAGGGCCGGGTCCAGGGACATCAGTTGCTGCTGTTTACGAGCTTAAGTTGAAGACATTTGGGAGAAAGGAGCAATGGTTCTCCATGTCTAAGATGTGGTGTCTTGCCACAGCCACTGAGGGAAGCCAAGCTCTAAGCTGCAGGAGGGATCTGCACCAAACTGACTTTGAGAAAGGAAATCAGCTCTTCATACCTGGTGCTTCCCTCCATCTTTCAGCACAGGGATAGAGGACCAGGCACTCTCTTAATAGCTTCACTTAATATTACTTATCACTTCAGAATCCAAGTTCTTGGGGACATTGCCTTCTTGAAAAAGAACCAATGTGAATTAGCCCCTAGAATAGTGGTTCACAAACTTTGTTCTACCGGTCGATGGTGTCTCATTTCAGAAGATGTACAGAATTCTAAAAAAAACAAAAACCAACTTTTAATTTTAATTGACCTTAATTTTTTTTTAAAAACACACTTGAGGAAGAAGGGCAGAAATTATGAAATCAAATAAATGTTTAGAGTGTAATGACCTCCAAGAAGTTGGGAATTTCCTTTTCTCTGCCTCCATTCTCCTCATCTAATTTCACGTGACTTCTTTTCATAGAAGTTTTCAGATTCTCCTGGACACAACACCAACAGAATGGGGAGCCCAATCTATTGGAGGAAACCCGAGGCCTACCATACCAAATTGTACTTGGTATGTTCAGGGGTGACACTGTTCCCTCACAAAGCCGTGCTCCCCAGCCCCCAGAGAATATGCCCATCCACAATTCCCATTCTTCTCTTAGGTCTGAACATTGCCTGCCTTCTTTGGCTCTGACATATTTTCCCTTCAGGCTTCCTTAAGGGACGCAGGTCTTGTAGACCTTCTGCCTAGCTTGCTTCTGGTCACAAGCCCCTCTTCTTCAAGGGAAACAGTTATGTTTGGGAGTGGGAAAGGTCTTGAATCAGAAGACTAAGCAGGACTTGGGTTGACTTGGCAGCTGGGTCGAGGCTTCCCAAGATGTAAGGGCCTATCATCCTGACTACACCTCCCATTCTGGGAATAAAAAGCTTTCTCTCTTACTTGAGCCTTTGAAGGTGGAGCAAACAGAGCTGTTGACATCTTTTCACATTGGCTCAAGGGTGGGGACCCTCTTTCTTCTATCGCCTTTGTTCACTCTCTGGTCATTTGGTCCCTCAGTCTTATAGCACAATCCCTGACTTTCCCACCCCCCTGGTCTAAGGTTCTGGACCTGAGGTCCTGAGAGGAGCTTCCCATCTGCCTGTCACCTACGTGTGTGTGTGCGTTTGTGTGGATGTATGTATTTACCTCACTAAGGGGACTCTTCACACTCAGTGTAAAACATCCTGGGGTTCAGGGCTGATGGGGTGGCAAGGTCTCAGTCTCTTCTTTTCATTCTAATGGATCAGACATTGGATTAACAGAGTGCAGGCCTTGATTAGGACCAAATTTCTGTGCCTGTTGCTACAGTGTTTATTTAGAACTCCAGCGTTAACTGTATGATGGTCCTCTTGTCACTCTATACATATGAATATACAGGACGTATTATAAATATATATATAAATATTATCCTCTGTCTCCGCTGGCTTAGGATGGAGGCCTCTCTGTTGAGCTGCTGTGCACCTGCACTGGTGTTGCCAGCAAGCCGTCAGCCCTAGCCCTGTTCAGATGAGCAAAATCAACAATAAAGGAATGCGTATCATTACGGAGGCTGCTTGTCTTCCCTCCTGCTTTGTTTCTTTTGTTTCCTCCCTCTTTTCTTTTCTTCTTTCCTTCCCCTTCCTCTCCGTTCTCTTCCCTTCCCACATAGCAATTTGGAAATCCAGCTCTGGTTTGGCACTAGTAAGAAAAAGCACTCCCTGCTTGACCATGGAATCTTAGATGGGAAAAGGTCAAGAAGGCACCTTGACCACAGGGCACCTGCTCAGCCCGCCATGAACAGCCTGTTGCCAGGTTCTCCATGGTCTGGGACACTGCCCTCACTGCAGGTATTGATGCTGTAGATCAGGGGGACCCCAACCAAGAGACCCACCTCTGTGGGGAGCTCTCAGAGCCTGAAATAGGAGTTCTGTAGTCTAATGTTGCCACCAGTCTAATACCATGCCCCCCCTTTCCACAGTTGTGGGTGAGGGGGTTGACCAAGGCACCTAGCTGTGAGTACCATCTCCTTTTCATCTCCAAGCAGGAAATTTTCTGTGAGGGCCCAATTAGGGATTAGACTAGAAGTTCTTAACCTTTTTTGTACCTTTGGCAGTCCGGTGGAACCCATGGACCCCTTCTCAGAATGTTTTTAAATTCCTAAAATAAAATATAGAATTGAAAAGGAAACCTGAAATACATTTTCTAAAAGACAAGGTCACAGACCCTATGTTAAGATCTCGTAGGCTAGACCATTGATACACAGAATCTGAGGGAGTAAAAAGAACACTGGCTGTGGAAGCAAAGGATCTGGGTTCAAATCCCACCGCTGCCACTTACTACTTTGTATGACCTTCAGTAAGTCAGTTAATCTTTTTAGGCCTCATCTATAAAATGAATGGGTTGGAATAGCTGTCCTCTTGGGTCCTTTCCAACTCCAGACCTATGGTGCTAGATTATACAGTCCCACCAACACCTGAACAAGAACCCTCCACAACATCCCAAGTAGTCATTCAGCTTTTGCCTAAAGTCCACTTCAGCATTAAGGAAATCTACTCTTTCCTAAGGCAACCCAATCCACTTTGGATAACTATCAACAAGGAGTTTCTCCCCACATCAAATAAAAATCTATTTGGTAACTCCTTCCTGGAGCTCCCCAGTTCTACCCTCTGGAGCCCAGGGCTGGGGAGTCTGTGGCCTTAAGGCCACGTATGGCCCTCTAGGTCCTTGAGTGCAGTCCTTTTTCTGAATTCAGACTTCACAGAACAAACCTCCTTAATAGAAGGATTTGTTGTTGGGCTTAGGCAACAGGCCACACCTAAGGACTTAGAAGGCCACAGGTTCCCTACCCCTACATCTGGGCCAAGCATAACAAACCAAGTCCCTCTTTCACATGACAGTTCAAAGCAAATAAGAATCAAAAGGCAAATGAAAAGTAGGTCCTTGTAAAAAAAAGGTTGGAGGTTTTCTGCTCCAAGTGTAGCTTTGGGAGTGGGGTAGGCATGTAAGTGGTGGTGGGTGGGTGGGGGAGGATGCTATTGAAGGTAGCTTCATAACAAACCAGATATTTGGGCAACTATCTGTTTCCCTAGAGGGGTTGACTTGACGTTCTACCTCCTGACCACCCTTGCCATCCTTAGCTCCAGGATCCAGGAGGATTGCTGCAACTGATCTGAAAGAATAAAGCTGTGCTCTTGAAACAACTTTGGGAGGAGGTGCTAACATCATTTTATCCAATCCCAATCCTGTATTCTAGCAACTCATGTGCAACTCAAGACATGATGCCATTGCTCTTCTTCAAAAAACAAAGAACAAGCACCAACAATCTAGCCCAGATCCTCCATCACCCTCTCATCTTCCCATCACTGCACCCTCTGCTCTCCTTGCATATCTTACTTCTCTCATCATTCATTGTACATCAGTCTATTTGAACCAGGAGTAGGTACCATCTGCCCCTTGCATCCATCATCTTTTGTCCCAGATGGTTGTTATTGTTCATCCTTTGCTGGCAAAGAGAACCAATGACATCAGGAGAGTGATGTCTTGATTTGCAAGTGAATTGGATCTAAGTGAGGCAGAGCTGCTCAGTCATCCACCTCACTCTTTCCTCCAGAGTCATTGGAGTCCAGTGGCAAGACATAGGTCAGATGGCCCCAGATGTGGGCACCAAGGGCACTAGTGTTTCCACATGCTCTTTCTAGAAGAAGTTCCATCCTTTTTGCTCACAATTTCCCTTTGTCTCATTACCAAAAGGCATTATTTTCCATATAAGGAGAAAACAAGGTGTTAAAGGGAAAGTGACTTATTCCAACTTCCTCACTAAGGTAGTGGCAAAGTCAAGAAAAAAAATCGAAGGCTTTCTGACACCCCAAGCTGGAAATCCAATTATACCAAATTTTCCCTTCCATTCAAAGGGTAGGTGATATTCATGAATTCCTGAGGCTTTATGGTTGCAGGGATTGTGTACAAAGGGACTGAGAATTCAATGTAGAGTTCAAACATTGATTAATCACCTACTTTGTGAAAGACGTTATAGCTTATTGGCTTGCCTGTGTTCATTTAGTTTACAGAACTATTTCCTATTTCCAGATTTAGCAGTGGCCAGGATCCTGACCCTTGCACTGTCACTTCCTTCAGTCTCTGAAAACAGTTGGGTTTAGAATGTCCATAAGACTATACATCTAGAGCTGGAGGGGATCTCAGAAGCTATTTAGTTCAGCCTACTTTTTTTGTAGAGAAGGAAATCAGAGGCTGTATAATTTGTTCAAGGTCACATAGGTAATGGGAATAGAAGCAAGACTTGAACCCAGGTCCTCTGATTCCAAAGCCAGTGATCTTTCCACTGTACTATATTGTACCATTGGAATCTAGATGACACACTACTGCTATCACAGAAGGATGGAATTCAGAAGATTATTATTATTACCAGCATTCATATAGCACTTTACAAGTACTATCCCATCTTCTCCTCCCAATAACCCTGAAAGGTATTGTGATCTTCATTTTAAAGATGAGGAAACTTAGGCAGATGGGTTCAATGACTTCCCCAGGGTCACACACCTAGTAAATGGCTGAGGTTAGCTTTGAACTCAGATCCTCCAGGTGCGGTGTTCTATCCATGGTGTTCTTTCCTAGCTGTCTCCCAGGGGCTAGCTATTTGCGGCTTAGGTCAGGATGCTGCAGTAAGATTACTCTTTGTCATTACCAGTCTATAAATGTTATTCTAATGATTAACTTCAAACATGTGGAAATGCATGGGGAAAACAAGCCCTTGAGAGCACCCACACAAGGTCTGGAGCTCACTATGCTCTAATAAATTGTGCATCTCCTAAAGTTAGAACTCCCCCTGCTCCCTTCCCCCACCACAGATTGCCATCTTTTTCTATTCCACCATGCCATGCTTTTGCCATACATTTTCTCAGGTAAATTTGTTCTATTAGAGGTCACAGGACTAAGGAAGCATGGCATGGAAAGAGTCTTCCTTTAAGAGTCTGCAAACTCACAATTTTAATTCTGATAACTAGTTGTGTGTGTCTCTGAGAAAGTCACTTTATCTCTGTGGATTTCTTTTGTCTTATCTATAAAATGGGAATAAAGGCAGCTAGGTGGTGCAGTGGATAAGCACCAGTGCAGGAGTCAGGAGGACCTGAGTTCAAATCTCACCTCAGACACTTGACATTCACTAGCTGTATGACCTTGGGCAAGTCACTTAACCCCAATTGTCTCATCCTGGGTCATCTCCAGTCATCCTGATGAATATCTGGTCACTGGATTCAGATGACTCTGGAGGAGAACTGAGTCTGGTGACCTGCACAGCCCTCCCTCACTCAAAACAAAGTCAAGTGCAAGTCATGTCATTATTTCTCTGATGGCATGGTCTTCTTTGACAATGAAGGACGAACACATAAAATGGGAATAATAATGTTGCCCCTATTTACCTCATAAGGATATGCAATCCAGCAGTCTGTCAACAATCATTGAGTGCCTACAAGACATCTGGTAGAGCAGTAGATAAGAGTACTGGGCTTGGCATCAGGAACACCTAACTTCAAATCTAACCTCAGACACTTACTACTTGTGTGATGCTAGGCAAGTCATTTAACCTCTATTTGCCTCAGTTTCCTCAACTATAGAAATGGAGATAATCATACCTATCTTGCAGGATTAAAGTGAGGATCAAACAAGATAATATTCATAAAAAGCTCTTAGCACAGTGCTTAATAAATGTGCATTCGCTTTCCTTATTTCTTAATCATGTTACAGGTACTATTGGAGGTTCTGGAGATGCAAAGATAAAAAATGAAACAATTCTTGACAACTGTTAGCAACGTCTTGGAGATAGAGTGCCACATGTGAGGAACAGAAAGAAGGCTGGCTTGGTTGGGGTGTAGAGCATGGGGGGTGGCAATGGAGTAATGAAAATAGAAAAGATAAGTTGAGGCCAGATAGTGACCAACTTCAAAAGCCAAAGAGAGCAGTTTATATTTGATCCTACAGGCAAAAGGGAGTCCCTGGACTTTATTGAGAAAGGGAGCAGTGTGCACTTAGAGGGGAATGACCCTTGATATCAAAGAAGAGACCACCTTCTGCGTCAGCAAAACCTCTTATGTCCATGCAGATAACTAGGGAGGAGCCTGACTTTGTTCAGCCTGCCATCTCTTATGCACTTTCTTCTTCATTCAGTCATGGATCTTTCCTATTTGATATGATATTTAGTATTCTCCAAAGAATACTTTATTTTGGGGTTTCCACATATGATCTTTATAAAGATGCCACGCTTATGAGGAGTAGAGCATTGACAACACTGAGACGGATGGAATTAAAGATAATTTCATTAAAAAATATTTACCTGGCTTTGTGCAGTTCATCTATAAAGACATGATGCTTTCCCTTATGGAGCTTACTCTTTAGAGAAGGGATAGAGAACCGTTGTTTTTTTGTTCTATTGCAAGTCACTGACTTCAGCTGGAGGGATGGAGCTCAGAGAATTAACGGGAAGACATGTATGTGAAAAGATATGGTGTTTTTGCTTTTGTTTTTCAGAAAAATGTGTAATACACTTTGTTCATCTTTTAAACTAAAAGCAGAGGAAAAAATAACCTCAGTCAATAAATACACTTGTCTATGCCTAATTAAGAGAGGCAGAGAGGGAGAATGAGAGATAGAAAGAAGGGGAAGGGAATATGTGTATACACATGTGCATATGGAGTAGAGTGAAGGAGTGGAGGAGAGAGAGAAATATTAAATACTTTAGTCATGGTTTAATGTAAGAACAGAGAACAAACAATTCCATTCAATAAATACAATTATAATCTTTTTTGAGTGACTGTGACTATAAAGTTTATTTCAAGTCTACATATTTAAGTCTACAGTTAAGAAAGAGACAGAGAAGAAGAATGAGAAAGGAAAAGGGAGAAGAGGAAAGGGAATATGTATATGTGTATGTGTATTTATGCATACATATTTTGGTCAGTTGGGTAGACATTTTAGTCATGTCTGATTGTTCATGACCCCATTTGGAATTTTCTTGGCAAAGATACTGAAATGGTTTGTCATTTCCTTCTTCAGCTCATTTTACTGATGAGGAAACTGAGGCAAACAGGGTTAACCAACTTGCCCAGGTTCACACAGCTAGTAAGTGTCCAAGGTCATATTTGAACTCAGTTCCACCAGACTCCAAGGCTGTCACACTATCCACTGAGCCATCTAGCTGCCCCCATGCATACATATACATACATGCATATTCACATATGAATAAGAAAAGAGGAGGATAAAGGGACAGATTCAGTGACACACAACTTAGAGGGACATGGATACTGCACAGAAAAATGTGCAGGCATAGACACAAGTAGAAAGAGAGACACTGAGAGAGACATGAAAAGGCACAATGGGCTTTGTAGTGAGTGTGCTCATGTCTGACTCTCCTGTTCACTGAGGCTGTGGGAATCAGTAAGTTCTCATCCCTTGCTACATTCACTATGAAATGCTGAGGAGCTGTCCAGTCACTTCAAAGATTCCTTTCTGCATTGATCAACAGCTTTTCTTGCTTTTATTTTCAAACTTCAAAGCTTGCTCTTGAAACAGATTTATTTAACCAGGGGATTCTAGAAGTTTTGCATACATATTAAGGAATGATTTAGAAATGTATTTTCATCCCCTCATGGTTTCATACTTTAGACTTGGGACTAAAAATCCATGGAGGAAAACCTCAGTAGATGGAGAATAGAGATTTGGTAGCACGCACATGCACACACACACACACACACACACACACACACACACACACACACACACTAGTCCATCAGTACAAAGATCTTGGACAACACTACAGTTAGACAGAGAGGTGAGTCCAGAATTAAATGGGGGGGGTGGGGAGAGCAAGCTAAATCGTATTTGGAAAATTGAATAGTCCTTTAAATGACCTCAAATTATTTGCTGCCATCTCAGTTCATTTATGTAACATCAATATAATCCTAGCAGTGCTAAATGACTGAGAATAGTAGAACCCCAAGATCTCTAAAGAATTAAAATTACAAATGACTCAGATGGCTGTGAAAAGGCCCATGTGGGTGTGGGAGGGCTGCAGAACATTCTCTACAATGACAACATGTGGATGGGAAATCACATAAAAGACCTCACTCATTTCTGATCTTTGGGAACTTGGGCAAGTCATCTAACTTCTCAAAAGACTCAATTTTCTCCTTTATAAAATAAGGGTGTTGGACTACATGGCCTCTAAGGTCCCTCCCAGCTCTAAATCTGACATATAATAAGCACTTCACAAATGCTCTTTTTTTCTTCCTTCCTCCCTCCATCTCCTCTCCTTTTTCTTTTTCTCTTTTTCCTTTCTTTCTTTCCTTCCTTCCTTCTTTCCAACTTTTACCTTCTCCCTCCCTTGATTTTCATCCCTCCCTCCTTCTTTCCCTCCTTCTTCCTTCCCTCTCTCTTTCCTCCCTCTCTTCCTCCCTCCTTCCCTTCCTTCTTTTCTTCCTCCCTCCCTCCCTCTCTTCCTTCCTTCCTTGCTTCCTTCCTTCCATTCTTCCCTCCTTCTTTCCTCCCTCCCTTCCTATCATGTAGGAAATCAGGGATAATAGTTAGAGTGGTATTAATAAAACTTTAAAAGATCGAGAGGGATGCATCCCATACAATGGTTTAATCTCTTCAAATGATTTATGAAAGGTCATGCAGCAGAATCACAGTGGACAAAAAGGTGTGGCCAGGTTGTGATCTGAAGAGGTGCACAGAGTAACTGCACTGATGAGCTCAGGGATTCGTTGATGTACTGGAATTAAACTTAGAGGCAGGAGTGTGCTGGTAAATGTTTAACAACTGGCTCCTACCCCCATCTCCAAAAGTGTACTCAACATAATTTAAATTTAATCTGTATTATCTGTATCTGTAAATTTAACCTATATTATTAACATTGTCTTAAGTCCAGAAAATCAGCAAAACAATAAGTCAATCTCTGATTTGTAGCATGTGTGGGTTTCTGAGATGTGAACACTCACACTGAAAATTTAACAACTGCCTCTTGCAAGCTGATTCACGCTGGCTCCAGCACACCCCAGGTTAGCTGGGTTAGAGTGATAACAACGAACTATCACACTTAGATAAATTTAGTTGGAGCATTAGGGTGGTAAGCAGTGGCACAGAGAAAATCATTGCAGTTGTAGTTGAATGAGGGCAAGGGACAGCTCATTCCCTAGAGAGTACAGCCGGGGAGGCAGGTCCTGAGAGGAGAGCACCACAGTGACAGCACTGTGGGGATTGTGACCTGGGGACAGTGGGACAATACAACAACTCAGGCCAGAGAAGGTTTGTGACTTGAAGTGTGGAGACAGGAGTCATTACTAAGTGGAAGAGGGGCGGTGCTAGATGAAAGCTATAGTTCTGCCTGAAAGGCCCTTTTGCTTGCGAAAATGGCTCCATATTTTTGTTCCCTAGAGGGAGGAGCTGTCTCATTTTGAAACCAATAGTCACTCTATTCCCCCATCTCCCAAATAAAATTCTATTTTACGAAAATCTGAATGGGTCCTAGTAGAGATAATAGAAGAGAGGCAGTATGGAGTAATGGATGGAGAGCTAGTTTTCAACCAAGAAGACTTAGGTTCGAGCCTTACCTCTGGCACAACACTGGTTGTAGGACTCTGGGCAAATTATTTAATCTCTGTGTCCCAAGCACTTTTCTAAGACTACACATTACAGAAAAGGTGCCAATCTGCTGGTCTGTTTATCCACACTGGGGTGGGGCAGAGATCTTCACCAGGAGCTTCCTATACTAATGAAAGGGGTAGGGAGATAGTAGACAGTAGGAACACTAAACAACTCCCTGGGGAGAAATAAAGCCCTTCAGGAACAAAGAGGTGGGGAGCTACATTGTACTAGAGAAGAGCAGCTCATTGTTCAAATCACTTTCTCTCTCCACCTTTTCCCAGCAGTGAGAGCCCCCTGAGACCCATTCCTGACTCCCAGAGAGAACTGGCTCCACTTCTAGTTAGCTACAAGAGGAAAGAAGTACTTGGCCTAGACTGTTAAGATGTTTTAGACAATATGGAAGTGAGGGTGAGGAATGAGAACAAGGTGGGGAACAGAGACAGGTAGAAAACAGCAATATAAGCTGAGGAATGGAAAGTTATTCAAAAAATTCAAGGACACACACCCACACACACACTCACACCCCTTTCCCAATAAATATCAAGGTGATGGTAATAATAACACATTCATATACCTGCTCATGATCTACAAAGCACTTTCCTTGCAATAACCATGGGAGGTAGAAGATAATACAAATATTATTATCACCATTTTATGGACCAATGAATCCTAGCTGAGGATAAGAATCAGTCTTCATCTTTCAGTCATTTGTATCTGGCACAAGTTAGAGTCATATGGTTATATAATGTATTTACTAGAAGGGATCTTATTGATCATCCACTGGTCACACCCAGATTCACTGTAGGACTAGAGATGGGGAGGTACTGAGATATCATGGAAAGAACTCTGAGCATCAAGTCATAAGACCTGTGTTTGAATCCTTCCTCAGCTATTTGCAACCTGTGTGACCTTGGGCAAATCACTGAGACCTTCCTAGGTCTCAGTTTTCTCATTTGTAAAATGAGAGGAGAGGGTGGGTTGGACTAGAGGTCCTCTAACTTCTCTTCGAGCTTTGAATCTATGATCCTTTGATCTGAAAAATGAAGGGGTTGGATTCAATGACCATTTTAACTCTAACTCTTTGAGACTAGGATACAGTAAATATATTCCAGGGTACATATCTAGGGCTAAAAGACTCATAATTTTAGATTGTGCCTGCTTAGAGGTCAAAGATTATGCCTTTTAAATCTAAATTTTGTAGAGATTTTAGTACAGCATCACTCACAAAGAAGGTTGCTGCCTGATTGAGTAATTGTCTCTTCCCTCATCCCTTTTGCATTATCTCAATTTTAGAATTTTAATAAAGCCCTAAAGAAATTATTCTCTCTTCTGGGGGTTTCTAAAAGCTTTTAGATTGAATACATCAGGCCTGCTCCCAGCCTAATTCCCAGATCAGCATTAAACACACACGCATGCAGACACAGAACAAAACAACCTCCCACTCTTCAATCTTTCCTTCTGCCTCACTCCTACTAAACCAATCCATTGTCCTTGACATGACCTCCAGTTCCACCCCCCCTTTTTCCTCCTCCCTTTCCTCTCCTTGAGTCCATTTCCCTCCTTTGATAGTTTTGATCCTATTGTTAACCATTTCAACAGATATATTATCAGTTTTCCTTGAATCTCTTGCCCCCGGGAGTGCCTTGACAAACCCCCATCCTTGGCTTACCCCCACCATTCTCCTCCACTCCTACTCACAGGCTGCTGTACAAAGACAGGCAGCTACATGACTGAGTTCACTGTAAATTTGTCATCTAATCTCAGCTGCTCAGGAGGCAGCATGCCATAATTGCTGGGCTCTGAGAAAGAAAGAAGTTGTATTCAAAACCTTCCTCTGCTATATACTATGTGACCCTGAGTAAGCTATTTAAATTCTCAGGAAAGGACCCCCAGGTGACTCTCTAATTCCATGAATTGTAGAGCAGACACAGATATGCCTTAGGAGAGTGAGTTTCCCCATGGGGAGATCAGTAGATTAATGAAATCACTGGTCTGGTTAAAAAAAAAAAATAACAAAAAAAACCCTTCTTACCTGGGCTCTCACCACTGGACAGCAATCCTCTTTTCCTTTCCCCCTTAGTATTCTATTATACTTGCCAAAGTGGCTATTCTAAACTTTCTCCTCAAACTCTCCAAAATTCTTCTTTCCCCTCCCTCTTTGCAGAGGAAATCACCACCTATTTTTCTTAGAAAATAGAAGCATATACTGTGGGCTCATCTTTCCTATTCTATATCTCAAAATTCCTCTTCATCATCATTCCTCATTCTCTCTTTGTTCCAGTCTCTGTTGAAGAGATGTCCCTTCTCCTTGCCAAGGGCAACCTGTCCACATGTGCTCTTCTCCTCCAGGAGCTTGTCCCACATATCATCCCTTCTCTATCTCTCATGTGCAGCATTTTCTTTTTATCCATTGGCTCTTTTCCCATCACCTAAAAACCTGCCCAGGTTTCTTGTGTTCTTAAAAAAAACTTTGAACCTGCTATTCTCTCAAGTTATCATCTTATAGGTCTTCTCCCTTTTGGAGAAAGAAAAATTCTGAGAAATGTCTTTGCACTTCTTAAACCCTTGTAATCCAGAATCCACATGACTATAATTGCTTTCCACAAAATTACAAAAAATCTCTTAATAAATCTAATGGCTCCCCTCACCACCACCATTTTATTCAGTCTCTCTGTGGCTTTTGACACAGTTGACCATCCTTCCATCCTGGAAACTCTGCTCACTTGGCTTCTATGACAATACTCTCTTCTGATTGTCCTCCTGCCTGTCTGGGCATTCCTTCTCAGTCTCCTTTGCAGAGTCGTCATCCTCCTACCCACTGAGTGTGAGTATTTACCAATTTTTTTCTTTATTCTTTCTTTCTCTTTCTTCCTTTTTTCTTTCTTTCTTCCTCTCTTTCTCTTCCTTTCTTTCTTCGTTTTTCTTTCTTTCTTTCTTTTTTTTTTTCTTCCCTTAATCTCCCTCCTGAACTCCAGTCCCATAATACCAACTGCCTGCTGGACATCTTTGACTAGATATCCCATAGGCATCTCAAACTCAATATGTTTGAAACAAAACTTGGTTCCTATCTAAATACATCCTTCATCCAAACTTCCTATTTCTGTTGATTGTACCACAATCCTTTCAGTCATCCAGGTTCCCACTCCTTCAGTCCCTATGTCTAACCAGTGGTTAAGCCTTTTTCAGTTCTGACTCTATAATATTCCTTATTTCTGTCCGCTTCTTTCTACTAGAACAGCATCTATCTTAGTTCAGATTCTTATGTCTTTTTCCTGCCTTCTAATTGGCCTTCTTATTTCCAGTCTCTCATTTCTCCAATCAATCCTCCTTCCATCTTTCAAATTAATATTCCTAAAACATAGCACTAACCATATCACCCCTATCCTACAGTGCACAAACTATGCCCCCTAGGTTTTGATATCATTTAAATCATTCAGGAATATCTGTTCCACAGGAAGCTACTTTTCTATTAAACTGCTTGTCTGTTGAACCTCACCAGTCTCCAACTGGGCAAATCCTCTTCTCTTCTATTTTCAAACCAATGAAGAATTTACAAGTTTTTAAAAACTTACCTTCACACTTAAAGGACCTTTGAAAACATGTTGCACTCTTTATTTGGATAGTAGTTCTGTTTAAACAAGAGAACTTCAAAGTTCATCAGTCTGGTTTTCCCTAGTGATTACAAGTTCAGCCAATTCTTCATTCATTGGGATGCTGTGCCATCCAAATATATTTTAGTAAACAGAGCTTGGAGGCCATCACCAATCATCCTAACCTATGTCTTGCCACTGGACTCTGATGACTCTGGAGGAGACAGTGAGGCTGATGACTTTGCACAGCCCTGCCTCACTTAAATCCATTTCATTTGCAAGTCAAGACATCAACCTGCTGATGTTATTGGTCCCCTTCTAGAATGAAGGATGAACAACAAGAAGTAAACAGAACTTTCAACAAAATAGTTCAAGCTGACTCTCTAGGTAAAGTAAATGAGCCTAGACAGCTCTTTATTCACCAAGATTCTGGGTTGTCCAATTAGATCTAGCATTTCTTCCTATAAAGAAAAGCAGCTCCAAAACCTATCTTTTCCATTTTTATCTTTTCCTCTCAAACTAGAATATGTGTGTATGTTGCAGATAACAAGGAAGAGGGTGAACAAAAAGCAACAGACATTTATGAGAGACTTTGCCCCTCTTAAGGTCTAGATAGTGCTATAGGACAATAAATAGAGTTAAAGCCATCTTCCAATGAGATATAGGCTAAAGACTTTTTTCCTCAATTGACTGCTCTTTCTTTTGGTTTCTTCTGGTTCTTTCAAATTGCTGATACAAAGCTACTTTTCAGGACCCTCCTTAATCTCCCTCTCCTACCTCATCTTCAATCTCTTCAGCCTAAGCCTCAGCCTCCTATATCACACAGTGGTTTAAATCAAAATCCTTTGGAACTCAGTGATTCCCCTTCTATTTATGAACTTACCAAAACTTCCAATATGAAATTCATAGTTATTATTTAATCATCCCTTGAGTCTCCAAATAGTAGTGATTCTTCAGTTTTTGAGTTTTGCCATCTGAAGTCTTAAAACAGTTACATGCAAATGAGCCATGGGATCATAATCGTCTGTTAGCTCTAAATTCTCAAAATGGTGAGTCCTCCATTTCAGTTAGTGTCCTTGAAACCATGTTTCTTCATACTCCCATATCAGTTTTTTTCCTAAATAAAAGTTTCTCTTTAAACAATCAAACTGTTCATGTAGAAATAAGATACTGCCAGTTAGCCCAAGATGTTCTCTAATCTGGGAAGCGATTCCCCTGGACCAAAATGTCCCCAACTGAATTGGCCCCAGGACCAGAATTCCTACTTAAGGCTCTCACTACACAGCTAGTGAAACCCAATGTAATTACAGGAATCAAGAAATTAATAGTGTAGTATAACTAATTTAGAAAATGGAGCTGCCAGAGCTCATGTCTCAGCTTTCATTCCCACATAGACCAATTAACTTGGCTCAGCTTCTGAGTGCAGACTACACCCTGGGACCCAGATTGCCATCTAAAAATTGCATTCCTTCCTCACAAGGAGAACTGCTTAAGAATTGTCAAAGAATCTAACTTAAACATTGAATCTCTTCCTAGATTGTAAGTACCTGAAGAGCAGAAAACACATCACTTTTTGTTAAACTGAAGTTCTTTTCTGCACTTTCTAAGCATCATGTTCCTCAATGAAAGATGCGCTATCTCACATCTGTTACCAGTTGATATAACTCTTTTTCTTTACATGAAAGTAGTCTTTCTGACTCTTCTAACATCAAACTGTTCCATATGAAGGGTAAGTTTCTTACACTAATCTTATTCTATATTTCTCCCTTTTACACACTCTTCATTCCAGTCAAGTTGACCTGATGGCTGCTCTCTGTCATAATATTCCATTACTTCCCTTCATGCCTTTGAGATGTGGTACTCTGCATTTGCAAGGAGAATCCTTCTGTACCATTGTTCCACCTTGCTTCCTCAACACCAGGTCATAGAATCCCTGTCTTCTTCCAAAGCACAATTTAAATGCTATCTCCTAGATAAGGCCATAAATCCAATATGAAAAGCATTGCACATTTTTCTATCCATTCTCAAGCAATTTAATTCAGTAAACATTTATTAAGTGCCTACTATATAAAAAAACACTGTGCTGTACCAGGGGAAATCTAAAGTTTGGATAAGACTCTCTGCTTCCTTCATGTACTTTTTCAGATGGGGATCAAAAGACTCATCTTCTGAGGGATCCTCCTGTCTCATCAGGTGGATGGAGGACTGGATCTGGAGAAAGGAAGACATAAATTCAAATCCAGCCTCAGATACTTACCAGGTATGTGAACCTTGGCAAGTTGCTTACCCTTTGTCTGCCTCAGTTTCCTCAACTATAAAATAGGGATCACAATGACACCGACCATTTGACACATAGTAGGCACTTAATAAATTCTTATTCTCTTCTTCCTTATTACTCTATGTAAAATCATTGCTACATTTACTTACATGAGACTTTAAGCTACCTGAAGTATGAATAATCAAGTAGTCAGTAATACAGGTTTCCCAATAAAATCTCTTAAGAAAATCTCCTTCAGCCCCCAAATCCTCTTTCCTTGCCTACATTTCTGTGATATATCTCTGCTGTTCTAGTTTTTAGGTAAACAAAATGTTATTGCATAGCAGAAAAAAAATGCCATTTTAGAATTCATGCTTTGAGATCTTTAGGAGGAAAGAGGAAGAGCAGAAGGATTCTATTTCTACCTTTTCTTCAGGTCAGGTAGCATCATTTTCACATAGGAAAAACACATATTATATACATAATAAGATGAAGTTATTGACCCATTGTCAAAACATCTTTAATTGTTTATTTGCTTGTTTCTTTCTTCCTTTCCTTCAATTCTATTTCTTTCCCTTTCTCTCTTCATCCTTCTCATATTTCTTTCCATCCTTCATTCTTCTCATTTACTATTATGAACAATCCTAGTTCTCTAGGCACTTGGGAAAATTAATACAAAGACAGATGACATAGTTCTTGTCCTCTAGGAGCTTTTAGGTTAGGAAGAACTTCAACATTTAAGTGAAATCCATCTAATAACCTTTTAAATAGTTCTTCATGAATGTTGACGTACAATTTTTAGATGGTAATCTGGGTCTCAGGGTATAGTCTGCAGCTAGAGGCTGAGCCAAGTTAACTGTTCTATTTGAAACTTAAACCCAAGACAAAGGCTCTGACAGCTCCATTCTCTGAATTAGTTATACTGCCTTATTAATTTCTTTATTCTTGTAATTATAGGTTTGTAATTAATAGGTTTCACTAGCTATATAGTAAGAGCCTTAACAAGGAATTCTGGCCCTGGGGCCAAGTCAATTGGGAACATTTAGGTCCAGAGGAATCACTTCCCAGTCTAGAGCTCATACTGGTCTAGCATGAGCCGTGCTACCCCTCCTCCTGAACTGAATGTGGCATAGGGAAACACATGTCCTTTCCATCTTTCCAGGAGCAGTGCAGCCTTGGAGGACCCTGAATCCTCCCCAGCAGAATGTACTGAAAGGCCTCTAAGGGCTCCCTCTTTGAGAGAACTCCTTTGTCTAGGGAAGAAGTTCCTCTCCGCATCCCCCACCTCAGGAATTTGACCCTTGTCTCTGAAGGGCCCAGAGTCTCCAAGGGCCCTTTATCTATGGACACATTGTGGTCAAGGGAACACTTTCCAGTCTGAAATTTGAATCAGTCTACATAGAAGCTGTACCAATTAATCAATCACTAAAAATGTATTAAACACCTACAGTGTGCCAGGGATTGTACTAAGCCCTGGGGATACAAAAAGACAAGAAAGAGTCCTTGCCCTCAAGGAGTCTACAATTTAAGGGAGGGGGAGAGGACAAGATGCAAACAAATATATACAAATAAACTATATACAAGATAAACAGAAAAATAATTTACAGAGAGAAGGCACTAGAATTGAGGGGGGATGGGAAAGGCTTCCTGTAGAAAGTGGGATTTTAGTTTTAGAACTAAAGGAAGCCAAGGAGGTCAGTAGTTGGAGTGGAGGAGAGAAAGTGTTTAAGGTATGGGAGACAGGAAAATGCCAGGAACCAAGAGATGTAGTTTTTGGTTCATGGTGTCAATAAAATGTATTTTAAAATAAAACAAACCAAAAAGAAACATTTGAATAACTCCATCAATCCAATTCTTGAAGTAGTTGATTAATTAGCTTTCAAAGCTGTAAGAGGTCTTAGGGGCCAAATGATCATTTATGTTATTTTACTATGTAATGATGGAGGTCAACTGGAGTAATTTGACATTTTCCAGCTCATTCTTCAGATGATTAACTGAGGTAAAAATGGTTAAATGACTTTCCCAGGGTCATGCAGCTATTAAGTGTCTGAGGTAAGATTTGAACTCAGGAAGATAAGTTTTTCTGATTTCAAGCCCAGAACTTTATCCACTGTGTCACCTAGCCTCCCAAAACTGAAACCTCTTCCTGTTGACTCTCTCAGCTTCCTAAGGCTGTAGAAAGATATGTTGTTCAGGGAGCCAAGATGGTGGAGTGATCAGTAATTGCTATCTTCGTCCCCTTGTTGACCTTGAAGAGCCCAGAGAATATCTCTCCAGGAAAAACCCTGGAACAGTGGGAGCAGCAGAAGGGATAAACAGTCTCTTAGCTCATGAGGCTAGGAAAACTACTAAGGAGGGTCCCTCTTGCTGTAGCTGAAGGGGACCAGTGCAGGACCAGAGCTGTCCCAGACAGCCCCACATCAGCGAACTGGGGGAAGATCCTGAGCCCCAGACAGGTGAAGCCTGCAACTGCCAACACCAGGATCCCAGGTGTGCCTCAGCACCCCAGGGGAACTGGGAAGACACTAGCAAGTGGGATCACCAACCACTGAGCTTGTCTATGCTGTAGCTCAGCAGAGAAGACCTCCTGTGTCCAGACCACCCCTCCCCCACACTTAACAAGCTAGCTTCAGGGTAACTGCAGGGAAACCCAAAAACACCTCACCTGACCTCTGTTTTCCAACACTAGCCAGCTCTGTAACAGGTAAGCTGCAGCATTTTTGCTTCTAGCTGAAATGACCAGAGACCACAACACACAAAGCCTCAAGTTTTAGGCACAAGAACTGTGGGACAGAGTCCCCTGTGCCCCAGACAGAGAGATCTACTTTAAAAACCAGGAAAAGGGTGATTATCATGAGTAAGAAGCAAAGCAGATAAGAAAAGACCATAGAATCTTTCTATGGGGACAAGGACTAAAACATAAATATCAAAAAGGTCAGCATTGAGACTGTACTCCCATCTGAAACTTCAGAAGTGAATATGAACTGGTCTGAAGCACAAAGAGCCTTTTTGGAAGAGCTCAGGAAGGATTTCAAAAGCCAAATTAGAGAAACAGAAGAAAAAGTGACCAATAACTTTAAAAATATGAACAAAGAAATCATGGAAGAATTTAAAAGGACAATTGGACAAGTGGAAAAGAAAGTACAAAACCTAACTGGAGAAAATAAGTCCTTAAAAGGAACAATTGGACAGATGGAAAAGGATATGCAAAAATTAACTGAAGAAAACAATTTGATAAAAATTAGAATCGGGCAAGTAGAAGTTAATGAATCTATGAGACATCAAGAATCAGTCAAACAGAATCTAAAGAATGAAAAAATAGAAGAAAGTGTAAAATATCTAACTGGAAATACAATTCACCTGGAAAATAGATCCAGGAGAGAAAAATCTAAGGAGTATTGGTCTACCAAAAAGCCATGATAAAAAAAGAGCCTGGACAATATCATCTAAGAAATCATCAAGGAAAATTGCCCAGATGTCCTAGATCTGGAGGGTAAAATAGTCATAGAAAGAATTCACCATTCACCTCTTGAAAGGGATCCCAAACTAAAGGAACATCGCTGCCAAATTTCAGAACTTTCAAGTGAAGGATAAAATACTGCAGGCAACCAGAAAGAAACAATTCAAATATCAAGGAGCTACAGTCAGGATCACATAGGACCTTGCAGCTTTGACATTAAAAGATTGAAGGAATTGGAATATGATATTCCGTAAGGCAAAGGAGGTGGGACTACAACCAAGGATAAATTACCCAGAAAAGTTGAGCATAATATTTCAGGCAAGGAGATGGACATTCATCAAAATAAGGGATTTCCAGACCTTCCTGATGAAAAGGCCAGAACTCAATAGAAAATCTGATTTTCAAATGCAGGTCTCAAAAGAGGCTTAAAAAGGTAAACAGGGGAAAAAAAAAACTTGTTACTCAATACGGGCAAACTGTTTACATCTCTATAAGGGAAGATGATATTTGTTAAACTTGAGAATTGTATATTTATTATGATATATAAAAGGGATATACATAGATAGAGGGAGTGGGTATAAATCAAATGATGTGATGATAACAAACATGATTTAAGGGTATGAAAGGATGGGAGATGTGAAAAGGAGGAGGGAGAAAAAAACAAATTACATCACAGGAAGAGGCACAAAAATATATTACAGTAGAGGGAAAGAGGGGAGGGAGATGAGCATTGTTTGAGAGGTATTCTCATCTGACTGAATTCAAGGAGGGAACAACAAACTCAGTTAAGGATAGAAATGCAACAAGCTCTATAGGCAGTTGGAGGGGAAGGGGGAAAGAAAAGGAAGGGGAAGCTAAAAGTGAGAGAAGTAGTAAGGGAAAAGGGGATTAAAAGGGAGGAGGAGTGAAAGAAGGAAGGGAAGACTGGGGGAGGTGGTGGTCAAAAATTAAAACTATTGTGGAGGGGAAAGGAGAAGGAGAGCTAAAAGCATAAACATGGGGACAGGGGATGGAGGGAAAGATACAGATAATAATCATAATTGTGAATGTGAATAGGATGAACTCTCCCATAAAATGGAGGCTAGCAAAATGGATTAAAAACCATAATCCAGCAATATGTTATTTTCAAGAAACACATTTGAAACAGGGGGATGTACACAGGGTAATGATAAAAGGTTGGAGCAGAATATATTGTGCTTCAGCTGATGTCAAAAAAGCAGGGGTAGCAATCCTAATCTCAGACAAAGCAAATGCAGAAATAGATGTAATCAAAAGAGATAAAGAAGGAAACTATATCCTGCTAAAAGGAACCATAGACAACAAAGCAATTTCATTACTAAATATATATGCTCCAAGTGGTAAAGCAACCAGATTCTTAGAGGAGAAGTTAAGGGAGTTATAGGAAGAAAGAGAAAGCAAAACTATACTAGTGGAGGACCTCAATCTCCCCCTCTCTGAACTTGATAAATCTAACCTCAAAATAAAAAAGAAATTAAAGAGATGAATAAAATTCTGGATAAGGTAGATATGATAGATCTCTGGAGAAAAGTGAATGGGGATAGAAAGGAATATACCTTTTTCTCAGTGATACATGGCACATATACAAAAATTGATCATGTACTAGGCCATAAAAACCTCATAATCCAGTGCAGAAAGAAAGAAATAGTCAATGCATCCTTCTCAGATCACAATGCAATAAAAGTTATATGTAATCAAAGGCCATGGAAATATAAACCAAAAATTAACTGGAAACTAAACAATCTAATCCTAAAGAATGAGTGGGTTAAACAACAAATTATAGAAACAATCAACAACTCCATTCAAGAGAATGACAATAATGAGATAACCTACCAAATCTTATGGGATACTGCAAAAACAGTTTTTAGGGGAAGTTGTATATCTTTGAATGCCTACATGAATAAAAGAAAGAGGAAATCAACGAATTGGGCATGCAGCTGAAAAAGCTAGAAAAAGAACAAATTGAAAATCCTCAAGTAAATACCAAATTAGAAATACTGAAAACCAAAGAGAGATTAATAAAACTGAAATTAAGAAAACTATTGAACTTATAAATAAAACTAAGAGTTGGTTTTATGAAAAAACCAATAAAATTGATAAACCTTTGGTCAATTTGATTTAAAAAAAGAAAGAAGAAAACCAAATTACCAATATAAAAAATGAAAAGGGTGAACTAACCTCCAATGAGGAGGAAATTAAAACAATAATTAGAAATTACTTCGCCCAATTATAATCCATAAATTCAACAGTCTAAATGAGATGGATGATTATTTTAAAAAATATAAATTGCCCCAATTAACAGAAGAGGAAGTTGAGCACTTAAATAACCCCATCTCAGAAAAGGAAATTGAACAAGTCATCAATGAACTCCCTAGGAAAAAATCTCCAGAGCCAGATGGATTTACAAGTGAATTCTATCAAACATTTAAAGAACAGTTAATTCCAGTGCTACATAGATTATTTGGGAAAATTGGGGAAGAAGGAGTCCTACCTGATATTTTTTATGATACAAATATGGTTCTTATACCTGAACTAGGAAGAGTCAAAACAGAGAAAGAAAATTATAGACCAATTTCTTTAATGAATATAGATGTAAAATTTTTAAATAAGATATTAGCAAAAAGAATACAGCAACTTATCATGAGAATAATACATTACGATCAAGTAGGATTTATACCAGAAATGCAGCACTGGTTAAATATTAGGAAAACTATCAGCATTATTGATCATGTCAATAATAAAACTGATAGAAACCATATGATTATCTCAATAGACGCAGAAAAAGCTTTTGACAAAATACAATACCTATTCCTATTGAAAACACTGGAGAGCATAGGAATAAACGGAACTTTCCATAAAATAATATGCAATATGTACCTAAAACCATCAGTAAGCATTATATGCAATGGGAATAAGCTCGATGCATTTCCAAAAATATCAGGGGTGAAATAAGGATGTCCATTATCACCACTGTTATTCAATATGGTATTATAAATGCTAGCTGTAGCAATAAGAGAAGAAAAAGAAATTGAAGGAATTAGAATAGGCAAAGAAGAAACTAAGTTATCACTCTTTGCAGATGATATGATGATATACTTAGAGAATCAAGTAAAAAACTACTTGAAATAATAAACAACTTTGGCAAAGTTGCAGGTTACAAAATAAACCCACATAAATCATCTGCATTTCTATATATTACTAGCAAGAGACAGAAAGAGAAATTCCATTTAAAGCTACAGTAAACACTATAAAATATCTGGGAGTCTACCTGCAAAAACAAACCCAGGGACTATATGAACATAATTACAAAACACTTTTCACACAAATAAACTCAGATCTAAGTAAGTGGGAAAATATCAGTTGCTCATGGGTGGGCCAAGCTAATATAATAAAAATGACAATTCTACCTAAATTAATTTACTTATTCAGTGCCATACCAATCAAACTACCAGATAATTATTTTCTAGAGCTAGAAAAATAATATTAAAATTAATCTGGAAGAACAAAAGGTGCAGAATATCAAGGGAACTAATGAAAAGAAATGCTAGGGAAGGTGGCCTAGCCCTACCTGATCTCAGATTGTATTATAAAGCAACAATCATAAAAACCACTTGGTACTGGCTAAGAAACAGAGGGGTAGACCAGTGGAATAGGTTAGGTACTGAAGACACAGTAATTAATGAATATAGCAATCTACTATTTGATAAACTCAAGGACCCTAGTTTCTGGGATAAGAACTCACTGTTTGACAAAAATTGCTGGGAAAACTAGATAACAGTGTGGCAGAAACTGGGCATAGACCAATGTGTGATACCATACACAAGAATAAAGTCCAAATGGATACATGATCTAAGTATAAAGATTGATACAATAAACAAATTAGGGGAGCAAGGAATAGTGTATTTGTCAGATTTATGGAGAATGGAGAAATTTATGACCCGACAAGAGACAAAGAACATTATGAAGTGCAAAATGGATAATTTTGATTAAATTAAATTGAAAAGTTTTTGCACAAACAAACCCAATGCAACCAATAGTAGGTGGGAAGCAGAAAACTGGGAAAGAATTTTTGCAACTAGTGTCTGTGATGAAGGCCTCATTTCTAAAATAGATAGAGAACTGAGTCAAATGTACAAGAATACAAGTCATTCCCCAATTGATAAATGGTCAAAGGATATGAACAGGGAATTTTCAGAGGAAGAAATTACAGCTATCTATAATCATATAAAAAAATGTTCTAAATCACTATTGATTAGAGAGATGCAAATCAAAATACTCTGAGGTATCACATCACACCTATCAGATTGGCTAACATGAGAAAACAGGAAAATGATAAATGCTGGAGAAGATGTGGGAGAGTTGGAACACTGATTCATTGTTGGTGGATCTGTGAGCTTATCCAACCATTCTGGAGAGTAATTTGGAACTATGCCCAAAGGACTACAAAAATGTGCATATTCTTTGACCCAGCAATATTGCTTCTGGGTCTCTATTCCAAAGAGATCATAAAAATGGGAAAGGGTCCCACAAGTACAAAAATATTTATAGCAGCTCTCTTTATGGTGGCCAAAAACTAGAAATCAAAGGGATGCCCATCAGTTGGAGAATGGCTGCACAAGCTCTAGCATATGAATGTAATGAAATAATATTGTGCTATGAGAAACGATGAACAGGAAGACTTCAGAGAAGTCTGGAAAGACTTATATGAACTGATGTTGAGTGAAAGGAGAAGAACCAGGAGAACTTTGTACACAGCAACAACCACAGTGTGTGAGGAATTTTTCTGGTAGACTTAGTACTTCATTGAAATGCATGGACTTGAAAAATTTCCAATGGACTTTTGAGGCAAAACTCCTTTCACATCCAGAGAAAGAACTATGGAATTGGATCACAGATAGAAACAGATCATCTTCTTTTGTATTATGTTTTGTTTTGTTTTAAAGTTTCTCCCATTCATTTTAATTCTTCTATGCAAAATGCATTTAATAGGAATGTATGTGTAGAACCTATATAAGATTGTATGCCATCTCAGGGAGTAAATGGGGAGGGAGGGGGGAATGAGGGAAAGAGAGTGGAAAAAAATCTAAGATGTATGGAAGTGATTGTCAAACATTGAAAACAAATAAAACACTTCAATTAAAAAAAATATTACTTCTAAAAAAAAAGGTGAACATACAAGGGGACACAGTTAAGATTGTGAACTCCTTGAGGGTGGGAACAGGGTATTTTTGTTGTCTTTCTTTGTATTCCCAAGAGTTAGCATATTATTTGGCACATAGTAGGAGATTCATAAATGATTATTGACTGGGAACCATCTCTGGGTTCTGTGTGCAGGAAGTGATTAATAATGTTTGACAAAATAAATAAATGAATGTCATCAAAAAAAAAAAAAGATGTGTTGTTCATTCATTTCAGTCATGTCTTACTCTCCATGACACTGGAGTTTTCTTGACAAAGATAATGGAGTGGTTTACCATTTCCTTCTCCAGCTCATTTTACAGATAGGGAAACTGAGACAAACAGGGTTAAAGAACTAGTTAGTGTCTGAGGGTGGATTTTAACTCAGGAAGATGAGTTTTCCTGACTCCAGATCTGGCACTCTATCCACCTAGTTGCCTAGTCAGGTAAGAAAATAACTCCATCATTCATTAAATCTGAACAAGGACTAAATATCTCCTTTGGTGTGAAAGAAATTCTGCTTGGATTGGTGAGGGATTTGGTCACACCAATCCCCAAAGATGAATGTAACATTTTGGAGGGTGGGTATTATTTCTAGATGTTGTAGGTCTTCATGGAACTGATCAGCTTAGGCATCTTCAGGACCAGTGGTTGGAGCATAGACGTGTATTATTGTGATGTTGAACAGTTTACCTTAGATTTGAACAGATATCATTCTGTCATTTTTTTATATCCCAGTACTACTTTTCTCACCCTTTTATTCACTATTAGAGCTACTCCATTTCTTCTAAGGGATTCTTGCCCACAGTAGATTATATAATGATCACCTGAATTAAATTCACCCATTCCTGTCCATTTAAATTCACTGACACTCAGGATGTCAATGTTTAATCTTTCCATCTCCTTTTTGACCATATAGTTTACCTTGGTTCAGAGATCTTATACTCTAGGTTCCTATTAAATATTGATCTTTATAGCATCAGACTTTCCTTTTGTCAGCAGACATCCACTTTTGAGCTTCCTTTTGGCTTTGACCCAGCTCTTCATTAGTACTGAAACTACTTGTAGTTGTCTTCCACTTTTCCCCAGTAGCGTGTCGGATACTTTCCAGCCTGACAGGCTCATCTTCTCATGTCATATCTTTTGTCATTTTAATACAATCCATGGGATTTTCCTAGCAAAGACACTGGAGAAGTTTGCCATTTCCTTCACCAGTGGATCACCTTTTCTCAGAATTTTCCACTCCAACCTATCCATCTTGTGTAACTGTGCACAATACAGCTCATAGTTTCACTCAGCTATGCAAGCCCCTCCACCATGACAAGGCAATGATCCAGGAAGAAGCAGGGCAGAGACTAATAGATTTTTGTCAAGATAACTTGCTGGTCATAGCAAACACTCTTTTTCAATAGCCCAAAAGGTGACTCTACATATGAACATCACCAGATGGTTAGTATTGAAATCACAGTGATTATATACTTTGCAGATAAAGGTAGAGAAGCTCTATACAGTCAGCTAAAACAAGACCTGGAACTGACTGTGGCCTAGATCATGAGTTTCTTATTACAAAATTTAGACTTAAAAAAAGAAAGTAGGGAAAACCATTAGACCACATATGTATGACCTAAATAATATCCCTTATGAATATGAAGCAGAAGTGATGAATAGATTTAGGGAATTAGATCTGGTAGATAGAGTACCTGAAGAATTATAGAAAGAGGTTTGCAATATTTTACAGGAGGCAGCAAACACTAAAAAAAAAATTCTAAAGAAAAAGAAAAGGAACTTTTTTGTGGTGGCAAAGAATTGGAAATTGAGGGAATGTCCATCAATTGGGGAATGGCTAAATAAACTATGGTATATGAATGTAATGGAATATTACTGTGCTATAAGAAATAATGAGCAGGTGGATTTCAGAAAAACCTTGAAAGATTTATGTGAACTGATGCTGAGTACGGTGAGCAGAACCAGGAGAACACTGTATACAGTAACAGTAACACTGTGTGATGATCAGCTATGATTGACTTAGCTCTTCTCAGCAATACAATGATGCAAGAGAATTCCAAAAGACTGATGACAGAAAATGCTATCCACATCCAGGGAAAGAACCATGGAATCTGAATGCAGATTGAAGCATATTATTTTCACTTTTTGTTGTTTTTTTTTGTAGCTTTCCCCTTTTGTTCTGTTTCTTCTTTCCCAACATTACTAATATGGAAATATGTTTCTATCACACATGTATAACCTATATCAGATTGCTTGCTGTCTTGGGGAGGGAAGGGAAAGAGGGAGAAAAATTTGGAACTCAGAATCTTTTAAAAATGAATATTGAAAACTATCTTTACATATAATTGGAAAAAATAAAATGCTATTTACAAAAGAAAAAGAAGATCAAGAAAGCAAAATGGCTGTCTGATGAGACTTTTCAAATTGCTGAGGAAAGAAGTAAAGCAAAAGGTAAAAGAGAAAGGGAAAGATATACACATCTGAAGGAATGTAGAATTCCAGAGAATAGGAAGGAGAGAAAGGAAGGTTTTTTTTCTTAAATGAACAATACAAAGAAGAAGAAAACAATAGAATAGAAAAGACAAGAGATGTCTTCAAGAAAATTAGAGATATCAAGGAACTGTTTCATGCAAAAATGTGTATGATAAAAGGCAAAAATGGCAGGGACTTAATGGAAGTAGAAAAGATTAAGAAGAGGTGGCAAGAATATGCAGAAGAACTATATATGATGGTACAGTTATTAAAATGCAGCCAAACATCCTGGAGAAAGAAACCAAGGGGGCCCTAAGAAGTATTGCTAACAATAAGGCTAGTGGAACTGATGGAATTCCAGCTGAGCTATTTAAAATCCTAAAAGATGATACTGTTAAAGTGTTGCACTCAATATGCCAGCAAATTTGGAAAACTCCACAGTGGTCACTGGATTGGAAAAGATGTATTTACAACCTAATTGTAAAGAAGGGAAATGTCAAAGAACACTCAAATTAGCAAACAACTGTGTTCATTGTACATGATGGCAAAGTTATGTTTAGGATTCTGTAAACTAGGCTTTAGCAATATATGAACCCAGAATTACCAAAAGTTCAGGCTGGTTTTCAAAGAGGCAGGGGAACTAGAGATCAAATTGCCAACATTTGATGGACTATGGAGAAAGCAAGAGAGGTCAAGAAAAACATTGACTTCCTCTTCTTTGACTACTCTCAAAACTTTGAATGTGTGGTTCACAACAAAATGGGGCAAGAGCTCAATGAGATGAGAGTACCACTTCATCTTACTTGTCTCTTGAGGAATATGTATGCAGGTCAAGAAACAACAATTAGAACCAAACGTGGAACAACTGATCGATTTAAGATTGGAAAAAGAATACAACAAAGCTGTATATTGTCACCTTATTCATTTAACTTATATGCATAGTATATCATGCCAAACGCCAGGCTAGATGAATCAAAAGCCAGAATCAAGGTTACTGGGAGAAATGTTAACAATCTCCAATATGCAGAAGATACCACTCTGATGGCAGAAATTGAAGAAAAAGTCTCTTAATGAGGGTGAAAGAGGATAGTGTAAAAGCCAGCTTAAAGCTTAGCACCAAAAAAAGCTAAGATCTTGGCAAATGACACCATCCCTTCCAGGCAAATAGAGGGAGGAGAAACAGAAGCAGTCTTAGATTTTATATTCCTTAGCTCAAAGATCATTGCAGATAGCAATTGCATGCATGAAATTTAAAAATGCTTGCTACTTGGAAGCAGAGCAAATCTGGACAGCTTATTTAAAAGCAGAGACATCACCTTTCTGATAAAGATTGGTGTAGTCAAAGTTATGGTTTTTCCATTAACAGTGTTATGAGAGTTGGACTATAAGGAAAACAGTGCTGTAGTATCAATTTTTTTGAATTATGGTGCTAGAGAAGATTTTGGAGAGTCCCTTGAACAGCAAAGATATATCGGTCAATACTTAAGGAAATTAATTCAGACTATTCACTGAAAGATCAAATACTGGAGCTGAAGTTTAAATACTTTGTCCACATGATGAGAAGATGGAACTCATTGGAAAAGACTCTGATGTTGGGAAAGAATGAAGGCAGAAAAAAAGGGGGATGGCAGAGAATAAGATGGATAGATAGTATCACAGAAGCAATGAATATGAATTTGGACAGACTTTTGGAGGTAGTGGAAGATATGAAGGCCTGCCATGCTATCTATGGTCCATTGGGTCACAAAGAGTTGGACATGACTGAATAATAACAAAAATAGCCACTCCCTCTGAGCTTATATAAAACCACTAAGCTTGATAGAATACCGGTAGGTGAGAAGGGGGAGTGTTCCAGTGAAACCCTGAGAAAGAATCATTTCAGAACCAGAAAGAGGCAGAATAGGAAGGGGAGAGCTCAGCTCAGAACATTTCATTTTTTACTTGGCTGCACTACCTTGGGACTTGTTGGACTCTTCCATCAAGCCCCAAGAAATCTATTCTCCATCCTGTGAAATCCCATTAGCCCTGGTCCTTTATCTCATCAGTCCCTCTCATTGGAAGATGGAGTCTTGAATCCCAAAACTTCCATTTAAGGAGAGAGCTCAGCCCACAAGATTTCATTTCTCACCCACTTAGCTATACCACTTTGGGACTTCTCTGCCTTCTCCACCTTGCCCCCAAGATAGTACATCCTTCCTTCCCTCCCTTCCTCCCCCCTTCCCTGCCAACTTTTAAGCTTCCTTTTGTGTGTTATCTTCCTCTATTAGATAGTAAGCTCCTTGAAGGCAGGGACTGTCCTTTTTTCATATTTGTATCCTCAACATAAAGCACTGTGCCTGGCCCATAATAGGCACTTAAGTATTTACTGACTCACAGAGCCTTGAATCTAGTCCTCAGTCTCCTCACCCCACCTTGGCCAGAGGAGTTTCATGAGCTTTGAAAGGTCCAGAGACTTTGAACTTTTTCATCAATACCACACTAGCATGACAGGACAGTAATGGTTGAAGGTCATCATGAATAAAAAAGTAGATATATAGGTTCCAGAAGGAGCCCAGTACAAAAGTTCCACCATACATCAGGGGACATCTTGACAGCTCTCTCAAAAGAACCTCCAGCATACCCTTTGACCCAGCAATACTGCTTTGGGGCTGTATCCCAAAGAGATCATAAAAAGGAGAAAAGGACCTACATGTACAAGAATATTTATAGCAGTTCTTTTTGTGGTGGTCAAGAACTGGAAATCAAGAGGACGTCCATCAATTGGAGAATGGCTGAACAAGTTGTGATATATGAATGTAATGGAATATTATTGTGCTATAAGAAATGATGAGCAGGTGGAGTTCAGAAAAGCTTAGAAAGACTTATATGAACTGATGCTGAGTGAAAAGTACAGAACCAGGAGAACATTATACACAGTAGCCACAATGTGAGAGGACTATTTCTAATAGACTTAGCCCTTCACAGCAATGCAAGGACCTAAAACATTTCCAAAGTACTCTTCATGCAAAATGCCATCCACATCCAGAAAAGAAAACTATGGAGTTAACACAGAATGAAGCAGACTATTTTCTAAATTATTATGTTTTGTTTGGGTTATTCTCATGGTTTCTCTCATTTGTTTTAATTCTTCTGTGCAATATGACTAATGTGTAAATGTGTTTAATAAGAATGTATGTGTGGTGGTTGTTGTCCATTCTCAAAGAGAACCAAAATGACATCACCATGATAAAGTCAGATTTCAATGTGTCTTACTGTGGCTGATCAGGCCAATATGAGCTCAGAAAGCTCTATCACAGATTGGGCACAGATAGTTCAAGTGAATATTTGAGGTGGATACTCCAAATTTGTGCATTCCTATATTTCCTTTGTGCTGTTTCAATTCTGCTTTGCTCATAGAGCACAGTATCCTTTCTGATGTGCGCGTGTCATGCTGAAAGGTCCTGTGCCAGTGTCTCCCATGTTGCACAATCAAATCCAAAGTTCTTGAGAGAGACCTTGAGAGTGTCTTTGTATCACTTCTTTTGACCACCATGTGATCGCCTGCCCCATGTGAGTTCTCCATAAAATAGTCTTTTTTGGCAAGCGTACTTTTTGCATTCGAATAACATGGCCAGCCCATTGGAGTTGCACTCTCTGAAATACAGTTTGAATGCCTGACAGTTTAGTTTGAGCAAGGACCTCAGGATCTGGTATTTCATCCTGCCAAGTGATCTTCGGAATTTTCCTAGGACAGTTCAAATGGAAATGATTCAGTTCCTGGCATGGCACTGGTAGACTGTCCATGTTTCACAAGCATACAACAATGAGGTCAACATAATATCTCTGTAGACCTTCAGTTTGGTAGTCAGTCTAATACTTCTTCTCTCCCAAACTTTTCTTTGGAGCCTCCAAAACATTGAGCTAGCTCTGGCAATGAGTGCATCAACCTCATTGTCAACATGTACATCCCTGAAAAGTACCCTACCAGGGTGAGTGAACTTATCCACAGCATTCAAAAGTTCTCCATTTGTTGTAACCAATGGTTCCATGTATGGGTGGTCTGTTGGTGGCTGATGGAGCACCTGTGTTTTCTTGGTGTTAGTTATTGTTGACCTGAAAACTTGTTGAAGAAAAGGCAACAGGCTAATGCATACATTTTATGATTTAATTAATTAATTGATCAATTCCCTATTAAAGAAAACGGTAACATAACGCATTATGGAGCCAGAAATGTTCTGGCTACCCAGTGCAGAAATCTTCTAGCTTATATACATTTTGCCGTGAGAAAGGAACTCTCCTAATTGAGCAAATCATAAATTCAGTAAGACAGGACAATTAACAAAGCAATGTTGGTCAGGCCTTGGGATTCCAAGCTGGGTAAACATATGTCTCGGAAATCCCACCACTAGTAAGTGGTAGGCTTCCTGCCCCAAAACAGATAACTGACATGGGAAAGGGTAAACAATGTTCAATAGAAATTACGACCTAAGATGTCTATATTTTCTTTACCATTAATATGCCATAACATAGTATGTGTCTATAGATAACAAGATACAAAGGAAAGTCCCATTATTCAAGATATGCCATAATGTAGGGTCTTAGGTCTCCCTAAGGAATGCAGAGTCAGCCCTGGCTGGTCTTTGCTGACATAGGAAAGGCATTCTCTGAGTTTGCTTCAGAGAGAACAAAGAGATTATTCCAAAATTTTATATTAAACATTATCATTATTAAGCCAAAATTAGCACAGACAGCAGAGAATTGATCTATACTTTGATGCATCTCAGCTTCAGAGGCTATGACGAGGTTGAGGGGTGATGGTGGACCCCAAAATACCGACAGTCCGGGTCGTGCTTGAATGAATTTGACTCAAGCCTTCCTAAAGCCAAAGAAAACAAAGTTTATTAAAGATTTCACCAAATTGGGTTCCCTCTTAAGGAGCCGAAGCATTTGTAATGCTTGTATTCACAAGTAGGCTACATAGAATCCCAGCTAGACAGAGTCTGAGCTGGATTGCATCTAAGTGCCTTCAGGCAGGCAAGATGGAACTTAAATACAGAAAAGAGTATAGGAGGGGTCTGGGGGGGGGGGGGTCTGGTAGTCCAGGGTGATGGGAGGAGGGGTTTAGGAAGGGTCTTGAGGAGAAGTTCAAGGAGGGAATCCAAGGAGGGTCAAAGGCTGGAAACAGCTGAAGGCTATCAGGAGATATCAGACAATGGAGGGTTTGGGTGGGAAGCAGGTGGGGCAATCAAGAGGTAACAGACAATGGCCACAGATTTGAGTGTGAAAATCCAGATTCTGTGAGGAGATACAAGGAGAGCTCAATTTGAGTATGAAAAGCCAAGTTAAGTGAGAAGATTCCAGGGGAGCTCAAGGAAGTTCCCAGAGTCTGAACCCCATCTGCTACATTGAATGTACAATCATCTGAAAACAGAAGATCATGCGCCAACACTCCCTCCACTTTGGTCTTTGCCAAGCCTAGAGGCCTGTATTGGGCTACCCGAGTCTTTCCTACCTGTCCCAGGTCTTCGGCTGGCCACGCCGGATGCACATATGAGAGAAAGGACGTTCCAGAGTCGAACAGGGGTTGAGCTTTATTCCAGGGAATCGGTTACAAGTGCAGGGGAGAGTCTTCCTTAGGAGGAAGAGGGGGAGATTTCCTAAGGAGGCTAAGCTTAAGGGATTGGAAGTAGAAGTACAAGCGGGGAGAGAGGGGGAGGGGAGAGAGGAAAGAAAAGAAGCGGAGCCCTACTTTTCTCTTTGGCTCCACACGTGCTAAGAGAGCTTTCCGGCTTCCTCAATCCTACTTAACTCTCAGCCACACAGTTTGCATCTCAATACCGTGCTGTTAGATAACAATAGTGTGCCCAGATCCGGGACGACCTCGAGGGCAGGGAGACTCCACCCATCACGTATCTCCCGGGGAGAGGCGGAAATACCCGAGCTAGCCGAGCTAGCTCAGTCTGACCTTCTCGAACCCCCGCTGTTCATGGAGGGCCTCGTAAGACTCTAAGATTTAGAAGTCCCACTTTTACCTGCCCGAGACTGTCCACACGGAATTGAGCTTCCAATCCCAACAGGTCTTGGTTTTTCAAATTGAAAAATTTACCATCAGTATGATAGCTGACCTTAATGCTGTATTCATCCTTGCTGAAAGCATTTGACAACAGGGGTGTAAATATCATGCTATAAAGCATGGGAGCAAACACACAGGCCTGTTTCACTCTGTTGGTGACTGGGAAGGCATGAGAGCACTGTTCATTATCCAGAACCCAGGCAAGCATGTCATCATGAAATTGATGTACAATACTGATGAACTTCTCTGTGCAACCAAATATTGAATAATTTTCCATAAGCCCTCATGACTAACCGTGTCTAGGCCTTGGTCAGATCTATAAACGTTGTGTACAAACCTCTGCTCTGCTCCTGGCATTTCTCCTGGATTTGTCAGGTAGCAAATACCATATCTAGTGTTCCTTAGCCCTTTCTGAAGCTACACTGGCTCTCAGGTAGATGATCATCTTCCAGGTGAAGGATCAGCCTATTGAGGAGGATTCTAGCAAGAATTTTGCCAGTAATTGACTAAGAGAGAGACCCCCTTGTGATTGTCAAATGACAATCTATTTCCTTTACCTTTATACAGATGGACAATGGAGGCATCCTTGAACTCCTGGGGGAATAACCTCCTCTTGCCATATAACCTGGAAAATTTCAGTCAGCTTTTATATGAGCAATGGTCCCCCTACCTTGTAAATCTCAACTGGAATAGAATCAACACCAGGTGCTTTGCCACATGACAGGAGCCTAATGGCACTCAAAACCTCTTCTTCAGTTGGAATTTCAATTAAGGAGAGATTGACTTTAACCTGAGGTAAAGGGTCAATGGCCTCAGCATTGATTGATGATGAGAGCACCATAGAAGTGTCAGCCTATCTCTCTAGAATCATGTCCTTATCACTAATTAATGTGACTCCATCAGCACTGACTAGTTGTGATGCACCATAGGCTTTTGTTCCATAAATAGCTTTCATGGAATCATAGAAGAGCTTTTGATTGTTGTTATCAGCATAAAACTGCATTTCCTCTGCCTGCTTACTGAGGCAGGAATCCTGCATCTCTCTAAGCTTTGCTTGTAATTTACTTTTGGTAGAGTTAAATGTTGCCTTCTTAGAGATGGATGAACCATCCTGCTGGTAAACCCTGTGGAGTTCTTGTTTTTCATTTAGCAGCTTCTGAATTTCCCCATCATGTTCATCAAACCAGTCTTGGTGTTTGTGAGTGTTCTGACTCAGATGAGCAAATGCAGTACTGTACACCAAATCTCTGAAAGCTGCCCACTCCTTTTCTGCTCCGCTGTGGTCAACTGTGTGTTGGCTTAAATTTCCTTCCAAGTTAGGAACAAATTGTTCAAGCTCAGAGAAGAGCTCTAATTTGTTGATGTTAATTCTTCTGGTAATCATTGTACCTTAGGGGCAGCACTTTTGATGAATGTGAATATTTAACTTGAAAAGGATAAATCTATGATCAGTCCAGCACTCTGCACCACACATTGTCTTCTTCACTCTCACATCTTGCCTGTCTCTTCTCCTTACAATCACATAGTTTATTAGATGCCAATGTTTGCTGCAAGGGTGCATCCATGAAGTTTTATTCCATTTACCAATGGAAAACAGTGTTGGTGATGAGAAGGTCATGCAATGCACAAGTCTTCAGTGGTAAATGATCATTGCTGTTGCTTTTTCCAACTCCATTCCTCCCTAGGACTCACTACCAAGTAACCAAGTACGTGTAGAATCCATATAAGATTGCATGCCATCATAGGGAGGAAGGGGGAAAAAATTTAAAACTTACGAAAGTGATTGTTGAAAACAAACAAATTAATTATTTTTTTTAAAAAAAGAACCTGCAGGGTTCCCTTTATTATGTGTGCTTTCTCAGTGTCAGCCTGCTTTTCCTGAACTCTTTATGTACTGGTGAGATAATGTATCACAGACTTGGTGGGATGTTTTGTACCTACTCTTCTTTCTACACCACCCTTGTAAATTACTCCATTTAAAAATCTAATCAAGTCTGGCTCACTGATTTACATCAACTGTTAAACATGGCATGAAAAAACACCAGTTCATGAACATTAGAGAGATTCCCTCCCTCCAGTCCCTTAGGGGTACCCTTATAGAATCTTGTGGGGAGATGTAATAGTCATCTTTTTTGGACTCAAACAGCCGGTGTGGGTTGGGAGACTAGCCTGAGAAAATGCACTATACTTACAGCAGTCCCAGTCCAAGAACTAAAGCAGAGCCTTCTTTGGGTTTTTCTAGGAGTCCCTTTCACTGGGATACAACCGCAGTCATGCACACAGCAGAAGTCATCCTAGGAAGGAAAGAAAAGCAAGTATCTCCCTATCCCTTTTACTCACCTAGAGGTCTAGTTCTTAGAGGTAATTTACCTGTGGGCTCAGTCCTAACCCTCAGGAGAATGAACCAGGATCCACCATCCCAATGGGAGACCAGCCCAGCCAGCTCAACCACAAATGAATAATGAATGAATGAAAGAATGAATGAGATATTTCTTAAGCACTTACTACGTGCAAAGCACTCTGCTATGCCCTAGGGATTCAAATGGAAAAGCAAAACAGACACTTCTCTCAAGCATTCTAATGGGGGCAGAAAAGACATATGGAAAGCTTCAGCTGCAAGTCAGATGGCAAGGTCCCATGATCCTGAAGGTGCAGCTGCAAAGCACATGGTAATGCTTCTTCTGTAATGTCAGTTCCACTGATCAGATCATGTCTGTTTCTGGAAGTACCAAAGACTTTGTTAACAAGAACTTTCTTTCCTGGGTTTTTAATAGATGCAGCTGTAGCAACTGCAGAAGCATTTGCCAGGCTACATCACCTCAAGGATTGCTATCTAGAATGATGACTGTGAGCACTTGGATGGAAGAATTGCTTTTCCAATCACTCTTGAGTTCAGGGTCCTGGACTGTTTCCATCAGGGTCCAAGGGAAGGTGGTGGTCAAGTGGTAGGAGTAGTTTGATTTGCCTGGTATATGTTGCTTCCTGTCTCTCCCCCAGGGTACCTTGCTGCTTTAGCTAGGTTTGCTTGCTTGCCCTGTGGTTGGCAGTTGGTTGACAATTGGCTGGCCCCTTCTCCATGGTATCCACCTCCTCAAGTGGTGGCTGTGAGGGCCAGGGTGGAAGCACTGTCTTTGAGGTGCCACCCCTCCTAAGGCTCCTGTACTATTTGACTATTGATACCTCCTATCCATACACAATGCTTACCAGTTTTTCTGAGCCCATAACATTGTTGTTATCAATTCAGCTAGAAGCTCAGGGTCCCAACAGTCAGAGTAATCCTTTTTTTTATTTGTTTTTTATTTCTAGTAGTAGTTTCAAAATATCAAGGAACCTTGAACTCTAAATTTACTGAATATTAAAAATGTTTTGTGAAACTATCATATACCAAGGAGATCACAGACAGAAATATAGGTCTCGTATATACCAAAGTGTTCATAGCAACATCTTTATGGAACAGAAATCTGGAGACAAAACAAATGTCAATCAGCTGGGGAAATATTTAAACATATGATGTATATTACTGTGCTATAAGAAAGAATGAATATGAAGAATTCAGAGAAATCTGAGATGGCTTATATGTGTGGCTGTAGAGTGAAGTAAGCAGAACCAGAAAAACAATATACATGATAAACACATTAAGTGGAAAGGAAAAAAGAAAACTGAAGGCTTTATAGAGCTGGGAGTATTGGCTGTTCCATATGAGTCAATGCAGATGTAATCATAATGACCAAGAAGCTTAACTCTGGAGAACAGTTGAGAAAATATGCCTTCTTCCCTTCTTTAGCAGTGGGGATCTGTGGGTATGGGATATTAAACATGCTGTCAAACAAAAAAAAAATTGCTTATCTTTCTTATTTTATTCTTTGTTACAATGGATGTTTCAATGTATAGGGAAGGGAAGAGGGATATATTCAGAAATAAAGGTAATGTGAAAACAAAAGATACCACTAAAGTTGTTTGTAAAATAAAAAATATTATGTAGAGTTTGGAGATGAAAGGTAAAGGTTAGAACTCTCACTATGTTACAGTAAACTAAAGTTGATAGAATCAGATTGCTCATTAATCATGCAAGCAAAATTTAGGCTTCTAATTTCATAATGAATTGGGGAAGGATAACACATTTAGGACACATAATATATTCAATTCTGCAATAAACTATTCAATCTTTAATATTCAAGAACTTTGCATATGCAGTTTAATCTAATTCAACATTCAAAAGATTATCTTTTGATTTATATCTCTTTATTTTCCCAATATATCCCTATTTTAATAAATTATAAAAGAAAACAACCCAGATATGTTAGAATCAGAAGGCAAAGTAGAAATTCACTGAAACAAAGAATTCGCTGATCACTTCCTGAAAGAAACCCCAAAATGAAAGCTCCCAGCAGTAATATAGTCAAACTCCAGAACTCTCAGGTTAAGGAAGAAATGCTACAAGCAGCCAGAAAATTTTTTTTCAAGTACTAGGAGTTATAATCAGGGTAACACAAGATTTAGTAGAGGGCTTGAAATATGATATTTGATAAAGCAAAAGATCTAAGATTACATCCAAGAATAAACTATTCAGCAAAACTAAGTATAATACTATAGGTGAAAAAAATGTATATTTAAATAAAAAGTAGATTTTTAAGCATTCTTGATGAAAATATCAAAGCTGAATAAAAAAAATCTGACATTCAAATGCAAGACTCAAGAGAAGCATATAAAGGTAAACATAAGGGAGAGATCATAAGGGACTAAACAAGGTTATTCTGTTTACATTCTTATATGGGGAGAGAATACAAATAGCTCTTCAGAACTTTATCATCACTAGAGCTCTTGTAAAGAATCTAATTATACAGAGGATCTGGGTGTGATTCTATTATGTTGAGATGATGACAAAAGAAGAACGAAAGTAGGGAAGAAAAATAAACAGGGAGAGGGGGGAAGGGAGAAGAAGGGTGAAAATTACTTCACATAAATGGGGCTCACAAGGATGAGTTTATACAATGGAGTGAGTAATGCGGAGGAGTGGACAACATTGGAACCTCACTTTCATCTGAAATGGTTCAAGGAAGGAAGAATATCCTTACACACAGTTGAAAAGAGAACTTCATCTTATCCAACAAGAAAGTAGTAAGAAAATTAGTAAAGAGAAAGGGTGGGTGGGATAAAGATTAAGGGAGGATGTGGTCAGAAGCCAGACTGAACTCCTTGAGAAGGGGCAAGGTAAAAAAAAAAAGAGGATAAGTATAAGAAAAAAGAATGGAAGGAAGCACACCACAGTCCTAACTGTGAATATAAGTGGGAAGAAGTCACCCCTCAAATGGAGAGAATAGTAGAATGGATTAGAAACCAGAATCCAACAATATGTTGTTTACAAGAAACATACATAAATCAGAATAATACATATGGAGTTAAAATAAGGAGCTGGAGCAGAATCTATTATGCTTCAGCTGAAGTAGATACAGAAAGGACAAAGCACTATAAAATAATGAATTTACTCCATTTTAAAAGAGAAGAAAAGACTTGTTACTGATGGGAGTAGAGTTATCTGTATGCACCCTATCATCCTTGTTATCCTTGAGTAAACTGTATGTGCCAAGTCAAACAATCAATTTTCATATCAGAAGGAGGAGAAAGAGAAAGAGATGGAGGAAGAGGAGGAGGAGGAGAAAAAAGAGGAGGAGAAGATGATGATGATGAAGATGAAGAAGAGATATGGTATACAATTGAAAAAAATCTAGCCCTGAATTATTTAAAGTTATTGAAAATCAAAATGGAAAATGGACAATAGAAATTACATCATCAACTGTAATAATTTCATCCAGAAATTTAACCAATGCAAATGAGCCTGCATTTCAGCCACTGCTGGGCTGGATTCCAGAAAATCACTCCCAAAAGTCTTTCCTTGCTCCTTAGAGCTTCAATGTTATATGGGTTGATTTGCAAAACATAAACTCTGGAATAATAGGCAATTCCATCCTCATCATACTATGAAGTATCAATGCTATTTTGACTCTACACCCAGATTCTGGAATGGCAATATGCCAGTGAACTCTCTGGACCTTATGTCTTAGTCTCCACTCCCTTCAACCGCTTGTTAGCTAAGCTCCTACTAGAGCATGGAGTCATCCTCATTATAGAGGAGGCTGAAGCTGACAGGTCTTTTTGAATGATTCTGTAGCTAATCAAAGAGCCTCCTCTTTATCACATCATAGTAACTGTACCTAGTTACAGAATGTCCATGTGTGTTCTAGCCTTTCCAAAGTACTACTCTTACATGTCATCATGATTCTCCTACAAGTAGTTCCTTAAAGTCCTCCACATGGAGAAATGCCATCTCAAGTAGTCTGGCCATGTGTCTGATACTATTTTTTCAAACACTTGATAAGGCATAAAAAAGGGAAATGTATGTTTGCCAAAGCTATCTGCCACTGTGATGGAAGAGCTCTTACATGAGTTCAGGTTGAGGAGGATTTCGTTATGAATGGTGATGTTTTCCCAGATGTTCCTGTTTGTGGATAATATTGTATAGATTGCATCAAGCCCAGAACACTGTAGAATCTCCTAGAAGAGATCTGTAATTACTTAAATTAGTTGGACCTATTCATCTACAATAGAAAAACCAAAAGGATGAAGAATGTATGCTGCCCAGATTTTAGAATGTATTAGAATCTCAGAGTGCATAGGCTCTACCCTATGCATATTGTCCAGCAGTCTTGATATCTGGGACAGACAGTACAGATGGAAAGTGAGCCAGGACTGAACTGAAAAGGAAAAGTGAAAAGGACTGGATTGCCTTATGGAAACTGTGAAGCTCTTTTGTTGATTCAGACCTTCCTATGAAGCAAAGGTCCATCTTTTTTATGCTAACATTTTACTAATATTGCTATATGATAAAGAAATATGGAACACCACTGCTTACAAAGAACTAAAAATTAGTAGCATACAGAGTGCAATGGAGAGTTGTGTAGTACAGGTTTGTGGGTTGTAACAAATAACCAACAAGGAACTCTGAAGAATGTTCTCATGAAATGACATGACAGGAAGAAGTGGGCAGATTATGTGGTGAAAGCAAGGGATGGAAGGTGGATCACCACACTCACAATAACAAGGAAGACCTCCAACACATTGTGTGGACTCCTTAGGAGAAAATAATGTTAATTGCTTAGGATGAGCCTTCATGGATGACTGCTGTATGAGCATTGTATGCGGTGGCAACAAATATATAGAGCCAATGACTGTATATAGTGGCAACAACTTCAACTTGACCTATTCAAAGAAATTGTTGATACTGAAAAATTGATAATGGAAAGAGATAAAGATATTGACCTTGATTATCACTATTTCCTATGAATATTTAATCAATGTAAAATAGGTATTACAATGAAGAGCTAAAAGAACCCCTAGAGTACTAGCCAGAAAACGCTTCTTAACAAAGAGACATCGAAGTCAAAGTCAGCAGCAATGCAAATTCATCTGTAAAACACTACAGAGGTGGGAGGGAAGATTATGAATGCTATCAACTCATAAGACAGCAAAGAACAGTGGAAGTGAAAACAAGCTACAAAAATCTTGGCATGAGACCCAACTGAGCCACATCATCCCAACAGCATCCATAGATGAAACTAACAGAAAAACGACAAAAAGAGAGAAAATGGAACAGAAGTGAAGACATTTCCATTATGATTTCTTTTCAACATCATTAACAATTAAACCATCACATTTAGATGTTCAAAATTCACTTTCTGATATGCTGTATGAGGAAGTAGAAATTACTCTGAGAAGAGGAAAGCTGTACTGGAACTTACACAGTCTGAAAGCATTAAGGGATCACATTACGAGACAGTGCAGGAAGTTGAAGATACCTAAAGGATGGGAAAAATAAAAATGATTATCACTACTCAAGACAACAGTCTTCTGTCTACTGACTTTTTTATATGGATTATTAGAAGGATCTCTTTTGAGTATTAATGGATCTCATTAATGGAGCTCCTATAATGCTCTAGGGCTTCATGGAATCAAAATGATGTCATCCTCAAAGAGGAATATCAGGAAAACATCACCATCTATAGGGATTCTCTTTACTACTTGGACACTTAGCAATGACATCTTCCATGGTCCTGGTGAGTATCCTTGGTAAGCACAAGTCTTCCTGTTTTATTATGGCTCACTTGATGTAAATAATCAAAGAATCTTTCAAGTGAGTTAATTGTGTGGTTCCATTTAACAAGGAATCTTATTATAGACATGAGAAGCTATATTTCGCTCTATTACATCAAATGCTTGTTTATATCAACAACCTATATACTGTGGTATATATCTTTTGTTTTTTATATACTTTTCAGTCAGTTATGTGCCTGTTAAGATTGGATCTGCTGTGGAAAATCAAATATGTAAAAGTTATCCTGCTTTGTTTTCATATTATCATCAAGAATAAACTCAAATGTGTGAAGAGCATTCATATAAATATTTAATAAAGATGAGAAAACAGGTACATGAGTACTGACTACACCAAAATATTTACAGCAGCACTTTTGTGGTAGCCAAGAACTATAAACAAAGTAAATTTCCATCAATTTGGGAATGACTAAACTGTGGCATAAGAATAGAATATTTCTGTGCCATTAGAAATGACAAATATGATGAATACAGAGAAGCATGGAAAGACATACATGAACTGATGCAGAATGAAGCAAGCAGAGCCAAGAAAACAATTTAATTAGTGACTTTAAATTTAAAATTTAAATTAAAAAGGAAAGAACATCCACCACAACCAGAATTCCAAAGAGCAAGTATTACCCCAAAAGTTATAAAATCAATCAATAAACATTTATTAAGTGCCTACTATGTGCCAGGTTCTGAGGTAAACACCAGAGATATAAAGTCCTCATTTGTAAAATTAGAGTTAGACTGTATGGCCTGTGAAGACCTTTTCAGCCCTAGATCTACGATTGCATCATCCTATAAAGTGACATTAGAAAAATATATATATACACATATATATGTACTGATAATATTTAATATAAATTTTAGACTTTAATAAGGTTCAAAGTTTGAATTAAGAAGAGCCTGAACCTAATAGTCCCCTTTGTTTAACTTAGAGGATGCCTTTTGATGTCAAGCAAATGGGACTTCCTTACCAGACCCTTCTTCTAGATACCTTGGGTTGTAACTTCAGCTTTGTCAACTCTGTTAAGATAAACAACTTCAAAGGCATGCTAGGGAAAGAAGATGCCCAGAGCTTGGGATCATAAAACCCAACTGATGCTACTTTGTTTTCAGTGTGTTTATCTAAGAGAACTCCTTTCTCACGGCAAAATGTATATAAGCCAGAAGATTTCTGTACTGGGTAGCCAGAACATTTCTGGCTCCATAATGCATTATGTTACCGTTGTCTTTAATAGGGAATTGATTAATTAATTAATTAAATCATAAAATGTATGCATTTAGCTTGTTGCCTTTTCTTAACAAGTTTTCAGGTCAACAGTACATATGTAAATATGAATATATGATCAGAAAAGGAGTTGAGCCAGCCATATGGCAAGAGAGATGAACAATGGATGGATAGTGTGAATGGCACACTGCTCACAAAGGGTAAAAAGATTGAAAGTAGGTTCTCTGTTGAATTGGTTATGTAGTAGCCTCCCTTCTTCTCACTAAGTCCTTCAATTGCACTTACTATATATAATAAGTTGGGTCTCCAGGAGTAACAACGTAGATGGCACAAACTTAAAATATCATGGTAGTGAGGCACTATGTAGGAAATGTGTGGCCAAGGAAACAGTTCTAGAACTATAAGTCTCAGTGTTCTTTCTCTTCTTTGGGAATTGTCCTCACAAAGTTCACTGAAGGACATATTTTTAGTGTTGGGCAGGTAGTTCCATAGAGCTCTTTCAGAAAGGGCAGAGACCCTAAGACTGGAATTTGCAGAAGTTTCTACAATTCTACTTCCTTGGCTGAGCTCTAAGAGATTTTCACTTCCCAGGAAGCCAGTGCAGAGATGTATCACTTCTCTTTTGCTAGCCAACTCTGTCAGGCAGCAGATGGCAGTAATTAAATTTAAGCTTTTCCTTCTTTCCACCAGGGTCTGAGACCTTTTCTTTAGTCCACTTTCCTAGTTCAGGGCTAAGTCTCTTTAGTGAAAAACTTCACCCTAATTTATGATGATCAACCAGTACATTTACCAAATCTTTATCTCTCTGTGCTATCCCATAATCAGGCAGAGGACATTTGCCTAAAAATCACAAAACAGCTTTTTTGGGGGGGTGGGGGGACCTCAGAGTTGACTGGGTTTTTTTTACATTTAAATATTTACTTATTTTAGCCTTCCCTCCTTCACCTAAAAAAAAATAGAAACATGACTCTTGAAACAAATAAGCATAGTCAAGTAAAAGAAATCCATGCATTTGCCATGTCTGAAAAACTGCCTCATTCTGCGTATCATGTCTCTTACCTTTCTATCAGGAGGGGAGTATTATGTTTTATCATCAATTCTTTGAAGTCAAGGTTGGTCATTGCGTTGTTCAGAGTTCTCAAGTCTTTAAAAGTTGCTTTTCTTTATAATGTGGCTACTGTGTAAATTTTTCCCCTGGTTCAGGTCACTGCACTTAACATTAGTTCAAACTAATCTTCCCAGGTTTCTTTGAGACTTTCCTTTTGTCATTTCTTATTTTTACATGTTTATTATACTTGTAGCCTTCCTTATGTTGATCCAACCCTGTATTCCTGGTATAAACCTGATGAGGTTCAGACTCTGGGAACTTCCTTGAGCTCCCCTGGAATTTCCTCACTGAACCTGGCTTTTCATACTCAAATTGAGCTCTCCTGTATCTCCTCACAGAATCTGACCTTTCACACACAGATCTGTGATCATTGTCTGTTATCCCTTGATTGCCCTACCTGCTTCCCACTTAGGTGCCCCCAAGTCTGATATTTGTTGACTCTCCTCAAGACCCTTCCTAAACCCCTCCTCCCATCACCCTGGACTACCAGACCCTCCACCCGCAGATCCCTCCTATACTCTTCTGTATTTAAGTTCCATCCTGCCTCCATGAAGGCGCTCAGATGCAATCCAGCTCAGACTCTGTCTAGCTGGGATTGTGTCTGGCCCGCTTGTGAATACAAGCGTTACAAAAGCTTAGGCTCCTTAAGAGGCAACCCAATTAGGCGAATCCTTAATAAACTTTGTTTTCTTTGGCTTTAAGAAGGCTTGAGTCGAATTCATTCGAGCACGACCCGGACCGTCGGGTATTTTGGGGTTCCTGATCACCCCTGAACCTCATCATTTTGGTTCCCTGATCCGGATACCTGCTAATCTCAAGTTCTTCTGCTCAAACTGGAAGGTATGTAAGCCTCCCCCTCTCTCTATCCCCTACTTGCTCTCCAAGCACCTTGGAAGCGGTTTTTCGGACCTGGCTTTAGGTCCCAGTAGCAGGCAAAGTCTCTGAACTTTCTGGGCGCTAGAGAGTTAGAGACTCAGGTTGTCGGTCCATTGGTTAGGCAGTGGACCTGGGAATTCTTTGGATTTCCTGGGTGCAAGGAAATCGGGGAAAACTTGGTTACTTTTCTTGTGTGTGCCAAAGTCTCTGTACTTTCTGGGCGCTAGAAAGTTAGAGGCTCAGGTTGTCGGTCCATTGGTTAGGCAGTGGACCTGGGAAATCTCGATTTCCTGGGCGCAAGGAAATCAGAAAGCTCGGTTATTTTTTGTCCTCTTGTGTTTTTTTTTTTTTCTCAAGGCTTACTTCCACGTCCTCCTTTAAGGAGGGGGGGGGACTTCCAGTCCCAAAGGAAAAAAAAAATGGGTCAAAATTCATCAATTCCAAGGAATTCGCTTTTGGGCTGTCTTTTACAAAATTGGAAAAAATTTAACTGCTCTAAAGACCTTAAAAAGAAAAAGTTGGTATTCTTTTGCAACACACTTTGGCCTCAGTATCACCTGGAGGACAACGAAGTGTGGCCCATATTTGGGACCTTACAAAGTGATATCCTTTTAAAATTACAATTATATTGCCTCCAAAAGGGAAAATGGATAGAAATAGCTTATGTAAGGGCCTTCCTGGAACTCTCTCAGGACCCCATTCTCAGAACAGATTGTAAGATGCTTGTAGCTAAAGTCGTCCCACAAAAGGGAAGTGGGGGTGAATTGGATGTTTTGGACTATCCCCTGTTTATGGTTCCTGGGATCTTGACCTCACCTCCTTCTCTACCTCCATTACCGCCATCCCAACCCCTTCCCCAACCCCTCCCGAGTCCTCCTCCAGCTCCCCAACCTCCTACTGCTTCCCCATCCCCCGTGAGTCCTTCCACCCCCCCCCAGCTACCTCTACCCCAAGCTTTCCTTTGCCCCAATCCCCCCCAATTCCTGACCCTGTACCTCCTCCTGTGCCTCCCCCCCTTCGGTACCCCTTTCCCCTCCTCCTCCACAACCCCTCCCGAGCCCTACTCCAGCTCCCCAACCTCCCACTGCTCCCCCACTCCCCCTGAGTCCTTCCACCTCCCCCTCAGTCACCTCTACCCCAACCTTTCCTTTACCCCAATCCCCCCCAATTCCTGCTTCATTTGCCTATCCTGTATCTCCTCCCGTGCCTCCCTCCAACCCGGTAACCCCCGATCAGTTCCCAGCCACTGGGTTTGCTGGGGTGCCTCCCTCTGCAGCCCCTCTTGCTGGGGCAACACTCACTCAGGTCTCAGGCCCCACCCCCACAGCAGTCTCTACAGTAACACTGCCTGTAACCCACCCCTCCTTGGGGACCCTACCTCAGTCCCCAACTATGGGTCTTGCTGGGGTGCCTCCCTCTGCAGCCCCTCTCGCTGGGGCAATATTCACTCAGGCCTTAGGCCCCACTCCTGTGGCATTGTCTGGGGCATCTCCCCCTTTGATCCCTACTCTTCCTAAGGCACCAGCAGATCTTTCCCCTTGCCAGCCAAATCCCCTGGCCCTGCAGCCTAATCCAGTTCAGCAGGCATTCCCCAATCCCTCCCTCACAAGAAGTGGGACTTCCTATCTTCCTCTACAAGCCCCTGTCCCCACTGGGCTGTCAGGGCTGTTTCCCTTGAGAGAAGTGCCTACCCCACCCAGTGGGACAACCAGGATGCGTGTTCCGTTCTCTCTTTCGGATCTCCCCCAGATTAAAGAGAAACTGGGGAGATACTCGGAAGACCCCACTAGGTTCACTGAGCGTTTTAGGGACATATCCCTACAATTTGAACTTTCTTGGAAGGATCTGCATATTCTTTTCTCTGTTGTACCTTTGAGGAGAAGGGGAGAATTTGGGAACATGCCCAAAAGTTTGGGGATCATATGGCTAGCAATAATCCCATAAAATACCCCCCAGGAACAGCTGCTGTTCCCATGAGTGACCCCAGATGGGACTATCAAAAGAGTGAGGACAGGGAAAAGAGAGACTTTATGGTAATTTGCCTGTTAGAAGGCCTAAAAACTGCATTTCAAAAACAAGTAAATTTTCAAAAAATTAGGGAAATTACTCAGGAAGAAAAGGAAAACCCAGCCCTTTTTCAAAACCGGCTAGTAGAAGCTATTAAAAAGCATACAAATTTGGATCCTGACTCTGTGGAAGGGGCAATGATCCTTAGCATGTATTTTATTAATCAGTCTGCCCCAGATATTAGGAGGAAACTGCAGAAATTGCCAATGGGACCCCAAACACCTCAGGCCCAGTTACTGGAGATGGCCTTTGGAGTCTTTAACAACAGAGACCTCGTTGCAGCAGAGGAAAGAGAACGAAGGAGAAGGGCCAGGGCCAGGGAGCAGGCTCAATTCCTGGCTGCTGCCTTGGCCAGGAAGAGACCCAGGGAGCACCCCTCCAGGGCACCCCCTTGGAGGAAGGCTGGCTACTTGGGCAGTGGGGAAACCTGCTTTCGTTGCCACAAGGAGGGTCACTGGTCCAAGGAGTGCCCCTCCAGGGCGCCCCCCCAGAGGGAGCCCCAGGAACCAATGCCTGTGGAACCGTGCCCATGTGACCAGAAGGGACATTGGAAGAAGGATTGTCCCCAAGGTTGGAAAAGTGGTGGAGCCGCCCCCCAGTACCCCATCCTCCAGTCTTCTCAAGACTTGGAACGACAGGAAAAGCTGGGTGCTGGTAGTGCTCCCACTTTCTCTACCTCTCTCACCAAGCCCTGGGCAAAAACAAAGGCTGAAGGTAAGGTTACCCACTTTAACATGGCTAAATTCTCTGCTTTAACCAGTCACTCTGGCTCTACCTGTCCCTTGACCCCTCGGGTCATAGGCATTGAAGGGGAAACTAAGGAATGTGTCCAGACATATCCCCTCCCCAGCCTGCTCGAGAATCTGTTGTTTAAACTCTCCTTCCTTATGCCCTACTCTGACCCTGCCTCCTTGTTGGAAGGGACCTGATGGTGAAATTGGGAAGTGAATTTTCTCTAGTTAAACCTCCCATCTCCCTTTTGCCGATGTTCACTATATCTTCTCAGGTTTGCTTGAGAGTGTGGGAGACAGTCAGGCCAAGTATCTGGGACCCTGGAATTCCAGAGAGAGCTACTTCTGCCACCCCAGCCATTGTTAGTCTTGCAGATGCTAAAGTGCTCCCCCATCTCAGCCTGATTAAACCTGAGGCCTGGGAAGGACTACAACCTTTAATTGAAAAATTCCTTAAGTATAGAATCTTTGTCCCTTGTCCATCTCCATGCAACACTGCAACCCTTCCCACAAAAAAGCCTAATGGAGAATATGTTTTTGCTTTTGAATGTACTTTTCAGGGGGAATCAAGTCCATATAAGCTAACACAGACAGTTTTGCCCCAAAGCTTTCGAGACAACCCTCATTTATTTGGCCAGGCTTTGGGAAGGGATTTAAGGCACTCGAAACTAGCAGGCTGTAGCTTAATTCAGTATGTGCATGATATTCTTATTTGTAGCCCCACACAGGCGCAGGTTCTTTGGCTGCTGCCACAGAAGCCCTTAATTTCTTAGGCATTCGAGGCTATAGGGTCTCTTGGAACAAAGTCCAGATAGCATGCCAGTCCATAAGGTATCTGGGCCATGAACTCACACTCACCTCTCTCCTTAACCTCTGAGAGAAAAAGGAAAATCCTGCCTATCCCTGTTCCAGCTACTAAGAAACAAGTTCAAGTGTTTTTGGAAATTCCTAATTTTGGTTTTATTGCTAAACCTCTTTATGACTCTACTCAGGGCATTGACTCAGACCAGGCTAAAGTTTTTGAGACTCTGAAAACTAATTTGACCACCACCCCATCACTAGACCTACCCAATCTGGGAAAACCTTTCCCTCTGTACATTGATGAAAGGAGAGGACAGGCTTTGGGAGTCTTAACCCACTCCTTAGAACCTGATCCCAGGCCAGTTGATGTTTTTATTTACTCAAAATATGCTTTCCTTGTTCTACGTACCTATGGAGCAATCTGGAAAGAAGGGGGATATCTGACAGAAAAAAACTCCCCTATCAAACATGCCCTTCTGTGTTTTGGCCTTGCCACAGTCATCTTTAATTCTCTCCAGAGAAATTATCTTTTATGCCAGGGAAGTTGTCTTTTCTTTATACTCCTTTTGTACCTGTTTGGTGTGTGTTTGCCTAACCTCTTTGCCAGGTTTATCTTTTCCAGAGTGCAAGCCATTAACTTCCAGATGACAGCCCAGGCTGTATACAAACCTCCGACTGAATCTAAGGTCTCCAGCACACTGGACCTGGCACCACCCAGATTCTGAAGTCTGACCCCTTGAACAGGACCCATCGAGGAAGGGACAGCTCTACGCCCCTTGCCAGCAGGAAGAAGTTTCAGAAATTGAGACCTTCGCCCCTTACCCCAAAAGAATTTGGGTTCAATCTGTTTGAGGGGGGAATGATGAGGTTCAGACTATGGGAACTTCCTTGAGCTCCCCTGGAATTTCCTCACTGAACCTGGCTTTTCATACTCAAATTGAGCTCTCCTGTATCTCCTCACAGAATCTGACCTTTCACACACAGATCTGTGATCATTGTCTGTTATCCCTTGATTGCCCTACCTGCTTCCCACTTAGGTGCCCCCAAGTCTGATATTTGTTGACTCTCTTCGAGACCCTTTCTAAACCCCTCCTCCCATCACCCTGGACTACCAGACCCTCCACCCCCAGATCCCTCCTATACTCTTTTCTGTATTTAAGTTCCATCCTGCCTCCATGAAGGCGCTCAGATGCAATCCAGCTCAGACTCTGTCTAGCTGGGATTGTGTCTGACCCGCTTGTGTTACAAAAGCTTAGGCTCCTTAAGAGGCAACCCGATTAGGCGAATCCTTAATAAACTTTGTTTTCTTTGGCTTTAAGCAGGCTTGAGTCGAATTCATTCGAGCACGACCCGGACCGTCGGTATTTTGGGGTTCCCCTCACCTTTAACCTCATCAAACCCAACTAGGTCTTGCTGTATAGCCATCGCTTATAACCTACTTGTTAATATCTTATTTAAAATTTTTGTATCAATATTCACTAGGGATATTGGTTGATAGTTATCTTTGTCTCTGTCTCTTTAGGTATTAAGACCATGATGAGGTTGAGGGGTGATGGGGAACCCCAAAATACCGACAGTCCCGGTCATGCTTGAATGAATTCAACTCAAGCCTTCTTAAAGCCAAAGAAAACAAAGTTTATTAAAGATTCACCAAACTGAGTTGCCTCTTAAGGAACCTAAGCATTGGTGACACTTGTATTCACAAGCAGGCCAGATAAAATCCCAGCTAGATAGAGTCTGAGATGGATTGCATCTGAGCACCTGCATGGAGGCAAGTTGGAACTTAAATACAGAAAAGAGTATAGGAGGGATCTGGGTGGGGTGGGGTGGTCTGGTAGTCCAGGGTGATGGGAGGAGGGGTTTAGGAAGGGTCTTGAGGAGAAGTCCAAGGAGGGAATCCAAGGCGAGTCAAAGGCTGGAAACAGCTGGAGGCAATCAGGAGATATCATACCGTGGAGGGTTTGGGTGGGAAGCAGGTGGGGCAATCCAGAGATCTTGATAGGGGCAGTATGGGAGTGAATGCAGATCTTGATGAGCTTCCAGAGACTGCCTGAACAAATGGGAAGATTAGATTTGAGTTAAAAAAGGACAGATTAAGTGGGAAGATTCAAGGGGAGCTCAAGGAGGCTCCCAGAGTCTAAACCCTGTCAACCATATTTATAATATAGAGAGTATTGGTTTTTCCCATGTAGGTTACATGTCCCCATGGGTCTTTCTAGATATAGCTCCCAGACAGGCTTGAACAAATATATGTACAGTCTTCTCAGATTACCCCTCTAGGAGGGAAATAGAAGATTGAGACTGATAATGTTTAATATAAAATTTTGGAATAATCTCTTTGTTCTCTCTGAAGTAAACTCAGAGAGTGCCTCTTCCTATGTCAGCAAAAGCCAGCCAAGGCCGACTCTACACTCCTTAAGGAGACCTTTAACCTAAGACACTATATCTTGAATAATAAGACTTTCCTTTGATGAATAATGAGACTTTCCTTTGATGAATCTTATTATCTATAGACACATACTATGTTATGACTAATGGGACTTTCCTTTGATCTATAGACATATACTATGTTATGGCGTATTAATGATAAAGAAAATATAGACATCTTAGATCATAATTTCTATTGAACATTATTTACCCTTTCCTATGTCAATTATCTGTTTAAGGGAGAAAGCCTGCCACTTACTAGTGGTGGGGTTTCTTTCCTTATCACCGAGACATATGCTTACCCAGCTTGGAATCTCAAGGCCTGACTAACATTGCTTTGTTAATTGTCCTGTCTTACTGAATTTATGATTTGCTTAATTAGGAGAGTTTCTTTCTCATGGCAAAATGTGCTTAAGACAGATGATTTCTGTACTAGATAGTCAGAGTCACCTCTGACTCCATAGCGCTATGTAACTGTTTTCTTTATAGGGAATTGATCAATTAATTAAATCATAAAATGTATGCATTTAGCCATGTTGCCTTTTCTCTAACCAAGTTATCAGGTCAACAGTTATGGCCCCAAGATTACCCCTCTAGGAGGGAAATAGAAGATTGAGACCAATTGGCTGTTCATTCTTCTCTACTCTAAAAAGGATGCATGAGGCTAGGATTTTTACCTATTTTCTCCTCTAAATATCATTAGCCTAGGGGAAATAATTTTTAGTTTCAACTTGTACTCCTGATCATTACCTTTTGTAAAGTATTTTTATTTATTTTTACAATTATATGTAAAAACAATTTAAAATATTCATTTAAAAAATTTTTGAGATCCAAATTCTTTCCTTCTCTCCCTCCTTTCCTCTCTCCGTGGGAAGGCAAGCAATTTAACATTGATTATATATGTGCAATCAATCAAAACATATTTTGATATAAGCTATGTTGGTTGTAAATGAAAACGCAGACCTCCCCCACCAAAAAATCCCAGGAGAAGTAAAAGTATGCTTCAATTTGCATTCAGACTCCATCAGTTCCTTCCAGATTCTATTTCCAAATTCTATTCTTCCCTCCCTCCTCCATGAGATGGTAAGCAATTAAACATAGGTTATATATGGCAATTATATAAAATACTTCCATATTAGTCATTTTGTACACACTTGAATAAAAGAAAAAGTGAAAAATAGCATGCTTCAGTCTATATTCAAACAATAGTATTTCTTTCTTTAGAGGTGGATAGTATGCTTCATCATTAGTCCCCTAATTCTTTCCTTCATTTTAAATCTTCCCTTCTAATTAATCTTAATAATAATTAATCTTCCCTTCATTTTTTATCCTCCAAAGTTGGAGTTTGATCTATTTATGACTAATCCCTCCTCTTTATGCCCTTCGTCTTGACCTCCATTTCTCCCCCTCTCCCTACCTGTTTCCCTTTTGAATTTGGCATTTTTTTACATTAACTCTTTACGTGTTCATTTTAGTGTATCTCTTTAACCCTCCTTGTCCAATTCAGTTAAAAGTGAGATTCATGTGACACCCACCTCCCCCATTCCTCCCTTCATATGTGCGTAGTCTTTTTCTTGTGCATTCCAATTATGTGATAAGTTCCACCACATTTCTTCTCTAGTATAATACTTCCCCCACTCCTTTTCTTCTTTCATTTAAGAAAATAAAAATAAAACAAAAACATGCCTAGGTTATCTGTCTTACTTAACTCTCTATTACCTTAGAGGACATTAAGATTCTGAAGGAATACTTTTTTATTTCTCCTTTTTTGGAATGTAAATACTTCATTGTGTAATCCTATCTATGTATTCTAATGCATTTAGTTTTCTCTTTACTCTTGTGTTTACATTTCAAAGGTTCTATTCAGCTTCATTCTTTTCATCAAGAATGTTAGAATTAGAATTCCATTAAAGATAATTTCCCCACCCCCTTCCCCTTTTATACCTGATTTCTTAAGGCAAGCTTCATTAATTGTGGTAGTTGCCAAGTCCTATGTGATCCTTAGTGGTTCCTTGGTACTTGAACTTTTGTCTGGTTATTCTTACGCTTTTATTTAACCTGGAAGTTATGGATTTTGGCTACATCATCCTGGGAGCTTTCCTTTGAGCATTTCTTTTAGAAGGTAATTGGAAGATTCTTTCAATTTTTACTTTGTCCTTTGGTTCTGCTTATTTTTAGATGTTTTCATTTATGATTTGTTGGAGTATCTAGGTTTTCGCTATTTTTTTCAGGTAGTCAATTGATTCTTTTAAAAAAAAAACCACTTCATTTTTGGATTTTTTACATCACCACATTTTTACTATATCCTATTCCCTTTCTCAGAGAACCTTCCAATATTTCTTGCCTTTCTTATTTTAAAAACAATGCACATGCAGTTCATTAATCCTCTCCTTTTCTATTTTGTCAATATATATTTGTAGGATTATAATTTTTTCCCTGAGGAATGCTTTAATTGTACCCAAGCAATTTTAGTATGTTGTTTCATCATTATTTTCTTTCATATAGTTATTTCTATGATTTGTTTTTTGATGTCTTTGTGCTCCTTGAATTGACTATTGTTTTTTCACTGCACTATGATCTTTTTACTATTTGTCTTTTTACGTTTATTTGCAATATCTTTAATGCATAGCGAATTTTTGTAAAAGTTCAATGTGCTGCCAAGAAAAACACATATTCTTTAGCAGTCCAATTTAGAAGATGGCATAAGTTTTTTAATTCTAGTTTCTCTGGCAATTTAATTCTATATTTTCCCTTTTGTTAGACAAACCCAGAACTGAGAAAATGGCATTGAAATCTACTGTTACAAGACATTAATGTACTATTGGATTATTATTTTTATTCTGTAATTGAATTCATTTTTCCTGTATGAATTTAGATGCTAAAGCATTTGGATCATATAAGTTTAAATTTAATATTGGCACTGGTTTGCCTGTCTGTTTATTTTCAGCATAATGTGGTTTCCTTGTTTATCTGTTTACATTGCAAATGTTTGTTTTTGCTTTATCTGGCAGCAAGATCTCAACTTCTGCTTTTTGTGTTATTGTTGTTTCACCAGACTCCTAATGCAACATACCAAGTCAATAAATTAGAATTTCAGCCACTGCTGGACTACATATAGCGAATCATTCTTCAGAGCCTCTGCTACTATCTTACCGATGCTTGGCCTTCTGCAAATGCTGACATGGATTCTAGCTCCCAAATTTTTGGTCCTTGATATACCAACCTTCAAAAACTTACCAAGTCAAAGCCATGTCCAGTATCCTTTCACCTTAAAGCAGGAAAGAAAAGACACAACACACAGAAGCAACATCAGGGCCATATCTTCACACACTACTTTAATGATGACTTGGTTAGGGAGAGAAAAGTCTGAAGCTTCTGTCCTACAGGAGGCTTACAGAAGTCCTTGCCTCCTCACTTAAAACCAACAGAGAAAAATGATGGATTTTCTTTGACTGATAAGTGCTTTTTAACTAAACCCCATTTATGTTTTTAATTTAATATTTTATTTTCCCCAACTACATGTAAAAACAATTTTAACATACTCCCCCCCCATACACACAAATTTTGATGAACCCCTATTCCTGATTCAGCAGACAATTAAAAGTCTATCTCTTCACCAAGTGGTTAACAGACCAGAACCAGTTACAGAATGACTGCTCATGCTCCAAAGTCCATGTGGAGATTGCATCAGTGGCTCACTCTGTGCAAACTCATAAGGTTTGACCTAGCTTAGGCCCCGTTATAGATAAAAAATAATAAAAAGGGGAAGTTTTTTTTTCTGGTTAAAGACAGCGCCTGAGTCGTCCTTTGTTCTCCTCTAACTATCCTGTTTCCCACATTAACCATTGCCACATAGTGCATACACTTAGAACATGTCCTTGTCACTATCCCTATTGATCTGAGGGGCCTGAAACTTAGGGCAGCTACCATAACTGGAGAATACATGTATATGTATACAGTATATATGACAAACAAGGAATGTCTTGGGGTTGCATTATTCTTTCTACCCAGATGCAGTATACCATCAGACAATATTCTTAAGCACTGGGTAGCAACAGTGTGGTGGCTGGTTGTTTCTTCTACGTCTAGCCCTTATGAGTATAAATAAAGAGGGAAAAGGATTGAGGCAGAATGTTTTGTCTAACTTTAAAAAAAATTTGTTTTGACATCTTTTATTTTTGTCAACAATATTTCCCAATGTATTCTTTTTGCCCTCCTTTTGTTATATACATAACCTCATAACAAAGAGTAAAAAGGGGGAAAAAAAGTTGTTCGAAACTAACATGGAAAAAGATTGCCATTATATACAGTGTTCTGCGCCTATAGTACACCAGCCCTGCAAAGAAGGGTGGAAAGGAAGGACTTTTGTTATAGCAAGAAAATGGATCCATTGTAGTCTCTATTCAAGGGGTGACTTTTGGTTGCTGCATTTCTTTGCGCCCTACTGATAAACCTTCACAGCTCTTGAGTGCTTGTCCCAAACTAGCTACCTTCTGGATATCTCCTCCTAGATGTCCAAATGCAATTGTATCCCAAATGGAACTTAACATCCTGTCCTCTAAAACCACCCTTTTCCTAACTTCCTTATTTTTATTGAGATTATCATAATCCCTCTGGTCACCTAAGTTTACAACTTTGAAATTCATTCAAGACTCTTTCCTCTTTCTGGTCCTCACCCCCAACCAAGTTTCCAATTCTTTTAAAACATTTGTAGCATCCATCCCATTCTCTCTAATCACGTGGCCACCACAGAAGGGCAGGTCCTTATCACTTCTTATCTGAAGGACTGATTGCTTTCTACTTGATCTCCCTTTCTTCTGTCAATTTTCTCTTCAATCCTTCACACAGCTACAAAATTTAAACTCTCCCACTAGGATGTCAGCTCCTAGTTGGCAGAGACCATATTTTTGCCCTTTTCTGTATCCCCTACTGTTAGCACAGTGTAATAATGTAGCATGTAGTAAACTCTTAGTATTAATTTAAACTCGACAAGCATTAAATAAATGGTTACTACGTGCCAGACACTGTGTTAGATGTTTGGAATACAAAGAAAAACAAAACTGTCCTGGCATTCATAGAATTTGAGGTGTGGGTTTGTACACACATCAAAGTGAATACAAAATATATTCAAAACAAAACAAATACAAAGTTATTTTAGGGTGGAGGAGTAGGTACTAACAATGAAGAAAGACCTCTGGTTGGTTTTGGCTCTTGATCCACACCTTAAAGGGAGGTAGGCATTTTAGATAGGTAGCTGGATTTATTGAGAATTTACTAAGTCACTCACTGTGCTAACAGCAGGGAATTCAAAGACAGTAAAACAAAACAAAACAAAACCTGGTCCCTGCCCTCTGGGAGCTGATATTCTTTTTTTTTTTTTAAATTTATTTATTTTTAGTTTACAACATTCAGTTTTACAAGCTTTTGAGTTCCAAATTTTCTCCCCTGCCCTCTCCCCTCCTCCTCCCCAAGATGGCATGCAATCCAATATAGGCTCTACACATACATTCACATTAAACTTATTTTTACATTAGTCATGTTGCAAAGAAGAATCAGAACCAATGGAATGAACTACAAGAAAGAAGAAACAAAACAAAAAAGAGAACAAATAGTATGCTTTGATCTGCATTCAGACTCCATGGTTCTTTCTCTGCATGTGGATAGCATTTTCCATCATGAATCCTTTGGAATTGTCATAGATCCTTGTATTGCTGAGAAGAGTCAAGTTTATCAAAATTAGTCATTGAACAATATGGCTGTAACTGTACACAATGTTCTGGTTCTGCTCCCCTCACTCATCATCAGTCCATATAAGTCCAGATTTTTCTGAAGTCTGCCTGCTCATCATTTCTTTTTTTAACCCTTCTTTTTAAAAATTATTTTGTTTTCAGTTTTCTACAATCACTTCCATATATCTTAGATTTTTCTCCCCTCCCTCTCCTTCCTTCCCCCTTCCTCCTCACTCCCTCCCCAAGATGGTGTGCAGTCTTATATAGGTTCTACACATACATTCCTATTAAATACATTTTCATCTTAGTCATGTCTCATGGAAGAATTAAAGTGAATGGGAAAAACCATAAAACAAAACATAATACAAAAGAAAATGGTCTGTTTCATTCTGTGATCCAATTCCATAGTTTTTTCTCTGGATGTGGAAGGCGTTTTGCCTCAAGAGTCTACTGGGAATTTTCTAGGTCCTTGCATTGCTGTGAAGGATTAAGTCTACCAGAAAAATTCCTCGCACACTGTGGTTGTTGCTGTTTACAAAGTTGTCCTGGTTCTGCTCCTTTCACTCAGCATCAGTTCATATAAATCCAGATTTTTCTGAAGTCTACCTGCTCATCATTTCTTATAGCACAATAGTATTACATTGCATTCATATACCACAGCTTGTTCAGCCATTCCCCAATTGATGGGCATCCCTTCAATTTCCAATTCTTTGCCATCACAAAAAGAGCTGCTATAAATATTTTTGTACATGTGTGTCCATTTCCCATTTGCATGGTTTCTTTGGGATATAGCCCCAAACAGAGATTTTGATACTGGACATAGCAGGGATCCACTGGAGTCTATTGAAAGGGTGAATACAGGGGTGTGTGGATGGCATATGCAGGTAGCTAGGTGGTATAGTAGATAAGAGTGCTGGGCTCAGAGTCAGAAGGTCCTGAATTCAAATCCAGACAGATACTAGCTGTGTGACGCTGGGCAAGTCCCTTAATCTCTGCCTGCTGTAGTTTCCTTAACTGCAGAAGATGACAATAGCACCTACCTGCCAGGGTTGTTGTATGGATCAAATGAGATAATATTTGTAAAACACTTAGCACAGTGCCTAGCAAATAGTGGGCCCTTAACAAATACTTGTTTTCTTTCTACCTACATTTTAGGAAAATCACTTTGGCAACTCAGTGGAACATGGACTACAGTGGTAAAAGACTCTAGACAGGGAGATATGATAAGAGGCTATTTTGATAGTCCAGGTGAGAAGTGAGAAGTGTCTGAAGTAGGGTGGTGGTAATACGGCTGGAGAGCTGGGGATGTTTGGAGAGATGGTGAATGTGCCTGATGGATACCCAAAATGAAGTAGTCGTTAGACAACAAGAACTCAAGAAAAAGCCTGGGGTTGGAAATAAAGATCTGAGAGTCATTTGTAAAGAGATGATAATTTAACTCATAGGAGTTGATGAGATCATCTAGTGAGAATATAGAGCTAAAAGAGGGCCCACTCACAGTCTTGGGGAATACCCACGGTTAGTGGTCATGACAGGGATGAAGATCCAACAAAGGAGACTGAGAAGGAGCTGTAGGTTAGGAAGGAAAAGAGTTGAGTAAGCTGTGTCAGGAAAACATAAGAGAGGAGAAAGTATCCAGGAAGAGAGGACAGTCAAGTGTTATCTGCTATGGAAAGGTCAAGAATGATGGGAATTGAGAAATGACCATTGTAATTGTCAATTAAGAGATCATTGGTAACTTTGGAAATAGAAATTATAGTTGAACGATGAGAATGGAAGCCAGACTTCAGAGGATTTAGAAGGAAATGAAAGAAGAAGTGGAGGCAACTAGTGTAGCTGTCTTTCCTGAGGCATTTTGCTAAGGGGAGGAGTTTATAGGATTTTTGAAGGATGAGGGAGACAATGGTGTGTTTGCAGGCCACAGGATAGTCCATTGCCAGTTGTCTTGACTCGTCTTGCCACTGGACTCTGATGTCTCTGGAAGACAGACTGAGACTGATGACTTTGTGCAGCTTGGCCTCACTTAAATCCAATTCATGAGCAAGTTAAGACATCACCCTATGATGTCATTGGTCACTTTCAAGAACAACAATCTGTGCTGCACTCTGGGTTGCCAACCTGCCAGTTCATTGGTGAATGCTGCTATTTCTTCTTCTCCTTCCTTCTTTTTCTCTTCCTTCTCCTCTTTTCCCTCCTCCTTCTCTCACCACATATGGTCTCTCTCTCTACTTGGGGCATCATACCCTTACATGTAGGTCTTCTGTCCAAAGGAGTATAATTTTTGGTCCCTTATGTTTTGTAAGATACCTTGGGGTTGGGGGTTAAATTTTTTGTTTTCTATTTATTTACTTATTATTATTATTATTTTTTAAAGCTGGGACAATTTGTTTTTTTTCTCCTGCACAGTTTTCATTTTTGATTTCCTGAAATATGGCTCTGAAAAAACAGGCTTTAAAAAAGCCAATTATGATTGAAATAGAGCTACCTGACAATGCTATTAAGCCCAAATTATTCTGCTTTCTTCCAATGGCCAATAATAGGCCTCAAGGCCTTGTGATGTCATTGATCCTCCTCAAGAAAGAAGGAAGAACAATAACAGTGTAGGCAGCAGGGAAGGAACCTGTAGAAAGGAAGAGAGTAATGATCAAAGAGAGAAGGATAACAGTGGGGATAATACGCTGGAGACAATAGGAAGGGATGAGGTCAAGGGTACATTTCAGGAGGTAATTGTGAGGAAGGAGAGCATTCCAGGCACAAAGGCCCACATTTGACAAGACAAAAAATGGGGGTGGAATGTTGTGATGATGAACAGCAAGTAGGCCTCAAGCACAGGTATGATCACATCTTTGCCCTATTGTATAAGTTTCAATAACTCCTTATTGTACCTACGGTAAAATAAAAATTTTGATAGCATTTAAAGCCCTCACAACATGATTCCAATCTCTCTCTCAAGACCAATATAGTCTTGGAGAGACTAAATGGCTGGACCCACAGGGGATAGGACACCTGTCCTTCCCTGACCTATATCTAGACATATTGTTTCAACTTGATTCAGTCCTGGGAAAAACTTGCCTCTAATTTGGAGGTTTAAGTTTTGCATTGTCACATTTTTCACTCGGCTAAGTCCCCCACCTCTGTTTTCTGGGATGATTTTTAGTTATAGCCAATTATAGCCAATGAAGTCTAGGGGCACCTTAAAAAGGAGGAAGTAAAACTAATACTTAGTAGGTAATATGAATCAGGTATGGCATGGGCAATTCATTCCTATACACAGAAGAAATGCTAAATATACAGAACCAGAAGGCATGCGTTAACAGAACAGGATTCAGTAACTTGACATAACTATTGGTATGATCTGCTGGGAAAATGATATTTTTATTGCATCAGAACATAATGACATTGTGGGATTACATTCACATTGCATTTCTGTCCTGTACAGTCACTCTACTCCAAAACTCTGCATCCTCTGAACTTCACCCCCAGGTGCTTCCATGTTCAATCACTCCTGCCTGCACCTGCCACAGTCACAATTAAGTGCTCTGGTAGACACCATCTAAACTGTTCTAGTGGATGCTACTACTATCATGCTCACAGACCTCTGGACCTTTGAACTCACTGTGTTATCTCCTGGAGATATTCATGTTCAGGTTGTTGCTTGATTATCTACTCACAGAAGGAAACACAGAAGAGGCAGAGGTGGCCAGGAGTCCCAGGCACAAGCCCCTCTAGTAGCCCCGCAGCAGTAGCTGCAGTGTCAGCAAGGTCACTGTGACAGTGGGGTAGATAACTGATCTTCCTGCCGCTATTACTGATAGATTCCATCTTAAGTGCTGTTTGCATTACATTATTTTTCTGTAATCTAACTTTATTCTAATACTCCAATATTCCAAAACTCCACCACTTTCTTTCAAATAATATGTAAACTTCTCAGTACGACAGTCAAGCTCCCTCATCCTTATTATTGTTCAGTCCTGTCTGACTCTCCCTTTTTTTTATTATTTTTTAATGTTTAACAATCACTGCCATACAATTGAGATTTTATCCCCCCACACTTACCCCCCACTACCCCCCTCCCTCCCCATGACTGCATACAATTCTGTATAGGTTCTACATATACTTTCCTATTGAGTACATTTTCACTATAGTCATGCTATGTAGCTGTCCGACTCTCCCTGACCCCATTTGGGGTTTCCTTGGCAAAGATACTGGAATGATTTGCCATTTCCTTCTCCAGCTCATTTTACAGATAAGGAAACTGAGGCAAACAGGTTTAAGTGACTTGATCAGTGTCACATAGCTAGGAAGTGTCTGAGATCATATTTGAACTCAGCACCTTCTGACTCCAGGCCAGGCTTTCTATCCAATGCAGCACCTAGATGTCTGCCAAATCCCTTGTCCTTACCCCAAGCCCTCTGCAACCTTCTTTTCCATCTTTATTTCACACTGTTCCCCTTTGAACACTTTGTACTGCCACTAACCTTGACTATTTACAATTTTCTGATATTGCTTTGCCCTCACTTATCCCCAAGTATTTGAACAGGCCTCACACCTGGAACAGAGTACTCCTAGCCTGTGCTTTGAAATCCTTTTCTTAGACTATAGGCCTTAGGCACAACTCCTCCAAATTGTTTTCTGTGATCTCTCTACTCTGAAATGATCCTGCCCTTCAATCTTTGATGCCCTTCCTTTTGACCTTTCCTGTGTACACAATCATTTGCAGGTAGCATGGTGTTGTGGCATTAGCACTGGTTTTGGAGTCAGAAGGGCCAATTCAAGTTCAAACTTTGATATTTGTTAACTGTGTGATCCTTAGGCAGGTCACTTGATCTTATTAACCCTAGTTTCCTGATCTGGAAAACTGGCAAAATAACTACACTATCTATCTGGTTGTTATGAGCCAAGTGCTTCTCATACCTTAAACCACTATATGACTGTGAGCTTACTCTCTGATTCTCTGATGGTTCAGTGATCTCACCAACATGAAGGGATTGAGCCAGATGGCCTTTAACATCCTTTTGAGCTTTAAATATATAATTCTATAATACTTTGCTTTAGATATATGTGAGAGAACAGAGTCTAGAATGGAATCTCCCAGCTCTTCAAGTCAAAGCTCATGTCTTCATACCAGTTGTGTCAAAAAATTTGGTGTTATCAGTCAAGTCCCTTGATAGTGAATACCAACAGAATGTTCGAACACATATTTTCTTTACAAAGAAATTACTTTGTATCTATTTTGTATTTATATTTAGTTGTCTGTGCACATATTGTTTTCCCCAATGGTCTATAAACTCCTTGAGGGCAGAGACTGTTTCATTTTTAACTTTGTAACTGTACATCTAGGACTGTTTGTCACATAGTAGGTACTTAGTTACAGATAATAACCCATCCATAGTTGCCCATCCTGCATGACTCTTGACCATGTTTTCCTGTAAATACACAGCAGGGAGTACCCTCAACTTGCTATTCTCCCCCTCTCCCCTTTTTTTAATCATAGGGTAGTTACCAACAGTGCATAGGATTATATATTTATTGATGTAAGGGACCTTTGAGGTCTTCTATTCTAATTCTGTCATTTTACAGATGGGGAATCTGAGGTCCATGTTACATATGGTTACACAGGTAGTAAGTGATCAAAGAACAATTTAAATCAAGGTACTATGAGTACAAAGCCAGTGTTCTTGGCATTGTACCACACTGCTGACCCTTGCTCTCCCTAAAGTGACAGGTCTGCCTTTTTTTCTGGGCATATGTGTCTGAACCTTTCAACTTTTGAAACCATAAGTTAATGTAGCTTTTATGTCTCTTTTCCCATTAAACTGCATAAAATTCCTTGTGAGCAAAAATATAATTTTACATTTTATATTACCAGTACCTAGCACCTAGCTTTTTTATGCATTGAATTTAGTGGAGTTAAGAACACTAGATTGTAATATAGTTTCAAGGGATTTATACTGGGCCTAAAATGTCAAATTTGAGCAATTGAAAAGCTGGTCTAAAAATGGAATTATTTAATAGTACTTTATTAAACTGGTTAACAATGCAAAATCAGGAATGAGTATCTTTGCAAGCCTGGGCTAGCAGTGCTTTGGAAAGTAGGCTGCATTTAGTCAGAGGTTCTGGATTTGAATTCCACCAGCACCACTTAGCAGAGGCAACTAGATGACCCAGTGGATACAGCATTGGGCAGGGAATCTGGAAGACCTGAGTGTAAATCGGGCCTCACACATGCACTAGTCATGTGACCCTGGGCAAGTTTCTTAACTTGTTTAGAAAACCCCATGGACACTACAATCCATGAGGTCACAGAGAGTCGGATACAACTAAACAACAAACCAGGTAGTGTCATAGATTTAAAGTGGCAAAGGACCGTAGTGGTAAAGAGTAGTCCCCTTGTGGTCTATGTTCCTTGTTTTACCTGGCCTTTCTCCAGTCATCCTGATGAATATCAGGTTACTGGATTCACATGGCTCTGGAGGAGAGGCGAGACTGCTGACCTACACAGCCCTCCCTCACTCAAAACAAAGTCAAGTGCAAGTCATGTCATTATTTCTCTGATGATATGGTCTTCGAAAATGAAGGATGGACAGACAGACAGACAGGAGGCAACTGAAGCTCAGAAGCTTACTTCTTACAAGCAGCTTACTTAGAGTCACACAAGGAATGGCAGCCAGGATTTGAACCCAGGTTTCGTAGGTCCACATCCATCATTTTTTTCACTGCTACCTCTGTGACCTTGGGTAAACTATTTTACCTCTGAGGATCTCAGTTTCCTCATCTGTGTACTGATGGGAGTTGGAACAGCTAATCTCTTAAGTTCCTCGTAGCTCCAAATCTCCAGTTCCCTGATTGGGTCACTCTTCCCGGGCAGGGGCCATGACTATCTGACGTTGTCTTACATTGGCCAGGGCTCTTGCCACACGCTCAGCTACCCCTAAATATTTGCTGATTGACTAACTTCCGCAGACACATTTCCGGTTTCTGCGTGTGCGACGTAGGGTAGGACGCTGCAGTCTATAAGGCCGCGCAGCTCGGCGCATGCTCGAGAGCAGAGGTCGGGGGGTCGCCGAGGGGCGGGGACAGGAAAGGGGTGAGGTCGCTGCCGCCTTTTAGAGCTCTAAACGTGTAGCCCCCCTCTCCCCTTCCCCGCCTCCCACCTCGACGCCGGAACCGCGCGTGCGCGTGGGATCCTTACAGTAGGGGACGGGCCGCGCGGGAGTGGTCACATGACCACGGCGGCCGTCTGTACAGTAAGAGTCCAATATGGCAGCAGCGGCGGCGGCGGTAGCAGCAGCGGCGGCAGCAGTGGCAACGGCAACCAGAGGACCGGCTGCCCCCTAGACCCCGGCGCGCAGCTCCTCTCGCTGCTGCTCCTCCTCCCTCGGCCTGGGCTCTCCTTCGGCTCCACTTCCCCCTTTCTTCCTCCTTTCCCGGCACAGCGGGGAAAGCCGCGCAGGCGGGCGGGCGAGCGAGCGAGCGAGCTAGCGGTGAGAGGGCGGGCGGCCGGACCCCGGACACGGGAACCTCCCAGCCAATCTAAGCCCCGACATGAGGGAAAAGGGCCGTAGGAAGAAGGGCAGGACCTGGGCGGAGGCCGCCAAGACGGTGAGAGGCGGGGAAGGAAGGACGGGGGAGGCCGGGCGGAGCCCAGGAGGGAGGGACTGGCCGCGGGGGGGGGGGGGAGGGCGGGCGGCCGGCCACCGGCCCGAGGGACGCCCCGCACCGGCTGAGGGGGCCTGGAAAACCGCGTGCGACTCAGGCCGGCCGTTAGTGCGTGTGCCGGGGGCATCGCCGGGACCCAGGCCTCGGGGCGCGGGGCCGGTGCCCTGGGCGCGGGCAGACGCGACCCCCTCCTAGTCCTGGGAAGAAGTTGGCGGCCGGCGCCTCCTACTCCGCCCCTTCTCGGGGTACGCACCGGGCATCCTGCGGGAAGCGGACGGAGACGCCTGGTACTTACGTCCGGTCCCGGGCAGCCGGCTTGCGGCTGCCGGGCAGCCGGGTTGGGCCAGCGGCACTCTGCCCCGCCATGCCACGCCTGGGCCCCGACTTAACTTCTGCTGGTGAAGCCGGCCCTGGGTCGCGGCTCTTTGTTTTGGGCTGTTGTCTGAGCGGAAAGTGCGGGCGGTGTTTAGAAACGAAGTAACAGGTGGGACTTGGGGAGGATTTTTCTGTTTCCGTAGAGACCTGCCGTGATCTGGGCAGCGGTGCATGGTGGGACCTGTAGTTTACTCGGACTGCGCCTCTCATTTGAAAATGATGGGGGCCTGCAGGTTTGCTGCGGGGATTCCTGAAAGGAGCAGGAGTTGAGTCTTGTTGACATCAGTTTAAAAATCCAAGCTTTCTTCACCCTAGAGGTGAATTAAGAGTATTGTAAGTCTTATTTGGGAAACACTGATGATCGCCTCCTCCAGTTCAAATAAAAATTCAAGGCGTGTATATGTGGACATGAAACTTTAAGGGAAAGTGAAGTCCATTACATCACCATGGGTGTAACTGTAAATCAGCCCTTAGCATCATTTCAGAATTGGGAAGTGAGAAAGAGGAGGGGGCAGGTATACCTTAATTTATAAAAAGTAGCAAACATTCAGTAAGCAGCTAGGGACATATAAAAGTGAAAATGGTATAGTAAAAAGATACCACTGCAACATAATACAGTACTGGGTATCTAAGTAGGAAGTAAAATGAATATTTATTAATTGATCATACACAGGCAACTTTGAGGAGAAGTATGAATGTATTATTTGCTGTTCTCTTTACAAATTTTGTCCTGTTAAACATATTTCTGGAGGAGTGGAAAAATACTTAATAAAAAAATGAAGACAATGCCGTGCTATCACATTTGTAAATTACTTTCTTAAAGTTGTAATTATGGTGGTACTTTTTCTCCTAAAAAAAAAAAGTTGTGACGTTCTTCCATAGAAATGCAAGAAAGTTGTTGTTTTTTTTTAAATAGCTATTTTCCACAAGACTCTTAAACATTTCTTAATAACCTTACTTTTAAATGCCTCCTATATACATCAGTTGCTTGGGAGATTAAAAAAGATACTGAGGTATTTATATTATAACAAACCCGTTTCTCTTACTCTCTTGAATGGAAAACCACATTTTAGTTTATAAGTTAAAGATGGTTCCTTTGCACTTCTTAGTAGAAATACATTGTGGCTTTGAGATGAAAATGTTTACTTTCTAGGCATAAAGATTGTTGTATTTGAAAAATGTTATTTTTAGATGAGTACTGACAAAATAGTTTATTGATAGACTGACAAGGAGAATTAACTAATAGAATAAGAATAGCATTCTCATTCTTAAATGCAAAAATATTTAATCTGGCCATTTATAAGTACATTTTATGCTAGAGTTAAAATAGAAAAAGTCGCAGTTAAGATGTGTAGTAAGACTAGACTTGTAATTAGAGTGTAGGTCTGAGTCAAATTAGAATCCTAAGGGTTTAGCATTATTAACTCTTGTGACTACTATGCTAATTTGAATCTTACACATATGTAGTACCTAACTGATTTAATTCAACAGTTACGTATTGTCTCTGTCTCTTCCATTGCTTGGCATAGTACCTTGCATGTATTCCTGCTGCAGTACTGGAGTGCATTTAGGGTCCTATTCTAGGCATTAAGGATGCAAAGATGAAAAAAGACAGTCTCTGCCCTCAAGGAGTTTATAGTCTATTTTGGGTAAGTGATGCTGCATTTATACATTATAGTACAAGGCAGAATGAAAGATTGCTTTATTGATAGTTACCTTTCTCACTTCAAGTCTCTAAAGTTCTCTATTACTTCTTTTACAGTTTTGTTTTTTTAAATAGTTACATGGAACTGAATCATTAGAAGAAACATTAAGAAAACCAAACTGTTATGTGTTAAAACCCGTGGGATTTTGTTTCAGATCCAACCAGGAAACTTGTGACAATTTCCTTCAGCCTTGAATTCACCTGTTCTGAATTCTTTCTATCAATCCTGATGCTGTCCAGGAGGACTTGGTATTGACTAATAACATGAGAAAATAAAGCAGTCTCCAAGTTGGGAATTTGCTTAGTTTTAGTTTCTCAAGAAGCATAGATGACTAGTCCCATTTTCTCACCACCCATTCATTCCTTAGTCTCTTGTAGTTTGGCTTCCACTCCCACCACTCAACTGAAAATGCTTGTTCAAAGTCAACAGGGACTTCTTAATTCCCAATTCGTTGTCCTTTTCTCAGTCCTTTTTTTTTTTTTAACCCTTCTGCAGCATATGGATGATTTTCTCCTTTGGCTTCTGTGTTATTTTCTTCTGGCTCTCCTTCTTTAGTTCATTGTTCTCTTCCTGCCCTCTAACTGTGGGTGTTGTTCAAGTTTCTGTTCCAGTTCCTTTTTTCATTTTATTCCTTCCCCTTGTTGATTCCACCTGTTCAGTTGTCATTTTTCTATAAGTGATACCTGAATCTCCATATTTCCTAATATTCGGGTTTTTTTGGTCTCTCTTAGACTGATGGACACTCTGTGAATTGATGGACTGATGGAACTGATGGACTGATGGACACTCCTTTAAATTCAATAAATTCCAATTCCAAATTCATTAAATTAATGTCCAAACTGAATTCTTGTCTTTACCTGCAAAAAACCCTTCTGCACCCTCCCAGATTTCCAGTTTTTGTTATTGCCACCAGTCTTTGTTGCTCAGGCTCAAAATCTTATCTTTCATTCGTGCTTTTCCCACAATTCTGATATTCAGTCATTAGCCAAGTCTTACTGATTTTGCCTTTATAATTGATCTAGGATCAGTTTATAATCACCTCACTATTATTACTGCCACTCCCTAGACTATTGTAATAGTTTCCTAATTGGTTTTCCTGTTTCTACTCATTCTCTTACCTTCCTCATCTATCTTTCACATAGCTGCCAAAATATGGTATTGCTTCCTTCTCCACTGGAGTCACATCTTCCGGTGGCTTTTTAATGCCTTCAGGAGTCTGGCATTTAAGGCCCTCTGTAGTATGGCTCCCACCTTCTTTTTTAATTATGTCTTACACAATTCCTCTTTATGTACTCCATTTAGCCAAACTAGACTACTTAGCTATATCCTGAACTTGTTATGCCATCTCCTGCTTCTGTGCATGGTCAGTCTTCTACCTCTGAGATAAATTCTCTCCCCATTAAGAAAAAAAATCCTCATTCTTCAAGGCTCAGCTCAAGAGCCATCTGCTTAATCAGTTTTCTTGGTCCCTCCCCCATGCTCCTAGTTGTGATTTTTTTCCCTTCAATTATTCTTAAAGTACATTGTCTTGGTCTCTTCCATCGCATTCTGTCTTGTATTATATCTTATAGTAATTCAAATATAAAAAAATGCATGTTACAATGAGAGTGATAGAATCTTAGGCCACTTTTTTCTTTGTAAGCACTGGGAACTAAAAACTAGAAATCAAAGATACAGAATTAGGAGATTAGGACTATCATGTCACTTCTTTGCTTAATAAGAATATCCATGAGTCCCAGCTGTCCTCAGAGTCTCTGTAGCATTGCAGGCCTTCCGGTATCCATTACCGTTATTTTCTAGCCTTTTTATGTTTTTCCTTTAATAAACTTGTAACCAAATATGTCTATTTCCCCTTCTCTTCCCCCCAAAAAGGTTCACTTACATTTCCAAGCCTTTGACCACACATGGCTGAAATGTCCTCAGTCTTCAACTTTTAAATTTCTGCCCATACTTTATTAACAAAACGTATTTTCTGCCTGGTTTCCTCAGACCATACATAACACTTTGCTTTCCTCTTTCTAATGAATTTTTCATGTATTAGAATTATTTGTTCTCTGAGAGTAGAGGTTATATCTTGTCTAAACTTCCCATCCTCCCCTACTCTTAGTGCAGTGCTCAGTATACAAGTACTAGATAAATGTGGAGTCAGTCATCTAATAGTGTGTTAGAGAGAGAAGCCTATTTGGAAGAGATACTTTGATCAATTTAGAAAGAAGATATATAGAAAACTAAACCTTTGATAACTTTCGAAGCTTCAAGTGATAAGGAAGAGAGAGTTTTTTAGAAAATTGAGATGGAAACAGCATTGAAAAAAGAAGACAACTGAAAGTAATTTAAAATATCTTTCAAATACAATTATGCCCATCCTCCCCAAATCCTAATTAAGCAAAGTTTAGGAAATTTTGAAGCTATAAGAGTATAAGGAGTAGAAGATTTAAATTAAGTGTACAAGTTTGTAGGTATTGGGGTCTTCAAAGAAGAGAGTTTCAGTGTAGCCTTGCTATCTCACATACACATATGCATGTGCATATGAAGTCTTACTCATCATCCTTTTTTTCTTTCTTTCCTGGCCTTCAGTGCTTTGCTGGAAACTGTAATTATAGAATGAGTTCTGTGTATCCACAGGTACATTGTTATAAGTAGATTTTGTTGCTCCTGACTAAGTCATTTATTCCTTCCCAGAGTCATAGAATTTTTGAGTTGGAAGAGACCCAGCAGTCCAATCCAACTTGTGCCTGTAAAAGAATTCTTCTACAGCCTACCCAACTGGTGGTTCCAGCTTGAAGAACTCCAGCGAGAGCAAACCCACTGTCCCTGGAGGTGATCTGTTCCACTTTTGTATATGGCTCAAATTGTTAGGATTTTTCCCTTACATCATATCAAAATTTTGCCCATTTGTGCCTTCCACCTGTTGCTCCTAATTTTGCTCTTTGGTGTCAAATAGAATAAGTCTAAACCCATGTGACAACTGTTCACGTACTTGATACCTATCAATACTCTTTTGAGGATATGTCTTTAGTTGGTCCTTATGTAATATGAACTTAAGATCCTTTACCATCCTGGTTGCCCTCTTCATTCTCCATTTTATTGGTGTCCTTTCTAAAATGTAGCATCCAAAACGAAGCACCATATCACTCTCATGTTGTTTGACAGGGAAAATTATAGCAGAACTCAAACCTTTTTTCATGGTGAACTCCATTTAAGTCATTAAGCCTTTATTAACCATCTGCTGTTTGCCAAGTGTTGTACTAGGAACTAAGGATACAAAGACAAAGCTGTGTCTCTGAATGCAGGCCAAAATTGCACTATTTTTTTCTGTCATTACACTCTTGACTTGCTAAACTTTGTGTCCATTAAAACAGATCTTTTTCAGATAAACAGCTATCAAATCATGCCTTTTTCTTCTTTTACTTAGGAAATTGATTCTTTGAATCCAAGAGTAAGATACTTAGTAAAATTTGTCAAATCCAGTTTGGGCCAGTATTCTAGCCTGTCTGAATCTTTTCGATCCTGCTATTCTGTGTGTTAACTGATCCAACTTTGTGTCATTTGAAAATTTGGAAAGCATGTAACCTTTGCTTGTTATTGATAAAAATGTTTTAACAGCCTTGGGCCAAGCATGGATTCTTGGGACACTCCATTGGAACCCTTCGGATTTGAATGGCTACTCTTCAGATTTTCAATCAGTTCTGAAACCCTGTGATTGTTCGATCTTCTAGCCTGACTCTATTTTTTCCATGATAAGCATGAAGGAATTTATCAAATGATTTGCTAAAATCTCATTAAGCTCTACAACTGTCTGTTAATCTGCCAGTTTGGAAACCTTAATGAAAAAGAAAATAAAATTTGTTTGGTATGAACCTTTTCCTAATGTAGGCGTAATAAGTGTAAAAATAATCACTTCTACCTTTTGTAGATTTTCATTAAACAGTTCTTTAACACATTCTAGAATTTTGCTAACAACTGAAGTAAAATTCATTTCGTCTATAATTTGCAGACTGTCTTCTCCTTTTTGAATTGGCCCTTTGGTCTTGTGGTACCTCTCCTGGTTTCTGTTATCTTTAAAAGATCCTCAGTGACTTGCTCAGCAGTCACACCTGCCAGTTCCTATAGTACTCAGAGAGGTCATTTATCCTGACTAGATGACTTTTCAGTAACTTAATGGAGCTACCATGCTCTCTTTATATCTTCTTTCTTGAACATCAGGTCTCATCCATATTTGTTTGGTACTTCCCAGTCCAGTGGTCCTCCTTGGAAGAGAAAAACAGAAGCAAAGTAAGATCTCTGTATTTTGCTTTATTCTGTTTCAGTTATCCTGTCCACCTTGAAGCCCTTTGATTTTCTTTTCCCCATTATAGGTTGGACCCCCTTTCTGCTTTTCTTGTCCTTAGGTTTCCTTAAGCCTTAACCTATTGGTAAGGTTTTTTCAGTCCAGTTTATTGGTAGTTTTAAACACCCTTCCACTATTCTTACAGCTCTAGACCATGCCTTTTTTTTTTATTGATGCCTTTTAAAATCTAGTCTTGTTTGCATCTTCTATATATGTCCTTTAAAAAATTTTTTATAAACATACTTTGCTTTTAATATCTCCTTCATTTCCCACTACATCTCTGCTTCCTCTCTTAGAGTCGTTCCTCATAATAAAGGTTTTTTTAAAAAGCAGTTCAGCAAAAGAAACCCAACAATTCTACTGAATCTGAGACTACGTGTAGTGTTCCAATACCCATGGTTCCTTATCTCTGCAAAGAAAGGGAGGGAGGCATTAATATATCTCCTCTTCAGAGCTTATATATAGGATTCAGTTTTTATTTTTATCTTTTGGTCTTTTCATTTACATTGTGCCTTTGAATATTGTTTTCCTAGTTCTACTTTCTTTACATTGCTTAATTCATATATCTTCCTGTGCATTCCTGCATTCTTCATATTCAAATATATATTTGTATCACAGTTTGTTTAGACAAGCTTCAATCAGTGAGTATCTACTTTCCTTTTCTTTACTATAAAAAATGCTGCTATAGGTATTTTGATATGCATGGGACTGTTTTTGATCTCCTTAAATAAAAAGTTTTTTAAAATCTAAGCTGGGTAGTGAAGTTACTGGGCATCGATTGATCTCTTAATACAGTTTCCATTATTTTTTCTCCTTGGAATTATTTCTTTCTCTGCTTTCATAGTCGTAGTTATTTTTAAGAGCTTCCCATCCTTTCTAGGCTAACCTGCCCTGGGAATTTTAGCTTTTAGTTCATAGAATCCTGCCTTTTCTTCAGGTCTAGTAGACATGAAGAGATTGAAGATTAATGAGAGTAGGGATGAACCCAAGCCTTCAGTCCCGGAACTAACCATGTCTAGAGAACTAACTAGAGAACTAACCATACCTTTTCAGGAAAAAACTACTTAACTAGGTGTAGGGATATTCTTCTTACTATGTGTTCTGTCATTTTTCAGTTGTGGCTGACTCTGTAAGAGTCCATTTGGGGTTTTCTTGGCAAAGATACTGGAATAGTTTGCCATTTCTTTCTCCATCTCATTTTACAGATGTAGAAGCTGAGGTAAATAGCGCTAAGTGCCTTTCCCCAGTCACACAAGTAGTAAGTGTTGGAGGCCAGACTTGAACTCAGGAAGGGGAGGTTTCCTGACTCCAGGTATAACACTTTATCTACTGTACCACCTAGCTGCCTTTTCTGCTATATAGGTGCTATTATTATCCCCACATTATAGACAAGGAAAATGAGCCTGAGAGATGTTACGTGACTTATCCAAGTTCACATGGCTAGCAAATATCTGAGGTAGTATTTGGAATTCAGATCTTCCTATTTCCATCTCAGATATATTTTCCACCATGCCTCCTACCTAATGACACCCTTTTCCCATGCCTAACAGTATCATTAAAACATTATTTTAAATTTCTCTATATTTAAGATGGCGCAATTTAATGCTTCAGGTTTTCTGAAATTTTTGTAAATGTACTTTGTTTATTGCTTATATGTAAAGGTCAGGTACATGTAGAACATATAAAAGTAGTTGCCACAAATTTCACATATCTAAAGCAAAAATGCTCAGTTATTTCATTAATAATGGAGTGGATCTGGCATTTCAATATGAATATACTTCCACCTTTGCAGATTACTATACATCCAGGTCTCATCCTATGATCCTTGCCGATGTCTCCTTCTTCTTCATAGAGGATCCACTTGTTTTTGTATTTGTATCTCAAGCACCTAGTACAAAGTTACTTGATGATTTCTTTGTATTCCTTGCATATATCCATTTTAATTGCTTTATTTACATTAGTGAAACAATTAAATTTCTTCCATATTTCTTTGCAATTACACATGATACAGCTATGAAAATCTTTTTTTCTTGTTTAAAAGTATTTTATTCTTAAAGCATTATACCTTTTCTGAACAAGTACAACTTATAGAAGTTATACACAGCCAACTTTTATCAAGTATTAACACTTACTGTATTTTGTTTAGCTGAAATATCATTTCAGTTGTAAAACAGTCTGTTACAAAAGTAATCACAAACCTTAATGGACCTGAGAGTTGTTTTTACAAATGTATCAACAAAATCTCAAGCTAAACAATATTTTAAACCTTTCTGTGACATATATATACACACGCTAGTTTTTTTCTATAGGATATGTTTATGATTTAGGAAACCTTTACAGGAGTTCCAACTTATGTTAAGCATAGTTAAAGGCAATATCTGTCGTTTAAAATATTCCGTATGCAACTTCAGTATTAAAGAAATAATTACAAGAATCAGAAAATACTGCTTAGCAATTAACATTTATCTGCTTTGAAATATTAAACAAAATACAACATTTTCTGGAATAGCTTTTTGGTATTCCAGTTGGCCCTTTGGTACCAAAAGTAAGGACTTCCCACAAATAGAAAACTTAATTGTGTTGTCCCGTAGTGGTTAGCTGTGGTTAAGTTAGAGCCTAAGCACCTAGGATTTATATTTTCAAACCAAACTGGAAATTAAATCATCACAACAAAAAGATGCAAATAAGAATTTTACAGTTAAATAGTTTGACATCCTATAACAATTATTGACACATGATTCAGCCATATGGCAATTTTTGTGTAAGTTAAGTATTATAATGCAAATAGTTGTTAGTTTAAATTTTAAGATGCTCTTAAATTTAGGTGATAATTTTATTTTTTATTTTGGTTCTTCTTGAAATTTCAAAGTGACTATCACATGCCCATAATTCAGCATCCTACATCATATACATTTCTGCAAATGCAAAATCACAATAGATTATTTCTGTGAAATAATAATTTCACAAATTTTGGCAGATCAATACAGAACTCTAATGTATTGCAATCTGCTTTACATTGGGAGTTATATCACTGTAGAGACAGTGTTCACTGCAAAATTTATCACTTAAGTACCAATTCCAAATGCTATAGGTTTTCAAAGCTAGTTGTTTTTATACAAATGCATTTGAATTTCAAGTAGTATACTTTCCTTCTTTCCAAAGAAAGTTACTGTAGCAGGAAAACTGTTTGGGCAATCATGCTAGAAAAGGTAGCTTTGTTTCATTTTGAAGTTGGTCCAAAACCAGATAGAGTGTCATGAATTAAATTTTACAAAATTTAACCTTATGGAGATTCAACATGCCAATTTCTGGTTAAGGCATCCCTTTGAAAAATCCTTAAATTTTCAAATATTGGAAATTTGGCATTGCATGGTATTTTTGGATAATGTTAATTCCATTTGATCCCAGGCATTGCATGGTATTTTGGGGTAATGTTAATTCCATTTGATCCCATATGTTGGGAAGCCCTTCACCTTCCCCTCTTTTTCCATCAAAAGTTGCAACCTTTCTCTAAGTTAATTGAATACCTAACATACAGATATGCCTCTTGAATATTAAACATGAATAAATGGACCAGCTGGAGAGACCATGGTGGACCTTTTATTAATATTTCATATAAATAGCCATTATCATTTCTCTATAAATGCTGTTGCAGCCATAGGTATTCTTATGCTTCCTCTTGATGAAGTAGTGCTCTCAGCATTTGTTAATTACCCACTACATTGCCTCACAGCCTTTATTAGCATTAGGTGATACTGTACTTTTCATCAGTCCTTCTAAAAGGCTACTAAGGCTTACTCCTTTCAGTGATTATGGCTTTTTGAATCAAAATGGTCTTTGCTGGTTCTTGAGGATGTGGTTTATATATGTCTTCTTTTGAATTCATATTTATAAATGAAATATTAGTGAATTTAAGCTCCATTGTTTTCTCCATGGAATGAACTACAAAACAAACTACAAAAACATACAAAATGTATGTTTTGGTTCTCACTGCATTGATAAGCAATTTTACAATAGAAGGTATTCTGCACTTTTTGCTGAGAAGTCTTTGGCTATGCAATTTCCCAGTGGGTTCTGTATGTCTGTCTAGCACATCAACTCCAACCACACTTGGATTCATAGGATTTGGATATTTCTGCATAGCATTTGTTGTAATTTTTTCCCATGGGTGGTCCAAAACATGCTCTAATGACCGAATCTTCATGGTGCCAGCAACCAGCATGATATCTGGGTGGTGCTAAGGAACACTAGGGGAAAAGAGGTGACACCACCCTTCCGCTTGCTGGCAACCTATGAAAATCTTTTGATAAGTTTTTTCTTGTAGATGGCAACACTGTTAATATATTTTTAATGCAGGAATAATGTATTGCATCAAAAAATATGACAGTTTTTGTATATTTTAAGTTTTACAGCATAGTTCCAACGCTGTTCTGCATGTTTGTCTGTATCTCCTTTTGATTTTTTAAAAACATTCATCGAAACTTTTCCCCTCTATTTTCATATCACTATATTTACATTTTAACTTTTTAAAAGTAAAAGTTTTTCAGATTTCTCCATAGCATCTTCTACCCTTCTCCATTGAGAAAGCAAGAAAAAAGCAAAATATAAAACTGCCAGGCATAGAGGCCTGTGTGGGCTACCCGAGTCTTCTTACCTCACCTCCGAGGTCTTCGGTTGGCCAAAACCGGATGCTCATATGAGAGAAAGGACGTTCCAGAGTCGAACAAGGGTTGAGCTTTATTTCAGGGTCTAGTTACAAGTGCAGGGGGGTCTTCCTTAGGAGGAAGAGGGGGAGATTTCCTAAGGAGGCTAGGATCTTAAGGGATTGGAAGTAGAAGTACAAGCGGGGAGAGAGGGGGAGGGGAGAGAGGAAAGAAGAGAAGCGGAGCCTACTGTCCTCTTGGCTCCTCACGTGCTAAGAGAGCTTTCAGGCTTCCTCAATCCTACTTAACCTTCAGCCGCACAGTTTGCATCTAAATACCGTGCTGTTAGATAACAATAGTGTGCCCACATCCGGGACGACCTCGAGGGCAGGGAGACTCCACCCATCACGTATCTCCCGGGGAGAGGCGGAAATACCCGAGCTAGCTGAGCTAGCTCAGTCTGACCTTCTCGAATCCCTGCTATTCATGGAGGGCCTCGTAAGACTCTAAGATTTAGAAGTCCCACTTTTACCCGCCCGAGACCGTCCACACGGATTTGAACTTCCAATCCCAACATAAAACTCCTCAGACAAACATGTATTGTCAAGCAAAACAGATTTCTGGTTTGGCCATTCCTCCCTCCTAATCCCCAGAATGTCTCAGTCTGTTTTCAGAGTCCATCACTGTCCTATCAGAAAGTATGTAACATGTTATATTAGGAGTCTTGAAATGGTAGTTCTCACTGTGTTGATCAAAATTCCTAAGGCTTTAGGAATGTCTTTTACAATATTGTTTTTGTGCTATAGATTCTTTTCCTGGTTCTGCTCATTTCACTTTGCTTACATTTGTACGGGTCTTCCCAGATTTTTTGAAACTATTCTCTTCACCATTTCTTATAACAGGCTAGTATTCCATTACGTTCATATATCAATCCTTCCCCAGTTGACGGACACCCCCTTAGTTTGCTATTGCAAAAAGAATTTTATAAATATTTTTTCAAAAATTTATTTATTTAATTTTTAACATTTTCACAAAATTTTTGGTTCCAAATTTTCTCCCCATTTCTCCCCTCACCCCACCCCAAAACGCCAAGCATTCTAATTACCCCTATCATCAATCTGCCCTCTCTTCTAACCTCCCTCCCTTCCCTTATCTCCATCTTCTCTTTTGTCCTATAGGGCCAGATAACTTTCTATACCCCTTTACCTGTATTTCTTATTTCCTAGTAGCAAGAACAGTACTCAACAGTTGTTTCTAAAACTTTGAGTTCCAACTTCTCTTCCTCCCTCCCTCCCCACCCCTTCCCTTTGGGAAGGCAAGCAATTCAATATAGGCCATATCTGTGTAGTTTTGCAGATGACTTCCATAATAGTCGTGTTGTGTGAGACTAACTATATACTCCATCCTATCCTGCCCCCCATTGCTTCTATTCTCTCTTTTGATCCTGTCCTTCCCCGTAAGTGTTGACCTCAAATTGCTCCCTCCTCCCATTTCCCTCCCTTCCATCATCCCCCCCACCCTGCTTATCCCCTTCTCCCCCATTTTCCTGTATTGTAAGATAGGTTTTCATACCAAAATGAGTGTGCATTTTATTCCTTCCTTTAGTCGAATATGATGAGAGTAAGCTTCATGTTTTTCTCTCACCTCCCCCGTTTTCCCCTCCACTGAGAAGTCTTTTTGCTTTTCTCTTTTATGAGAGATAATTTGCCCCATTCCATTTCTCCCTTTCTCCTCCCAATATATTTCTCTCTCACTGCTTGATTTCATTTTTTTTAAGATATGATCCCATCCTCTTCAATTCACTCTGTGCTCTGTGTGTGTGCATGTGTGTGCGTGTAATCCCATCAACTACCCAGATACTGAAAAGTTTCAAGAGTTACAAATATTGTCTTTCCATGTAGGAATGGAAATAGTTCAACTTTAGTAAGTCCCTTATGACTTCTCTTTGTTAGATGTAACCTCAGAGTAGCTTTAATTTTGTATTTTTCTAATCATCTAGAGCATTTCAAAATGGCTATTCATATCTTGGATTTCTCTTTCTGAAAACTACTTGTTCATATCATTTGACCATTTATTAGTTGGGGAATGTCTATTAGTGTGCACATGTTTCATGTCCTGATGGTGAACGGAATCTTTGCAGATGGTTTTGTACATTTTGTGTTTTGACCGCATAATGGGATTCCCCGCCTGCCTCAACACAAAATCCAGTAGACCTGAAAGACAAAGTGCTCTTGTTGCAAGAGAACTCAACAGGTATCGCATCCAAATAGCAGCCCTGAGTGAAACAAGGTTGGCAAATGAAGGCCAACTTACTGAAGTTGGAGCTGGATACACATTTTTCTGGAGTGGGCGCAATGCAGGGGAGCATTGTGAAGCTGGCATGAGTTTTGCAATCAAAACTAATCAGCAAGCTGGTATGCCTGCCAAAAGGAGTGAATGACAGGCGCATGACAAAGCGATTGCCACTTGCAGGAAAACGCCATGCCACCATCATCAGTGCCTATGCTCGCACCGTGACAAACTCTGATGAAGTCAAAGAAAAATTTTATGAAGACCTAGAGGCCCTCATCATTAGTGTGCCAAAAGAGGACAAGCTTATAACTCTGGGTGACTTTAATGCTAGAGTAGGCTCAGACTACCAAACTTGGCAGGGAGTCCTAGGGAGGAATGGAGTTGGAAAAAACAACAGCAGTGGTCAATTTACTGCTGAAGACTTGTGCATTGCATGACCTTCTCATCACCAACACTGTTTTCCATTTACCTACATGCAATAAAACTTCATGGATGCACCCTTGCAGCAAACATTGGCATCTAATAAACTATGTGATTGTAAGGAGAAGAGACAGGCAAGATGTGAGAGTGAAGAAGGCAATGTGTGGTGCAGAGTGCTGGACTGATCATAGACTTATCCTTTCTAAGTTAAATATTCACATTCATCACAAGTGCTGCCCCTAAGGTACAATGATTACCAGAAGAATTAACATCAACAAATTAGAGCTCTTCTCTGAGCTTAAACAATTTGTTCCTAACTTGGAAGGAAATTTAAGCCAACACACAGTTGGCCCCAGTGGAGCAGAAAAGGAGTGGGCAGCTTTCAGAGATTTGGTGTCCAGCACTGCATTTGCTCATCTGGGTCAGAACACTCACAAACACCAAGACTGGTTTGATGAACATGATGGGGAAATTCAGAAGCTGCTAAATGAAAAACAAGAACTCCACAGGGTTTACCAGCAGGATGGTTCATCCATCTCTAAGAAGGCAACATTTAACTCTACCAAAAGTAAATTACAAGCAAAGCTTAGAGAGATGCAGGATTCCTGCCTCAGTAAGCAGGCAGAGGAAATGCAGTTTTATGCTGATAACAACAATCAAAAAGCTCTTCTATGATTCCATGAAAGCTATTTATGGAACAAAAGCCTATGGTGCATCACAACTAGTCAATGCTGATGGAGTCACATTAATTAGTGATAAGGACATGATCCCAGAGAGATAGGCTGACACTTCTATGGTGCTCTCATCATCAATCAATGCTGAGGCCATTGACCCTTTACCTCAGGTTAAAGTCAATCTCTCCTTAATTGAAATTCCAACTGAAGAAGAGGTTTTGAGTGCCATTAGGCTCCTGTCATGTGGCAAAGCACCTGGTGTTGATTCTATTCCAGTTGAGATTTACAAGGTAGGGGGACCATTGCTCATGTAAAAGCTGACTGAAATTTTCCAGGTTATATGGCAAGAGGAGGTTATTCCCCCAGGAGTTCAAGGATGCCTCCATTGTCCATCTGTATATAGGTAAAGGAAATAGATTGTCATTTGACAATCACAAGGGGGTCTCTCTCTTAGTCAATTACTGGCAAAATTCTTGCTAGAATCATCCTCAATAGGCTGATCCTTCACCTGGAAGATGGTCATCTACCTGAGAGCCAGTGTAGCTTCAGAAAGGGCTGAGGAACAGTAGATATGGTATTTGCTACCTGACACATCCAGGAGAAATGCCAGGAGCAGAATAGAAGTTTGTACACAACATTTGTACATCTGACCAAAGACTTTGACACTATTAGTCATGAGGGCTTATGGAAAATTTGGTTGCACAGAGAAGTTCATCATTATTGTACATCAGTTTCATGATGGCATGTTTGCCTAGGTTCTAGATAGTGGACAGTGCTCTCATGCCTTCCCAGTCACCAATTGAGTGAAATTGGCTTGTGGACAATGCTTGCCTGCCTTCTCATTCACCAGTGGAGCGAAATAGGGTTGTGTGCTTGCTTCCATGCTTTTATAGCATGATGTTTTCAGCTATATTGTCAAATGCTTTCAATGAGGGTGAACATGGCATCAAAGTCAACTACCATACTGATAGTAAATTCTTCAGTTTGGAAGACTACAAGCTAAGCATAAAGTAGAGTGTTGGTGCATGATTTTCTGTTTGCAGACGATTGTGCACTCAGTGCAGCCTCTGAAGTGGAGATGCAAGAAAGTATGAATCAGTTCTCTGCTGCCTGTGCTAATTTAGACCTAATAATTAACACCAAGAAAACACAGGTGCTCCATCACCTACCACCACACCATTCATATGTGGAACCATCAGTTATAACAAATGGAGAAGTTTTGAATGCTGTGGATAAGTTCACTTACCTTGTTAGTGTACCTTCCAGGGATGTACACTTTGACAGTGAGGTTGATGTCAGTCCTTGGGAGGCTATGAAAAAAGTTTGGGAGAGAAGAGGTATTAGACTGACTACCAAACTGAAGGTCTACAGAGCTGTTGTGCTGACCTCGTTGTATGCCTGCAAAACATGGCCAGTCTACCAGTGCCATGCCAGGAAACTGAATAGCTTCCATTTGAACTGCCTTTGGAAGATTCTGAGGATCATATGACAGAGTAAGTTACCAGACATTGAAGTCCTTGCTTGAGTTGAACTGCTATGCTTCAGCGAGCGCAACTCCAATGGGCTGGCCATGTTAGAATGCAAAATGTACACTTATAAAAAGATCATTTTATGGAGAACTCACGTGGGGCAGGCAATCACGTGGTGATCAGAAGAAGTAATACAAGGATACTTTCAAGGTCTCTCTCAAGACCTCTAGATTTGGCTGTGTGACATGGAAGACGTTGGCACGGGACCTTTGAGCATGATGTGCCCACATCAGAAAGGGTGCTGTGCTCTATGAGCAAAGCAGAATTGAAACAGTGTGAAGTAAATGTAGGATCCGTAGATTTGGATTATCCACCCCCAAAATTCACATGGACTATATGCCCATCCTGTGATAGGGCATTCTGAACTCGTATTGGTCTAATCAGCCCCAATTGGACACACTGAAATTTCACTTCATCAGGGTGATGTTATTTTGATCCTCTTCGAGAGTGAGGGACAACAACCAAGATGGGAATGGTTCATGTTGTTATAAATTTTAAACAACTCGATATATTTTAGAAATGAGACCCTTAGTTTATTGCAAAATTTTATCCCATTTATCTGCTTCTCTTAATTTTAGTTCCATTGGGTTTGTTTCTCTAAAAACTTTTAATTTTTACATAATCAAAATTGTTCATTTTACCTTGTTTTTTTACTCACCTATTCTTTAGGATTAAGTTATTTAGTCTCCTGTGAATTTTAATCATTTTCTTACAGTAAGGGAAAGATGCCATTAATATTTCTGCATTCTACTCCAATACATGGTCAGCTTTCATGAAGTCACTATGTACAGCTGAGAAATATGTATACCTAGTCATAAGTTTATCTAGGCCTGACAGGTAAATTGAGGTCCCTCACTATTAAAATTATTCTCCCTATAATTCATTAAATTTTTCTTTAAGCATTTAGATGCTGTATCTTTTGGTGCATATACATTTAATTTGGATATTAACATGATGTTTCAGGAATCCTTTAAAGTCAATTTTTGTCATTGTTTTGTCTGTGACCCTAATTGTTACCTGTGTTTTTTAAGCTTTAGCTGAATAAATTTTACTCTAGCTCATTTTTTTGAACTGTCTTTCTGTTCAAGTATGTTTCTTGCACATAGCATGTTGTTGGATTCTAGTTTATAATCCACGCTTGTTTCGTCTTCTGTTTTGTAGGTGAGTTCATCTCATTCATATTCATAAGTTACGCTTAATTTCCTTCCATCTTATTCTATTATACAATCAGTTCTGCTATATTGCTTGTTTTGAAAACATGTTTATGTTTCAGTGTGTTTAATATATTAGAGAATATTTTGAGCGTAATGTAAATTTTTAGTTTGCTTATCTGTAATTTTTTCCGGGAGAAACAGGGAGAGAGAAGAAACTGTACCACTTCACAGTAACTTAAGAACTGCAATTCTTCTGATACTCATTTCCACAAGCAAACTTTAGGTCTTTTTCAAGGTAAGGTACCATATCTTCTGATGGAATAGTTGCTGTGGGCAGAGGAAGACTGGACCACTTGTAACCTGCACCTCCTTCCTTCATGGCCAGAGGTTATGGCCCACTAAGTCTCTGCCCTCCATTCTTCTGGGTCACAGACCTAGGAGCCCAAAGTGGAGGACATTGCCACTCTTTATTTTAGTATTTATATATTTTTTAACCATTTAATATGTGTAAAACTGCTGTTATATTTATTTTATTTTTATTAGGTTCCTATTTTTTTTAATGTCACTGCAGTTTTGCCACTAACCCCATTTTTCATAGAAGCCCTGTGGTTTTTATTATTTGATATCTCACTGCTTTTTGGGAATGCATGTCATGTATTGCATTAGTGACTACTTTTTCTTCTCTTTTTTCTTTATAAAGAAGAAAATGGTGAGAGAGGAGTGAGTTCAGCATCAGTACTCTAGGTTTAGTGTAATCTACTTCCTTACCCTTTTGATTTTTTCCCTCACTTGGAGCTCAAATATAGCTTCTTATTCTATTATTTTCTTTTAAATCCATCTTCAAAATCTCTCATTATTTCCCCTTTTCTTCTTTCCTTCACAGTTCCCTGATGAGTTAAATGTATTTCTATACCCAACTTAATATGTGTCTCCTCATATATATTCATTTCTTCTTTGATCACTTCAGATGACGATGAGGCTCAAGAATCAACTCTTAGCGCCAGTCTTCCTTGTTTGTATAGACAAGAAGTGCTACCTGCTTCTTTGATTTGGGGGGAGGGGTGTGAAAGCCTAATAGTCATGTTCCTCTAGCAGCCAGCATCCCAGAATACACAGAAAGGCGTGCTACAGGTTTTGAGGGGTCAATGTTCTTCTTACTTACATTCACCAACAAAAAAATACAAACAGAAATAACGACCAACAGGGCTTTTGTCTGACCATAAGCAATACACACTTCAGAGATCAATAGACAGATCCAACCATCTGACCGTTATATACATACATAGTTGTTAGAGAGAGAAGCACCAACATCTGGGTTTCAAAGGGGGCAGGGTATACTCAGCTACCCAGAGACTCATCTGACACGCAGTCTTCTTCCAGAGAAGTCACCAAAGCAAAATCTCACCTTAGAGTATTTATACACTTTTCAGAGCCAGAGGGCATCAAGACTCTGGTGACCCAGTGCCTCATTAGAAATTAGCAAAAGCTTCCTTTAATGGGTTTCAGGTGAGTCCTATTACTGAGGAGATCTTTTAACTCTCGTATAACAAGACTCCCCAAATCAAGCAACTCTCCTTAACATTACACAGTGCAACATAGTCTTTCTTCTCATATCCCCTCCAACATTTGTTATTTTCCTTTTTGTTGTCTTTGCCAATCTGGTGGACGTGAGGTAGAAATTCAAAGTTGCTCTGAAATGAATTTCTCTTACTAATTTCTTGGGTTTTTTATGTTGATATTTTTGATTTCTCCTCTTGAGAAATACTATTCATTTGCTTTGACTATTTTCTGGCAATTGCTCTAATTAAATATTTGAATCAATCTCATATCTTGGATACCAGACCTTTATCAGGTAAATTTGCTGCACAGTTCCCCCCACTCCCTTTTTCTGTTTCTTCTAACTTCATTGATTCTGTTTATGGAAAACTTTCACAACTTTGTCATTAAAATTGTCTGTTTGCCTTTTATCCTCTCTGTCACTTGGTTGATCAAGAATTCTTCCACAGCCCCAGTTGTGAAAGGTATCCCTTTTTCTGCTCTAATGTGTTTATGATGTAACCTTTTAAATCTAGGTTCAGTTGGAGTTTATTATGATATCATGTGAAATGCAACATCTATAAACCTTATTTCTTCTAAATGTTTTCTTTCTTTGCCAGCAGTTTTGTCATATAATCCTTATGGAATGTTTACTTTTGTAACCTTTACTATTTATTACCATACTCCTATCCAGAAGGATTGTATAAGTTTGTAATTGCAGCAGCAGTGAAGGAGTATCTTTTTTACCACATCTCTGTGAGCATTAAGTTTCACTGCATTTTTACATATTTGGGGGAATGGCATTTCAAAAGAAGTTTTAACTTATATGTCTTAGATTAACGTTTTAAAAATTATTATAAACAGCTTGCTTTCTCTTTTGAAGATTGTCTACAACCTTTGACCGTTTAGTATTTGTGGAGCGGGAATTAACATGGTGAAATTTTAGTAGCCCCTTACATATTTTATTTTACTTTGCTTGGATGTGTGATTTTATCACCATAGAGAGTTCCTGAACTAGAATATTCATTTTACTAATGTAGATCAATCAGTAAGCATTTATGAAGTGCTGTATTCAGGCACTGTGCCAGGTGCTGAACATACATAGAACTGAAGCAGTTCTTGCCTCAGGGATCTTACAGTCTCTCGGGAGATAATGTATATACCAAATAAATACAAAGTGAATTTGTAACGTGTGTGTGTGCTTATAAGTTAGTGGTTGTGAGAATCAGGAAAAACTTCCTGTAGAACAGGGGCTCTCAACTGGTTTGGTTTGGTTTGGTTTGGTTTGTATCATAGACCAAACTTTGGCAGTCTGGTGAAATCTTGGGAACCATTTTCAGTTTGTTTTTAAATGCATGAAATAAAATATGTAGGATTAATAATAATTACTGGTGTTTATATAATTCTTTAAAGTTTGCAAAGTACTTTATCAGTATTATCTCTTGATTCTGATAACAATCCTTGGAAGGTAAGTGTTATTTTTATCCCCATTTTATAGATGAAAAAACAGACAGGGGAATTCCTGTTATATTATTAAAGGTAGCTAAATGGCCCAGTGGATAGAATGCTCCCTAAACTCAGGGAGACCTGAGTTCAATTTTGACCTCCGATGCTAGCAGTGTGACATTGGGCAAATCACTTAATCTGTGTTTGTTTTTCATTCATAAAAGAAATAATCAAAATTTATAAAGTGAATAAATCAGTGGCTAAATTCTTCGATCCCAGATTAAAAACCTCTGATCTATAAGGTATTGCTTGAGCTCAGTTTTTAAGGAAACAAGAAATTTTAGTACTAGTAACAGTGTTACAACTTGTTCTCAGAGAATAGTATCAGCCACTGAGGGGTGAAGTCTGCACTCAGCCAGGATTTGTCAGAGGCACCAAGGACTTGAATCTGTTTGTCCTGACTTCAGTTCCATGTCTTTTTTCACTATACCCCCATTGCCTCTCCTATATGTATTATAGACTCCATATTTTTGTCATCCATTTTTGCCATAGATATTTTTTCCCAATCTGTTTTTCCTTTATCTTTTAGGGTTTTTTTTAGTTACGTACATTTAAAAAATCTTATTCTAGTCCAGCACATCTCTTATCTACACTAGTTCCTTCCATTTATTGAATCCGAAGAAGTTCATCTTCCCTCTGCAATTGAGCTAAATATTGCATTTCATTTTCTTCCAATCTTTCTAGCATTAAAAAGAAAATGTTTATGCCCCTTAAGCAGCAGAGTTGTGGTGTATAATGTGAGTCAAAGTTCCTTTCATGTCACATTGACTACTAGTTTTCCCAAGTACATTTGTGAAATAAATCCTTTACTCAGCTTTAGTTTTTGAGAGCTTTGTACAACACTAATGCTATATACATTTGCTTAGATACCTGGTGTATCCGTTCCCTTCTAGTGATCTGTTTCTCTAATTTTGTCCTATAAGAGAGAATTTTGGTAGTAAGTATTGATAGTATGTTTTAAGAAACAGGAACAGTTTTTTCTTTGTGTGTCCTTTGTTTTCTTGTCTGCTCTGTGCCTGGTTAAGAATTCTTTCCCTCATCATAGCTATTGAAAGCTACACTGTTACTATTGCCTTCTACATTTTCTTATGGTGTGATCTTTTGAGTTTGAGTTTGCTATACATTTTAAACTTGTTGTAGTATGTAGTACAGGTAGTTGATCCTGGAACCATTTTTATGGGATGATGCCATGTTTCTGTATCACTTCTCTCTGACCTTTCCTTGCTTCCATCTATGTCTTTAAAGAATTTTGTTTTGCTTCAAAATTTCCTTATCCCTTTCTTTAGGGATATTCTATCCCCTCTTATCCTCCTAACCAATATTTGAGTTCCTTTGATTAAATTTCAAGCTTCCACGGTGCTTTGTGACCAAATTAATTCGAGGAAGACCAAACACTTTACATTATTCCTGCAGTCATCTTATGTCTTTGTTCAAAAGTCTGCTCCTGGAGAGTGATTTTTAACTATATATAATACGTGTTCCATATTTGTAATCTTTTCATACTCTATTGTAAACTTCTAAACCTTATGAATCATGTCATGTGTATCTCTGAATTTCTACTTTATGGTATAGTAGATATAGTAATTTAGTTCAGCCATTCTCCAATTAATGTACACTCCCTTAGAATATAAATATTTTTGTGCGTATGGGTCCTTTTCCTCTTTGATGTTTTTCTGATGTAGAAATAGTAGTGGACTTCATGGGTCAAGAGTATGTAAATTTATTGACATTGGGGGTATAATTCCAAATTGCTTTTCAGGATGACTGTACCTATTCACAGCATCACCAACTGTGCATTGATATGTCAGTTTTTCTGCAGCCCCTCCAACATATCTCTTTCCTTTTTTGTCATCTTTGTCAATCTGATTTGTATAAAGTGCAGTTTCTTTTGCTTTAATTTATGCTCTCTAATGGTAAAATAGACCATTTTTTAAAAATGTGACTTAATTAGCTTGGATTTTTTCCTTTGAGAGCTGTCTCTTCATGTACTTTGACCATTTATAGTTGGGAAATGACTTTTATTATATAAATTTGAATAAAAATTCCTTCTGTAGCTTGTAAATGAGACTTGTAATAGAAAAATTTACAAAAGTTTTTTCCAAATTAACTGCTTCCCTGCTAATTTAACTTTAATTAAAAAAAAAAACACTTGATTTTCCTGTAATCAAAATTGCCTATTGTATCTTTTGTACTGTTCTTTTTAGATTTAAATTTATTTTCAATTAACAAAAAATTATTTTTTCTTTGCCATTTTGCTACTACCATTTAAAAAAAAATCAAGATTCTGTAATAAATATGTAAAGTCCAAAGTAATTCCCTCATTGGCGATGTTAAAAAAATTCTGTCCAGTACGCATTCACATCATCTTTCTGTCAGGAGGTGGGTGAGTAGCAGGAGTCCTCATGAGTCCTCTTGAAATCAGAGCTTTCAAGTCATTCAGAGTTTTTTATTTATCTTTTCAGTGTTATTTTTATTCTGCAAATTATTCTCACTTAACTCTTTATCATTCATTTCATATAAATCTCAGCAGAGCTTTCTCTGAAACCATCCCCTTCATCATTTCTTTCACCATAGTAAATAGTATTTCTTTACATTTGTATACTAGAATTCTTTCAGCTGTTGCCCAATTGATGGACACTCCCGTAATTTCTACTTCTTTGTCACCACAAAAACTGCTGCTATAAATATTTTTGTACATATGGGTCATTTTTCTTTTTTAATGTCTTTGGGGTATGTAGATTTAGTGGTATTTTGGATTGTTTAAAAATATTTCTTTTGATGTAATTTCTATTGATGCCTTTTGTTTTCACATCATAGCTATTACTGGAGATCTGTAATTTTTTTAGATGAATTAATTTTTATGATAGCTGCAGATGTGTGGCATCTGTAATGCAATTTTGTACTTTCTCAGACATATAGACTTCTAAGACTTAAAGAAGTTCGATTTTCTTGACCAGATTGTCTATTCTTAAAGACAGTGTACTGTTTATTGACATTACAGGTTCATAATGAGAAAATTAAGGTCCATGGTTCTAAAACTTTACTGAACTACTTTATTTTCTGGGCAAGCTCATGCAAGGGATCTTTATTTTGTTGGGCCTAGGACTTTCTCTTTTGCTAATTTCTAAAGTTTCTTGATTACTGAACCTTAATTTTGAGCCTTTTGGATCTTTTTAGTTCTGGAGCCTCTTAACTTTTTTGAGTTCAAAGTTCTTCCATACCTGGTTTGGTTCCATCTGCCACTACCACTGTATTTAAGCGGATGGCCAGGTTTTAACAGCTTTTTTTACTCCCTGTTCCCTCTGCTCTCTCTTATGAAAAACAAAAATGAAACCTAATCTCCTTGAAGGGAAATTTTTTTGTTGTTCGGTTGTTTCAGTCGTGTCCAACTCTTTGTACCCTGTTGGGGTTTTCTTGGCAGAGATACTAGAGTGGTTTGCCATTTCCTTCTCTAGCTCATTTTACAGATTAGTAAACTGGGGCAAACAGGATTAAGTGACTTGCTCAGGGTCACACAGCTAGTAACTGGTTGGGTTTGAACTCATTTTCTTCTCTTACTCCAGGGCCCAGGCTCTGTCTACTTCACCACCTGACTCTGAAATACAAACAGGTAAATATAGATCTTTCTTTAAGAAAAAAAACCATCAGTAATTTGGTCCATATACATATGGTATTGCAAAGCTAAAATTTTTTTTTCATATATCTCATTTTTCTAAATGTGTGAAAAGAAGGCTGATAAGTAAAAGGTAACTGTAGGATACCACATGATGAGAACTGGTTCAGGGCTGTTCTTGTGGAGTATTTCAAATACAAAATTATTCCCCAACTAGACTGTAAACTCTTTGAAGGCATATACCTTGTTTTCTTCTGTTGAAAAGAACCTTTGTAACAGTATGAGAATCTTTTCCACGTTCCATTGGCATCCTTTTCTTGTTACTTTTAAGTTTTGAGGACTGATAGTAGTGGTTTTTTAGGGTTCAAGGACAAGTTAATCAGTTAATAAATTTAATTAAATAAAATTAATAATTAAATAGTAATATTAAGTAATCAAAATCAATTAACATTAATATTAAGTGCTTATTATGTGTCAATCACTGCTAAGCACTGGAGATAGAAAAAGAAGCACAAATTGTACCTGCTTTCAGGGGGCTTACAATCTAATGGGGGAGACAACTTGCAAACAAATATATACAACTAAGCTGTGTACAAAATAAATAAGAAATAATTAACAGAGGGAAGGCATGGAATTTAAAAGTTTTGAGGAAGTCTTCCTGTAGATGGTGAGATTTTATTTGGAATTTAAATGAACCCAGGGAGATCACTAGTTGGAGCAGAGGCAGCCAGAGAGAATTTCCATAGTTAAGAGATGGAATGTCTTGTGGAACAACCAGGAGGCCAGTGTTAATGGATTGAGGAGTGCATGTCTGGGAGTAAGATATAAGAAAACTGGAAAGGTAGGGAGTACATTAAGGAGAGCTTTGAATGTCAAACAGCATTTTGTATTTGTTCCTGGAGGCAATAGGGAGCCACTGGAATTTATTGAGTAGGGAGTGACATGATGAGACTTTTGTTTTAGGATTTTTCACAGATAACACATGGGAGGCACTGAAGTTTTGGGGCTCCAGGTTCACTCTTGATCTGATCAGACAGGCAGACACCTTCAGAAGGGTTAATAATCAGTTTTATTCTAGTCTAGTCTTCTCAAAGGGTTGTTGGAGAACCAGTTCCTACATTCCCTAATCACCCTTCTTGCAGGGGGTGGCGATAGAGGGGCACAACTACCCCTACATCTTGATGAGGTCAGTTGAGACAGGCACAGTTGTGCACTCCACTCCCCTAAATCTCCTCAAGCCTCAGTGTGGACCAGTTGAGGGACACACAGATTGCCCTATGAGATCCTTGTGGTTTTCCCCCTCTCACTGACCAGTGCCCACCTGCTTTATAGGGCAACAGACAGAGAAAGCAATCTTGCCTGCATTAAGCTTAGAGATGAACTTCAGCAATTTCGTCATTCTGCACAAGTGTACTATCTCATGGGCACATCTTCAGTATGAATGTTTGTCACCATGATTCTGGGAATTACCATTTAGAATCCTTTGGGCTATTCTGGGAGTTATTATCTAACACCTGGAGACTAGACGTTGCCATGGCCATGGATCCTGAGAAACTAAACTCATCCTCCTTACATACGTAGGAAAATCACTTCAGTGACTGAGTTGAGGATGGATTTGAAGTAGGAAGAGACTTGAGGCAGGCATATCCATCAGACATACACCACTAGGCATCAAAGGATACCATAAACCATTTAATTATAGTACCCGTTAAAATATTGATCCACCTTTGTGGGAAAAGCCTTTTTCTTGAAGTTTACTATTGACACTTAACTTTTGGTGCTTGCTATCTTTAGAGTGAATTGTTCTTAGAGTTCATGATGTGGTATGAACGACATTATATGAAACTATAACAGAATACCTACATGTATATTATTGCTAAATAAAGCCACAGCATAAAGATAAATTGATATTCTATTTTTAGGTGACAAATTTTACAGAGGTATGGTTTGCATTTGTAGTTACAAAACTCAGTGGATTGAATAAAGTAACATTTGTGAAAAATGTCTTTTTGGTAGTGTGCATACAAGGGCATTATCTACAGTAATTAAATTACTTCAGTGTTTTTAGTCAATAAACATTTAGTAAGTACCTACTTTGTGCTATGCACTGGGCTAAATGCTTGGGGTAAAAAGAGGCCAAAGACAATCCCTGCCCTTAGCGACCTCATAATTGAATGAGGGGAGATAATAAGCACAAGCTGTATATGGGATAAATAGGAAATAATTAAAAGAAGGAAAGTAATAGAATTAAGAGACTTCCTGTAGAAGATAGATTTTTTTTAGTTGGGACTTAAAGGGGAAGCCAAGGAGGCTAGTAGGTAGAGATGAAGAAGGAAGAGCATTCCATTCATGAGACAACAAGAAAAATGCCACAAGCTGAGAGATGAAGTGGTTTGTGGAATAGACAAGAGTCCAGTGTCTTTGGATCAAAGAGTACTTGTTTAGGAGTAAGGTATAAGAAGACTGGAAAGGTAGAAGGGGGACTAGGTTATGAAGGGCTTCAATTGCCAAACATAGACCTTTGTATTTGATCCTGGAGATAGTTGGAAACTTCTGGAGTTTTTTTGAGAGAATACTATTTTATTGACAGAGTAATATGTTTTAGCCTTGAGAAATGTTCTTCTTGCTCAGCTTTTTTTCCCCTAAATACCATTTTCTTCTACATACCTGCTTTTTTTATTCTTATGAGATGTTTATGAGAGTGATATACAAATGCTTCAAGGATATTCTCAGTGGGAGAAGTGAACTGGTGGGCTTTCACAAACTTGTACATCAGAATGCACCTTCACATTTGCAATTGAAGTTCAGAGAGTACAAGATCCCTCTGCTTATTTTCTAATGATTACTTTCATAAAAGCATTTACTTTGGTGGAGTAAAGTGCAGCCTCTCCTAACAAAGTGTTCCTCTTACAGTGTGTTAGAATCATGGAAACGTGTTGATAGATGTAGCAAAAAAGATAACTTGGATCCCTCTGGTCATATCAAGCAAAGCATAAAACAGGAAAATATATTGTCAGTATTTGCCACTGTCTTGGAGTATGTTTAGTGCAGAGTCTGAACGGAAAAGAAATTCTTTGTAGATTTCAGTTCAGTAAGTTCATTAAATGAATAATATTTGCCTGGCTTTGTTCTAGGTGCTGGAGAGATAGAAAGTAGCCCTTGCCCTTAAGGAGTTTTGATTTCTACCGGGGGAAGCATGTTTACACAGATAAGTAAATACAGAATAATTTTGGTGGAGTGGATCCCCAATAGTGGGTGGATCTCTAACAGGGAAATCAGGAAAGGTGCTTAAACTGAGCCTGGTTTTGGAAGAAAGAGAATGTAATTGGAAAGAGAATGAGTGACCTTTTAGAAATGTTGAGGCTGGGATCCCTGTGGGATATCTAGGCAAAGCTGTCTAACAGGTAGTTGATGATGTAGGTTTGGAGCACAGCCAAGTGAAAAAAGCGGTTGATTTAGAACTCATCTGCATGGGTGAATTCAAAGAGATGATAAATTAACTCAAAGGAGATGATTTCACTGAAAAAGCATATAGGTAGAAAAGAAGATCCTATACTGAGCTGCAGACCATACCCATACACAGGTTGTGGGATGTGGACTATAATTCTGCGAAGGGGCAGAGGAGGATGGATCAGATACACATAAGGATAACCAAGGGAGCTAAGTTTATGAAAATATGAAAATGGAAGTGGGGTTTGGCCAGGGGTGTCAGATAACTGGACGAAAGTTCTGTAGGGATGAGTGTGGAACAGTAGCTATCGGTGACCTTTGAGTTAGCATTTGAATGGTGGAGTCAGAAGGCAAATTGCATGGGTTTGAGAAGTGGAAGATTAGCCAAAGCACCTAGTGCATGACAGCCTTTTCTAAGCTTTAGCTGTGAAAAGAAGGATATAGAATGATACTTGAGGACATGGGTAGGGATCAAGTGAGAGTTTGGTTTGTTTGTTTGTTTTTTTTTTATTAATAAGGATGAGAGAGAATCTGTATAGGTTTGGAGATAGCATGAAAGGACCCAATGGATAAGGAGAGACTGAAAGTTAGGAAGAGAGGGGAACTTGAAGGTTCAAACTCCTAGAAGAACTGTCTACCTTCTAAATCAGGATTAATGACGATACTTTATTTTATTTCCTTAATACTGTTTTTTCCCAAATACATGCAAAGATAATACTTTTCATCATTTATTTTTGTAAGATTTTGAATTCCAGATTTTTCTCCTTCCCTTCCCCTTCTCCAAGATAGCAAGCAGACTGACATAGGTCATACTTGTGCAGTCATATTAAACATATTTCCACAGTGAATATTATCACTCTATTAATGAAAAGTGGAGAAAATTTTTCAAAGGAACCCAAAGCCCTGTAAACAGAACCCTGAGGTTCTTTCAAAAATTTAAGATTTTGTTTGAAATTTTTGTATAGTAATCATTTAGAATACAACTGGATCTCTGTTGCTGCTTAAATGCCATTTTCATCATGTTATATTTGAAATGGCTTTGTGTATCTTTTAGGGAGATTAGTTTATAGCTGGTATGCAGGAGCAGTTGGAAGAGAAAGCTATTGGAATGATTTGGTCATGGTGTCCTGAGTGCCTACCTAGGCTGTGATGGTTCTAGTAGCCACAGAGTAGGAACAGGTAAGAAAGAGAGAATTCCTGATTTGTCATTCTTTGCTGCTCATTTGCGGTTAAGAATTTAGGAAGCAGCCTGAATTTAGTTAATTTCTCTTATTACAGTTATCTCTTGTAAGAGATATTTATGGTCAAGCACTACAATTTCCTGCATTTTCAAATATTTTTTTGTTGAGACTTCTTGATTTTTAAAAATTTATGGTCATGATATATGAAGATACTGATGTTTTAACATCATTGCCAAGGTTTACTGCCTTAATTTATTTCCTTTTTTTGTCTTATGATTATATCTAGAATTTCTGAAACTATAGCATATTCCATACCACTGTAGTCATGACATTGGACAATCCAGCTTTTACACACCATTTTTCTTAAACTATCACTGTTTTTTGTCTTCGACCCACAGATTAAGAAGTGTTGAAGGGGTCATGAGTGGAAGTTGAAGAAGCCCTGGTCTATAATGCTTGCTCTCAGAGACTTCTCCTGCTAGCATAATTTTAAATGATTTTTTGTTACTGATATTGTTTATTTTAATGCATATTTCCCCATTATTAAATTGTTGAATTTCTAGCATAAATTTTTGATTATCGTTAGCATTATTACCTATATTATTATTTTTTGTGATTTTTTTTTTCTCTTGGTAATAATTAGTGATATTGGCTTATAGTTTTCTTTTCCTAGGTTATTTTTGTCATTTGGAGACTCAAATTCACATTTACCTCACCATTATAGAGAACTCTTTTGATAGTTTCTATATTTCATATGTTAGAGTTCATGTAAATAGGAGAGGAATTAAGAGATGCTGTGCTTAGAATTAGACTGCAAAAGGCTTTTTTTTTTTAGAAGAAAAAGTTTGGATAAAAGAGGAAAAAGTAGCAATAATGTGTTAAGAAAATATACTCTGAGGAAATCCAGAATGAGAGGGGAAGCATCACCAGAGATAGAGGAAGAAGTAATATTTATACTATAGATAATCCGGTCAGACAAAAGAAATAGATGTTCAGGAAACAGGTAGTAGTCCTGGTAAAGACTGGTGGAGAACTTAAAGTCATTTAGATATTTGCTAGAGATCTGTTTTCCCAGAGCTGAGTATTTGATGATTCTTTACTTGTCTTAATGATAATTTCATCCCTCACAAGTCAGAGGAACCCAAAAGGGAAAGTCCTGTTTTGGACCTAACTTAACAACAAGGAAGACCTTTGTGCTAGAGTAGAAGTTTCGGGATTAGTGATTATTTCATTATAGAATTTGTGATGGACAAGGAGAACAAAGTTGGATATAGTCTGACATGGATGCAGCCTAGATTTTGGGAGAGCAGATTTCAAAGAGTTCAGAGGGAAAAATAGGCAGGATGCAGGGGCCTAAAATAATATGGTAGGAGTTAATTCAGAAGAAACAGAATAAGATGCCCACTGATAGAGAATGTCTAAACAAATTATGGTGCATGAATATAAAGAATATTATTGTACCCTAAGAAACATTAGGATGAATAAATCAGAGGAGCATTAAAAGACTGAATAGAACGAAGTTAGCTAAAACAAGAAAACAAGGGAGACAATGACTCCAACAGCGTAAATGGAAAGAACCCCTGCCTGCGATACAAAACTGAAGGTGATTATTGAAATAACTACCATTGGTCAGAAAATACCTGAAAAAGAGGCACTTCCTGTGTTTCATTGGAGAAGCAGGAGAGTTGATGTGGAATATTGCATATATTATTTGATTAGGTTGAACTCAGTTGATGTGTTGATTGGTTTTCCTGAAATACTTCTGTAACTCCTACCCCCCATTTTACTCACTGAGTAGGGAAAAGGATATATATATATATGGAAATGAATGTAATGTAAAAACACAAAATGAATGAATATAGTAGAAGTCTTTTTAGACTTCTAAAGCTAGAGCTTTAGAGAGCTCAGTAACATGTAAAACTATACACAGAGAAATTATTACAATAACGAAGAAATGTGAATTGTTTTAACAAATAGGTTGTGGAGATAGGAGACTTGCCAACAATTTAGGTTTTTAAAAGCCCTGTGTGTAAAATAGCAGGGACAGGGAATAAAGGATGAATACAGAACTTTCATAGTCCTTTCAAAAAAGTGTCTAGAGTGCTAACCCCCAGAATAAATTGAAGCTGCAAAAAAAGCAGAAGAAACAAAGGATTTTTTAAAAAGCTCTAATAGAGGAAAAAACACTCAGAGAAGGTTGAGGAGAATAGGTGTAGAGTAGAGGCTGTCTAACCACAGACAGAAGGTAGAACTCTTCGACTTTTTTTTTCCATTGCTAGAAGGCCTTTTTCACTGGAAAGCATTGAATGAAAATGGGTAATAGGAAGTTGATATCGATAAGTGAGGATAAAATAAGAGAGTAGTAATTGTTGATTACTGAGCTAACTGTTATTTTGAAACACTCTGGATTGTAGAAATACAGAGAAGTATTGCAGGACTAGGGAAGGTCATATGACCTTGTTTTCAAAAAGGATTATAAGTACATGGAGTATTCTTTAATGTCCTGCTGGACTTTCCTTGAATTGGTCTCTAGTAAACAAATCAAGTTGACAAGCATTTATCTAGTGCTTACTTTGTGCCCAGGCATTGTGCTAATGGGGGAGATGATATGCAAACAGTTATGTTCAAGCAAACTAAAAAGCATCAATTGGAGTTAACCTCAGAAGGAAGACCAAGAATTAAGCAGTATCAGAAAGCTTTCTTGTGGTCGTTGGGATTTTATCTGAAACTTGAAGGAAACCTGGGAAATCCAGTGGAGAGGGAGAATCCAGCATGAGGGAAGGTTGATGAAAAGGCCTGGGGTGGGGAGATGGAAAATCTTGTTTGTGGAACAGCAAGGATGCCAATGTCATTGGACCTAAGAGCATGTGGAAGGGAGTAAATCATAAGACAAGAAAGGTAGGAAGTGGCCAGATTATGAAGGAATTAAAAACCAAACATAGAATTCTATATTTGATCCTAGCCATGGTAGGAAGCCACTGGAGTTGATTGAATTGGAGGGTGATATGGTCAGACTTGTTTTTAAGGAAAAACCATATGATAGCTGAATGGAGGATGAACTGGATTGGGGAAGAGATAACAGCCAGAAAGCTTTTGCAGTGGTCTAGTTGGGAGGTGACTATAGCCAGCACCAGGGTAGTGGCAGTGTCACAGGAGAGAAGAGGAGCACACATGTTGTAAAGAGAGAATTGACAGGACTTTTCACTTGATAAGAGGAGTGAAAGTGAAGAGTTGAAGATTATTTGTGAATTATCTAATTTGTGAATTCAGTTGACTGGAGAAGGGTAGTACCAGTAGTAGGAAATTTTAGGAATAAGGGAGGATTTTGGAGGTAAAGATAAGGAGTTCAGTTTTAGACACATTGAGTTTAAGGCATGTAAAGGATATCCATTTTCAGTTTGAAATGCTCAATAGAGTGCTGAGATGCGAGACTGGAGATCAGAAGAGAACTTCTAGATAAATAGATCTGAGAAATGAATGCACGAGAGCTGATGATGTGGGGGGAGAAGAGATAATAGCCCAAGACAGGCTCCCACTCCCTGTTATTTAGATTTTTGATTTCTCATTTTAAAAAATTGTTAGTTATTTCTATAAATTCTCTTACATTTTCAAATTTATTGTCTTGCTTTGTTGTGTAATTATATCATCCTCTCTCTCATCCCTTTTGGATAATCCACTACTCTCAAGTGTTTTAAATTTAGTTAGCAACTTGTAGGGTTTTTTTTTATTGTTTCTTTTTTGTTTGTTTAAAGGTGTAAATTGTTTTGAGTAATTTTTGTTTTTTGTTGAGGGTCTTGAAATCCTGGGCAGCAAAGTGGTGCAGTGGATAGTGCTGGGCCTGAAATCATCTTCCTGAATTCAGATTTGGCCTCAGACACTTACTAGCTGTGTGATCCAGGGCAAGTTACTTAACCCTGTTTGCCTCAGTTTCCTCATCTGTAAAATGAATTGGAGAAGGAAATGGCAGACTTTGGCACGAAGAATCAGACATGCCTAATCAAACAACAGTAACAATTTGAAGTCCTGGTTTTTTTTCGAGGGCTGATTTAAAGTATTTTTTTTTTCTTTAGAATTCTTTAAAGTCCATGATTAATTAATGTTTATCTGTCTCTTATCTTCAAACAGTATACTTAGTTCTAGAAAATTTGCAACTCATTTTTATATTTTTCATGTCACATTTCAGTTTTTCTCATTCCTGATATTTCTAAAAAAAATTGCTGATGATCCTGATCAATATCTTATGATATTGGTCTTTTTGCAGTGTGTAGAAATCTTTCCTTGTCATTGTAGTATATTGAAGTTTGACAGAAGCATGTCTAGAAAAGTTGAATTTTGAACTTGATTTTCTTTTTAGAGCCCAGTGAATTCTTTCTAGGTAAACTGTTATTTTTAATAATTCTTGAATGATTTCTTAGAATAAAATTCTCAGATTTCTTCCATCTAGATTTTCTGTGCTACAGTACTGAGACTGCTACATTTAAATTTACCTCCTAGTTCTATCACATATACTTGTGTGGTTTTAGCTGTTGAGTTGTTTTATCTTCTCCACTCCCCCAACCACCCAGCTTACTTTTCCACTCTCCACTGTTGTTAGCAGTTTTCTCTTTAGTTGTATTAAGTCTATTTCTGGTTGCTTCTTTTGATATTTTCAAGTTACTATTTCTCTGTATTATTTTTTCCTCATTTTTCCTTTTGAACTTTTTTCCATCATCTTTTAATTTTCATTTCAGGCCCTCATGATTTTTAAAAACTACTACCAGACTTCTATTTTCTCATGATTTTTGTGCCAGTATTCTTTTTTAAATATCAGCTATCTAATTGGAGTTTCTTCCAGTATATTATGTTATTTTTTGTTTTGTTAGTTTTTTCTTGATTTTTTTTCTTTTTTTACAATTAGTCACTGGCCAGGGACTCCCGTACATGCACATGCACATACATGCACAGTTAAACAAGACAAACCAATAGATTGACTATGTCCAGAAATAATTCATAGTGTTAACATCCTTTTAGTGTTGCTTTTCTTTATATTGTTCTGGTTACCATGTGTATTTTTTTTTTATTCTGCTTACTTCACCCTGCCTAATTTCATACAAGTCTTGAATTCTAAATATTTGTTAACCTATAATGGTTCGATAATATTCTGTCATTCATATGCTATAGTTTTTTTCAGCTGTTTTCATTTATTCATTCATTTTTCTTACAGTTCTTTGGTATTAGAAAAAGAGCTACCATAAATATTTTTTCATATGTGGGAATTTTCCCTGTGTTCATATAGCTACATAAAAAGGTTATGTGTAGTTTATTGACTTTTTAAAAGTATAATTTCATATTCTTTTCTAGAATAATTGATTTCACTCTACCTCTTCAATGGTATATCAGTTATGCCCATTTTCTCATAACCACTTCAGTATTGGCTATTTCTGTGTTTACTGTTTATTTGCTTGCCTTTTATCATTAACCTTCTTTCATATGGCTGTTGATAAATTACACTTATTTGTTTAAAAAATTGCCTGTTCATAGTCTTTTGCAAATACCTTTTGGATTTCTTCTGGTACTTTTATTGTTTTAGTCCTATAATGTTTGCTTCTGTAGTCTTTTTTTTTTTTTTGGTAATTTAAAAATTGTGTTGTTTATATTTCTAAAAATCTTTGATCATTATTTTTTTTTGAAGAGACTGTACAGAAGCTTGGGTTCTCTTGAAACTTTTTATGCCCATCTTCACATTATTCTCTTTCTAGATTTTTTTGAGTACATCTTGAATGTATTATTTCTAAAAGCCAAAAGGTGTTCTGAAACTTGGCTTTTCTTCACAGGAATTGCCCAGAATATTTTGTATTTTTTTCACGTGACATTTCCCCCTCAGAAAGATTGTATAGTTTTGTTGGGACACTAATTCTAAGACCGAGGTCAGTGTTGAACATATAAATAATATTCCTGGCTTCTTTTGTTGATGATCATTACAGAGAAACCTCAACATTTTGAGATTAAAACTTACATTTCTTGGATAAGCTATGTTTTGTTTTCCTCACCATTTGACTTTTTTTTGTTGTTGTTGTTAAGAATTTTGAAGTTTAGTGGTGATTTTTATGATTGCATTGAATTTCGAGTTTTTCTTTGTTGGCATTCTACGTGTTTTCTTTATCTGCAGTAGTGTACTTGTTTTTTTTAATTCTTTGTGAAAATCATTTCAGTCTGAAAAATGAAAAATGGCCAAGAGTAAAGCCAGTGATCTGTCCTGTCCTGTTCTAGAGTTATTACAATAGTGAGACTTAAAGAGCCCAGAAACCAACTTATCTAGCACATGCTTCATTTTCTTTCCAAAGGGTAATAGCAGCCAGAAATAATACCAGTTTAGAGTACAAATTCATTTATAAAATGTCTTGAACAAGCATGGTATGGTGGAAAGAGTGTTGGATTTGGTTCCAAATCCTGGCTTTGTGATTTAATACCTTTGTGAGTTTGGGTAAGTCATTTAACCTCTGTGGGCCTCATAAAATAAAGTGATTGGACCCAGTAACTTCAACGGGCCCCTTCACCTTTTCATTGATTCTTTTGTAACTGCTATATTCTATTTCTCCTGTCTGACTCCATTGTCTGTCTATACCCACAAACTCCTTACATTCCTCCCAAGGTAATTCCTTTCTTTTTTTATTTTCTCACTGAGGGATCTTATCAGCATCTAGTAGATGCTTCTATAATGATCTTGTTCTCATTTGTAATCATAATGGAACCACCACATTTGGACTCTTAATATCTTAGTTACTTAATTGTGGGGCAATGTATTGGCAATTAGGAAGAGAAGAAGTTCTTTTTAAAAAAATTTATTTTCAGGTCCAAATTCTCTCTTCTTCCTTTTCTGCCCATTGAGAAAACAAGAAAAACAAAACCCACCACAAATATGTAGTTATGCAAAACAGATTCTTGCTTTAGTCATGTCCAAAAAAAAAAAATGATGAGGAAAAAATATGCTCTTGGGTTCATTAGCTCTTTCTGGAAGTGGAAGAATAATGGTTGGTCATTTTGATTAGTTAAGTCTTTCAAATTTGATTAACTTTAGAACATGGATGTTAATGTATTAATTGTTTTTGCTTCTGCTCACTTCATTTTGCATCAGTTCATGTAAGTGTTCTAGGTTTTTTCTGAACTTATCCCTGACATTATTTCTTATAGCACAATAGTATTCCATTGCATTTCTGTATTATAACTTAATTAACTATTCCCCAATTAATGGGTATTCCTTCTATTTCCGATTCTTTGCCACCAGAAAAAAGACCTGCTGTAAATATTTTGTACATATGCATATTTTTCCTTTTTCTTTGATTTCTTTGGGGGTATAGATAGACCCTACTATCAGTATTGCTTGATTAAAGGGTATGCACATTTTAATAGCTTTTTGGGTATAGTTCCAAATTCCTTTACAGAGTCCTCTTTTACAGCATGGTTGGACCAGTTAATAGGTCCATCAGTTGTATATTAGTGTGCCTGTTTTTCCACACCCTCTTCAGCCTTAGTCATTTTTTATTCCAATAATTTCATTTTCTTTCTTCTTAATCCAATTGTTCATTGTTTACCTATTTTTAAAAACTGTCCTTTATTCAGTGACTTTTCTTTCAGTTTTGTTTATCTCTGCTTCAATTTTCAGAATTTCTGTTTTAGTGTTTAATTGGGGAATTCTAATGTCTTGGTTTTCCAGATTTTGTTGTTGTTGTTGTTTTTAGTTATAATTTATTGATCTGCTTTTTCTTGTATTGATGAAAGAGTTTAGAGACTTACATTTTCCCCTAACTACTATTCTGTATGCCACAAATTTGGTATGTTGTCTCACTGTTGTCATTGTCTTTAAAGAAATTATTGATTGTTTTTATAATTCTTTGACCCACTCATTCATTAGGATTAGGTTATTTAACTTCACTTTTAATCTTTGTTTCAAAGGCCCTTAATTGAATATGAGTTTTTTTCTGTTACATTCAGTAAAAACAGCATATACTAGTTCTTCTTCTTTTCTGACTTTTTATGTCCTAATACATGGTCAGTTTTTGTGAATCTGAGAAATAGGTATACTCCTTTTTATTCATATTCAGTATTTTCCAGAGGTCTATCAATTTTCTAAAATTTTATTTAGCTCCTTAAGTTCTTTTTCTGTTTATTTTTTGGTTTCATTTATCTGATTCTTAGAGGGGGCAAATGAGGTTCCCCCACTATTACAGTTTTAGCATCTATTTCTTCTTATAACTCATTGAACTTTTCCTTTAAGAATTTAGGTGCTATGCCATTTAGTGCATATATATTTAATATTGATAATTTATTGTCTGTGGCAGAGGTATCTGACATACTTAGCATGTAACACTCCCAAATGTGACCCGAAGCTGATTAAAATGTAATTGTAGGTATTTAATAAAATAAAAATAGAACAGCATAGATATCTGGCCTAACCTACCTGGTTTTCTAAGTCATTAGGCAGCCCACAGGGATCCTTATGTACAGGTTATACTTCCCATTTCTTTTTTAGCAAAATCTAGTTTCTGTCTTTTTTTTTTTTTAAAGTTAGGTATATTTTTGCTTTTGTTTTGTCTGAGATTATGATTGTTGCCTCTGAGAAGCATGCTTGCTTTAGAAAGGACAATACTCAGATATCAAGCCAGGAAAGCTCTTATTTTATTTTACATTCATTGTGAATGGGTAACTCCCTAAAGGAGCACACTTGCTCAGACAAATGCAAGGCTATTTATTTCCAATTCCCAATTCAAATTTTCCCCTTTATTTCCCATTGGCTGGATGCAACTTCCTGGACCACTTCTTCCATGTTCTTCTCTTTGATATGTTCCCCCTCAAACAGCTCTTAGGTATGCATACAAGCTTCTGACCTTCTACTTGATTAGAAGCCTGATTCTTAGATTAGAACCAGTTATCTCTGACTTACATCCTGTTATCACTCTTGCAAAGTCGGGAGTAGTATTAATCCTCTGGAAACAGAATTTCTCCCTTTTGTTTCTCTAGTTCTTTTGCCCTTTTAACTTAAGTGGAAGTGTAATAGATTCTGCTTTAGCCCTTTATTTTAACTCTGTATTTATTTTACCTCTGTCTTTTGTTTCTAGTGTGTTCCTTGTAGATAACATTGTATTCTAGTTTCTAATATATTCTGCTATCCTCTTCTGTTTTATGGGTGAGTCCATCCCATTCACATTCACAGTTATGATTGCTAACTATGTATTTCCCTCTCCTGTTTTCTTACACTCATCTTTCTCTTTTTCTCCTCTTACATCCTTGCTTTGCCTCTTACTACTGTCTCTCTTAATCTTTCATCCTTCTTAATCTCTTCTTGTTGTTGAGCCCTCATTCTTGAAGAGGACCAATGGCACAAGGTTAATGTCTTGACTTGCTCATGAGTTGGATTTTAAATGAGGCAAAGCTGGGCAAAGTCATCAGCCTCATTCTCTCCTTGAGTCATTGAAGTCCAGAGGCAAGATAAAGGTCAAGAAGCCTGGTGATGGCCTATGTCTCTGTCTGAGGCCATGCCCATTCAATGACTAAGGGCTAGGTAAGAATTGAGACAAAAGATGGCTTAGTTTATCATCACGGAGATATCTGTCTGGGTGGGAAAGAGCTTCAATTTCTGACTGAAACAGAAAATTGCTATTTACATTCATTCTAAGCCAGGGGTTAGGGTTAGGGTTAGCTTCTTAAATAGGCCTATTCAATGAATGAGCATTGCCTCACCCTAAGTGAATACCTGCAAAGACATTGGCTTAAAGGACCCAAGGTCTCCCAGTGTATCCTGGGTCATCTCTAGTTATCCTGAGGAATATCTGGTCACTGGATTCAGATGGCTTTAGAGGAGAAGTGAGACTGGTGACCTGCACAGCCCTCCCTCTCTCAAAACAAAGTCAAATGCAAGTCATTTCTGTGATGGCATGCTCTTCTTTGGTAACAAAGGACGAACACAACAAGCCAGGGATAAGGAACCTGGGGCCTTGAGGATACTATGGCCTTCTAAGTCTTTGGGTGCAGCCTTTTGACTCAGTCCAAGTTTTACAGAACAAATCCTTTATTAAAGGGATTTGTAATGTGAAATTTGGATTCAGTAAAAGGTTCACACTTGATTACCTAGAGGGCCACATGTGGCCTCGTTCCACACCCCTGTAATCTAAGCCATCAAAACCTAAACTATGAGCCACCAAGTCTTGGGTTGGGGCTGTTATTGGCCATTCAATGAAAGCTGGAGAGATTTGAGTTTAGAGGGTAGCCAAGTAGCTCTTTTTAAACACAATGGCCCTTTTAAAAACCTGTCTTTAAAAAAGCTATATTTCAGGAAATCAAAAATGAATACTGCACAGAACAAAAAATAAATGTCACAGCTTCCTAAAAAACCCAAAACAACAATCAAAACAAACAGAAAGAAAAATTAGACGAAGGAGAAGCAGCAGCAGAAGCAGTGGTAGAAAAAGATAGTAGTATTTTCCAACTTCTGCTCAAATTGGCAGGTTGGGTCCCCAGAGGACAGCTACTACTACTCTCAGATAACTTAGTAAAGACAATCAATTAAGAATCTGGTTCAGTCCTTCCTACAAATTCACACAGCAACCTTGGGAGGAGAGCATTTAATAATAACTTAATTTATTATTAATTGTAAGATACACTTAGAAAATATGGTTGACAAGGTTTAACTCAACTAAGACCTATTTTCTGTCCAGAGGCTTCATGCAGAACCTTTCTTCTTTCAGAACACTTAGATCTGTTTAAATAGAGTACTTGTGAATTATCTTTTGATGATCTGAGTAGAAAAGTATCTTTTGGGGCTCTTATAGGTGGGGGCTTCCTGCTTAGAGAGGGGCTATCGTATTTGACTTCCTAAGTATTTTGCTTTTCTAATATTTTGCAATTCTTAACTTTAAATGTAATATCTATTTTAGTTCCCTTATGCTTTAAGGGTTTATAACCTTATTTATGTCCCTGTCATAATTCCAGTTAAGAAATAGTTGACCTATTCCAGGTTTCTTACTTAACAGATCTAAGTAAGCTAATGCTTCTTTGATTCCAAATCAAAGTTCATATTCAGTCCCACTTTTGAGAGACCTGAAGCCCCTTGTGAAAAAACAGCTTTAACAGTCTTCTAGAAGCAAAACTCTAGGCCTAGAGTCAGGAAGACCTGAGTTCATAACCAGCCTCAGACAATTTACTAGCTGTGTGACGATGAGTAGATTACTTAACCCTGTTTGCTTTAGTTTCCTCATCTGTAAAATGAGCTGAAGGAAATGCAAACCATTCCAGTTTCTTTGCCAAGAAAACCCCAAATGGATTCATGAAAGAATCAGATGCAACTGAAATTACTGAACAACAACAGAAACAGCCCTTCCTAATGTACAGTTTCAGTTGTATTATAAAAAAAGGTTAGGACTAATTCCAGGAAATGAAAATGTATTTTTTTCTTTAATGATTCAGTAATATTCTGTGCTTCTGAAGCACATGAAGCATATGAGGTTTCATATTAAATACACTTGAAAGAATAAAAGGATTAAAACCATTTATATAATTTAAGGGAAAATTAATTTAAAAGTATATTTATTTTTTTAGGAAAATCCAGGATTTCTGAAAATGTGGCAATTTGTAGAATAGATAATTAGAACAGATATATCGAAACTTAAGTGAAAATTTCCTGATTTTCCTTAGAATATAAAATCAAATTTTCATAAACTTTAATAAAGGTCACCTTTAATAAACTCTTATTGAGGGAGGAAAGGATTTTTTTCATAGATTATAATTTTATGCTCATTACCATTGGTTAGATTCTCAATTCATTTTGAAGCCAAGGAGTAAATGACCTATAAAAACATTTGTACAATATGAAACAAGAAAAAGTATCATAAGTGTTTTCTAAATATTCAGCAAAAATTATATTTAGAGCCACTATATGCAAAATGCTTTCCTCAAGTGCTAGGTGGGTAGGTCAGGAGGTTTGGGGCTTTCTGAGGACAGGCTGGCTACTTGCCTACAAAGATGAATAAGATATATTTCTTAGCTTTCAGAAGCCTAAAATTTCATAAGGAATTCCATAAGGAGTTTTCTGTTACCTGCAGTCAGGCAAACTAAATACAAAAGCTAGGAGAAAGGACAGAAATAGGTTCTAGGAGTGTTGAGATAAATTCATGGGTGGCAGGTATATTTCAGCTTGTTAAGGGTAATTAAGGATATTTCGGAATAAATCTCTAATTTTCTTGGGGTTCGTGGTATTTTTTATTTATTTTGAAATGTTTTATTTATGCCTTTTGCTTTTACTTGTCATTTCCAGATTCCCACTGTCAGAATTGACGGTAACAACTTTCCTTGTAACTAAGATAGTTATCAAGAGTAGCTTCCTCAAAGTTTGTAGCATTCTACCCTCTTAGTCTTCTGCCTCAACAGAGAGAAAAGAGTAGACATATTTCTTTATATCCAGAATCAAGAATGATCATTCTGATTTCTTTGTTTTATCATACCTTAAAAAAAAGCCTCGTTCTGATCATTGTTTGATTGTATGACTTTGTTTACATGTTATTACCCCAACTTGACTGTGAGCTCCTTGAGAGCAGACTCATCTTTCTTTGTATTGTCAGTGTTTAGCACAATGCTTGGTATATAGTTCGTCCTTTGTTGCCAAAGAAGACCATGCCATCAGAGAAATAATGACATGACTTGCACTTGACTTTGTTTTGAGTGAGGGAGGGCTGTGCAGGTCACCAGCCTCACTTCTCCTCCAGAACCATCTGAATCCAGTGACCAGATATTCATCAGGATGACTGGAGATGACCCAGGATGAGGCAATTGGGGTTAAGGGACTTGCCCAAGGTCATACAGCTAGTGAGTGTCAAGTGTCTGAGGTGAGATTTGAACTCAGGTCCTCCTGACTCCTGCACTGGTGCTCTATCCACTGCACCACCTAGCTGCCCCTTGGTATATAGTAGATACTTAATAAATATTTATTGATGCTCTTGTAATTCAAGATTTATTAAATAGCTAATTCCGAAGCTTTTAATTTGGATTTCGTGGACCCTCTTAGAATTCTGTCAGTAGATTACTAGGGGTCTTGTCATTTTGGATGAAGAAAAAGTTACATCTTTATTTTAGTAGTTGTTTTTCTTGGTAATTCTGTATATTTTATGCTTTTAAAAATCACCTGAAGATGGATTCATGATGTAAAAAAGTTCTAAATGGTCTCTCTGCTTCAAGACTCTTCCTACTGTAATCCAGCCTTCATTCAGTTGCCAAAGTGATTTTCCTAAAGCATGGGTCTGATCATATTACCTGTGTAGTCATTAAACTCTCCTGGCTTTCTCTTAACCTCCAGAATCAAATATAAAGTGCTTGATATTTAAAGTGCCTTTTCATTCTTCTTGCACTTAACTTTCTTCCACATACTCTAATCAGTGGGCATATTCTTTGTATTCATTTCTTTATCACTATCTATTGAGTTGATATGCAAGGCAGTTAAGTTGTTGTTCAGTCATTTATGATTCTTCATGACCCCATATGGGATTTTCTTGGCAAAGATACTGGAATAGTCTGCCATCTCTTTCTCCAGGTCATTTTACAGATGAGGAAACTTAGCCCAACAGGGTAACTTGCCCAGGGTCAAGCTTGTAAATGTGGGAGATCAGATTTGAACTTACTTCCTGATTCCAGGCCTGACAACTCTATTCACTGTACTACCAAGCTACCCCTAAGGCACTTAAGACCTTCCCATAAATCATGAGGTTGACTAGGAGGAAGTTAGGCAAGTAAAAAGATTTTTATTTATTTGAGCCCAGCTAGCTATTAAGGTAAATTTAACTTATCAGTGGATTTTCAAATGCAGAAATCCATATATTTCCTAGTATCTATGTGGAATAGAAAATTATGAATTTGTTAGGTTGCCATATTATAATAATATAAGAAATAGAATATTTGATTGAATCAATGGGTAGGTATATAGAACCACAGAAAGCCAGAAGTTTTTGTGTATTCAGACTTAATACTGACAGTTGAAGCTAGTAAATGGGATTGTAAAAATTCAGAAATGTTGAGCTGTATTTGCAACCACTTTTTGGGGGTGATTGGATTGAAATTTGATTTATTTAGTCATGATTTAAATTTCTGGTTTGGAATACTCAGTAAATAATTTTCTTATGGAAGTATTTTAAAATAAAATTTAATATTTTTCATAGTTAAATCTTGTTTGGTTTCATGGTTTGCTATGGCCAAGAATTCATCACCTAGTATACCTAGCCTACTGGTTTGAACTTCTCTATGCTTAGACTAGTTTGTTCTCAGATAGTAAATAGCTTCTTACTCAGGCATACTCAGTTCTTTTCCTATTTGGTAAATTGCCAAAATCTGTACTTTGCTAGTACAGCCTTTAAGAACCCAGGGTTTTCTGTATCCCAAGATGAGCCAGTGGAGTGAGACTTTAGTGAAAGACCGAAACAGGACATGGCATATTCACAATGATAACTTCTATGCAAAAACATTGTCTGAAATGTATAATTCCGAAAGAAAATGGACTGATCACATTTCCAGGACTGAGAGAAAATAGAAGGAAAACCCTCTCTTGCCCTGATGTCATTCAAGTTTAGATGATGACCGGGGCTGTATTCTGTGGAGGATATATGGGAAGATATGTACAAGAATTACAAGATAAGATGTGTGAATATTCTTGGTCATAGTCATAGATTTAAAGTTGGAGGAATATTAGAGACTATAACATCCAATCTGCTCATTTTACCAATGAGCAAACTGAATCACAGAGAAGGTAAGCAGTTTGTCCATGGTTACAAAGCTATTTAAGTATTTGAGGCAGATTTGAGCTCAGCTCTTCCTGACAACAAGTTTAATGCTATCCACCTAAAAATTAAAGCTATATCTTTTATTGGAGCCAGCGATTGGAAAGGTTATTTTATTTACCTAAGGTAATTGGAATTACTGGGTATTAAACCATGCCATCTTTCCCCTTCTACTTAATTGTGTATTTCTACTTGAGTCCTGTCTTTTGTCAAACTCCTGTGCCATTTATTTCCTGGACACTTATTTTCATACTATATTACCAATATAGGAAAGTTTATGGTAAAATGTTTTGTGTGTTTCTCATCTTGGCAACTCTTACAGCATTTTTCATAGTGCTGTATAGTAGGTACATACTTGTGTTATTTAAATCTGTTTCAACAGGATAATTGGGGATATTTCAGTTCAGTTCAACAAACATTTATTCTTTTTTTGTTTTTTAATTTATTTTCAGCTTTCAAGTTCACTTCCACAAGTTTTTGAATTCCAGATTTTCTCATCTCTCCCCTGCCCCCACTCCACCCCAACCGCGCCTTTCCCCAGTCTGCCCTCCCTTCTGTCATCCCCCTTCTCCCATCCTGCTCCCCTCTATTTTGCTGTAGGGCAAGATAGATTGCTTCAACAAACATTTATTAGTGGTATATTTTAGTTCTCCTGGGTCTTTCAAGTGTTTTGCTGTGACTGCTTGCCCAGTTAAGGACATAGAAACATGAGACATAGAGACATAGACCCTGCCCTCAAGCACCTAGCTTTGGAGAATAGACTAACAGGTGTGACTGATCCAGTGATTTGCAATTTGGTACTGATACATTTGATACATAAAAGGAATAAAAAATTCTAAGCTGGAGAAACAGTATTAACATGGAAAGGCAGTTTGTCATGAGTTTTTATTTTGTGGGGAATGATTGAGGTCAAGGAGAAAGTGGAAAGAGCCTAATAAAAGTATATCTATTTTACTCCAGCAGTTGGTATTTATCCATTGGGTAGGTTGAGGTAAATTTATAGAACACCCTAGAAGCCAAGTCAAGATATATAGTTTTTGACCAAGTAAGAAGGAAATGATGAAAGCATATTTTAGGAACATTAATCTAAATTGCCATTATCTTATTCTTTCCTATGATTATAACATTAGAAGTGTGTTTCTACTGAATTTATTTTGTCTCTAGGATATAAGAAGTGACTTTGAGGATTTAGCAAAACCTCAAAAATAGAATGTAGTGTTACAATGGACATAGGGAATCTCTATTCCAATCTTCTCATTTTACAGATAAGGAAACAAAATCAGAAAAGGAAGGGAAGGAAGTCGGGTAAGGTCAACCTGTAGTAGAGCTGTTTTTTGATTTTAGGTTGACTGGCTCTTCAGAATCAGTGTTTGATTTGTTTTTCTCCCCTACCAGATAACAATTAAAGGAAAGGAAACATTTTTTAAATAAAAAGTTAATGATTAATAATCAAATAAAGAAGACAAGTGTAAATAGCATATAGAAGGTTGATTTCATAGTTAGGATTATGTTTACTTTGGGTTACATGTTTGAGGAAAGGAGATGGATATTTAAAGTTCTGGTTGTAATCCTTCAATTCAATACTTTCCCTTTTTAAAATACTGGATTTTATCTTTCTAACTTACTTTCTCTTTCCTAAGTTGTACCTGTTGACCTGTTTTGGTAAATCATATCCTTTAAAGATAATCATTCAAACAGCCTTTTTTTTTAAAGCCATAGTAACGGTAATGTATTAACCTCCTGAGATATTTACAAATGTTAATAGGGAGGTTAGATAAGACCCTGACCCTGTAGATAAGTTATTATTAATTTAGTTAATTTTGGGACACAATTTAAGGACATGGACAAGCCAGAGAGAGCCGAAAACAGGAGCCTCAGGATGGTGAATATCTTTGACTCCTTACCGTGAGAATGGTGTGAAGGAACTTGGGATGTTTAGTTTGGAGAAGAGAAAACTTGGGGAGACATGCTAACTGTAGCTGTATTAAAGTATTTGAAAGGCCCTCATGTGGAAGAGGGATTCGCTTTGTTCTATTTGGCTCCAGAGGACAGAACCACTTTTTGAAGTGCCAGTTATGAAAACAAAATTAGGCTTGATGTCAGGAAAATCTTAATAACAATTAGAACTGTCCAAAAGTGGAATGAGCTGCCTCTATAGGCAGTAGAGTCCTCTAATAGAGGATTGAGGATAACTTGAGTATGTTGCAGTGTTGGTATTCTTTTTTAAGTTCTGTGACCATTAAAGTCCCTTCTAAGGCTATGTTCTGTGATTCTGTGAAAGGAGGGAAAACAAAAGTGGAGCAGTTTCTTAGGTTAGAAGCTGGTGAGTAAGGAGTGGATGAAAGAAAAGAGAATTTAAAAAGTGAGTTCTTAGAATAAAGGATGATAATGTAGGAAAAAGGTTTTCAGGAAAGTGAAGGAAACTTGTTCTCTTCTTGACTTATTCACCAGCATGATGTTGGAGAAAAGTTTTCAGTTAGGTGCAAGCATTTATTATGTACTTATTCTCAGGCACTGTGCAAAAATTTGGGAAATACAAAGAAAGGCCCAAACCCTGTACCTACCCCTTACATACTAATGGAGAGATAATATGCAGGAGATGTAGAGAGAACGGAGTTCATGTTCTCACTCAAGATGCTTAGTAGCTCTGTGATTGTGGGCAAGTCACTTCTCTGATTTGTTTTTCCATTTATAAAATGTGAATGCTGTTACTATATGGGAGATACAAGTGTCACATGAAAATAAGGTAAGAAAAGCACTGTATTGCTTCATAAATAAAGTGATAAGTTATAAACTAACTTCTCTGTATCTTTATTCCGTTTTCATCAAAGTGGTATATACTTGGCTGCTTTCTGCATTCTTTTCTACTAGCTTCTTAAGAGATTGGGCAGTAATATGGCATGGACTCTGAAATACAGCCGCTATCTTCTATAAGTTGAAATGGAAAATTCAAAAGAATTGGTGAAATGGATATAGAGTAGAGGACTAGAGTTAGAATCCCAGATCTGCCACTATTAACTTATGTGATCTTGGGCAAATTACTTAATGTTTCTAGGACTTAGCTTCCTCATCTATAAAATGAGGAGATTGGACTAGATGACTTCTGACTCTTTAAGTCTATGATGCTGTATTTCTTCCTATATTTCTTAAGATAATACGTATCTTGTCATCTCCAAGATAGTTCCTTTCACAACCCTTGACACACTAACTAGATTTGGCATATTCCTTACTTCCGACTGTCCCTTGCTTCTTGAATCTGCCTCTTAAATCACTTTATGATTAGTTCGTGCAGTTCTCAAGATCCTTGTTGCTGTTATCTGTGAACCTCTTGGCTATTTTCCTACCTTCTGAATAAATAGGTTTAGTGTCTGGTTCAGTGTGTGTGGACCTCCCTCCTCTCCTCACCATACTTTTGTACATCCTAGCCTTCTATTTTTTCTCATCTTGCTCAATTCCTATGACCTTTATTTTCAGTATGTCTTAACCCTTCCTATGTGAAGTGTGAGAATACTTTAGACACTCTCCTAATAGAATTTGCCTCAAATGCTGGAATTACTAGTTAGGACTCTGTCTGACCTTTAAAAATTGCAAGGCTCAGGTACAAATATCCTGTCACGTACAAAGCAGATCACTGTGTCCTGAAACAGTATACATTGTTTTTTGAAAGTTGCATCACTATAAAAGATGAGGGCCTGAAAGGAGATGTCCTGTACTCACTTTTAATTATAGTTTATGAAAACAGCTATGTAAAGTACAGTTCTCTCCAAGTACCGTGCTCCAACCTGGGAGAGGATGGCATGATTGAACAAGGATCTGTTGTCAGATCATATATGTGATTGATATATCCAAAGTTAAAATAAAATTGAGATAATTCAAAATAGAAATAGTTAAATTCCAATTAACTTAAATTGTATATAGATATGTTGTGCAAACTTTTTAAATGTGCTTTTTATAACTGAGTGATCTTGGTCAATCAATTTAGCTCTTATAAACTTTTTGCATCCTTACTTCCAGTAAGGGCAGGATACTGCTTGCCTGACATGCTTTATGGAAAGATTTTGAGACTCAAATGAGATAATATATGTGAAACTGATTTGAAATAAAATAGATCTTAAGGCACTCACAAATGGTAGATATTATTACTATAGATTTAAGATAAAACAAATTTGCTAGCCACAATAACCCACAAACATGTAGTAAATTGTGTTTGTTAGAATGTTCATTGTGTTTAGAAATGTTAACACATTGTGTGAGAATGTGCTTAGAATGTTTTTTTAAAGATAATTTTAGATTACCCTTGTTTCTCTGTGAGGATTTAGTGCCATAGAGTTGAAATTTAACTTTTTTTTGTCTGGGCAAAATTTCCAGTAGCATACAGATATTAATTCTTCCATTGACTTTTGAAATACCTGAAATTAATATGGTCATTTAGAAAACTAATTGGAATATTCTATGCTTGGTTAGCATGCCATAAAAGATTTCAGGTTCTGGATTTTTCAAAGGAACCTTTTAAATTTCTTTTTCAGAATTGTTAAGATCCAGGACTGAATTTGTGCCTTTGTGTATTTTCCAGTGAATTGATAAATACAACAAGAATTAAGGTGCAGGTGTTAATTAGGCAAGTGTAGAACTCTGGAAGTGGAAGAATGACCTACATATTTTTTGGACACCAGGAAAATGATTTATAGAGTCTTCAGCAGACAATTTTGAACACCTTTAGAAACAAGTAGTAATAGAAAGGAATTTGAAACTATTTTATATATTAATCTTACACAGGGTAATATCGAGAACTTTAATTAGCAGTGATTGATGATGCCTTAGACTGTTAACAAAACAATCTTTTGTTTTCATACTAACCCTGTCGCTGTGCACTTTGGTATACAAATACTGCCCTCATGTGGTTAAGCCAAGACAAAGGCAGAAGCCAGTACTGTAGCCTGGAAATCTGTGGTTGGTTAAAACATAGTTAATATATTAACAGTTTATATGGTTCTACGTTTTGCCCCAATATGTGGAATTTGTCATTAAGTTTGTTTCTCTTTTGGTTACTGAGTGTTTTTGTCTTTCCCAGTGTGTATGTTTTCTGCCATTCTATGAATCATTGTTTTCTGTACTGTGTATAATGATTTGGTATTCTGTGAATGTTTGTCACTGTGAGATTTCATTTGGGACTTCTAGGAAGCCTGGGGAAATTAGTAGAGCATTCATGGAGCACAGCCAGAGTGTCCACAGTGGAGATGGAATGACTTGTGAGTGAAATATCAAGGAGGCCTATGTCACTTCATCTAATAGTACAAGTTAAGGGAGTAAGATGTAAGAATACTGGAAAAGTAGAGCCGGGACTAAATTATGAAGGATTCTGGATGCTGAGCCAAGTATTTTGTGTTCTCCTGGAGGCAATATGGAGCTTATTGAGGAGGGGGAGTGACATGATTGTGCCTCTGCTTTAGGAAAATCATTTTGGTGACTCAGTGGAGGATACACTGGAATGGGGAGAAACCCACCAGCAAGCTGTTTCAACAGTCCAAGCAAGAAGTGTTTTGCAGTAGTAGCATATAAGAAGAAAGTCTCCTCAGAGAAGTTGTGTGAGGGGGAATAGTGTCTAAATCATCACTGGCATTGAAAGGTAGAATAATATTGCAATATAGGCCCTAGATCTTGGACAATTGCCATTATTTGGGTCTAAGCTTTATCTCCCTTGACACTAGCAAGTTACTGTCTTTGAGCTTTAGGATTCAGTATAAAGTCCTTTGTTTGACATTGAAAGATCTTATGAAGTGACCTACACCTTACTCCTCCCTTTGTCTTGACTCTGGTCTACAAAGAAAAGTAAGAAAATATTTGTAAACATCTTGGAGGGCCCAGCACATAGTAGTAGGTACTTCATAAAATCTCCCCCTCCCCCCAACTTCTCAAATAGGACACTTGCTGTTTGTTTCCCATGCTTCCAGTGACTGCTCTGCATCCCCATTCCTTGTCTTGCTTTAAAATGGTTTATTTGCATTTAATTTATATACTACTACTTTGCTAAAATTCCTATTTCAGTTAATTTCAGACTGAATCACTAATGACAGAGAGACTTAATGTCTTAGGTTGTGAACCTTTGAATTAGAGAGAGAGTGGTGATTTCAACGGAAAGGGAAGTTTGGAAGAGGAAGGTAGTCTGGAGAGAAATAGAGCTCTATTGGACATGATGAGGTTCCTTCAGGTGCCCTTTGGGTCATATGGATGAAGATGTCTGGTAGACAATTGGCATTGTGTTCCTGGAGTCTAGGAGAGAGATTAGGGTTGGGAATGTAGATTTGGGAATTATCAGTGTAGACTAATGATGATTGCTAGGAGCTGACCTCAGCAACAGAACAAATGTGGGAAGAGCAGAGAGGAAGGCCTAGGACCAAATTTTAAGGGATGAGAAATCACATATGCTTATTGAGTGGGGAGATGGAAGATACAGAAATGGACACTGAGGAAGAGCTATCGGGTAGGAGGAAAAACTTCAAAGAGTTGTTGCAGGCAATTGCCTCTTATGGAAAGGATGGTGGTAAAAAGCTGCTGCTGATAGTTCAGAAAGGAGGATGACTGAGAAAAGTCCATTAGGTTTAGGAATCTTAAATACAATTAAATGTTTAAAAATATTAAAGAGTTTTAAAAATGTTTCTTTATATTGTTCATAATTTTTTGCTCTGACTTAATGCAGTTTCAATTTCTTACCTTACCTAGAATTTTTCTACCTTGCCTGGTTCCTGTTTCTTTAGCATCAGTTACCAACAGATGGTGCTCTTGTTGGTTATTTTAGTTGGGGCTGTCATCTATCTGAGACCATTATTGAGACTCCACAAACCTTTACTTTAAGTATATTCTAGTTTTTTATATCTTAATGTAAATCCCACTGCTTATGATAAAAATATTTAACCCTAGAACTTGTAGTTATGATTTTGAACTCCTAAGGGGAACAGAAATCTTTTCTAGAGTTAAAATATGCTCCCTCCTTCAAGTTGACACATTTTAGCAGCTTTTAGAAACTATTTCCTTAATGTTTAGCTGGGAGAGAGAGAGATTTAATTGTGGCATTCTGTAAAACTGCATAGCCTGCCTGCTGTCCTGCTTGCTGCACTCAGGAGCTTATTTCTCTAAAGATGGAAATTGGCCCTCATTAGCTAAGACTAGTTATCTGGCTGCAGCTATGGAAGTAGAGTCTCCTTTGTTATCTTACTATTCTGTGAGCTTTTTGCTTTGTCAAAAGGGGGTGGCAGTGGTATTTGTGGAGCCCTGGGCCCTCAGTATAAGTTGTAGTTTGGTTTCTTTCTGCTGTAGCACCTGTGATTTTAGGATAACTTTTCTAGACCTTATTATTTGACAATTTCAACACTTTATAAATAATGAAATTGTTTAATACAGGAGTTTTGTATTCTCCCACCTAGAGGGGCCTTTCAAAATTTGTTCTTTTCCCCCTGTTGTCAAGAAAACCTTTCTAATGCTTATTTGAAAATGTTGCCAATCAAATGCAAGCCAATATCTCCATAATGGAAAATAAAAATTTTCCTCTTTGGAAAAAACATCTAGATTCATATGTGCAGAAAAACATGAATCATCTATTTTTACTTCCTCAATAGTCAAAATATTTTGACAGCTTTGGTTTGATTTCTTGCCCTTCTATCCTTTTAAATATCAGTTGCACCTTATATGGTGGTCTCAACTTTTGTCCACTAGGCAAGGGACAGATTCTCAATCTAGGAGAAGTAGGCTGGCTGCTTTTCCAGTTGTTGGTTCATATAAGTTATGGAGGTGGAAATGTGTAATGTGTTTCAGTACAATGGAGATGGCAATGATAGAAGTACTTGGGAATGAGACACTGCTGGAGAGGGGGAAGTTTAATGGAAACCCTGAATGTTAGTGAGGTTTATATAATTTTTGGTTTTTAGCTTCTCTATCTGAAAGGCTTTCTAAGCAAAAGATGCACTGGGATCAGAAACAAGCAAGCAGATTATTAGTAAACATGAATTTATTAACTCTTAGGATGTTCATTACAGAGGAGGAATGGCTACAATTTGGTAGCTCCCTATTGTTTTTGAGGATGGAGGTTTTGTATATTAGGTATCATTGGTTGGTACCACTGACACAAGGAAATTCAGATTAAACAAACTTTACTAAGTACCTGTTGTGCTAACTACTAGAATCATAGCTGAATCTTAATAGACTTGAGTTGGTACTACTCTTAGAGATGAGAATATTGAGGCTTATGTGAATTACATCATTTTTACTAACAATATGTGACAGAGCTGAGTCTTTTGGCATCAGAACTCAGAATTTTTTCCACTGCACAACAATAGACTCCCTTTTTAAAAACCTTTTATTTTTTATTATAAAAAATAACATTCATGAACTGCTTTGTGTGTTAGTTACCATCTGAATTTCCTTCTGTTCTCTTCTGTGTAAAATGTTTCAGTGATGCTGTACTTTTTTTGCTCTTTAGTTTGTTGTCACTTTCCCAGCTCCCTTCCTCTATAGAATTTCTCCCATGTAATAAACAAGCATACTTATCCAAAACAAATTTACGTATTGGCTGTGCCTGAAAATAGGTCTCATTCTGCACTGATCTAATCTATCACCTCTCTGCCAAGAGGTAGGCAACATGATTTATCAGTGGTCTTCTGAAATTATGATTGATGATGGTGTTGATCAATCATTAGGTCTTTCAAGTAATTTTTCTTACATTATTGTAGTCATTATATAAATTGTTCTTCCGGTTTTGCTCACTTCACTTGGTTGTCATTTCACACAGAACTTCCTAGGTTTCTCTGATACTATCATTCATCGTTTCTTATTGCTCAGTAATATTCCATTATACAACATGTCTCAAAATCTTGTTGACATTTTAAGCTATTAAATCTTTTTTTTTTGGTGTGATTATTTTTTTTTTGTATTTAAATTTAAGTTTTCAACATTCATTTCCACAAAATTTTGAGTTCCAAATTTTCTCCCCATATCTCCCCTCCTCCCACCCCAAAACGCCAAGCATTCTAATTGCCCCTATCACTAATCTGCCCTCCCTAACATCCCTCCCCTCCCTTATCCCCATTTTCTCTTTTGTCCTGTAGGGCAAGATAACTTTCTATACCCCATTACCTGTATTTCTTTTTTCCTAGTTGTATACAAGAACAATACTCAACAGTTGTTCCTAAAACTTTTGAGTTCCAACTTCTTTTCCTCACTCCCTCCCCACCGATCCCCATTAGGAAGGCAAGCAATTCAATATAGGCCATACCTGTGTAGTTTTGCAAATGGCTTCCATAAAAGTCATGTTGTGTAAGACTAACTATATTTTCCTCCATCCTATCCTACCCCGCATTTCTTCTATACTCTCTTTTGATTCTGTCCCTCCCCAAGAGTGTTGACTTCTAATTGCTCCCTCCTCCCACTGCCCTCCCTTCCATCCTCCCCCCCACCCTGCTTATCCCCTTCTCCTCCACTTTCCTGTATTGTAAGATAGGTTTTCATACTAAAATGAGTGTGCATTTTATTCCTTCCTTTAGTCAAATGTGATGAGAGTAAACTTCATGTTTTTCTCTCACCTCCCCTCTTTTTCCCTCCACTGAAAAGTCTATACTGTAATTTTTTAGCTATTCCCTGATTGGTGGAAACTACCTATTTTGTTTCCAGGTCTTTGCTATAACAAAAAATTCTGCTTATGTGTTTTTAGTGCACATCTGGGTCTTTTAAGGCTACCCCCCCCCCTACTTTTTTCCATTATCATGTTAGGAATATGTATTTAAGGCTAGAAGAAATGATATTTTATTTTTGTAACACTGTGTCAATGGATATGCCTATAGAGGGCTAATAATAGAAGACTAGAAGGAGAACATTAGAAGTCATCATTATAAACGTAAACTAGTAAATACTGGGCTTAGATTTGGTATTTTCAGAGGTAATTTGTAGATGGTGTGTTTTTTTTTTTTTAATTGGAGAGTTTAACTTAGGAATAGAGAAATATTTGGTGGTAATTGAATCAATCCATAAGAGAAGTAACCATTATTTAACAGGAACAACAAAGGACCAAAGATAGTCTTGAGGCTTCTTATCCTCAGGAAGTTTGTTTTTTTAATAGTAGTGATGTGTCAAGTAAAATCATTTATCTAACAACTGGAAGGGATATAGAGGATGATTTGTTGATTCTCAGTATCAAAAACTTACCTCCACTCTCCTTCCTCCAATTCACATATCATTTTCTTGGGATGATATAGTATGATTCCCCACTTTCCTAGGGACACTGTTCTCTTAAGTTTGTTTTTTTTGTTTGTTTTTTTTAATTTAACTTTTAACATTCATTTTCACAAAATTTTGGGTTCCAAATTTTCTCCCCTTTTGTCCCCTCCCTCCACCCCAAAACACCAAGCATTCTAATTGCCCCTATCACCAATCTGCCCTCTCTTCTGTCATCCCTCTCTGCCCTTGTCTCCATCTTCTCTTTTGTCCTGTAGGGCCAAATAACTTTCTATACCCCTTTACCTGTATTTCTTATTTCCTAGTAGCAAGAACAGTACTCAACAGTTGTTCCTAAAATTTTGAGTTCCAACTTCTCTTCCTCCCTCCCTCCCCACCCCTTCCCTTTGGAAGGCAAGCAATTCAATATAGGCCATATCTGTGTAGTTTTGCAAATGACTTCCATAATAGTTGTGTTATATAAGACTAACTATATTTCCCTCCATCCTATCCTGTCCCCCATTGCTTCTATTCTCTCTTTTGATCCTGTCCCTCCCCAAGAGTGTTGACTTCTAATTGCTCCCTCCTCTCCATGCCCTCCCTTCCATCATCCCCCCACCCTGCTTATCCCCTTATCCCCCACTTTCCTGTATTGTAAGATAGGTTTTCATACCAAAATGAGTGTGCATTTTATTCCTTCCTTTAGTGGAATGTGATGAGAGTAAACTTCATGCTTTTCTCTCACCTCCCCTCTTTTTCCCTCCACTAATAAGTCTTTTGCTTGCCTCTTTTATGAGAGATAATTTGCCCCATTCCATTTCTCCATTTCTCCTCCCAATATATTTCTCTCTCACTGCTTGATTTCATTTTTTTAAGATATGATCCCATCCTCTTCAATTCACTCTGTGCACTCTGTCTCTATGTGTGTGTGCATGTGCATGTGCATGTGTGTGTGTGTAATCCCACCCAGTACCTGGATACTGAAAAGTTTCAAGAGTTACAAATATTGTCTTTCCCTGTAGGAATGGAAACAGTTCAACTTTAGTAAGTCCCTTATGACTTCTCTTTGCTGTTTACCTTTTCATGCTTCTCTTCATTCTTGTGTTTGAAAGTCAAATTTTCTTTTCAGCTCTGGTCTTTTCATCAAGAATGCTTGAAAGTCCTCTATTCCATTGAAAGACCAATTTTTCCCCTGAAGTATTATACTCAGTTTTGCTGGGTAGGTGATTCTTGGTTTTAGTCCTAGTTCCTTTGACTTCTGGAATATGATATTCCACACCCTTCGATCCCTTAACGTAGAAGCTGCTAGATCTTGTGTTATCCTGATTGTATTTCCACAATACTTGAATTGTTTCTTTCTAGCTGCTTGCAATATTTTTTCCTTTCCAGGGAACTCTGGAATTTGGCCACAATGTTCCTAGGAGTTTCTCTTTTTGGATCTCTTTCAGGCGGTGATCTGTGGATTCCTTGAATGCTTATTTTGCCCTCTGGTTCTAAAATCTCAGGGCAGTTTTCCTTGATAATTTCATGAAAGATGATGTCTAGGCTCTTTTTTTGATCATGGCTTTCAGGTAGGCCCATAATTTTTAAATTGTCTCTCCTGGATCTATTTTCCAGGTCAGTTGTTTTTCCCATGAGATATTTCACATGATCTTCCATTTTTTCATTCTTTTGGTTTTGTTTTGTGATTTCTTGGTTTCTGATAAAGTCATTAGCCTCCATCTGTTCCACTCTCATTTTGAAAGAACTATTTTCTTCAGTGAGCTTTGGAACCTCCTTTTCCATTTGGCTAATTCTGCTTTTGAAAGCATTCTTCTCATTTGCCAGTTGAGTTAGCCTATTTTTCAAGGTGTTATTTTCTTCAGCATTTTTTTGGGTCACCTTTAGCAGGGTGTTGACCTGCTTTTCATGCTTTACCTGCATCTCTGTCATTTCTCTTCCCAGTTTTTCCTCCACCTCTCTAACTTGATTTTCAAAATCCTTTTTGAGCTCTTCCATGTCCTGAGCCCATTGAGTGGGCTGGGATACAGAAGCCTTGACTTCTGTGTCTTTCCCCAATGGTAAGCATTGTTCTTCCTCATCAGAAAGGAAGGGAGGAAATACCTGTTCACCAAGAAAGTAACCTTCTGTAGTCTTTATTTTTTTTTCCCTTTTGTGGGCATTTTCCCAGCCAGTGACTTGACTTCTGAGCATCCTCTTCACACCCACTTTGCCTCCAGATTTGCCCAGCCAGCACTTGGGGTCTGAGATTCAAATGCTGCTTCCCAGCCTCAGGGCTTTTGGTGGGGGCAGGGCTGCTATTCAGTGTGAGATTAAGTTCAGGGGCTCGGGTGGGGGCAGGGCTGCCACACAGGGCTCTTTTCCCTCAGGGGGTTTATGGGGAGACTTTCAACCATGGATCTGGGCTCCTGCCTGCTTGGGGAGCCCCTGTCTGCTCCCGCCTGCTCCTGCTTCTGCTCCTGCCTCCTGAGGGGGCCTGAGTTATGGGGGCACCCCACTCCCCTCTTGGCAAGCCGAGAAGACCCTCTCACCAACCTTTGGCACCTGTGGGTGGAGGGACCTGTGTGGCCGCTGGAGATTCCATCCCTGAAGCCTGCTCGGATCTGCTCCTCTTGGTGCTGCAGGGCCAAGGCAGGGCTGGGCTCTGCTCTGCGTCCAGGGCGCAATGGACTTTTTGCGTCAGGTTTTCAGGTCCCTCTGGAACAGAAATCTTGTCTGCTCTGTTGTTCTGTGGCTTCTGCTGCTCCAGAATTTTTTGGGAGTTCTTCTTTACAGATATTTTATGGGCTTTGGGTTTGGAGCTAGCGTATGTGTATCTTTCTACTCTGCCATCTTGGCTCCGCCCCCCTGTTCTCTTAAGTTTATAAGCAGTCCTTTAACTGCTAAGTGTCATGGCTTTTTCTTTGACTTGATTTTTCTGGACTTTGTTGACCACTTACCTCTTTTGGCAGAGGGGAAAAAACTTTTCTTCTCGATCTACATGTTAGTCATTTCTCTCTAACAGTATTATAAGTCACAAAATTTTAAAGACTGAGCCCAGTATCTTTTTATTTCTCAGTACTTATTTCGTTCTATGCCCCTTCTCCCTTCCTGACCTCCTCAACCTCTTCTCTCCTGTTCTCCCAGAGACACATCTCTTGTAACAGAATGAAAAAAAGGGGAAAATAGCCATTCAGCAAACTAACCAACACATAAAAGTCTCTTGATGCCTCACCTCTACAAAGAAAGCCATCCTTCATAAGTCCAGAGAAGGTAAAAAGTGTTGATTGTTTAACTTTGGAAAGCTAGTTATAGTCTAGTGGAACCCTTCTATTAAGAACCTAAGTCTAGTTGATGTCTTTGGGTGACTCTTTAAAATTTATTTTTAATTTTTCCAATTTATTTTTACTGCATTAAATATTTTCCAATTACATGTAAAAAAATTTTTACCATTCACTTTTCAAAAATTTGAGTTCCAAAATTTTGAGTTTCATGTGCTGTCCTTCTTGTTCTTCTCCCCTCCTTTTTTATTAGGCAAGTAATTTGATATGCATGTGAAGTCATGCAGAACATATTTCTGTATTAGCCAGGTTGAAAAAGAAAACAGACAAAAAGCCCCAAGAAAAATAAAGTAAGTTTAGAAAGTACACTTCAGTCTGCATTCAGAGTTCACCATTTCTCTCTCTGGAGGTGGGAAATAGTTTTCATCATATTGTCTTGGATTATTGTCTTGATCAGAGTAACTGTCTTAGATAATCAACCTTATATAATGTTGCTTATTGTGTACAGTGTTTTGGTTCTGTTTGCTTCATTTTGCATGAGTTCATCTTAATTTTCCCAGGTGTTTCTTCTTGTCATTTTTTATAGCACCATAAGAATTCTATCCTTAATCATATATGACAACTTGTTCAGCCATTCCCCAATTGATGAGCATCCCCTCAATGTCTATATCTTTGCCATGACAAAAAAAAAGCTACTATATACTTTTTAAAATAAAAACAAAAACAAATAGGTCCTTTTCCCTTTTATTTGATCTTTTTGGGATACAGACTTAGTAGTGGGATTAATGGGTTAAAGGATAACACCCAGTTTTATAGCCTTTTGGGTGTAGTTCTAAATTGTTCTTAAGATTGGTTGCAATTGGTTACAGTTCATAACTGCACCAACAAACAGTCTACTCCATTTTCTTTTTCTGTCATACTAGCCAATCTTATAGGTATGAAGTACTATGGATAATTCTTCACTACAGCAATCCAGTTATGAAACTGTAGACCTTCCCGCCACCCTCCCTCCCCACTGTCACCCCAAGAAGTCACATTCCAGTTCTATTCTTGACACAATGCCTGCTGTTAGATATTATCTTGAATACTGTTTCTACCACATGGTGTTCTTTGATCAGCCATATTGTTGGAGCATGTTTGCCAATGTTTTTTCTACATTCTTGAATAACTGAAATCAGATGCCTTTGAATTTGTCTTTAGAGCATTTGATATGAAATGCCCTTTTATGTCACCATAGTGTAATGGTTTTAGGGATTGTAACATTTTAATGTCCATTAGGCCAAGATCCATGAATTCCTGTGGCTTTGTGGTGAAGGCTGTGAACTCTTTCTGAGAATAATGTTTTTAAATATATGGAATTACAAAAAACCAATTATATTTGACAGTTATAAAAATATTTTGTATAAAAATGGTCATGGACCCTAGGTTAAGAATTCCTGCAATTGACCTGTCTTTCTAGTTTTGCTATATATTGCTTGCTCTCCCATACACAGAATTGTCTTTCTTCTCCTCATACATGGTATTCCATCTTCCATTTTTGTACCTTTGCACTGATCATCCTTATCACTCTGAATGCTTATTTCCTTTCTTTTGCGTCATGGAATATGTTCTTTCTATCTGTAGCTTAGATATTGCCTTCATTCTTTATGAAGTCATTCTAAGTCCTGTCAACTGCTAGTGATCTCCCTCTTTAACAACCTTATTTGTGTTTAATTATTTTGTACTTATTTTATATTTTCTCTGTATGTTTATATTATGCATATGTCATCTCAACAATTGAAAATAAGTTCCTAAGGACAGACACTTTTTTTTTCCTTTCCTTTTCCCTATTATTCAAGCATAGTGTCTGACACATAGCAGATACTTAATGCATGCTGGTTGGCTGATTTATTTTTATGACTATTCCAGTGAAACTGTTACTGTTTCCCTATGGAATGTATTTCCCTGAGATTGCATTTTGGGAACCTTTTACATTTAGTCTCTTATCTTGGTGCATGTAGCATACGTGATAGAAATCAAACTTTCCAGGATTGGTGACGGTGGTCACAGGGTCTTAGGTTTGTTTAGTGCTTTAAGATTTTTGTGGTTCACAGAACCATGTTTTGAGATTGAATTTCAAAATGGGTGGGTACCATGTAATGGTGGTACCTCCTTATTTTGGTATTGATGTTACTTTCATGACTGTTACCTGTCAACTGTTTAAAATAAAAGCAGTGTTTTTGCCAAATGAATAATAATTTTTTTCTTTGAAGGTTGTTTATGGGCTAAGATGGCTACCAAAAAAAGTTATTTGTCTTCCTCTGGTGAGTTTTTTAGAAGGAAAACTAATGCATTCATCCCATGTATATAATCCAGGTAAAACTTAAAAGTTTTGGTCCTGCTAACCAGACAAAACAATACAATACAGAAATAATGACCTCTAGCAGTTATAGGATCATAGGTTCAGAACTGGAAAGGACCTGGAGATCGGTTCCATCACTCTTAACTTTACAAATGCTAAAGCTGGGGCCCAGGGAGGATAAGCTTTTTTCTCAAAGTCACCCCCAGGCAGTAAGTAGCTGTTTGAATTTAAACCCAGTTTCTTCTTTGCCAAATTGAACACTCTATCATACCATGCTAGAAAATCTATATCCTTTATATGACCCAGACATGCAGTTATCCTGCAGAACGCACTCATCAAAACTTTTTTCTATCAAAGTATCAAAGATTACAAATATTTTTATCACCTATACAAATCATTGTTAAAATTGATAGTATTTTTAGGCATGCCTTCATTTCCAAATATATTCTTGTATACCTCCCCTACCCACCAATCTAACCCATGTAACAGAATAAAAGAGAAGAAAAAATTCAGTACAGTTCTGAAATTAGCCAGGTTTGACAATACATACACTGTACTATGCTTATAGTTCCTACCTCTGGAAGGAAGGTGCATAATCTGCTCACTTTTTCTGGGCCAAGCTTGATCATTATAATTATGTAGTATTTGGTTTCATTTCTGAATTAATTATTGATACGTGAATCAATTGTTGAAGGTCATGTAGAACCCACTTTATATTTACTTCAGTTTATTTTTTTAAAAGTTATATGCCCTGTACTATACTTTAGGGTGTGGAAAAGATGGAGACATGTGGTCAAGGTGATACTACAGCTCAGTGGATCTAGTACTGTTTGAAAGGCCAATTCCAAAGAAGAATTTAGTGTTATCTTTGACAACAGACTATTAATGACTTTTTTTTTTGTACCTTGCCATTCATTAGTTCAAAGGTGTTCTAGTTTTTGTTGCTTTTCTTCATCAAATGATTTCTTGTTCATTTATTTTGCATGTTTTGTCCTGCCCTAGACTATAAGCTTCTTGAAGGGGGAGGCTGTTTTTATTTTTGTATCCCCACTACCTAGCACAACGTATCTTGAACATGTTAGATATTTAGTAAATGCATACTGAGTGAAATTGAACTGAACTTGGAAAACTATTCTCCAGTTGGAGTGACCCAAGAATTTGTGCTTGGTCTTGGAATGTTTAACTGTTTCACACCAGTGATTTGCATAAAAGCACAGATAGCCATATTTAAATATAATTGGTTTTCTTTGTAGTATTATAATTTATTATGCATTTTAAAACATTCTGAGAAGGGATCCATTGACTTTACAACATTATGTGTATATGTGGGGTGGGGGAAGGTGGTGTCCATGACACACACACAAAGTTAACAATGTAGGCTCTAGAGATTGCTTTCTTAATTTCTTTTCTAATTTTGAATTCTTTGGGTATTTAAATTTCATCTTAGCGCGTAAAGAAGTCACTGTGATGTATTAGTTATATTAATCTAGCATATTACATTTGATTGAATTATATCTGATTTCGCTGGTGGTTTTAAAGGATTTTTGATTTAATAAGTTTGGAAGGCATGAAATTTGCCAAGGTTTGGTTGGGTTTCTAACCAGAGAGAAACTGTAATTGGAAAGGATGTTGATTGTCAATTCAGTAGACATTGTCTGTGTGTAGGGCACCATGATGAGTGAATTTTTTCCCCTATGTTCTTAGTTTGGAATTTACTGTTTTGTTTTTGTTTTTAAATTCAAACTAATAGTTGGGTTTCTACTTTTGCTTTCTATACCATATTTTATTGTGTTTGATATTGAATGAGGAAGGATAATAAAGATCATTTATTGTTCTTGATTTTCCCTTTTAGTCCTAACAAGCATACTTGTTGGTATAAAATTCCTCAGTTTATATTGAACCGAAGTATAATTAAATTGAGAGATAGTTTATTATCACATTTTTCTTCCCCAGGTCCTGGAGAAATATCCCAATACACCCATGAGCCATAAAGAAATTCTTCAAGTTATACAGAGGGAGGGATTAAAAGAAATCAGGTGAGTTATATAGATAATGCCATTTAACTTGACCAAAGTATACAGAGTGTTTTCTAGGCATGAACTATGTATGGTCACGTCAATGCTTCCTTACTCATCTTGCTATTATGAACACCTCAATAAATGGAGAAAACTATTTTACTGAGGTACAATAATGGCTATTTATAATAATGCTGAACAATCATCAAAATATTACGTTTACTACAGTCTGTTCAGTATAGCAGAGAAGTTTATAATGCAGTTTTAAAAATTTCCATTACATGTGAAAACATCGTGATACTTCATTTGTTATTCGGAAGATATACAAGAAACACATTAGTAGTAGAAAAATGAATTGTTAATGTAAACCCCACAACTTCTTTCTTACGTAAGTCACCTTTTCTGTATAATTACTTTGTCAGGCCTGTTTCTAAAGAAATAAAATTTACCTTGGTTTTTATTTACTCTCAGCTTAAAAGTAATAAAAACAGACTAAAGTGCTGATGAACTTTCTTTTGAGTAGCATATGAGTTCTAGGAAAATGGTTTAAATTTTCATAGAATTGAAATTTAATATTTTAAAAACTCTTACAACAAGTTTTTTTTTCTTTTAAAGCAATAACCCTTAATTTATTTGAATCTTTAGATCAGAATAGCTTTTTTCTACAGTTCACTGATGAAAAATACTGATTTCACACCTGGACCAAAAAATGGGACAAGAGAACAAAATCTTACTGAATGAAACCATTTTCCTTCTTTAACAGGGTTGTTTTCCTTATAGATTTAGGAGGAAGCAATAGATGTGATTGATTTTGATGTTAATGAAACTTTTGTTTCAGTTCTTTATGACTTCAACAGATGATGGAGAATGCTGTTAGTGTGGGTAAATCAGATTTCATTCTAAGTTCTGTTACCTAAGCTTTGTACGCTGTTTTCCCATATAGGGAACTAGAAGAGAAATAAAAGGAGTATAAGAAATGTGACAGATGTAAAGAAACTCGAGAGAAGCAAAAAGATACTAGACAATAATTTTGAAATATCAAAAATAGTTACAGTTTCCACTTAGTGACGTTAATTCCATTAATAACCTATTTCTGCTTTATACCATGCTATTTTTCTGTTGGTTGAAGGGTCATCCTCAGTAATTATGATTCATTTTACTGTTTCCACATCCAACAAGTGGTTTTTCAGAAACCCAAGGATTAAAGGAAGAATAGAATTTCTAGTTTAGGGGACTGAACTGCCTTCTGTAAGAAAGTGGAATTTTTCAGCTCTTCTTCCTCCCCAGCCGTCCACCCTTTTCTCTACCAAAGGTTGATTTTCTTTGTTCTGGAAGAGACATAACAAAAAATTGAAAAATTTGTAGTGAGCCGTCTAAATACCCAAGATATAAAGGGGAAAGAAATCCAAGATAAATGCAGGGTTATCATAAGAGAACCTCACTGCCCTTGAGATTTCAGATACCAGGTGCAGACAAACCACAATGCATTGTACAGTGTACAGTGGTTGTGATTACTGACCTACTGTCAGTGACTTTTGAAAGAATTTGGAAAAAGAGAGAAAAGTATCACAGAAGGTTAAGTTGTTGTCTTCTTTCCTTAATGGGGAGACAAGGAGAAAGAAATCTGCAAATCAGTGAACTTGATTTTAATATCTGCTGATTTAATATTTTTAGTTAATGACTAAAGGTATATGTAGGCAGAACTAATAATATTAAGTAGAATTTTCTAAGAAGCAAATTTAGACCTTATTTAAATAAAAAATATCCTAGCAACTAAAACTATCTGAAAGTATAGTGGGTTGCCTTCAGGTAACAAGTCTTTAATACTAGGTATCTTTAAACAGTTAACAACTTGTAGGTCTCTTGTTTAGGTTTAGGTTGAATTAAGTGCTCCTTAAAGTCTCTTCCAACACTGAGATTCTGTGATTTTTCCGTGATAACCTAGTAGTGATGATCTAGCATTTATGTATCTTTCCCCTGGAATGCAGGCCCCTTATGAGTACGGATTAGCTAATTTTGTACATTTATCTCTAGAAACTACTGCAATGCATGTCACATAGCATGTGCTTAGTAAGTACTTATTGATTGATAGAAGGGTCTTTAAAATTTGAGATGATAGGGGAATAGGCTTTTTTCCTTTCTCTAATTTCATCTATTCCTTTCTGTCTCTTCACTTTCATGGTTTTGGCTATCATTTGATTAAGTCATTTTACTTCAATTACCTCAAATTTTATCTAATCTTATATTTTCTTAATGTTCCAAATTTTAAGGAATAAGAAAAATCTTACTCCTTTTTGTTATAGTTATACCTGAATGAGCATTTTTATAAAATAGTTGGAGCCAGATGTCAGTTCTCTTTTTTAGTTAAGAAAATTAATTCTTTTATTTTAAAATGTAGCTCAATATAATCTGAGACTGATAGAACCAAAAGTCAAGACATAGAAATATCCAAAGAATGTTCATTTGATTGTAACTCTTTATTGTGACAATCTAATAGGGTGAAATTCATCTACTCTTCTCTCTTCCAGAAAGAGTTATTTCCCTGGCAACTTGATACACAAGCAGAGCAAAAACCCCAGAAGTCCTAAGTCTTAATAAAATGTCTTTGACAAATTAACTATAATTCTGTAAACTTTTTTTTGGTGGGGGTGGATTGGTCCTGTGATTTCCTTGGTGGGTGAAGCTCTTGGTGAGAAACTTCCTCTGGCAGTACACATTGGCACCATCTCTTCTATATATAGCCTTAAAGAATTGACTGAAGTACTAATATGTTAAAGTAAGTTGCCCAGGGTCACACAACTGATATTTATCAGAAGCAGTACTTGAACCCAGATCTTCCTGAAGGGATACCAGTTTTCTGCCACACTGTTCAGAACCTATCTTCCTCCAGATTGAAGTGTCTCTGTTGACAAAAAAAGCATTCTTGTCTAACGTCGTGTATGATGTTCTATCATAGTAGTCCATTACCTTTTAAAGATATATTTAAGACCTCCATTGGCTTTTTTCTCTAGAGTTCAATTTCCTTTCAGTGATGTTTCATTATAGTTATTGTATGTCTACTTCTACCTCTGCATCAATATTTATAAATCTTGTCATATTTCTCTGAATTTCTCCTATTTGTCGTTTCTTAGGGATAGCTAGGTAGCACAGTGTGGATAGAGTGCTGGACCTTGAGTCAAGTAAACTCATTTTCCTGAGTTCATATCTGGCTGCAGATACTTACTAGCTATGTGATCCTGGGCAAATCATTTAACTCTCTTTGCTTCAGTTTCTTCATTAGTAAAATGAACTGGAGAAGAAATGGCAAACCACTCCTTTGTCAAGAAAACCTCAAATGGGATCACAGAGAGAACACAAGTAAAACCAACTGAATAAAAATAATCAGTTTACTTCATAATAATATTCTATTTATACAACATAGTTTTTTCAACCATTTCCCAATAAATGGACAACTGGTTTGTTTCCAGTTCTTTGATACCAAAAAGATTGCTGCTAGTTATAATTTGGTATACATTGTTCCTTTGTTTTTCTTTGACTTCCTTAAGGTATATGCCCAAGAATAATATTTCTGGGTCAAAGGATGTAGAAAATGTAGCTGCTTGTCTTGAAATCCCCAAGGAGTACTTCATGGTTCTACATAAACAGACACCGTAAATAACTATGTAGGTGTATTTCACCTCTGTAAGAAAGAGTGAGATCTTTGTGCCCATTTTCTTATAGTAACTTCAACACTTGGTTTTTTCTATCTTTTCCCCTGAGCTTCTGTTTATTCATATCCCCGTATTAAACTGTGATGTCCAGAAGTATACACAATGCTCCAGGTGGGTCTGATGAGAGCAGAGTACAGGGCAATTACCACCACCCTGCTTTTGAAAGCTCTTTTAATGTAGCACCAGATTTCATTAGCTTTTTGGAAGCCATGTGATACTACTTCATATTGTACATATATACTTCAGTAAAACCTCCAGATATTTTGTATACTCAAAAACCCTCAATAACACTTTAATGCCCATAGAATTACTGTTTAGCCTGACATGCTAGTTCTTATGTAATCAAACCTGTAATCAAAGATGATTCTTAGCTTTACGAGTTTAGGTTACTGGAATAAAAGTGATATTATCAACAGAGATAGGCAAGTAAAGAAGCACTTCTTTCAAGTGGTGTAGCATTTGGAATGTAACAGAAGGGGAAACTGAGACCATTATTTGAGCAAGAAAGAATTTATTAACAGGGGCATACTACCTGCCAATAAATGAGTCATTGAATTTCTTCCATTAATGTCAAAGACCTTAAGCAAAAGGAGAGTTCCCCTTATATAGGTTTTGGGCATTACAGAACCAAGAGCAGAGGCGGGTAGATGACATCATCGAATCAAGGGCAACATAATTGGTTACAAAGCTGAGACACATGCAACAACATAACTAGTTGGAAGTTTGGTAATGGTAGCTAACAATGAGTGACCTCTCATGAGATTAAAAGGTGCTCATTGAGTCAAGGTGTGAGATAGTGCCTTAGACATTTGGACAGCAAACCAGACATTTATGGGATAGCTTAGTGGAGTAAAGATATCAAACTCCCTTGTGTTACATGCATTGTCTAAGCTCAGTTAAATTCCTTGAGGTAAGGAAAGCTGGATTTTTAAGCTTAACCCATTACAAGCCAGCAGAACTCTGAAGTTATGACATAGTTACAGTACAAAACCTGTTACAGGACACAGTCATTTGCTTCTATATAGGATCAATGAGAAAATGATACACAATCAATCTTAATCTTCTCAGGGAGAAGAAACATGCATAAAGAGAAAAAGGGTGGTTTTAGACATTTTAAATTTTGTTTTATGTAGTTATAATTTTTAAAACATCCGTGAATAATACTGTAGCAGCAAGGGTGATCATTCTCCATTGAAATCCAGTTTGTATCAGTTTTTATCATAACATTGAAGAAGTAGAAGTAATGTGGCAATTAGTTGGGAAATCCTAGCTTTATCAGAACCCATGTAAATTAGCATAGGCACTGAGAACTGATTTATTTGATAAAATGTATTCAGCTCTGGTTTTGTGGTTTAAACTCCATTGCTCTGTAGATGATATTGAAAGTTAGTGGTGAAAGAGTGTAGAGCTACCACACTTAGCAAAACCACTCCTCACTTCAAGGTTGGGGTCCTCCCTTCTGCTATCCTTAAAATTCACTCAGCTGTGGTTCAATCACTGTGCTTCTCTTTTTTTACAGTCAGGTTATTCTCTGCCTATTTGGGAGGGATAAGAAGAAATGGCAGTGAACAGACAACCTGGGCAGAAATGAAAAACTAAAAAAGACTTGGGAACTGTTGTGCTAGTTTGTAATTCAGAAAGTTGGCAATTGATGCCTTCATTTGATATGAGTAACTAGATCTAGCAGAACTTTGCTGTGTGTAGGATACAGTCATTCTGCCATTTAAAGGATCATATCGGTCAGTTAAATATTTATTAAGGGTCTATTTTTTTTCCCCAGGGGCTATAAATGTCATGAGTAAAACAATCCCTTCTTGCAAAGAGCTTATATTCTAAAGGAAGAGACAAGGAAATGTTTACATATACGTAGAAGAAATAAAAATAAACATATAGTAAACACAAGTTTATATTTGATTCTAGAGTTTATTGAACAGGGGAGTGACGTCAGATTTGTGCTTAAGGAAAATCACTATGGCAGCAGTATAAATGTACTGAAGTGTACTGACATGCAGAAAGTCTTGAGTCAGGGACACCAATTAAGAAGTCATTGCATTAATCTGAGGGAGATGTGATGTGGGCCTTGAACTAAGGTGGTAGTTTTGTGAGTGGAGAGACAGTCAGATAGGAAAGATATTGTGGATGTAGAAATGGTAAGGTTTGGCAACTGATTAGATACATGGAGTGAGAGTGTCTAGGATAATGCCAGGGTTACAAATCTGGACCACTAGAAGAGTGGTCATCCTTTTTCTAGAAATAGCAATTTTGGGGGGAATGGAGGAGAAAATGAATTAAATTTTAGGCATTATGAGTTTAAGATCATTCCAGAGCTCAGGGGAGAAATGGACTTAGATCTTTGAATCATCAACATAGGAATGGTATTTAAATCTGTAGATAGCTAAGAGAAATAGTATACCGAGAGAAAAGTGGGGAGCCTAGAACAGAGTTGGGGTACATATACAGTTGTGGTATCGCCACCTAAATGATAAATCAGCAAAGGAGTGGGTAAACCAGTATGAGAACCAAGAGAGCTTGATGTCATGAAAAGCTAGAGACTTGGAGCAAGTATCTTGGAAGACCTCAGTTCAAATCTGGCATTTGACACTTACTGGCTTTGTGACCTTTGTGACACTTACAGTCTCTGTCTGCCTCAGTTTTCTCAACTATAAAGTGGGAAAGAACAATAATGTGAGGAACAGAAGAGATAATTTATATAAAGCATTGAGCACAGTGCTTGGATTAATGAATTCTTGTTCTTTTCCCTCCCTGCCTCTTCCCTCCAGTCCTAGAAACATATTTCATGTGATCTTACTTCCTTGGAATCATGTAGCTCAGATGTTTGATTACTTTTATCTAGAGAGGAAACAACATAGAAAGATGAAAAATCCAAAAAGAATACAGATAACTTTAGAAGGGTGAGAAGTGGGGGAAAAAAGAGACCATCAGATTTGGCAAATTGATTAGTTTTGTTTGAGTGATGAAGTTGAAAACTAGATTGCAGAGGGTTGAGGAAAGAGTGAGAGGACATAAAGAGGTAGACAACTTTTCTAGGAATTTGGCCAGGAAAGAGCAGATGTGAGCTTAAGGGGATGTGAGCTTAACAGGATGTTTTAAGGGGGTGGGGAGAGAGATTGTATTAGCTTGTGTTTAGGTTTATATAGCTAGCTTACCTGTATATGATCGAGCAGGTTACTAGATTTTCATACTAGTTATCTTTATAAAAAGCAAATTTAAAAGACTTTTTCTGAATTTAACATGTACCAAAAAAGAGGAGGACATTTCTATAAGCTGAGAAAAGAGAATTATATGTGAAATGATGAACCTCTATTACTTATATAACTGGCTTTATTTTTTTATACTTTTTTTAGGTGGTATTTTTTTCTAATTACATATAAAGATACTTTTCAACATTCATTTTTTGATGATTTTGAGTTCCAAGTTTTGTTCCCTCCCTACCTTTCTTTCCTCCCCCCCCAAGATGGCAAGCAATCTGATATAGATTGTACCTGTGCAATCTACGTTCTTAAAAAGTATCTTACAAATTCAGTAGTTACTTTCAAAGCTACCCTGTTTATCTGCTTAAAATACAAAATTTAAAAGTAGAATTCTTTATTAAAACAATTAAGCATGAATATTAAAGGATATATCCCTGAAGAAGATATAGAGAAGCAAAGAAACAAACCATTACAGTTAACTTTCCCACTAATATTTAAATTATAAATCACTTGCTTAATTGAACACTAATATTGGACACTACTTTAAACTGTGTACAACATTTTAAAAATTCTAAAACTTTGTAATTTTGTATCAGAAGGGCTTTCTTGGTAGTAATATGTAACTATGACAGTTTTTCAACTTGATCAGGTAACAAAGCACTTGACATGCTCTTTCTGCAGCCAATAGATTTAATCCTTCCTAGTGGTAATGTATATTTTGCTTGCCATCCATTTTCTTAGCTTCAGAATTCTCTGTCCTTAACTAGCCAAGCTTTGAGTGGCAAGAGGAAAATCTTAAGGGGAAAATTACATCATTTCCTTTGGTATCCTCTTTCTAACTTAGCCTCTTAGAGCAAAATCATGGAACAGCAGTAGTTGCTTGACATGATGTGATTTATGATTGATTTATTTTTTTAAGTATGATTTTTTTTAAAGTAATTGAAAAGTTTCTTAGCAGATTTATTCTCAAAATGCAACTAGATAATCATTGGGCATATGTAAAGGTGATAATGACTTTTAAAAATCCTTAATGGATAGGCAGTGACTGTTATTAACAGAAAAACCTTATTTTTTCACCATTGTTTAGCCTTGAAATGAATTGGTGGTCTTAAAGGGAGAAAGAAACCATTGCTGATTGCTTTAAAATAGCTTCCAGAGATGACTGTTGTTCATTGTATCCATCTTCATTCTGCAACTGCAATATGAAATATTCTTAACAACCTTCCCCCAATATTAGGTGGTACTGAATTGATTTGAAGGGATTTTTTAAAAAGTGGTTCATTGAAAGTTATTGTTTAATTGCTAAGTTCTTGATCTTTTATGTATGGCCTATGTATGTTATTTCTCAAAGATTATTTTGTGTTATTTTAAGAAATAATATCTTCAGATCAGTGAGTAAGGGTGGGGGTAATGTTAAAGGGTGGTGGGTATTACTGGGTGGGAGCAGAGGGTTTTGTTTTTCAGATAAATGTTTTCTAAAAAATTAAAGGACTTTTTTTTTTTTTTTCTCTCCCCTTTCCCTTTGTTTGCAATCCAATTCCAGAAGGTAAGAATTACTTTTATTTTAAAGCAATATTATGTTATAACGCAAATTATTCAAGTTTGACTGAACTTAACTCATAGATACATGCATTTTTAAAATTTAAAAACCACATGAAGTTCTAGAAAACAAAATTAATTTCTAAAAATTGTTACATGGTTTTGTGCATGAAATTTGTAGTGGTGCTTTAAGTAGATTAAATAAAAACTAAACTGCATGGGAATGCTTGGTGTCTTACAGAACTAACTGTAGAATTATGTGAAATATGAGCATATATTCTATATTACTATATGTTTGAGAGTTTATATTTATGCCCAGTTCTGTTTAGAATTTTTATGTAATTAAGCAAAGAAATGTTGTTGCATAATATTGAGATAGTTTATTTGGTTTTTACCTTTTTGATAATATTGCTTGCATATTTTGAGGCCTAGAGACAATAGTGCAATAGTTATGTAGAGTGGTGGCAGATTTCAGGGGCGCATGGACTTGATTGAGTCAGTGTTTATGGTTTCCAGTTCCCTTCTAAGTTCTTTACTGCTAACTTGGTGATTTCAGCTGCTTTCCCTAGTCTTGCAGCTACTATTAAAGTGAAGAAGAAAGGTGGATTCAAGGATTAAAAAGATAAAGTTAATTTTTGAAAACAGACTTCAAAAAAAGTTAACGTATTAAGATATGAAATTTGGAATCCTACCTCATTTTGGGTTCTTTTTCACACCTATGTAACAGGACTCAAGGACATTAATATATTCCAGTTAAGATGTTGTTCATAAATTATAGTGTATAGCCTGACTCATCAAAATGTATTAGAATTGGAATGTAAGAATGCAGGGCATAGTATCTCCTTCAGGTATTCTTCCTCTTTTGAGGAAGACAACAAAAGGAATTTGAGCATTAGTCGCATTTTGAACAATATTTGCCTGCTAGATGATCCAGAGAGTCCTTAGGGAATAAATGTAGATTCTCAGAAGGGGAGAATTGCCAGTACTCTGCAGACTGTGAAGGATACTCCCTTCCCCCACCCCCAGTATCCTAGTCCTTTCTTGGGGAATCAGATGTTGGCTACTAATTAAAACTAAACGTTAACTAACTACCTCTGAGTTGATGAGAAATATCAAATAAAGCAACCGTGAAAAAAATAAGAAAGTGTAATATCAAGTAATGGCTATTTTACTTATTTTGATGTTAGTTTTATCAGCACCAATCAAATGAAAATGCATTTAAGCTTCAGAGTATTTTATTTCAGAAACAGAGGATCCATAAAGATAATCTCGTCCAGTTTATGCTTTTTATTCTTGAGAAAACTGAGGAAATAGTCCATGGTCATGTAGCTAATTAGTAACAGACCAAGTGCATCTCCAGGCCTCACCACCCTGCTGCATAATTGGAATAAATGACTGTGAACACTATGTTCACATGTTGTAGAAACTGAGGACTGTTCTGGCCATCAAATTTATGTTTCTTTGGAGAGGAAATTGGACCACATTAGATCTCTGCCCAAGCTCTACTTAATGGCTATATTTTGGGCCCTCCTGCCTCAGCGTGAATGTCAGTGGTAACTTTCTCTTTTGACTAAAGCTCTGAGGGTCTTCCCCTCCCAGTTTGATTTTTTTTTCTTTTTTTCTAATTAAAGGGGCCATCCCTTGACTGACTTCTTAAAGAAACCTATTCACTGAATACGTTACCTCACTCAAAGTGGGAACCTGAAAAGGCCTTAGCCTAAAAAGGGGTAGGGTCTCCCACTGCACCTGGGTCATTTCTAGTCTTCCTGATGAATTTCAGGACACTGGATCCAGATGGCTCTGGAGGAGAAAGTGAGACTGGTGACTTTGCACACCCCTCTCTCACTCAAATCAAAGTCAACTGCAAGTCATTTCATCATTTCCCTGATGTCATGGTCCTCTAAGAAAATTAAGGACAAACACAGCAACTACAGCTCAATAGATATTCATAAATAACGACAATTCACATTCGTTAAATACTCCTTTGTCTGTAGGGGCCAGACAGGATTTTGCAAGCTTATCCCCAGCTTCTAGCTGATTATGCCCACAACCTATATTAATGTAGTGTTTAGTTATCACATATCACCCCCTTTATTTCATGTAAGCCTTCTCTTTAGCTTAGTTGGTTAAGAGATGGATTGTACCAACTTTTTTTTAGCCACTTCAAAGTTTTCCTTTTAAGTTCTCAGCTACAGCCCCTCCTTTGCCAAGTTTGTGTAGAGAGATTCTATCTTAGAAAGTTTGGCAGATCATTTCTCTGTGGCCTGTTACTAAATCACAGATTTTCAGAATTAAAAGTTTACCGACTCTCTAGACCAGGGGTCCTTGGGTTCAGTGAACTTGTTTTAAAAATATTTTGATAATTATATTTGCATATAATTAATTACCTTTGTAATGCTATTTATTTTATGCATTTAAAAATTTTATTCTAATATTTATTACCAGGCTAATAAAAGGTCCATAACCCCAAGGTTAAGAACTAACTCACAGCCAAAATGAACTTCCATTTTAACATATTTGGCAAGTGGTTGTCCAACCTTTGTTTGTAAATCTTCATTGGGGAGTCTTTACTTATCTTCTCCTGGTGGCAACTCATTCTACTTTTGGATATCTCCAGTAGAGTAAGGAAGGATTTTTAAAGCTTGTTTTGTTTTTATGTTAATCCTAAATTTTCTTCTTTGCTTCTCCACCTTTATTACTTCTAGCTTGTCCTCTTGAAGCAAGACCAAACAAATCTTAATCCTCTTTTACTTGACAGATTTTCATACAGTTAAAGATAATTGTCAGATGTCTTGAAAACCCTCTTTTCACCTGGCTCTCTACCCCCAATTCCTTTAAACTGTCTTCATATGGTATGAACTCAAGATCCTTCACTAACCTGGTTGTCCTTCTTTGAGTACTCTCCAGCTTATCAGTGTCCTTCATAAAATGTGGCTCCCAGCTCTAATGTTAAATTTCATCTTACTCAGTCTGACTCAGTGTTATAGCTTCTGAAGATCTTTTTTAGTCCTGACTCTGACATGTCTAGTGGGTTAACAGTTCCTTCTAGCTTTGTGTTATTTACAAATTTGATATGAATACAATTGATGCCTTTATTTAAGTAATTGGTAAGAGTATTAAACAATCCAGGATCAAGGAAGGATCTTTCTACCAAAGACCTTTTAAGCTGACATTAAACATTCAATGACTTTTTTTATTTTATTTTTTTAAGAATTTGGCTATTCAGTCATTAAGCCATCTAATTGGATGACTGTCTAGCCTAAAATTCTTTTCCATAAGAAGATGAAAATCTTTATTGTAAAAATTGTTTTAGAGATCTAGGTAAGCTAGGTCTATCAGTTTTGTAATGCTGTTCAAAAAGGGAAATAAAGTTTATCTGGTGCAGCTTGTTCTTGATAAAGTTACATTGGCACTGATGTTTTTGGTCAGCATGCTGTTCTTCATCTAGATGTTCACTAATTATTCCTTAATAACGTTGTAGAATTTTGCCAATAATCAAAGTCAAACCCACTAGATTATAGTTTGTAGATTCCTTTCTCTCTGTTTCTCTCTTTTAAAAGTTTTTATATTTGCTTTTCTATAATCATGTAATTCTGTAATCATTTTCCATAATATCTTTCAGATATGACTGATACTTAGTCCTATCTTTCAGTTCTTCCAGGATTAGTTCATCTGTGTTGAGTGGGTTGGACTCCACAGTGGCACCTGGGTACTCTTTATCTTTTAAAAAAATTTTTTTCCCCAAGTAACAAAAATTCTCACTCTCCCACCCTAAACCTCCTCCCCCAGTTAAGAACAAAAGAAAAACAAAATCCATCGCAAGCATGTATAGTCTGTCAAAACAGATTTTCAACAGAAAAATTTGTCTCATTCTGCACCTCTATCAGGGGTTAAGTAGCATTTTTCATCATTAGTCCATTGGATTTTTGCTTGGTCATTACTCTGATTAGAGTTGCTAATTCTTTCAACTGTTTTATAGTAAAGGTTTGCCTTTGCTATATTATTATTATTGTATAAGATATTCTTTTGGTTCTGTTCACTTCACTCTATCTGTATATACACGTCTTTCCAGGTTTCTCGGAAACCCTCTCCATCATTTCTTATAGCACAGTCATATTCTATCACATTTATGTACCACATCTTGTTCATCCATTCTTCAGTTTATGGTTACCCCTCAGATTCACATCCTTTGCCCTCGCAAAAAATACATGAATATTTTTGTACATCCTTAAGATTCATTTTGCTTAAGATCAATCATTCCCTTAATCTACCTTCTAATTCCTCCTCTCCCCTTCTCTTTTTTGCTTCCTATGGGAGTACATAAATATATTTCTGTACCCAACTCTATTCTTCTTTCCTTTGCACAGTTCATGTAAGTGGAATTGAAGTGTCAGCTGCTCCTGCCTATCCACTGTTCCTTGTTTATTTAGTTGTCTATTTGTGCACCCTGATTTTGTGAGATAATTTTCCTTCTTCCTATTCTCCATGTTCTTCTTCCCCTCTTATTTCATTCTCTTAAGATCATGAAGACATAATACAAGTACTCCCAGGCTTTTGTCTAATCTGACTTTTCATCAGGAATGCTTGGAAGTCTTCTATTATTAAAGGTCCATTTTTTTTCTCCTGTAGTATTATATTCAGTTTCTGTGGGTAAGTTGTTCTTGGCTGTAAGCCCATATCCTTCGCCTTCTGCAGTATTGTAATCCAAATTCTCGGCTACTTTATATTGATGACTACTAGATCGTGTGTCATTCTGACTCTGGCTCCTCAGTACTTGAATTCTTGCCTTTTACAGCATTTTTTCTTTGACCTGGAAGCTCTCAATTTTGGCTATTATATTCCTGGGAGCTTTCATTTTGGGGTGTCTTCCAGAAATTGTGACTGGTGGATTCTTTTTCTGCTTTGCTCAGTGCTTCTAAGAGATCTAGCAGTTTTAAGATCTCTTGAGAAATTGTCTTAGTTCTTTTTTAAGTCGTGGTGTCCAGTGATTCTTGATCTCTTCCCTCTTTTCCCCCCATCTATTTTCAAGGTTAGTTTTTTTGTTATGAGGTAACCAGACATTTTCCTTCAGTTTTTGGCTTTGTTTTTGTATTTTTTTTTACCTTATGGAGTTTTATTGGCTCCTCTCTGGCTCATTTGTATTTTCAGGGAATTTGTTTCTTGGGCAAGGTTTCATGCCTCTTGTGCCAAGCCATTAATTGCCTTTCCAATATTTTCTCATTTATTTTTCAGTATTTCCTTAGGTTCTCTCACATTTAAAAAACATTTTTAAAAACTCTCCCTTTAAACTCTTGCTTCATCTCTTCTAGAAGTTCTCGTTGAGTTTGTGCTTAAGCTGATTATATTCTGAGACTTTGCTTGTAAAAGTTTTGAAGTCACTTTCTTCTGGAAGTTTGTGCCTTGTGCTTCCCTGCCAACTTGATAGTTTTTTCATGGTAGGATTCTTTTTTTGTTTGCTTTTTCTTCTAAACTTCCTGACTTCAGACTTGATGTTAGTTAGTATTGAATGCCATATTTGGAAGGAAAGCCTAAGCTTAGAAAATGAGAAAGTAGAGGCAACTCTGTGTAGACCATCCTTCTTAGCAATTTGCCTCTAAGAAGAGATATAAGATTTTTTAAGATTAAATTTGGGATAAATGATAGAGAATTTAACAAAAAATTAAGACTTGGGGAGACTTGGGTATGTTTGAAGGTGATAAGGAAGTGGTCATTTGATAAAGAATGATGGAAGATGAGAGAGGATCTAATGGGGGGAATAAAGTTGGGAACCAAAGAGAATGGGATCTGGAGCAAAGTGCAAGCTTTATGCAATTTAGGTAAAGAATTCAAAGGGAAGGCTACGGATTTTTTTTTGTTGTTGTTGTTAAATTAATAATTTGGTGATATTGAAAGCAGAAGTTTTAAACAAAGTTCATTTTTAATGACAGGTTAGCATAATGTATGGTCTTCTTTTGTGCCCTTAAAAAGATGTAATTTAAGGTTATTTAGAATTGGCCATTTCCATGTTATGTATAGTAAAAAGAGACTGAAAAAAAATGATTCAAAGCAGATAGTAAGAATAAAGTTAAAAGTAATGATCAAAGTTTGGAATGAGAAGGAAAACCAAAGTAAGAAATTATCTTGGTTTTTATTACCTTATTGCTCTGAAAATTGATGAAATGCTGCTCAGATCTCAATCTTACACATTATTTGTCTCTAGTGTTCATGTTGGACCAACTTTCAGAGAGATTTACAAAAATTGTAGTAAAGTAAAAACAGTTCTTGCACTCAGGAAGCTTTCACTCTAATGGAGAAAACAGCATATCTGTAAACCACTACGTATAAGATAAGTACAGAGTAGATAGAAGTAACGTTAGAGAGAAAAGTAGTAGAAGGTGGTCTTTTGAGTTGACCAAAGGAAGCCAGGGATTCTGCAAGAAAGTACTTGGGAGGGGAACAATGATTTTTTCAATTTTTTGTTATTTCTAATATTTTTTTATTACATTTTTTTTTTCAAATGGAAGGAAATCCACTGAAAAGAAATCTCATCTTTTTTTTCTTCTATTAATTAAATCTATTAATCCTAATTAAAAAGAACAAAACTCTTGTATAAAAATATACATAGTCTAGAAAAATAAACTCCCACATATACCATATCCAAATAAAATTGAGACACAATCTGCATCCTGAGTCCATCCGGTCTCTGGTAAGAGAAGGTAGCATCCTTGTGTTCAGAATATATTGATGACAATGGAAAGCTTAGTTCAATAGAAATTTGTTATCTACCTAATCTATGTGCAAGACAATGTTTCTAGGTATTGAGGATACTGGACCAAATAGGGAACCAAGCCTGCTTTAAAGGAGTTTATACTCTTTTGATTGTAAAAATTAAAGCATTGGTGGATAAGAAGCAGAATTTTGAAGTGTGTCATCTGGTTCACAGTACATACTGAGCCTTGATATTTTTTTTTTTAAAGGAAAGAGCTCTTGCTTGAGAAGTTTGTGGAATCTAATACAAACTCATGAATAGTATTTCTTTGCCCATGTTTTATTGTATAATATAGTCCTATAAATTTAAGTACTTCCACCACTGCTGTCCTAGTTCAGATTCTGATTACGTGTCCTGTTTGATATTGAAAACTCTTCATTACCTATTTTACCTCCCTGCCCTCTTCCAGCTTTCTAGTCTTGCCGTACATTCTCTATTCTCACCTCCAGGTGATCCTGGATCTCTTGATAATTACATGAAGAGACACTTCATCTGTGGACTGGGCATTTTCACTGGCTGTGATCTCTGTGCCTCTCGCCCATGCCTAGAATGCTCTCCTTATCTCTGCCTTCTAGTTTCTCTGGCTCCCTTCACATCTTAGCTAAAAATTTCGTCTCATACAGGAAACCTTCCCTTGATTCTAATGCCTGTCCTCTGTTTCCAGTTTGTTGTGTCCTCCATTTGACTGTTAACTTTTTGAGAGGAAGGACTTTCTTTTACCTCTGTTTTTATCCCCAGTGGTTAGCACAGTGACTGACATTGTAGGTGCTTAGTAAATATTAATTGACTGTGACTGCCTGCTTGACATGATGAACTTTTCTAAGAACCACACAAATGGTCTGTTTATGCTTTCTACCTATTCCAGCAAGTGCATAATAGTTTTCCCAAAGTGATCTTCATAATATATCAATCTGATCATGTTAATCCTTTGCCAGAAATAACTTTTCAGTTATTACCAACAGCTTACCAAATTTAGTATAAATTTCTCAGCATGGCATTCAAGGGTATTTATAATCTAGCTTTATATCATAATATGTCTCTTCAAATTTTCCTGTATTAGTTAAACTGAATTATCAACTTTTTTCCTGCTCTCTCTCATCTTACATCATCTTTCATCCCTAAAATGAATTCCTGTCTTCCTCATGTGTGCTGAAACCCATTCTTTGTTCAGGTTCTTTTTCAGTCAGTTTCATTCATGAAATATTTTCTGAAGTAATTTCTCTTTCCTCCAATTTTTCAAAGTACTTGCTTTGGATCTCTTTGTATATTTATTTTACTTTATCTGGTAGTTATTTGTTTATTTATTTTTGACCTCTTCTAGGTTTTAAGCTCATTCAGGGTAGGCATTTTTGCTCTGTGTCCTAGTGCCTTGTTGAATTTTTAGTGGCATCAGCTTATATTTGTAGTTTCAATACAGGTAACTAGCCACTTCTCACTCTTTTACACATATTTAAGTCTTTACAAAACTTGTAAGGTTGCTTTTAACTAAATCAGGGCTCTGCCCTCTTGTTGTTTCCAAGACACATGTCTGAAATTAGGCTGTCACCCAGTGGATGGTTAGATATGTTTCAATTAGTGCAGACTCTGCAATCCTAGACATGTTACTAACTTTTCTACAAAATGATATACATTTATTAAAATAATTAACAAAAGTACATATTGATTTCACCTCATCTTTTAAAGAAATTTATAGGAAATCTTAAGGAACTTTGGTGTCAAAGTCCCTTAGGGACTTTCTCCTTGCATAATTGACAGGCTCTTCACTACAGGCCATCTCACAACAAATAGCTGGTTTTAGGTAAGGTCTAATCACCTTTTCCCTATATCTGTTGTTGTTGAGAAAATTGGACATAACTCCTTTCCTTTTGTCTGCTGACTTTTCTTTCTCACCTTCTATTCTAGATATGGTTACCTGGGTAACAAAATTACTGTCTCATTGAAGCTGGTACTTTGCTCCTTCTTGTTCCTCTATAGCTATTTTTTATCTTTCTCTTTTTTAATGATGCTCCATCTACATGAACAAAGATTTCTTTAGAACTCTCAATTTGGCTTTCAAGCAGAATATTAATAGATAGCATTTATATAGTGGCTTTAAGGTTTGCAAAGCACTTTGCATATGTAACATGGGTTTGCCCCCACTCTCTGAGGGTCAGATGTGCCATTTTTTACCTCGCCCATATTTTATCTTATTTGTTCCCCACAACAACCCTGTGAAGTATAGGTGCTGCTATTGCCTCCATTTTACAGATGGGGAAACTGAACTGCGGAACCAGACAACTTTTTCAGGGTGCCCTATTTTTACTTTTGAATATGAAAATTTATAGTACATTTTAAGGTATTTTATGTGCTGGTTTCTTATCAATAATATTGCTGAATTTTAGAATAATTATGTCAGGAGAGCATCTCTTCAAGTGATCTTCTCCAGATAAATTCTCCCTTTGATGGTGCATGTTATTATCATCTTTGCCTTCTCAACAATTCCTGTCCAGCATAATAATGAAATAGAATTTGTGGTTTAATATATTTATAAAACAATACAGCAATCTAGACTCTTATTCCAAGCATCGAGAGGTGAGGGGTGAGGAAAAGAATGAAGATGCTAGTGAAGGATTTAAGGGCATATTCAGTTGTGTAGGATGAGGTTTATATGAGTTGAATCTGGCGTTACTACAGGAGATACCTATCCAATGAGATGACATCCATTGAAGTATCAATGAAGTTGGGGTAAAAGTATAGTGAAACTTTCAATATGAGAACGCTTATATAGCTGGCATCATTTCAGTGGCAAACATCTCAAATGGATAGAATTGCTTCCAGAAAGACTTCAACAACCCCAAGGGATGTTTCTATGCCCTGTTTGAAGTTTTGGACCAAGCCAAAAACCATAAACCTCTGCAGAAGTCAGATACAGATCTCGATATGTAGACACAGATATAAATTCCTACCTGGAAAAGTCTTAAAGTTTGGAATTTTGCAGTCTTTTTTTAAAGGTTTGGCTTTGAATGGTGGCTTCATCTCAATTGACTCAGTTTTGTTTTTCAAATTCAGTACTTAGGTTCCCCCTTTCCCTTTCTCCTCCTTCTGCTCACCTTTCACATCAATAACCATGTTAGGTCTAGATGAAAAAAGCTCCAGATTTGGAGTCAGGAATTGAATTTAAATCCTTACTTGACTTCTTCTTTGGTCACCATGAGCAGTTCACTTGATTTTTTTGGTCTTAGTTTCCCCATTTGTAAAATGCAAAGGGTTGAGCCAGAATTCTCTAATTCTCTTTTTCTGCTTCCGGCTTTGAGCCTAAGATGGTTCTGTGACTTATTTTAAAGTACTATATAACTGAAAAGTTTTATGTAAATATGAATTATCTTCAGTTCCACATTCCTCTTCTCTCATGCCAAAACCACCTTACCTGCTTTCATTTCTAGTTTCTTCTGCCAACGAGCCTATCCTCCACTGTCACCAGTACCTCCAGTCTTTTTCCCAGACACTTACTAGCTATGTGACCATGTGAAAAGTCACCCTTATATATAAAATGGGGATAATAATATTACCACAGCATTGTTAATATCAGTTATTATATTGTGTTAGATAAGTATACTTCTTAGCTAATCTCAATTGAGTCTTCTCAACAGCAAGTAATCCAGATACTTCATAGCTGATTCTCTGTTTCACAATTGTTTGAAACCTTTTCTTCTCACCTCAAACTTCTTCCTGCTTTCTCTTCTGAGGACTTCGTACTTCACTGAAAAAAATGAGGCTACTAATCAAGAGCTGTTATTTATTTCAGATCATTTCAGCTATGTTTCCCTATCTCCCTCATCACTCTGCTGTCACATGAAGAGATTGCCCTTGTCTTCAAGACGAATAAAGGAGTTGATCAATCCCTGTACACATACTGTTGATCCCATTCTTTTCCATATTCCCCATCAGATTACCTTTATCTTCATGCTCACTCTCTCTCTTTTTTTAATCTCTCCCTATCTTGTTCTAATGGCTCCCTGTTACGTCTAGGATCAGTTAAAAAGTCCTTTGTCCAGAGTTTCCATCTCTTCCCCAGCTTGACCCTTTCCTTATGTTGCCGACTGTTCCTCTGGACTTCATGGCTTTGCAGTGGCTGTCCGCTATTCTTGGAATGCTTTTTCCACCAACCCCCAATTCCTAGAAAAATCTCTGGACTCCTTTCAGACGTAGCTTAAAGCACTGCCGTCTCTAGGAGGCTTTGCCTGGTCCTTACCAGCTACTTAGTGCCATCCCCTCTAAGATTAATTTCCATATATTCTATTTATCTTATGATCTGTAATTGCCTTTCCTCTTAGAATACAAACTGGAGGGCAGGGATTGTGCTTTTTTATAGTAAGGACTTAAAAAAAGTTTTAATAAATACTGTAGCAGTAGTAGTAGTAGTTATAATAATAATAATGATAGTGGGAACAAAATTATTTGCTATAAAATAGCAAGATTTTTCTTTGCTGTTGGAATGATTGGTTACTTTAGACTTCAGATTTCTCATTTTTTTCCCCCTTGTCCTCTTCTTCTGAGCACAGATGACAGAATCTCAAGAGAGATGGTTGTGGGCAGGCAGATGAGGGTTCAGAGTGCTGTGAACTTGGATTGGAAAACTTGGTTTTGAGTCCTGCCTTTGTTCTTTATTTGTCATGTGATCTTTGCAAATCATTGAGCTTCGCAGAAAGTCTGTTTTCAGTAAAATGTGAACAATAATAATTAAAATGCCTTGTCACAGTGTTGTAAAATCAAATGAGGTATATATTCCTGGTACTTTTTAATTGAACTCTGGTATATAAATGTAGTCCATTGTTATTGTTGCACCTCATCTATTTGCCAAAACCCAAATATGGAATTACAGGGTCTTAGAATTTAAAGAGACCTTCTAGAAATCTTCTAACAAGGAAACTGAAGCCAATAAAAAAGTCAAGTCATTTGCTAAAGGTCACTCAGATATAAGAACAAGATTTCAACCCAAGTCATCACATTGTAAATCTTACGTTTTTTTTTCGTTATGCTGTGAAAGCTGAGGGATCCTTTTTCATGCAATTGTACAAATATTCAGAATTTGAAAATGGCAGTTTTCTTCTGTTGATATTGCTCAGCAGCCAGTTCATACCATGAATCAGATACAAACCACTTTAACTAGAGTTCATTAGCACTAATTTTGGGCAGTGGGAAGAAGACACCTTATATCTCAACCATAAAACATTTTTCAGGAGGAGCTTTAAATAGAAAACTTGATAACTGTAGAAAGTGGTTTTATGGTATCCTTAATAAAGTTAGGTAGGGAAATTGTTTTAGCTTGCTTGATGCAGCTGTAAGCTACTGTTTATTTACTAAAACATTTTTGAGACAGTTTTATTTTTCAGTAAAAAAACATTTATTAACCACCTGTTATGTGGTAGCACTTGTGCAAAGTGCTTGGTTTTCAAAGAATGGCAAAAGATAGTCCTACTCATGTGGAACTCAAAGTAGTGGAGGAGACAATATGCAAACAATTATATTTTGGTTTTGTTTTTTTTTTTTTTTTTCATTTTTAACACACTTCATATTACATAAAACAATTCCAACTTTTGGTTGGGTGATATTTCTTTTAAAACATTTACAATATAGTCCACAAACGAATTTTTTTTTTTAACATTAATCAACTGAGACACGCATAATAATTATGTATGCTAACTTCACAAGTCCTTGACCTAATTGTCTCCACACTACTACTGAGAATTAAAGGACCCTAATTTATTGTTGTTGGTCCTAAGCCTAATAGCTTAATTTTAGACTTAACCTCAGATGTTCCCTTACCAACAGTCTATAATTTAATAGATCTGGTATTAAGCTTACAAACCTTTCGACTGTAGGAAATTGCCACTAAGAGTAGGGACATTGCAAGGAAACAGTATCTCCCCAACTTCATGTCAATTCCAGGCAGTAGATTGTCACCTTGCATTCAGTCAGGCTTAAAGTCTGCCAGGTGTCAGTAGGGAAATTGAGTCAGGAGAATCCTACCTCAGCCCAGGCTGAACAGCTGCTCTCCCACCCTTCCCATGAGATCACCTTTTTTTTTTTATCCTTTGTGATTTTTATTTGTTTTTGAAACATTGTTTTGTACCACCCACCAACTTTTGCTCTCCTTGAGCAAGTAGAAAAAAAATAAAGCCACTAGTACCTAAGTTTAATAGTCCAGCCAAAATAAATTCCCACCTTGGCCTTGTCCAAACCTGTTCATGTATGTCTTTATTTTAAATTCATCACCTCTCTGTCACAAGATTAGTGACATGTTCTATCGTCATTCTTTTGGAATTATGCTTTATCAGTTTTTTGATTAGAATTCTAATGTGTTTCAAAATTTTTTTTATTTATTTATTTTTTATTTAACTTTTAACATTCATTTTCACAAAATTTTGGGTTCCAAATTTTCTCCCCTTTTGTCCCCCCCCTCCACCCCAAAACACCAAGCATTCTAATTGCCCCTATCACCAATCTGCCCTCTCTTCTGTCATCCCTCTCTGCCCTTGTCTCCATCTTCTCTTTTGTCCTGTAGGGGCCAAATAACTTTCTATACCCCTTTACCTGTATTTCTTATTTCCTAGTAGCAAGAACAGTACTCAACAGTTGTTCCTAAAATTTTGAGTTCCAACTTCTCTTCCTCCCTCCCTCCCCACCCCTTCCCTTTGGAAGGCAAGCAATTCAATATAGGCCATATCTGTGTAGTTTTGCAAATGACTTCCATAATAGTTGTGTTATATAAGACTAACTATATTTCCCTCCATCCTATCCTGTCCCCCATTGCTTCTATTCTCTCTTTTGATCCTGTCCCTCCCCAAGAGTGTTGACTTCTAATTGCTCCCTCCTCTCCATGCCCTCCCTTCCATCATCCCCCCACCCTGCTTATCCCCTTATCCCCCACTTTCCTGTATTGTAAGATAGGTTTTCATACCAAAATGAGTGTGCATTTTATTCCTTCCTTTAGTGGAATGTCATGAGAGTAAACTTCATGTTTTTCTCTCACCTCCCTTCTTTTTCCTTCCACTAATAAGTCTTTTGCTTGCCTCTTTTATGAGATAATTTGCCCCATTCCATTTCTCCATTTCTCCTCCCAATATATTTCTCTCACTGCTTGATTTCATTTTTTTAAGATATGATCCCATCCTCTTCAGTTTACTCTGTGCACTCTGTCTCTGTGTGTGTGTGCATGTGCATGTGCATGTGTGTGTGTGTAATCCCACCCAGTACCTGGATACTGAAAAGTTTCAAGAGTTACAAATATTGTCTTTCCCTGTAGGAATGGAAACAGTTCAACTTTAGTAAGTCCCTTATGACTTCTCTTTGCTGTTTACCTTTTCATGCTTCTCTTCATTCTTGTGTTTGAAAGTCAAATTTTCTTTTCAGCTCTGGTCTTTTCATCAAGAATGCTTGAAAGTCCTCTATTCCATTGAAAGACCAATTTTTCCCCTGAAGTATTATACTCAGTTTTGCTGGGTAGGTGATTCTTGGTTTTAGTCCTAGTTCCTTTGACTTCTGGAATATGATATTCCACACCCTTCGATCCCTTAACGTAGAAGCTGCTAGATCTTGTGTTATCCTGATTGTATTTCCACAATACTTGAATTGTTTCTTTCTAGCTGCTTGCAATATTTTTTCCTTTCCAGGGAACTCTGGAATTTGGCCACAATGTTCCTAGGAGTTTCTCTTTTTGGATCTCTTTCAGGCGGTGATCTGTGGATTCCTTGAATGCTTATTTTGCCCTCTGGTTCTAAAATCTCAGGGCAGTTTTCCTTGATAATTTCATGAAAGATGATGTCTAGGCTCTTTTTTTGATCATGGCTTTCAGGTAGGCCCATAATTTTTAAATTGTCTCTCCTGGATCTATTTTCCAGGTCAGTTGTTTTTCCCATGAGATATTTCACATGATCTTCCATTTTTTCATTCTTTTGGTTTTGTTTTGTGATTTCTTGGTTTCTGATAAAGTCATTAGCCTCCATCTGTTCCACTCTCATTTTGAAAGAACTATTTTCTTCAGTGAGCTTTGGAACCTCCTTTTCCATTTGGCTAATTCTGCTTTTGAAAGCATTCTTCTCATTTGCCAGTTGAGTTAGCCTATTTTTCAAGGTGTTATTTTCTTCAGCATTTTTTTGGGTCACCTTTAGCAGGGTGTTGACCTGCTTTTCATGCTTTACCTGCATCTCTGTCATTTCTCTTCCCAGTTTTTCCTCCACCTCTCTAACTTGATTTTCAAAATCCTTTTTGAGCTCTTCCATGTCCTGAGCCCATTGAGTGGGCTGGGATACAGAAGCCTTGACTTCTGTGTCTTTCCCCAATGGTAAGCATTGTTCTTCCTCATCAGAAAGGAAGGGAGGAAATACCTGTTCACCAAGAAAGTAACCTTCTGTAGTCTTTATTTTTTTTTCCCTTTTGTGGGCATTTTCCCAGCCAGTGACTTGACTTCTGAGCATCCTCTTCACACCCACTTTGCCTCCAGATTTGCCCAGCCAGCACTTGGGGTCTGAGATTCAAATGCTGCTTCCCAGCCTCAGGGCTTTTGGTGGGGGCAGGGCTGCTATTCAGTGTGAGATTAAGTTCAGGGGCTCGGGTGGGGGCAGGGCTGCCACACAGGGCTCTTTTCCCTCAGGGGGTTTATGGGGAGACTTTCAACCATGGATCTGGGCTCCTGCCTGCTTGGGGAGCCCCTGTCTGCTCCCGCCTGCTCCTGCTTCTGCTCCTGCCTCCTGAGGGGGCCTGAGTTATGGGGGCACCCCACTCCCCTCTTGGCAAGCCGAGAAGACCCTCTCACCAACCTTTGGCACCTGTGGGTGGAGGGACCTGTGTGGCCGCTGGAGATTCCATCCCTGAAGCCTGCTCGGATCTGCTCCTCTTGGTGCTGCAGGGCCAAGGCAGGGCTGGGCTCTGCTCTGCGTCCAGGGCGCAATGGACTTTTTGCGTCAGGTTTTCAGGTCCCTCTGGAACAGAAATCTTGTCTGCTCTGTTGTTCTGTGGCTTCTGCTGCTCCAGAATTTTTTGGGAGTTCTTCTTTACAGATATTTTATGGGCTTTGGGTTTGGAGCTAGCGTATGTGTATCTTTCTACTCCGCCATCTTGGCTCCGCCCCGAGATCACCTTTTTCAGTTCATACCAGCATCTCACAGGCTTACTGGCATCATGGATTGGAGGCTTAGACCACCTTTGTTGCTATCCATACGTGAAGTTAGACTCAGAAGAACAGTCAGTTAATAGTCCCATAGAATCTTAAAATAGCAAGTTCTAATAACCATGTTTTAGATATGAGGATAATTTCACATTGTCTAAGGAACATCTTTTGAGGCAAGTCTTAAGTGGCTTACATGCCTTTCTTTACATGTTCTAGGTCCTGATTATATAACAATCATAAAATCAAATTTACCATTAAAGCCTTAACTTTTCCATCAATGCCAAATTTTACCTGAGGTTACCTGCCTCTAGGAAACTTAGACTAAAATTCTTTTCCCCAAACTGAAGATATGTTTGATTTAGTCTCAGTAATTAGTTCAGTCAATTGTTTTAATACTAATTGCTTTTACATCACTTTGTAACATGTCCAATTTTTCTCCCCATCTCTCCCCTCCCCCCCACCCCCTAATACCTGGATTCTGATTACCCCTTCCCTCAGTGTACCCTCCCTTCTATCACACCCCACCCTTCCCTTATCCTCATCTTCTCTTTTTTCTTGTAGAGCAAGAAAAATTTCTATACCCCATTAACCTGTATTTCTTATTTCCCGGTTATATGCAATAATAATTCTCAACATTCATTTCTCATACTTTGAATTCCAACTTCTCTCCCTCCCTCCCTATCCCCACTGAGAAGGCAAGCAATTCAATACAGTCTAAATATGTGTAGTTTTGCAAAAGACTTCCATAATAATCATGTTGTGTAGTACTAGCTATATTGCACCTCTATCCCTACTCTATCCCCCCTTGATTTTTTATTCCCTCATTTGACCTTGTCCCTTCCCAAAAGTGTTTATTTCTAGTTATTCCCTTCTCCCATTTGCCCACTCTTCTATCATTCCCCTCACCCCACTTGTCACTTCCTCCCCTACTTTCTTGTAATGTAAGATAGATTTTCCTACCAAATTTAGTGAGCATATTATTCCCTCCTGAAGCCATATGTGGAGAGAGTAGCTTCCCTTTTCCCCTCTCCCCTTTTCCCTTTTCTCCTCCATTGAACAAGATTTTTCTTATCTCTTTTATGAGTTATACCCTGCCCCATTCCATTTCTCCCTTTCTCCTCCCAGTATTTTCCTCACTCACCCCTTAATTTTTATTTTATTTTATTTTTGTGGATATCATAACTTCTGATTCAACACAGCCTGTACTGTGTGTTTGTGTGTGTATGTATATGTGTATGTACAGTCTGTCCACCTATCAAATACCGAGAAAAGTCTCAAGAGTTATAAATATTTTCTTTCCATGTAGAAAGCGTAAACAGTTCACCTTTAGAAAGTCTTTTATTATTTCTCTTTCCTGTTTACCTTTTCATGCTTCTGTTGATTCTTGTGTTTGAAAGTCAGATATTTTTCTTCATTTCTGGTCTTTTCATCATGAATGCTTGAAAGTCCTTTGTATCATTGAATGACCATTTATTCCCTTGAAGTATTATATTCAGTTTTGCTGAGTAGGTAATTCTTGGTTTTAATCCCAGTTCCTTTGACTTTTGGAATATCCTATTCCAAGCCCTTCGATCCCTTAATGTTGAAGCTGCCAGATCTTGTGTTATCCTGATTGTATTTCCACAATGCTCAAATTATTTCTTTCTAGCTGCTTGTAGTATTTTCTCCTTGACCTGGAAATCTGAAATTTGGCCACAATATTCCCAGGAGTTCCTCTCTTCAGGTCTCTTTCAGGAGGTGAATAAATAAACATAAATAAACAAACAAACAAACAAATAAAAATAAACAAACATCTTTAAATGTTTATTTTGCCCTCTGGTTCTAGCCTATTAGGACAGTTTTCCCTGATAATTTCATGGAAGATAGTATGTAGGCTTTTTTTTTTGATCATGGCTTTCAGGTAGTTCCATAACTTTTAAGTTGTCACTCCTGAATATATTTTCCAGGTAAGTTGTTTTTCAGTGAGATCTTTCACATTATCTTCTATTTTTTCAAACGTTTGGTTTTGTTTTTTAACTGCTTGGTTTATCTCATAGTCATTCATTTCCCTGAACTCAATTCTCTCTTTCAAAGAACTGTTTAGTGAGCTTTTGAACCTTCTCCATTTGACTAATTCTGCTTTTTAAAGCCTCTTTCTCCTCATTGGCTTTTGGGACTTCTTTTTCCAATTGAGTTAGTCTCTTTTTAAAGGTGTTATTTTCCTCAGCATTTTTTTGGTTCTCTTTTAGCAAGCTGCTAACTAGCTTTTCAAGCTCTTCCATGGCCTGAGCCCAATTTAAGTTCCCTTTGGAGGCCCTGGAGGCAAGGGCCTTGACTTCATGTGACAGTATGCCTTGCTGTTCCTCATCTGAAAGGATAGGAGGAGACACCTGTTCACAAAGAAAGTAGCCTTTTATGGTCTAATTTTTTTTCTCTTTTTTGGGCATTTTCCCAGACAGTTACTTGACTTCTGAATCCTTTGTCAAGAGTATGGTCCCATTGCCCCTTCTCTCCCCAGTATCATGTTCAAAGCTGAGATTGGACTCATCTGGTTGATTTCCCCAGGGCTTTGGGTAGAGTCAGGGCCCTCACTGAGGGCTGAGGTTTAGATCATCTGCTCCCTATCACCAGAGGCTTTAAGCTGAGCTGCTTGCACAGTTGACCCAGGTTGCTTCCCAGGGCACTGTAACTGCCTGCATTCTGCTGCTGCTGTTGCTGCCATCAGGAACCCCATTCCCCTCTCACCTTGCTGGGAAAGCCCTTGCACACTGACCTTTGGAGCTTTCTTTGTCACTTGTGGGTTGAGGTATCTGGGACCCTCCCTGCTGGGAACTCTGCCCAGGAGATCTGTTCAGGTCCTGTTCCTCCCAGTGCAGTGTGGCCAGGGCTGTGCTCCATTCTGCTCAGTGTCCTGTGTGAGATAGACCTTTCCTGTCAGCCTTCTAGGTTACTTTTTGCTGGAAACCTCTTTCTCTCTGTTGTTCTGTGGCTTCTGCTGCTCTAGAATTTATTGAGAGTCATTTTTTCCAGGTATTTTGTGGGCTGTGGGGGAAGTGCTAGAGTATATGGGTCTTTCTGCTCTGCCATCTGGCTCTGCCCCTGCTAACAATTATGTATGGAAAAGATACATTCAGGATAAGTTGGGAATAATTAGCAAAGGAAAGACTTCCTATAGAAGGTGGGATTTTAGCTGAGATTTGAAAGAAACCAAGAAAGTAGAGATGAGGGTAGAGATGAGGGGAATCATTCCAGGTATGAAAGATAGCCAGTGAAAATGCTGAGTCCTGGGATAAAGTGTTTTGTATAAGGAATAATAAAGAGTCTGGTTTCATTTAAATGCAGAGTACTTGAAATGGCTGATGGGGATGGGTGTAAGTTTTAATTAGACTGAAAATGTGGGGTGAGGACTGATTATGAAGGGCTTAGGATGTCAAATTGGAGTTTATATTTGAGCCTCTAGGTGATATGGGTGGGGAAGAAGGGGAGGAAGAAGGATATGACAGGGTCAGAGCTATGTTTTTGAAAAACCACATTGAGTGGTGATGGACTGTAATAGGGAAAAATTTGAGGCAGGGAGGTCAAGCACAGAAGGATGTTGCTTTAGTTCTGGTCTCAGTAGAAAGTGGAGGCAAGGAAACCAACTAAAAGGCAGTGGACCAGGTATCTAAGGTGAGGAGGACCTATACCAGGGAGGTGGCTGTGTCAGAGGAGAAGGGGGAGTGGAATATATGTGAGATGCTATGAAGGTAAAATCACTCCTTGGCAACATTGGATATGAAGGTGTAGATGTGAGAGTGAGTTGAGGATGACACCTTGTTTGATGTCTGGGTGATGGGGAAGATTGTGATAATCCTGAATAGGAAGAGAAGAAGGTTTGTTGGATATCTTGAGATGGTTTTGGGTTATGTTGTTTAAGGTGCATGCAATTTGAGATGTCAGGGCATTTGGCAGTCTCAGACTGGAGATGAGCATAGAGGTTAATGACAAATAGAAGTAAGAATCATGAGCTTAGAGATGATCACTGAGTTCCTGGGATCTTAGAAGAATAAGTAAACACTGATCAACTGTGTCAAAGGCTGTAGAAAGGTAAAGAGAGATGAAGATTGAGAAAAGGCCATAAGATTTGGCAAGTAAGAGATCATTGGTAATACTGGAAAAAGTAGTTTTGGTTGAATGATGGATTAGAAACCAAGGGAAGTGAAGGTACCTGTTGTAGTTGGCTTTCTCAAGTAATTTAACTGCAAAAGAGAGAAGAGATAGATATAGGATGATAGCTAGTGAGGATGGACAGATAAGAGGAAGGTTTTTTGAGGATGGGAGAGACATGAGCATGTTTGTAGGTAACAGGGAAGCTAACAGAAGGGAGAGATTGAAGACAAGTGGAGACTATAGAAGGAGCAGTATGCTGACAACACAGAATGTGATTACTTGTGTTGTGACTGAATAAAGAAGATTAGCAAATTAGGACTTTTCTTTATTAAAAAAATACCTTTGCCTAGGTTTGTCTTTAGTTACTGTGTGGGCATCAGAAAAAAATTATGGAAATCTTGGGAAATAGGAAAAAGCCTTTTGACATGTAATGCTCATAACTATACAGCTATGACAATTGAATTCCTTTCTGAATCTGGTATATTAATAATGATTGTAGATTATTGGAGTTTAAAAGATTATAAATAGTTTCAGATTTATTTCTTTGAATGAATATTGATCAATTAAAAATACATTTTGAAAGTATTGTGGAATGGAATATAATTTACCTCTTTCTCCCTTTTCCCCCTTCTCCTCAGTGGAACTTCTCCCCTTGCATGTCTGAATGCAATGCTACACACCAACTCCAGAGGGGAAGAAGGGATTTTCTACAAGGTTCCAGGTAGAATGGGAGTGTATACCTTAAAGGTAAGTGTGTGTTGGAGAAGTTTTCTAGAAGTTTTTGGAAATATTGAGGACCTGGACTTAAACTTTAAAAGTTGAAAACTGTTAACTCCTGCGTTCATAAACAAGATAACAGAAGTTCAGGTGCTATTATCAGATTGGCAAGTAGATGTCAGCCTGTAAGATGCTTCTTTGAGAAATGGTACAGATCACTAATTTTAGCCTTACTTATCAATACCATTTCCCTGAAAGTAAATGAGGTTAATTCATGCTAGTAAGTTGATTACAAAATTGCCAATAACATGAAGTTGAATTGTTAAAAAACACTGTTTCACTGGAACACTAAATTGCTACTAGGAAATAAAAGTTTAGTTTTTATTTGAAAACTATGAGAAGAAAATCTGTGTTTGTATAGCCTCATTGACACCAATAAGATATCAATGTAAATTTGGGGAAGATCTCAGTTTATATAGAATAGACTCTAACGTCTAAAGGCATAATAGCAAATTAAAAGTTTTAGAATGTATACATAAGTAAGGCTTAGTATAATTAGTTTCTCTAGAAGGTAATTGAAAACAATGGCTACTGTGTTGCTTTTGAAAATTTTTTTTGAACAGGCCTGTATAAAAATGGATGGATTACATGATTGTTCTTTTTTGTCCATTTGTCCTTTTAGCAACAACTGTTTCCTTCCAGTCATCCAGAGTCCTCACCCTGGTTCCTCACTGAATAGATTTATGGGCCACCACCTAGGGGAAACCTTCTGTGTCACATTACCCTTGTAAACAAAGACTATGTGCTCTTTGAGTTCCAAGACCTTGTTAGCCTGCAGGCATCTATTAAGAAATTGCTGTATACCAGGCAATTTGCTAGTCACTAGTGATATAAATAAAACAGCCAGACCATCTCTGACATTCTGCTCATTATTTAAACTTTGTATCTTTACCAAAGAGTAGCATAGGTGCTTTGCACATATTAAGTACTTAATAAAGTTTTGTTGAATAATAGAATTGGCTTGTCCTCTTGTGTAGCTCCTTGTTCTGTAGACCAGGGATCTAAGAGGCATTAAGTGGTGATTTATGGTTATATCCTTTACAATGTCATTTCACACACAACCCCCTCCCCCCAAGGAGCTGAACTCTTGACACTCCCTAGTCTTCAAATTTTACCGTTGGCAATTTTTAAAAAGCATACTGGTGATCACAAAAGTAGAAAAATGAAATAAAGAAAAATTTGAAGACTTTTATACCAAAGCCTTGCTGGTCTCTTCCTCCTCCCTTCCCCCCCAATTAAGACTTACCTGGCTTGATTTTCATGTCTTTACAGCATTGTACTTTCCTCTGGTCTCACAAGATAATTAATGATTATATGATAACAGTCTAATATCTTTCCTTAACTCAAATAATTAATTTAAAAGTAAGAAAGTGTTTCTCATCAAGTTTTCTTGATGACATTAATCTCCTTCCCCCAGAAAGGAAAAGCAAATTTAAAATATGTATTTGTTAATCAAATAATTTTTAGGGCTTCAAAAAAATTTAACTTTGCTATCTTTAATCAAGAATGAAGTTTTTCTTTAAATATCAAAGAACCACTGTCATTTATCTCTTTAGCTTTTGTGCTGCTCTCTGTCTCTCTCTTTCTCTCTCTGGTGCTTCCGATGGCAATGGAGGGAAAAGTTAATGGTGTTAAAACCTAGTGTTAGCCTAAAAAGCAGATATTAGCTAACTTTCCTTTTCTCTTTAAAAGATAATGCAAATCAATACTTTTTCCATGAGATATTGCAGTCTTTATCCAGACCCAGTCCTCTTGTCATATATCTCTCAGAAATTTACTTACTTTCTGATAGTCACTTTTGTTAGAGCAGTTAATAACCCTTAATATGTGATCTTCCCTTAACTAAAACCCTGGAGATCAAAGCTGTTCTCAGGACAGTTATTTCCAAGTTGGTTTCTTACCTCTGTGTAAGTGTGATAGCATCCATTTTTCTTCTGTAGCCCTTCCACTTTTGGGGAGAGTTTAGACTGTAGGGAAGTCTTGCTGTTTTTACCTGGACAGACTGAAGGACTTCAGAGAATACTAATAGCAGGTTATATCCTTTGGCAGTGTATTCTATGGGTCACATTTCTCCCTCACAGCAGGACTTGTTCTATTTGACAAACAAATTACGTTTCCTTCTGGTACTAGAATATTTGCATATGCTCAACAACATTTACACCTCTTCACAGTTCTCCCTGTTAAGTTTGTAGGACATGACCTGGCCTTCTCCATGTGTGATGAAGCACTGTTTGTATGTAGCCATCCTCCAGAAAGTCTCAGATACAGCTTTTGGTGACTGCTTGACTCAACCTCACACCCAGCTATTACATAATTGCCTAAATGCCTAATGATTTTTTTTTTTTTTGAGGAAATACTAGTTTGTTTCTCTAATATGTTGTACTTGGCAGATGTTCTATGTTCCCTTCTCTCCACCAGGGATACGTAAGTTTACTAACCCAGAACATATTTTTTTTCCTTGTGCGGTCCTTAATGGGGATGACAGAAACTGGAGAGGTTCCCATATAGGAATCTCTCTAACACAACTTGCATTTAGGATCCCCAGCTGCTCATGTCCCTGCAGTTTCCCAGGGTTAACTTAAATGATCCTCTTTAAAAAACTGCATGTGTCTAACGAAGTCAATACCAGAAGTTGACAGATTTTAACAACTGAAAATTCATGACAAAAATACATTGTTTTATTTTGGTGGAAAAAAATCTTAATTAACTGAAATTGAATGCCATAATCTGAATCTTCTTTTGCCATTTCTGGTTCATAATTTTCCATTTTATGACAGTTACTCAGATTGTAGACTTAATGTCCAGTAAGAAATAGTATCTGAAAAGGCCACTTAGAAATTGATGGCAAAGGTATGTGTGGTTCTTTATTTATGACATGGTTGAACTTTTTTTTCTTTAGTCAAAATTGTGAGGAAGAAGAAGAAGAATTTATTTCACATCTTTCGAGTTAGCATTACCAGAAGGAGTTATTCTTAGAAAGATGTGTGGAGAGATGTGTCATAAGTTTTTGAAGGATGAAAGAAAGGGATATAGACATAGATTTGTGAAGATTATATCAAATTACAAGGTCTTGGAGATTACAGTAGGATAATCAGGAATGTAGATTTTTCCATAGTAAAGCAGTGGGGGATCATTTTATACATAGAAAGTAACCTTAATAAGTAGCCACTTCAAATATTTTTTTCCCTGGGTGACAGCTACTGGAGAGAAATAGAATGTCAGTATAGCTTTGGCAGTATCCTATTTAAATGCCTTAGAGCTTTTTATAATATAAACCTGGTAACAAACTGTCTGTTGTCTGAGGACCAGCTAGCTAAGTTTGCAAAGACTTATCCCCAGTTTGTCATTAGAATGATGGATTTTACCTCATAAATCATATGCTAAGTTATTATGAAGGTTTGGACTCTGTTGGTAGAGGGAGTGTCATCAGTCAAGGTGGAGCAAGTGCCCAGACCTGTGAAATCAAGGAGCCTTTTGAAGTATTGAAGTAAGGCTTATGATCCTGAAGTTCTTTGTATCTAATGAGAATGCTGATTTCTAACTTAAACCTAGTTTTTCTTACTAGGATATATTGTTTTCTGTCTCATCACAGTTTTGTAGTTTTATGTATAAGAATGCAAAAGATTAGCTTTGGTATTTTGGGAGTTGTGTTATTAGCAATCAGAAGATGTAACTTTATACCTGTTGTGATTAAGAACTTAAACCAGTGTTCTAAATTAGCCTAAGTTCCTAATTACTCCTTATCTTATAAGAGTACCATTGATTTCATTGGTATAGAGAACTTTTCCCAGGAAAGAAAACTCCATCTGCTAGTGTGGGTCAACACCTTCTGTACAATTTAGAGTCTTCAGAGAGTTTTAAAGCAAGCAGGGGTTAAGTAACTAATGTGCAAGGGTGAGACTTCAGTCCAGATCTTCCTAGCTTGGAGCCATCTGACCTGACAGAATCATACCTCTCTTACATGGTAAATAAAATGTTTAGTAGTCACTAAACCAATTGACTTTTCCTTTTCAGAAAGATGTTCCAGATGGCGTGAAGGAGTTATCAGAAGGTTCTGAAGAGAGCAGTGATGGCCAGTCAGACTCCCCAAGTTCTGAGAACAGCAGTAGCAGCAGTGATGGTGGGAGCAACAAGGAGGGCAGGAAGAGCAGGTGGAAGAGGAAAGGTAAATCCATCCATGTTCAGCTAAGTCCTGCAGGTCTTGGAGTAGAACTCTGGAGAAACAGTATCTTTTAACCCTGCATCCAGAACCTTCCAGGGTTTAATTGTCATTGAACAATGTGAAGCCAAACTGTTTTCCTTTTTTGAACTTGTGATTTATCAGTTCTTGGCAAATTACCCACCACTCCTTACATTTTCCTGGCTAATTAACAGTGTATAGTATAATCTGACCCCTTACTGCTTTTCTTTTGAACTCTTCAGAGCCTCTGTTTTTGCTCTCTTTGCCAAAGTTAGAATGCTTGTTCATTTTTCCTCATTTCTCTCAAAATTTTTGATCTACTGTTTTAAGCCTTATACGTTACCTATCTTGGGGCTGAGCCAGAGGACTTTTTATATAGTCACCTCTTATTGCCTGTAATTTGGCTTTTCTGTGATACTCTTTCATTAATGTAGAGTTGAATTTCCATTTTACAAGGTGCCCCTTTTCTTCTGCAGCTACTTGGTAAACATCTCTTAAAAGTGCCAAACTTTCTCTCTCCCTCCATCCCCAACATTTTAGATACCTGCCTGAATATGATGGAATAATTACTACACTGTTAATAGTATTTCTTCATAAGGGTTAACACAGTGCTATTCTATACAGAGAGTAACTTCCAGATCTCCTGACTTAGACCTGTATCTTCAGATTAAAGTGAAATCCTAACTTTGGATGTGGGAGACAAAAATACTGAATCTCAGAGATCAGGAACACTGACTTTAAATTGATTACTCTTTTTACTACCTTATGCTGCCTTTCAAATTTGGGGGTGTTTTGTAAAAATACTCATCTCAGTCCCACAGAAGTGAGTTGTTTGAAAAAGAGCACCAGACTTGTAGTCAGAATGCCTCGATTAAAAACTAATCCTTTTACTTTGTAGCCTTTCTGAGCCCCAGTTTTCTCATTAAAAAAAACAACAAAAAACAAACCAGTACTCACTGTTTGGGGATCAAATGAGATAATACACTTTAGCAGCTTATTTTTGTTAGTGATTTATGCTTTGCATTCATGAACTACATAAATGTAAGCTACCATTGTCAGGACTTTGAGATTTGGACATTATGGTCAGTTATCAGTATTAAAGTTGGAGCCATGTTTTCCTCCAGAGGATTTCCTATTCTGATTATTGGTTCAATTGAAGACAAAGGTTGTAAAATAACTTTTACTTAAGCAGAACAGCAGTCAAGAACTTGTGAAAAGGAATTGCTGGAGATTTGTTGCTATTGACAGTCTTAGTCGTGCCCTCATTTATTTAGCATTCTTCTCTTTGATTCATGAATGCCATTCTTTCTTGCATCTCTTCCTCTTTCTTTGCCCCTTTTGTGTCTCTTCTGGCTGCTTATCTTTATGCATTCCCTGAAATACTGACTTCCCTCTTTTATCTTTTCTTTTTACCTTTTCCCTTCCTGTTCTCACTTTCTCACTTGGGGGATTCATTATCATCTTTATGTAAATGATTCCCAGATCTCTTATGTTCAGCCCCTACCACTCAAGGAGAATGAGGCCTTGTGGGAGGTGATAGAAAGAGTCCCTCCTCAGCTTGGAGTCCGCAAGGCCTCATTTCCAATCCTGCAATTGTCTGACTTTAGGCAAGGCACTTAATCACTTAATGAGGATCAAAATGCCGTCTACTTCACCAGGGTTGGTATAAAGCCTAAATTATTTAATGTATATAATGTATACAAAGCAACTTGCAAGTGTTAAAGCATTAGATTCCAAGCATGTTCTGAAGACAGGTCTTTTGCTTGCATGCCTGGCTGCTACCTCACTTCTAACTTGATGAAAATGAAACTCCTTATTTTCTGCTTCAAACCTGCCCTACTGTTTAACTTCCATGTTTTTCTGTTAGTAACACTGATTTTTCTGATTGCCTCAACAACCTCTCCTAGTCACTTAGGTGTGATATTAACTATAAATGAGATCGTGATCTCTTCGTTTTTGAATCTTTCAGGAGGCTCCAACCTCTCCTGTGTATATTCTTATTTCCCAGTGAGTTTGGGAGTTACTGAAAGGAAGAGACTGTTACCTTGTTTCATTTTTGTATCCTCAGCATTTAATCCATTGCATACAGTAGTTTAATAGATGTCTGCATTGAAATAGAAGTCTGAATTCATATTTGAAATTTGGATTACCTCTGTCTCTTAATAAACACTTGACTGAATTCCTAGAACATCAAGACACATCTGTATTCTAAGGTAAACATAAAAATATATATAAAATTGGATACAGGTGGTTTTAAAATTATCTTTGATTTGGCATTATATAGAACAGTGCTTCCTTGTTAATGTAGATAATTAAAGGTTGGGTGCCATAAGAAATGATGAACAAGAAGACTTCAGAGAGGCCTGGAAGGACTTATATGACCTGATGCTGAGTGAAAGGAGCAGAACCAGGAGAACTTTATGCACAGCAACAACCACAGTGTGTGAGAGTTTTTTCTGGTACACTTAGATTTTTGTAATAACACAAGAACTTCTTACCAAAAAAAAAAAAAAAATCCCAATGGAGGATCTCAAGGCAAAATGCCTGCCACACTCAGAGAGAGAAATATGGAAGTCACTCACATATTGTAGCAGATCATGTTTGTGTATGTGTGTGTGTTTGTGTATCATGTTCTGATTTGTTATACGATTTCTTTCATTTATCTTAGTCTGACTACATAGCATGATTATAGTGAAAATATACTCAATAGGAAAGTATATGTAGAATCTATACAGAATTGTATGCAGTCATGGGGAGGGAGGGGGGTAGTGGGGAGTAGGTGGGGAGGGATAAAATCGCAATTGTATGGCAGTGATTGTTAAACATTACAAAATAAAAAAAAAAAAAAAAAAGGTTGGCAAGAGTTTCCTCCAAAACCAGAATTCTAAACTTTTTTGTGTCATGGACTTCTTTGGCAGTCTGAAGCCTGTAGACCCTTTCTCTGAATATTTTAAAATGCATAAGATGGCAAAGATTATCTAAAATAGAGGTGTAATTTTTTTTTTTTACATCCAAATAGTATTGTAAAGTGCCTTCTGAAGGGCAGCAGGGAGAATATGGTAGGCTGACTTACTTGGCAAATGAAGATTTTAAAAATACATATTTTTTTAAATGTGATCTGTAGTTGGAAAACAAAAAACTTCTTTGCCTTGCCTTAAAATGTAGATCCAAAGCCTAGGATATAAAGTATTTCAAGATAATTTGAGGAAGTGAAGAGTACTAATGAGGAATCTAGAAAGGTTTTCCACAAGAAGCCCCCAGAGTTGAACCTTGAAAGGGAAGATAAGAATTTTAAGAGACCAAGCTGAGGAGGTGAGTGCATTCTAAGTGAAGGAAAGGCACCTGAGCAGGAACATTCTAGGAACATCAAGCAGGTGTGTGAAGAGCAGTTACATGCATGACATAAGTCTTGAGAGATCAGCTTTGAGCCAGATTGGGCAGTATTTTTTTAAACTGAGGAGTTGGGATTTTGTCATAGAGGCCAAATGGTATGAAAAATATTCACTTTGTCCTGACAGACTTTTTAGAAGCATGTAACTTTGATCACTGGAGTATTGCAAGGTGTTCTTAAAGGGTATGCATGTTAATGAAAATTTTTAAATAAAAATAAATTTTTATTGAAATCTCTTTAAATATTCATATCCATATTCCAGTATAACCTCCAGATCAAGCAAACAACAAATAATAATTTAAAAAAAGAAGAAAAACAGAGCAAAACTAGCCAACATTTTAGGAGTCTGATATATTCAGTGTTCCACATTTATATTTCTCCCAACCTTCGCAAAGAAGAGAAAGATTCCTTCTCAGATTTTTTCTTTGGGGCTATTTGGGAATTAGCTAAATGAATTGTGGCACGTAAATATAATAGAACATTATATCTCTATGAGAGGAGATGAATGTGATGAATACAGAGATGCATGATAAGACATGAAATGAGGGAAAGTGAAGTAAGCAGAGCCAGGAAAATAATTTACACAGTTTTTACAGTAAGGTAAAGGTAGAATCAATCAATCTGTAAACATTTATTAAGTGTCTACTGTGTGCCAGGGACTGTGCTAAGCACTAGAGATACAAATAAAAGACAGCCCCTATCCTCAAAGTACTTGGAATCTAATGGGGAGACAACTTGTAAATAAATCCATATGAAGCAAACTACAGGATAAATAGGAAATGATAAACAGAAAGCACTAGGTTTAAGAAGGATTGGCAAAGGCTTCCTGTACAAGTTAGGATTTTAGTTGAGATTTAAAGAGAAAGTAGGGACCTCAGTAGGAGGAGAGAAAACATTCTGAGTGTGGCAGACTGCCAGAGAAAATGCTCAGAGCCCAGAGATGGAATATCTTGTCAGGGAATAAGATATAATATAAGAAGATCGGAGAGGTAAGAGGGGGCTAGGTTTTGAAGGGCTTTGAATGCCTAACAACATTCTGTATTTGCTCCTGGAGGCAGTAAGAAGCCAGTGGAGTTTATTGGGTGGGGGTGGAGGTAGGGGAAGGAGATGGGTAACATTATCAAATCTGCATTTAGGAAAATCTTTAGTGGCTGAATGGAAGATAGACTGAAATGGGGGGAAACTAGAGAAAGGCAGATCCACCCACTAGGAGGTTATTATAGTAATCCATGCATGAGCTGATAAAGGCCTGCCCTGGTGGCTGTGTCAGAGGAAAGAAGGAGGGTTGGGAGGGAGGACAGGGCATATTTGAGAGATGTTGGAAAGGTGAAATTGGCAGGCCTTGAAAACAGCTTGGAAACGGGGAATTAAGAGATTGTAAGTGTAATATGGAAAGTAGGTGGTGGGGGTGGAAGGTTTTAGGGGTGAAGATAATGAGTTTAGTTTTGGATATACTGAGTTTAAGATGATGTCTACTGTGCTAACTTTTAGAAGTTTAAAAGTTTAAGTTTAAAAGTTCAAGATGATGTCCACTTCTAAATGTCTGAAAAACAGGTGGGCATGCAAGATTGGAGGTCAACTGAGAGACTGGGGCAGGAAAAGTAGATTTGATAATCATCAGCCTGGAGATGGTAATTAAATCCATGGGAGCTGAGGAGAACACCAAGTGAGGGAGAAGAGAAGAGAGCCTAGGACAGAATTCTGTGAGACACTTGCAGTTTAAGGTATGATCTGGAAGAGGATCCAGCAAAGGAGACTTGAGAAGGAGCTGTCAGATAGGGAGGAGAACCAGGAGAGAATGGTGTCTGGAAAACCTAGAGAGATGAGAATTTCGGGGAGTACAGAGTTTGCAACGTATTAAAGAATGTGGAGAGGTCGAGAGTGAAGCATGAGAAGAGTCCTTTGGGTTTGGCAACTAAGGTCATTGGTAACCTTGGAGAGGGCAGTTTAAAAGCTATGGAATTATTAAGGACCAAAATTGGTCCCAAAGAAGAGAGTTGAGAAGGCAGCTTCTTTTTCTTTGCAGAGGTTGAGAGGAATATGGGTGTGGAACACTGAATATTATCCACTTGGTTTCCAGTTAAGCTATGTATACTGTTTTATTAAGTGAATTTTTTTTTTGCATGAAACTTAAACAAGTATTGATAATACAGTAAAACCTGTTTTGTAATGCTTGAATGAAGCCTAACTTTTTGGCCTTATGTACCCCAGTCAGGCATCTAAAGGGCAGATATGATACTGTATTGAAGGAGAGAAGTGCTTGGTGTGCCTTACTATAATCTAATAATCTAACCCTAGAAATAGAAGTATAATAGTAAAGTAAGATAGAAGTATAATATGATGCTCCTTGAATACCCAGGCTCCATTCCTAACTCATTTTTATTTGAAAATCAACGAAACATCAGAACTTACCATCTTTGCCGTTTCCATCTTTGTACAGGTAGCCAGGTCTTCTTTTTAGCCCCTTAGCTATTATTGGTCCTGTGGAATCACATCTCTTAAGTTCTAATATTTGTCATTTCTGCAACAATATCTGTCCAGCTTCTTTTCCCATGTTTTGGTGGCTCTCAGTGCATCTCTTATTCTTGACCTACAGAAATCATTTGTCCTTTAGGCAACCAGTTGACACAAGGGAGAGAGTGCTAGCTCTGGAGATGGGAACACTTGAGTTCAAATCTAGCCATACTAACTTGGTGACCCTGGGCAAGTCACTTAACCTCTGTTTACCTCATCTTCCTCAATAGTAAAATGAGTATAATAACTATACCTACTTGGTGGGCTTATTTTAGGGATCAAATAAAAGTGCAGTCCCTGGGACTTTTTTGTTGTTATTCATTTGTATCGGTTGTATCTGGCTCTTCCTGACTCATTTGGGGTTTTCTTGGCAAAGATACTGGAATGGTTGGCCATTTCCTTCTTCAGCTCATTTTATAGACCAGAAGACTTAGACAAACAGGGTTAAGTGACTTGCCCAAGATAACACAGCCAGTAAGTGTCTGAAGCCAGGTTTGAACTCGGGTAGGTGACATCCTGAGTCTAGGCTCAGTCGTCTATCCTTTGTACCACCCAGCTTCCCCTTTTCATATCTGTTGTACCACTATTGATGGGAGTTAGGGGGCAACTGTCACCTATAAATATTAGAGAATTTTAAATACTCAAATAGTATTCATTGAAATTAGGACATTATATACGTAACATGACCTAAAGTGGGTCTAAAAGTGTAGTAAAACCTCTAATTCAGACTACATAGGAATATCTGTCTACATGAATTATTTTGAAGAAATGCCTTTCTGTATGCATTCATGTACATCTTTTGTTTCAAAAATCTGTAGTGATATATAAATGCAGCAATTAAATGTGTTTATTTTGTGCGTTTTTCTGGTTGCTTACATATGTATGTCTCTACTTATATCATGTAAGCGCCCTGAGGACAGAGGTATTTCTTTTCTGTTTATGTGTCCCCGAGGCCTAAGAGACTGCATGGCATAAAGAATAGAAGGCCACCCTTGAAGCCAGGTAAACCTGTGCTCCAGACCTTTCTCTTGTACACTCTAGCTGTGTGACTCAGTGCACTCAACCTCTAAGCAGTTCTGTAAGACCACAAATTGCAGAGAAAATACTATCTGCATTGATACGGAAGAGTTTCCCTAAACCAGTGAAATCACAGATGCTGTTCCCAGAGCTTAGCATGGGGCTATATGGTAGGTGCTTCATAAAGTGGTTGATGAACACAAGTGGGGAGACACACACACACATACGTACATACATGCATATATATGCACACACATATTTTTATATATGTATACACACAATACACACATATATATGTTTTAACGTAGATAAGAATATTGATGCTCAAAAAAAATTCAGAGTTCATATCATGTAAGTAATTGATTTTAGGGTGAGAACTGGAAAATGCTTATTTCAGCTTTTAAAGACATGCCAAATTATATTAGAACATTTTCATAGTATAGCCACTTAAAAAACAAAGGCAGGTGCTTTATGCAAGTAAAATGTCTTTTTCCAACCATGCTATGAGCTTGTATGGGGGTGATTTAGGGCAAATTATCACTGAATCTCAATTCTCTGAACAAAGATAAGCTGGTTAACCATTGCTCACAGTTCTTCAACTATACTTTATCTTCAAATCTTCCCTTTTGAATGACATAACTAAAACAGCCCACTGTTTGGGGATGCCCTGGGCTCTACTTGCTTGTGGCCAGATCCTTGTCATCCCGGTCAGCGTATGAAAGTAGTCAGATTGGAGACAGAGAGAGAGAGAGAGAGAGAGAGAGCGACCCTTCAAAAAGCTTATTTATCCATTAAAAGAAGTGAACTTGAAATCTGGTGCCATTAAGTGCCCCACTTTAATAATCTGAAATAGATTTTGAAAATGTAAGAATTCTTTATCTCATAAGGGATCATGATATTTCTAAACATTTTCTTTTAACTAAAATTGTTACTTGACATTAAGACTGTTAGAAATTATTACTAATATTATTTGGTTTATAATTGTAATTGAGGAGATTGAAACTGGATCTATGACTTCATTATTATAAGGGACTCCCAAATGAGGAAGCTTTCTCACCCATTGTAGACTGGCATCTTCTTCTCTGCCACTTGTACTATTGGAGAGCTGCCTAGAACACTGAGAGGGCTACACAGCCTCTGTCTGTCTGAGGTAGGACCTGAGCTTTGATCTTGGCCAAGGATCTTGGCTTTGAGGCCAGCTTTCTATCAACTATGCCTGGCATTTAATTTTTAATTGTAAATTTGTTATACATTATTATGAAGATTAATATTGAGTCAAGTATAAAACAGGGAGATGAGTGTTAAGTTGTTCAGTAAAGGTTAATTATAGAAGAGGAATTCCGCAAAGATTATTAGGTCTTCTAGACGTTCTTGTTTGTGGATAATATTTTGCCGATTACCTCAAGCCCTGGAACAATGCAGTGATTCCTAAATGATATGTGTAGGAACTTAAGAGTTTTGCCTAATTATCAACACAGCAAAAATAAAATAGGTAAAGAATATTTATTTATCAGACTTTGATATGCTCTTTGAAATATAATCTTTAGAGGTGGCCAGAATCAGTATATATATTGCAAACTAAACATGTACATGGATAACAATTTAATAGGAAGAGGACAGAATCTTGGGAAATGCTTTGTTTTTAATGATCCCATGGTTTTTCCTGAATCACAGGCAATCATTTGTTTAGAATTATTTTAAAATTTATTTTGTTAAATATTTCCCAATTATATGTAAAATTTTTCTTTAACAATCATTTTAGAAAAATTGAGTTCCAAATCTTTTCCCTGGGCCCCACCCTCCCCTCTCCTTGAGAGTGCAATAAATTTGGTTTTGATTATATATGTGAGGTCATGCTAAAAATTTCTGTATTAGTTGTGTTGCAAAAGAAAACACAAAATAAGACAGTATAAACAAAGTAAAAAAATTGTTTCAATCTGCATTCAGAAATCACTTCTCTAGAAATGCATAGCATTTTTCATTGTGGGTCTTCTGGTCTCAGGTCATTATCTCTATCATACTAACTAAACCTTTCAGAACTGATAATCATTCCAATATTGCTGTTACTGTGTACCACGTTCTTCTGCTTGCTTCACTTTGCATGAATTCATATAAGTTTTGCCAAATTTTTTTGAAAGCATCCTGCTCACCATTTCTTATAGTACTTCATCACAATTATATACCACAAATTGTTCAGCCATTTTCTAGTTGAAGGGCATCCCCTCAACATCCACAACTCCACCAACAGTGCATTAGTGTCCCAGTTTTCCCATATCTCTTCCAATGTTTGTTCTTTTTCTTTTCTGTCCTCTTAACCAATCTGACCAGTGTGAGTGAGGTGGTATCTCAGAGTTGTTTTTAATATTTTTAATATTTAATATTTCTCCAATCAGTGGTGACTTTGAGAATTTTTTTATGTGACTCTTGATAACTTTTATTTCTTCTTCTGAAAACTACTTGTTTATATCTTCTGACCATTTATCAATTGGATGATGAGTTCCTGTATTAGAGAAATGAAGCTTTTATCAGAGAAGCTGCCTGCAAAAATTTCCACACACACAACACATCCACCTTGCTTTTTTTTTTCTTCTAATTTTGACTAACTGGTTTTATTTATGCAAAAGCCTTTTAACTTCTTTTAATCAGAATTATCTATTTTGCTAACTGTAATCCCTTTAATCTCTTGTTTGGACATAAACTCTTCCCTTATTCATAGACCCGACAGGTACATTTTCTATGCTCCCCTAATTTCGTTATGATATCATATTTTATGTCTAAATCTTTTACTCTTTTTGACCATATTGTAGTATATATACAGTGTGAGGTATTGGGCTATGCCTAGTTTCTGCCAAATTACTTTCAAGTTTTTCCAGAAAAAAATGTTGAGTTATTACCCCAAATCCTTGGATTTTTGAGTGGAACACTAGATTACTGTGGTCATATACTACTGTGTGCTGGGTACCTAATCTATTTGACTGATAATACTAACTACTTTATTTCTTAGATTGTTTTGATAATTAGAGCTTTGTAATATAGTTTGAAATCTGGCCAACTTCCTTTAAATTTTTTTTCCCTATTCCCTTGCTATAGTCTTCCAGATGAATTTTGTTACTTTTTTTCCCTAACTCGATGCAATCATTCTTGGGTATTTTGGTATGTCACTGAATAAGTTAATTAACTTAGGTAGAATTGTCATTTTTATTATATTGGCTCAGTCTACCCATGAGCAATGAATATTTCTCCAATTGTTCAACTCTATTTTTATTTGTGTAAAAAATGTTTTATCATTGTGTTCATGCAGTCCCTGGGTTCATCTTGGTAGATAGACTTCCAAGTAGTTTATATTTCATATATCTTAAATGGAATTTTTGTTTTCCTGCTGGATTTTGTTGGTAGTATATAGAAATGCTGAAGATTTATATTGGTTTATTTTATATCTTGCAACTTACTGAAGTTGTTAATTGTTTCAACTAGTTTTTTATTTGATTCTTTAGGGAGAGCAATCTTTTTAATAATTTTTTATCAGTCTTTTTGTTTTATGTCACATTTTCCTCTGTATCTCTTTAATTGCTCTGAGAGAAGAACCTCTTATGAGAAAGCAGGAAAAAAAGAGGAAAAGATAATCAGAGGAATTAAACTGCATTATATGCAATGTTGAGCATCTGCATAGTCTCCTATTTTTGCAAAGAAGAGTGGGGAGATGTAATCTCATCTCATGCTTGGGTTACAATTTTGTAGCATTCAGTTTTGATGATTTTGTTTTTCTTTTTACTTTACTTGTGGTCATTGTATGTATTATTTACTTTTTTCTACTAACATTATTTTGCATCTGTCCATGTAAGTCCTTTGTAATATTCATATTTAGTAATTCTTAAAATTACCATTTAATATTCTAGTACATTTATATACCATGGTTTGTTTCGCCAGTCCCTATATGATAAACATCTACTTTGTTTCAGCAAAGGTAGTGCTGCTGTAAATATTCTGGTGTATCTGAGGCATCTCTCCTTCTCTCTCTCCCTTTCCCTTTTTCCTTCTGTCTCATTGACTTTTTTGGGACCCTTGTCTTTCAGTGAAACCTGAATCAAAAATATATTCATTTACATTACCTTTATTTGCTCTATGCCAAATTGGCTTTCGAGAATGGTTGTACTAGTTCACAGCTTTTATTAGTTGTGTTGCTCTTTCTCCACAGTCCCTCCATTATTGTCTATTCTCATTTTTTGTCATGTGCAGAAGACCCATCTTTTTAACAATGATATGCTTTTGATTATAAATGACTGAAAAAATGAAAAATTGTATTTTGTGAAGAATTATATTTTTAGGTCACCCAAAAGGAGGCCATTGTGGGTAACATTACCAATGAACAGCTGTAGAAGAGAATCATCCTAAAGGATTTTCACTACAAAGGTTTCTAATTCAAATCAAAGATAGGCTGATTGGTCATATGCGACCTGGTCAAGATTTATTTGGGGATCCAGGAATTTGTTTGAATCCATTGTTACAAATCACTGTTCAAGCAAACAAAAAGCATTTATCAAGTACCTACTATTTTGTTTCTGGGGTTACAAAAGCGGAAGTAAAACATTTCCTTCCCCTCATGGAGCTTACATCTGTAGGGGGACAAACATGCATAGTTATTTTCAGATCACCGACTCATCTTTGTCACTGTAATAGTGCTTTATTGTGCAAAATAAGGTGGCATACAGTGTGAGTTTGGAATTTGTTGAGTTTGATTGACTGATGTGTGTATACCCAAGGTGAGCACAGAACATCTAGGAATGCCCAGTGCTTTTTGAGAACTACAAAATTAAGTCAACAATCTGCTGAAGTAATTATGACATCCGATGCCAGCTATAATGCAAATATCAAGATTGAGTTTTAAGTGTGGCCCATAACCTAATCTCATTAATCTTTAGTCACAGTATATATACATCTGATGTTAGCAGTCATTTGGAAGATGTATGTGCCAGAAAAAAGCATAAATATTTCCTACTCTTTCATCTTTATTAATATTGAAACTGGAAATAGCTTATGTGTGTATTGTGTGCATGTGAATGCATTTGTTCTGTATAATTCTGAGAAATCTCTTAGCCACAAGTGAGAGAAACGATGACATGTGGTATGCTGATGACTTCAGGCCACATTTCAGTAGGATTAACTTCCTTTTGAGGAATCACAAGTGGCCTGCAAGTATCAGTAAGAGGTTGAGTAAACTTGTATATGCTTTTTCTCAAGGGCTTTGCCTCTCAATCTAAGGTGACTTTATTTCATGCCCATAGTAAAACAGGAAGCACGTTCAGATAGCATCAAAACCCACTTCCTTATATGTACAAAATAAAGACCTCTGACAGTAGCAAAACTGATGCTTTTCTTTTAAAATGGGTAGAAACCCAGTCTTCATGGGTTTTCCTTTCAACCAATTAGAAGCAGAAACAAGTACTTTGAAAACGAAAACTCAGCCATAAAATTAATTTATTAATTTAGCCAAACACTGAAAAAACGCAGAAGTGTGCAGCATTAATTGCTAATTTTCAGAGCCGGAAACAATGTTCAGAGAGAAGCTATATGAAATTTCAAGCCAAGGTAAGTCATTTGCTTCTCCCTGTGGAGACAAACCCACTAGTGTAGACTTTGGTTTGAGTGCTTTTTGTTCAAGTAGCACAGTTATTTATATAAAGGCTATGTGTTTGTTATATAATGAAGCTTAAATATTGCAAAATGAAATAGCTGTAAAAATATTTCTTCCTTTGGTGTGAACAAATTTTTTCCATTTTTAGATGACTTGAAAGATGCAGCTGATCATCTTAAATAGTCCAATTTCTCCCAATTGTTTAATTGTGACCCCTGGGAACACAAAGCCAAAACAAATTATTGTCTTGATTCCCTTCAGTCTTTTTTTTTTTAACCTGAGCTTATTATTGATTAGATAATAAGAGTTAAATACTCTTGATTAGAATGATTAAATTCTAGGCTTAGAAGAAAATGTTATGTCTAAAGTTATGTGAAATACCCCAGACAGTATGTGTTAAGTGAAGGAACAAAAAAATTGCACAAATAAGTAGTGATACCCTGATTAAAAAGTTCTCTGGAAACAAAACTTTTTAATAAAATTGTTCTCGGTTTGGAGATTAAGGTTCTCATCAGTACTCAAGTAGTTGGTAAGAATAGATAAGGAGACAACAGTGTTTTCTCAGCTCTGGTTTCCTGAGTATGAACCAGGGACTCAGCAAACTGAATCACGGGTTATATTCCTAGGGATTGAACAGCCCATTCATCTGGGAGTGAGGAAAGGAATAACCAAATTCTAACTTTGAGTGACAAGTCATTATTTAAGGACCTGTTTCCTTCCTCTGTGAACTGAAGTTGTCAGAGTACATCATCTTGCCTTTTTGATAGGAAGGAGATGAGAAGGTCTTGTTGTAAAAATTGGTAGAGAAGAAATTTATGTTCTGAAATGTGTCCCTCTGCCTACTCATTCTACAAGATTTCTTCTATAAAAATATATTTTTAGAATTCTTTCTCTTCTTTAATTGAAATAATAGTGTATATAGCAGGTTAAACTGATTTTAGATATGTAAGTCAATTCTTATCAGGCTTGGTTTATAAATAAATATTGAAATTCTGCTATGATTATTTTCAACAGTACTGTTTTTATTTCTGGTAACTTTAAAAGTTGTAGATGAGGATTTAGGGAAAACACCTTTAAGTGAAAAATTTCAGAGTAAAATATCATTAGAATCACATAGTCTGTTGTGAGGATCTTAATGCTTATATGACTCTTGTTATTCTAACAACTTAAATATTGTCTCCTCTTTAAAATATCTTGGCGTAGAAATAATAATTTTAATTTTTTTTACTTTGCATATTGAGCAAACTTTTAATAAGGCACTGTTTTGTGCAGAGCACTATGCTAAATAATAACAGTAATAATTAGCATTTATATAGCACCTACTCTGGGTCAGCACAGCCTTTGCGTCTAGGTGACGCACAGAGATGAAATTAAATGTAATCTCTGCCCTTATGAAACTTATGATTCTGTATAAGTCATTTGTACATGGTATTGATGTTGCAAATTCTTTTAACTAAGTCATTTGCAATAATGTACTTTTAAGATTTAAAAAAAAATTGGCAATATGGCCAACAATATCTTCTGAGTTAATACCCAAAGCATTGCAGAAATTTAGGTGATGTCATGTGCCCAATACCTTAGTCATCAAGTTAACTATTTTGGGGTTTCCTTTCTTTCCATGGTTGCTTGAAATTATCTACTAGAGTTAAAGATTTATTTTTTTTACATATAAGTTAGAGATATTTTTATAATATTGTCATTTTTATCGAGTTACAAAAAGTTCCCGTGGTTATACCTATCACAGTATATCAGAAAACATTGTATTACTAACTATTTTAATAAAAGTTCAATGATAATTTTAAATTTATACTTAAAATACTTTCAGTCCATACTTGAGAGCTATTTAATACTATATAGCATTGAGCAACATTATTCTACTAAAAACCATTATAATGCTGTCCCTAACACAGTGTGTACTGTTCTAGTTTCTGTATATCTTTTGAAATAATTAAAATGCATTAAGTCCTTACTGTGTGCCAAAATTATGCTAAATGTTGGAGATAGAAATAAAAAAAATGTGTTCTCCCAAAGCTTATACAGTAATTAGTAGAGACAAAACACATTTAGGAGGGCTCATCTGCAGAGCATTGACAATGCTGCAGCAGTGAGGCAGATAGATAGGTGGTAAGGCCCAAGGGTCTTGAGAGTGCATTGGCTGAACAGATGGTAAGGTCTAGAAGGATAGTCCTTTGTTATTGGAAGGATTGCAGTTGGTGATTCTCATCTCTTCAAATTTGAGATAACTGTATTTGCTCTGTTGAGGGTGCAAGTGGAATGGGCATTCTAGGTTCTGTAGGGATAGGAATGGGAGGGGTAAAATGTTCTGACTTGGAACCCAGCGATATTTCTGTGCCCAGCAACAGGTGAGGAGATACAACAACCAATATAATATTTTCTGGTCTTCACATGATTATTTTAAAGCACAAATGAATCTGGTCATAATTCATATGTATGCTAGTCATTTTTATTCAAATCCCATTTTAAATTTCTGTGTACTTGTAGTTTGTTCTTTTAATCTGCAAAATATCAGTTATTTCATCAGTTTATGAATTTTCCTTCTACCAACCAATTACCAACTCTCTTATTACTCCATGATGGTACCTTACATCTATTCAAATTCATCCACCTTTTTTTTTTAAATTTCTTTTCAGTGTTCTACAATCACTTCCATATATCTCAGATTTTTTTTGCCTCCTTCCCCCCTACCTCCCCACTCCCTCCCTGAGACTGCATACAATTTTATATAGGTTTTACACATACATTCCTATTAAATACATTTTTGCCTTCATGTTGCATAGAAGAATTAAAATGAATGGGAGAAATCATAAAACAAACCAAAGCATAATACAAAAGAAAATGATCTGCAACATTCTGCGATCGAATTCCATAGTTCTTTCTTTATCTGGATGTGGAAGGCATTTTGCCTTAAGAGACCATTGGAAATTTTTTAAGTCCTTGCATTGCAATGAAGTTCTAAGTCTACCAGAAAAAATCATCGCACACTGTGGTTGTTGCTGTGCACAAAGTTCTCCTGGTTCTGCTCCTTCATCATCAGTTCGTATAAGTCTTTCCAGGCCAACTTCATCCATCTTTACAGGTTTAATCCAGCTCTCATCCAAAGGAATATAATAGGTTGGGATTGTATGTGTATGAATAGTAGCCCTTTCCCTCAATTTTATCACCTGGCCATCAGCTTTTAATTGCCTTTATGTTTAATTCCTGGTACTGAGCATTCTGAGGAAGATAAAGGCAAAGGAGAGAGTAATATTGGTGATAAATACAAATTCAATTAATGTGAAATGAAATTATAAAATACCAGATTGCATTAGGTATGATCCAAGATTCAATCAGTGCAACAGCTGTAGACAGGAAATAAAAGGCAAAGTTGCATCACCTTTTTTGTTTTGCAAACAATCCTGTGGAAAATATAACAATAGAAGTGGACCATCTTTTAGCTGTAGCGATTGAAAATTGCAATCAGAAACAAATTTCTGTTAGAGTGGCTATGCAGAGAAAAACTCAAGTTTTTAAGTAGTGAAAGAAAATAAAAATGAACTGGACAGTGAAGAGACTTACAGCATTAATTCAGAAGCTTTAAAAAACAACTTCAGTTACATATAGTTAAAACTAGAGAGGTGGCCATTGCAAATGAGAATGTGACAACTAAATATCTTGTGTTCTGAAGATAATAGTAGAAAATATAATAGTAGGGAAAAAAGTTGATAATAGTGATCAACAAAATTTTAATATAGATGGAACAGGCTTATTCTGGAAAAGGATGCTTTGCAGAACTTCTATTTCCAAAAAAGAAATAACTTGGATTTGAAGATTGGGTAACACTTTTATTGAGAAGTAATACAGAAGTTAAAAGCGATGGTTATTCTTAAAATCCTCATTCTTTGAGAGGACACAGCCATTGATCACTTCCAATTCTATGGCAGTAAGATAAAAAAGAATGGGTGACTGAAGCTGTTTTTGAAGATTGGTTTTCAAATTATTTTAGCTCAACTGTTGGAAAATACTGCAATGACAATGATACCCACTTAAAGCATTACTGAATCTTAACTAATTCCCCAGGGTATGCAGTGACATATTTGGTTCATTGTGTGAGAATGTGAGCGTGTAAATTTGCTGAAATGTTGATAAAGCTCTCTGTACCTACCAGCATATGTATGAGGAATTAAAGGGAAGAAATTTTAATTTACAAAATATTTTAAATGATAATAACGACATTGTCATCATCAAAGCAGAATAATCTTTGGGTTTGATGTTCAGAAATTTTCAAAAATTTTGCTTTCTGTAATTGACTCAAGTTGTAATAAACTTGAGTCAGAAATACATTTTTCTTATCCTTTGCTGTTGTGGTATGCTAATAAATAGATAAAAATTTAAAAATTTTTCACTGCATATTTCCAGTGGAACTTGGATCTAATAGTATATATAAAACCAAATTTAACATAACTTTGAATGGTGTGATTTGAATACTTTACTGTAGGGCTTCATTTTTCAAGACCCTGGTGGGTGTGTGGGTGTGGGTGTGTGGGTGTGTGTGTGGTGACTAATTATAAGAGCATATTTGTCCATGGAATGGTATCAATAAATGCCATTGCAGTTTAGAAGGAAGGAGATTTTTATTGTGGAGTCACCTGGTAGAGAAAGGATTCATAGTGCATGAAGTGTTGTTGCTATTGGAAGACATGCATTTACTTTGAAGAATAAAATGGTAAGTCTGAGGAAGCAAGAAGGCAGAGGGGAAAACTACGGGGAATGTCTGTGATGTGGGCAATCATTAAATTACTTGGCCTACTGCAAAGGTTCATGAAACAGAAAAAATAAAGCTAGGAAAAGAGATGATAAAAGTGTGGGTGAGAGAAGACAAAAGCTATGCTGGTTCCTAAAAGTGAGAAGAGAGCAGAACTCATTAGTGAAAGACTAGAGTAGAGAAGGGAAAGATTGGAGGTGGGGAAAAGTATGCTGAACAAAAATTATAATTTAAAATTTGACCACGTTAAATTCCAATAAAAAGAAAAGGCATGAATAAGAAAACAAGCAGTTAATTTGCCATGCGGCAGAAATATTTTGTGGGCTGTGTGGGGAGAGCCTGCATATGTATGTCTTTCTACTCTGCCATCTTGGCTCCGCCCTGGAAGAAATATTTTAAAAGCGTAAAAGTGAAGGTCTTGAACAAAATCAACTTCGGGTAAGGCAACAATAACAATTCATACCAACGTGAAAGAAACAGGGAAACTACATGAAAATTGTACAGGAAAACTCAATATATTTTGAATTCTGGTTCTGCATTGAAAAATACGTGATTTGGTAAATTTTAAAGAGTTGCAAATCATTAATCTCAGAAACAGAATAAGGCATCCTATCCTGATGCTTTAGATTTCTTTTCAGAGTTAGAATGCTTAAAAAGTTTCAGTAACCTTGGGACTGAAGTTGAAATGTAGGGGGTAAGAAAAGAATGATACTGAGAGAAAAAATAGAGCCTGTAATACTTTGATCAGGTTCAACTAATTTATTTTACTAGACCTGGAGTCAGGTGGACTTGAACTCAAATCTGAGTTCAGACATAGTAGTTAGTTTTTGAGTGCAGAACCAAAATTCAAAATACATTTGAGTTTTTCTGTACAATTTCCCCATCACGTGTTATCTTTGAAAAAGTTGCTGTTTTCTTTTGTGAACAGAATGCATCTTTGAGACTTAACAAGAATGCCATGTTCTTTCATTGCAATGCTTTTATAACTTTATCATTGTAGTTGGGAATTTGTTTCTAGCTGAGCTTCATGAGCAAAAATACATTTGGAAAAGACTTCAGGTTATGAAAATTATTTTTGGATATGCCAACATTTCTAATACAAAATCATTTAATATTTTAAAACGCTTCTGTTATTTCCAAACACAGCCATTTTACATAATAGTACTTGTTTTAAAAGATCACTGTGATTATGTTAGTTTTCTATCATTATCTTATATCAGTCTTATTTGTTCTAAGTCTTTCAGCCATAAGCCACTTGCTCGCTAGTACCTTTTGCCTCCTATACCTAGTCCTCCCTAGAAAAACCACTGCTCTCCTATTTATTCATGAACTCTCCCACCCTCCTTTCCCCAGAATCTTCTGTCTTTTACTATCCCAAAGAAGTTGTCCTTCACACTGGAATTTTCCTGGAAACTTTATTCTCATTGCTTGCTGTGGTAGGAATTTGCAGACCACAGTTTGCTAAACTTTGCAGTAGACAAGACTACTTGATGAATGCCATCTTCCTTCTTTATTGTTTATATATCTGAGTCTCTGAACCTTCACTGTAATTCCTGAATCTTAATTGCTTAGGTGGTGCAGTGGATAGAGCACCAGTGCAGGAGTCAGGAGAAGCTGAGTTCAAATCTCACCTTAGACACTTGACACTCACCACCTGTGTGACCTTGGGCAAGTCACTTAACCCCATTTGCCTCTTCCTGGGTCATCTCCAGTCATCCTGAGGAGTATCTGGTCACTGGATTCAGATGACTCTGGAGGGGAAGTGAGACTGGTGACCTGCACAGCCCTCCCTCACTCAAAACAAAGTCAAGTGCAAGTCATGTCATTATTTCCCTGATGGCATGGTCTTCTTCAGCAATGAAGGACAAACACACAGTACCTTTCTACTAGAATTCTGACTTTTAAAAAAAAATCCACTCATAAGAAGTGGAAATACCTATGCGTTGCCCTGCCCCTTTGTCCTGCTTTGCCTGTCCTCACTCTTCAGCTATGAATATTCAGTGCCAATGTTGTACAGCAGCCACTTCAGAAATAACTGTTGGGTGACAGAATGCCTATTTAAAAGCAGGGCTTGCGAAGAACAAACAGCCCTCCTCACCCACCCCACCCCCCATCCCCATCCCCATCAAAAAAATAAAGCAGACTCTTCTCTATGTTCATGTATTTCTCTTTTAACATATCTTCCTGGAGGGCAGGGCAAGCTTATTTTGTTTTTATCGTAGCTGAGCATGTATATGAAAGAAGGGAGCATCAAACCTTATCTTAAGAACAATAAAGGTAGAAAATTCACTAAGAAAAACCAAGCAGAGAATTTGTAGAGTGATTGTACAAGATGTGTTGCTAATTGAGCAACATAGTAATGATGCTTTCTCTCAGTGATAATAATTATAGGCTGTGAGCTTTTGTTTTATCTTCCTAAATTCAGCAGTGTACAAACACAGAACTTTTAGTAAGTCACTGTACAGTGATCAGAATGTACAAGAATGATGCTGGAAAATGAAGGTGTATTTTGAAAACATGGTTTCCCCTTTGATGAGAGGTTAGAGAAGTGGATACTGGCATATTGTCTTATCAGCAAATCTCATTTAAGTTGCCCTGTACATTAGGAGAAGTCCCCATCCAAGATGACCTTCACCTTCAGACTTCAAGCAGCATTTTGTTTTTTTACCTCTTTAATGTACGTTATGGTATAATGTAAATTATACTTATCTTTGTATTTTATTCCCTTACTAGTCTGATATTCCTCTGAAGGTAGATATTTTATCTAAATATTACTCTTCAGAGCCTAGCTCAGTGCTTTGCATACAGTAGACATTCAGTTTGTTGCCTAATTGAATACATGGACAGATGCTTCCCTGCCCTATTGTTAACTTTTTTTCTTTGACCAAAACAAGGCAGCCTTCTCCTTTATGGAATAGTGCGAATTTAAAAATAATTGATCATAACATGAAACTAAAACTTAATTGTGAAAGCCATCTTTGTTAAATTGAATTTAATTGACATTGCCGTGGTTCCATCCTTGGGGGCAACACAGGGCATGTATATGATAGTCCTTCAGATAGCTAAAGATTGCTGACTGTGATGTCTTACCTAAAGATTCCCAGTTCTTCAGTCATCTCTTCCCCTTCTTTTCATCTCTTAGGAGCTTTTCCCCATCCTTCCTGATCGGTCCTGTTGCCAGAGTGTACCTGTATTCTTACTCCATTTGACAACTTCTCAAATATTTGATTGTAGCCTACCAAATAAGAAATCACAGATAAAATACTTGAAAACCTTAAAGCATCATTTAAGTGACAACTCTTATTAGAAATATCTCCATTAAATCTTATCCTGGCTAAACATCCTTAAATCCATTAATAAATTCTTACAGGTCATGGTCTCCCTTCTGGTCTATTCTCTTCTGGTTATGTTCCTGATTTCAGTGTTAACATAAAATATGCCCTGAATTGAATATAAGATTTCTCCCATGTTTTGACCAAGGAATAATGCAGCCAAACATTTATTCCTCCCATTTTTTGAACAATGTGTATCTCTTAATTCAGCTTATAGTAACATTACATCTTTGGTTGCTGTATCACACCATTGCCTTACATACTGAGTTTGCTGTCAAACTCAACATATGTGGTAACCTACTCCCATCTTTTTCACCCAGAGATGTCTAGCCACATCTTCCCAATAATATATAAAAAGTGTTTGGCAAAGTTTTAAGGCATAATGTAAATGTTTCATAGCCTGACTGATAATACTTTTGTAAAATTGTGGACAATTCACTTAACTTCTCTGCCTTCATTTCCTTATCTGTAGAATGAAGGATTGTACTAGTTGGCCTCAGAGTTCACCTATAACTCTAGATCTGTATGCCTTTTGGACACATAATACTTCAAAGGAATAACTAATGGAAAGTATTTCCATATCCGTGGCATGCCAGTAAAGGAGATAATTTGGAGTAGGCAGTCTTTCCTTTTCGACATACCTTTTAGTTCATCATTGTCTGTATGTGACTATTCCTGGCTTTCTACTTAAACTTTATCTTTCATTTCATTGTTGTTCAGTGGTTTCAGTTGTGTCTGACTCTTTGTTACTGTTTTTTGGGTTTTGTTTTTGTTTGTTTGTTTGTTTTTGGTCAGAGATACTGTATTAGTTTGTCATTTCCTCCTCTATCTTGTTTTATGGAAATCAAAGAAATCATGGTAAGCAGGGTTTAGTTAATTGCCCAGGATCACATAGATTGAAAGTGTTTGAGACCAGATTTGAACTCAAGAAGGGGAGTCTTCTTGGCCACTGATCTGGTTCTCTATCCACTGAGCCATCTAGCTGCCCTAAGTTTTATCTGTCTTGATAACAAAACATGAAAATGTAGTTTTCTTATTGGGGATCATTTTCTTGTTTTTGTATTTTTCTAGTATTTTGCTAATTCTTTTCCTTTCTGCTCTCTCCCTTTACAACTTACTACCATTTGAACCAGAAGGTGTACATAAAATATAAAAGTAGATAAAACATGGAAGGGTCAATTTCTCTTAATTAATAAAATATTTCACAGAGTTGGTTTAAGTTATTTACTAAAGGGAGTTATTTGGGGGGGAGAAGCAGTTTTTACCTATAGATTTCAATGACCTTCTGAGTGACCAAGGATGGTGAAAATAGCTCTGCAGCTTGGTTTGAATTGCGAGTCTGCCACTTACTACCCTTGTGACCATGAGCATATCATTTATCCTTTTTGAACCTTATTTTCCTTACATCTAAAATTGAAATGATAAAGGAGAACACTTTATAAATTAAAAGTATTACATAGTGATAAGCAGTGTGGGTATATTTCCAGGTTGTTGTATAATTATCTCTGATAACTAAGCTTAATACATTGTTTTTGGGGGAGATTACATTGTGAAACTATAAAACCCTTAAACTGTATTGGACATCAGCTGCCTCTGCTTGGAGTAAACGTTTGTGTTCAAGAATATAATAGGGCCCTGCTAGTAAAAGGAACATTACCATAAGAAACTGAAGAACAACTTAGAGAAAAGTAGCCTTACCTACAAGGTACTTTGCCGCCTTGTAGATATTTCTTTTTATAATTTTTGTCTTATATTGAGTGACATCTTTTTTTGTTGTCTTCATTCAGTTATCACTATTTTTTATTAAATGTGGCACACTTTAGAAGCCATTCTGTATGGGAGCATCCTGTTGACTACAGAAAAAAAGTTTTGAGTTAATAGTCTAGAAACTGTAAAGATAACACTCCCTCCTACACACATCTTCCCTCAAGAGATTATTCAGCTTTGCCCTTTTAAAACAGTTTTATTTTTTAAAGCCTGTAAAAGGATGCTGTGTATATATTTTTTGTCCTTATCATTATTTGGGTACATTTCTAGGAAGTAAAATAGGTTTTGTATTTTGTTATTTCCTTCACAACTATACTTTAAATCGGATATTAAGCAAAAATTGTGTAATCATTAAAATAGCTAGCATTTACAAAATGCCTACTACGTGTCAGACATTGTGCTAAAGTGCTTTACAATTATTATTTCATGGATCCTTACAACAACCCTGAGAGGTAGGTGCTGTTTTTATCCCCATTTTACAGGTGAGGAAACTGAAACAGAGGTTAAGTGATTGTCCATGTTCACTAGGTAATAATTATCTGGTGTCAGATTTAAACCTAGGGCTTCCTCCTGACTGTAGGCCCACTACACCCTGGAAGCTAGATAGGATATTACTAATAATGTTATGTGTAGACCAATGCAAGAAACTTCTTTGAAACTGACTGATGAGAACCTGTTAGCTGTGGACTGATTAAGCTCCTTCATATCTCCTTACCTGCACATCAAAAATTGCCTTTTTCTCTTTTTATATGCTCTCACTTAGTGATCTCATCAGCTCCCTTTGACTTAATTGCCATCTCTAATTAGATAATTCCTAGATTTATATGTCCAGCCCTAATCTCTTTCCTGAGTTAATGTCAGGTATCACCAAATACCACTTGGATATCCAAAAATGGATAAATATATCAGCTAATCTAAAACTGGACTCAATATCCCCACCCCCCAGTCCCCACCCCAAGCCTTCCCTTTTTCCTGCTTCCCAGTTACTCTTGAAGATACCACCATCTTCCTTATCCCCCAGGGTTGCAATCTCAATGTCAGCCACTTATTTACATATCTAGTCTTTTGCCAAATCTTGTTATGTCTTACTTTGTGAGTTGGTCTGAACAGTGTAGAGGACAATGTACTTGTCACCCTCTTAATCCTGGATGTTATAACTTCCTGTTATCTCATTAGCTTTTTTGATCATGTTGTCACACTGTTAGCATTCTGCTTGTGTGTGTGTGTGTGTGTGTGTGTGTGTGTGTGTGTGTGTGTGTGTGTGTGTTCAGTTCTGTCATGTCTGACTCTTCCTGACCCTGTGGACCATAGCAGGCTAGTACCATCCATGGGGTTTTGTTGGCAACAACACTGGAGTGGTTTGCCATTTCCTTCTCTGTTGAATTAAGGGAAACAGAAATTAAGTGACTTGCTCAGGGTCACATCGCTCATAACTGTCAGACCAGCTTCAGATCTTCCCAACTTCAGGCCCAGGACTATCCACTGAACCATTTAACAGCCTCATTTTGATTATAGTCCATTTTTTTAAGAAGCTGTAGTAGTATTGGCAGTGGCCACATCTCAGCTAAAACAGGATGAGGGTAACTGACAGGCCTCAAATCTGTAGTTAATAGGGGCATGTCTACCCCAAGGATGTGAAAACTTCCACTGGCAGAATGGTTGGACGGGAATGGTTTGTTCCAAATGAAAGTGCTCTAAAGCAGGTGCTGTGGAACACTGGGAGCTTGGTCAAGACATCAGAGATGCCAGGATCATCCACTGTATCCCAGGCGATTGGTAGTTATCACTGGACTTTAATTATTCTAGAAGAAAGAATAAGATTGACTACTTTGTGCATCTCCAATTCGTGCACAAGTCAAGACATCAAAATGTCGTTGATCCTCTGTAAGCATGAAAGACGAACATCTCTTATTTAATGTCTCTACTCACACAGCTACTACCCTTATTTCAGCCCACATCACCTCTTGCCTGGAGTATTGTAATGAATACTCTTCTAACTGTTCTCTCAAGAATTTCCTCTCTATAATCTATCATCCACTCAATTGCCATTGTGATTTTTCTGGAGAGTAGGTTTAACCACATCATCTTCCCTTGCTCAGTAAGCTGCAATGGCTCCAGGTTCAAATATATAAAGTCCTGGTGTGTTATTTGTAGCTCTTCGTAACCTGACCTCTTCCTAATTTTCCAGTCTTATACTGTATAAGGAACATGCTTCTTTTATTCCTTGTGTGCTCCAGTTTCCACGATATTGACCTACTTGTAATTTGTAGACTTCCATGCTCCCTCTTCTTTTACTCTGCCTTACATTGATTGTACCCTTTTTTTGGAATGGTTTGCTTCCCTTACCTTCACCTCTTCATTTCCTTGGCTTCTTTGAAGACAAAGCTCAAATCCCTCTTTCTGTAGGAAGCCTTTCCTGGTCTCCTCAGGTACTAGTGCCTTCTCCTTCAGTGTCACCTTCTGTTTTAATTTCATGTGTACCTAGTTATTTACATGTCTCTTCTTGAGAACAAGGACTATTTTTGTCCTTTGTAGCACTATTGCATTTAATAAATGCTTGTTGATTGACTAGAGAAGGTATTCTAGGCAGTAAGAATGCATAGAAGATGAGAGAGAAGCAGAAAGCTTCTGAGCTGTGTGTATATGTTTTCTGGAACCATGAAGAAGCCTTCACATTGAGGATGCATGTTGAATAGTACTAGATGATGAAAATCTTGTTATAAACTTAGCCTGTTTTAAAGGTCTCTTTAAGTAGGGAAGTAACGTACAGAAAACTGGAAAGTAGTATGGCAGAAATTGGGCATAAACCAATATCTTACACCATTTGCCAAAATAAGGTCAAAGTTGGATACATGATCTAGATAGATTTTACAAGAAAATTTGAACAGCGTATTAAGTTTGATGACTTAGGGATAGGCGAAGAATTTATGAATAAATAAGAGCAAAGTAAGCTATAAAATGTATAGCTTCAGTTACTTTAAGTTAAGAAGTTTTTGCACAGATAAAGCTAATAAAGATCAGAGGGAGAGTAGAAAATTGGGAATTTTATAAACTTTCAGATAAAGGTTTATCTCAGATATGGTAAAGAACTTTTTAAAATCTATAAAAATACAATTCATTCCCCAGTAGATGAATAGTCAAAGGATATGAACAGGCAGTTATCACATGAAGACAAATCAAAGTTTATCATCATATGAAAAATGCTGTAAATCATTGTTTGGAGAAATGCAAATTAAAACAACCTTGATATCATTTTACACGTATCAGATTAGCTAAAATGATTGAAGGTGAAAGGGACAAATGTTGGAGGAGATGTGGAAAAATTAGGATACTAATTTACTATTGATGGAACTGTGAAATGATTCAGCCATTTTGGAGAGCAATCTACAATTTTGCCCAGTGAGTTATTAAATTGCCTATACTCTCTGACCCAGTAATACCTCTGTTGTTGTGTTTGGCCTTCGTCTTGAGGAGGACTATGACATCAAGATGACGACATGACTTTCAGTTGACTTTGATTTGAGTGAGGGAGAGGTGGACCAAGGTCACAGGCCTATTTCCAAAGATGATTAGCGCAAAAGGGAAAGGACTTATGTATTCTAGAATATTTATAATAGCTCTTTTTATGTTGGCCTAGATCTGGAAGTTGGGGATGTTTGTCAGTTGGGGAATGACTGAAAAAATTGTGGTATGTGGTTGTGATACTACTGTATCATAAAATTGATGAATTCATTGATTTTAGAAAAACCATGAATAGATTTGCATAAAAGAATGATTATGAAATGAACAAAATCGAGAACATTATGAAGTAACAAAATATTATTTTAAGAATAATTGGGGGTAACCAAGTCATTTTGATTATTAAAAATACTCAAATTAACTCCAAAGCACATATGTGGGAAGATACTATCTGCATCCAGAGAAAAAACTGATAAATAGAAGTATGTGTCAATTGATTCTTCCATATTTGTGTCTAATGAATGGTAGCCATGTCTAAGGCTGGGGAAGGGGGAAAAAGAAATTTATATGATAACTTTATTATATATTTAAAAGGAATAGCAAATTGGACATAATAGTTCGTTTCATAGTCAGCTATTTTCTGATATGTTATGGAAATGCTTGTTTTATTTCATAAATTAAAAATTAATGAATTTTTTTCAAAAAAGTGATGAAAAATGGAAGGAACTTTTGAGGTTGATCATCATGTCTAACCCTTTCATTTTTACATTTATTGAAATCTGGTACTGATATATTTATAGATACACACACATGACTTTTCTTTTCATTTTACATTTGAGGAAAATGAAGTCCAGAGGGGTTAGATGGCTTGACATATAGGTAAAGTGGGAGAGCTAGGATTTGAACCTAGGTCCTTTGATTCTAAATTCTGGGCTCTAGCTTTTCAGATAGAAAAATTTTATATTTATTAATAACAAGGTTTTCATCTTTTACCACTATTGCATCCTTAATGTGAAGGCTTCTTCATGGTTCCAGAAAACATACACAAACAGCTCAAAAGCTTTCTGCTTCTCTCTCATCTCCTATGCTATGCCTACTACCTAGAATACTTTCTTCTCCAGTCATTAAAATGTTTCCTTTCATTCTTCATTCAACGATCAGTTTTGTTGTTTTTATTCATTTGTGTCATATTCTTCATGACACCACTTGGGGTTTTCTTGGTAAAGATACCTGAGTGGTTTGCCATTTCCTCTTCCAGCTCATTTTACAGATGAAGAAACTGAGGCAAAAGGGGTGAAGTGTCTTGCTGGGGTTCACATAGTTAATAAGTGTCTGAGGCCGTATTTGAACTTGGGTCTTTCTAATTCCAGTCCCAGGACTGTATCCATTGAGCCACCTTGCTGCCCCTAACCAATCAATAAGCATTTATTAAATAAACACTGTACTAGGCGTTCTACTAAGCCCTTATGCACAAAGAAAGACAAAAGCAGTCTTTGCACTCAAGGAGCTTACAGCCTTGTGAAGTAGGAGTTCTTCCTTATTTGCTGAGATGGAGGACTGCTTGCATAGTGTTGTATATAGTGTACATGTAGATTAGTTTACTAGTAGTATACTATATTTTTGGTCTTGAGGTCTTGACTTGTTTTGCTGAACTACTCTTCTTATTGTATCTGTGTTACAAAGGCTGGCTAGATAGGGGCAGAAGAGATCTATCTTCCTAAATGAAAGTGATGTAGAATAAAAGATTGCAATAAATTTAAATTAAAACTTGTTTTTTGCCTAGGCTTTGGCATCTTTTCCTTGGAAATTTGTCCCTTTTCTGCCTGTAGTAGTTAAACAACCGAGTGTTTAATGGTCTTAAGTAGCAATAACCCAGAGGTCCTCAAGGTGGTGATATTTTCTCATGAAATAAACATTGTGCTCATTAAAATGAGATGCAGTGCTCCTCAAAAGTAATAAATTATGTAGTGAATTGAAGCTGACTGAGTTCAAAGTACATACTGACGCTGAAATAATAGATTTTTCCATGCTGTTGAAAAGTCAAAAGATCCTGTAAAGACAAAGATGGTATCATTTTCTCCCCCCACCCCTCTTCCCCCTTTCTTTCCCTTCTTTCTATCCCCATTCCTTATCCTTCTCTCTCCCTTTTTCTTATGTGAGTCCTCTTTCCAAGGAAAAGGAGATAACTTTAGTAGAGTACATCAGGCAGGCTTAGGCTTAATATGAAAACTTCTTCCACTAGTGCAGATCAGCTAATATTTAGCTTGAATTCTTTGAGTTTTGTAGGAGCTAGAGAGCTTATGTGACTTCAGTATTGGTTGGTTTTTTTTTTTTTTTTTTTTTGTCAAAAGACATTATTCTTACACTTTCTTGTAAGCACATTTTGTATATCAGTACATATTTTGTATTTTTTGTATACATATTTTTATGTGTATATGTAAGTATTATATTAAGGGATATTTTGTATTTTAGTGCAAGGCATAAGGCATTATTATTTTATATCAGTAAAATGCGAAAAATTTTAATATTTATGTCAATCTGTATATTTAATTAAGCTGTAATTTAAGTTAACTGTAATTTTTACAATTTTGTTTTGATGATATGTTAGGCATTTTTATGGTGAAAAATGTTATCCTTGAAATAAACATTCATTTATTGAAATAGTTATATCATATCATAGTCCTCTATATGTATATACCAGTACTAAGAAGCACCTGATGTCAGAGTATGAAAACAGCTACATATAAGTTATTTTTCTTATTCTTTAAAATAAGAGGAAATGGTAATCTAGTGGCAACACTGCAATCAGTTTTCATTACAGCAGGGGATATGTTTTCTTTCTTGCTTGTAAACTGTGTTCTTTTTGCCTAAGAGAAACTCTTTAATTTATCTTTTTTTGTTATCATGCCTTCTGTATTACAGCTGTCTTAAACCATGATGAGGTAATAATTTCTTCTACTCTAAATTCAGATTCTAATTCTAAAATAAATTAAATTGTAGAGTTAGAAGGCACTTAGCAATCATCTAATCCCTCTCATTTTATAGATGAGGAAATGAGGCACAGGGGTGAATTGACTTGTTTATTAGCATTACATACCTATAGCTAGTGAGTGACAGATCTGGAACTTTGAAATAGGATCTGAGGCCTCTTAAGTGACCTTGCCTTGATACTTATCCTCCCTCCTCTTCTCCCCCAGTTCCACTGGTTCTTCTCTTTCCAACCTTTCCTTATTTGATGGAATGGAAAGAGTGTTGGAGGCAGAGGTAGAGAAGCACCACAGCTTCCTCATCTCTAAAATGGAAGCTTGGACCAGGTGATGCCCATCTCTTACCTCTCTAAAGTGTTATTATGCTCCTTTGTGTGTTGTCAGTAAATGCAGCAGTCTCTTCATTCATCTCCTGAAAAGCTATTACTTTATTTTGCACCTGCTCTCACTGCTGCTCCACTTCTCTTGCTTCACTACCAGATTTCTCAAATAAACAAAGAACCTTCAATTCCTTACCACGTTTCCTCTTTATCTGCCCTCTGCCTACCACCACCACCACCACCACCACCACCATTATTGAAACATTGCCCTTGAAGAGACAGCCATGCCATCCTTTAAGTAGATTCAAGAGCCTTTTCTGTCTTTTTGTTCTTGACCTCTAACATTTAGCTTGGGTGAGTACCTTTTTCTCTCCATCCCTCCCCTTCTCCACATTTAGCATTTTTTTTTTTTTTTGTAACATAGCAGAGATGATTGAGGTATTTTTGGCAAGTAGGAAATAGAATGGGTAAAGGGGATGTGATCAGGTAAGAGCATTCCAAAATTCAAGAACTTGAGGTATAAGCATTGCCTTATAATGACGAATTACAAGCTGTGGCTATGCTGATATGTTACAAATTTAGGTCGGCAGAATCAAGGAAGGGGAGGAAATGTGAAGTTAAGAATTATAACTTTTGATTGGAATGAGATGAAATGGAGAGGATAAGTGCCCCTATAACGTATAGACTGAAGGGTACAAGGAACAATAGGTTGATACATGCTTCTTACTGGTGTTCCTGTCCATTTTGTACTATAGGTCATCAGATCACAGAATCACCTTGATAGGGTTGAAAGGGGTCTTCATAGTGTAGCATAGGGACAAAACTCTGTATTTGGATTGAAGATCTAGGTTCTGCACCTGGCTCTGTTACCAGCTCTCTATTTGGTTCTGAGCAAGGTGTAACTTGGAACATTCTCCTCTCATTCTAAATTGATTTATTTATCTCTAGATCTAGTAATCTAATGTTATTTTAGAATCTCCAACCAGACAGTGCAATTATTTCTTCAGACTATTTCTGCAATTTTATAAATCTGGTTTGTAAGACAAACTGCTTTATGTTTAGCAATGTTTGTATTCATTTCTGATTAACTCAGTATATTAACAACAGTGGCTATTCAAAGCTACTTCCACACTCTTCAAGCCCCCAGTCTTGGGCTTTTCCGTTTCTACTAATCTTCCCTGATAATGATTTTTCTGTTGTTTTGCTTATAAAATTGAGGCCATCTAGAGGCGAGCTCTCTCTTCATCATCAATTAACAAACATTTTATCCCTCCTCTTCATCTTATTTCATTTAAACAAACTTTTATTAAAGAATTTAGAATGTTGAGGACACTGTGCTAGATGTTGGAGATAATACAAAGATTAAATGGGATGTAATTCCTAACCTCATGGAACCTCCAGTTTGCTAGGGGATGGAAGGGATATTACATTCCATTAAAAGATTTGCTAGGTATGTTACTGCAGTACAAAGAGGTAGTTATGTACACTGGAAAGAGGGAAGTTTGGGGTTAAAAATCTTTATTCTGCCTTCTGTGACCTTGGGCTGTCAGTCAGTCATACGAGACACTATGCCTTGTGGATATAAAGATGAAAGATAAACAGTACAACAGTCCCTACCCTTAAGGGCCTCAGTTTCTTTATAGGGAAAATTTCATACTGGACTAGCAGCCTAAAGACACCCTGTAAGGTATCTTTCAGCTTAAACCTACAATTCCATCATCATAGACTGAGAGGGGGCAAAACGAAGTCTAAATTAAATAGATTCCATGCCTATAGGGAAAATATGCTGCAAATAATGCATAGCACAGAATAATGCATGTGTATATAAAGTAGGTGGGAACAAATAAAAGAGGTATGTTAGTGCCGGTGCAGGAGAACTAAGAAAGACTTCTTGGAGAAGAAAGCATCTGAGTAGAGCTTTGCACAGTAGATAAAAATTTACTCAGCCATAGTAAGAAGATGGGATTATAGGCATATGGTATATCATAAGCAAAGGCATGGAAATGAGAGAGTAGGGATTATCTGAATTTATTAGATAGTCAGGTTTCCATGTAATGTAAGATATCAGCAGTGGCTAGGAAGAACACATGATGAGGTGAAAATGGTAGGATGGCACTAGGAAGTGGAAACTTTTGAATGCCTAGCTAATAAGTTTGAACTTTATTTAGTAGAGAGTCATTGAAAGAAGCTAAATAGATGACCAAATTTACAGAAAAATGAGTTGGCTGTGAGTGCAGATGGGCAAAGGATATAGAAGCTAGTAGATCAGTTAGGATAACCCTGGAATATTCTTTGCAGGTGGTGCTAATTCATTCCTATGGAATGTGATACTTTTAAAGGAAATGTACACAATATTTTGGGGAAAGGTGAATATGGAGCCATATTGTGAAGTGATGCTTTAAATGCCAAACATAAGTGTGTGTATTTTGTTGTAGAGGCAATGGGGAGCTACTGGAGCTTCTTAAGCAGTTGAATGCTTGATCTGTGCTTTAGAAATGTCAGTATGGCAGCTGTGTGCATTGTGGATTGGAGACAAATGAGGCTAGAGACAGGAAAACAAGTTAGGAGACTACTGCTATGGTAGAGTTAAGAGATAATGGGGGTCCACATAGGTTAGTGGTAGGTAAATATAGAGAAAGGAACATGTGAAAAATGTAGAGAAAATAGAATTGAAAAGATCTGGCTACTGACTAGATGTGTAGTGAGTGGGATGTGAAGAGCTGAAGATATGTATCTGAGATTGTGCTCCTGGGTGACTTAAAGGAAGGTGGTAACCATGATGAAAATTTGGGAGATGAGTGGAACAGGAGGAATGAGTTCTTTTTTGAATATATCAACTTTGAGATACCTAGAAGACACCTTTTTAAAAAAATATACAGAGAAAATAATTAGGTGTTTTGAATGTTTTGTGTGCAAAATAATGAAAATTGAGCAATCTCATCCCATTATCATTTTAATTGAATCATTGCTAATAACCTCCCTGTGAATAAGTTGGCTGGGTGTTGTGATCTCCTTTTTCAAGGAGAGTATCTTAGAATTAATGGCAGCTGCTTTTAGTTATATGGAGTGTTCCAATGAATTTATTTTAATTTACCTTATTTTACTTTATTTCATCTCATCTTGGACTTGTTATAAGGAAACTCACTCTCTCCCTGCCCCCCAAGAATTTCCTCAACTCCTTGGGGGTGGGGAGCTACAAGTTTACATTGACAATCCAAAGTAAAAAAGATAAGGTTTGATACTTCTGGAGGTGGTCCCTTTTACACTATAGATCCCACCATGCCTCTGTGTTATACTTTGATGTTGAAAGATTGGATATACTGTGTATAGATCTTCATTTTGACTGTTTGACTCTGCCTTTTAGCCAGTTTGATATATTCTAGTCTGTTTGCTTTGAAAGTTTGAATGCTGATCAAAAAGGGAGGAGATGGATGGACAGGAGTGTGTGTGCCCATTACTGCTGACATTTTTATAGTCATGGCTGTTTTACATTTCATCATAATACTTCCCTGTGACATGTTAGAAGTCCTAGGACCTAAAAGATTGTTCTGACAGAGTGCAAACTCTTCTAGGGATTGCAGAGTTAGAAAGTGGTGAATATGAAATCCCCTTATTGTGGAACTGTTGTTCCGGCAATAGCCTGGCTACCTTCAGGGAGGCTCATTCATTACCATCTGATTAATCACCAGGTTATGAGTTTCTCAGCTAAAACAGCTCATGAAATACCACCTGCTGAAGTGAGGAGGTGCTACAATCTGCATTGGCTGAATACGTGTCCACTGTGTTGATATAATGAAACATTTTTATTGTTTGCGATGTTACAAAGCATGGAAGACTTCTTTTCTTTTGGACACTTAATTTAACAAAACATGCCTTAAACTTCTACTACAGAAAAATCATTGTGTTCAGCGCAGAGAATCAGACAGTTTGAGAGCTGTTTATGTAGTATAGATAAAAGTACTGCACCTTGAAAACTTGGCTGACCTCTTTCTCCTGTCACTTCAGATGTTAGTAAAACTAAGACATACATGCACATGCATACACAGAGGTACATATCCCCTAATTGTTGTGCATTTTTTTCATCTAACAAATGAATGAAAAGCATTCATTAACTACTTAATGTGCTGGACGCTATGCTAAGTGTTGAGGATTTATCTACAAGAGTGAGACAGTTCTGTCTAGAAAGAGATTACATTCTAATGTTGGAGACTACATGCGCACACACACACAAATATGCTTTTTTAGTTACTCATATTGGAGGAAGAGGTAAAAATTGGACTTGGAGAGAAGGAAGAGGCAATGAGTTGAGGCAGCAAGATGGAAAATAGGATAAAGGTGAAGACAAAGTTTAGGAAGTGCAATGTCAAGTGGCTTATTTCCTCCTGGGCATGGGGCATGGACTCTGGTACTCACACTTGGAGGATACAACTGCAACAGCAAGGGCAACAGGACAGAGGTGACCGGGGATGCTGAGGTAGTGTGGTCAGATAGCTTTCCCATTCTTATCAATGTAATTCTTTACCACTCCTACTTAATGGAGAATTTTTCAAATTTTCTAGCTTATTATTTATTTAAAGAGCCTAAGGAGTTTTTTGGGGCACGGGGGAAGGGGAGAAGAGAAAGAGTCGGAGAGACAACACCTTTTGCTCTTTTCTATACCTCTTCCCATTACTTTTGTCTCATTTGTCCCTTTCCTTTTGTCTCCTTTTCTCATTATATTCCTTCCCTTTATTTTCTCAGAAATATAGAAATGTAGATGTAGGGATAGGGTGCTTTTAAGCTGCCTTCTTCAATAGGAAGAGCATTCATAATTAGGAAATATATTAATACAGTTTATTTCATATCATTGACTTCATCCTGTTCCCAAGACTTCTTACTTCTGCTTTCCTTTGGTGCTCATTTCAATGGTAATTCAAAACTAAAACTATTTTGCCCATCAGTATTCTAAAATTGTCATAGGCACAAGCCTTCTAGAAATATTTCACAGATAGCGAAGACCTAGGCTCAGAAAAACTTAAAATGGTTAAAGGTTTATCTGTATTAGGAGGCTGTGACTATCACTTACACATATCATTCTTCATTGTTCTCATTAAACTAGGTGTCCATCCATTTTGGGAACCAGTCCTATAATTTCATTGGTTACAACCACAATCTTAAATGATCAAAAAGTGAGAAAAAAATATACTCTTATTGGAAGTATCCCAACATCTCATTGAATTTTAAAGATGAAAGGAACCTTAACCTTTCCAACTCTTTAATTTTATAGATGAAGAAAATGAGCCATAAAGTGACTTACCCAAGTTCACAGCTAGTTAGTGGCAAAGCCAGACCAAAATCCATACCTCCCAATCCACTACTCTTATTTCCACACATTGCCATCATTCTTTTTTAAAATTCAGTTTTATTTTATTTTTAGAGTGCCATAACTCTTGATCACAGCACCAAAACAACTCTTAGTTTATCTTAATAGGGTATGGTTAATGCAATGACACTAGGTTAGCTTTCAGTTTTTTTCGAGCTTTAACGATTTCATCTGTAAAATTAAAGAATGAAAATGAAGGAATGCATTGAAATTCAACACTTACTGAATATTTTTGATATGTAAGGCAATATGTTTAAATCCTTTTCTAGAAAGGACTGCTTACTTATTTTAGAACCTCCCATAGGGAAAACACATAGGCCCAGTTTTGTACCCATGGAACACAAAGGCATGATGCCTCTCAGTGATTTGTGGAAATTGGGACTTGGTGTCTCCCTTGACAACATTATTTTTGGTTTTCATTTTTCTTTATTTTTTCCCTAGTATCGTCTAGACTGTCACAGCCATCTTCCCCCCAGTCAAGCTGTCCATCTCCCTCCATCTCAGCTGGTAAAGTCATCTCTCCATCCCAGAAGCACAGCAAGAAGGCACTGAAACAGGTAATCAGGCTAGAGTGTGCTCATCAGAAGTGTAGATCCACATTCAACACCATGTGTTCACCCTGGGAAGTGATTAGCTAATACTTCAGTCTGGCAAGGGTGGTGGACTGGTGGGTTATATACTTGGGAAATTTCAAATGACTTCCAAAAGCATTAAAACAAAAACAAAGAAAGATTAAGGACTATTATATGCAAGTTGCTAAATAATATGCCAACTCTAAACAAAATCTGTAACCATATACATCACAGGTGCTTAGAATGTCTGCCAGGGATAAAGTATAGTTGACTTTTTACTTGCCCCAGAGCTTTCTTTGATTATTACAGTTTAGTCTGGTTTTTAAAACAAAAACCAAAAACCCTGTTTACTTTTACAAGGTTTATGAAGGTGTTGAAGAACTTCAAACAGTTGGACTCCTCCATCTTAGTCTGTATCCATTGTCATTGACATGCCTTGTGCGCTGAATTATGAAACACTAATACTTGTTTGAGGTGCAATATGAGACTAGTTATTTTTCACGGTTTGGCAGTGAATTTGTGATGTGTATAATCATGCAAGCAGTTTTATGTAGAATTGTTGTTTGATGCTTTCACCATTTCTTTTTGAATGGAAATCTGAATAGGAATATTAGTACTTCCAAAAAAATATCTTATGAGTTTCTTTTAGCGATAAGATTTTAATCTTTAACAATTGCAATACTGGTAATTTGTAGATTTGGAGTTTTTCAAGTCATAGAGGAAAAGGAGTTGATTGGAAATTTATTTAAGAGAACTTTGAAGCTCTTTTTACTCTATCCTAGGTTGTTTCTATGTGACCATAGCAGAATGTAGTGGCATTGAAACATTTGATTCACTTGCCATGGTTGGTCTATGTCACTCAGTGAGCAGCAAGGTTCTTGTCAATATTTTAACCTTAGAATATTTTTCAGCCTGTTGAAAAAGAAATGAGAAAAGCAGAATTGAACAAGTGGTAAAATTATTTTAATTCAAATATTTATTAAGTGCTTATTATGTGCAGTGCACTAGATACAGAAATGAAACAAGATAACCTCTGCCCATACAGAGCAACTTCTACTTTCCATGGTTCATTTCATTACCCTGCCTCACCTTTTTCTTATCCCAAAGTCTTCTTTTCCAGGTAAATCTAAATGAGATCTGAGCCTGACTTTCAGGCCTACTTTTCTCAGCAGGCAACTAAGAACAGGGAGATCAGGTTCTCTGGCCCTTACATCCTCTATGACAGGAGAACAACCAAGGGTAGGTTTGATGTGAGATCAGAAGCCTGTTCTGGAGTGAGAATTTGGAAGCCTGAGCTAGCCTATTTTATGTATCTTCAGCCTAATGCACTTTGGGGGAGTAAAACTTGAGTTTGACAACTTAGAAAAGTCAGAATATAGAGTCTTTTAATGTTCCCTTTTTGACGAAATGGAGGTAAGACTTTCCTACTTTATTTGAGCTTCTACACTTTTAAGCTAGAAGTTTATATTTTAGGCAGTAATTAAAACAGTTTATAGAGACCTTTTAGTCTTTTGCTTTTGGGGTTTTTTGGATTATAGTACATAAAAAATTCTGCAGACTGGGAGTAGAAAAATAAGGTGATACCCTGGAACAACCATAGGGAGCAGATCTGGGGAATATAAGTCAATCAGCTACCATCAGTGCTCATGTAAAAATCTGTTTAGGAAAGGACTTTAAAGGTCTTCTGCTCCAGCTAGCTAAGAACTCATTCCATTACTATAGAAGTGCTTGACCCCTTCAAGTGCTTGAAGGGCTTTAGTGAGTGGAGCCCAGCAACCATGTGAACAACTGTTCCAGATTACTAATGATAAGAGTAATGTGAGCTAAAGGCAACTCAGAGGTTTGACCTAAATACCCTGTAGTAATGAAAGGCGGAACTATTGTTAAAGGCCTTGGCTTTGGGAAGATAAGCACTCTGATGTTCTCCTACTAGAATGTGAATCATTGCAACCATTCTCTAAAACAACTAGAGTTAGATAAGAGCTGTCCCTAAAAATTTCATTTGCTTTGACCCATTGCTAGATCAGAACTCTTAAGTCTTTCAGAGTTGTTTTTCTGTATAATATTGTAGTCATATAAATTGATCTCCTGGTTTTATTCACTTTTCTTTCCATCATTTCATAGAAGCCCCCCCAGGTTTCTCTGAATATTTTCATATTTCTTATAGCACAAGAATATTCCATTACATTAATGCACGATAATTTGTTCAGTTATTCTTTTTTGTTTCCAGTTTTGTTTTTTGTGGCAACAAAAAAATAATGCTTTAGACTTTTTTTGTATATATGTATCCTTTCCCTATTTCGTTGATCTCTTTGGTTTATATTCTTGATTCTCCACAAGCTTTTTAAAGATTCAAAGGTTGTTTGAACTGGAAGAGGCATTGGAGCCCATGTAAGTCCAACTCCCACATTTTACAGATGAAAACACTGAGTCCCTTAAAGGTTCAATGTCCAGGTGATAGAACTGTAACTTAAATGGAGGTCACCTGATTGCTCTCCTGTGCCCTTTCCTTTGTGCACCTGTCTCTTGTTGATAATGACTCAGAAATCCCATCTGCCAATATTTTCAGTACCTGGAGTAGAGCTTATCTGAACCAGGTTATTTGAACTCAAGGGCAGCTACTCTCTCTGTCTTGGAGCTTCTCTACTTATAATGATTTTCAGTTCCCTTTTAGCCAGTTTTTGTTTTTGTATTTTTGTCCTTTCCAAGTCAAAGAAGCAAAATAAGAACTGAGGTAAATTCCATTATCATTGTTCCATCCATCCTGAAGCAGTTGTTGTATCGCTTATTTGAGCTGCCTCTTCTCACCAACCTCTTCTCACTGCCTCTAATCCCCCTCTATTGCCCTCAAAATATACAGGCTCTTTGTTGTTCTTAGCATTTCTTTTCTGCTTTGTCATTCTACACTTTAGCTCTACTAATACTACTTTTAGATTGTTCTATGTTTCTATAGTCATCATCTGTTACCTACCTTTTCTTCCAGTTGTATGTGTGTATATATGTGTGTGTATGTTTTTTTAAAGAAATCTGAGTTGGTGACTTCACATTCAGCCAGTCAGAAAGTATTTATTAAGACTCCTATGCCATGCACTATGCTAAGTGATAAGGATTCAAAAAAAAGGGCAAAAAACAGTCCCCTCTCTCAGGGAGCTCACAGTCTAATGAATCTTGTTTAAGTAACTCCCCCTTTTCTTTCTCCTTAGAATTATTTATCTTCATAATTTCATTCTTGATTGTTTCCCATCCTTCCTATTACCTCCTTCCCTATAGAATGTATGTCCAGAGGATTCTTCCCTTTATCTCCCTGAACTTCCCAATATCTAAGGTGCATACCAGAACATCTTCAGCTTACTTCCTCTTGGACATGACAGGCTTGCCAGACCTCCTGAGAAAGCCATTGTCTGTCAGTGTTGTTTGAATTCAGCTCTTCTTGACTTAGAGGCCAGTTCACTTCCCTGCTACACTTTGGCTTCCTGTCTGTTTTCATTTATCTTCATCCAAGTGTTCTCTCTTTACCATGCTCTCCCCCATTCTGGTTTTCTGATTTCTTCACACCAGTATATCTTCTTAACATTCAATTCTGTTCTTCTCCCTTATCCAGTGTCTCCCCAACCCCTTTTTAACCTATCCTTTTCCTGTTGATGAAGTGTATACACTTACACCCTTATATTACAGTCATGTCATAGTGATGCCTCTGAGGTCAAATTTGCCTGCATTCCTTAGGATTTCTAATTCATCTTGATTGTTGCAAATAACTTGTGCTTTGTTTATATACATCTCTTAGTTTTTACTGCCGGTAACTTTCTAGGATTTTGTCTCCTGTGAAATCCATAGAATATTGATAAGAATATATATATATATTAGTGCTGGGAAAGGACCTTAAGAGGTTAACTAGTCTAACCTCCACATTTTGCAGAGAAAGATACTGGGGCCTAAAGAAAGAACTTAAGTTGCCATAGATTTGAACCCAAGTCTTCTGGCCCCATTTCCATTGTTCTTTTACTGCAGTTGGCTGTCTCTTTGAATTTTATACCATTCTCATAGACTAGCTGAAAGAGTATTACTCAACGATAGCGTAAATATGTAGTAGAAATTAATTCACTAAGAGTGATTTGTGTATGTCACAATGATAGTTAACTTATTGGTACAAGACCCAGAAAGATTTTGAACAACTAGAACACAGGCGAAAGTGAATATGGTAGGATTTCTGGATATCTCCTGTTCTTCTTTCTATGTCATAGTTATTTTCTGTGGTAAGGAGTTCTTAATTTAAACTTTTTTTTTGATGCTTTTATGACTGCATAATTGGTTTTCTTATCTTTTGTGTTTTATGCATTTAAAAAATTTATCCTGAGAAAAAGATTTTATAGGCTTCACCAGGCTGTCACAGAAATCTGTGATAAAAGGTTAAGAATTCCTCTTTTATAATATTTTTCACATCCATATGTGTGTATGAGATGTCTGTGTATACATAAATATAGACATAGCTGTTCAGACAAGTAATATTGTACTACATCTTTACCAGACTTTGGACAAGCCTATCATAATACAGAAATACAAATACATTGTCAGAACTTCTCTTTTTAACTGTGTTCACTTTGCAAATATTCCTTTGTCTCTTCACATCTTTTCCTTTCAGTCTCTTTAATGGTGTTTATTTTCAAACCATTGGGTCATGTTTCAAGCATTCTCTTGAATTGTTTTTAGCTGTATTTCTTGAGTATCTTCCAACTAGACTTCTATATATGTTTGCCTCTATACTTCATAAACAGTCTTCAAATAATTTTCTATCTAAAACAGATTTGCAGTTAAAATTCTTACGTTTTAATACCAGTTTTGCTATTCATACAAGTGAATTTGGGATAGGAAACTTATCTCAATCCAGCTTTCTGTTATGTTGCATGTTCGTATTTCTACCAATGAAAGATGTTAATATTGATGAAGGACTTTGTATTTTAGGGATAAAATGAGATTTTGTATATGAAAGTGCATTGAAACTAGATCTCTATAGGGGCATAACTTGTTTCATGATCCATAGATGTGTGCTAAAATATTTATTTATTGAATGAGTAATAGTTTCTTAACTTTAAAACATAGTTGTGTTTTGTGTTCTATTCTCCCTTATCTTTGGAAACTATTTTTCTCTTTCTAATTAGTAATGTTCTCTTTATAAAGGCCTTAAAGCAGCAGCAGCAAAAGAAGCAGCAGCAGCAGCAGCAGCAATGTCGAACAAGCATGCCCATCTCCTCTAATCAGCATCTTCTGCTGAAGACAGTCAAAGCAGCCAGTGACCCTGTGCCCACCAAACCTGGTAAACAGACTAACACCATCCTCAGGAGACAGGGGTTTTGTATCTTTCTTCATAATACAGTGCTGTTTTTCCATGTTCTGAGCCAAAAATTCTCCTATTTATATTGATATATGATAAATCCCTTACTCTGTTCCCCTCTTATTCTCTCCTCATTCCCTCCCCCCATCCCTCTTGCACATACACCATAACCACTATAGAAATTCAATGAGAGCAAAATTAAATGGAGAAAACTTTTAGCTGTTAAGTCTTGACAAAAACTTAGGGAGATGTCGAAGGAATTTGCACAGAATGGTTCTACTATTGCTGCTCTAATAATATATTGGAGTCATCTATTTAGTAGTCCTAGGATGCCACTGTTTTCACAAGGACTATTCATTTTAGTTTTATATTCATTTATTTTTGAAGTTAGACTCAGACCTGATTGAAATTAAACTCCTTTTATCTTTACCTCTTTGATTTAGTTCCATTTTTGTTTAATCTGACAGTAAAAAAGATAATTTTTTCTTGAAACAAATTCTGCTATTGCATTCTTATGGGGAGAGATATGCAAGTCTTCTAGGCAATCAAAATAAAAACTTGCTGTGTGTACAGATTTTCTTTTCCCCTATGAAGTCTAGTCTGCTACTAATCATTAGGCTGATTATAAAGGCCAGCATGCCTTGCTTCTGATGTTTTCGGAATCTTAACTATAATGTGGCAAGGGAGTATGTATATGTAGACAGTGTTGTCATGGCGACTCCAGAGAATGAAGTGCCTAAATCACAACGTTTTCTTCATAAACAATTAGTATTTGCTTACTAATTTGTTGTAATATGTTAATTGATTTCCTCTAGCTCCTCAATGTGTCTTTTATTTAAGTCTTTTTCTTTTTCCAGCAGTTTGGGAAGGAAAACAGTCGGATGGACAGTCAAGCAGTCCCCAGAATTCAAATTCTAGTTCCTCTTCTTCAATTAAAGTTGAAAACCCCCTGCCAGGTTTGGGGAAGAAACCATTCCAGAGATCTGACAGGCTTCATACAAGTGAGTTCTTTCATATTACAGGCTTTATTGATACTGATAATATAACTAAAGGCTGAGTGGAATGTAGCCAACAGAACTCTTAGTTATCATATTTCTATCTTATTTACCATATTATTGCATGAGATCCAAAAGATACCCTTTTTAATCATTCTTTTTCTCTCTACTCCTCATTTATAACTCCTCAAAAACAGAAATGTGATTATTTTGATATATTTTTTTAATTTTCAAAGACAATGATGGATTTTATCATCACTGTAATCTTTACTGGATGCTCATGAGCTTGTAATTATTTATTAATTGGGTTTTTTCTGAATATAATTTATTCCAAAATTTAAGTAATGCTTTTTAGTTACATACAAAAATTCATATTGACAATTTAGTTGAATATAGCCTATTTCATCTTCAGTGATCACGTGGTATGTTGTTTATTAGAGCATGAGGGATGGAAGATATACAAAAAAGCCTTTGTAAACTTTTCCTTAAAGGCATTTTGGAAAGTATATATTTGCTTGAAAGACTTTTTCTGCGAGGATTAGGGACAAGTTCCCTGGAATTATTGGGTTAAGGAACTGGAGTTTTGGAAACTTAAGTACATAAGAGTAGAAAAAAGTAAAGTCTTTGTAATGTGAATGAAAGATGTCTCCAGGTACCCATAATATACCAGAAAGTCCACTTGTAGGGGCTTTTGCTCTTTAGGAGATGATTACATTGTGAGGGATGTAGTAGAAAAGAGAAGGATGCTGACTTTAGCTTTGGATGACCTGTAAAATCACTCACTGCTCTGTCTTACTAGCTCTGTGACCATGGGCAAGTTACTTAACCTTTCAAGGGCGTCATCTGTTAATAAAGAGAGAAAATTTGTCTTACCTACCTCCTAGGGTAATTATGAAGGAAGGGCTTTGTGAATAGCTTTGTATATGAGTATTAATCAGGGCAGTAGATTCCCAAGTCCCTTAAAGCTTAAAACAAGAGAACACCAGAATAAAATCATCACTATTTACAGATTTCTTTATAGTTTTGTAACATTTTTTTCAGGGCAACTGAAAAGGACTAAATGTGCCGAAATTGATGTTGAAACACCTGATTCTATCCTTGTTAACACCAATCTGAGGGCTCTGATCAATAAACACACATTTTCAGTTCTTCCTGGGGACTGCCAGCAGCGACTTTTGCTTTTGCTTCCAGAGGTGGACCGGCAGGTGAGTGAAATGACCTTAAAACTTCTCTTTCTTTTTTGTAGCCTTTGTCCTCAAACTCCTTCAAAATGTTGATGGAATTCTTTCTGTAGCTTTTGGTGTAGCTTAGTCTTGGGAAGGCAGTGAGGTAAAGTGAAACTGGGAGTCCCAGGACCCGTGTTCAATTTTCAGCTCTCATTACTCATATGAGCTTGGGTGTGTCACTGACACTGAGTCTGATACAGAATTGATCTATAAAATGACATTAGGCTGGAGAAATTCCAGAACCAAGTTTATCATCCTGTGAATTTAATAAGCTCTTTAATTTTCCTATATTAGCTACTTCTGAACCTGATAAGCAGTGAAATTGTTACAACTATTCTGACCAGGTCTACTACAGGTTTATGTTATACCTCAGCTGGGTCCTTGATGCTGCAGGGCAGTCCTTTTGCCTGTTTTATCAACTCACTGTCCCACTCTACACAGCTACTCTTCCAAACCTTTTCATCTTTTCGAACTTCCACAGGCTCTCCCCCCTACTTCTCAGCTGAGAACCTTGCCTCGTATTTTACAGAAAAAATTGAGACCATTTGTCTTGAACTCCTTTTCCCCTCTTACTCATCACTTTTCACTCAGGTACCTTCTGCTACTCTCTTCTTTCATCTCTGTCTCACATGATGAAATGGCCTTACTCCTTAACCATGGCTAACCCCTACTTGTTCATGTGATCTCATTCCATCCCAACCCTTCCAATAGATTGCCCTCTTTGTCATCCATATTCTTTCACTTATTTTCAATCTCTCCCTGTCCACTGGGTCATTTTCTGCTGACTTCAAACATACCCATTTCCATCCTGAAAAAACAATCACTTGATCTGTCCATCCCTGCTAACTATAAGCCTAAATCTCTTCTGTCTTTTTTAGCTGATGCTCCTTAGAATAGATGCATCCACTTTCTGCTTCTCTTGATTTTTCTCCTATCTGACTGCTCTTTCTTAGTCTCCTTTGCTGGATCCTCTTTCAGATCATACCCTCTATCTGTAGGTGTCCCTCAGTGTTGTGTCTTGAGTCCTCCTCTTCTCCTTCTGTAATACTTAAATGATGGTGATATTATCAGCTCCCATAGATTTAATTACTATCTCTATACTAATAATTCTCTTTTTAAAAAATATTTGTTAATTTCATTAAATATTTCCCTAATACATGTAAGAAAGTTTTAACAATCATTTTTAAAATTTTGAGTTCCAGATTCTCTCCTTTCCCTCATCCATCTTTGAGAAGGCAAGCAATTTGATAAAGATTATACATATGCGATTGTGCAAAACATTTTCACATCAGCCATATTGCAAAAGAAAACAGAGACCAGAAAATCAACGATAATAAAGAAAGTGATATAAATTCTTATTCTGTTAATCAACACAGTTTATATTTTTGTAAATATTCATCCATTTCACTTAGATTGTCAGTTTTACTGGCTTATTATTGGGCAAAATAACTCCTAATAATTGCTTTAATATTTCATCTTCATTGGTGATGCATTCACTTGTTTTAGTTTTGAATCAAGTAATTAGGGTGTTTTTTTTTTTTTACAAGTTAACCAGTGTATTATTTTTATTATTTTTTTCTTAAAAAAAAAAAAAAAAGCCCCTAGTTTTATTTGTTAGTTCAATGGATTTTTTAAACTTTCAGTTTTATTAATGTCTTCTTTGATTTTTCAGGATTTCCATTTTGATGTTTAATTGAGGATTTCTGATTTGTTCTTTCTAGTTTTTTTAGTTGCATCCCCAATTCTTGTTCTGTTCTTTTTCTTATTTGTTGATATTTGCATTTAGAGATATACATTTTCCCCTAAATTCTGCTTTGGCTACATCCCACAAATTTTAAAATGTCACATTATTATCATTGTCTTTAATTAAATTATTGATTGTTTTTATGATTTATTCTTTAAGTCTTTAGGATTAGTTTATTTTGTTTCCAATTGCCATTTAATCTATGTTTCCATGACCGTTTTTATTACATGTAATTTTTATTGCATTGTTTTCTGAAAGGGGTGCATTTAATATTTCTGCTTTTCTACATTTGGTTGTGAGGTTTTTATGTTCTAATATGTGGCTATTTTGTATGATGTTGCCATGTACAGCTGAAAAAAGGTACCATTAAATTTTTTTCTAGAGGTCTATCATACCTAACTTTTCTAAGATTTCATTCATCTCCTTGACTTCTTATTGTATGGTTAAATTTATGTAACTGAGAAGAAAATTGAGGTTCCTTTAGTATCCATTTCCTTAAAGAATTTAGTTCCTATGCCATTTAGTGCATTTATGTTTAGTATTGATATTACTTCATCATTTATGGTACCTTTCAGCAAAATGTTGTTTCCCTGATTACATACCTTTTAATCAGGTGTATTTTTGTTTTTATTTTGTCTGAGATCATCATTACTCCCCGTTGCTTTTTTTTTTTTTTTTTTTACTTTAGCAAAGCATAACAGATTCTGTTCCAGCCCCTTGTTCTCACTGTGTATCTCTTTGTTTCAAGTATGTTTCTTTTAAACAATATATTGTGGTTTTTGTTTTAAAATTTATTTCCAGCTTTCAACATTCACTTTCACAAGCCCTAAACTTTCTCCTCTTCCCTCCTCAAGATGGCATGCAATATGATATGGCTCTACACATACATTAAACAAATTTTCATATTAGTCATGTTGCATAGAAAAATTGTAATGAATGGAAGAGAACTTGAGAAAGAAAAAACAAAACGAAAATAGTCTGCTTTGCTCTGCATTCCAACTCCATAGTTCTTTCTCTGGATGTGAATGGCATTTACTATCATGAGTGCTGTGAAATTATTTTAGGTCCTTGCATTGCTGAGAAGGGCTAAGTCTGTCAAAAACAGTCATCACACACTGGCTCTTACTATGTATAATGTTCTCTTGGTTCTTTTCACTTCACTCAGCATCAATTTATATAAGTCTATTCAGGATTTTTTGAAGTCCACCTGTTCTTCATTTCTTAAAGCACAATAGCATTTTATTACATTCACATAACCACAACTTGGTAGACATTCCCTAATTGATGGGCATCCCCTCAATTTCCAGTTCTTGGACACCACAAAAAGAGCTGCTATAAATATTTTTGTACCTATGGGTCCTTTTCCCATTTTTATGATCTCTTTGGAATACAACCCTAGAAGCAATATTCCTGGATCAAAGGATATGCACATTTTTATAGCCCTTTGGGTATAGTTCCAAATTGCTCTCCAGAATGGCTGGATCAGCTCACAGCTCCACCAACAACAAATTACTGTTCCAGCTCTCCCACATCCTCTCCAACATTTATCATCTTCCTGTTCTGTCATGTTTACTAATCTGATAGGGGTGATGTGGTACCTCAGAGTAGTTTTGATTTGCATCTCTCTAATGAATAGAGATTTAGAGCATTTTTTCATATGACTATAGATAGCTTTGATTTCTTCCTCTGATAACTGCCTGTTGATATTCTTTGACCATTTATCACTTGGGGAATGACTTGTATTCTTGTACATTTGACTCAGTTCTCTGTATATTTTAGAAATGAGATTTTTGTCAGAGACACTAATTGTAAAAATTCTTTCCCACTTTTCTGTTTACCTCTAGTCTTGGTTGCATTGGCTTTATTTGTTGCAAAAACTTTTCCATTTAATGTAATCAAAATTATCCATTTTGCATTTTATAATCTTCTCTATCTATTGTTTGGTCACAAATACCTCCATTCTCCATAAACCTGACAAACTATTCCTTGCTCCCCTAATTTGTTTATAGTATCAGCCCCTATCCTTAAATTGTGTGCCCATTTTGGTATATGGTGTCATACGTTGGTCCATGTCCAGTTTCTGCCATACTATTTTCCAATTTTCCCAGCATTTTTTGTCAAATAATGAGCTCTTATCCCAGAAGATGGGGTCTTTGTGTTTATTAAACAGTTTATTAAATAGCTACTACCATTACTACTGTGTCTTGTGTACCTAATCTGTTCCATTGATCTACCCTTCTATTTTTTAACCAGTACTGAATAGTTCTGAAGATTGCTGCTTTCTGATACAACTTAAGATGAAGTATGGCTAGACCACCTTCCCTAGCATTTCTTTTCATTGTTGTCTTAATATTCTGGACATTTTGTTTTTCCAGATAAATTTTAATATAATTTTTTCTGGCTCTATAAGATTTTTTGGTAGTTTGCTATGATGTAGAATAAGTAAATTAGTTTAGGTAGAATTGTCATTTTTATTATATTAGCTTGGCCTATCCATGCAACTGATGTTTTTCCAGTTATTTAGATCTGACTTTATTTTTGTTCAACAAGTGTTTTGTAATTGTGTTCATGTATTTCCTGGGTTTGTTTTGGGAGATAGACCCCCAAATATTTAACAGTTTCTACAGTAACCTTAAATAGGATTTCTCTAACTCTTGCTGTTGAGCTTTGTTAGATATATATAAATATACTGTTGATTTTTGTGGGTTTATTTTTTATTCTGCAACTTTGCTAAAGTTGCTTATTATTTCAAGTTGTTTTTTTACTTGATTTTCCAAGTTGTTGTCTACATCATGTTGTCTACAAAGAGTGATAACTTAATTTCTTCTTTGCCTATTGTAGTTCCTTCAATTTCTTTTTCTTCTCTGATTACTAAAGCTAACATTTCTAGTACCCTATTGAACAACAATGGTGATAATGGACATCCTTGTGACACCCCAGATCTTATTGGAAATGCATCTAGCTTATCCCCATTACATATAATACTTGCTGAAGATTTTAGGTACGTGCTACTTATCATTTTAAAGAAGGCTCCATTTATTCCTATGCTCTCTAGTGTTTTTAATAGGAATGGGTGTTCTATTTTGTTAAACAATGTATTGTTGAACTCTAGTTTCTAATCCAGTTCTCCTATCTGCTTCTGTTTCATGGGTGAGCTCCTCACATTCACAGATAATGATAATTGTGTATTTCCTTCCATCCCCTTTTCTCCTGCTCCCCTCTCTCTATGCTTTCCCTCCCTCCCTGTCCCTCCTCTAAAGTCTACTTTGCTTCTGACCACTACCTTTTTTTTTTTTTTATTTTAAATTAATGCCCCTTTTTCTCTTAACCTCTTCTCCTCCTTCCTTCCTTCTTCCCTGTTTGGTGAAATACATTTCTATTACTAGTTAAGTGCGTGTTTGTATCTCCCCCCTTTTTGAACTGATTTAGATGTGAGGGAGGTTCAAGTATTGTCCCCGCGCGCACACCATTTTTCCCTCTACTATATGTTATTCCTTACATGTCCTTTTATATGAGGTTGTTTTTCTCATTCCTCCTCTCCCTTCCCTTTCTCCCAGCACTTCTCTTTTTTACTTGTTTTTTCTTACATCATCTCAACATAATTGACTCACTCCTGCGCACTCTTTCTGTGTAGAAGCCTAACTGCCCTACTAATGAAAAAAGTTCTTAGCAGTTATGTGTTTCATCTTCCTGTATAGAAAGATAGTTTAACCTTATTGAGTCCCTTAAGATTTCACTTTCTTGTTTACCTGTTTCTCTTGATTCTTATATTTGAAAGTCCTGTTTTTTTTCTGTTCAGCGCTTTTCATCAGGCGTGCTTAAAAGCTCTCTGTTTAATTAAATATCCATTTTTTTTTCCCCTTGAGGGACTATGCTGAATTTTGCTGGGTAGGTTATTCTTGATTGTAATCCTAGCTCCTTTGCTTTCTGGAATATCATATTATAATCCCTCCACTCCTTTAATGAGATTTCTGCCAGAACTTGTATGCTCCTGACTATGGTTTCATGGCATTTGAATGGTTGCTTCTTAGCTACTTGTAATATTTTCTCTTTGACTTGGAAGCTATGGAATTTGGCTTTGATATTCCTGGGAATTTTTATTTTGGGGTTTTTTAAAAGGTGATTTGTTATTGGTAAAGGTGGTGATTGGTAAATTACAATTTTTGTTTTGCCTATGCAAAATATTGGGACAGGTTTTGTTTGTTTGTTTTTTGGTTTGGGGTTTGTTTTTGTTTTTGTTTTTATAATTTCTTCAGATATGGTATCTAGACTCTTTTATCATGGCTTTCTGGTAGTCTAATAATTCTTGACTTATCTCTCTTCATTTTGTTTTCTGTGTCAATTGATTGCTTTATTGTTTCTTTCTCTCTCATGGAGTCATTAACTTCCACTTCCCCCAGTTCTAATTTTTAAGAAATTATTTTTTTCAGTGAACTTTTTGCACCTCATTTTCCATTTGGCCAATTCAGTTTTTTAATGTATTTTCTTTAGTCCTTTTTGTGCCATTTTTACCAATTGTCTTTTCATAATTTTCTTCCTCTGCTCTCATTTCTTTACCTAATTTTTCCTCTCCCACTTTTATTTGATTTTGAAGATCATTTTTTAGCTCTTCTAGGAATTTCCATCAGGCTTGTGTCAAATTCACATTTTTTTCTTTGAGGCTTTCTTTGCTTATAGCTTCTCTGATATAGTCATCTTCTGAATTTGTGTCTTGATCTTCCCTTTCATCACAATAGCTTTATGGTCAGGTTATTTTTTGTTTTGTTCATTTTTCCCACCATTTTTTCTTGATTTGGAACTTTATGTTAATACTGTAACTGCTATGAGGTTTAGAGGAGTGGGCCTCTGTTTCAAACTTCAGGTTTTTTCACAATGCTGTTTTCAAAACTAGTGCTGAGAGTTTGAAAGTTTTTGGTGCTTCTAAGGTGGTTTGATCTAGGCAGAGGTGTGGTACTGCTCTTTTGTTTTCAATCTGTTCCTTACCTTGGAGCAGCCCCTGATTCCTTGGAATTGCAATTGTTACTTCTCCTTTGGGTTCCTCCTTCTTTAGGAGGCAAAATAATACTATCCCAGATCTTTTGGGGCTAGAAATGGTACTGCCTATCACAGAGTCTTCCACTCCCTCTTGCCTGAAAGTGCTTCTTTCTGCCCTTGAACTATGACTCAGAAGTGGGTGTACGTAGTGTAGTGACCAAACAGAATCATTCTTGCCTCCAGTGCTAGCACATGGGTCCAGTTCCCTGTAAACTCTCTCTGTTCAGGTACAGTTGCCCTTACCACCTCTGGCTTGAGAGCTCCCAAAGCTGCTATTTCTTCTTCTTCCACCACTACATAGTCCCACATGGACTCCTGCCCAGACACCTTCCCCTTTGTCACAGATCCCTCTTTCCGATTTCTTAAGTTGGCTGGAAGAATGTCCTGCTGTAACCTTTTGTTGGCTTTGCCACTCCAGAATTCAGTATGAGGCATTATTTTAAAGTTGTTTCAAAGGGACTGTTGGAAGAGCTCAACTTTCTCTACTCTGACATCTTGGCTCTGTCCACAGAAAGTCCTAATGATTCTTTCTAAAAATTAATTCATTTTTAGTTTTCATCATTCGCTTCCATAAGATTTTGAGTTCTAAATTTTCTCCCTGTTCCTCCCTTCCCCTCAGTTCTACTGACTCTTAAATCTGTCTGTTTTCCTCAACCTCTTTGCTGACCTCCAGTCTTGCATTTCCAGCAGCCTTTTAGATCTCTTGAATTGGATGCCCAGTAGATACCTTAAATTCGTTATTCTAAAATGGAGCAAATTTTCTTTCCCCCAAACCTCTCCCCACCCTCATCCTCCCAGGCTTTTAGGTTTATAAACTAGAAGTCACCTCAGACTCAGCTCTCTCACCAAGACATCTTTTCTCCCCCCAGCCTCCCACCCCTATCCAATATGTTGTCAGAATTGTTGATTTCACACTTCTGCTGCATGTCTCAAAGATGATCTCTTCTCTGACTCTGGTGCAGGCCCTCATTATCTTACACCTCGATTATTGCAGTAGCCTGCTTATGGATATACCTGCCTCAGGTCTCTTTCTGCTCCAGTCCATCCTCCATTCAGTCACTAAACTAATTTTTCTAATGCACAGATCTGACCATGTGACCCCTTTCTCAAACTCCAGTGGTTTCATATTGCCTCTAGAAGCAAATACAAAATGCTCTATTTGGCATTCAAAGCCCTTCATAACCTTACTTCCTCCTACCTTTCTGGTATTTTTAGACCTTACTCCCCAGCATGTACTATTTGCTCCATTAACATTCATCTGGCTATTCATGAACAGGGTACTCTGTTTCTTGGCTCTGGGTGTTCTCTGGCTGCACCCCATACCTGGAAACCTCTCCCTTCTTCACTCTGACTTCTGGCATCCCTGGCTTCCTTTAAGTCCAACTAAAATCCCACTTTGTCCAACAAGCCTTCCCCAACCTCTCTTAATTCCAATGTTTTCCCTCTTTTAATTATTTCCTGCTTTGTATATATTTGTTTGCTTTTGTCTCCCTCCTTGAGGGCAGGAACTGTATTTTGCCTGCTTTTTGCCCCATTGCTTAGCACAGTCCTTGGCACATAGTAGACACTTAATAAATGTTGATTCAGTTGAATTGAAGAAGTAGGAGATCAGGAAAGGTAGGAATTTTGAGAGATACAGGTGTAGAAGAAGTATATTTCAATTATGATATACATCAGTGCAAAAAGCCAAGGAATGGGTGATGGAATATCATGTAATGGGATCAGCAAATACTTGGGTAGAACATAAAGTATATGAGAGAGACCATGTCTGGACAGGTATGGTGGAATTTGGTTATTGGAGGCTTAGGTGCCAAATACAAGAATTTATATGTTCTTCTAGAGGCAAAAGGAAGCCACTGAAGTGTCTTGATTTGGGGAGTGACATGGTCAGACCTTTAATTTAGACTATTGACTTGGCAATTCTATAGCAAATTAATTAAGAGGACATAGACAAGATGCAGTGATACCAGTTAGAAGACTGATGCATGAGTCTTGAGGAGTGTTAGTGACCTGAACTAGGGTGATGATTATGTGAATGATCAGAAAGAAAGAAACAAATATGAGAGGTGCTATGGTAGTAAAATAGACAAGACTTGGTAGTTGATTGGATGTGGAGGTGGGATATGGTAAAGATTAAGAAGTACCCTGAGGTGGTAAGTCTAGGTGACTGAAAGGTGATGATACTATAGACAGAAATTGAGAAGTTAAGAAAAAAGGGGTAAGTTTGGGGCCAGCGCTGGGGTGAAAGAGAGGGTGGGACTCTTTATGTGGAAAGAGTTAATCTTGTTTCAAAAATGTCAAATTTGAATTGCCAAGAGAACATCCTAGTGGATATGTCCATCAGGCTGTTGGTGATGCAGTATCTGAACTGAGGAAAAGAAAAATACAACCTGTGTATTTGGGAATCAGCTACATAATTGAATCCTTGGGAGCCAATAAGATATCCAAGAAATAAAGTATACGGAGAGAAGAGGGCCCAAACCCATCCTTGGTGGAAGATCCACACTTAGTTGGTAGTTCATCCCTCCTCTTGGAGGATCATCATGACACGAAGGAACACAAGAAAAGTTGGTTGAACAGGTGGGAGAAATACCTAGAGTGCAGAATATCATGAAAACCTAGTTGGTCTCATTTTTTTGTGGAAAATTGCCAAGAGTAATAATAAATTACAGTCTCTCCCAGAGCATGTTCCTTTCCCTCTTGTTTCTAAGAAGAATTCCAGTTTAACTTGAATAGGTTGTAAAGGCCATGAATTCTAGAGCGCTATAACTGCTACCTGAAAATTGTGGCCGAGAATTGATCCAAACTCTGTTGCATCTCATCTTCAGACGCTGCATTGAATACATGCTATCTGCAAGCACAAAGTCATGTATCATTTCTCCCTTTGCTTTGACCTTGATTTTGTAGCCTTTTCAGATTAAGTAATTTACCATCAGTGCAGAAGCTGGTCTTGATTCTGTTTTCATCCTGGTTGAAGGCATTTGACAGCACCACAGAAAACATGCTGAAGAGCGTGGGAGCAAGCATACAACCTTGTTTCACAACGTTGGTGACTGGTAAAGCATGAGAGCCTCATCCTTCCTCCAGGAACCATCCATGCATGCCATTGGGAATGTACAATGCTGATGGATTTCTCCAGGCAACCCAGTTTCATCATGATCTTCCATAATTCCTCACTACTGAGAGTATCAATGGCCTTGGTCAGGTTGACAAGTGAAGAAATTTTGAGTGTAGTGGATAAGCTCACGTACCTTGTCAGTACTCTCTCCAGGGCTATCCACATAGATGACAAGGTTGATGTAGCATTGCCAGAGCTAACTCAGCATTTGGGGAGACTCCTAAAGAAAGTGTGGGAGAAAAGAGGTATCAGATTATATACCACACTGTGAGTCTGCAGAGCTGTTACACTTACTGCTCTGGTGTATGCCTCTGAACCCTGGTGTCTGTCAGCAACATGCTAGAAAACTCAACTGCTTCCACTTGAATTATATTAGGAAGATTCTGAAGATTACCTGGCAAGATAAGATAACAAACGCTGAGGTTCTTTCTAGAGCTAAACTGCCAAGCATTCAAACCCTACTGCACTGAGTGCAATTCCAATAGTCCAAATGCACACTTATCCAAAATTTTTTTTATGGAAAACTTTCTCAAAGGTAAATAGTGATCAGAAGAAGTGGCATAAGGTATCTCTGAAGAACTTTAATATTGACTGTGAGACATGGGAAACACTAACACAGGACTGTCTAGCAGGGCATGGAGAAGAGACTTAATCAGTAAAGCAGAATCATAGCACAAGAGGAATGTGAGCTGCACAAATTCCAAGCCACTTCCGCTTAGAATGTTCTAATGGACCACTGGTACTGATCTGCGTAGGACCTTCCAAACTTGCATACCCCATACCCTGACTCCAGTGTTATCATGTCATTTGTTGTCTTGAAAAACTAAGGCCAAATAACAACATAAGGCTGACTTATTCACTTAGCCGAAGCAACTATAATTGGAGCCATTTGCCAGTATTCCATGGTCAGTAGGGAAGCAACGTTCCTAAGTTTGAATGTAAAAAGTAAATTCTTACGTGGCAAATTTGTGTTTTTGTACTACTCTTTTTTAGTTTGCTTGCTCTCACATAGGGCTTTTTACATATTCAATACTTTGGATCTCTGATCTATCCCATTATTCAAAAAAGCGTTCAGTGCTACTACATGCAAAACACTGTGCTTGGTGCTGGGTTAATAAAGATTGTGGAGTGGGGGGAAGAAAGCAATCCCTTTTCTTAATTAAGAAACAAATTCTATTGGAGGAGATAGCATGTACATTTGTAAACATGTACAGAATGTATGTGTGATTATGTATACATATATGTACATGTGTGTATACATACACATTATATATATATATTTATATATGGGTATGAGCATGTGTATACATACTTCCTAGGTATGTAGTAGTAATTAGGGAAGGAAAGCACTTAAAAATTGATGGGATTAAGAAAGGTTTCATGTACAATACAATGCTTTCAGCTACCTCTTGAAGAAAATGAGGAATTTTATGGGGCAGAATGAGAGTACATTAGAGGTATGGAGGTTGTGTATGTAAATATACAGGGAGTTTATATTTAGCAATAGGGAGACACTGCAGTTTATTGAGTGGTCAATTTAGCAGCTTTGTTGATGGTGGTTTGGATGAGGGGAAGTTAGGCAGGAAGAACAGATCAGGGGCCAGTGGTTTTGCCTTGGATCAGATCACTTTTGGAGCACTGAAAGGTTGTAGAGCAGCCTGGGATAATAACACTGAGAAAACCATAGTAGGACTATGTAATGACAATGTGATACCCATAGCAACCACTATGAATCTGCATGCATATTTCCGGGGTAAATTTGCAACATATAATAAACTCTCCAGAGGCAAAGCCAAAATATTTATTTGGGACATCATTAGTATACCAAGAGGTAAGATTTAACAGGGTACTTATCACTAATCCGGGGAACACCCAACATCTTAAACCTTCTTTCTGTCAGGCCTCCTCAGAAAAATAAGTTTCCTAGACAAATTCCTCCCTCTTCCCCCTCACAGTTTGCTTTTCTCACTGTTCCTTGGGCCAGCTCTTCCCACTCACAACTTGCTTCTCTCTTTGCTCTGCCTGTTCGCATTCTCTCTCTCTCTCCCTCTCTCTCTCCCTCCTTGGACAGGCTCCTCCCTCTCTGAGCCCCATGTGACACTGGGTCTGTATGATCACAGGCCCCTTGTGTTAAGCCTATTAATGGGCAGGAAGATCTTCATATACTTATAACATTACAGTCAGGCATTCCTTCCAGAAGAGTCTACACCTTGGTCCTAAAATTAAATCCCATGGATTTTCATCCTTTAACCCAGGAAATAGTCTGGAAGAATAAGCAAGCTAAAAAAAGAATCCAACCACAAAAAGCTATTATCATGACAGGGATAATCAAGACAAAAATCCAGAAGAAGGTAATGACTCTAAAATATCCATAACCAAAGCCTCAAAGGAAAGCACAACTTAGGCAAAAATTCAACTAGATTTTCTGGAAGAGATGAAGCAAAATTTCTTTTAAGAGTTTTAAAAAATGTTAAGTGATAAAAGCACTACAGGAAAAAAATGGAAAAGAAATGAGCAGTATGAAAGAAAAAATTGGAAAAGAAGTTAAGAGCTTGGCACAAAAGATAAAAACCTTGTCCAAACATTAAACTCCCTTAAAAATTAAAAGGGACCGAAAAGTAGCTTCATGGACCAACAGATATCAAAACAAAGTCAAAAGAATGAAAAAAAAAATTGAAGAAAATGTAAGCTATCCCATAGCAAAAACAACTGACCTAGAAAATGGATCAAAGAGGCACTTCAGTGTATCAAGCCCTGGACTTGGAGTCAGGAAAATCCAGAGTTGAAATATTTACTCACTATGCGTAACCCTGGGCAAGTCACTTAACTTCTGCTTCAGTTTCCTCATCTATAAAATGGGTATAATAATATCACCTAATTCTTAGGGTTGTTGTAAGGATAAAATGAGATAAAGTTCTGCAAACCTTAAGGCACTATATAAATGTTAGTCATGATGATGAGAAAAATTCTAAATTACCTGAAAGCCATAACTTACAAAAAAGCTTAGGCATCGTATTTTAAGACATCATTAAAGAAAACTTCTCTGATCTCTTAGAACCAGAAGGAAAAGTGGAAATTGGAGACATACATAGGTCACCTTTTAAAGGAAACTCCAAAACAAAAACTCAGGAATATCATGATCAAAATCTAGAGTTTGCATGTCAAAATAAAAAATAGTACAAGCAAGCAGAAAGAAATAACTCAAGAACATAGGAGCATAAGTCAGGTTCACACATGATTTGGTAGCCACTTCTATAAAGAAACAGAGTTTGTAATACAGTATGCCAGAAAAGCAGTCAAGAATAATGTACCCAACAAAATTTGAGTATTGTCCTACAGGGATAAAATACCTTTGCTGAAACCAGAAGATTTTTAGTCAGTCATTATAAAAAAGACCACAGTTATACGGAAACTTTGAAGCACAAACACAAGAGTAAAGTAAAATATAAAAATGTAAATATGAACAAACTATATGAATAAACTATATTCTATTATGGGGAAATGATCCATCCATCTCCTCTGATTCCTGTTATTGGATTTTAACGGGAATCTAATCAGAAAGCTTGGTAATGCTTCTATTATGTCTTGATCTAAGAAGAGTAGAAAGAGAGAAGGTTGCAGAATATTGTCTCCTATACACACATACGTCAAAGTCTATACAGACAAGGACTGAAGGGAGCTAACACTTGGAATTTACTCTTATCTGAAATGATTTTCTTTTTATCTGAAATGATCAGAGGAGGGAAGTATACACATACACACACAGAGAGAAATACATTTCACTCAACAACTAAGCAGGAAGGGGAAAAAAGGATGGGGAGGAATTAGAGAGAGTAGGGTAGGTTAAAAGGAGGAATTAATGCTAAATAAATAAAAAAGAAATCTGAGAGTTAGAGAACAATTTTATGAAATACAAAATAGATAACTTTGATTATCACCTCCAATTCAAAAGATCTTGCACAAACAAAGCCAATGCAATCAACATTAGAGGGAAGTGGAAACTAGGAAAACTTTTTTACAGCTAGTATCTGTGATAAAGGCCTCATTTCTAAAATAAATAGAGAACTGAGTCACATTTGCAAGAGTATAAGCCAATTCCAGTTGATAAATGGTCAAAGAATATGAACAGGCAGTTATCAGAGGGAGAAAATTTGGGACTTATGAAAGTAGTTGTTGAAAACTGAAAACAAATAAATTAATAAATGTGAGGAAAAACTTTAAACTTTCTGAAGGTTAATAAAAATATTGATTTCTTTTGTTGGTGTATGGTGGCAAAGAATTGGAAGCTGGAGGTTTGCCCATCCATTGGGCATGGCTGAACAAGTTGCAGCAAAAAAAGTGATGAAATGCTGTTATGCTATAAGAAATGATGAAGCGGATGGCTTCAGAGAAGACTTGTATAAATTGATAAAGAGTCAGGTAAACAGTTCAAGAACAAATTAAACTGTTTTTGAAAGACTTAGGAACTTTGATAAACACAATGACCAATGACAATTCCAGAAGAATCAAGATGTAACATACTACCCAACTCTTTACAGAGAGGTGAAAAGCTCAATGCAGGGGAAATAGTTGCACATACATATGTTAACGTATGTGTGTATAAACATAGTCAACATAAATTTTTTTTTTTTGCTTGACTACATAGTCATAATGATTTTGTTGTTGTCATTTGTTTTTCAAGTGAGAGTTTGATTAAAAAGCCAATTATTGCTCATTGATAAAAGCAATTTTTAAAAGTATTAATTTTTTAAAATGACAAAGCCATGGGAATTGGTGTGGTTGTCAAGAAATTATATGCTAACCCAGCATATTTTCTTGGGTTACATCGACATGTGATAACAACGACTTGTAAAAGAGACTAAAAATTGATCAGACAGGTCAGAAAAGTAGTATCATGAAAATCCATAGAGGTGAAAGTGTGGGAAAGGAGAAAGTGGCCAGCAGGTGTCAATAGTCAGAAGACTTAGATTCTGCAGTTAAGAGTTCATTAGTATCTTTGGAGAGAGCAGTTTCAGTTGAGTGATCAGGTTAGAAGCTGGATTGCATGCAATTATAATAGGAGTGCATGAAAGGTAAATTGAAGCAACAAGCATAGGCAGCTTTTTCTAGGAGTTTGACTGAAGAGAAATAAATTGAATGAAGATAATAACTTCAAGAGACTTGGCATGTTTGTAGGCAGCAGGGAATTACCAGTATATACAAAAATCGAAATTGGAGCAAAGGGGGAGTAATTGAAAGGGCATTCTACTGGAAAAGATAGAAAAGGTATTCTCTCTAGCAATATAGATAGCAGCCTATATATACACACCAATTTTTCCTTTTCAACTCTTATCCATGTCATTTTGTAAATGTTTCACAGAAGTTTCATTCAGCACCCCATGGGCCTTTCAGCGAATCTCTTGACATGTGGATACCAGTAGAACATGAAAAATAGGCATCAGCTATCCTTAATGTCATTGTACGACTAATTGTTTTTCTCCAAATTTTGTTTGTTAATATGTTGCAGCCCACTCATACTTACCATGTACCCTTCCATTGCCCTTTGGGTGTTCAACAATTTTAAAATATTCTAAAATTGTGGTGTTCTGTGATTCACAATTGTACATCATTTGAAGGGTCTTAGTATTAGAAAGATGGTTCTTTATTACACAGAGAAACTTTGGGACCATCTTGTCCTCTTCAGTTCTGGGAACCACTCTGGCTTGGCCATTAATTGCGTTATATTCTGGACAGTTGACATTGTTCATAAACGCCGCTCAAATATGCGTATAGTTACTTTAAAGCGTTAATTGAATTAAGTTGAATTAATTATTTTTTGTCTTAGGTTGGTGCAGATGGTTTGATGAAGCTGAATGGTTCAGCTCTTAACAATGAATTTTTCACTTCAGCTGCTCAAGGCTGGAAGGAAAGATTATCAGAAGGTGAGTTTTTTCCATAACTTTATTCTCTAAAAAATTATTTCCCTAATGAGACAGACATGACTAGGCCAGTACTAAGACAGAGAGGAGCTTCTCCATATTCCAATTTTGAGACTCTCGACAATGGGGGAATTGTTCTGGGTTGGTGATAAGATGACCAGACATCTCTAAATATTGATAAGGGTGCTATGCACAATCCCCTCCGTGATCATCTTTTGGAGTTGGTAGAGGCTTAAGAGACATCAGAACCCAGATCAATGTAAAGACCATCTTCAGTATCAGAGGACTGATGATGAAATATGCCTCCCTACCCTAAGTAAAGAAGTGGTGGACAGTGGGTGTGAACTTGCGTTCAGTCAGGTTTAAAGTCTGCCAGGTGTCAGTGGGGAAATTGAGTCAGGAGAATCCTACCTCAGCCCAGGCTGAACAACTGCTCTCCCACCCTTCCCATGAGATCACCTTTTTCAGTTCATACCAGCATCTCACAGGCTTACTGGCATCATGGATTGGAGGCTCAGACCACCTTTCTTGCTATCCATACCTGGAGTTAGACTCAGAAGAACAGTCAGTTAATAGTCCCATAGAATTTTAAAATAGCAAGTTCTAATAACCAGGTTTCAGATATAACTATAATTTCACATTGTCTAAGGAACATCTTTTGAGGCAAGTCTTAAGTGGCTTACATGCCTTTCCTTACATGTTCTAGTTCCTGATTAAATAACAGTCATAAAATCAAATTTACCATTAAAACCTTAACTTTTCCATCAATGCCAAATTTTACCTGAGGTTACCTGCTTCTAGGAAACTTAGACTAAAATTCTTTTCCCCAAACTGAAGATGTGTTTGATTTAGTCTCAGTAATTAATTCAGTCAATTGTTTTAATACTAATTGCTTTTACATCACTTTGTAACATGTCCAATTTTTCTCCCCATCTCTCCCCTCCCCCCCACCCCCTAATACCTGGATTCTGATTACCCCTTCCCTCAGTGTACCCTCCCTTCTATCACACCCCACCCTTCCCTTATCCTCATCTTCTCTCTTTTCTTGTAGGGCAAGAAAAATTTCTATACCCCATTACCTGTATTTCTTATTTCCCGGTTATATGCAATAATAATTCTCAACATTCATTTCTCATACTTTGAATTCCAACTTCTCTCCCTCCCTCCCCATCCCCACTGAGAAGGCAAGCAATTCAATACAGTCTAAATATGTGTAGTTTTGCAAAAGACTTCCATAATAATCATGTTGTGTAGTACTAGCTATATTGCACCTCTATCCTACTCTATCCCCCCTTGATTTTTTATTCCCTCATTTGACCTTGTCCCTTCCCAAAAGTGTTTATTTCTAGTTACTCCCTTCTCCCATTTGCCCACTCTTCTGTCATTCCCCTCACCCCACTTGTCACTTCCTCCCCTACTTTCTTGTAGTGTAAGATAGATTTTCCTACCAAATTTAGTGAGCATATTATTCCCTCCTGAAGCCATATGTGGAGAGAGTAGCTTCCCTTTTCCCCTCTCCCCTTTTCCCTTTTCTCCTCCATAGAACAAGATTTTTCTTATCTCTTTTATGAGTTATACCCTGCCCCATTCCATTTATCCCTTTCTCCTCCCAGTATTTTCTTCCCTCACCGTTTAATTTTTATTTTAGTTTTGTTTTTTTGTGGATATCATCTCTTCTGATTTAATGCAACCTGTACACTGTGTGTGTGTGTGTGTGTGTGTGTGTGTGTGTGTGTGTGTGTAATCTGTAATCTGTCCACCTACCCAAATACTGAGAGAAGTCTCAAGAGTTATAAATATTTTATTTCCATGTAGGAATGTAAACAGTTCAGCTTTAGAAAGTCTTTTATGATTTCTCTTTCCTGTTTATCTTTTCATGCTTCTCTTGATTTTTGTGTTTGAAAGTCAGATTTTTTTTCTTCATTTCTGGTCTTTTCATCAAGAATGCTAGAAAGTCCTCTATTTCATTGAATGACCATTTTTTCCCCTGAAGTGTTATACTCAGTTTTGCTGGGTAGGTGATTCTTGGTTTTAATCCTAGTTCCTTTGACTTCTGAAATATCCTGTTCCAAGCCCTTCAATCCCTTAATGTTGAAGCTGCTAGATCTTGTGTTATCCTGATTATATTTCCACAACACTCAAATTGTTTCTTTCTAGCTGCTTGCAATATTTTCTCCTTGACCTGGGAAATCTGAAATTTGGCCACAATATTCCCAGGAGTTCCTCTCTTCAGGTCTCTTTCAAGAGGTGATCTGTGGATTCTTTCAGGGTTTGTTTTGCCCTCTGCTTCTAGAATATCAGGAGAGTTTTCCTTGATAATGTCATGAAAGATAATGTGTAGGCTCTTTTTTTGATCATGGCTTTCAGGTGGTCCCATAATTTTTCAGTTATCTCTCCTGGATCTGTTTTCCAGGTCAGTTGTTTTTCCAGTGAGATCCTTCACATTATCTTCTATTTTTTTCAAACTTTTGGTTTTGTTTTTTAACTGCTTGGTTTATCTCATAGTCATTCATTTCCCTGAACTCAATTCTCTCTTTCAAAGAACTGTTTAGTGAGCTTTTGAACCTTCTCCATTTGACTAATTCTGCTTTTTAAAGCCTCTTTCTCCTCATTGGCTTTTGGGACTTCTTTTTCCAATTGAGTTAGTCTCTTTTTAAAGGTGTTATTTTCCTCAGCATTTTTTTGGTTCTCTTTTAGCAAGCTGCTAACTAGCTTTTCAAGCTCTTCCATGGCCTGAGCCCAATTTAAGTTCCCTTTGGAGGCCCTGGAGGCAAGGGCCTTGACTTCATGTGACAGTATGCCTTGCTGTTCCTCATCTGAAAGGATAGGAGGAGACACCTGTTCACAAAGAAAGTAGCCTTTTATGGTCTAATTTTTTTTCTCTTTTTTGGGCATTTTCCCAGACAGTTACTTGACTTCTGAATCCTTTGTCAAGAGTATGGTCCCATTGCCCCTTCTCTCCCCAGTATCATGTTCAAAGCTGAGATTGGACTCATCTGGTTGATTTCCCCAGGGCTTTGGGTAGAGTCAGGGCCCTCACTGAGGGCTGAGGTTTAGATCATCTGCTCCCTATCACCAGAGGCTTTAAGCTGAGCTGCTTGCACAGTTGACCCAGGTTGCTTCCCAGGGCACTGTAACTGCCTGCATTCTGCTGCTGCTGTTGCTGCCATCAGGAACCCCATTCCCCTCTCACCTTGCTGGGAAAGCCCTTGCACACTGACCTTTGGAGCTTTCTTTGTCACTTGTGGGTTGAGGTATCTGGGACCCTCCCTGCTGGGAACTCTGCCCAGGAGATCTGTTCAGGTCCTGTTCCTCCCAGTGCAGTGTGGCCAGGGCTGTGCTCCATTCTGCTCAGTGTCCTGTGTGAGATAGACCTTTCCTGTCAGCCTTCTAGGTTACTTTTTGCTGGAAACCTCTTTCTCTCTGTTGTTCTGTGGCTTCTGCTGCTCTAGAATTTGTTGAGAGTCATTTTTTCCAGGTATTTTGTGGGCTGTGGGGAAAGCACTACAGTATATGGGTCTTTCTACTCCGCCATCTTGATTCTACCCCCTTGTAAGCAGATATTTTCAAAATTGACTTATACATTGGTTTACTTATACATTGCCAAACCAAATTTTTACAATAATTTTTCTTTTTTCTTTTGTAAGTCCTGTAGTGTCTATAATCTGTAGTAGTAGTTTTCTCTGATCCCACACACTGTTTACTTTTCTTTACACAAATACATTTAAAACTCAGGCATAATGAGGACAAAAGGTCATAGAATTCAGCTCCTTCAGTAGCTGGGTTCCCTTTCTATAGTTAAGTGTTAAAGTTTCCTTTGCTTTCTTCCTTGTCTTCTCCCCTAACCTTGAAGGTTCCTTGAGATGATATTTATGTGGAGAGTCCTTGCTCCCTAGGAATTCTGAGGGCAGGAATGGAAACGTCAGGTGTTGGCATTAGTGTTCATGACTTCCCTGCAGGGACACATGAGGTGAGGAAGCTCGAATGCTCAAGAAAGTTGAAAGAATGAGAGAACAGGACCAAAGAAACAGGAGCTCTGGAGCTCTGCCATTTACTAGTCTTTAGGCTGTGCAAGAGGAAAAAAGAGAAAAAGCATAGCTAAGCAAAGGCAGAGAGGAAGAAATTGGGGAAACAGATGTTGAAGAATTGAAAACAAACTTCAAAACTTTACAATTTTTCCTCAGGGTAACACAGACAAATTGAACAATTATCCTGTGCCTCATCTTAGCCAGAGCACTACTTTTGATGAAAATTTGAGAAATTTCTATCATCCTTGAGTTACAAACAAGAATTCAACAAGTGTTTGTTGGTCACCTGCTGTATGCCAGGACTTGTATTAAGTGAGAACTGGGAGTTAAAAATAATGTCATTTCTGATTAATTTCTCTTTTTGTGCATTATAGGTGAGTTCACACCTGAAATGCAGGTGAGAATAAGACAAGAAATTGAGAAGGAGAAAAAAGTGGAGCCATGGAAGGAACAATTCTTTGAGAGCTATTATGGGCAGAGGTAAGAAAAAGCATGGGTTTTTTTGTTGGTAGCTAGAGTCTTTTAACTTTCTACAGGAGCTTAAGTGCAGGGAAGATTATTTGCCCACATATCCTTGGGGAAGCTGGCATTTGTTGTCTGTATATCTCTTCACACAAGTTGAATCTCTTCATATATGGTTCATTCACTTATCTACTTCTTCAGTGTCATAGTTTCTCATTAAATCATAAGACCTCCTGCTTTAGTTGTCAGTCTTCCAGATTGGAGTTTATCCCAATGGAATCTTAAATCTTCCCTAAAATCTTCATAAGACAGTGGCACATAGGCTTTAAGGTCTGCAAAATAATTTTCTGTAATTCCAAAGTACGACGATGATGGTAATGGCTGTAAGAAACACAGAGAAAATCTTGTTATAATGAACTTGAAGGAAAATCGGAATTGCTACTGTAGCCACAAATTCCTATTCCCTAAAAATTCAACACCGTGTGCAGTAACTCATTTATAAAATTTGCACTTTTAAAAACCTCTGACATCACTTCACAATCTATAGTTGCCCTCTCACATTTCTCTTTTTTTTTTTTTTTAATTTTTTTATTTTTTTAATGTTTAACAATCACTGCCATACAATTGCGATTTTATCCCTCCCCACCCACCCCCCACTACCTCCCTCCCTCCCCACGATCACATTTCTCTTGAGCCATCCATGCAATGGCAAGTGACCTGGGCTGAGGATCAGGAGAGTATTACTCTAGTCCAGGAGAGTTATGCCACAGGACAATGGGCCAGCCAGCCCCCTTGATTTTTCTGGGCTTCAGTTTTCTCTTCCATTAAAAGAGAAATTATATTTCTCTAGCCCTAATATTCTTTGTCCCTGCTAGGATCCCCTGCATGATCTTCTCTCAGTTCTTAGTGACTGAAAATGTTATATCTGGACCATGTCTTTGTCAAATTAGCTTGGTGAGTTGACAGTTGTGCAAAAAGATGCTCACATGTTCTGTGAGCTTATGTAGCCTTTCAGCTTTATCATATCATACCCTTTCAAACTTTGTTACAAAAGAAGCCTGTTATGATATGCTGAAAAAGTAATCTCACTATTTGCAGCATGTATGTGTGTATCACTAAAGGACTAATTTATCCTGTTTTCAAGAAGAGACTCCTGTTAACTGTGATAAATTCTGAGAATAGTTTCCATTGTAGCTAACTGTATTCCCGGTTCCTAAAGGAAACACTTCCTATGTTATATGCTACCTTTTCACCCCAACCCATCCACCAAAATGTGTTGTTATATGCACGCGCACGCACACGCACCCACACACATATACACAATCCTGCTACTCATCTCAAATGAACAACACATTTGGGAAACTTTGTTAAATATTGTTACAGATATTTAGTGTAGTATATAGATACACAAAAAGTTTACAATTAATCTATACATTTGTTATATACTCTGTTTGCAAACAATAAGAGACTATAAGGAGGCGCATCTTTTCAGTTGAGTTCAACCTTATTTTTGTGTAAAGGGATGTGTTACTGGTTCCATACTTATGCTTTTATCCTTCTATAATCATTCCGTAAAATATAATTGTTCTGACATCTTTGTCTATTTTGTTAACTGCCAGACACTTGATGCATACAGGGTCTTATTTTCAAAATCATTGCAGACATGGCAGCAAAGTAGCAGTCATATAGAATGTTGACCAGAGCGTAGAAATAAAATAGCCTTATATATAACCAGGAAACATAATGAAAGTCTTGAAAAGAGAATTCTCCCTCTATTCTTGTCATTATAGTTATTGATTTGAGTCCCATTTTTTTGCTCAAGGACTATTTCTGAGCTCCTTACGGTTTCTTCCTATTCCATCTCAGTGATGGTAACACTAACTATTCTGAATCTCCTTGGGCTTGCTCAACAGTGCTTTGCTTTTTCCAGTAGTTTAGGCTTCCTGAATAGCAATAACAACCTCTTGTTATCCAATAAAATGTGTGTAAACTGATTGAGTTTACTTGAAGTGAATTTGTCCCATTTTGGGCTTTGTCGTCTCAACACCCAGCCTATCTTCTTGCTTAAAGTAGGTACGTAATAAATCTTTGAACTAAACACTTGGCACAAGGTCAGAAATATCCATGGAATGCTCACAGTTTGGAGCATACCATTTGTTTGCGTATCATGGTGACTCAAGAGACACAATTATCTGCATAGGGCTATCTCTGCTTTAGGAGAATTCTATGGAATTCCAGGCATTGGCTGATACCTGAGACACTTCCAAAGTGACTCATAGTCCTTGAAGAAGTGTCAGAAGCAAGTTTCCAATTCTTTTCTAGGTGGGAGAGGTGATTAGGAATTAGGGGGTAGGACATGCAGGAAGGTAGTTAGAGTACGCATCCCATACTGTCTGTGGACATTTCTGAAAGGGAAGAGTAGGACACATCTATAGTGGTTTAGTATCTTCCCCACCCTCTTTGTAATGCCGACTTGACTCCCCTCCCCCACAACACACACACACACACACACACACACACACACACACACACACACACACACACGTGCACTTGAGGTTTTAGCCCTTCTCCAAGTCTTCCTGTAATATAAGCTAAAGATATCCCATGGCTACCATATGACCATAGAAATAAGCACTTTGGATTTGAACATTCCCATTAACCAGAATGTTTGGTAACCTGTAAATAGGTAACTGACTGTAGTATCCCCACTAAAATAGACTCAATAATATCTTTTTTCTTTCTTTCTTTAGTTCTGGATTGAGCCTTGAGGATTCAAAGAAACTAACTAGTGTTACCAGTGACCCCAAAATGAAGAAACTCCCAATTGAACAGCCCAAACCCACACCCCCTTCAGATGAACCTCCCATCCAAACAGTGATGGCAGCCCCTGAAGCAGAGTCTCAGCCTGCGCTGCTGCTTTCCCCAGTAAGGAAAGAATCAGGAGCAAGCCCAGAAGAAGTGTTGCCCAAACCCTCCAAATCCCCAGAGCCTTTAGTTTCCTCAATTAGCAGTGTCAGTGAGCAAGACACAACAGGCCTTATCCCAGGCCCAGAGGAGGAGGAGCCCTTAGGCCAAAGGAAGCCAGTAACCTCTGCTGAGCCAGAGCCTGAAAATGAAAATCATCTCACTACATCTACTCCTGTCATAAAGGAAAACAAAGGCACAGCTATTTTGACTCCAAGCAAACCAAAGAGCCCAGGAATTGGAAAACCAGATATAAGACCAGTCATAGAAGAAAGTCCTCAGGAAAACACTGTGAAAGTTGCCTCTCCCTCAGAGCACAGTGACCTGAACCCAGAAGGTCTCAAAAGGAAGTCTTCACTCACTGAAGAAGAGACCCCTTTGAGCTGGGAGAAAAGGCCTCGTGTCCTTGAGAACCACCAGCACCAGCAGTTGCTTCAAGCCTCTCAGCAGCCCTTTCCCATCAGAGGGGAAAGGGTACAGGTTCGAAAAGTACCGCCACTCAAGGTAAGGAAGGAAAGGAAGTGGTGGACAAAGAGGGGTAATCGCTGGCGCCTGGACACTCCACTCAGACTTATTAAAGAACTATTATTTTGATGTTATTCCAAGCATTTTACACCTCAGAAGGGGCTGAACATTTAATTATCAAATCATTATCTAACAGGAATTAGTTAACTGCCACCTAAGAGCAAAATTTACAGCATAGAATAGATATTGAGAGTGGCCAAAATGTGCCCAGCTAGAGGAAATTGAGGCTCTGGGGGTAGATGTATAAATGCTGAGGAAAGGGGAGTTCTGGCAAGATGAAATGAACCCTGATAATGACTCTTGAATGCTGGTAAGCTTTGGTTATATAATGTCAATGGAAACTAAGTCACATTTCATTTGTTTTCCCCCACTAGATCCCGGTCTCCAGAATCTCCCACGTGCCATTTCCTACAGGACAGGTCTCTCCCAGGGTTCGTTTTCCAGCCTCTATCACTAGTCCCAACAGAAAAGGAGCCAGAACCCTTGCAGACATCAAAGCAAAAGCCCAGCTGGCCAAAGCCCAGAGGGCAGCTGCTGCTGCCGCCGCCGCCGCTGCTGCAGCTGCCTCTGTTGGAGGGACCATCCCAGGTCCTGGCCCCGGAGGGGGAGGAGAAGGAACTGCAGGAAGCGGAGGGGAGCCAGGATCAGGTGGAGCCAGTGAAACTGGAAAAGGGAACACACTGGAACTGGCAGGAACTGGAAGCAGGGGAGGTACGAGAGACCTTTTATCCAGTGGTTCAGAGACTCAATCCCAAGTTAAGATCAAGGCCCCAGCCCCGACATCACCTCCCAGTGTCTCTAGAGCACAACTACAGCAAGCCCCCCCCTTACCATCCAGACCTGCAGTCAGTGGAGCAGCCCTCCCTAACCCACCCCCCCCAACTTCAGAGAAGCTGAAGAGTGAAAGTCCTGACTCCTCTTTGGGGACAGACAGAACGCTTCCCTATAGTTCTTCCCAGGTTCCCAGTAACTTCAAACAAGAGAAAGCACCTTCTCCTTCAGCAGGCTCAGCCCTGACCTCAGGGACCCCACCTGCTCAGGTTATAGCAGAATGCACAGTTGAGCCTAGAGCTAGTTCTAGGAAGGACATAATGAGTGTTGCAGCTGTAGTAGAGATGAGTCCCAGTGCTCCTATGGAGGTGGCTTCTTCTCCTTTGACAACTTTACCGATAGCAGCCACTTTAGAAAAGCCTATGCCACCCCAAACCAGTGTTACTGCGGCACCTACTGTATCAGCTCCATCCTCTAGCACTTTGCCAGCCTCTAGCCTTAAAGCTCAAGGAGCTTCCTCCAATACATGCGGACCCACTGCACGGCCAAGCTCTAGTATTCCTGCTAATAACCCTTTGGTCACCCAGCTGCTCCAAGGTAAAGATGTTCCCTTGGAGCAGATACTGCCTAAGCCTCTCACCAAAGTAGAAATGAAAACTGTTCCATTGGTTACAAAGGAGGAGAAAGGGACAGGAGCACCCAGGGACACCAGCGTTACAGGAACTAGTAACAGAATGGAAGGCAGTGAGAGACAGTCTCATCTGTCTACACCTCAGTTGGAGAAAATCCATCAGAGTAAACAGTTACCCCAGGTCTCAAGGACCCTCCACCTTTTCTCAGGAAAGGACCTGAGGGACTCTAACATTGATCATTATCCTTGCCAAGAAGGACTCAGTAAGGCAACTCAAGAGCAGCTCCTCCAGACGCTCATTAAAAGGGTTCAGAGGCAGAATCTGCTGTCAGTCTTGCAGCCCACCCAGTTCAGCCTCACTCACTCAGGTTTCCAATTAGAGGACATCTCTACCAGCCAGAGGTTTATGCTGGGGTTTGCAGGCAGAAGGACATCCAAGCCTGCCATGTCAGGCCACTACTTACTCAACATTTCCACTTACGGCCGGGGTTCAGAGAGCTTTAAGAGAGCCCAGTCCATGAATTCTGAGGATCGTTTTTGTTTGAACAGCCCTCCTGAGGCCTTTAAAATGGAACACCAGGATTACAAAGGGGCTACAGCAGATGGTAGTAGCAGTAAAGATGAAGATGAGACTGATGAAGAGAGTACTGATGATGAAGACGAACAGATTCTGGTGAAGGAGGAACCCTTACCTTCCCAGGTTTCTGGCAAGTGTGAAGGAGGCCCAGGGGTCTACAGCAGAGATACCTTATCAACATATGACACTCTAACCAATAAGAATATGAAAGCTGAAGCACCAGTGATGGGTCATGCCACTGTCACCAAGGAGAATTTCCACCTCTTTCCTACAGGTCAGGTATTTGATGGAAACACCCTGGCCAGAGATTTCATTCAGGCAGCACAGGAACGAATGGCCCATGCAATGAGGGGAAAGATGATAAATAGTAGCCCTGAGGTATATGGTAGTCTTCCTCTCCCCACAGAGAGCCCTACACATCAGCCTCTGCTCCTTCCACCACTGCAAACCCCAAAGCTTTATGGAAGTCCACCACGCCAGCTTGGGCCAAGCTATAGAGGCATGATCAATGTCTCTACTTCTTCTGACGTGGACCACAGCTCTGCTGTGTCAGGAATGCCTGAATGTAATCAAGTGTCTAGCAACATGGGGGATGTCATGTCCTTCTCAGTCACAGTCACCACCATCCCTGCTAGCCCGGCAATGAATCCCAGCAGCCATGGACAGACCCTCCCTGTGCAGGCCTTCCCTGAGGAAAACAGTGTGGAGGACTCGCCTTCAAAATGCTATTGCAGGTTGAAAGCCATGATCATGTGCAAAGGCTGTGGTGCTTTCTGTCATGATGATTGCATTGGCCCCTCCAAACTTTGTGTCTCCTGCCTTGTGGTCCGGTGAGAGACAATGGAAGAGCAGAAAATGAGAGAGACCCTAGAGGAGAAAAAAGTGGGTAGAAAAATATATTGGGAGACATAAGTATATATAGGTCCTTTTGGAATCACAGGAAGAAATAACTAATTTCAGTTCTTACTCGAGATAAATGTTACGTAATCAGGAATACAGAACACAATTTTTACCTTTTAATGGAAGAGCACCTTGTTGTACAGTAAGTCTAAGTCAAGCAAGACTTTGTGAATTGTGACAAGTTTGCACTTATAAAATCATGTAAATATGTCACATTATTTTGTTTAAAAATTATTTTTCCAAGTGTTTAGGAGATAACCTATTACCGTGGACTCATGTTTTGGTTCCAGTTCACATGACTCAGACAAGCTTGTTACCCTGAAAGAAGAGAGCCACTTCCCTCCCAACCTCTCCCGTGTGAGTCAGGCTAAGAAAGGAAGGTAGAGGGAAGGTCCAGTGCAATGGCTCTCCATCCTAATGAAGGCCTTGAAATTCAGGTTGGAGAAATTAGTTGGCCTTCTTGAAGAATTTGGGCACAGGGCATATTTAGTCCCTTTGCCTAAGAGAGAGTCTTGTTCACTTTGGACATTACTAAGGCATTCATTTCACAAAGAGCATTGCAAACCTTTTTTTCCCCAGCTCTGAGCTGCTTCTGCTCCTAGTTCCCCAGAAGCTGTGTGGCATATGAGCACTATGCTTGTGGATACATGCCATTCTCCCAACCCCACCCACATGCCCTGAGATGGGGTATTCTAGGAAGGGCGCAGCACCTTTGGCTGCCTGCTAGCTTGGGTAGGGCAGTGATTCCAGCAATAATAATGAGCACTTAGTTATTCCCGGGAGCTCTTGTGTAGGTCAGCAGCAGACATTAAAAAAAAAGATAGTTGTAGAACTTGGGCTACATCTCCTTTTGTGCATATTTGAAATTGTAGGGGCATGGAAGAGCAAAAACTTGCTCAGTTTGAACACTAGCCTTGAAATAGCCTCATCTTTCTCCAACCAGACACTCAGTGCTAGGCAGACAGTCCTCAGATAGGATGAGTAATGCCACCATTGCAGCTTCTGTTCCACTCGTTTTGGCCTGACAGGACATTGTGGGGCATGTACTAGGCTAATAATTTATATATTTTTAAATTTATATATGTATATATATTTTTTAAAACACAGGTCAGGCACTTTTCATATTTTTGAAAATACCAAACCCTCAGTTTATCTCTGTCTGCTCTGGAAAGCCTAAGCATAATGATGTCTACAATTGAGTAAGGGAGAAACAGCAGATTCACCTGGGAGTACAAAACTAGAACAGAGGTCTGCACCCTGGCTAATAGGACTGGAGGTTATCATTGGCTTAGTGGGCCTAAGACAGCAGCCAGAATTATTTAGCAAATTTGGGGTGACTTTGATTTGCAAAAATTGTCATGTCAAGTATAAGGCCTAATTTCAAGTGTGTAAAATAGAATTATCAATGCAGCTGACAAATACAACTATTTATGTTGAGACTTAATATTCAGGGCTGGCATTTCTGAAATCCAAAACATTTTAGAACTAAAAAATTGAATTACATTCCAGAATAGAAGTTAACAAGAGATACCTATTTAGTTTACTTGATTCTTTCCCATTTTATTCTTTTTCCCTCTTTGTCATTGTTTATTCTTAAACTATACAATCTGAACCACCCACCTCCCCATTCCAAACTAAGATGTATGAGATTTACATCCCCATCAGTCATCTCTCTTTGTTCCCCTGCTTATGGCCTGATGCAGTCATAGGACTGTCTGGAATTCATGCTCCAGCAGGCATGATATTTTTCCATTGTTGACCCCTATGCACATACAGTCAAGAAGAGGAAGGACTGCAAGGTTGACAGCAGCTGCTCCAATTAAGTCACCCAGCAGGAGGTCACACTGTGGATTTGTTCCACTCTCTGCCTGCAGGTAGAAATGCTCTTAGGAAGTTGAGGTTGTAAGTGGAGAAGAATTTGGCCTGCTGGTGGGGAACTTCGTTCTTTGTCTCTACTTCCTTCCCCATGCTAGTAGTGTAGGAGGCTCATCAGCATATGGTTCAAGGGAAGTTCTGGTTGATCCTTAAATCTAGGGATAGACAAATGAGTCAGCCACAGAGAAAGGGAAACTTGAGGCCACCACAAGGCCAATCTATATTGTTTCTTAATTCATATTGACTATGGTTTAAAAAAAAAAAAAGATCTTGAACGTTGTAATTTCACCAGATGCTCTAGTGTGTAAGTTAACTAAAACAAGCTCTTAATTTTCAAAATTGGTTAAAACAAAAAAAAAACAAGAAATAGATTTGTGTATTTCCCCCACAATGGAGTGTTTGCATTCCTGCCTTGTCTTCTCAGACTGTCACAACTTATTAAAAGGATTAAGTCCATTTCTCTGTTGTAGAGGATCGTGTGTGAACTACAATGAAACCAAAGGGTGGAGGTCACATCCAATTTCACATCTTCTGTTGGAAAATAGCGATGCATTGTTGAAGTTGAAAGTCATGTCTTGTATATTAAACAGAAAAAAAATGCTTTTTAACTTGGTATTAATCTTGAAAAATGAAGCAGTAGGAGATGAAAACCTATTGGAACATTATCAGTAGGTAGTGGTTTTCCCATATCTTCTGAGGGTTCTGATTTTGGTTTTAGTTTTAGGGCTTCTTTTTTTTCCTATCTTTCTTCCTACTCAACTTGAAGTATTTTCAAGCAAAGTGCTAAGCGTTCTTATAGAATAGAGTTCAATTGCACTACTCCCGTTGACTTTAGTTGGGTGTTGCATCCCTAGGGGACATGCTTCAGATACACCCCTCTGTCCTTCAGATGCCTTCCAGTACAGGTTCTTCTGCAGGGAAATAGCATTAATAATAATACAGTATCTCCAGGTCTTAATTATGTGTGTTCTGAATTGTTTGTTATAAAAATGTTCTTTGAATTTGAAATTGTGTTAGTTATAAAAACCACACCATCTAGTCAATAAGAATAGAAAACCAAATAAACAGATGCCCCAGGTTCTCTGTCCTCCTCCCCCTCCATCCACATGCTCAAGTAATTGATGCTTTTTGCTATCAGATTGAGCATCCTCAGTAAGAGCTAGTAACGTTTTCTGCAGACTGAGAGATGTTTTGGAACTTATTTGTAAAATTTAAATAACCATCCAGGGAAAGACCAATCTGCCAGGTAAGAGTTTTAATCAACACATTGTTCATCACCTGGCTTTAGCTATTAAGAATGACAAGTTAGTGATATTAAAAATGTAACTGCAATTGTTGCTATTTACCACCTTCAGGACTATGAAAGAGCTCTCTGGTTAGGGTCTTATTATGGTTACCAAAATGGAGGGGTCTTAAGGGACTCGTGTTGACTATGTTTTGAAGGCTCCACTAACAGTGAGTAGCATCAGCCCCCCTACATAATGTAAACCCTACCGGTTTTTCCATGGCAGCAAAATAGGAAAGGTCCTGATTCTGCCCCTTTACTTAGCTCTGCAAAGCACTTGGTCTAAAAACTTGGCCCAGAGGATAGGCTTCAGCTTGGGTTTTTGAAAAGTCTGGAAAGTCTTTTGGACACATAATAGGCAGGGATTTTTCCTACCTAAACTTGTTGGAGGGAAGCAGCAGGGATATTTGCTAAGATTGAAGTAATACCTTCAGAGATTCTTGGTTACTTTATTTTTATTAATCCTATACATTTGATACAAATATTGAAGATCAGTTTACAAAAAGCTTTCCAATAATATATTTTAAGTAATATATATTTTAATATCTGTAAAAAATAAATTGACAGCAGAAGACTTACGAATTTCTGATACACAGGGTATGTTGGGTTCGGGGCCTCTGCAGAGGCACCTCTCTCCGAGGAAGTGACTGAAGGCACTCAGATTATTTCCATATAATGCAATAAGTAAAGGGGATTGTTCTGGGGTTTGTTTTTTATTTCAAAATAAATTTGACGTTGTTTACCACAAAATATTTTTTTCCTCCTGGCTATAAGGTTTGTACAAACTGGTTTAGTACATGCTAAACGTTAGTGTCTTTAGCCTTTTTAAAGGAATTGTTAACATTGGAATTGAGGGTATGTACAGAGAAGTTGGTGTCGACACCATTCATATTTTTTCACAAATAATATAGAAAATCATTTTACATAAGAATTTTAAGTATTTGCAATAAATATATGTATATAGACTGTATGTACTTCATATATTCTCTTATTTTTCATTTTATTATTAAGTAAAAGATGGTAAAAAATTAAAATAAAAACCTTTGAGCTGGTGAATTTTGAGGTCTGACCTATATCTGAGAGTGAGTTGAATGAGTGTTTCTGTTGATTGATACTTTATTGGGACAGTACCCCTAAATGTAGGGGAACAGGACAATGGGGAGATTAATAAGGAAAGAATAAGAATAGGCTTTCTTTCTAAAATCTGGCACACTTGTGTTTTAGCCCCTTATTTTGCTTGTCTAATTTCTTCACATTCTATGCTAGGCATATAGAACTGTTTATGGGCCCTCAAAAGAGGAAGAGAAGTAGTCACTTTGTAGACTGGCTATTTTTTTTTTTTTTTAGTTCAAAAGAAAGAATGATTATGAAAACTTTGTCAAGAAGAATATAATGCTTTCTTCCACACTTGTTAGTGGCCACTTAACAAAAGAGCTCCTCTTCCTCCACCTTAACACCCTAGGATTATGTGAGGAAATGTTCTCTGGTGAAGAATGTAGTTTTCCTCTCTCTCCCTCCCCCCCCCCTTTTTTTTTTCAAGAATTGCAGGTAAGTGTCATTATAATGTACAGTCTCTGTCAAACAATCTTCAAGACCTTGGAGAGTTCTAAATTGAGTCAAGAGTCTTGCTTGAGTAAAAGATAGAGGCCACTGCCCAGGGATATGTGCTGTACCACATTCATCGCTTGAACTCACTATAAATTACATGGTGAATTTTCTAATCTCTTAATTTTTTTTTAAAAAGAACTTTATAAGAAACAAGTTTGAAAACAATTACTTGATAGGTGAGAAGGAAAGAGCAGTAGTTTATTCCAAGAATAATAGCTACCATTAATAGAGTGCTTCATATAGGTTTGCAGAACACTTGTTGGGAGCTAGGGAGGGTTACTGATAAAGCTGCTCCCACTAAGAGATTAGTCTTTGAGATTGTAAGGTCCAGACTCTTAGAGGTTAAGCCACCCAAACTCAGTCTGTCACTATCCTGCATTCATTACCTCTGATCATGGAGTATAGGGTGACTAAGCACATTAAGTGTGCAGTCTACTTCTGAAAATTTAAAACAACTGTTGTTCTATGTATGTGATTTCTTAAGAATTTGATAGAAAATTAGAATGGGAGGAGACTATAACCTATGAAACTGACTTCTCATTTTGTTTCAGTAAACTGTCCTATAATCCCATGACCATTATCATTTCCACAAAATATTCTTTAAAACTTAGTCATTTAGGTTACATAGTTACACCCTTTAAAAATCAGTTTTCTTCCTCAAAAATGGAAACAGGATTAGATAAAGAAATGGAGAGTGCCTAACAACAGAGTAGGAGAACACTATAAGCTCATGTTAAATCTGTATTTGCTGAAGGTCCATACATTTCTGAAGGAAGTGATTGAATCTCATAAATTCCTAACTGTCCTCAAATTTTTTATGTAAAATACATAAGGTATAAAACATTAGAATGAGTTCAAATAAAATGAGTAGATCAGACAATGAACGTTGTTTAAGATCCAATCACTTCCAGTCTACACTCTTTTGGGAGGACAGTTCCCATTCAATCAGCAGTTTTTCTGTCTTTTTTATCCCTTAATTAGTAGTTTGAATGTAGTATGCACTTAACCTTGTTTTTTGTTGTTGTTGGTGGTGTTTTAGTCATCAGGTGAAGTACCTTGCATTCATGATAAGGCAAAGGGTTGATTTAGTGACATTCCATTCTGCAGCCCAGTGGGAAGTTCAAAGAATGATCGATTTACTTTCATGGTTTTGAGCTCTCCTACTACTGTTTCTAATTGCAACTCACCCATGCCTTTTTAGGTGTGCTCTCTCCTTCCATAAATCCCTCATGGAGAATTTAACCTGTGTTCTAAAGAACTTTAAAAAATTTTTTTAACTACCAACAGTATTCATTATCTATAGGTAACCAACTTTTGGTGTGGACTTGTGCAGAACATCCTACACGATGCCAGTAAACATCTTTGGTGAGCATCTGTCTCCCTGATTTATTTTTCATTAGATATTTATATTCAGAAAATGGTTAAATAAAGTTATCACTGTGGCTACATATATCAGGGAATCTTTTTTTTTTTTTAACCTTAATATACATGGGGAGCATTGAAGGAGAGCCTTTAAGGCTAAAACTTCATCATTTTCTACTGAGTCAAATATTTTTTGTGTACAATCAGTAATCAGCATCTTCTCTACCGTGGTGAAGACATGGTTTGATATAAAATGATGCTCAAGAACCTTTTTTTCCATTGAGTATCTTCTCAATATGTGCATAGACCGTCATTATTATTAAATTCATTTTAGAAATGAGGTTGTCAAATGGATCTGTAGTTCCTAAAGTCTTCTAAGTAACTATTGGGGGGGAGGGTCATAGGGACAGTAATAGTATTGAAATATGAGAGGGTTTTAGTCATTGTTACATGACTTGGATGAAATGTGAAGTAGGTCAGTGTCTGGCAGCATATTAAACAACACTTAGTGACTAGGAGGATGGTGATTTTGGTGAGCTGTACAAATATTAGTAAAAATTGGGATTTGTCAAAAGATCTGGAATTACTAATAGGTCTGGAGATATTACAGACATAGGTAATATGCAAATCAGGTAATAAGCTACCATTTTATGATCTAAAGGTACCATGGGACTGCTATTTCTTAGGTTCGATGGGCCTTTTCAGTAATGAAAAGGTTTGCCTTTGCAGTTGTCTTCTTTTTCCCATTGTATGCCTTAGTGAGTGGGTAGAAATGTTTTTACAACTCTAAACTGTTAAGATCTGTTTAGACCTGGTAGAACTTGTTCTTTCCCCCTTCTCCCTACCATTCTATTCAATGTGATCAAAAGTTATGCATTTGAATAAGATGTGGCTTAATTTTTTTAATCAGAATTCTAATGCTTGGCATTTCAGTAACGATCATCCTGGTATTTGTTTATTTGGTGATTTTGTGTGAACGGTCCTAAGCAGGATTCCATGAGCTTGTGCTCCTCATGTTGTTCCTAACAATAATGTATCTGCTATTTCGAAGCGTGGCTGGATTTCAGGGTCTGTTTTTTGCATTGCTTATAGAATTACGAGATTTATGCTTATTCTCAATAAAGGGGGAAACAGAAAGATGGGCATTCCTCCCTTTTGTAAGACTTGACTATTCTAATATTTGAGACATTTTAACAGAGGAAATAAAGGTTTACTTGAGCAGTAAATTCCAAATCTAGACTCTACCCTCTCAATCTCCTACCCACTCATTTCTGACAGGGAATAGTGGAGAGAACACAACAAGCAATGATCAAGTGTGATTTCAGGACTGAGTGTTAGGTAGATGCTTCCAGTTGGAAGAGTCAGATGATTTTCAGAAAAGATTGTACCTGAATTTTCTTTGTTCTTCCCAGAATATAGAAGCCACCTTGGGGAGAGAGAAGATGAATTCCATATTTATTTGTTAAATTAAAAATTGAAAAATATTGGTAGTCTCCAGGATGTTTTAAACTCCTTAAGAATCACCTGTAGTTTGTAGTATACAAAGACAAGATTAATTCACTGTTAATAGAATGTATGGTTGAATTACTTTACCAGATTAGAAATGGGTATCTGATACAACTGCAGTCAATTGACCTGACCAGGGTGTTGTTCTAAACAACTACCTACACTATTAGTTGCCCTGAACATATTCAGTAACATTTACCTTATTAGCAACAAATAACAGCCACAGAAATGAGACCTAAGTAATTCAGTTTTTTTATAGTTAAAGTGATTTGGGACTATGAGGCAGAAATAAGTTGTTATATTATGGTTCATTAAGTCAGAGGATCTAGTTGGACACAAGGAGGAGATCTTGGGTAGGAGCCTCTGTATGTGTGCATAAATAGGCACACCTGGCTTAACTTGTCTCTGCCTTGGGTTCATGCAGTGGTTATGTTGTGAATGAAGTTTAATAAATTGCTCAGTCAGGACATTTACCCTAAATCAGCCATTCTTTTGATTTTAGGTGTCCAGGTATTTCTTACCTGTAAGCACCACTGATGAGCTGTATAATTCTTTTGCTCAAGCCTTAAAATGAGTGAAATCGTGGGTCTAGGCCCCCTTTTATGGCTTTGGCAATAAGGCCCAATAGAAAGCACTCCCGTAGGGTTGATCGGCATTAATATCACTACAGGGCAACATTTCTGTCAGGTATCCGTTGAGCTCCAAATGTTTAGGGAGGAGGTTGCATTGAAATTCCACTGACTGTTCTTCCCATCTGTCCCTGCCATGCTGTATCGGGCTCCAGCTTACTACCTTCACCAGCACTGAGAGACCAGAGGAACAGGAGCAATTACCATATGTGTCCTTGTCACTTTAAAATCTTACATGCCAGTAGGCCTTAGCACTTTGAAAAACAAAATCTGCCTTGTCATTTCCTGTCACTACCATACCTACTCCTCCTACTACCTTACACCATTCCTGTTATTGTTCATGTAAAACTACCTGCTTCAGAATTGAATGTAAAATAGTATTTCTGCACATGAACAGAATGTGTATTTTATCTTAATGTTTCATTTTATGTTAAATAAAAGCATATAATTTTACTCTGGTGACTGCGCCTGCATCTTTCCAAAGTAGCTAAGGAGGTGTACTTTTCTCATAGTCAAGGCTATGGAAGAGGTTTTTATTCCTCCTTTCTTGAGAAATAATCCCCTCTTTCCATTAGGAGTCATATTCAGAACATAAAACATTCATTTAGAAACTGATGGGAAAAGAAGAGATAGTCTGCTTAGAATTCTGGGAACAGTTCTCTGATTCATCAGGTTTGTCTCAAAGTAGGGCATTTCAGCTCTTAGATAAGAGTGAATGTGGGAAATCTTATTCATGTAGGAAGAATAAAACCATTAATAACTCAGGACCCAGATCAAAAAAAAAAAAAGGACCCAGAGAGATTGAAACTCATGATTACTGGTTTACCAGTCCAGAGTTCAAATCCTTCTAAATATCCGTGCCTTTGCTTCCTCCATTACTAGGGTTGAGACCTCTTTTCAACTAGGTTTTCCTTTGGTGGTGATTGACACAAAGAAAATCTATCTCTGAGCAAGACAGAAGTGAGAGGTTATGTCTAAATCCAGCCTGACCAACACAACTTTAAAACAGAAAAAGGTGTACCAGATAAAGTAGGATTGTGTTTTTTAAGAAGGAAAAGAAAACACTTCTCTTCCCCCTACCCCCAACTGGTTCATGCAATGAAAGAAGAGTGTCATATTGTCAGCATACTGTTCTCAGTAGGCCTGAAGCCCTGTGTCCTAGGGTCCTCATAGCTGTGACATGCCGTATTGCTTTTGAGAGTGTGCTCTCTGCAATGTAAATAGCAATCGCTTCTGTTCTGACCAGAAACCCTGAGGGTCTTCCCCTTCCAGATTGTTCTTTCTTCATTTTTGGAGTAGGTAAAAGAGGCTTCATTTTTTACCTAGCCTTAATTACTGAATGAGTGTTGTCTCAAACTGAAACCTGGGCAAGATCTAGGCTTAAAAAGGCGAAGGTCTCCTACTGCATTCTGGGATAGTCTCCAATCCTGATCTACGTCTGGCCATTTGAACCAGATGGCTCTGGAGGAGAGAATGAGGCTGGTAACTTTACACAGACCTACCTCACTTCAATTTATTTGCAAGTCAGTACATCACCTTCCTGATGTCATTGGTCCTCTTCAAGAACTAAGGATAAACAACTCCTTCCTACTTCTTGGAGTGCTAGTGGTCTAGACAGGAGAGATTTGGTGATTTTGAAAAGTGTACTGTCTGGGCCAGAAGGGAAAGGGATACATTCTGACAAGATAAATGAGAGATTTGCTTAAGCCCAGCTCCATGCCACCATTTCAGAACAAGTTATGTGTCAAGTAGCATAAAGGAATGACATGCAGCAACAAGAGACTGCAAAAATAACAAAAGCTGGGTTTTTGAAGATAAGAAAAAGACCCAATACAATCACTAAATACTATATAATAAATTTACTCAGAAACTACTGGTAAAAAGGAGACTTTGTAATTATCATGAGACCTCCTTAATTCAGAAATAACACCTTTAAGAAACTCCAGAATGGTTCAAAAGAGCAGCAAAAGACAAATGGGCAGAGTTGTGAGATTAGAACAGAAAGGATAACTCAAGAAATCAAAAGGATAAGAGTAGAGCGTATAGAGCCAATGATGAAAGAACATCTTCAAAGCAATAGATTCTGTCAAAAAGAATGATCAACTTTGACCTTGGAAATGCAGATGTGGAAGAAAAGTTGACAAAACAGACAACAAAACCAGCACACATGCCTTTTCTCTAAAGCAAGAGAATTAAACTTTAAGATAAACTTTCAGTCCTCTAAAAATCGTGGGTCTTCAAGAACACAAAATACTTTGATATTACCTGAGAAAATCACGAAAATTGGACCAAAAATACTGGAAACAGTGTAGATTGATGGAAGCCACAATCCATTAATAAAAACTCCAAAATTAACTCATCAAGAGTGTGGTCAAGCTTTACAACTTCAGTTTAAACTATAAGTATCACGATCATCCATAGTAGGAGTCCCTTCCCATAAGAAAGATGAACAGTTTGAATCACAAAAGAATTTAAGAAATCAAAAGGATCTCTACATAGGAGCACGAGAGGGATACACTAGGAAATAAATGTGATATAGAAACAAAAGATACCTATACTTTTTTTTTAAATGAAGCATCCCATTAAATAGAAATTTAATAACTTCAAAATAAAGCATAACAATCATTGAAGAAAGATAAAATTGAAAATAAAAGGGCTGTTGGACAAATATGAGAGGATGCATGACAATACAAAGTTAGCCTCAAAGCCAGAAAAACCCTCTTAATTGATGTTTGGACATGAGCCATGCCAAACAATTGCTTTGTATTTTATGCTGTATCCCAAAATGGAGAGATTACAGAAGCCCACAGTTAAACATATCTCTTGATTGAGAAGGTAAAGGAAGCCTAACTATAAATTCGTTATCAAAATGTGTAGGAATGGATGAATGGCATTATTCATCATTAGAAGGAATATCCATGTCAGTGAGATTATAAGTCTGCATATTTGAGTCACTAGAAAAGTAATTATATTCTGCTGTACTCCTTTTATGAAATTAATACTTGATACCTAAACTAGATTGGTATGAAGCAGAGAATTATAGAACAACAGAATTCATGAACATTGATACAAAAATTTTAGGGAAGAGACTACAGAAATAGATGCCAAGAAATAACAATTATGACCAAACTCTATTATGTCTGGGAGGATATAACCCTAAGAAAATCAACAGAATTATATAGAAACCATACAAATAGTACAACTTTTTAAAACAAAACAAGATGCATTTGTTTGTTTTTTTAAAAATCTAGAAGGATAGTTATTGAAGGGGAATTAGTATGTCAAATTGTATCCCTGAAATGCAAAGCTATCATGTGCAATGGAAAAGTGATGCATGCTTTCCCATTAAGTTCAGGGGTAAAGCAGAGATGCCCTCCCTTCCCACTATAATCTAATAATACCAGAAATGCTCATTACAAATGTAAAATAAAGGTAAAATTACTGGCAGATAGCATGAGTTTAAAAACTTGCACAAGTTATTGTTCATTCAGTTGTGTCCAACTCTTCATGACTTTATGTACCATAACATTTCAGTCCCTTCTATTCTCCACTATCTCCTGAAGTCTGTCCAAATTCATGTTCATTGTTCTATGATACTATATCCATCTCATCCCCTCTCATCCCCTCTCATCCCCTTCTCCTTTTGCCTTCAATCTTTCCCAACATCAGGGTCTTTTCCACTGAATCTTGTCTTCTCGTTATGTGGCAAAAGTATTCAAGCTTCAGCTTCCATTTTTGTCCTTCCAGTGAATAGCCTGAATTAAATAAGTATTGACTGATTTGATCTCTTTGCTGTCAAGGGACTATCAAAAGTCTTCTCCAGCACCACAGTTTGAAAGCATTGATTCTACAATGCTTAGCTTATTTTATAGTCCAGTTCTCGCATACATTACTACTGGCAAAAACCATAGCTTGGACTATATATGAACCTTTATTGGCAAGGTGATATCTCTGCTTTTTAGTATGCTGTCCAGATTTGCCATAGCTTTCCTTCTAAGGTGTGAGCATCTTTTAATTTCATAGCTACAGTTACTGTCTGTATAGTGATCATTGAGCCCAAGGATATAAAATCTAGCACTGTTTCCATTTCTTCTCCCTCTGTTTTCCAGGAAGTTGTGGTATCAGTTGCCAAGATCTTGGGGGGTTTTTTATGTTAAGTTTCAAGCCAGCTTTTACACTCTCCTCTTTCACTCTCAAGAGGCCTCTTAATTCTTCTCTTTCTAATATCTGAATGGTATCATCTACATATCTGAGATGGTCAGTGTTTCTCCTGGCAACCTTAATTCTAGCTTTTGATTCATCCAGGCTGGCATTTTGCTTGATGTATGATTTAAATAAATAGACAGTATACAGTCTTCTCATACTGCTTTTCCAGTCTTAAACCAATCAGTTGTTCAGTGTTCAGTTCTAACTTGCTTTCTGGCCACATATAGGTTCCTCAAGAGATAAGTAAGATGATGTGATACTTTCGTCTCTTTGAGGACATGCCACATTTTGTGGTGAGCTACACACTCGAAGGCTTTAGCGTAGTCAATGAAGCAGAATGTAGACAATGAAGCAGAAGCTGATGTTTTTCTGGAATTCTCTGGTTTTCTCCATAATTCAACAAATGTTGACAGTTTGGTCTCTAGTTTCCCTGCCTCTTCAATAACCTGTCTGTTTCTGGTAATTCTCAGTTCACATATTGCTGAAGAATCTTAAGTATAACTTTGCATGTGTGTGAAATAAGTGCAGTTGTTCATTAATTTAGCATTCTTTGACATTACCCTTCTTTAGGACTCGGATAAAAACTGATTTTTTTTCCAGTCCAATTTAGTATTGTTTTCCAAATTTGATGGTGTATTGACTGCAGCCCTTTAACAGCATCACCTTTTAGGATTTTAAATAACCCAGCTGAGTGGGACTCCATCACTTCCACTAGCCTTATTGTTTGTGATGCTTTCTAAGGTTCTCGACTACATTCTTCAAGATGTCTGGCTCTGATCAGTAATGACAGTGTTGTGGTTATCAATAATGTTAAAAATCTTTCTTGTATAGTTACTCTCATATATTCTTGCCACCTCTTTTAAGCTCTTCTATTTCTGCTAAGACCCTGCCATTTTTGTTTTTTATTTATGCCCATTTTTGCATGAAACATTTCCCTTGATATCACTAATTTTCTTGAGATCTCTTATCTCTCCCATTCTATTGTCTTCTTCTATTTCTTTGCATTGTTCATTTAAGAAAACCTTATCTCTCCTTGCTATTCTTCAGGATTCTGCATTTATTTGGTTGGGTGTATATTTGCTTTTCTCCTTTTATCTTTCTCTTTCTTTTTTTTCCTCAGCTATTTGTAAAGTCTGAATCAGACAGCTGTTTTGCTTTCTTGCTCTTCTTTTTCTTTGGAATTTTTTTTTGTTGCTTCCTTCTGTACAGTATTGCAGATCTCTGTCCGTAGTTCTTCAGGCACTCTACCAGATTTAATTCCTTAAATCTATTTATCACCTCCAGTTCATCCAAGAGATGTTATTTGGGGTATTCCTATATGGTCTGGTGGTTTCCCCTACTTTCTTCAATTTAAGTCTTAATTTTGCAATAGAAAGCTCATGATCTGAGCCATAGTCAACTCCAGGTCTTTTCACTGACTGTATAGAACTTCTCCACCTTGGTCTGCAAAAGTATATAATCAAACTGATTTCAGTATTGTTCATTTGGTGATATCCAACTGTAGAGTTGCCCTTTGGGTTGTTGAAAAAGAATGTTAGCTATGACCAGTGAGTTATCTTGATAAAACTGTCTTCATTTTGTACTCCAAGTCCAAATTTGTCTGATTTTCCAGTTATCTTTTGATTTCCTAATTTAGAATTCCATTTTCCTATGATGAATGCATCATCTTTTTTTTTTTATTGTTATTTCTAAAAGTGTTATTTCATAAAACTGATCAGTGTTGGCCTCTTTGGCATCAGTGGTTGCAGCCTAAACTTGTATTACTGTTATGCTGAATGGTTTACTTTGGATTTGAACAAATAGCATTGTCAATTTTTATTGACCATTGTCATTTTAATACCCCATTACTGCTTTTCTCACCCTTTTATAATTATAAGGGCTGCTCCATTTCTTCTAAGGGATTCTTGTCTGTATTAGTTAGTATATGCAGTGATCACCTGGATTCATCCATTTAACTTCATTGACACCCAAGATCTTGAAGTTTAAACTTTCAGTCTCCTATTGGATCACTTCCTGCTTATCTTGGTTCATAGATCTTACATTCCAAATTGCTATTCAGTATTGATCTTTACAGTAGTGATCAGATTTTCATTTTATCACCAGAAACATCTGCCGCTAAGCTTCCTTCCAGCTTTGGCCCAGCTGCTTTATTAATACTGAAACTATTTGCAGTTGTCATCCTCTCCCCAGTAGCATATTAGACACCTTCTTACCCATTTTACAGATGAGGAAACTGAGACAGGCAAAATTTAAGTGACTTGTCCAGGGTTACACAGCTAGTAAGTGCCTGAGGCCAGATTTGAATTCAGGTCTTCCTGATTCCAGGCCTGGCACTCTATCCATTGTGCCACCTAAAGCAAATTTGTTGCCTGTGAAGGAAGAATTCCAGACAACATAGTAGAAGGGAAGTTTAATTTTGGTGTGGGACATTGGGGTTGAGGGGAATGGGAATAAGGAACTAGGCTGTGGAGGGTGAGGAATGGAGTCTGAGTGATGACCTACAGGGATTGAAAATGTTAATCATTAAAGGAAGATTTTAGGTTAATTTTCAATGTTCGTAGAGACTTAGCCTCAGGATGGAGTCTTTTCAGACTTTTCAGATTTCAGTATGAGAAATATATTGCATCTTCTTCTCAGGAGCACTGAGACTCAGCCTTGGATGGAGGCTAGAGGTATTTCTGATCACACAGGGAAGCTTCTATCTTGTTTGCCAGAGCTGACACTTGCTTTTCTGGTAGGCTCCCTTTCATAGGCTGGTGGGCTTCTGGCTAAATTTTTATGCAATTCTGACTGATAGAGAATGTAGTCACTGTAGTTTCTCTTTGGGGTTTTTTTATTTAGTCTGGTGCTATTTTTTAGGTTTTTAGTTCAAATTTGGGATCTGGGTTGCCTAACCTCTTGTTCCAGCAGTCATCTTAGCCAGAAGTTCCTAATCAGCCACAATTTACTACCCTATCCAGATCCTTGAGGCATTTTTCTCAGTCCATTTTTCCTTCTTTCTCAAAGAATTCAAGGACTTTAGTGTACAACCTTCCTCTGCAGTCCATTCCCTGCCCTTATAATTGAGGACTTCAGTTTACATGAAGACATATATATTCTTAAATCCCCAGAGTTCCCAGTTCACCAAGCCCATCAGCTCTTATCACCTGAAACTACCCCCAGCCACACAGGATGGTCTGAAGCCAGATTGGGTTAAGAAATGAAAAGGTGGAAACAATGAGTGTAAATGTTTGTTTCCAGGAGTTTTTCAGTGAAAGGGAAAAGAAATATAGAGTGATGATTTGAGATGATTGGATCAATTGAAAGTGTGTTTTGTGCTTGTTTTTATTTGTTTATTTTTACCAAACCTGATTTCTCTGGGATGGAGAAATTCTAGTGAGGGAATTCCCTCTACCAATTCAAATAGGCACTTCCCATGCAATTTAGAGCTCTCTGGGGTACTCAGAGATTAAGGAACTTGTTTAGGTTCAAGGTCACATGTCTGGTATGCATCGGAAGTGGCACTTGAACCTAGGTCTTGTCACAGATTTAGAGATGGAAGGTCATCTAGCTCTTCACACTCTATATACTATTTTCCCTCAGCGAAATGAAAACAAGTCCCACAGTAGGTACTCAACAATGCCTTTTGAATTTTATTTAATTGGGTATATGTCTCCTTTAATTCTGTCATTTTCATAGTTCAACACCCATGGAGAAAAGGATTAATAGCTCCTTCCCTCTCTCTTTCTTCACCACCCCCAGGGTGTGATCAGGCGTGAGGGAATATGCAGTTGGACTGTTTGCCCTTTGTTCTCTTGCCTGCTGGGGTTGGGGAGGGGGGGAGGTGCACTGAGAAGTCAACTGTAATTAGTCTAAATATAGGAAAAGGCTGCTACCTCATAAGTTAATTATCCCACCACAGCAGGGGAATAAAGAACAGGGGAGGTGTGCAGAGTTTACTGTACCATTCTCAGCCCTTGCTACTGAGCTTCAGCTTCTGAGCTGTCTACCTGAAATACCTAGGAAGTTGAAGCGCTGAACTTTGCTGTATTGACAGGGGTAGCATTTAGAATTAGAGAAAGGGTTAGAAACAGAGCCATAACTAGGAAAGGGCAATTGGTACTTTGCCCCAGGGCACAGAAATTTAAAGATTCTGAAAACAGAAAACTGAACTTAGGCCTTAAATAGCAAGAATCCTTAATTAAAATAGGAATATACAAGATATTCTCATTCTTTCATGTTCTTCCCTCACCTGTAGCATACTTCTGATATCCTGAAGTTTATATCCATGGATTCTTGATGTTCTAAACTCTTTTTTCCCCCCTTGCCTCAACTGAATCTCCCTTAACAAGTTGAGATAACAATTTGATACAATAACGAGTTGTATTTCATGCTGCAGTCTCCAGGTACCCAAGTTAGTTAGAGATACTAAGATTGACAGAGGATCTCCTGTCCCCTTGGATGCCCAGCCAAATAAATGCAAAGAGAGGATGTAGAACAAGCTGTGATACATGAATGTAATGCAATAGTATTGTACCACAAGAATGAAAGGAATTTTTTCAGAGAAACCTGGGAAGACTACTTGTATGAACTAGTGTAGAGTGAAGTGAGCAGAACCAGGTGAACAACTTTGAAAGACTTAAGAACTAGGGGCAGTGAAATGAGCAACCACTATTTCAAAGAACCTATAGTAAAGCATCCCACCCCAGTAGGTAATAGGTACAGGGTACAGAATGAGACATATTTTTTGGACATAACCAATGTGGTTATGTTAACTTGACTACATTTTTTGCAAGCATTTAATTTTTCTTTTTGTCCCTCATGTATGTGTGAAGAGGTATGAGAGAGGGAAAGTAAATTTTAATTAATTGGAAAAATTAAATTACAAAACAAACCTGTCATTCTGGAAAGGGGGAAAGAGGAGATAACCTTAAACTAGTGAATCTTTTTTTTAATGGCTTCCCTTTATCCATATCCTACCTATCCATCAAGATTTCAAATTCAGTAATCACTTCCTCATGAAACTTTTTCTAATAGCTGTCATTCAGTCAGTCAATAAACAATTTTCAGATACCAGTCCATAAACATCTATCAAGCGTTTAGTGTCAGGCACAGTGCTAAGTACTGTCAGGATCTTCTTTGCCCTGACCTTTGGCCCTGATCTGTGTGTCTACTTAGCCCTTACTATGGATTTATCTTTTCTCCCTAACTAGTTAGTGCTTCTTAAACTGCGGGTTACAACCCCCAAAATTTAGCAACAGTAAAAGATTTCTGAATGCACAGTGATCAAAAGTTAATTAAAAATCAAGTGCATGATGAATCCAAAGTGTTCCTTGTAGCGCTTGTCTGTGTTGCATCATGCACCTTCACAGCAGCCTTGGTTCTGGACACACAGCATGCACGCTTTGCACTGTGTATGCTGTCATGCCATGCAGCGCCAGGAAATGCTGCTGTGATTTGGAAAGGGGTCATGAGAGGATAAAGTTTAAGAACCCCTGAGGTAAATGAGCTGTGCACTCCACAGAGGATTACCCATCAGCCTGCTCCTTGTTGTTGTCATTGTTGTTCAGCTGTGTCTTACTCTGTATGACTCCATATATGTCCTTGGAGATGTCTGAAGTTGGATTTGAACTCAACTTCCTGACTCCAGGCCCAACACTCTGTGCACTACAGCACCTTCCTGCCCAATTCTCCTCAAGCCTACGTCACTAACCAGGCCCGACCCTGCTTAGCTTCTGAGATCAGATGAAACTGGGCATGTTCAGAGAGGTACATCTAATAGATTTTGTTGCATGAATAGATGAACATACACATTCAGTAAGCACAAGCTTAAGATGGTGGAAAGATAGCAAGAGCAGGCTATGGGTGATAGCAAGATCTGGGTTCAAGTGTCTCCTCTGACATATTGGCTCAGCTAATCCTGGGCAAGTTATATCATTTCAGTGCCTTAGGCATTTCTATAAGAAGTAAGTTGCCATGCTGGTCAGTGTTGGTGAATGGAGTTTCTCTACCAGGAGTTCCCTACACTTGTGGCATCACTGATCCAGCCCTTCCTACCCTCCCCACCCCACCCCCCAATACATTCAATGCAGTGAATTTTGGTAGTCTTATTTCAGTCAGAAGGTATGGAAAGTAGACAAGAAAAGTGAGAAAAAAAATGTCATCTCCATTTCCAGTGTCTAGAACATCATTTATTGCAGTCAATCAACAAAATATTTTTTCCCCATAGCCTCCTTCCTTTCTTTATTCCATAAGTATTTACTGAGCACCATCCCTGGATAATGCACTGTGCTAAGAGCAGTAGTCAAAGCTGTGGGGAATCTTAAAGAGAGAAGGAAAAACTGGTGTGGTGGAAAGAACACTGAACTTGAAGTCACAAGACCTAAGTTCAAATCCTGATGCTACCACTTAATGCCTATGTGATACTACTGGTCAAGTCACTTCTCAGAGACTCAGTTTCCTTTTCCGTACAATGAGGTTGTTGGGCTAGATGACCTGCAAGGTTGCATCTAGCTCTAGATTTATGATTTTCTTAATGAATCACTCAACTCTTATTTCAGAATCAGGAATTTTCAAGGATAGACTATGTCAAGTCAAATAAGCATTAACTGGCTTTTAATCTAGCCTTCAGCTAGTAAAATTGGGCAGTATATGGAATGATAGCCATAGACTAAGGTCAGACAGGGTGATGCAAGTCCCTGGACCAGAAAGAGGGGTCTAAGAAAAGTCCGAGTCTAACTGGAAGGACTCCACTTTGTTCTAAAGATCTTGGTTTGTCAGGCTCAAACTCTTGCTGGGGGGGTGAGAAGTATCAGTAGCCAAAACTCTGAAGGAACAAGACTAGGAGAAAGAAAATGAAGCTTCTTCTGGTTCCCAACACAAGATTTCTTACTTCTCTAAAAGAACTGGAAAAAGCCTGTTGGCTTTATGTAAGATAACAATCATGGGAAATTATGCACAGAATGGAGTAGTGTTTGGGAGAGGCTATTCTTTTAGGAGAGTTTCATCTAGTGAAGCATTTGTCAGATTGAGATTATGTAAGCAATTGAACAACATCTAGCAGAAACTAAATGACTAGAAAGGGGAGTGGACCCACTGAAAGCAGTGTGATGACATCAGTGACTATAGTATCAGAGTTGTGAGTTGTCCCCTCCATGCATGTCTCTCTCCAAAGTGTACCCTAGACCTCCTCACATAGGTTCCCTGTTACTGTTCTCTCTTCTATATTTATGGGAGACTACACCACAAGTTTATGAGTGAAATGTTTTGTTGCTGTTTTTCTTGGTATATCTTTTCATTAAATTCCTTTGCCTTCAACTAATTGTGTCATCTGGCTGACTTCTAATAAGGTAAACACATTGGTGGGGGCTTATGAATTATAGTTTCAGAGTATGCCAACCAATATAGAGTACCTTGATCCTGGGTTAGTTATTCCTTGAAGAACCCTATGAATCCTCCATAAGTTAGGGGGTACCCCATGAATACTACATGTGTTATTTCCCTGCTAAACCATATAAGTTTCTTATAATACAATACAATATGATATACATTTACTAAGCACCTACTGACGTGCCAGTCACTGTCCTAAGCACTGGTTGTTTTGTTCATTCATTTTCTTGATAAAAATACTGAAATGATTTGCTGTTTCCTTCTCTAGCTCATTTTACAGATGAGAAAACTGAGACAAACCAGTGACTTGCCCAGGGTCATACTGCTGGTAAGTGTCTGAGGCCAAATTTGTTGTCAGGAAGATGAGTCTTTCTGACTCCAGGCCTGGCACTCTGTCCACTGCATAACCCAGCTGCCACTAAACATTGGGGGTACAAATAAAAAGACCTTTTTGCCTTCAGAGAGTTGAATCTGATGGGGAAGAAAATACAGAAATGGAAGCTGAAAAGGTAGCTGGCCAGATGTGATGAGGGTGTAGTAAAAACCAGGCAAAAGAGCTGATGTGAAATGAAGGATTGACTGGGCATTGAGCCCTTCCTAAAGGAAGGCTTTGGGAAGAGGGGATCTTGTTTTTTTGTTTTTGCTCCACTTTCAAGCCCTGTAAATCAGATAGGCAGATGCACTTGAGGGCATAATGAGGTGTGAATACCAAAGTTGAAGCAATCTGGTGATGAGTTTATCTAGAGGGGAAGGAGGGGATGATGGCCCAGTGAAAAGCAAGCGGAGCAGCTGGTGTGAAATGAATGTCCTTAAGGGCAAAAGACATGGGCAGCTAGGTGGCATAGTAGATAGAGTATGGGGCCTGGAGTCAGGAGAACTCATTCCCCTGAATTCAAATCTGCCCCAGACACTTACTAGTTGTGATCCTAGGTAAATCACTTAACTGTTTGCCTCAGTTTCCTCATCCGTAAAATGAGCTGGAGAAGGAAATGGCAAACCGCTCCAGTATCTCTGCCAAGAATACCCCAAATGGAGGCAGGAAGAGTTGGACACAACTGAACAACAGCAAAGGGCAAAGATAGAATCCAATTCATCTTTCTGTCTCCTTCAGCCAACTTAACACAGGAAATTGAATTAAAATGAACTCTCTGCATCTGCAATAGTGGAAGTAAATTTGAAAGTGTGGGGGAATGAGTGCCTTAGAATCCCCAGTGAGCTGCTAGTAGTAATAAGTAGAGTAAATCTAGAAGGTATCAATCATTTATTAATAATATCAATAATATTATTATTATACATAATTTATATTGTATAATTATGTGTTATAATAATACATAATAACAAATATCAAATATTTATTAATGATGCTAACAGAGCTGATGTTTCTTTAGATTGAACCTTCATAACACAGGCATCTCTGAGAACAGTTCAACAGTACTAAAAATTTTTTATTCCTTGGCCAAATCACTTAAACTCTGTTTGCTGCAGTTTCCTCAACTACAAAATGCGGATAATAATAGCACCCATCTGACAAGGTGGTTGTGAGAATCAAATGAGATCATATTTGCAAAATGACTGGCCACAGCGTCTGGCACATAGTAGGTGCTTTCTCTCTGTACACATACACACGTGTTATCATGAAATTTTCATCATCATTGATCAGACATTATACTAGGTACTGAGCATAGAAATAACAACATTCAGCAATCCTTGTCCTTAAGGAGTTTACCTTCTATGATGAGAGACAATCTGTACATAGTAAGTAAATGCAATACAAGATATTTACTAAACAAACATTTGGAGATTAGGAGAGTCCCAGCAACCGGGCAACATCAGGAAAGACCTCAGGTAGAAGATGGTACTTTGGCTGAGCCTTAAGGGAAGCAAGTGATTCTAAGAGGCTGAGGAGGGGTCTGAAAGCAATTTAGGTAGGGATATAGACAGCCCCAGTCCCAGAGGTGGAAAAGAAATGCCAAATTTAACTGGAATTGCAAATAGGCCAGTTTGATTAGAAAATTGAGGGTATCCCTGGGAACAATGTGTGGTAAGACTAGGAAAAAATAGGTTGGAACTAGATTATATAAGGCTTTAAACGCCAAGCAGATATGTTTATGTTTAAGAGGTGCTAACTTCTACAAGACAAAACACTACACAAGAAAATCAATGTTTTTTATGTATTTTCAGGTCACACAAACTCATTTCAAAATCAAACTGTATTTCTGTGCTCTATGAAAAAAATAAGGAAAGGCGAATCAAACAACAGAAACAGTTTTTAAAACCCTATAGAACTCTCCAGCCACATGAAGGGGACATAGTGCTGCTTACATGAACTTTGAACTAACAGGACTCCAGAAATAGTTCTGGAGCCCAAAAAGTGAGAGAAGAGACCACTCCTCCTGTTTCCACCAGTGCCATGGCCTTGGCTCAGCTGTCAGTATCAAGTTAGTGAGCAATATTTTTTTTAATTGATTAATAAAAATGGACATCTTTTGTTTTTACATTACCTTTATTTCTCAGTATATCATTCCCTACCATCCCTTATAACAAAAGATCTAAAAGAGGTAAAAACAGCTCAGCAAAACTAACCAACAGATCAGTCAAGTCTGACAGAATATGAGCATATGCAATGTTCCATATTCATAGTCCCTCACCTCTGCAGAGAAGGAAGGAAGGAAGGTCCACTCTCAAATCTCTTCTTCAAGGTCAGGCTTGGTCATTATAATTACACAGTATTCAGTTTCAATTTTTCTCATCATTGTTGTTCTTTCTGCCAGCAATGTTTTTAATTAGCTGTCATGCTGTCACTGCTAGGGCTAATGGTGATGAAGAGCCAGATCAGCAATGCCACACATAGAGGGCTGGAGGACACTGAAAGTAGCTTCCTTCCTTCCAACCTCCCCTCTACATTAGAAAAGACCTGGCAAGAGTTGGAGGGCACAAAGTGTCTGTTGCTGCACCATTTCCCCCTAACAACCAAGTTGCAGCACCAGCAGAAAATACTGAATCTGGGAGAGAAAGAAGAAAGAGGGAGACTTCCTATAGGAACCCAGTTATTTCCCAAATGTTTTAGTGTAGATGAGTGCAAACTCATTATCTTTCCTCTCAAGTCCTCCTTTCCTCCTTATTTCTGTCAAGGATACCACTATTTTTCAAGTTCACCAAGGTTCATGATCTTGGATCTGTCCTGAACTCTTCACTATCCCTGACCTTCCATAGCCAATCAGTTGAATTTTGTTGATTTCTCCATCTCAACTCTCTCATCCATCCTTTTCTTATACTGTATCCACCCTACTTCATGTTATTATCACCCTTCTCTTCCACATTGGCTAAATTGTTATTCATAAAGCACAGTTCTGAGTGTGTTACTTCCCTGCTCAAGAAACTTCAGTGGTTCCCCATTGCCTCTAGGAGAAAATACAAACTCCTCTGGCATTTAAAGCACTTTACAATCTGATTCCAGCTCATCTTTCTAGGCTGACGCCCCCTTAATGTTCTAATCAAACAAGTGTTCTTGCTTTTATAAACAACATTCCATCAGCCATCTTCTTGTATTTACACAGGCTACCCCTGTGTTTAGATTTTTTTCTCTTTCCCCCTTATCTCTTTGAACTCCTAATTCCCTTCAAGGCTTAATTTAAATGCCCTTCTCCCCATCCCCCTTCCCGAGACTATCTTGATTCTCCCAGTTGTGCCTCCTTCCACCATTTTGCCTCCTTTTTTAAAAAAATTCATCCTATATTTACTTATCTCTGCATGTCAGCCCTCCCTCACCAAAAACAAAGTCAAGTTCAAGTCATGTCATTATTTCTCTGATGGCATGGTCTTCTTCAGCAACGTAGGATGAACACAAATATCTCTGAATGTGTTTCATTCTCGAAATAGAATCTAATCTCCTTGAGGGCAGGGCATGGTCCCACTTTTGTGGTTATCTCACCAATGTTTAGCATAGTGCTTGACCCAAAGTAGTCATTTACTAAATATTTGTTGACATTGATTGGTGTAATGTTATAATCCAACTTTGGCACCAGTACATGTTCAAATCATTTTGTATGTGATATAGACTGGGCATCATTATGACGCATGGTGAGGGCCTTTATTCCCTTTGTATTCCTGTGCAAATTCTTTCCATTTCTTTGAATTTCTGAACTTGTGCCAGGGTGGTTTACTAGCAGCAATTTCTAGGATGGAGTTTTGTCCAGAGTATTTTTATAGCAATTAAAGAGAGGTATGGCAAAGACAGATCATCTCTTGCTTGTTCCACTGGCATAGCACAAAACATCAGCATCATTGAGAAGTATTTATCAAATCCCTATTGGAAGGGAAGCTGAAAAATTTAATAATTTGTTGTTGATATCATCATCAATAATGATAATGATACTTCAACAATTAGTTGAATAGTTAGTTGACCTTTTAACATAGTTCTGAGTTTCACCTTTAAATTCTGACTTTCTGGACCATAATTCAGTGCTCGATGAAATTTTGGCTGCCACCAAACTGAGGGACAGGAACTCAGGCCACTTCCCAGATAGATCAAAAAGAGTGTAGGTGCCAATCAGATCTTGGAGAAGGTGAAAAGGTGAATCAGTCAGCAAAATACTGACTATGTACGTATGTATTCAAAGTTTCATTGATGTCTCTTATTTTCATGTCTTAATGTTCCCATCCCTGTCTACCCATGAGCCTTCTCATGTTGAAGAGAAAGAGTTGACTAAGTGACACGCAATCATGACTCATGGTACATGCAACATTCCACACCTGAAACCCTACACCTCTCTGAGAGGAGGGAGAGGCATTTCTTCATGTATTCTCAGGGTCAAGACTGGTCATTCTAATCACAAATATTATTTTCTCCACTTATGTTGCTGTAGTCTTTGCATGTGTAACACCACCACCATTGGGCTCACTTGCCCAATCCCTACTCATTTAAGCAGGTTAGGTACCCAGAATTGATAGCTAATACTTTCAAGATGCTAAGGGGCAAACATTGACTTGATATCCTCCTAACACCAGCTCATGAATATCCCACCAATGTGCTTCCCTTTGACCACCAAGCTGGAAAGGCATTTAAATACAACATGTCAAATTACTTACCATTTTAGAGTAGGGGAGGGGAGAGAGGGAGAAAATTTGGAACTCAAAATTTATAAAAAATCAGTATTAAAAATTGTCTTTACATGAAACTGGAAAAATATTCAATTTTTTTTTTTTTAAAAGAAAGGCATTTACTTAAATATGGCAAGATGAGTAGTACCAAGTATTTCCTCAAAAACCCAGGGGCACAATCTACCGTGAATACACACGGAATCCCTGGGGGGAAGAGTGGGTTCAAATTTACAGTAGTATAGCAAAGAAGGAATATATGTAGAGAACCCATGTAGCCAAGCAACTCACAACTCTAGCAGCAAGGACTGGATGGATTTTCTTTCTCTGAAGGGTCAATCTGCTGTTGAGCTGGGTTGAGTAGGTCATTTGGCTCAGCAGGAGTTACCCTGCTTGTACAGTTTGCAGGCCACTTTGCTGCTGGGCTACTAATTCCAGCCTGGGATAAAAAAATGATTTGACTTCTGGGCATTTTTCAGAACACAGTGTCTTTGATGAACAGATTGATTGCCTAGATTCCCTGATATCACAATGCTTTGTTCAGCTGAAAGGCTACTGTATTTTGTACTTAGGGCAATGACTTTTAGGTTGGGGCAGGCAGAAGCCTCTTCTTTTTTATTACTTCAGAGCCTCAGCTCCCAGGTTATTTATTACCTCCACGCAATAAGTAGGAGGGTCTAGCATCTCCCAGTTTTAACAGTCCTTCCTGCATCAAGAGTCCCTTCCATTATATCACTATCCAATTCAGTGACTTCCCATATTCCTCTGGAATCTTGTGTAGATGAATGGCCATGGGAAAGGTTTGAATTCAGTCTATGCTCTGGAGACAAATTTGTTGTTACACTGATCTTTTCATAAAGTAACAGAGTTATTCCAGTTTTAGTATCTTTGTATACTGGGAAATTTCTGTTTTGCATCTGATGACCTTTTTTTAGCCCAGACCTCTGGTTTTGCTGTGGTCTCAGCAACCACTCTCACCCCTCCCACTCCACCCTAGACGTTTTTCTCTGGTATTTGTTCATCTTCACTCTGTACCAAATCCTACATTTTTTCCCATGCTTCTTTGAATTAAGGATGACTCTCCATTACACTGAACTGACTGGTAGAGTTGTGAGGGTTCCAAGGGAATGGTAAGATAATCAAATACCTTGGTCTTTGCCTGAATGAAAAGTTTTTTTCTCTCTCTTCTCTTCTCCTCTGCAATCCTTCTTCATTAATCCCAGCAATATTAGATGCCCTTTCTTCTCTTTTGCTTCCCCCTACCTGCCTTTTTTTGTTTTTTCAGTATATGACCCCATCCTATCTTTTGTCCTGTTTATTTCTATCACCATCCTTGCACAATCTTATGCCTCTTTTCAGTTGTCAGTTCAGTACATTTATTTAAGGGGAAACACATTTCAAGAACCTGTCAACCTGGGCTGGGGCTGTCAAAGATCAAATTGAATTAACTTTGCAGAACCACAGCTAAAGTGGCTAACTTGGCAGAAAAGCTAGGGGGGAGGGGAGGGTCACATGGCTACAAGGTGATGTGGTCTGCTAGGATAACTCTGGATTAGATTTTATGAGAATTTTCCAAGTATATAAAAGATAGCTTCTTTCTATTTGATTACCTTGTTTCCATACAATTATCAAACAGACCAAACATGGTAAAAAGAACAAATAATTGTGTGGTGATTACTTCTAAGTAATCTAAGAAAGCTGTAGTTCCTTACCTCACTGAACACACAAAATGGGATGTGTTCATAGCATATAGAGGAGAGAAAAGCTTCTGTGCCCTCCGACATGTTTTCCCTGCAACGGCAGCATGTCTCAACCCAACACTGATACTTGGTTGTTGGGGTTTCTTGCTTATAATTCTAAAGCAGAAATTAGTCCCCCTCCCCTTTGATAATCATCATGCACTGAGAGGGCAAATTAGGGACCAGACTGTCAATGCACTGCCTCTTTCTGTTTTTCCAGAAAAACTCAGAGAAGAGAGTGACTGTCATTAGTATGCAAGCATGTACTTCTAATCTCTGAATCAAGATACGTCAGAACAGCTATGGAACAGGGATGCTCTGTACCCTATCGAGTAAGCAGCAGAGAGGGAGTCTTATAAAGGAACTCAATGACATGACTGAGATCAGAGGCAAAATTTACTAAGCCAGAGCCAGTGCTGTTCAGGGCAGAAAGGTAGAAAGGCTACAGGAGGAAAGATCCGACTGTCTAGTGTGGCCAAAAGTCATTACGATAGATAGACTCTAAGGTGAGACAGGCTAGCATCATTAGAAATAAATTCAATCAGGTTAGGTAGCTGAGTTCAAATCTAACCTCAGATACTTACTAGTTGTGTTAACCTGGACAGGTCACTTAACCCTGTTTGCCTCTGTTTCCTCATCTATAAAACAGGCTGAAGATGGAAATGGCAAACATTCCAGTATCTTTGCCAAGAAAACTCCAAATGGGGTCACAAAGAGCTGGACACGACTGAACAGAAATGAACGATGACAGACCAGCTCATGTCATGAGAATAACAAGAGTTTACACTTAGAGTTGACATCGTACTTTCTGGCACATGGTTAATAAGTGACTGAACCAGAACTTGAACCCCCCCAAAACTAAAACGGTCAGCCAACACTCCTTCTATTAGAACTAAACAAGACAAGACAGAATCCAACGCTAAGCAGGCAAATGACAGAAAAACTTGGACACTAGGGGCCTGAACACCAAGGAAAAGATGAATAAAATAAAAAGACTAGATTTTTTTTTTTTTTTTTTTTTTTGCTGACTGGAACCTTTTATTTTGGGCAACTGGAGGCTACTGGCTGGCCCCACCCCAGGAATTCTTTAGGCCTTAAAGGGTTTTGACTAGTTTGAGCAAGTCTGGCTTTCCCCAAGAGTGAGCAATCCTTCTCGTCTAGCCTGGAGTATTTGGTCTGTCTCCAAAGACAAAGCCACACCTTCTGGGTGGATTTAGGATTCAGCAGAGAGATTGTTTATCTCCTGGCCTCTGTTGAATTGAATCTTAGGGTAGGATTTCTTAGTTCAGCTGAGGTGATCCCCATCTCCGGCATATCTGAGCTCTTGTCCTTAGTGGCTCAGTCATCCCTTGGAACAGGGGCAGAAGGGATCCCTGATATCTGGGACCTTAGCAGGAAGATGTGTACATTTTGATAAGCATTGAGGAAGGAGCTGATAAAGAGAGGAGGACAATTAAGGTAACATAATCTTAGTGGAGAGGGGAGAAGATAAGAAGGAAGGTATAGTTGGAGTGTCTAGCCACAGAAAAACGAGACACATCTTTTACTGTGAGAGAATGGGAGAATGAGCAAACTAATCGTTCCATAATACATTCTAAATGGATATGTGACATTAATATTAAAGACTGTACTATTAAAAAATTAGAAAAGAAGCAGTTCACATAGCTCTCATGGTATGGGGAGGAAATTTTATTTTATTTTAAAAGTTCAATTTTATTTTATTTCCACTTCCTTAGTGAAGGATGCCCAAGGGAAAGGGAATGAACTATTACAGAATCTCAGATTTGAGATCAGACATCAGTTATCCCAACTTGTACTTGACCAAGAGGCCTTTATTGTATGTGTCATCCTTTGCAAATAATGAACTTTCCCTTGAATACTTCTAGTGAAACATAACCTGCTACCCTTGGTTCCGTTCAGCCCTCTTTGGGATAATGCTAACTATGTTGCCTCTCTGGAACAGCCACACATTGCTACAAGTGATGTCTTCTACAGAAAAACAAAACAACTCAAATTATTTTTCCACATGACAGCTTTTCAAACACATGGAGACACATACATTTCTCCCAAATCTTCTCTCCTGAAACCTAAACATCCTCAATTTTTACAACTGATTGCCTTATAGCATCCACTACAGTGCTATAGACATCTATTGTCTGCATACTATGCACAAGAAAGAAACAAAAACCTGCTTTTGCCCTCAGTAACTTGCTTAGATTCTGTAAGTACAGTCCATCATGAGGCACCTCTCCATCTTGTTTGCTGTCTTCCTGGTTGTTCTCTCACCGATGTCTTCCCTAAAATATATTGCTCAGAAGTAAACGCACATTTTTCCAGAGGAGGCTTTCACATCACCATTGCAGTCATGACTCTTGTGATCCCTAAAAATTTCCAGTGCATTTTACAAGTGCTCAACACTTGTAACAGACACAACATGTATACATACGCACATGCATATACATACATGCGTATACACATACATACATGCATGTGCATATGCTTTTATGTGTATGTCTATATGCAGTTAGGTGGCACAGTAGATAGAACGTTGGGCTTGGAATCTGGAATACTCATCTTCATGAGTTCAAATCAGCCTCAGACACTAACTGTGTGACCCTGGGCAAGTCAGTTAATTCTGTTTTCCACAGTTTCTGTAAAATGAGCCACAGAAGGAAATGGTGTACCCATTCCAGTATCTTTGCTAAGAAAACCCCAAATGAGGTCATGAAGAGTTGAGCATGACTCAAATACAACATGTACACACATACATGTATATATGTAGGTACATATGTCTATTTATGAAGAGTTTAGGTGTCCAGTCAGGTTTCTCCCTTGATGAAACATCTGATCCCATTAGTTTTTTTTGGCTGCCTTGTTACACCATTAAATCATATTAAATTTGAAGTCCACTAAAAATTCCAGATTTTTTTTCTCATAAACAGTGATCTAGCCATGTCTCCTTATTATATACTTGTGAAATTCATTTTTTAACCCTAGTGTTGGACTTTACAATTCTTTTTTTTACTCAGATTTCATATTTAACCCATCATTTTAGGATCTTGAGATCCTTCCCCATGCAATTATCTAACACATTAACTTTCTCTCTCAGCTCTATGCATTTCAAAATTTAAGAAACATGGTATATATGTCTTCATACATATCACTGATAAAAATGTTAAGGAGAGTAGAATAGGATGAAGGACAGATCCCTGAGGCATTTAATTGAATATCTCTCTCCAAAATGAAACAGAGTTATTATTAATCACTCCTCAGGACTAGGTGCCCAACCAGTTCTAAATCCATTTGTCTAGTCCATTCCTTTCTGTCTAATCCATAAGAACTTTCTCAGGGGGCGGAGCCAAGATGGTGGAGTAGAAAGACACACATACGCTAGCTCCGAACCCACAGCCCATAAAATATCTGTAAAAAAGAACTCCCAACAAATTCTGGAGCAGCAGAAGCCACAGAACAATGGAGCAGATGAGATTTCTGTTCCAGAGAGCCCTGAAAACCTGACGCAAAAGGTCCGTCACTCTGTGGACCCGGAGCCGAGTCCAGCCCTGCCTTGGCCATGCAGCACTGAGAGGAACAGATCCAAGCAGGCTTCAGAGACTGAATCTCCAGCAGCTGCGCAGGTCCCTCCACCCACGGGCCCCAAAGGTTGGTGAGAGGGTCTTCTTGGCTTGCCGAGAGGGGAGTGGGGTCCCCCCATAACTCAGGCCCCCTCAGGAGGCAGCAGCGGAGGCAGCAGCAGAGGCAGCAGCAGACCAGGGCTCCCCAAGCAGGCAGGAGCTCGGATCCATTGTTGAAGGTCTCCTCATAAACCCCCTGAGGAAACTGAGCCCGTGAGGCGGCCCTGCCCCGACCTGACCACCTGAACTTAATCTCACACTGAATAGCAGCCCTGCCCCTGCTGAAAGCCCTGAGGCTGGGAAGCAACATTTGAATCTCAGACCCCAAGTGCTGGCTGGGCAGATCTGGAGGCGAGGTGGGGGTGGAGAGAATATTCAGAAGTCAAGTCACTGGCTGGGAAAATGCCCAGAAAAGGGAAAAAAATAAGACCATAGAAGGTTACTTTCTTGGTGAACAAATAATTCCTCCCTTCCTTTCTGATGAGGAAGAACAATGCTTACCATTGGGGAAAGACACAGAAGTCAAGGCTTCTGTATCCCAGCCCACCCAATGGGCTCAGGCCATGGAAGAGCTCAAAAAGGATTTTGAAAATCAAGTTAGAGAGGTGGAGGAAAAACTGGGAAGAGAAATGACAGAGATGCAGGTAAAGCATGAAAAGCAGGTCAACACCCTGCTAAAGGAGACCCAAAAAATGCTGAAGAAAATAACACCTTGAAAAATAGGCTAACTCAACTGGCAAAAGAGGTTCAAAAAGCCAATGAGGAGAAGAATGCTTTCAAAAGCAGAATTAGCCAAATGGAAAAGGAGGTTCCAAAGCTCACTGAAGAAAATAGTTCTTTCAAAATTAGAATGGAACAGATGGAGGCCAATGACTTTATGAGAAACCAAGAAATCACAAAACAAAACCAAAAGAATGAAAAAATGGAAGATCATGTGAAATATCTCATTGGAAAAACAACTGACCTGGAAAATAGATCCAGGAGAGACAATTTAAAAATTATGGGACTACCTGAAAGCCAGGATCCAAAAAAACCCTAGACATCATCTTTCATAAAATTATCAAGGAAAACTGCCCTGAGATTCTAGAACCAGAGGGCAAAATAAGTATTCAAGGAATCCACTGATCACCACTTTAAAGAGATCCAAAAAGAGAAACTCCTAGGAACATTGTGGCCAAATTCCAGAGTTCCCTGGTCAAGGAGAAAATATTGCAAGCAGCTAGAAAGAAACAATTCAAGTATTGTGGAAATACAATCAGGATAACACAAGATCTAGCAGCTTCTACGTTAAGGGATTGAAGGGCTTGAAATATGATATTCCAGAAGTCGAAGGAACTAGGACTAAAACCAAGAATCACCTACCCAGCAAAACTGAGTATAATACTTCAGGGGAAAAAATGGTCTTTCAATGAAATTGGGGACTTTCAAGCATTCTTGATGAAAAGACCAGAGCTGAAAAGAAAATTTGACTTTCAAACACAAGAATGAAGAGAAGCATGAAAAGGTAAACAGCAAAGAGAAGTCATAAGGGACTTACTAAAGTTGAACTGTTTCCATTCCTACAGGGAAAGACAATATTTGTAACTCTTGAAACTTTTCAGTATCCAGGTACTGGGTGGGATTACACACACACACATGCACATGCACATGCACACACACATAGAGACAGAGTGCACAGAGTGAATTGAAGAGGATGGGATCATATCTTAAAAAAATGAAATCAAGCAGTGAGAGAGAAATATATTGGGAGGAGAAATGGAGAAATGGAATGGGGCAAATTATCTCTCATAAAAGAGGCAAGCAAAAGACTTATTAGTGGAGGGAAAAAGAGGGGAGGTGAGAGAAAAGCATGAAGTTTACTCTCATCACATTCCACTAAAGGAAGGAATAAAATGCACACTCATTTTGGTATGAAAACCTGTCTTACAATACAGGAAAGTGGGGGATAAGGGAATAAGCAGGGTGGGGGGGATGATGGAAGGGAGGGCATGGGGAGGAGGGAGCAATTTGAGGTCAACACTCATGGGGAGAGACAGGATCAAAAGAGAGAATAGAAGTAATGGGGGGCAGGATAGGATGGAGGGAAATATAGTTAGTCTTACACAACACGACTATTATGGAAGTCATTTGCAAAACTACACAGATATGGCCTATATTGAATTGCTTGCCTTCCAAAGGGAAGGGGTGGGGAGGGAGGGAGGAAAAGAAGTTGGAACTCAAAGTTTTAGGAACAACTGTCGAGTACTGTTCTTGCTACTAGGAAATAAGAAATGCAGGTAAAGCGGTATAGAAAGTTATTTGGCTCTACAGGACAAAAGAGAAGATGGAGACAAGGGCAGAGAGGGATGATAGAAGAGAGGGAAGATTGGTGATAGGGGCAATTAGAATGCTTGGTGTTTTGGAGTAGGGGAAGGGGACAAATAGGGAGAAAATTTGGAACCCAAAATTTTGTGAAAATGAATGTTAAAAGTTAAATAAATAAATAAAAAATAACTTTCTCAAAAGCTGTAATGAAGTCTAACTAAACTATATCAGTGACATTATTAAACCTATCAATTCAGTTACCATGCCAAAAGGACCCAGAAGGGGAAACCCTAGATGCCAGAACCATTTTGTTATTATTAGACAAATGTACATTGACTGATTATATATAGCTTAACAGAAATGAAGATTTTTTTAATAATCATGAGTTATGAATGAGACTTCTCAGACTGGGAAATGGGTCTAAGAAAAGGCCTCATAGATGATTGTTGATTGTCCTTTTCTCCTTGATACTCTTCTCTAACATGAATTTATAACTGGCTACATTTTCACAAAGTAAGGCAGTGTGGAGTAACGAAGAGGGAGAAAGAGAACTGAACTTAGTGTCAGTAAAACCTATATTCACCTATTGCCTCAGACACTGAAGAGTCTGAGTTCTTCTGTTCTCAGGGTCTTAGCTCCCTCATGTGTAAAATTAGAAGGTTGAACTTGATGACCTCTAAAGAATTTTTCAACTCTAAATCTATGATCTTATGAAATTTGTGACTCACCTGCCTTCTCATCCTGGAACACCCCCCTACTCCTTTGGCCCCCTTTTCCCATTGGTGAGTTCCTTCTAGGTACCTCGATTTTGGGGATGGATCCAGAATGGCCATGCTTCATTCTCCCCTAACCTCTGCTTCTGTCTCTCTCTTCCCATACTTAGCCACCCTTACCTTCTCCCCACCAGAACTCCAGATTTTCAGCTTCCTTTTTAGGTGCTGTCTTCCCCATTAGAATATAAGTTTCTTCAGGGCTTGCTTTCTTTTTACCTGTATTTACATCCTTGGTACTTAGCATAGCATTTGTGATATTTTAAGTCCTTCCTAAATGTTTGTTGCCTGTTACTTACTTGCCTCTGTCATTCTCTAGTAAAGAGCTGAAACCCAAAGGCAAGAACTGAGAGATGACTCACATTTCTATCACACTCTCTTGTTACAAAGTGCTTTTTCCTCAGCTTTGTAAGGTAGGTAATGCATTTATTCACCTATAGTCACATGGTTATTAAATTACAATGCTGAGAAATGAACCCATAATTTCTGACTCTAAATCAAACGCTTGTTTAGATTATTCTCTAATGTCCCTAAAGCAAATATGCAATGTGGGTAAGTCAGGATTAGGAATTGGTACCACAGAAGCATTGTTGTTGGTCCTTCCTTTTCAAAGAGGACCAGTGACATCATGGGGTAATGTCTTGACTTGTATGTGGATTGAAATTAAGTGAGGCAGAGTTGAAGAAAGTCATCAGCCTCACTCTCTTTCATCAAAGTCCAGACAGAAGTCAAGACAACTGGCAGTGGCCCAGGATGCAGAGGATGACCTTGGCATCTTCTATACCTGACCAAGCTCTAAGCATTCCATAGCACCTTCTTCAGCCACCTTCATGGCCACTAGAACAAACTGTTCTAATCTGCCCATTCTGCGAGGGGAAGTCTTCATGTGCTTAGGATAGACATCCCCCTGACTCACCAAGAGTGTTGAGGTCTGTCAGTTACACTTAACCCTGTTTAGCCTTTCTGCTGAGATAGTTTTACTAGGATATGGCTGCTATGCATGCTACAGCTTCTTGGAGCTGCAGGTGAGACTGGAGTGCCAGGTGGACACCAAAGGTTCTCACATCAGAGGTGTCCCTGAATATCCCATACGCCATGGAGCTAGGAAAAGGTTAAGGGGGTGAGGACTCTTATGAGATTAGTGAAGGATCTTCTTGTTGTCTAAAGCAAGTTCATAACCTTGAGAAACAGAGAAGAGTTGAGTTTGGACTTAAAGCTCCAAGATAGAAACTCTACAGGAATAGAAGAGGTAAGGACTTTAAGACTAGATGTGAAGAACTCCAAGTTTTGGTGATAGAAAAGCTTTTACTACTTTTCTTTGAACTGCTACATGGTACCTAGAAGAGTTTTACAGAAAGGCTTTACTACCTCTCTGCACTGTCACCTACCACCTGGGAGGCAGAAACCTCTTAGTGCTCAGCCAAAGGAGCAAAAGTAAGAAAATTCTGCAAATTGCAGGCCAAGGATTTCTGCCCTTTTTGAAACAGTGCATTACTCCCTTACTGGTTAAAAAAAACCCAAAAAACCATGGACCAGCCGCAAAAGAGCCACTTGTCTTATACCAGTAATGTGCCAGTCAAATAATTTTTGGGGCAGACTATTCTTAAGGAAAAAAAAGACATCAAGATCCTGTCTCAGATTTGCCAGTTGCCCTGGGTTCATGGCTTCTCCACCCCTGTGTTTCATTACAGTGTTACTTTAAGTCTATGTCCACTCCCTTCCACAGACTCTGCACATATTCATGGGACAATGTACCTCAAGTTTATGGGTTGAATGTTACGTTGTTATTGATTTTGCTTTGTCTTCTGTTTAGTAAATATTTTGATTATAGAGTCAAGGGATTGATTTACTCAATGGGAAGCATCCCATTGTGGGGCTAGGAGCTAAACTTTTAATAGTAGGGATGTATTGTGTCCCTTGCCCCATCCCACTCCCAACAGGGTTATCTGTAGAATGTTGAGGGAGTGACTTACTATTCTCTACTGGGTAGCAGTAACCATCAGCATTTGAGAAACTTACAATCTCTCAATATGGGTACTGTTTGGGTATCAAGTTAAAGAGAGAGAGAGAGAGAGAGAGAGAGAGAGAGAGAGAGAGAGAGAGTCTCAAGAAAAGCGAGATCATACACATGCCTCTGTTATACAGGAATCCATTCTAAGAAATGGGGGTATATAGGAGGTAGGACCCTATTTAAGTAAGCAGGGCCACATTACTGGTACAATAAAGACTGAGGTTCCAGCTGTTCTCATCCCTGGTCTTATAATAGGACAGGCATGGGTGACTAAAGATTAGCAGGTATGTACTGGATATGGGGAAGTAAAAGAGGGAAAGGTTTGCTTCAGAATTTCCCAGTTGGTAAGAGCAGCTGCTTAAACAGAGGGGTTGGCTGACCTGACAGCATTTACTGCTGTATCTCTTATAACCTTCACACCAAACAATAATTTTCATAGTTCTTCTAGGACAGTGATGCATCAGCATTTTCCCTTCTGCATCTGTACCCTCTATTTCCTATAGGATTTGTTATATTCTTTTATATACCAAAGGTATTTCTTATTAGGATTTGATTAATATATAATTAATGACTTTTTTTCTTAATTTCTCCTGTTATACTATGACCCCTTCCTGAAACTTAGTTGATCTATAAATTACATTTTTTTGCTATCATGATTACCTTTCCTGTTCTCTGGATGCTTTTCTGAAGGTCATCATAAAAATATTTTTTCTCCATTAAAATGAATCTTGTAATAGAGATATAGGTGCATGTAATTATTTTTTGTCATGTAATTTATTTTATTTTCAAAGGACATATCCTTTGAATAAGGATAAATAAGAACAAATTCTCAGGACTTATCAATATATAGCTACTTAGTGGACCTAATTTAATTGGATTTAACAGAATCATTTTTAAAAGATATTTTCATAGAGAGATGTATGCTCAATCAATGAATGTATTTCATATGCTAAAGCAACTAAAAATGTTAAATGAATGTTATTTAGCCTATTTTTTTAGTTGTACAAGAGAATGTCATCCGTGATGATAACACTAATCATGAATTTCTGTTTGTAGGGATTTAAGAATGCATCTTTCAGATAATAAAACCCTACTAGATCAGCTTGGACTGAGCATCCCCATACAGAGGAGAAAGATAGAAGATATAGCTAGAAAAAGACTTGTCTCCATATCACATTCCCCACAACATACGTTCTTTTCTATCCTTAATCTGTCATTTCCAACCATTGTCCCTTCAGTTCCCCACATGAAGGAGAAAGCAGTTTCTGGTGCTCCAAGAAATGATGTCTCAGATCCACTGTCTTTCTTAAGCTGTGGCACCAAGTACACTCCATATGTGATATCACTAGACCTCCATAATCCTGGATGCTATACCTTTCTGGCTGCCATGTTACAGTGCTGTCTTACACTGAACCTATGGTCCACTAAAACTTCAAAGTCTGCTTTAGATACACTGTTGTCCAGTCATGCTTCCCCCACCTAGGGCTTGTGAATTTTTTGTTTTAACTCAGGCATAAAACTTTACATTTATTCCTACTGAATTACTTATTTGATTAGATCTAGCGTGGTGGTTTTGGCTGTCAAGATCTTCATGTATCCTGGTTCCATCATCCAGTGTGTTAGTTAGCTTTCCAAATTTGTTCGTCTACAGATTTGATAAACATGAAAGAGATGGGAAAGGTGGATTTGGGGTATGAATGGCTAAGCACCAGCCCCTGTCCAAAAGGACCTAATATGAATAATAAAAAATACATTCTCCTGGAGTTTTATAATTGATCAAAATTATCCTTAAAATTGAAAAAGGAATGAAAGAAAAAAACTGCTCACATATATTTTCCAAGTGTGATACCACGAAGTAGCAGGTACAACATTAGAATAAAAATATAATTCATAGAAGACAATAACTAAGAAGAAAGTAACTAATAAAACCTTCAGCCTCATATGTATATACCCAAATGCACAAACAATAGAGACACAATAAACATCTTTGAATATTTGATAGGTGGTTATATGGAAAAGGGATGATGCTTGGCCTCCTTGGGCCCAACAGAAAGAACAAAGAGCCAATGGACAACAAATTTAGGCAGATTTAGCCTTGATATGTGGGAAATCTTCCTAACAATTAGAGCTGTCCAGTAATGAAACAGGCTCCTTCAGAAGGGGTGGATTCCTCCTTACTGGAGGTCTGCAAGCAGAGATAGCATGACTATTTGTCATGTATGTTGTAGAAGGGATCATTGTTCAGCTGCAGTTGTACTAAATTTCCTCTGGGGTTTCCTCCTCCATTTAGACTCTGTAACATTAACAGATATCTTGTCTCCTGTTTTACTTATGCAGCATATATTTTAGGGTTACTCTCCTAGCTCCTACTCTGATAAATTGGGTCTCCAGGGTATGACTACTATGTCCCTCTCAGGACAATATGGTTAGATTTTGGAGGTCATGGAAGTGGTTTGTCTAATGCTGTACTTCACAGTATGCTTCCCTCCATGATTATCAGTTGATATTAATTAGGAGGAATTTACTAAAGTTTGCTGGTGCCCTTAAGATGTTCCTTTTAGTTATGGTGCAGCTTTTCTTCTGTTTCCTTGTAGAATCTTGAATCTGCTTTCTTCATTGTGAAGAAAAGCAGATTGTGAGGCCTGTTTTTGGCTCCCAAAGCATTCACCATCATCAAATAGTCCAGAGATTCTAGAAACTGCAAAATCCTCTTGACCTCTTAAAGCTCATAAGATCCTCCTCCAACTAAGAGTTAGGAGGAGACTATGGCTAAGGTGCTCCCCCTCACCCCGAAATGGTTCTTTTCAAAGTCTTGGCTAGAATCCCCTCTTAGCTTGACACTCATTCCAGGTCTCCAGGTCCAACCAGCTTAATAGTGTTACAAAATCCTCAGAGAGCATGACCAAGTATCTTAGCCAGTTACCTTTACCAAGGGTGAGGAGTGTTTCTTACCTTAGCCAATCTAAATAAACTTGCTTTGGGAGATCTCCATCTTTTCACATCTAGTGAAAAAATAGAAGCATGTTATTAGTTTATAAATGCATCAGAGTATAGCATCTTATCACTTCAGGTCAGATGAGGTAATTATCTATACCAACATGAATTTCATCTCTCTTCTTACACACTTCTAAATGTAACAGAATCACAGAATCTGGGAGTTGAAACAGACCACAGAGGTCATCTTATCCAACCCATACTTAATACCATATATCATACCTGATATTCAGCCTCTTCTTCAGGCCCTCCAAGGAAGAGGAATCATTCAATATATTTTAAAGTAGGCCATTTCATTTTTGGATAGTTCTAGTTCCTAGGAAGATTTTCCTGACATCAAGATTAGATTGGCTTCTTTGGACCTTCCATTCATTCCACCTTTCTGTTTTTATCTATTTTAACTCAGTCTTAGAGGATGAGATAGCTCACATTTTTGCCAAAGTTAACATGTGCCCTTATTTCTTTCTCCACATCGTTGTTCCATCAGTTATAATGATTCCAGTGCATCTTTTCTCTCTTCCTCTTATTGACCTAAAATCATGCTTAAACCTCCCCTATATAGACAAATAGTTAGTCAGTAAGCATTTATTAAGTACTTACTCTATTCCAGGCACTATTCTAAGTGTTTGGGATACAAAGAAAGACAAAAGACAGTCCTTGTTCTCAAGAAATTCACAGCCTAATGGGAGAGACATCCCATAAATGACTATTGTGTGTGTTAATGCATATATCTATTCATATATATATATATATATATATATATATATACATATGCATATAAATATCATCAAAACATATTGTATATTGAAATATATTAATTATATTACATGTTTATATATAATAGAAATATACGTAACAATATATTAATTATATACTTATGTGTAAACGTAATATATAATGATATAATATATAAATTATACTAATAATTATATTAATGTATTATATCACACATATATTATATAAGATATATACAAAGTGCAGTGGAGATAAACAACAGGGGGAAGATGAAGGAATTAAGGGGGCTTGGGAAAGGATTCTTGTAGAAAATAGGATTTTAGCTGGAGGCTTAAAGTAAATCTAGGAAACCAAGACACAGAAATGAAGAGGAAAGGAATTCCAGGCATAGAGGACAGCCAGTGAAAATGCCAAGAGGTGAGTAATGGAGTATTTTATTTAAGGAATGGGAAGGAGGGCAGTGTCCCTAGCTCCTCAATATATTATTTCTCTTTTCTCCTCTTCACTGTCAGACAGTTAGGAGATGCAATGGTTAGAGTCCAGGCCTAAGTTCAGATGTGACTTTAGACACAATTGTGATCCTGGGCAAGTCACTTATCTATTTGCCTCAGTTTCCTCATCTGTAAAATGAGCTGGAGAAGGCGATGGCAAACTACTCCAGGATCTTTGCCAAGAAAACCCCAAATGGGGTGACAAAGAATCAGACATGAATGAAAACAACTAAACAATATTGGAAAGAGAGTACCAACACCTGGGGAGATTAGGAAACGCCTTATATAGCATTTGAGTCTCGACAAAAACTAGAGACTCTAAGAAGCAAAGGTGAGGAGGAAGGGCATTCCAAGTATAGAAAATAATTTATGTGAAGGCACAGAGAGAAAAGAAAGAAGGTCATGGATAAGCACCAGCAAAGAGACCAGTTTGACTGGAGCATAGTGTTGGAGGGGAACGACCACCACAATAATCTTTCTTATGCATAGATCGCACCATATCTCTCTTCTGCTCAAAAATCTTCCAGGTTCCCTATCAAGTAAAGTTCAGCCTTCGTTTCCTGATATTCCTCCTTCCACCAACTGGCACCACTCTACCTTCCTAGCATTATCTTGGCATACTCATATGTATTCTACCATCCAGTCAAATAGGACTACCCACTCTTTCCTAAACATATCTTATGCTTGCCTGCTTTCATGCTTTTGTTTGTGCTGATCACTATGCCTGAAATGCCTTCCTACCTTTTTGTTTGTTGAGTTCTATCCATTCTTTATATCCCACCTCAAATGCTATCTCTTCTTTCTTGATTCCCTGTCAGTGACTCTTTCCCTCTCAGATCTCTCATAGTGCTTAGCTTTGCAATTCTCTAATGCACTTATAATGTTGAATTCTCCTTACTATTTTCTTCCACAAAACAGAAAATTATTCTACCAGTTGAGCTTATTGTTATATATAATCTTATCCTGACCAATATTCTACCAATTTGGTTTCATTGCATAGCAACACCACCTGTTTTAACAATTTCACTCTTCAGCAGTCACTCTCCCCCTCCTCCCTACCACCACCACCACCATTGCTCCCCTTGGTATATTTATAAGCTGTTATCCTAGATCCACCCACATAACAGACTATGGAGCCAAGTTGGACTTATTTCATATCACTTTGTCATATCTCCCATGCAGATGAGTTGGTTTGCCATTGTAGAATAATCTATGACATAGGACATGAATGAACTGTCCTAGTCTATAGTTGGATTTGAATTTTTCTGTACGAAAAGCCACGTTTTGACCTCTGTTCACTATTTAGGTCAATCCTTATTATTTTTGTTGCTGCCAGTGGAATTTTTGCGAGCCTACTGGTTTCACAGATGCTAAATACTTGCTTATTCTCACCAGGACTTACTCTATCCTCTAGCAGGCTGAAGCCACTAGTTCTGGAAACACAATGGTATGGATTCATTTGCAGGTTTATCTAGTATATACTCATAGATGTAAGCCATGATCTAGGACATTCCACTAAAAATACAAAAAATACAGAAGACTCACAGGAGTCCATGAACGGGAACAGAAAATTCATTAACACTTAAACTAATTCCTTGTGGAAGGAATGCAAATTCCTTCAGGTTGCAAATCTACCATTCTGGTGAATTTCTTCTTCTGCCATAGACCCTATACAATGTCTCCCAGACTCATACAATCTTCTGTAGTTTGAACTTCTCCTAAAATACCAAGACTTTGGAGCTGTTGACTGAAAAGTCCCATTTCCCTTCACAATCTGAATTTCTGACAAATAGTAGACAGCAAAGACCAGGTTTTCTGCTTCACCATCTCATAGATTGAATCCTTTTTTTGCTCTCCAGCTACAGGAACCACATGAGCAATCCTTTTCTTTCTCCAAATAGCATTAACTTGTCTTTTCTCTCTCTAAATCAAATTCCTAAACTCTTGAACTCTCCAAGAAATCCTTTTCTGCTTGAAGGCTAGATTCTGATATCAGTGCTCTAGTCTGTTTTCTGAACAAGGAAAAGGTGAAAAAGTATGGGAAGGGATCTTCTTTTGGCTCTCTTATAAGCCAGCACAGAAAGGCAACTTCTTTGACAAGTCTGTCTTCCCCAGAATCCTAGCTAGCCAATCATACTGAGAGAAACACCAGGCACTGGAAGCAACTTGTCTTTGTTCTCTTAACAAGTTGTTGGTAGGCATGGCCATATTCTATAAGGAAAGAAGAATATTCATCAAATTGATTGGGGAAGTCTCCTGATCAACCCACTCTACTTACATGCTTAACTCGGTAAAGATATCCTTCAACTGTAAAAGATTAACATGGTATTGATATATGTCAATATATGTGTAAATATACATTGCCATAGATAGAAATGTTGTTTTTATTTGTTTTTTAAGAGGATCAATGACATCATAGGGTGTTATCTTGACTTACTTATAAATTGGATTTGTGAGGCAGAGTCATACAAAGTCATCAGCCTCACTCTTTCTTCCTAAGTCATTGAAGGGCTTTTCTTCCTAAGTCACATGAAGGGCATTTGTGGCAAGACAAAGTCAAGATGACTAGTGATGGCTTGAGATGCAGTGGATGACTTTGGTGTCTTCAATGTCTGACCAGGCTCTGAGTGTTCCATATTACCTGGTTGAGCTGCCTTCATGGTCATTAGGACAAATTGTTTTCATCCACGCATTCTGTCTGGGAAAGTCTTCAAATCCCCCTAACTCACCAACAGGTTTGAGGTCTGTTGGTTACCATCAACCTAGTTTAGCCTGTCTGCCAAGGAGTTTCATCAGGTGTGTATGCTACCTCTCTGGGTCTCAGTTTCCTTATCTCTAAAATGAGAGGCTTGGACTAAATGACAGGGTAGGGGCATTCCAGTTTTAAATTTATAATCGTATATATCTAGTGATTTCCAGTCTAACATTCCTTTTTATTATACATACACATATTATAATATATATTATATATCTCCTCTTTCTTATAACAAAAGCAGTAATGGCACTTTATGGCCAAGCAGAATTAGGCAGGATATATAATCCATTGTTCCTTATAATTTTTTTAAAAGATGCAGATAGATTATTATGCTACATGAACAAACTAATAAAAATGAGAATACAAAGGATAATGCAATAATCACAACTCATCACAAAATTAATCTGACATTTAATGATGAACATCATTGTTGTTGTGCTCCATAGTAATTAGATATAAATAGCAAGCAGTTCATGTAAACAGGTAATTACTGTGGTGTATTGCTATAACTTCATGGATGTATAAATTCCCAAGAGAGTAGGTTCATTCTCTACAAGTCGCAAGCTTGTTTGACCACTAGGTGGCAGACTACTGCACGTGTCAGCATATAGTCTTGTTAGGAGCTCAGTGGCCATCTGCAAATGGGTGTTTGAGAGATGAAAAAGCACATTTTCTTAACTAAATTAGATAATATTAACAACAACTTTATGACTAATTCTTAACAAATTTAACAATACTTATTACTTACATAATGTAATTATATAATTTATATATTATATACATAGTACTTATGTAATGATATTAAAATATTTCTCAACTATATCTAGTCAGAATACATGCTTTGTGGGTATAGTGGAAGGAACATTGGTCTTGGAGTCAGATGTGTAACTCTGGGTAAGTCACTGAACCCCTTTGAGCCTCAGTTTTCTCATATATAAAATTATTATTCTAGAACTGTGCCTATTTCATAGGATCTTTATGAATATAGCCCTTTCACAAACCTTTAAGAATCCAAGTGTTCTCTGAAAATCTCAAAAGAGAGAAGTTCTACTATCCACTTTTGTGGCCAGCTCCTTCAGTGTCTCTTCTGAAGAGGATATCTGCCTATCCTGCTACCTTGCTAAGCCTTGGGAATTGCCTTAACCTTAAAACATTGCCAACATTTAATTGAATGTGTTCATTAGCTAGTTAGAGCTGTTCCTGAAATTGTGCTATGGTTGTTTAATCTGGGAAGGAAAGTCTGAATGTCCCTGGTCCATATGATCATTTGATGTAATCAGAAGAGTTCTAGCTTGAACTCAGTGATGAAACTGCTTCCTGATTGAACTAAACACAATAATCAATCTAGATATCCCGGGATGGATGATGTAAAGAGATTTCCCTCCTCTGGTAGAGCTGAGGAATTATGGGTTCAGAATGTTTTATGTGTCGCCCACAGAGAAGGTTAGGCTTAACTGTTCTTTGTTACAAGTGAGAGTTCTACAGGGGGAAGCAATAGGTGTATTTAATCAATCAGCAAATATTTAAGCACCTGTTATTACAAAATAGCTAAATGCAAGGTAGCTTGAGAGGGAGGTTGCTAGCAGTTGAGGGGATCAGAAAAATTTTCTTGAGGAAGGTGCTTGAGCTGCATCTTGATGCAAGAGAAAGATTTTGTGAGGTAGAGGTAAGGAAGTACATTGTAGGCATGGAAGACAGCCAGTACAAAGCAATGGGGATGGGAGAAGGAGTGTCACGTGTGAGGAACAAAGAGAATAACAATTTAGCTAGATAACAAATTATAGGTGGGAGAATAATATACAATAAGGTTAGAAAAATAAGGTGGGGGGAATGTTGTAAAGGGCATTGAAACAGAGGAGCTTATATTTGACTCCAGAGGCAAAAGGAAGTCAACTGAATTTTACTGAATAGGAGAATAATATGGTCTCAAAATATTTAAATGGATGCAAATTTTCCCTGTTGGAGGTGCTTTCTTTAACTGAGCAGAACCATTCATTCATGAATATCTAATGAAACTCTTGTCCCTTCAGCTGGCCATAGGGTACCCACTCAACCTGGGGATGGGCTTGTTCTTGGCTTTTTTCACATCAACGGTATAGCAATGTAACACATGGGCTGTCCACTGCTTATCCCTCATTCTCATTATGTGAACAGACCTTCCTCTTTTTCTATTCTATATTTCTTTGACAATATCCTTTATCGGGGGGCGGAGCCAAGATGGCAGAGTAGAAACACACAAATATGCTAGCTCCAAACCCACAGCCCATGAAATATCTGTAGAAAAGAGCTGCCAATAAATTCGGGAGCAGGAGAAGCCACAGAACAGCAGAGTGAACATGATTTCTGTTCCAGAGAGCCTGAAAACCTCTCGCAAAAGGTTCTTCGCGCTCTGGACGTGGAGCTGAGCCTAGCCCTGCATTGACCGCCCAGCGCCAAGAGGAGCGGATCCAAGCAGGCTTCAGGGACAGAATCTCCAGCAGCCACGCGGGTCCCTCCACCCACAGGTGACAAGGGTCGGTGAGAGGCTCTCTTTGGTGGGTCAAGAGGGGAGTGGGGAGCCCCCATGACTCAGGCCCCCTCGGGAGACACCAACGGAGGTGGGAGCAGACCAGGGCTCCCCAAGCAGGCAGGAGCCCGAATCCATTGTTGAAGGTCTCTGCATAAACTCCCTGAGGGAACTGAGCCCGTGAGGTGGCCCTGCCCCCACCCGGGCAGCTGAACTTGATCTCACACTGAATAGCAGCCCTGCCCCCGCCCAAAGCCCTGAGGCTGGGAAGCAGCATTTGAGTCTCAGACCCCAAGTGCTGGCTGGAAGGATCCGGAGGTGAGGTGGGTGTGAGGAGAATATTCAGAGGTCAAGTCACTGGCTGGGAAAATGCCCAGAAAAGGGAAAAAAACCCAAGACTATAGAGGGTTACTTTCTTGGTGAACAGGTTTCTCCTCCCCTCCTTTCTGATGAGGAAGAGCGGTGCTCACCATCAGGGAATGACATGGAAGTCAGGGCTTCTGCATCCCAGCCCACTCAATGGGCTCAGACCATGGAAAAGCTCAAAAAGGGCTCAGAAAATTTTGAAAATTATGTTAGAGGTCTGGACAATATCCTTTATTCTGGATCTTCTTTGTAGTTCTTTACTTGTTATAGGCTGCAAACTGCTTACATACACTATTACTTTCCAATAGATAAAGCATTTATTAAGCATTGGCTATGTGCTAGGCCCTGTGCTAAGCACTATAAATACAAATAGAAGCAAAACCAATACAGTTCCTACTCTCATGGAGCTTCCTTTCTAAAAGGAGAAAACAACCCATAAAAGGGAATTAGAAAGCAGCAGTGGGAGAATTACCCATATGGAGGCAATCCTGATAAGTCAGGAGTGGAGTTAGGAGAGAAATGATCAAAGATCAAAGGCCTGGGAACTTTCTGAAATGGTGTTCCTGGGGAGGACCTTTTCAATCAGAGGAGAGAACTGAAGAGATGGAGGCTCCAGGGTGAAAAGGCTGTTGGAGGAGAGGTGGAAAAGATGGGAGTGTCAGGAGTGGAGCTAGAAGGGAACCAAGCATGGAAGGCTTGGACACTTCCTGAAATGATAGTCTTGGGCAAGAACTCACTCACCAGAGGAGAGGGCCAGGATGAAGGTATTTTCAGGATGACAAGGCTGTGGTATGAACGTGGAAAAATCCAGAGTTGGGAGCAGAGCTAGTAAAGAAGTCTAACCACCCACATAAGAAGAACCAAGAAGATAAAGAATATCATTGTCCAGATTATGACATGCAGTGAGGTTGACAACCCATAGTTCTTGTCCATCATTGAATATAGATATCTATAGCTTTAAATAGAAGATATAACATATATACACACACATATATATACACATATATGTCACAGAGGACATATATGTGTGCATGTATATACATATATCTTATTATAAATGTATGTGATATATGTGATTATATACACACATACATATATTGTTTATATACATATGTGTATCTACACTTGTAACTATTGCTATTCTGTTACTTTTTATTTTGGTATTAATAAAGCCTGAGTTTTTCCCCATGCTTTGCTATCTTTCTCCTTCTTCAGACATCTTATGGACCTCATGTGGTTTTGTGATTGTGTCACCCTCAGTGTAGCTCTCCTTTAAATCTGTTGGACTGAATCTTTCTTTTCCCATCTTTGTTCCTTTCAGAGCTATTTATACATCCTCCATAAACACACCTGGGACTGTGATGATGTAAACCAAATGTAATGGCTCCATTGTTCTTGGTGATAAAGAATTATATACCTGTGTATCTGTTACATAGTTTTTACTTTTGTTGTCCTTCTGGTCTTGTTTTTAATTTTTTTAATTAATTAATTTAATTTTAGTTTTCAACATTCACTTCCATAAGATTTTGAGTTTCAAATTTTCTCCCCTTCCTCCTCCTCCCCACTCCCCAAGACAGCATGCATTCTAATACAGGCTCTACTTATGCATTCGTATTAAGCATATTTTCACATTAGTCATGATATAAAGAAGAATTAGAACTAATGGGAAGAACCACGAGAAAGAAGAAACAAAACAAAACAACAAAAGAGAAGAAGAGCAAATAGTATGCTTCCAACCACATTCAGACTCCAAAGTTCTACAGGATTTTCCATCGTGAGTCTTTTGGAGTTGTTTTAGATCTTTGCACTGCTGAGAAGAGCTGAGTCTATCAAAGCCAGTCATTGCACAATATGGTTGTTACTGTGTACAGTGTTCTACTGCTTCTGCTCCCCTCACTCAGCATCAGTTCATATACGTCTTTCCAGGTTTTTCTGAAGTCTACCTGCTCATCATTTCTTATAGCACAATAGTATTCCATTCCATTCATATAACACAACTTGTTCAGCCATTCCCCAGTTGATGGATCCTCAATTTCCAATTCTTTCCCATTGGGTTTTGTTGTTTAATGTTCTTGGAAAACTTTGGTTAGCTAAATGTCTTGTCAAACTTTTTAAAGAATTTGTTTTATTTTCCATTGCTTTTTCTGCTTTATGAAATAGTGCTATTTGTAATCCTTCACTGTCCTCTGTGAGATTTTACAAATGAGTTTACATTCTTAATGATGTTGCCCTTGGCTAATATATCTTTCCACTTGGTAAATATGTCAAGTTTTTGTTGACTAGGGCATTTTTTAGGCTTATAGCAGTGAAACTTCTGGATGAAAATTTTGTATATATTGTGTTTTCCTTTTCTTCTGTTCATGCAAATCTTTCATCAACAATTATTTATTTAAATAGGTCATGTTTGACTTAGTTTAATTAGATTGGAAGTGCAGTAGTCATTCACAGGCCTAATTCCAGTGCTGTGTGACATGGAAGCTTTTATCTGTTCCATTTTTTTAAACCTGGACCAGTTAACCCTTCTTTAGGCTGCCTGATGGCTCTCTTCCCCTGTGGGCTCACCATTTTTGTGCCAGACAGTGTAGATATCCAAGCAGTTTTAGCCTGTTGCAGCTCAGAACCTCCAAACTCAAGTGACCCCCCAGCCTCAGCCTCGTCAGCAACAGGAACCATAGCTATGCACCCCACAACCGGCTTGTTCCTCTAACTTGTACAGACTTTGATTTTTGAACTGACAAATGAGTTGTCTGTACAAGCAAATTACTCAAGAATAACTCCTGTGTTGGTAATGAGTCATTTCCTTTCTGTTAAAATTCAGTAGATTTCTTTCTTTCTTTTTTCCTTTTGTGATTTGTGCCATTTCTAGTACCTTCTGATTCTTTTCTTGATAAAAGAATTCATAATGTATGAATATGAAGCATCTGTGTAGTCTACAAATATTTGGCCTCTCTCATTCCTAATTTCTGATCCATGTTTTCCAACATATTTTCCCTTTTCCTTAAAGTAATTGAATATCAAAATATTTGTTGATTTAGGTGTTAGGTCTTTGTAGACTTTCTCTACCTGTTAATCCATCATAAGAGGAAGCAACATGGTGCCACGGAAAGAGTGCTAGATTCAGTCAAGGACCTGGGTTTAAATCTTGACTTTGCCATGAGCCACTTTTAAGATCTTGGGGAAGTCACTTCATTACTCAGGACTACAGTTTCTTCATCTGTAAAATGAAGATGGTGAAACTAAATAATCTATGAGGCCTATGCCAACTCTAAGTCTTGGATCCTATTTTGGTGCAATTATTTTCATGGTGGTCTTTTAAAAAATCTTTGTTTTAAGCTGTTGATGCTTAGAACTTCACTAAGACTTTTAAGACATTCATTCAGCACTTATCATGCACACTTTAATCCAAGATGACTAAATGCCTCATGAAATCATGTTTCTTATTGCCTTTAGACACATAATCAAACAAAGTGCATTATGTATTTGTCTCTCTAAAGAGAGTCTGTGAGCATACTTCTGTTTTTTGGTCTTGGTTATAGTCAGAATTTCAAGATTAATACAGTTCAATTATTCTAATATTCCTACATGTTGTTCACTGTCCAGTGAACAATAGTAGTGATAGAAAGTCAACAACTAACAGTAAAATTTAAAAAAAAAACAAAACCCAAACTTATTTGCCTAATATTTTTCAGTTCCTCTTTGCTTCTTGTCTCCCCAAGGGAACATTTCCTTGGAACCAGAGTGCGAAAAGTGCTCTGTTCCTTCTAGAATCTATTCACAAGTTATTACAATTCACTTATATTCACACTAAAGGATAAATTATTAATATCATTAATATCAGTATTACTAATATTATTATTAGTAGTAATTGCCATATACTCATCTCTGACTGGCTTTTTCTCCAACTAGAGAGTATCAGATTTTATCCATAAGTAAAGGCTGTGGTGAGTACTTGTCTGGAATGCTGTGGGAGGGGATTCATGTTTGAGAAAATAGTCAGATGACACTTAAAGGCCTTTATAGTTGTAAGATTCTGTGATTCTGTTAAAGAAATTTCGGGAATCATTGAGTAGATTGATGAGTTGTTTGTTTTTGTTTCTATTGTGTGTGTGTGTGTGTGTGTGTGTGTGTGTGTGTGTGTGTGTGTGCAAGAAGATCATCTAAAACTGTAACAGCTACCAGGGAGCCACCTGCTTTATCTTCAAGTATGGATATCCCTAACAATACAATTACAAATTCAGCAGACATAATAAAACCAATATGCCATAGTGCCCAGCATAAGGCTGGCTGCCTACCTCTTTACTCACCAAAATATTTCAACTTGAGTTATTGGGTTGAATTGTATCTCTGATTGTAAAATAGAAGATATTGGAGGAAATAGGATTTAGGTTACAAATCTCTATTTTAGAGTCAAGTTTGTTGGAATATGTATTCAATTTCATTCCAGTAAAGTACCTACTATCTGTCCCCATTGTAGGATAATAGAAAAAAAAAACACCAGATTCAACAGAGACTCAGAAGGCACAGTGCAGAGAGATAGAATTTTGAATTTGGAGTCAAGATATGTACTTTTGAATTTTGATAGCAACAAGCTGTGTAATCTTGAGCAAGCACTGATAATGAAAAGTCTCTATTTTTCCTCCTTAAAAATCAGGTAATAATACAATGTTGGTTTTTCCCTCAAGTCTTTCTATGTACAATTTTTACTGAAATACAAAGTTTTATTGATGCCTTTTGCTATTCTATACCAGTTGTTCCCAATAAATTCTCCCCTGCCATCACTGAACTTGCACTTGTAACAGAGAAAAATAGTTAAGTAAAATCAATTGACAAAGTGACTACATTTAGTTAACAGTATATATATTATGTGCTTCTCCCCAAACCTTCTTCTAGGTCATGGTATAGTGGATTAAGTGTTACTCTTGTGGTCAGGAAGATCTAAGTTTAAATCCACTCAGACACTTACTAGCTCTGCAACCCTAGGCAAGTCACTTACCCACAAAGACTCAGTTTCCCCATCTTTAAAAAGGGGATAATAATAGCACTCAACTTACAGGGTTCTTGTGAGGATAAAATAAGATAATATAACAGTTGTCCCAAAAGTTTTAGTGAAGTTTAAAGCTCAAATAACTTCAGAAATATAACAGCTACAAACTTAAAATTTGAAAGTTTAATTATGGAAGGTGGAACCAAGATGGTGAATTAAAGGCAGGGATTCACCTAAGCTCTTCCACTTTCTCCTCCAAACAACATTAAAATAATGCCTCAAAATAAATTCTGGAATAGCAGATCCAATAAAAGGAGGGATTAAACAAATTTTCCAACCTAAAACAACTGAGAGGGTTGACAAGAAAGGCCTTGAGAGTGGAGTGCAGTCAAACACAGTATAGCACAGGCTGTGACAGCACAGGCCATGCCCCAACAAGCTGGCGTCAGACCTGGGGGTAATAAAATCAAAGGCAGCTTTACAAACTCAGTCCACAGATGGTAAGTAGGACAGACAAGTAATCAGAAGAAGATTTCAGGGGACCCTTTGCCAGCACTAGGAGCAGGACTCTATTTCATTACCTATATGCAGTTCTGGATCACAATCCCAGGGTGAGGAGGAGCACTAGCAAGAACAGGGACTCTGGTCACACTTCTGGGATGGAAAAGAGTACTTGTAGTCACTCATAGACTAAAGCACCCAGCCAGGAGACCAGTGACCACACCTTTCCTTGGATCATAACATCTTGGAAGAACTGAAAACTCATAGATGCCTAGAACTAGCTCTGAGGGTAGCAACACAAAAACTCTGAAGTCTGGAACAGTCCCCCCTCCATCCCAGCAGCAGAGTCCAACTTTAATGTAAAATTAAAAGTCAAGAAATAGGCTGGGAAAATTAGCAAACAGCAACAAAAGGACCCAACTGTAGAAAGTTACTATGGTGACAGGGAAGACAAAAACACAAATGCAAAAGATGACAATGTCAAAACAGCTACATATAAATTCTCAAAGAAAAATGTGAATTGGTCTCAGACCCCCCAAAAAAATTCTAGAAGAGGTCAAATAGGATTTTAAAAAGCAAATAAGAGAGATAGAGGAAAAATTAGGAAAAGAACTGAGAGTGATGTAAGAAAGCAATGAAAAAAGAGTTAACAGTTTGGTAAAGGAGGTACAAAAAACATTGAAGACAGCAGCACCTTAAAAACAGAATTGGCCAAATAGTAAAAGAGGCACAAATGAAGAGAAGAACTCCTGAAAAAGCAGAACTGGCCAAATGGAAAAGGAGGTACAAAAGCTCCTTGAAGAAAATAATTTCTTAAAAATTAGAATTGGACAAGTGGAAGTTAATGGCTTTATTGGGAAACAAAATAAAATCAAGATCTCAGCAATACAATGATCTAAGGCAATTCCAAAGGACTTATGATGAAAACAGCTCTCCACCTCCAGAGAAAGAACTGATGGAGTCTGAATGCAGACAGAAGATTTTCAAAAACTTTTTTTGTGTTTTTTTGGTATGTGTTTTCTTTCATAACATTACTAATATGGAATTATGTTTTACATGACTGCACATGTATAATCTATATCAAATTGCTTGCCTTCTCAAAAGGCAGGGAAGGGAGAGAGAGAATTTGGAACTCAAAATTAAAAAAAAATGAAAGTTAAAAATTGTTTTTACATGTAATTAGAAAAAATAAAATATTAAAAGGCATAAAAAGAAAGTTCAATTATTTATATCTTTACACTTATCTGCTTTTGTGAATTTTGAATGATAATTTTTTTTATTTTAATTTTATCCGCTTAGTGAACCCTGTCAGAATGTATTCCACATGCTTCATTAATGGATGACACTTAGACCCATGGATCTGTAGTGGTCCTCTTGCTTGGCCACCTTAGTCACTTGTTCCTTCTTCATTAGACCTTTTCTTGTGTGATCATGTCAAAACTGTCGTGTGTGTGTATGTGTGTGTGTGTGTCTGTGTGTGTGTCTGTGTGTGTGTGTGTGCATCAAATCCTCATTCTTGGATACTCTTAAGGGAGGACCATGAAAACAATCCTTTCAGATACTGAGCAGTGGCTGATGAAAGTTTTTTTACAGAGTTTGAAAACTGCTAAAGTGACATGAATCACAAGATGGTGGTGATATTGAATTTTAATAGAACATCAACATTTTAAAATTTTAAGTAATTGACCTTTCAGATGTTTTTTGTAAGTTTGTAGCATTTGTACTTTTGAAGTTATTGAAATGTAAAACTACATGGAGACTTCTGGGACACCCAGTATGTAAAGTGCTTTGAAAACCTTAAAATATTATATAAAAGCTAACTATTATTATTTTTGTTCTTACTGTCAAGAAGAGAGAAGTTTGATTCATTATTTCTTCTCTGGGACCAAGCTTAGTCATCATAAAGAATCAGTTCAGTAGTCTTTCAGGGTTGTTTTCATTTATATTATTATAGTTATTCTGTATATTCTCTCTTACAAGGTTGTTTTGTGAGAAAAACACTTTATAATCTTTAAAAGTACTATGTAACTGTGAACTATTTAAGTTTATAACTTATAGTTCGGGAGTCTATGGAGGTTGAGGTAGGTAGAACATTTCCACAAATAACTGATAGAAAGAAAGGGAGATAAATGTAAAGAAGTAAGTAGGTTGGGAGGTGAAGTAGGAAATAAGAAAATTATACTTAAAAATCAATGAATTATACTTGGAAAGAGGGATGAATTCTTGTGATCCTTAGATAAAATGGGTGATAGAGATAAATAGCATAAAAATAAGAGAGTCAAGCCAGGCAGTTAACAACTATTTTATTAGGTACTTTTTTACTTATGCCAAGCATGGGGGATACTAAGAAAGACAAAAACTCACTCTCTGCCCTCAGGTAGCCCATATTCTTGTTATTCTTGTGTTGTGTTTATACTTTGTTTTTGAAGAGGACCATGACATCAAGATGATGACATGACTTGCAGTTGATTTTGATTTGATTTGAGTGAGGGAGAGCTGTGCAAGGTCACCAGCCTTACTTTTTCCTACAGAAGCATCTGGGTTCGGTAGCCAGATATTCATCAAGATGATTGGAGATGGCTCAGGATGCAATGTGAGACCCTGACCATTTTAGGTGAAGATCTCATCAGATTCTCACTTTGAGTGAGATACATTCATTCGATGAAGAGGCTGCTTAGTTACTCAAGGGATGGCCCCTTTAATAAGAAAAAAATCAAACTGGGAGGGGAAGACTCTTAGGGTTCCTGGGTGAAAGAGAAACAGTTGCTATTCAGTATTTACATATTCTAAGCCCATATTCTAAAAGGGAGATGACATGCTAACAATTGTGTACATACAAAATATATACAGAATCATTGGGAGATAATCTCAGAGGGAAGGATATGTATTTGTGGATGACAGTGTAGAGAATGTGAAAGACCTCTTGAAGAAAGTAGGATCTGGACTTGACTTTGAAGGAGGCCAAGGAAGTGAGGAGTTGGAGGTGAGGAGGTATACATGGGAGAGAGATTATAGAAGCATAATCAACATGATGTTATAAGTGATTTTATATATATATACATATAGTGAAGAAAAGGGAAGGATTAAAGAGATCTCCTACTTTTTGAGCCTGGGTGACTAGGAGGAAGGTGATATCATTAACATAAGCAGATAAATTAGAGGGAAAGATGAGTTTTGGAGGAAGAATAAGTATTTAGTTCAGTTTGGGGGGCATATAGAGTTAAGGTGCTGGTAAAGTAGAGATAAGCAGCTTGCTACTGACATCGAAGGGCATTGAGAACAGATTGTGAGGGTTTGAGGTTAACTTTGTGGAAGCTGAGTGTAGACTATGTTTTCTAACATTTTTATAAGAAGAAGAGAGGGCAGAACAAGATAATTTGAAGGGAGGCAAAGTCAAGGGATAGGAGATGCAGAACACGTTTGTAGGCTGGGCAGGAGGACCCAGTAGTCGAGGGAGAGAATGAAGAGCCATGACTGATGGGGCAAGACCTTGGAGGAGCTGAGAAGGAGTATTTTGGAAGGGGTAACTTAGGCAAGGAAGATGACTGTCTCATCTTTCAATATGAAGGAAAAGAGGAGAGGATGAATGAAAATATTGAATTAGAGAAATAGAGGAAGGGAGCTGGAGTTAATTATGTGAGATTCTTCGTGCATTTCATAAAATGAAAGATTCTTCAATAGAAAATATTTTAAAATCATCGTATAGATTTAAAAATGAATAGTACCAATCAATAAAAACAGGTAATCAAATAATCATAAAATAGAAGAAAATCTTATGCAAATATTGAGCATTTAATAAAGAAGAACCAAATTAATTAACAGGCAATAAACAACAATGCATTTGCTGTGTCCCTTTCCAAGTCTATCTAAAATTCCTCTACTTTTGGTTTTGTCTTTTTAAATATCAACATATATAATATGTCAACTATATATGGACATATGTTACAGTCTTGGTTCTGCTGATATTCGCATCACTTACTTTCATATTTTTTTCCTGATTTTTTTAATGGGTAGAGTAAGGGATTTGAAATTAGGAACTTATGGTTTGCAATCTCAGCTCTGGCACTTATTAGCTGTGTGACCAAAAGCAAGTCACTTAACCTTTCATTTTCTTAATGTGCAAAATGAGAATGGTATCTGTGGTACCTTCCCCACAAGATTATTGTGAGGATCAAGAGAGCCATACTATTTGTATAAAATGCTTTATAAACCTTAAAATTGCTATGTAAATGCCTGCTACCCCCTTGCGTACTTTATATTTATCATTTTTAATAGGACCATAATATTTTATTATAGCTTCTTCTGAAATCTTGCAGGGACTAATTACATAGCTCCCTAGTGGGTGGCTGTTCATGATCTCAGCAGGGTTGAGTCGGGACAGGCTGAGATCTTGCAGTCCTGTTGCTCAAGGAATCTAGTGGAGCAGAGAACAAGGGTTCAGAGAGAAACAGAACACTGAGACTATTCACATTCAGCAAGACATCCATCACAGGCAGACTGGGCATTAGCAGCTAGAGTGGGAGCAAAGTCTGAGCCGTATTGGCCTCTTTCCGCTCAGCAATGAAGGGTCAGAGGGTGTATTTTGTTTTCTCTCCTCTTCCTCTCTCCCCCAGTTCTATTTTTCTAGAGATTCCCCCCACCCCCAAGCTTTCTACTCCCTTTTCATAGACATTTCATTAGGCAATGGTGTTTTCCTGTTAAGCTTGATTCATTTAGAGAAAGAGTCCTTCAGTGTTTTGCTGAGTATGGCAGTAAATGCTTCCCAATTGTGTTAAGTTTGGATGGGGAGTGAAGCACAGCTCTGAAGAGGTTTTTTTAAAATCTATTTTGCAGAGTGTATAAGCAGCTCCAAGCTTAGTGTTCAAATGACCGAGGAATATGCTGTTTATCCAGGGAAGGCTCCATCCCAAGACTAGCCCCTAGATAGATCCAGGAATCTACAGAGACTTTCTTTCTCACCCTTTACCTAGTTAGTCACAAGATTGACATTCTAATGTTTTACAGTGACACAGTGAAAATGTATATAATAATGATTATTTTGAAAACATTAGACACCAACATTCACAAGCAACACACCCACATATACACACATATATACACATATATAATATACTTCACAATCAACATATATATGTAAAATGGAAGGCTTTGTTATTGATCTTATATAGTTAAATTGTATGATATACATGCTATATGTAACATTGTACATGTGTACATGTGCACTTGTTATATTTGAATAATATAAAATCAATAACAAAACCTTACACTGTGTGTGTGTGTGTGTGTGTGTGTGTGTGTGTGTATGTGTGATTTCATTGATATAGGCAGTTCCTGGTGAGGAAGCTCCATCTGCCCATTTTAGCACCTCTGCAACTTGTAATCTTAAAAAGTTGTTAAAGGGAGTGAGAGGTTAAATGACTCAGCCAAGGCCAGTCATTATGTGCCAGATTCAAACCCACGTTTTCCTGACTTTGACGCTCAGATTCTACCTGCTTTGCCTTGCTATCCCCTCCCCTCCCTGCTCTTTTCATCTGGTCACCCTCTCTTTTCTCTCTTTATCTTCCCTCCTTCTCTCTCTTTATATAATGTAACATAATGCTATATGTACACATGATGCATATATAACTAAAATCACAAAAACTTAAGTTTATATTCCATTTCTATGTACAATATTTCACTTGATTCTCCTGATAAATCTGCAAGATAGACATTATTTCTGTTTTATAGCTGCAGAAACTAAAGGTCAGAAAGGTTAAATGAGCACTGTCCTGTGAGGTAGGGAGGGTACATAAGTTTTCTCAAGATCTTTTGTGTATCTTTTATATTGACCCTCACAGATGCTTAATTTGAGTTGTGACCTGAAGTTGGAAACCTATAATACAAATCCCTAATAAAACTATTTATAATATACATTGTGGCAATAAGTTCTATACATGAGCCTCAGTTTCCTCATCTGTAAAATGATAGGATAGGACTAGATGTGCATAAGCATTTATTAAATACTTACTTTATATCAAGCATGGTACTAAGTAGTGGGGATAAAATAAAGGTAAAAACATAGTCCCTATTTCATGGAACCATTCCAGTGAGAGGAAACAATCTGCAAATAATGATGTGAAGCCTGTGCAGCTTAAGTGAGGCAGAATAGATATCTCTAGTCTCTTCTCTCCTGCACTTCTCCAAGGGAAATTATTTCCTGCCAGGAGGGGAAGCAGGAGGTTGAGGCCAGAAGATTGTCCATTCTTCTCTTTGCTCCTTTAAATATCATTCATCTAGGGGATGTGATTTTCATGTTCATGTTAAACTTTTGATCACTGTTTATGGGAAAAGGAAGACCCCCAAGTTTTATATCCAAGGCTTGACTCCCTTTCCACAATGAACACAAATAGCAATCAGCAAAGAGACCCATCTATCTGAGTTTACAGTAAAACAGAAATTAGAGAAAATATACAGAGGAGAGTATACACCAGACAATATAGAGTGAAGGAGCCCTCCCACTGGGAGTGAGGTAACTCAGCTCTGAGAGAGAGAGAGAGAGAGAGAGAGAGAGAGAGAGAGAGAGAGAGAGAGAGAGAGAGAGAGAGAGAGACAGACAGAGACAGAGACAGAGACAGAGACAGACAGAGACAGAGACAGAGTGACAGAGTTAGTTAGTTAGTTCTAGATTTCACCCAAAGAGAAGTTTTCTGAATTCTTGAGTATAGCAAGCTGGGAATAGGGATGTGATGGAAACTGTAAATTCCTTGGCTTTTCCCAGCATCCTTTCCTTCAGCAACCTGCAGTGGGGTTGGCATCTTCCGTCTCTCTTAAAGCTGGAAATCAAAAGGGGCTCCTCTCTTCCACTTTCACATTTCTGCCCTACTTATTCAGGTGCAGGGTATTGATCTGTACCAATAAGGAGAAAATCCCATACTAATGGGCTTTGAGACTTCGGGTACATATTTGTCACAGGATGCTTAGAGTATAATTGGAAGATAATCTCAGAGAGAAGGGATGAGGTACTGGAAAGGAGACTACCTGCAGAAAGTGTGTTTTGAGCTAAGTCTTAAAAGAAACCAAGAAAGCTAGGAGTTGGATCTGAGAAGAAAGATCATTAGAAGTATGGGGGATAGACAGAGAAACAGAAATCATGTCTTCTTAAGTGTGTGCAGTGTCAAAGAGATGTCCTTCAGAGAAACTCCCCAACTACCTGGGGTAGTAGTGATGGAAGTAGGTTATGAAGGGTTTTATGTACCAAACAGGATTTTATATTTGATCCTGGAGGTAACTGGTTCTTTTTAGTTCTAAATCCTATGATTATCACCCACAATATTAAATAACATTTCCTTTTATTTATCCTAAAACTACCTTTCTTTCTAGTTGTAAAGTCCATTGCCTAATTCTAGTGTAAGCCCAATTTAAATAGCTCTTCCTATGGAGACCTTGGATACTGTTACTTAGAGAGAGAAGAGAATCTTAGAGATTGTAGTTAACTATCATAGCTGGAGAAGTATGTTCCAGGCAATGAGAAGGAATGAACAGAACTATTATTTTTGTGACAATTGGTAGTCAACTATCACTGGACAAGAATCTTTGAGTGATTTGTACAGTTGTCATTTTTGGGAGACTTTAACTGACATTCTGAGGTAAATTCCTAAGGTGGAACTGAGTTGAGATTTTATTCTTTAGAGAAAAGCGGTTAATTGCCATTTCTAAAAGTGAGTAAATTTTTATCCTGAGAGCAACTGGGTTAATGTCATTCTGAAGAGAACTGATTTTTTTTTTGGTGGGGGGGGGAGACTGTGATTTCAGTGTTTTGGAGGAGGTGACATTCGGCAATGCATTAGAAAAATTTGAGTCAGCAACTTCTTCCTGTCTATGTTTTCCCAGAGTGCAAAGGTGACTCTGGTTGGGACCACCCTTATTTTCTACATTATCGGTTATCAAATAACAAATTATGCAGTTACTAACATACGTGTTAGTCTATGCTTATAAGCTTTGGGGTTTGAAAATGAGTGAGGTGAGAAAATCTGAGAGAAAAGATTTCTCTAAGTCTCCTGGGATGGGACTTCAGCTAATTGATTAATTAATTAGTGAGAGAGATTGAGATAATTTTAATTCACATGCCTTAGACTGCCTTGGAATCCAGAAGATAAGAATAAGGTAACAAGTCAATCGAAAATTGAGGGCTTTGGTATTCTTTATCTTAAAAGCACCTAAGAGTATTGATTACATCCTATATCACAATACCATGATATTCACTCCACCCTCAGTATGTTTGCTACACTAGTATTCTGGGATTTGGTGAAAGTCATTTTATCTATTCATCTATTGGTTTTATAACCTTGTCACTTTATTTTTCTGCCATCATCTTTCCTGATTATAAACCTTTGTTGTTGTTTATCCTATATGGCAGGTTATCATTTCCTGGCCTCTTTTCTAGTTATTTTTCAGCTCTGTCATGTCTTTCTTATAAAGCAGAAACCACAACTACATATGGTATTCTAGGTAACGATTTACTGTGATTTGGTATAAGGACAATATAATGGTTTTTGCTGTTTCCAGTATTCTTTTGATGATGCTTGGCATTTTGTTGGAATCAGTAGCTCTGAAAAAACACAGGGAATGATTTTTAGTTCTTTTCTGAACTGTGATAGCTCAGGATCCATCATCCTTTAAGTGAAGCTTCAATTATTTTTCTTATTTGAGAATTATTACCTTGTACTTGTACACACTAAGGCTTATCTGTCACTTACTTTCCTGCCTGCTTACATAGCCTTGTGACATATTTTTGCAATTTGTCCTAATTTCCTATCACTTCACCACCTAGAAGAATTTGATGGTATCTGTCAATTGGAGATTTGTAGTATATTCTTTTACACTATTACAAAAAGTTTACTAGAAAGCATAGTTCAGGTATTAGAGGCAGCAGTATTGGAGGATTTGGAGTCAGAGGACCTGGATCCAAATGCCAGCTTTGCCATTTACATATTATATGCTCTTGAGCAAATCATTTGTCTGCCAAGGTCTCGGTTTCCTCAAATATAAAATATGGAGGCTGGATTAGATGACAGACCCTAAGGCCTTTTCCAGTTCTAATACTAAATGGTTGAAATTCTTTAAAGAGCTCTGTGATTAACCAGTCCTTCAGTTAGTTCTCATTCCAAAAAAATATTCTTTTGAGTTACATGATAACACATTTTAAAACTGGCCTTTGGGATGAAACACCAAAATAGATGAGTCCATGGTACTTTCCTTCAAGAATAATAAAAAAGTTTGGAAGGCTTTTCTGCCTCTGTGCTTTTCTTTTCTAATGTTTTTCAATTCAATGAATATTATGGTGTTCCCTTTGCCTCCAATGCTCTCCATTCTTTATCTATGACTGTCAAAATTCTAGCCATCCTTTAAAGCCCAGCCTCTTCCAGGAAGTCTTTCCCTCCCTCAAATTTTCACAACACTTTACATTTTTTTATAGCACTTGCAATATTTTACCTGGCATTAGTGTAGTCTATTATAAATTCTGGGATGGGGTGTGTGTTTCAGCTCTCACTCTCACTGGAATGTGGACTTCCTAGAGCAAGACTTTCTTTCAGCATTGTAGGCATATTTCTGAAGCCTTTGGATATCTCTCTAATGCTATTGGCTTGAGGCCCCATTCTGGTGTTTTCTCCCCAATAACAATAACCCTAGTAAGATGTAACCAATTAATCTTGACAAACTTTTATAAAATGATTTTTATAGAGAAGAAATAGTGAAAACTGAAGTACAAATTTTTCCCTCTCAAGACGTAGGTCCACATTTCCCCTTTACCACCCCAGTCCCTGAATAGTTAATATAAAACATTCACTCAACCAAGTTAACTTCCAAAGGCGGCAAAACCTAAGGATGAGTCATTCTCTTTGGGGTGCCTTTGATCTGCTGCTACGTTGGGTCAATCAAGTAAGCTGGGTTTCACTCATCACTTATCTGGTCTGCCCATTGTATTAATGATGCTTTTTTTGTTCTTTTAGTATAATCAAGTGCCTCTGGTTGAATAATGTAATTAAAGAAGATTTTCCCCACCCATTAACGGATCTGGGAAGATTTGTAGGAAGGCCTGCACCTTTTGTTAATGAGGCTCTGATTCTCAAAGGTTGTGATGCCCTCTGGCTCCAAAAAATGTTGAAGTACTCTGAGGTGTGGTCTTTACTTTGGGGCTTAGATCTTGGAAGAAGCTTTGTGTGTGCCAAATGAGACTCTGGGAAACTGCTAAGCAGCTCCTGGCTTTGAAAACCCAGATGTTGGTGCTTCCCTCTCTGGTAACTATGTATGTATGTAATGGTTAGACAACTGGATCTGTCTGTTGATCTATGATGTATGTATTGCTTTTGTCAGTTGGAAGCATGTCTGTTGATTTTGATTTTTCTGTATTTTCTCTGAAGTTCAGGGTGCTGATTTTTCCCCCTGAATTAATTGAATGATACATGTGCTTGATTGTTATGATTGTTGACCCCTCAAAAGTTGCCTTTCCTTTTAGAAGAGCAGATCTAAGAACCTGTGATAGCAGGCCCTTCTGTGTATGTCAGGGTGCTTGCTTTTACACCCATGAACTCTAGCATAGACTCCTATGACTAGACCTCTGGCCATTTGTTCTTTTGGCCATTCAAAGCTCACAAGATTGTAGCTTAGTCTGTTCCATTTCCGATACTTCTTCACCTAAAGTACGGGAGAATAGACACAGCAAACACAGAAGCAGGGCCATGTGCTGATGGCTTTCTGTAGGTCCAAGTGGGGACAACAGGCCACTAGTGCTAGCTCTCTCTTTCCCAGTTCAGAGACTCACAAGCAGTCCTTGCTTCCCCCTTACCATACTTAGCCAGGTACAAAAGAGAATAAGATTAAGTATTTGGATTTGTAATCAGTTTGGGCTCAGTATAATAAACTTCCCTCACCTGACTGTAAGCAGACTGGAAAGTCGCAGAATACACAAATGCCTGCAAGTCTACATGGGGGCTTGCATCACATTAAGCATGTTATGCATATTCATAAAGTTTAGCTTTTCCATGTCTAATTCCTTGTTACATTAGTTATGCATCTTATCTCCCCTGTCAGACTATAGGCTTTTCAAGTGTAGGAGGTACACATAGTTAATGGTCAATAAGCATTTTTTGAATAAATGAATGACTGGAATCAATGGTTACTTGTTTGGCAATCTCAACTTTCCTGGGAAATAAGCCAATTGGCTTGGCTCAGCTAAAATAGATGTTCCCAAATCTAGGTGCTATTTATTACACATACTCATAAGAACCTCGTTCCCAACACCTCACCCTTGATCCAACTTCCCTCACCTAGGATCTACTTGCTTACATTCCACAAAACTCTAACAGATCTGTTTATCATAGACCACAATGGATTAGAAGCAATGTTGAAAGAGGATGCTAGAGGCAGCCATACTGACAGCCTGACACTGAATGAGGAGAAAGAAAAAAAACTATAAAAAGCAGCGACAAAATTTTTTAAAATCATGGCAACATGGTAGTTGTTAAATATGAGTCACTAAGCATCTGGCAAATCGTTCCATGCACCTCGAGTCATTCCAAAGTAAGTTCCCCAGCAACGCTGGTGTTTAATCTAAGCTTGAATGACATATGTCTAGAATTCTATGAGATGATTTTTACATGTGGTGGGAAGTTGAACCAGATGTCTTTTATGTCTTTATGTCTTTCCAACAGAATTAGTGTTACCACAGTGTTTCAGGACAAGACATGAATAGTTCATGATGGTCATCAAGCAAAAGCTAAATTGTGTATATACCCTTTTGTTTAAGAAAGGAAGTAAAGATTTCTATTTCCTTTAAATACTGTGTGATATCCATTATGTTATCTATATATAGGTATTTTTATTTCTGCCAGTGTAGATCACTATCCAAGTACGGCTTTTTATACTGCACTATTCTTTTCCACATATTAATACTTTAACAAATCTATATTCTATGTCACATCTAGGTGGTGCAGTGGATAGAGCCCCAGTGCAGGAGTCAGGAGGACCTGAGTTCAAATCTCACCTCAGACACTTGACACTCACTAGCTGTGTGACCTTGGGCAAGTCACTTAACCCCAACTGCCTCATCCTGGGTCATCTTCACTCATCCTGATGAATATCTGGTCACTGGATTCAGATGGCTCTGGAGGAGAAATGAGACTGGTGACCTGCACAGCCCTCCTTTACTCAAAATAAAGTCAAGTGCAAGTCATGTCATCATTTCTCTGATGGCATAGTCTTCTTGAGCAACGAAGGACGAACACACACATATAAATTACAATACATAATAAGAAGTATAATTATGTATGTAGTTCTTAAAGTTAACAAAGCACTTAATATATAAGTATCTTATTTAGAGGTTACAACATTCTTCTGGATGGGTAGGTGTGCAGTGAATAGAGTGCTATGTCTGTGGTCAGGAAGATATAAGTTCACATCTAGCCTCAGACAGTGACTAGCTGTATGACTCTGGGCAAGTCACTTAATTGTTGTTTGCTTCAGTTTCCTCATCATTAAAAGGGGGATAACCATAGAACCTACTGCTCAGGGTTGCTTTAAGGATCAAATGAAATAAATGTTGTAAAGCACTTAACTCAATGCTTGGCACAGAGTAAGTGCTAGATAAACATGTTTTTTAAAATCCTGGCAAAATCTTTCTAATATCTCTAACAGGGCAGTTAGACGGTCCAGGGGAGAGGATGCTGAACCTGGGATCAGGAAGACTTGAGTTCAGATCTGCCCTCTCTGGACAAATCACTTACCTCTACTTCAGCTTCCTCATCTGAACGATAAGGATAGTGATTACACCGACTTCCTAGGGTTGTTGTGAGGATCACATGAGATAATAATGTAAAGCGATTACACGTACACGTAAGAACTCTCTTCTTCTTCGAGTGCCTGGCGGAGAATATCTACTATGTAAATGCTAGCCGTTACCAGCTGTTGCTGATTCAGCAGGTACGTCCTAGGGATCTGAGAGTCAAAGAGGTTGCAACTTGCCTGTGGTAATTCAACTAGTAAATGCCAGAGGTAGAATTGGAATACATATCTTCCTGAGTCCAAGTCTAGCACTTGATAAACATTGTGTTTTATCATCACGGACTTTATCTCGTGTCCTCTCACAAATTCTCCACACCAGTTCCATCCAACATCCTGGGAGCCTCCTTCTAGGTCTCTCGGCATTTTTGTGGACTTTCTATTATTTATCTTTTACTTATGTGCTCATCCCCTTTCAAATCATACATCTTCTTATTGCTGTTCTTTAAAGGCCTTCATGAAAGCTCAAGCGCCTCACTATTAGCCTAAGGCAGACCCCTTTTTAGGGGTCATTGATTCCTTTGGTAGTATGATGAAGCCTATGCAACCCTTCTCTCAATAATGTTATTAAATGAATAAAAAAATTCATAGGCTTATAAAGGAAGCTAATTATATTAAAATATAATTGTAAAGATATTGAAAAAAAATTCTCAGACTTCATGTTAAGAATTCTTGGTCTAAACACAATAGAGTAGGCCAATTCTTCTGTTTGGCATTGAAAACACTTTATAGTATTGCTTCTGATGACATTCTTACCATACCCTTTGGTCCAGACATATTTCTTCTAACTCTATTGTGCACAGGCTTTCCACAAAGTCTATAATATATTCCTTCCTCATCTCCATATATTGAAACTCCCAACTCCCTTCCAAGCTTAGCTCAAGTATTATCTTCTACAAGACACCTTTCTTTTTTTATCTTTTTAATTTTAAACAAATACTAAAATTTAAATACATAATAGAAAAGAAAAAGAAACATAAACTTACATATTAAATTTAAATATAAAAAAGGAAAAAGACAAAATATGTCATGTGCATAGCAAAACATAGGAAAGGATTCAGAATATATAGCAATAACTTTTCATTTCAAGAAAGCCTAACATATTAAATACTGTGCATTATGTTGAAAGCTCTCCATCTTTTCTTTGCTTCATTGTAGGTTTTCTTTTGTGTTCTGCTGTACACTTTTTACTTTGTTTTCCCTCTCTTCTTTCTCCCTCACCCCCCTACAGTTAAGCATGGATATATTTATATATAGATATTGATATATACATACCTATATACATATATACACATACAATCATTTACTTTCCCTAGGAGATTCTACTCCTAATCTTTATTTTCATATTTTTATGTTTGTATGTCACATCTTTTTTTCCTATCTCTCCCAGCTCCTCTACTTTACTTCTACCCACTACCTTGCCCTCCTATTACTTAACCTACTCCTTGTCCAAATATCCCTCCCTTATCCTCCTCTTCCCATAAATCAAAACACTCTTTTGTACACCCCTTTGACCTATTCCCTCACCCTCCCCTCTAAAGATTCCCTCCCTTATCCTCCCATTCTTGTTGATCTAAACACCATTCTATATTCCCCTTTAAACCTCTTCCTCACCCTCCTCTCTAAAGATCCTTCCTTTATCGTCCTCCCCTCCCTGTCTCCTTAGAGTTAAATTTCTATCTAAATTTAGAAGACTTTCATACTTTTCTAGATCTATATGCATTTTTCCCTCTTGAATTCCTGATGAAAGTAGGTTTCCACAACTAACAGCCCCCCTCTCCCATCTAATTCCTCTGTATTGGTTCTTCCTCTCATACCTTATTTGTATAAGATAATTAGTTGTTTTTGAATGGCTTTACTTTCTGAAGTCATATCATACTCAGGTCTACCCAAATCTTTCTTATAAGCTACCTAATTACAAGTAACAATCTTAGACATAAGTTTTACATTTTACATACATAAAAAGTAAACAGTCTATCCTTATTGAGGCCCTTGTAATTGGTCATTGATATGTACCTTATTTGCTCTTATATATCAAATCTTCTGTTAAGTTCAGGTGTTTGTTTTTTTTTAAAAGTCCTGAAAGTCTGGCAATTCATTAAATATCCATTTTTTTATTCAAAATTATGCTTAGTTTTGCTGGATATGATATTTTCATCCAAAAGCCCAGTTCTTTTGCTTCTCAGCATACAGTGTTTCAAGGCTTGCGATCTTTTAGTGCTGCTACTGCTAGGCCTTGTGTGATTCTAATTGTGTACCACCATATGTATATTGTTTTTCTCTTGTTGTTGTAATATTTTACCCTTGAGCTAGGGGTTTTGGAATTTGACTATAATATTCCTGTGAATTTTCCTTGTAGGATCTCTTTCAGGTTGTGATTTTCTATTTCTACTTTCCCCTCTTGTTCTAATGCTTCAGGACAATTTCCTTTAATTATTTCTTGTATTGTTGTATCAAGATTCTTTTTTTGATCATAGTTTTCAAGTAGTCTGATTATTCTCATATTTTCTCTTCTTGATCTGTTTTCCAGATTGGTTGTTTTTCTTATGAGTTGTTTCACATTCACTCCTATTTTTTCATTCTTTATATTTCGCTTTTTTATTTCTTAATCTCTTATAACTTTACTGGCTTCCCCTTGCCCAATTCTGATTTTCAAGGAGTCATTTTTTTCCTTAAGATTCTGGATCTCTGAGGAGTCAAGATGGCAGAGTAGAAAGACACACATATGCTAGCTCCGAACCCACAGCCCATAAAATATCTGTAAAGAAGAACTCTCAACAAATTCTGGAGCAGCAGAAGCCACAGAACCATGGAGTGGGGGAGATTTCTGTTCCAGAGAGCCCTGAAAACCTGACACGAAAGGTCCGTAGTGCACCAGACCTGGAGCAGAGCCCAGCCCTGCCTTGGCCGTGCAGCACCGAGAGGAGCAGATCCGAGCAGGCTTCAGGGACAGAATCTCCAGCAGCCGTGCAGGTCCCTCTACCCACAGGTGACAAGGCTTGGTGAGAGAGTCTTTTTGGGTGGCCAACAGGGGAGTGGGGTGTCCTTGTGGCTCGGGCCCCCTCGGGAGGCAGCAGTGGAGGTGGCAGCAGACCAGGGCTCTTCAAGCAGGCAGGAGCTCAGATCCATTGTTGAAGGTCTCTGCATAAACCCCTTGAGGGAACTGAGCCCCGTGAGGTGGCCCTGCCCTCACCTGAGCACCTGAACTTAATCTCACACTGAATAGCAGCCCTGCCCCCACTGAAAGCCTTGAGGCTGGGAAGCAGCATTTGAATCTCAGACCCCAAGTGCTGGTGGGCGGATCTGGAGGTGAGGTGGGGGTGGAAAGAAAACTCAGAAGGCAAGTCACTGGCTGGGAAAATGCCCAGAAAAGGGAAAAAAAAATAAGACTATAGAAGGTTACTTTCTTGGTGAACAAATAATTCCTCCCTTCCTTTCTGATGAGGAAGAACAATGCCTACCATCAGGGAAAGACACAGAAGTCAAGGCTTCTGTATGTCACACATCCAAAATAAATATTCCATGGGCTCAGGCCATGGAAGAGCTCAAAAAGGTTTTTGAAAATCAAGTAAGAGAGGTGGAGGAAAAACTGGGAAGAGAAATGAGAGATATGAAAGAAAAGCATGAGAAGCAGGTCAACACCTTGCTAAAGGAGACCCAAAAAAATGCTGAAGAAAATAACACCTTGAAAAATAGGCTAACTCAATTGGCAAAAGAGTTTCAAAAAGCCAATGAGGAGAAGAATGCTTTCAAAAGCAGAATTAACCAAATGGAAAAGGAGGTTCAAAAGCTCACTGAAGAAAATAGTTCTTTCAAAATTAGAATGGAACAGATGGAGGCTAATGACTTTATGAGAAACCAAGAAATCACAAAACAAAACCAAAAGAATGAAAAAATGGAAGATAATGTGAAATATCTCATTGGAAAAACAACTGACCTGGAAAATAGATCCAGGAGAGGCAATTTAAAAATTATGGGACTACCTGAAAGCCAGGATCCAAAAAAAAGCCTAGACATCATCTTTCATGAAATTATCAAGGAAAACTGCCCTGAGATTCTATAACCAGAGGGCAAAATAAGTATTCAAGGAATCCACTGATCACCACTTTAAAGAGATCCAAAAAGAGAAACTCCTAGGAACATTGTGGCCAAATTCCAGAGTTCCCAGGTCAAGGAGAAAATATTGCAAGCAGCTAGAAAGAAACAATTCAAGTATTGTGGAAATACAATCAGGATAACACAAGATCTATCAGCTTCTACATTAAGGGATCAAAGGGTGTGGAATAGGATATTCCAGAAGTCAAAGGAACTAGGACTAAAACCAAGAATCACCTACCCAGCAAAACTGAGTATAATACTTCAGGGGAAAAAATGATCTTTCAACGAAATTGGGGACTTTCAAGCATTCTTGATGAAAAGACCAGAGCTGAAAAGAAAATTTGACTTTCAAACACAAGAATGAAGAGAAGCATGAAAAGGTAAACAGCAAAGAGAAGTCATAAGGGACTTAGTAAAGTTGAACTGTTTACATTCCTACATGGAAAGACAGTATTTGTAACTCTTGAAACTTTTCAGTATCTGGGTAGTTGGAGGGATTACACACACACACACACACACACACACACACACACACACACACAGAGCACAGAGTGAATTGAATAGGATGGGATCATATCTTAAAAAAATGAAATTAAGCGATGAGAGAGAAATATATTGGGAGGAAAAAGGGAGAAATGGAATGGGGCAAATTATCTCTCATAAAAGAGGCAAGCAAAAGGCTTTTTAGTGGAGGGAAAAAGAAGGGAGGTGAGAGAAAAACATGAAGTTTACTCTCATCACATTCCACTAAAGGAAGGAATAAAATGCACACTCAATTTGGTATGAAAACCTATCTTACAATACAGGAAAGTGGGGGATAAGGGGATAAGCAGGGTGGGGGGGATGATGGAAGGGAGGGCAATGGGAGGAGGGAGCAATTAGAAGTCAACACTCTTGGGGAGGGACAGGATCAAAAGAGAGAATAGAAGTAATGGGGGGCAGGATAGGATGGAGGGAAATATAGTTAATCTTACACAACACGACTATTATGGAAGTCATTTGCAAAACTACACAGATATGGCCTATATTGAATTGCTTGCCTTCCAAAAGGAAGGGGTGGGGAGGGAGGGATGAAGAGAAGTTGGAACTCAAAGTTTTAGGTTCATCTGTCAAGTATTGTTCTTGCTACTAGGAAATAAGAAATACAGGTAAAGGGGTATAGAAAGTTATCTGGCCCTACAGGACAAAAGAAAAGATGGGGACAAGGGAAGAGAGGGATGATAGAAGAGAAGGCAGATTGGGCATAGGGGCAATTAGAATGCTTGGTGTTTTGGGGTGGGGGGAGGGGACAAATGGGGAGAAAATTTGGAACCCAAAATTTTGTGAAAAATGAATGTTAAAAGTTAAATAAATTAATTAAATTAAAAAAACAACAGGGGTAAAATATAGGGTGGGCAGTAGGTAATGAAAATGCACAGAAAAAAACCAATAAAGTGCACAAGGACACAAATAAAGCAATTTTGTCACTACCAGTTAAATATCACATGTAGCCTAAGAAAACTTTATAGTTTCTTAAACAATTTGCTTTCCTGTTCTTTGTATATTGAAACGATTAAGTTCAGAATAAAAGATAATTAAAAAGATCAAAAGTTGGAGATGTAAAAAAAAAAAAGATTCTGGATCTCCTCTAATTTGTTGACTTTCTTTTATAATTGTGTTTTTCTTGCATTATTCTTATTTTTCTTTTTAGTTTTTCCTCTTTAAAGTCTTTTAAAAATTCTTCAATGAATTCTTTTTGGGCAGGTGACCATTGGACATTACTCTTTGGGGCAGAAGAGGATTTCTTTGCTTTAGTATCCACCTCTGAAGATGAACCTGTCTTCTGTATTCCCACAGTAGCTCTCCATGATTGGATTTTTTTTCTCCTTTGCCTGTGCATTTTTTTTTTGGTAATTTTTTATAATCACCTCTAGTCCTAGGGTATTAGAGGTGGTGCCTCTGACCTTAGATCCTCTTCACTTCTTCCCTCTGACCTTGAATTCAAACCAACACCTCCAGTCTCCTGGTGAGTACCCATAGCCAATGGCTTCCCCCCCTCCATTTCTGCCCTCACCCAACTGTGCTGGTTCCTTCTGCCCCATCCCCCTCTCCCCTCCACAGCATAGCTGAGTCTGGCCTTCTTTGTCAGCAGAGATTCCTTAGATCTTTCCCAGTTCAGATGCCCAACTCCCCTCACTGTCTCAGGGGTAAAAGTTCCTGTGGCTCTGAATGGAGAAAGCCTCCCAATCCAGCTAACCTCAGGGCTTGCCACTTATTGTTTAAGTGGTCCCTAGCCTGGAGGTGTTTACTCTTCACAGGGTCTCAGATTTTTCTTTAGATCTTTTCAGACTGTCCCAGGAGGACACCTGTTCTGCCCCCTCTCTTATTTATTTTTACCCTCTGTGTTCACCCTGAGGGGCTATTTTATCTCTTTTGTGGAGGAAAATCTTGACAGCTTGAAATTTTTTGACCTACTTTGCCATTTTCTTAGAATTCTTTCCCAAGAGGCCTTTCTTAATGTCCCTAGTTAACCATATCCCCTTGAAATTATTTTGTATTTACTATTTATATATTTTCTATTTGTTTACATGTATACGAATTGTTTCTCTCAATAGAATGTAAGGTACTTGAGGGAGAAGACTTTCCTTTTTTGTGTTTGTATTCCTAGTATATAGCACATTGCCTACTACAAGATAGGTGCTTAAGAAATGCTTCTTCTTGATTGATTCTTCCCTAAAATTACGTGGCTCTCAAGCCTCTGTCCTTGACCCAGTGCTCATCTCCCAGACAAGACCTTCCCTCCACTCCTAACTTCCTCAGCCTGGTACTGTTACCTAGCATCTCTTGACTAGACAACCTCAGCTATATCTTGACTATATCTTGACTATCTCCCTACTATGAGATTTATTTCCTCAGCCTCTGAGAACCCAATGTTACCTGCCATGTCATCTGCCATGAGGTTGGACCTTAAGGGAGGACCATTAACAGCCTAATCACTTATTTCTCTTGAATGGCCTCTCTTCAACCACTAATAAATCACCTAGATTAATTCCTCAATTGTTAGCATACTTGCACCTCTTCGTGTTATTCTTATCACAATGATTCTAAATCCCTTGACCCTCAAAGTACAAACCCAATACATTCCCCAACCATTGATTCCCTCACCCCCACCTTCCTCAACCATATTCCCCTAAAGTCTGACTCCAGATCTGCTTATCTCTTCCATTGTGCTCTCTACAATGCCGACTCCACAATTAACAAACTACCTTAAGCCGTGTCCTTTTTTACTTCTATTTTTTGGCCCTCCCTAAGATATGGTTCTTCTACAAGGATGATGTTTTCCTTGTTGCCTTTCTCATACTGACTGCACTTTGTCTTAAACTCCACTGTATTCATAGAATATGGTAGAGGGCTCAGAATACTCTTTGCTCCCCAAGGCTACTTCCTTACAATCCCTCTACCATCACCATTCAGCAATTCCTTCTCCTTTAAGATTCATTCTATCCACATTTTATTGCCCAATCCACATCTTGATGACCATTGTCTATCAAGACTCCACGACATTTTTCTTTCTTTCTCAATGAGTTTAGTTATTGGCTGTGGTTTTGCTCTTTATCTCAGCTCCTACTATCATATTAGGGGGCTTCAATATACTTCCTGATTCTCCTTCAATCACCTTTATTTCCCACTTTCTCAGTCTACTCAGTTCCTATGCTTTACTCCTCTGCGCCATGTCAGCTACACACAGAGATGATCATGTCCTTCATCTGGCCATTACCCACAAAGGTTCCTCTTTCATGTTGATGAATTCCAAAATTCCTTTATCTGATCACAACCTTTCATCATTCCATTTTTTCCTATTTCTTACAACCCCCTAATACTGTTCTCCATCCTCACTGTGCCCTCCAGTCATTCCTTCATTTAGTCTTTTGAAAGGTCATCACCCATTCACTGGCTACGTTATCCTCCCTTTACTATCTTGACGCACTGGTGAATTAGTTCAAATTTACACTATCTTCTACACTCAATCTCTTATCCCCTTATCCTATCACCTATCATACCTAGTCAAATCTTAACTTGGCTTACTTACCTATCTGCCTCCTTTGTCCTTATTTGCATGCTGGTAAATAGAGCTGGAGAAAATCACAAAAAACCATGCTGATTATGTCCATTACAAATTTATACTTCATAATCTCAACTGGGCCCTCATCACAGCAAGGCTAACAATTTACAACTTGAACAGATTCACTATTTTGCACACTACAACAGCTATGCCAAACTTTTTAAATCCTCCTCAGGCCTCCCACTGTAAGTACTTCTTGTACCCTCTCAGCCAAAAAAACTTCACCAAAACATACTTTATTAAAAAAAAAATGGGGATGTTCACTGGAAGCTTCCTCTTCTTCCTTCCTCCTGATCTCACATCACTCAGAAATCTTTCTCTATTAACTCCTCCTTCACCCCATCACACAGGAAGATGTGATCCTTCTCCTTGGCAAGGCAAACCTCACTAAATGTACTCTTGATGCCTTCCCTTCCTAGTCTTCTTCAAGAGCCTGCCCCCAACTAACACCCTACTCTCTTTAAAATCTTCACACCTTCCCTTATCTACTTACTGCCTCCTTCACTGATGCCTATAAACCTACCCATTTCTCCCTCATCTTTAAAAAACACTTCATTTGTCTATTCTCATTACCTATTGGTCTATTTTTCTCTTCTTTTTGGCTAAACTTGAAAAAGATATCTACACTTGACACCTTTTTCCTTTTTTCCCCCTGCTCACCTGTAAACCTTCTGCAATCTGACTTTGAACCTCATTATTTAACTGAAATGGATCTCTCTGAAGTCACCAATAATCTCTTATTGCTAAATATAAAAAAATCCTGATTCTTCTTGACCTCTCTGCAATCTTTTACTTCTGGAGTACTCTTTTTTTTGTCTAGGTTTTCATGTTACTGTTCTCTTTTGATTCTCCTCCCACCTGTTTTCTCCTTCATCTCCTTTGCTTCATTTTCATTCAAGTCATACCAACTAAGCGTGGGCATCCCTCAAGTCTCTGTCCTGAGCCCTCTTCTCATTTCATTCTATATTTCCTTGCTTGATGATTACATCAGTTCCTATGGGTTCAGTTATAACCTCTAAACAAATGATTTCCAGATCTATATATCCATCTATCTCCTGAGCTCCATTTCTTCATAACCAAATAATGACAGATTTGGACACCAGGAATTGCATGTTCTATAGGCACTTCAAACCTTAAATGTCCAAAAAACCAAAATGCCCCCCTCCCTCCCTCCCTGCCCCAAACCCTTTCCTCTTTCCAAATTCCCTTTTTACTATCAAGGCAACTAACTACCATTCTCCCAGAATCTAACCCTGGTGTTATCCTTCACTACCTACTCTCACTAACCCCACATATCTAATATGTTGCTAAGTCTTGTTTTTGTCCTTACAATATCTTTTCACATATATCCTCTTTTCTCTACTCAAACAGCTACCACCCTTATACAAACCCTCATCACTTCTTGCCTGGATTATTATTGCTTTAGCCTTCTACCTGAATCAAGTTTCTCCTCACGCTAACCCATCTTTTATTCAGCTGTTAATGTGATTTTCCTAAGACACAGGTTTGTCATCCCTATACTCAATAAACTCATGTGCCTCTCTTTTATCTCCAGGATCAAATGTAAAATCCTCTGAGGGCATCTAAAGTCCTTAAAAACAGAAGTACGAACACCCTTCCTACCTTTCCAGTCTTCTCACACTTCCCTTCCCTCTTTGCACCCTCTTCTAGCTACACTGGCCTACTTGCTAATCTTTCACATACTTTTGTTGCTGTACTGACTTCATGCATTTTTCATCAGAAATGCCTATTTCCCTCCTCACCTCCAATTTCTAGGTTTCCCGACTTGAAAACTCAGCTCAAATCTCTCCTTTTACAGAAGGCCTTTCCTACCTCTCCATAGTCCCTTCCCCTTGAGAGGTTATTTTCCATTTATACTCTGGATATCATGTATGTACATAGTTATTTACATGTTGTTTCTCCCATCAGAAGTGGGCTAATTTAGAGGCAGGGTTATGTTGTTTGTTGCCTTTCTTTGTATCTCCAGTACTTAACATGGTGCCTGCCACATATTAAATACTTAATAAATGTGTATTATCCATTCTGGATCATTGCTTTGCTGTGATGGAGAGGTTTGCTTAGGTCAATGAAACTATGAGCTATGCCATGCAGGATTATCCAAGATGGACACAGTGGAGAGTTCTGACAAAAGGTGACACACTGGAGAAAGAAACAGCAAATCTCTCCAGTATCTTTCCAAGAAAGCCCCATGGGCAATATGAACATGATAAAAGAGATAATAACACTAGAAGATCAATCCTTCAGGTCAGAAGGTGTCTAACGTTCCTGGGGAAGAGACTAGGAGAACTACAAGTAGCTCCTGAAAGAAAGAAGCAAATGGGCCAAAGCTGTAAGGAAGCTCAGCTGTGGACGTGTCTGGTGATGAAAAGAAAGTCTGATGCTGTAAAGATCAATATTGCATAGCAACTTAGAATGGAATATCTATGATCCAGGGTAAGCTGGATGTGGTCAAATAGGAGGTGGAAAGATCAAACACCAACATCCTGAGTGTCAGTGAACTTAAGTGGATAGGAATGAGAGAATTTAATTCAGGTAATCATTACATATACTACTGTGGGCAAGAATTCATTAGAAGAAATGGAGAAACCTTCATAATTAATAAAAGGGTGAGAAAAGCAGCACAGGGGTATAATCTAAAAAAATGACAATGCTATCTGTTCAAAACCAAGGCAAATCATTCAACATCAAAGTAATACAAATTTAGGCTCCAACCACTAAAGAGACCAAAGTTGCTCAGTTCTATGAAGACCTCTATCTTTTAGAAATAATATTAAAAAATGTCACATTCATCATTGGGATTGAAATCCCAAAGTAGGAAATCAAAAGATAACTGGAACAACAGGCAAGTTTGGCCTTGGAATACAAAGTGAAGTGGGGCAGAGACTAATAGAGTTTTGTCAAGATAACTAACTCACTACTCATAGCAAATACTCTTTTTCAACAACTCAAAAGGCAACTCAGCACAAGAACATCACTCGATAGTCAATCTTGAAATCAGTTTGATTATATACTTTGCATGTAAAGGAGGAGAAACTTTATATAGTCAGCAAAAAAAAAAAAGATCTGGAGCTGATGGTAGCTCAGATCATGAGCTTTTTACTGCAAAATTCGGACTTAAATTGAAAGAAGTAGGGAAAATCTTCAGACCACATATGTGTGACCTAAATAACATCACTTATGACTAAGAAGTGAAGGTGATGAATAGATTTAAAGGATCTGGTAGAGTGCCTGAAGAACTACAGACAGAGGTTTGCAATATTATATAGGAAGCAGCAACAAAAGATATTCCAAAGAAAAAGAAGACCAACAAAGGAAAACGACTGATTGAGACTTTACAAATAGCTTGGGAAAGAAGGAAAGTGAAAGGGAAAGGAGAAAGGCAAAGATATACTCAACTTAATGAAAGTAGAATTGCAGAGAATAACAAAAAGAAATAAAGCTTTTCTTAAATGAGCAATGCAAAGAAACAGAAGAAGACAATAGAATGGGAAAGATGAGATTTTTTCAAGAAAATTAGAAGTATCAAGGAAAGGTTTCATGCAAAAACAGGCAGTATAAAACACAAAAATGGTAGGGACTTAACAGAAGCAGAAGAGTTTAAAAAGAGGTGGCAAGAATATACAGAACTATACAAGAAAGATTTTAACATCATTAATAACCACAATAGTGTGGTTACTGATCTAGAGCCATACATACTACAGAAGTAAGTCAAAGTAGGCCTTAAGGAAGCACTGAAAACAATAAGGCTCTAGTGGAGATGACTGAATTCCAGCTGGGCTATTTAAAATCCTAAAAGATGTGCTCCATTCAATATGCCAGCAAAATGGAAAACTCAACAGTGGCCACTGGATTGAAAAAAAAAATCAGTTTATATCCCAATCATAAAGAAGGGCAATGCCATGGAATGTTCAAATTACGAAACAATTACATTCATTTCACATATCAGCAAGGTTATACTTAAGATTCTTCAGGCTAGGCTTCAGCAATATGTGAACTGAGAATTATGAGAAAAACAGGTTCGTTTTCAAAGAGGCAGGGGATCTAGAAACCAAATTGACAACATTCACTGTATTATGGAGAAAACAAGGGAATTCCAGAAAAAAACATCTTTTCCTCCTTTACTGACTATACTAAAGCCTTTAAGAATGTGGCTCACCACAAAATGTGTCAGGTCCTCAAAGAGATGGGAATACCACATCATCTTACTTGTCTCCTGAGGAACCTGCATGCAGGGCAAGAAGCAACAGTTTGACCAAAACACGGAACAACCTATTGTTTTAAGATTGGGAAAGGGTACAAAAATGCTGTACATTGTCACCTTATTTATTTAACTTATAAGCAAAGTACATATCATGTGAAATGCCAGGCTAGATGAATCAAAAGCCAGAATTAAGGTTACCAAGAGAAAGAGCAACAATCTCAGATATGTATTTAATTCTACTCTTAAGGCAGAAAGTGAAGAATGAAGAAGCCTATTGATGAGGGAGTGAAAGAGGAGAGTGTAAAAGCTGGCTTGAAATTTAACATAAAAAAACCTGTTAAGATCTTGGCAACTATTCCTATCATTCGACAAACCAGGGGAGAAGAAACAAAAGCAGTGTCAGATTTTATGCTCTTGGGCTCAAAGATCACAGCAGACAGCAACTGAAGTCATGAAATTGAAAGATGCCTGCTCATTGAAAGGAAAGCCATGGCAAATCTGGACAGCTTACTAAGAAGTGGAGATGTCACCTTGCCAACAAACGTCCATTAATCAAAGCTATGGTTTTTCCAGTAGCAGTATATGACTATAAGGAGGGCTAAGCACCATACAATCGGCAAGATTTTGAGAATTCTCTGGACAGCAAGTAGATCACTTGAAGTATCCACAAAGTTCTGACTTGGGGGAACCTGGACTCTGAAGAGAGGGATCTGAAGACTACTAAAAAGTAGTCTTTTGCTTGTTATGTCCCTATGTTGAAAACCTCAGAAAAATCAATTAAAGCTTTAGCTTGGCTCATGTGTACAATCTCCCCAAAGGGGATCAGACAGTTACTAAATGTACAATATAGCTTAGTTAGAGGACAGCCATTTATTTCCTCTCCACAAAAGAAATCCTCAAAAAACAACTCATAAATGTACACTGTAAAGACTTAAAATGTTACAGTAACTCATTAAAATATGATACAATAAGTCATAACTCCTATTCTACTCTCTCAGGAGGTTGGAACTTAAAAAAATTAAAACATGAAACATTTTGTGGAGCTGCTAAACAATCATTTAATCTTCACCTTGTCTCTGCCCTCTTTGAACAATTTCTTAAAGGTACAGTTCTCTAGCAAAACAAGTCAGGGCTTGAGTTTTTCCTCCTGTTTGTTGGCGGTCACCTTCTCTGAGAAAGGAATAGTTACAGAAAACTCCACTTCTCATCAGCTTCAACTATGAGATGCAAGATCTCCTGACCTGTCAGACTCATCAGGATGCCTCCAAACCTGGAAATGTCCATTTCAGGATTACTGTTTGGTCACTTGTGTTAAGAGAATGAATAAAAAGCAAAAAAGGCAGCCAAGGCCTTGAGATTCCTACCCAGGCTCACTTAGACAAACACATGCTCAGACTTCAATGAAACAAGAGACTGATAAGTTGGGGAGAGGAATGTACCCCTTTCTCTTATGAGAAGAGAAATCCTCACAGAACATGCCATTCTTGTCAAACTGAAAAAAGCAGTCCTCCAGAGGGCAGTCACTCCTTTCAAGGTTTACGGAGGGAGTGGCTCTTTCTGGCTCAGTGGTCAAGTCTCTTTCGAAGCATCTGTCTCCCCTTGCTGCCACCATTGGGACCAAGGCATTTTTACATGATCCCTGAACCCAGATTTTCCCCATGCTAAACCCGAGCATAAGCAGTCCACTGAAAGTGGTCAGGGGAGCTCAGATCAGTTTTATGCATGGTCTAAAGGGGGAATGCTCTAGCTGGAGCACAAAGGTGAGGGAAATTTCACGAATATACAAGTATGTATGGATGCGGATTAGACCTGTATAAGGGAACTCCCCAGGTGAGAAAACTCCCTCTATCAATTCAGTTCAGTATTTTCTCTGTAATTTATAACCTCTTTTAAGAGAGTTGCCTAGTACACTGAGAGATTAAGTTACTTGCCCTGGGTCATATATAGCCACTTGAATGCAGGTCTTCTGTGGCTTGAAGGCTGGGCCAGGTTGTCTCATATTTATATGATTATAATATAAAATGAATAATAAGTATATTTTAAAACCACCACTTAGATACGTTTCAATTATATGGAAAAGTCACATCTAGTTCACGTGAAGGGCACAGGGGTGCATCACCCTTTCAACAGTAATGACATTTATATAATAGCACGTTGGCTTCACAAAATACATTATCTGATTAGCTCCTCACAGTCAACTAGGGAGGTGGGTAATTAGTCCTACTTCACAGACAAGGAAACTGAAGGTCAGGGTGGTTGAGTGACTGGTCCGGGCCACAGTGAACGCAAATCTTCGGCTCCATCCACAAGACCTCCCCGCCCCCCGCTCGACAGGTACAGGTAGCAAGAAGCCTCCTCTCGGGCTGAGGTTCTGCTTCCCACCTTGGCGCAGGCACTGGAGCTCCCACTAGCAGGGATGCCCCGCTTCCAGGTGGCACTTTTTGTCCTAAGGGCCCGGAGAATCTCCTGAGGGGAAACTTCTCTGGGGCCCCCGGCTCCCGGACCCCCGGGACGCCCCACAGCCGGCCGAGCTCCGCAGGGACTGAGGGGGAAGGGCTCGAGAGAACCGGAGTGGAGCTCCGCGCGCGAGGCCCCGCCCCCGCCCCGTGCCTGTTCTCGCGCGGGCGAGGCGCTGAGCCGCGCGCGCCGTCGTCACCCCCTCCCTGCTGCGCGCCTCCAGCCCCCCAGCTCCCTTTCCCCCTCCCCCCTCCCCTCCGGCTCGGGTGCGCGCTCGGGGCTGGGGAAAGCGGCGCGAGCCGGGCGGCTGCTCACGTTCAGGCGCGGGGGCGGCTCCGGGGCCTGGGCGGGCGCTGCTGCCGCCGCCGCCGCGGGCAGCGGACCGAAGAGAAGGAAGAGAAGGAGGAGGAGGCTCCGGTTGCCGCCGCCGCCGCCGCCGCCGCCGGAGATCCTCCCCCCACCCCCGGGAAGTGAGTACTGCTGGGGGGCGGCGGCGGCGGAGGGCAGCCTGCTGCGCCCCCGAAGGAAGGCAGCTGGGTAGCCTGGCAGCCTGCTGGGGTCCTTGCGGGCGCGAGCTCCTGTCCGGGAGCTAGCGGACCCCGGAGCCCGGCTGGAGCGGCCCCCGGCGGGCGGGCTCAGCGCCGCGCGGGAGAGGGGCTGCTGTTAGTGCCGGGGATCCCGGGTCCGCACCGGGGCTCGAGGGGGAGGGGTGCCCGGCGGTGCCCCGGGAGAGCGTGCGGGCCGGGACCGGGCCGGTGCCAAGTGCGGCGTGCCGTGCCAGCGAGGCAGGACCTCGGGTGCCCGGTGCAGCTGCCGAGGCGCTGACCCGAGCTGGCGACTATGGGGCTGGAGGGAGAGCGATCCGAAGGCACACTGCAGTATATGCTTAGCCTCGGGAAAGGGGAGGGTCCCCTCCTGTCCCACCCTCTCCATCTCCCCTGCCCACCCCGTGCCAGGTTTGCAGCTGCTCTTTGCCACTCGAGAACGCGGCGGCGCCGGGGACTCCATGGCGCATTCGGTCCGGGAGCGGGGATGAGCCCTTGCTGATGTTGCCTGGAGGAAGCAGCTTCGAAAGAAGACGATCTGCAGCGAGTGCTGAAGGGGAGAATGGGGCAGGTCCTGGCAGAGGGCAGGTGAAGGAGGCAGGCCCTGGCAGAGAAAGTGGTTATCGGTCATCGAGTCTTGAGAGAAAACAAGAGACTTGCAATTAGAGTGACCTAGAGTTCTGAGCCCCTAAAGGGAAAATAGCTGTGGGATTTGAGGTCAGGTGTATGCCTGATTGTTAGGTTCCTTACTCTGGCCTGGGAATCCGGCCCTCTGGTATGATCATTAACAAATAGTTATTGAATGCCTACTTTAGGTATAGGGCACACAGTGCTAGGTAGGCATTGTAAAGGCCTCTTGAAGGGCCAGTAGTCCATTTGGGGAGACAAGAAACATATGAATACAGTGGCAGTGAGTTTTATAATTCATTACTTAGTTTTAACTTGCTGAACTCCTTTGCTCCTTTATCTGGACATTTGGAGCTTAAATGGCCGGTTTGTGGGAGAAAAGCACAAGGGTCAGATGAATAGCTGAGTGCAGTTTTGGGCTATTTTGGAAGCCCTCAAATTCAATACTTAGAAGGTGGGTGAGAAACCAGAGCCAGGATTTCATTAGCTGCTCAATTGGCCAACCTTTATTTAAGGTGAGCAGTACAGAATCACCGCTTCAGATTAAGGTGGACGTATGGACTTTTCACATGGAAGGTCGTTCCAACCATGTCAACATAGGTCTAACTCCTCAGTGTGAACAGTAACAGTGGCTACTGCTTATGGGATACACTGTTTTCTTGTCTGCATCATGTAAGCTGTATCAAAGGAGTTTCTTTAGGGTCTTAGAATGATGTGGTCTTTCCTTTTAGCTTGTAATGTGCTAGTTTCATGTAGATACTTTTACTTAAAAACCTGTACCCTTTCAGTTTTATCATGACGTCTTTGAGAAGAAAGTTATATGTTTTTAGTGTTGGTGAACTGTGAAGATTAGGATTCTTCTATTTATTCTGTTTCTTAGTTGAGTTTAGGGGTCTCAAGTTCCAGGCTGTTGTTTGACTTGCTTGGGTTGCACTGCCTGTTGGGTTACTTTGTCTGCCAAATTAAAACTTGACCTTTTATGAGTTCTGAGAGAATTCTTAGTACCCATAGGTGAAACTGGCCTTTAGAGTATAGTATGTTCTAGATAATACTGATAGATTTCAAAAGATCGAAGTAGTTCTTTAGTTGTGAACATATATTTAAGTAAAGCACACATATGCCAAGCACTGCGCTAAGCACTGGGTATACAAAGAAAGGCAAAAACCACTAGATCTTGGGATACAAAGAAAGGCGTCAACAGTGATAGTAGTAAACACTACTGTTTGTGCTTTGGTGCTATTAAATGACATATTTTAAATAGTTTTCATGAAATTTACTTGGGGAAGAGATGCTGGCAGCATATTCTTGTTAACTGTTCTAAACATGTTTTATAAATTCTAGACATTTAAAATAAACTTCCTACACAGGGAGTGAAAATTTTCTATTATGTGTATGCTGCTATTCCTTAGAAACAAAGTTCCTACTGGTAAAGGAGATTTAGATGTCAACTTAGCCAGCTTTTAATATATGCCTACTATGGCTAGGTGTGTATGTGTGTGTGTGTGTGTGTGTGTGTGTGTGTGTGTGTGTGAATATAACTACAAAAATGAATTACTTCAAGGAATTACATTTACTAGGTGTGAGGTTATACCATACTTATAGATAAGCAAATATAATACAGATGTAAAATGTTGGGGTTGGGGGAAGTTAAACTAACCACTAGGGGAATTAGGAGGGATTACTTGAAGGAGGGAGCAGTTGAATTGAGTCTTGAAAGGAAGTGGGCAAATTTCAAGAGTGAAAGCTAAAGAGGGAGAACGAGACCTGATAATTGATTGAGGGTGGGGTGGGTGGGAAGGGATGAGAGTGAAGAGTTGAGGGTGACTTCTAGGTTAGGAACCTGGGTGAATGGAAGAATGGTGGTGCCCTTGACAGAATTAGGGAAGTCAGGAGGAAAGATAATCAGCTCTGTTTTGGATATGTTGAGATTGAGATGCCTGTGAGACATTCAGATAAAAATCTCCAGTAGGTAGATGGAGATGTAGGACTGTAACTTACGGGAGAGATGAGGGCTCTGCACATAGAATTGGGAATCATCTGCATAGAGATGACTACTAAATCAATGGGAGTTGATAAGATCATTGAAAATAATTTTTCTTAGGCGCTGTACCTTGTTAGTAGTTGCACCAGGTCACAGTCATAAAATGTGAAAGGACTTTAGAAATCATCTAGCTGAGCCTCCTGATTTTACAAGGTAAAGGTAAAACAGTAGAATCATGACAAGAAGAACCCAGGTCTCCTAATTTTTAGTTTTTCAGTGCCCTCTCCAACCCACCAAAATAGTAAGCACACAAATACCTTTGAGCACATATGATATTTACTACTAACAGCTTATTTATTGGTTTGAGGATTCAGAGAATGGAAAAGATGTGACCAGAGAAATTTATGATGTGAAAAGATTGAGAGTAAGAGATAACTAATGAACCACAGTGCTCCATTGATACTCCACACAGTGTTAAGAGAACTACAGGAAGACTTCCAGCATTATAGGTAGATGTAAAGAAAATAGTTGCACAGTATAAGAAGGGAGGCATGATTTACCATCAATGGAAGTAATAGCCTTATTGATGAGATCACAGATTAACTGAATTATTCAAAATTCAGAGCTTTGATTTTGTACAAATAAGTTGCACATACATAGCACATGATTCACTTATGTTCATTATCTACAAAATTTTACTTAAATTAACAGCCCATATTTTGATTTCTAATTTCTACATAGAAACATGATATTCAAGTCAGAGTCAAGTTCGCAATACCACCTATGTATAAGCACCCTTTTCATTGAACTTTATGTCATCAGAGCTTAATCAAACCTTTTCTGAGCTATGGGGCTGCCTCTGGACTTCTTAGTTGCGCTTAGTTTGTTCAGTATTGTTCCTATTTACTTATCATGCCTTTAATTGATTTTTTAACAACTTCCCTTTAAAGGAGTAACCCTTCCTGTAATTACCCCTTCTGGGGAGAGACCTTATTAGTGTTTATTCAAGCTAGGATCTTATCTCCGTTTTATTACTTGACCCTTGTTAATCTTTTGTAGCTTCTTTCCAGGGATAGTCCTTAAATGTACCAAGTCTTTTATTCCAGATCAAAACACCTAAACACAGCAATTTTTAAACAAACTTAATAGTGATTTCTTCATATCTTCCAAAGTGAGAGTTGAAGTTGTTTGTCCTTTGTTTTGAAGATGAATAACATCATGGGGTGATGTCTTGGCTCATTCATTTAAGTGAGGCAGAGTTGTGCAAAGTTGTCAGCCTCACTATCTTCCAGTCTTTGAAGTCGAGTGTCAAGACAAAAGTCTGGATATCTGGCAATGACCCAGGACGCAGTAGATGACTTTGACATCTTTGATATCTGACCAAGTTCTAAAGCACCTGCTTCAGCTGCCACCATGGCTGTTGGAACATTGTTCTCATCCACCCATTCTGCTGGGGGAATCTTCAAGTGCTTAGGGTAGGAAACATCTCCCTCCTCCTACAACTCACCTACGGGTTTGAGGCCTGTCAGTTACCCTCAACTTAGTTTAGCCTTTCTGTTGAGACAGTTTTACAAAGGTGTGTGGCTGCGTTGCAGGCTGTAGTTTCTTTGAGCCATAGGTGAGAGTTGAATGCCAAGGTGGACACTAAAAATGGAAAAGGACTCAGTAATCCCTAACAGAGGTGTTAGTCTTCCCTGGACATCTTGGAAGGAAAGTCAAGTGCTAAATGAAGTTGGTGGACTATGAATGTTAAATTGAGAGCTTTAACTCTTCAGTGTTACCCTAGTATACACCAGTTAGTAACTTCCCATTAATAATTTTCTCAGCTTTGAATTCTCAAAAACTAAGGCCAATTAAATGTTTTCTTCATTTGGTTTTCTTTTACTTCAGTAGCATTATATATCCTTTCAAATCACATTTTTTTTACAAGAAGATAATAACATAAAATTGTTCCCTTTATTCAAGCAAACTATATTAGATACTTGTTGATCTTGAGGGATGTTTTGGTGAGACAAGATTGATTTTTTTGTTGGGTGAAATTAGTATTTTGTGATATGTTATTCACATTCAGGTATGTATTACACAGGCAAGAGAATATCTGCTTTTAAAAATGACATTTCTTTTTTTTTATAGTCAAGCATTTATTTATTTATTTTTTCTTCTTATCTTCCCAGCTCCCTTGCCCTATTCTTGACCAAAAAAGGAAAAACAAAATTCTGTAAGAACTATAGTCAAACAAATAAAATGTCCATTTTGGCTTTGTCCAAAAGTATTCATCTTAATCTGTATATTAATTTGATACCTCTGTCTTTGGAGATGGGTAGAATTTTTCGTCATTGGTCCTTTCAAATCATAGTTGATCATTGTGTTGATCAGAATTCTTAAGTCTCTCAGAATTGTTTGTTTTTACATTGTTGATGCTATAGTATGAATTATTCTCCTAGTTCTGCTCACTTTACTCTTCATTAATTTATACATATCTTGCCAGGTTTCTCAGAAATTGTCTCTTTAATCACTTCTTATAGAACAATAGTATTTCGTTACACTTACATGGCATAATTCCTCAATGGACACACACCCTCTTATTTTCCAGTTTTTTGCTAATACAAGAAGAGCTACTGTTATTTACAAAAGTACTACATGTACTTTTGTACATAATAGGACCTTTTCCTCTTTCTTTGATATCTTTGGAGTAAAAGTCTATCAGTGGTATTTATGGGTCAAAGGGTATGCAAAATTAGTAACTTTTTGGGTATGGTTCCATGATTTTCGGAATAATTAGACCAATTTATAGTTTCACCAACTATACTATACAATTCTCAATGTGGTTGGTTTCCTTCAAAACTTGTCATTTTCCTTTTTTTTGTCAACTTTACCAACTTGATGGGTGTGACGTGGAAACTCAGAGTTGCTTTAATTAACAAATTCTTTTCTAATTATTAATGATTTGTGACTTTTTTTCATATGGACATGCAAAACTTGTATTTCTTCCCTTGACAACTGCCTGACAAACTCCCTTTGATCATTTATCAATTGGCAAGTGGCTCTTATTCTTATAATTTTGAATCAATTTTTTACATATTTTGGAAATGGGACCTTTATCAGAAAAACTCACTACAAAATTTTTCCCCAGTTAACTGTTTCCCTTCTAATCTTAGGTACATTGAATTTTTGTGGTATCATAGCTTTTTAATTTTAGGTAATCAAAATTGTTCATTTTATCTTTTGTGATTCTCTCTGTCCCTTGTTTGGTCATGAACTTTCCCCCCATCCATAATTCTGATTGGCCTTGTTCCTCTGATTTGTTTATGATGTAATCTTTCATATCTAGATCGTGTATCCATTTGGAGCTTATCTGGAAAAATCTGATATCCTGCTTCAGATTACCCATCAGTAAAATGGGGAGAGAGGGAAACTTGGTGCTTTTGGATTAGGTGACTTGTGTGGTCCCTTTGGATTTCAAAATTATGTGATTTTGTGATGAGTATTTCTTTGGCTCTGGTCAGGTGAAAGTAAAATTTTCACTGATAAATTACTGTAAGATAGTGAGGACTCAGAAATAGGAAGTTTTATACTCTTTACTGAACAGCAGTGTTTTTTAAATAAAAAGTCATAGTTATTATGGTAAAAAGAGACAGCGAGAAAAGAGAGAGAGTGATTGTATGTGTTTTCCTTTCCTCCAGACTACTTAAAAGAGGTTTTACTCATATGTTCCTACCTTGCTGTTGGAACAAAATCAAATATAGAAATGCACAAGTAAGATAATCTTTCCAGAATATTATTATGAGCACCAATTATCTCTTATGAGGGAAATGGGGATAAGCACTGCAGAACTTTTTAAAAATTTTTCCCCTTTGGTCAGATGCTTTACTTATTATCCAGATAATTTTTTTTGTTTGCAACTGAAATGTCTTCAGGTTAACTAAGCAAGGCAGGGTTAGCCCAAGAAAAAACTTGTTGAAATATATATTAGGGGATGGGATCATTGTTCTGCATACTTTCCATTTCCTGTGGTTCTTCTACTCCCTTAATTTTTTAGTTAGCCTTATACTTTTTCTTCCCCACTTCTGGGGTTAAAAGAGTTCTCAGATCCTTAATTCACACTGAGATATGAATGATTGACAACATCTTAAAGTGTTACGCTCTTTGAATGGCATCTGTATTTTAATCAGGAACAAGTTGAATTTGAAGTTCAAATTCACAGTTGAATTTGAAGGTCAGTCTCAGTCTGCAGGCAGAAGAACATTTTTCCCTGGGGCAGGTGGAGGGGGTAAGGGTGTGGAGTGGAATGGAGTTGAGGTAGGGTGGGTAGAATGTGGTAGAGTGGGGACTAAACTAGTAATAGGAACATTTATCTCTGTATTTGAAATCACAAATCACCTCTTCTTTCTTTAATTCAAGTTCTGAAGAAAGATCTTAGATTTAGAACTGGACAGGACTTTTAGCATTCTTTTAGTTCAACCCTCTCATTTTCTAGGTAAAATAGTACCATTAAGTATCTGTGTAACCTTGTGCAAGTCACTTAACCTTCATTTGCCTCAGTTCCCTCTTCTGTAGAATGGGGAGAATAAATAGTACTTATATTCCAAGGGTGTTGTGAGCATCAAATGAGATAATGATTATAAAATCCCTAGTATAGTGTCTGGCACATAGTGAGTAGTAAATAAATGTTGGTTATTAGCTAGCTATTAAGTACTCATTGAGTTCTTCCAATGATATAAGGTGTTGCATCAGACATAGTATTTGGAGTGAAAAAGCTCTTAGGAAAATAGGCAATGTAGAAAAATGATGTAGAGGAATATATATTCTTCTTGTCTTCCTTTTAATTTATTAAACCAAGGAGAATGATGGTAGATTTTGAGGACACTAGAAATAACTGTTAAACAATATTTCTTTAAATGTATTTAAGATGTTGGGAGTGGAGGAAGAGTTCATTTGTTGAAAAAGCCTAAAACAGGTTGGAAAAAAAATCTAGCAAGGGTTAGGCTAGTCTAACAAATACTATGCAAAATAATCTTCAGATATTTCAATAGGCTATTCTGTGAAAGGACAATCTTTAGCTGTTCTCAGCACACCTGCAGAGAAAGAATAATTGTCAAGAGAACCCTAAAAAAGACAGAATGACCAGAGTTAAAAAAATGAGAATTAAGTTAACCACAATGTATATTTGTTCCTCTCTCCTGTTTTTGGGAAGAAAGCAACATCATGGAAGTAATAATGGATTCCAACAAAGGGGAGGGTGATATTAGGACTGTCCTTTGATTAGGAAGGTACTTTTCTATCAGAAACACTATTTAGAGCAGAGTCCTGGCTAATAACATAAGGAGCCCAGGCTACCCACTATTAGGTTAAAAGAGCTTTCGGAGAAAAACTATCAGTCTTGTCAGGAGGGCTGGGTGCAGGAGTGCCAGTGGATCACTGGAAAAAAAATGTAAGCAGACATGATTAAGTTCTATCTGCATTATTAACATTTTCCCATCACTTTCTTAAATCTAGATAATTAAAAATGCAGTAAATCAAGCCCTGATTTGTATTCGTTAATTTTCAAGTTGTAAATGTTTCCACTAATGATGAGCTAGAGGGCCTGTTTGAAATGACTCTAGCACACCCCTGTTTGGTCTGAGGTGTTTCCATGTTGACAAGGCTGTAAATTCCTAAGAATTAGGTTTTAATTCAAAGAAGAGACTTAAAGTGAGTGAAAGGTGTTTCTTATCCCTAGAAAAGAAAAAAAAATAGGTAAACCTAAATGCTTTAAAAAGTGTTCTGTGGTATCACGTTAATTTAATTCAACTCAAATATTATAGTGCCTACTTTAACCCTTTTTAAAGTGACTAGTACAAAGCACTGCCAGGTTCTAGGGATAATATAATGAGATTGTTTGGGGGCTGCATGTAGGTCATACTTTTTCTTTTTACCTGTCAGAGATCCTAGCTCTGCTACTTGCTATCTGTATAAATTTGGGCAAATCACTTAATCTAGGCTTCAGTTTCTTCATCTTTAAAATGAGTCAGTTGGACCAGATGACATTTAATGTCCCTTCCACCTTTAAATCTGTCATTCTCTGAGAGCAGCCTTGTTAAGATTTTTGTAATCTACTCATATATACTTTTTTCTTACCAATAGTGTGGCATATATATGTAGTATTCTCTTAATTAATCTGCTTCAAGTCTCTCTGTCTTGCCCACTCTAACCTCCATACAGCCATTAAAATAATATTCTTTGAGTATAGATGAGTATGTCAGTCCCCTGCTCACTAAGCTCCAGTAGTTCCTTGTTGATTCTACAATCAATACAGATTTTTCTGCTGACATTGAAAGCTTTCTGCATTCTGGCCCCAACCTATCTTCCTGAACTCTATATCCAGTCATACTGGATTTCTTGGTGTTCCTCACACATGACACTCCATCTCTGTGCCTGTGTACAGGCTTTCTTCCATGCCCGGAGTGTACTTCCTCCTTACCTCTGCTTCTGAGAATCTGTGGTTTCCAGCTAGCACCCTAATACATGATTGATGGAACTATGAATTGGCCTAGCTATTCTGAAAAACTATTTGGAAATGTTTTAAGAAAGTAGCTAAAATGCTTATATTCTTTGAATGAAAGATCTCAGGCAGTATCTGAAGGAGGTCAAAGATATAAAGTGAGGTTCCATATATTCTGAAATTATAATAGCAAATATTTGGGAACAAAGTAGATAACCCTTGGGGAGTAGCTGAACAGATTGTGGTACATGAAATGTAATGGAATGTTACTGGGCTGTAAAAAATGAAGGGTATGAAGACTACAAAGAAGCATGATGTAATGGCTAGGTCAACTGAAGACTTGTCCAAGTGGAAGCAAAGTGAGTTAAACAGAAAAAAGGAAACAATATAACAATGACTTCAGCTATGAGATTGGAAGGAACAACAACAAAAAAGAAATAAAATGGAATATAGCAGTTATAATGACCAAGCCTGACACAAAGAAGAGATAGGATCCTTTCTTTGTAGAGGTGGGAAGCTGGGTCCCAAACACTGCATATAACGTTGGACTTGTTTAGTGCCTGGGTTAGTTTTGTTGAATTGTTTCTTTTCTTCTTTGTTATAAGGGATTATTCTCTAAATGGAGATGGGAAGAGAGATATACTGGGAAATGAAGCTCATATAAAAACAAATCAATAAAAATTTAAAAAATTAAAATTAGCTAAGATTTGGGAATAAATTACAAGATCTTTGGGGAATGACTGAAGAAATTGTGATAGCTTCTTTCAAGTATCAGCTCAAATATCACAACCTACCTAAAGCCTTTCCTGATTTTCCTCGCCTCTCCAATTGCTATTGCCTCCTCCCAGAACTACCTTGCATTTACTTGGATATATTTAGTAGATATGTATTTGGTATGTACTTATCTCTGTATACAAGTTTCTTCCTAAAGAATGTAAACTCCTTGAAGGCAATGATAGTTTCCATTTCCTTTTTGTATACCAAGTGCCTAGCACATATTAGATGATCGATAAATGTGTGTTGATTAATTGGATAAATGCAGTATTTAGGACATAGCCCTAGTATTTATGGAACTCACAGCTTAGCAAGGATGTACCATCTTTATATGCTTTTCTGTAATGCTACCACAGAATCCTAAAATTGGAAGGGACTTCAGAGGCCATTGAATAAAAACAGGAATCCCGTCTACAACCAAAAAGTGATCTTCCAGTCCTTGCTTGAAGGCCTCCAGTGGGGGAAGAACTCACTACATCTTAGGTCAACCCATTTTACTTTTGGTTAGTTTTAAGTGTTAGAAATTTTTTCCTGTTAGGAAACTGAAATTTGTCTCTTTGGAATTTCCTTCCATTGCTTTTATCTCTGTCCTATGGGGCCAAATGGAACTAGTCTGTTCCCTGTTCTACAAGATAGCCTTTTAAGTACTTGAAGTTTAACTATTTGGTCTCCATCAAGTCTTCTGTTTTCCTGTTTTCTCTTTCATCACACTGTAAAATAATATGTAATGCTACCTAGCCTTTCCTGAGCTGTTTTGTTGTTTAAATGCTGTCCTAGCGTTATATTAGGGCTGACTCCCTGTGCTTTGATTAGGATTATTACGAATCCTTCAAGTTAACGGTTACTTCTGCACAGTCACACTCTGTGGTTTGTGATGCTCATGGACGTGCCTCTGTCTCAGCTTCTAGACCCATATCCTTGCCTGAATTAGTGAAATTGCTCAGTTCCTCGGACCTGCTTCTTAGCACATTCTTATGAATGAAGTTGGGTGAACTTTATCCTTAGAATATTCATGGAATAGCTATTTAATGGGCTTTTCCATTTTTCAATACCAGGAACCAGGATTTTTTTCTAGCTATTACTTTTGAATAAAATCTCTATGTGATTGGAATGGCTCTCAGACATACTGTAGACTCTAGCCAGATGTTTTCTTTTCCTATAGTTTTTTTTTAAAATATGGGCATACATGACAAGCACGTCCAATGCTGCATGATTTCATCACACTATGCATTCATATAGTGTATGTATATCAGTTGACTAATTCTACCTGTGAAAGGAACAATGGTAGGAGTTGGGGGAAGCACTTCTAAGAAGAAGCAACTTTCTAAGGATTTGTCATTCTGATTTCCTGATAGAGACCATCCACAGGATACTGTTAGAGGTTAAAAGCCAGTGCTACTGAGCTAGTTCCCTGGCCTATTGTCAGATCCTGCTTTGTGTAGCCTCCAGACTTGGGAAATACCTTACCCTGACTTTGTTAAGGGGTGCATTGAAACATCAAAATGCCCTTTTTTCCCTTTTGATTCATTTGGGAATATGCTGTCGATAGGAAAAATGCTGTCAATACTATTCATAATCAACAGTGGAGCATCTTTTAACATAAAGTGCTAGAGTTATAGAGGTTGGATGCATTCTTATTAGGCTTAAGGCTTCTTTTATAGATATTAAAGAAATTGAGTGTATAAATCCCTTTACTCATAAAACAGTCTTAAACCTTATGATAGATACTTACAATTTTTTTTGAATTCATTAAGACCCCATTCTCTATTCTGAACCTTGAAGTTGCTTGATTTTGATTCTATAAACCTATCTTTCTCTTATGTAGGAACATAACTTTCTTTTATTGTTCATTTTTGTTGCCTACAGACCTATCTATTTCTACACTTTTCTTTCCATCTTCTCCAGTTCCAGGAAATACTCTTTGAGCAATACCATCTGTCTGTCCAAATTCTTGGGATCCCATTCAAATGTTGATCCATATGGTGGAAGTATTGACGAATGACAATTTGTATTTATTGAAATTGTTACTATCCTTATAATTGAAAAAATATTAGAAAATAAAAACATGAATAAAGAGAAGTTGTATGGTGTGGGAGAAAGTACATTTTAGTGAAAGTCATATTGGTTTTAGAGTGCCAAGATCTGAGTTTGAAGCTGGGCTGTGGCACTTACTGTTAATATTAAAAGTATTTTTACTTTTTGCTTTCCTTTCATGGGAAGATTAGGGTCACTGAAGGATCTTTGGACTTATGGCCAAGAGAAGTGCTTTATTAAAGGCATTGCCATCTCCAACAATTTACTCTGGCAAAACCCAGAAATTTACATCAGATTGATTATTGATCAAGAATCCAATGAGAAGTTACAGTAAAGTGACTTCTACTCTAGAACTGCAAAAAAAGTAAAAAGTCTATGAGCAGTAGGTAAGAGGGCCACCAGCAAAACCAGTGCAAATAAGCCAGCAGCCTCCCAGCACAACAAGATACAGGCTAGAGACACTTGTAGCCCACAGACTTCTGTTCAGAAGCAGCAAGAATAGAAGGCTCCCCTTTGAAAACCCCTGTGTGGAAACCTTGAAAGCCCTGGGTGTATGTGTGTGTGTGGGGGGGCAGCAGCAATGAATAGTGTGGCATCACTCAGACTAGGATACCCCAGGACCTCTCAGGTGCTTGGCACACTTCTGAGATGTTGTAGAGAGTTCTAAAAATCTAGGACTTGGAGCCTTAAAGATATAGGGGAGCCTGACCCCAGAGATATGGAAGTTAGTGCAGGAACCCAGAGGACCCAGAATGAGATCACGCAGGGTGACTTCTTCACCCAAAATGGGAGCAAGGGAACAAATCCTGGCCCTCTACAGAGCTCTAATTCAGAAACTGAAGCTGGGGAATGGAAAGACTGACCAGTATAAAAAATTATAAGCAGAAACTTAAAAAAAATTTTTTTCTAGGCTACATGAATAACTAGGAGAAATGAAGCAAGAGATTAAAAAAACCAAATAAAAGCTCCTGAGGAAATAATTGGAAAGAGAATAAGTAACCTAGAAGAGAAAGTAGGAAATCTTACCCAAGTAAAAGACTCCTTGAAAGCTACAGCAGACCAAACACAAATCAGTGACTCCATAAGACGGCAAGAAGTTTTTTTTTAATATATTAATTTTATTTATTTTTAGTGTTCTACAATCACCACCATAAAACTTAGATTTTTTTCCCCCCTACCTACCCCCCACCACCTCACTCCCTTCCTGAGATGGCATACAATTCTATATAGGATCTATATGTACATTCCTATTGAATACATTTTCACTCTAGTCATGTTGTGTAGAAGAGCTAAAATAACTGGGAGAAATCATATAAGAAGCCAAAACATAATACACATACATGAAAAAAAAATGATCTGCTGCATTCTACGATTGAATTCCATGGTTCTTTCTCTGGATTTTGCCTTAGAAGACCATTGGGAGTTTTTTTTTTTTTTTTTACAGTCCTTGCATTGCTACAAAGATCCAGCTCTAACAGAAAAAACTCTCACACACTGTGGTTGTTACTGTGCACAAAGTTCTTCTGGTTCTACTCCTTTTGCTCAGCATCAGATCATATAAGTCTTCCAGGGCTCTCTGAAGTCTTCTTGTTCATCATTTCTTACAGTGCAATAGAATTTCATTACATTCATATACCATAATTTATTCAGCCATTCCCCAGTTGATGGGCATTCCCTTGATTTCCAGTTTTTGGCCACTATAAGGAGTGCAACAACAAGAAGTTTTAAAACAAATTTAAAAGACTGAAAAAAATAGACAAAATATGAAATATGTGATATTAAAAACATCTAAAACAAGTGGAGAGATAATTTAAGAATTGCTAGACTCCCTGAAAACCATGATTAAAAAAAAACCTAGACACTGTATTTTAGTAATTTGTAAATGAAAACTTTCCAGATCCGTTAGAACTAGAGGGCAAAATGGAAGTAGTCTAATCAATCATTTCTTGAAATGGGTTCTTGAAAGCAAAACATCGTAGCCAAAATCTAGCACTCGGATATTTTGTTTATGTATACATATATGCAACATTTATCTATATCTGTATATACACATATACATAATTGTGTATATATACATATAAATTTGTATTTATGTATATATAAATATTTGTATATATCTATGTACATCTATACATATACATTCTCTCTTTTCCCCCTCTTCTCCCTCCCCCTGTTTGCTTTCCTTCCCCTCTCACATCTCTGTTTATACCCCCCCACACACATACACCCCCACAAAGAAATTCAAGGCCAAGGAATGTCAGTCAGAATTACATACAACCTGAAAGCTTCTACTGAAAATGAGAGATCTTATAATACAATATTCTGAAAAGCAAGAGACAGAGGCTTAAAACCAGGAATAACTTAACCTGAGTATATAGAGGAGGGAGAACGAGGGGGATGGATTTTTAGTAGAATAGAGGACTTTGAAACATTTCTGTTGGAAAGTCCAGAGTTGAGTTGGAACTTTGAAATGCAAAAATGAGTCAGGAGAAACTTAGGTAAATTTATTTGAGCAGTTGGAAAGGACTGTATGATGATATAATGTTAACATAACAAGGAAGCTGAAACAAATGTCTCTTCAGAACTTTAATGTTTTCAAACAGGACATGTGGGTAGATTGGTTCTATTCTGAGGGTTTTAAGAGGGAAAAGATATGAGGGAGTATGAAAGGAATACAGCTAGTGTAGAAAGGTGGAAACAGAATTGGAACTTGCCATTTTCATAATTGGGGTACATGAGAAGAGTGTGTATACACGGAGGAAGGGATGGAAGGAGCAAGTGTCAGGTGAAATTCAGTCTTGTCTGAAATGGACAAAATAGGGTTGAAATCTCACACAGACATACAGTTTAGGGTAGGAATCGATCAAACAAAGCATGGAAACAAGATGATATTTATGTAGTTAGGAGGGAAGATAATTGGGATTGCCACATGTAAAAAAAAAAAAACCTTTGTGATTCTGAAGGGGATTAAAAGAGAAAAAAAGAAAGCTAGACTCTAAAGTGGTGTCCATCAATTGAAGAATGATTGAACAAATTATTGTTATAAGAATGCAATACAATATTATTATGCTATAAAGAATAACAGAAAGGATGAATTCAGATAATCAGAGACGACTTGTGTGAACTAGTGGAGAATACAGTGAGAACCAGAACAATTTATACAAGGACAACAACATTTAAAAAAAAAAAGCAGTTTTGAAAAGCTTAAAATCTGTAATGAAGCAGGGTATACACTTTCTGACAGAAAGGTGATGGTCTCAAGGTACAGAAAAAGACATTCATTTTTGGACATGGTTATTGTGTGGATTTGTTTTGGTTGGCTATGCTGTTTGTTAGTTTTTTTTTCTTTTCTCTCTTTTAACTTGGTGGTTAGAGTTGGACTAGTAATATTTATGTAAAAATAAAAGGGCCATTGAAGCCTTTAAAAATGTACAGAAGAGAACAGATTATAATTGATGCCAGCATAATTTCTGTTAATTATAATAATTGTTTAAATAATTCAAGATTGAATAAGATTTCAAATCAGCATATACTCTGACACTTGATGAAATCATTATAAAACTTAGAAAAGATGAGAATATGAAGAAGAGCACAGAAGGAAGCATAGACTAGCAAACAGTTTTGAAAGTTATATATATGTATATATATAATTATACTTTTTAAAAAAGGAAATGTATGAAATGGAAATTAAGGGTCTCATATACAGTCCTTTTTTGTTCTACTGTGTATGTGGAAATATTTTTTCAGTGTTTAGACTTAGAATAAAAAATGAGCTCTGTCTGCTTCATTTAGATCATTGAAAAACTTGAATTTGGATTTAATGCTCTAAATACGAGATCATCATCCAGTGATTAACAAGTGGACGTATGTCTGGAGGACCTTATTCAAGCCAATCTTGACAGTCTTACTATAAAGAAAACCAGAAGAAAGAAAGAAGGTGCAAGTAAATGAAGAGGATGACTTATAGGTACTCTTTGGAGAAGCCAAGGAGTTGGTAGATTATATTTATTGTATACCCCAAATCAACAAGAGATAGTATTTTATGGACTATTTGGTCATCATATATTTTATTATTAGTGATAAGTATTTGTAAAAAGAAAAACACTATGAAAATAATTTCAGGTTATGTAACATGGATGGTAGAGGAAGAAATTGGAAAGAAATTCTTTAAAGAACTTGATGAAACCCTTCAGATAAGCATACACTCTGATGACTAGTGGTGACTTCAATGCAAAACTTGGAAAAGATGGGGATAGGGAGAAGTATATGGGAAAGTTTAGGTTAGGAGAAAGAAATGAGAAAGATGCCAAAGAGTTGTAGATTATAAAGCTTTGTACATGTATGTCATGAACACTTTACGTTGTCGATTTTTTAATAGGTAGACAGGATAGACAGGAAAAGACTAATAATTGGGGAAGGAGTTAGTTATTTCTGGGTCAGCCATCTATGCCCAGTCCAATTACTGATTTGCTAGACCTTATATCAGAATTTATAATAAAAATGAATAATAAGGGAAAGATCTGTGTAATTGAAAACTCAGTCCTGAACTGTTTAAATAAATATTGTAATTGACAGAAGTTATATTGACAGCAATCATAGTTCTTTTATGCAGAAATTTAATCAGTGTAATATATTTGCTATAACCAGGAGCCCCAAAGAGCTCAGAAAGAACTTTAGTCAGCAAACATATGATTTGCTTGTTAAACAGAGAGAAACAGCTGCCAAAGGCAACACTGGTTTAGGATATAAACTCATTTTGAGAATCTTATAAAGAGTGATGGACGATTATGAACACCATAATCTCATAAAACTGGGAGAAGCAGTGGAGGGTAAAACCATTTTAAAGAAAGTTTGGCAAGTTATACAACTAAGAAGTTAACTTCAGGGCATTTAAGGACAAAAATGGAAGGAGAACATCAAAAAGAAGAATAAAAAATAGTAAACATATTATAAAAAACTTTTTTCCATCAAGGACAGTAGAACCACTATGTTTGTATTCTTAACATCACAGTCCTGTATGTACCTACAGGGAAGTAGAAATAGCACTAAGAGCAAAGAGTTATAACAACAGAAATAACCTTATTTAATTTCTTATAAACATCAAGTGAGGAATAAAAAAGAGCGATCTGTGCTTGTCAAAGTTGTTTGCTGCTGAGATACAGGAGATTCAGTGCAGAGTTCCAAGAGGGAGCGAGGTGCTGTGAATGATGTCTTCCGTAAATTTGTTAGAGGACAATATTGTGTTGATTGCTTTAAGTCCTGGAACATTGAAGAGCCTTTTGGGAAAGATCAGAAATCACTCATAGGAATAGGGCCTGAACATCTACATAGGAATAACAAAGTGGATACAACTTTTGCTGGAATTACAGTATGCATTTAGATGGATACCATATAGAGTTTGTCGAATAGCGTGTATGTCTGGGACAGATAGTTAAGTTGGACAATGAGCTTGGAAGCGAGGAGAGCCTACTTGGATTGCTTTTAGGAAATTTCACTTTTACTTATGCCAAACTTTTCATGAAAGTAAAGACCTCTCTTTTCAATTCTAATGTTTTACTAATGTTGCTAGATGGAAATGAGATGTCATCACATTGATAGAACTGATGATGACTAGCTTATGGAGGGTAAAAAAGAGGTACGTAGTGGGTGTGTAGGCTGCAACAAATAACCAATGAGGAACTCCAAAAAAGAATATGAATAAAGGGCATTATCAAGGAATTATTCAACAAGAAGAGAAGAGCTGCTGGTCCTGTGGCAAGAATGATAGATGAGAAATGGCAGAGTGTTGCACTGATACTTATAAGAGGAAGTCCTTTAGCATATTGCATAAACCACCTGTGATGAATCTGTGGGGAAATATGAATAAGAATCATGGGATAGGTAGGTGGACAGTCATGGTTGTATTATATAATTTTTATCATTTGGAAAGGAGTCCTGAATCTGTGAAGTCACAGATTCCCTTGAATATTGAGAAGGAAGAGGAGAAAAGAAAAAGAAGAGGAGGAGAAGTGCTAGATATTGAAGTGTCAAACAGGCTTTGCAAAATGAGGTTTGTACTAGGCAAAAATTACAGGGGGTATTATTATTTGTCCTTCACTAATTTTTTTGTTTAATTTCTTTTTTCCCCAAATTTATTAATTTGTTTTCAATTTTCAATAATCACTTCCATAAGTTCCAATTTTTTCCCCCTCCCACCTTCTCTCCCCAGTATGGCATGCAATATATGGGTTCTACACATGCATTCCTATTAAATACATTTTCACATTAGTCATGTTGCATAGAAGGATTAAAATGAATGAGAGAAACCATGAGAAAAACAAAACATAACAAAGGAGAAAATAGTCTGCTTCATTCTGTGTTCTGAATCCATAGTTCAGATATGGATATGGATGGCATTTTGCTATGAAGGGCTAACTAAGTCTATCAAACAGTCCTTGCACACTGTTAATTACATTAATTGCATTACACTGTGTATAATGTTCTCCTGGGTCTGCTCACTTTACTCAGCATCATTTCATATAAGTCTTTCCAGCTTTTCTGAAGTCGGCCTGTTCATTTCTTATAGCACAATAGTTTTCCATTACGTGCATATGTCACAACTTCAGACATTCCCCAATTGATGGACATCCCCTCTATTTCCAGTTCTTGGCCACCACAGAGATTGCTGCTTTAATAAATATGTTTGTACATGTGGGTCCCTTTCCCATTTTTATCATCTCTTTGGGATAAATCCCTAGTAGCGGTATTACTGGGTCAAAGGGTATGCACATTTTTATAGCCCTTTAGTCATATTTCCAAATTACTGTCCAGAATGGTTAGATCAGCTTACAGGTCCACCAACAATGAATTAGTGTTCCAACTCTCCCGCATCTTCTCCAACATTTATCATTTTCCTGTTTTGTCATATTAACCAATCTGATAGGTGTGATGTGGTACCTCAGAGTTGTTTTGATTTGCATCTCTCTAATCAATAGTGATTTAGAGAATTTTTTCAATTAACCATAGATAGCTTTAATTTCTTTCTCTGAAAACTACCTGTTTTCTTTGACCATTGGTCAAATGGGGATTGGCTTATATTCTTGTAAAGTTGATTCAGTTCTCTATATATTTTAGAAATGAGGCCATTATCACAGACACTGGTTGTAAATATTCTTTCCTAGTTTTCTGCTTCCCTCCTAATCTTGGTTGCATTGATTTTGTTTGTGCAAAAACTTTTCAATTTGAGGTAATCAGAGTTATCCATTTTTCATTTCATAATGTTCTCTCTCTTTTTTGGTAATAAATTGGTAATAAATTCCTCCATCCTTGCTCCCCTAGTTTGTTTAAAGTATCAGTCTTTATGCCTAGATCATGTACCCATTTGGGTTTGTCCTTCATTCTTGAAGAGGACCATGACATTGGGAAGGTGATGTTGTACCTTGCAAGTGAATTGAATTTACATGAGTCAGGGCTCTGCAAAGTCACCAAGCATCACTCCTCTGGAGCCATTTAGGTCCAGTGGCAAAATGTAGATCAGGATGCCTGGAGATGGCCAAGGATGCAGTTGGCTTTTTAAGTTAAGTTAAAGTCTTTCCCATGTCTCAGTTTCTCTGAGGCAACACCCATTCACTGATTAAGGTTAGGTAAGAAGAAATGAGGCCAAGAATGACCTCTTTTACCTAGTCCAAAGAAAAAAATATGGGAGAGGAAGAACTTTTTGGTTTCTGGCTAAAACAGAAACAACTACTATTTGCACTCACTCTGAGCCAACTAAGTCCAAACAGTGACCACATGAGGCCTTGGGGTGGGACCTGTTGGCCAATTAATGAGAGTCAGAGTGATTTGCCTTAGATCCTTAAAAAAAAAGAGAAAGAAATCTAGCCTGTAAACCCCAAGATATCTTGTCAGGTTTCAGTGATCAAAATTTATCTTCCTTTGGGCAGAGCACTTGCAAGTAAGGGTATGATTCCCCCTGTGGTCAGAGGGAGAGGAGGAGAGAGAGAAGGAAGGAAAGAAGGAAGAAGTGAAGGAAAGAGTGAAGGAGGGAAGAAAGGAAGGTAAAGGGGCATTATTATTAAACACTATTTTGAAAAAGGCTTCTTTTGCCTCTGATACCTTCTCAAGCTACCTTGAGAATATATTTTCCCCCCTTTTTTCACTTCTATTTTTTGTAAAAATGGCTTACTCTTTCTCCTTGAATGTAATCACTATTCCCTGCCTTCTTAACCCCTTATAATCTTTCTGCTCCTACTAGCACAGCAACTTCATCAATATTTTCGTTAAAGTTCAGGTTCAGTGATCTATTCCCTGTCTTCTGTCTTCTTGCTTTTGATGTAGTTGACCACTCCATTGTAAAAGCTTCTTTGTGCCTTCCACAGCTCATTTTCTTCCAGCATTGCCTTTGGGAACCCAGTGTAATTTCTGTGTCCTTATCTGGTTTTTATGATGGTTTAAAAAAAGTTTTATTGATTGTTGTTTTGACAAATCAGTCACTTCCTTCCATCTATGTATATGCCTTCCATGTGCTCTAATAATGAGAAAGTTTTTAGGAGTTATTAATATCATTTTCCAATGTAGGAATATAAACAGTTTAACCTTATCAAATCCTTATAATTTCTCTTTTCTGTTTACCTTTTTATGCTTCTCTTGAATCTTTTATTTGAAAGTCAAATGTTCTATTCAGCTTTGGTCTTTTTATTAGGAATGCTTGAAAGTCCTTTGTTTCATTGAATATACATTTTTTTTTTGCCCTGAAGAGTTATACTTAGTTTTGCTGGGTAGGTGATTCTTGGTTATAATCCTAACTCTTTTGCCCTCTGGAATATCATATTCCAAGCTCTCTGATTCTTTAATGTAGAAACTGCTAAGTCTTGTTTTATCATAACTATGGTTCCCCAATATTTGAATTGTTTCTTTTTGGCTGCTTGCAGTATTTTCTCCTTGGTCTGGGAGCTTTGGAATTTGGCTGTAATATTCCTGGGATTTTTCATTTTGGAATCTCTTTCAGGAGGTAATTGGTGGCTTCTTTCAATTTCTATTTTGTCCTCTGGTTCTAGAATATCAGGGCAGTTTTCCTTAATAATTTCTTGAAAGATGATGTCTAGGCTCCTTTTTTTTTTATCTTGACTTTCAGCTAGTCCAATAATTCTTAAATTATGTCTCCTGGATTTATTTTCCAGGTCAGTTGGTTTTCCAGTGAAATATTTCACATTTTCTTCTATTTTTCATTCTTTTGATTTTGTCTGATTGTTTCTTGATGTCTAATAAGGTCATTAGCTTCCACTTGCCCAATTCTAACTTTTAAGAAATTATTTTCTTCAGTATTTTTTGTAAAGTTCAGGTTCAGTGAACTCCTTTACCAAGCTATTGACTCTTTTTTTTCATGATTTTCTTGTATCACTCTCATTTCTCTCCCCAATTTTCCCTCTACCTCTCTTACTTGATTTTAAAAATCTTTTTTGAGCTCTTCCATTGCCTGAGGCCAATTCTTATTTTTCCTTGAGGCTTTGGATGCAGGAATTTTGACTTTGTTATCTTCTTCCGAGTGTGTGTTTTGATCTTCCTTATCACCACAGTAACTTTCTGTGGTTGGATTTTTTTTCTGTTGTTTACTTATTTTTCAGCCTATTTCTTGACTTGTAACTCTATACTCAAGTGGGGCTCTGCTTCTCAAGTGGAGGAGGCACTCTCCCAAGCTTCATATTTTTTGTATAGTTGTTTTCAAAGGTAATTACTCATGGTTAGCAACAGTGGAGCAGAAAAGGAGCAGGCATCTTTCAGAGACTTGGTGTATAGCACTGCATTTGTTTATCTGGGTCAGAACACTTGCAAACATCAAAACTGGTTTGACAAAGATGATGGGGAGATTCAGAAGCTATTAAATGAAAAATGTGAACTCCATAGAGTTTATTAGAAGATAGTTCATCCATCTCTAAGAAGGCAGCATTTCATTCTGTCAAAAGTAAAGTACAAGTGAAGCTTAGATGCAGGATACTTGACTCAGTAAGAAGCCAGATACATTCAACTTTCTTCTGATAGTAACAGTCCAAAGTATTCTTATGATGCCCTGAAGGTGATTTAGAGGGCAAAGACCTGTGGAGCATCTCAACTAGTCAGTGCTGATGGAATCACACTGATTACTGATAGGGATGTGATCCATGTTCTTCCATCGTATTCTCAACAGACCATCATCAATCAGTGTTGAAGCCATTGACCAATTACCTCCGGTTGAAGTCAACCCCTCTCTAGCCAAGTTTCTAACTGAAGAAGAGGTTTTGAATGCCATTTGGCTCCTCTCCTGTGGCAAAGCACCTGGTGCTGGTTCTATTCTGGCTGAGATTTACAAGGTGGGAGTCCATAGCTCATACAGAAGCTGACTGAAATTTGTAGGTTATATAGCAAGAGGAGATTATCCCCCAGGAGTTCAAGGATGCCTCCATTGTCCATCTCTATAAAGATAAAGGAAATAGATTGTCCTGTGGTAATAATGGAGGGGGGCCAGGGAAAGGAGTGGTGTCTCTCTCTTAATCCTTGCTAGCAAGATTCTTGCTAGAGTCCTCCTTAATAGGCTGATCATTCATCTGGAAGATGGTCATCTCCCTGAAAGCCAGTATGACTTCAGAAAGGGCTGAAGAATGGTTGATATGATATTTGTTGCCCAACAACTCTAGGAAAAATGCCGGGTGCAGAACAGAGGTCTGTACACAACATTTGTAGATCTGGCCAAGGCCTCTGATACTGTCAGTCATGACGACTTATAGAAAACTATGTCAAAATTTGGTTGCCAAGAGAAGTTCATCAGTATAGTATGTCATGTCAATTTCACAATGGGGTCTTGATAATGGGCAATCCTCTTGTGCTTTCCCAGTCACCAGTGGAGTGAATGAAGATAGTCTGCTTACTCCCAACTTTTTAGCAAGTTTTCAGCCATGTTGTCAAACACCTTAAATGAGTATGAACATGACATTAAGGTTAACCACCACACTGATGGGAAATTCAACTTGAAAAGGCTGCAAGTCAACACCAAAGTGGAGAGAGTGCTGGTGCATGATTTTTTTATTTGCACATTTTTGTGCACTCAGTGATGCCTCTGAAGCTGAGATTCAACAAAGTCTGCATCAATTCTCTGCTGTTTGTGCTAATTTTGCCCCAGCAGTTAACACCAAGAAAATATAGGTGACCCATCAGCTAGCACCACAACATCCATATGTGGAACCTTTGGTTGCAGCAAATGGAGAAGTTTTGAATGCTGTAGATAAATTCACTTACCTTGGCAGTGTACTTTCCAGGGATGTACACTTTGATAATGAGGTTGACCAATACACTGCCAGAGCTAGCTCAGTGTTTGCAAGGCTCTAAAGGAAAGTGTGGGAGAGAAGAGGTATTAGACTGATTACCAAACTGAAGGTCTACAGACAGTGAGTTCAATGCTGAACTCATTGTTGTATACCTGTGAAACCTGGACAGTATACCAGTGCCATGCCAGGAAACTGAATAACTTCCATTTGAATTATCTTAGGAAGATTCTGATGATCTTCCAGCAGTATAAGATAACAAACACTGAGGGCCTTTTTTTTTGAGCTAAACTGCCAAGTATTCAAACTCAGCTGCAGAGAATGCAGCTCCAATGGACTGACCACATTGTTCAAAATCCAAAATGTATGCTTGCCAAAATAACTATTTTATGGAGAACTCACATAGGGCAAGAGTTTTCATAGTGGTCATAAAAAGTGATACAGGGACACTCCCAAGGTCTCTCTTAAGAACTTTGAAATTGATTGTGTGCCATGGGAGACACTGGCACAGGACCATCCAGCATGATGTGTCCTCATCAGAGAAAGTACTGTGCTCTATGAGCGAAGCAGAATTGCAGTAGCTCAAAAGAAACACGAGATGCAAAAATTTAGAAATCCACCCCAAGTGTTCACATGGACTATTTGTGCCCAACCTGTGGCAGAGCATCCTAAGTTTGTATTGGTCTGATCAGCTATAGTTGGATGTACTGTAACTTCAACATAGTGATGTCATTTTGGTCTTCTTCAAGTATGAAGGATAGCGACAATAACAATAACAGACAGTGCAACAAAATCTTGCCCCTGGTGTCATCAAAGGGATCTGGTAAATCTCCCTCTGATCCATTGGCCGATCCCTTTACCATGTGTGCGCTGACAGATCTGGAAACTGCCACTGATTCAGTCACCTTGAGGCCTGATCTGTACTGGCACAACCTGTGCTGCCCTGCACTGCTCTCATCCTGGTGCAACACACCTTTCTGCCAACTTTCTGAGTTGTCTTGGACTGGAAAATTATTTTTCAATTGATAAGCATTTCTTTCTTTCTTTTAGTGTTATTTTCATTTATTTTATTCATTATAGATAGTTTTCTGGGTTCTCTTTATTTGACTATCACTTTACACCAAGTACCAATTTCTTACATATGATTTTTAAAATCACATTAATTTTTCATTATATTCATATGCCATAGTTGTTTTCTTCCTCAGCTTGTTCAAACATTCCCTAGTTGATGGGCAGCTACTTCGTTTATTATTATTTGTTAACACAAAAGTGCTTCAATAAATATTTTGGTTTATAGTTTTTGGTGCCTTTGATTTATATACACTCACACATATACATATTATATATACATATATATGCACACATACATCTCTTTGGATCCTTCTTTGATATTTACACATTCTCACACCTTAAAAAATTGTCTAATTAATCCTACCAATCCTTCAAGCTAATGTCTTGTGTGATCTTTTCACAGTCAGTTTCATAGAAAAAACTGTCTATACTTGTAAGCTTCTCCTTTTTCTTTTTCCCTGGACTTTGGTAATAACTTTCTTCTTTAAAAATATATTTTCTTGATGCCTCTTGTCTTTTCAGGGTAGTCATTTTCTCCTATCCTCTCATTCACATTGAACTATCCTTTATTACAAAGAAAAATTTTCAAGGAAAAAACAGCCACTGTAACCATGTGTGACCCTATCTAATATTCTATCCTCGCAGTCATTCACCTCTTTGCCATGAGGAAGAATATATCTTTCATTATCCCTTCTTCAGTACTTTTGTTAGTTTGCCCATTAGTCAGTATTCAACTTTGTTTTGTTAATCTTTTAATTTATATTGTTGTGATTATTATAGTATTTTCTTGTGCTTCTAGCAATATATGGGATAGAAATCAAAGAGTTCAGGAATTTAAATGCTAAGCCAAACACATCACATTTTATCTAGAACAGAAGTTCTTAACCTTTTTTTGTCGTGAAGTCCTTTGGCAGTCTTGTACAAACCTAAGGCCTCCATCTCAGAATACTGTAAGAAATAAAATACCTAAGATTACACAGGAAATCAGTTTTATCAGTATATTATTATCAAAATATTAACAAAACAAGTTCATGGACCCAAAATTGAAAACCGTTGCCCTAGAGAAAAAAATGAAAGGGTATGGGAAGAAACAATATATTGGGGTGTAAGTTCATCAGGTTTTGTTTCCACAAAACAATAGGTGTATGCCCCTCAATTGATTTACCTGACATACACTCAGCTTGGCTAACACTGTCCTAATATTGGAATCACAGTATTATACATTACTTCCTCTCCCTAATATTGTGATTGAAGCTGCCTGGATGACCTGTGAATACCCATGATGTTGCCACAACTGGTAGTGGAAGCAGTGAATTTATTGTACTACTGGAGCTCCTGACATCCCCCATTCTTGTGCTTGTTTGCTTCTTGCCTTTCATGAAGCTTCAGCTCTTCCCCTTTTGTAGGATAACTCAGATATAGTCATAGCCTTTAGGGGCTCGGTACAGACATTGGGTGGTGTATCTGCACCAGCAAACACTGATCTCCAGTCCTGTATGGTTCATTCTGTTTATTTTAGCTTGTATCAGTTAATATAAATCTTCCACATTTCTTCAAATTCCTCATTTTTGTCAATGCTACATCAAATAATATAGTGTTACAATCATATATTGTAGTTTTGTCCCCCAACTATTTCAGAATTAGTGAATACTCACTTTGTTCCATTGTTGGTCTCCAAAGAGTTCTGCTATGAATATTTTGATATATATTTAAGAATGAATGAATAAAACTTTTATTAAATTCTTGCTATGTACAAAGCATTGTGCTAAGTGCTAGGGATAAAAATAGAAAAATAAGATGATCCTTGCTTTCAAGGAGCTCACATTCTAACGTGAGACCAACACATATGGAATGTTAAGGTCCCATGGTCCTTAGGGTGCAGTGACAAGGTGAATATTAATGTTTCTTCTTTCATGTAATTCTACTGATAAACTGGAGGGAAGAGAGTAAACATTCATTAAGTACCTAGCACTAGGTATTATACTAAATGTTTAACAAAGACCTTATTCGATCCTCATAACAATCTTGTGAGGCAGATGGATTTATGAGCCCTACTTTACAGTGGAGGAAACTGAGACAAATAGAGTTAAGTGACTTGCCCAAGGGCACACAACTGGTAAGTGTCTGAGGCTCCATTTGAACTCAAGTCTTTCTGACTCAGCCCAGTACATTAACCACTGCAATTTCACTGTCAAGCAGTATTATCAAGCATTTCTTTTTTCTCCCTCCTACTCTTCTTTCCCTCACTGAGAAAAAGAGTAAAAAATAATTTTTATAACAAGTAAGTATAGCCAAGTGAAACTAATTCTCATATTGGATGTATCCAATAATGTGTGTCTTATTCTGCATTTTTAGACACAGTAGATAACTGGCAACATACTAGTCCTTTATGGCTTAGTAGAATTTTTCAGAGTATGTGTTAGGCTGATACAGCCTTTGAAAATCTAGGGTCACTATCAGAGTAGTACTTTTGTGTGAGTTTTAAATGAGGTGCCATATATGAATGTACCTTGTAAACTGGATGATGATGATGATGATGACAATGATGACAGTGACTATGAATGATGACTTGATATAAAGACAACGAATGATTATTTTCTTCTAATTTAGGTCTCCATCTTCTTAATTTTTACCAACTCAATTTTAATATGTGCACAAGTGTTTCTCAGCTTGACAGGAGTAGTATGATAAACATTTAGTTGAATTGTTAAGTTATATAGTATTTTGTCTCTCTGTGTGTCTAGGATGATTGAGGAAAGTGGGAACAAGAGAAAGACCATGGCAGAGAAGAGGCAGCTGTTTATGGAAATGCGTAAGTTCCCAGTTCTTTTGTGTTCCATTTTATTTATGTGGGTACTTCTTTTTATTTTCCCCAAATAAGTTGCTGGTTTTAATTAGTCAAAAGTTTTAAATTAAAAATTTTAAAAATAGAAAAGTGAGAATTAAATTTCTGTTCTTTCAAGAGTGTTTTTATGAATACTTAAAAGACATATTGAATTGATTTTTAATACATAATTATCTTAGCTGTAGAACTATGGCTTTTCTTTTTTTTTTTTTTTACTGGAATTATATTTATGGATGGTGTTTAATGTCAATCAGTCAATTACACTGCAAGCATTAATTACCAACTTTGCTCCAAGCACTATTCTTTAGTTGCTGAGCATACAAAGACAAAAATGAAATAGCCCTTACCCTCAGTGAGCTTATATTCTGTAAGGTGGGGGAAACAATATGTTCAAAAATCTGTCCATATAAGTAGATACAAAATATAGACAAGGTAAATGTTAGTTATTTTTGAAGGGTGCTGAAGGGAGCAGGAAAGGTCTCATTTAGAAGGGGTTATGTGAGCTGGGCTATTTTAAAGAAAAAAATTATTACTAATATCTTTGTTTTTACATTGCCTAAATTCCCTCTTATCCCTCTTTCTCTCCCCACTCCAAAAGCACCATCCCTTTTTAAGGATGAATTTTTTGAAAGGAAAAAGAAAAAGAGGAAAAAGAGAAAGGAAATCAGCAAAACCAGCTAATACACTGAAAAAAAACTGCATTAAAAATGCAATATTCCATATCCATAAATCTCTTCCTCTGCAAAAAATGGGGGAGAAAATGTTGTCTCGTATCTCTTCTTTGGGGAGAAGTTTATAATTTTCAAATTTTTTACATTCATTTTTGGTTGTTTATGGTGGTTTTTTCCATTTACATTATTGTTGTCACTGTGAATGTTATCTTCTTGGCTCTGCTTATTTCACTTTGTATCAGCTCATATAAGTCTTTCCATGTTCTGTATTCATCATACTTTTTGCCTCTTACAGTACAGCAGTATTTTCTTACATTCTTATATCCCAGCTTCTTTAATAATTCCCTAATCATGTTCATGTATTTTGCTTTCAGTTTTTACTACCACAAAAAGAATTGAACTGAATTTTGAAAAGAATCTAGAGATTTTAGAAGGCAGAGGTGAAGATGCATTGCAGGAATGGGAGTCAGCCTGAGCAAAGGCTTGCAATATGATATTCCAGAAAGCAAGGGAGCTAGAATTATAACCAAGAATTTACTACCTAGCAAAACTGAGTACAGTGCTTCAGGGGAAGAATTGGATGTTTAATGAAATTTAGGACTTTCAGGCATTCCTGGTAAAAAGACTAGAGATGAATAGAAAATTTGACTTTCAAATGTAAGACCAAAGAGAAGCATAAAAAAAGAATATATGAATGAGAAATCATAAGAGACTCTATAAAATTAAACTGTAAATATTCCTATGTGGGAAAATGATAAATATAATGCCTAAGAACTTTCTCATTATTAGAGCATTAGAATGAGTCTACATAGAGAAAGGGCATGAGTGAGAGTTGATTATGTTGGGATGATCTAAAAAAAGTTGATAGGGGAGAAAGAAGGATGCAGTGGAAGAAGGGGGAAGGGAGAGGAAAAATGGGGAAAATTATCTCACATAAAAGAGATGCACAAGGAAGAGTGTTTACAGGAGAAGATGGGTGGACAATGCTTGAACCTTATTCTCATCGGAATTGGCTTAGAGAGGCAAGAACATACACAATTAGTTGGGCATAGAAATATAGCTTATTCTCTGAGGAAGAAGAGGGAAGAGGATAAGAGGAAGAATGAGACTGATAAAAAGGGATGGCAGATTAAGGGTGACAGTGATAAAAATAAAAACAGATTTTAGAGGAGGGACAGGTTAAAAAGAGAGAGAAGGATAAGCAGAAGAAAGTAGGATGCAGGGAAATATATAGTAATCATAACTGTGAATGTGAAAGGGATGAATTCATCCTTAAAATGGAAGCAGATAGCAGAATGGATTAGAAACCAGACTCCAACAATATGTTTTTTTTATCGCAAGAATCAAACTTGAAACAGAGACATGTAGAGAGTTAAAATAAAGGGTTTGAGCAGAATCATTTATGCTTAAGATTGAAATTTTAAAAAAAGGCAAAAATAGCGATCATATCTCAGAGAAAGCAAAGGCAAACATAGACCAATTACAAGAGCTAATCAGGGAAACTACATTTTGCCAAAAGATTTATTTGTTTGTTGTCCTTCATCTTTGAAGAGGACCAAAATGACATCACCATTGTAAAGTGAAATTTCAGTGTATCCGACTGTGACTGATCAGACCAATGTGAGCACAAAATGCTCTGTCACCGGTTGGGCACAGATAGTCCATATGAATATTTGAGGTGGACATCCCAAATTTGTGCATCCTGCGTTTACCTTGTGCTGTCTCAATTCTGCTTTGCTCAAAGAGCACAGCACCTTTTCTTATGTGGGCATGCCATGCTGAGCAGTCCTGTGCCAGCATCTCCCATGTTGCACAGTCAAATCCAGAGTTTTTGAGAGAGACCTTGAGAGTATCCTTGTATCTTTTCTTCTGGCCTACATGTGATTGCCTGCTCCATGTGAGCTCTCCATGAAAAATAGTCTTTTTGGCAGGCGTATATTTTGCATTTGAACAATGTGGCCAGCCCATGAGAGTTGCGCTCTCTGAAGCAGAGTTTAAATACTTAGCAGTTCAGCTTGATCAAGGACTTCAGTGTCTGGTACCTTATCCTGCCAGGTGATCCTCAGAATCTTCCTAAGACAGTTCAAATGGAAGCGATTCAGTTTCCTGACATGGTGCTGGTAGACTGTCTCTGTTTCATAAGCATATAACAATGAGGTCAGCACAACGGCTCTGTAGACCTTCAATTTGGTAGTCAGTCTAATACCTCTTCTTTCCCAAACCTTTCTTTGGAGCCTCCCAAACACTGAGCTGGCTCTGACAACACATGCATCAACCTCATTGTCAATGTGTACATCCCTGGAAAGCACACTGCCAAGGTAAGTGAACTTATCCACAGCATTTAAAACTTCTCCATTTGTTGTAACCGATGGTTCCAAGTATGGATGGTGGCTGATGGAGCACCTGTGTTTTTTTGGTCTTAATTATTAGGTCAAAATTAGCACAGGCAGCAGAGAATTGATCCATACTTTGTTGCATCTCAGCTTCAGAGGCTGCACTGAGTGCACAATCATCTGCAAACAGAAAATCATGTACCAACACTTCCTGCACTTTGGTTTTGGCTTGTAACCTTTTCAAATTGAAGAACTTACCATCAGTTGGCATTGATGCCGTGTTCATCCTCATTGTAAGCTTTTGTCAACATGGCTGAAAACATCATGCTAAAAAAACATGGGAGCAAGCACACAGCCCTGTTTCACTCCACTGATGACTGGGAAGGCACGAAAGTTTTGTCCATTATCCAGAACCTGGGCAAACATGCCATCATGAAATTGATGTACAATATTGATGAACTTCTCCAGGCAACCAAATTTTGACATAATTTTCCATAAGCCCTCATGACTAACAGTGTCAGAGGCCTTGGTCAGATCTACAAACATTGTGTACAGACCTCTGTTCTGCTCCTGGCATTTCTCCTGGAGTTGTCAGGCAGCAAATACCATATTGACTGTTCCTTGGCCCTTTCTGAAGTCACACTGGCTCTCAGGTATATGCCCATCTTCCAGGTGAAGGATCAGCCTATTAAGGAGGACTCTAGCAAGAATTTTGCCAACAATGACTAAGAGAGACATCCACCTGTGATTGTCACAGGACAACCTATTCCCTTTACCCTTATAGAGATGGGCAATGGAGGCATCCTTGAACTCCTGGGGGATAACCTCCTCTTGCCATATAACCTGGAAAATTTCAGTCAGCTTTGGTGTGAGCAATGGTCTTTCTACCTTGTAAATCTCAGCTGAAATAGAATCAGCACCAGGTGCTTTGCCACATGAAAGGAGCCTAATGGCCCTCAAAACCTCTTCTTCAGTCCATACCATGGACAATAACGTAATATCAATATTAGACATGTGCCAAATGGAATAGCATCCAAATTCTTAAAGGAAAAGTTTAATGAATTACAGGAGAAAATAGATACTAAAGCTATAGTATTGGGGACCTTAACTTTCCCTTCTCAGAGCTAGATAAAACTAATCTTAAAATAAATAAGAAAGTAGTTAAGGAGATAAATGTAATTTTAGAAAAGTTATATATGATAGACCTCTGGAGAAAATTTAATGAGAATATAAAGGAATATACCTTTTCCTCAGCTGTACATGGCACTTCACAAAAATTGACCATGCTTTAGGGCATAAAAACCTTCCAAATAATTGCAGAGAAGGAGAAATTTTAAATGAGCCCCTTTCATACCATAATACAATAAAAATTATATTCAATAAAGGGCCATAGAATCATAGGTTAAAAATTCACTGGAAACTAAATAATCTAATCCAAAAGAATGAGTAGGTTAAAGAACAAATTCTAGAAGCAATCAGTAATTTCATTAAAGATAATGATGACAGTGAGACAACATTGTAAAATTTGTGGGCTGTAGCCGAAGCAGTAGTTAGGGGAAAATTTATGTCTCTAAAATGCCTACATCAATAAAAGAAAGAGCAGATCAATAAATTAGGAATGTAACTGAAAATCCTAGAAGGAGAACAAATTTGAAATTCTAAATTAAACACCAACATGGAAATCCTGAAAATCAAAGGAGAGATTAATAAAATTGAAAGTAAAAAAATCCAAACATTGAACTAAAAATAAAATTAGGAACTGGAACTGATTTTATAAAAAAAAAAACAATCAAGTGGATAAGTTATTTGTTAGTTTGATTTTTAAAATAGAATAAAATCAGCTTACCAAATGAATGAAGATGAAATTAAAGCAGTTAAGTTACTTTGCAAATTATGTGCCAGTGTAGGTGAAATGAATGAATATTTACAAAGATATAAATCTCCCAGATTAACAGGAGGAGAAATAGACTATTTAAATAATCTTGTTTTAGAAAAAGAAATGGAACAAATCATCATTAAGCTCCCTAAGAAAAAATTTCCAGGACCAGATGGATTTGCAAGTGAATTCTGTCAAATATTTAAGGAACAATTAATCCATATACTATATAAACTATTTGAAAAATAGGTTAAAAAAAAGAAGTCCTACTAAATTATTTTTATGATGCAAATATCAACTGTTTGGAAAAATACGTAAAGGAGTCCTAATTCCTTCTATGATACAAATATAGTTTTGATACCTAAACCAGGGGGAACAAAAACAAAGAAAGAAAATTATAGGCAATTTCCCTAATGAATGTTCATGGTAAAAATTTTAAATAAAATATTAGCAAGAAGATCATAGCACTATATCTCATAGATCATACACTGTGACCAGGTGGGATTTATGCTTGGATTGTAGGGCTGATTCAACACTAGGAAAACTATAAGCATAATCAAGTATATCAATAGAAAAACAACAAAAATAATATCAATAAATGCAAAAAAAAAACCCCATTGACAAAATCTAACACCCATTCCTGTTTATTCTTTAATCAGTGGAGCCTTAAAATGATAAGTAGTATCTATAAAAGTGAAGAATAGATGTTATCTGTAAGGGGGACAAACTTGAAGCCTTCCTAATAAGATCAGGAGTGAAGCAATGATGTTCATTATCACCACTATTATTCAATATTGTACTAGAAATGCTAAGTATATTAGCAAGACAATAAAAAGAAGTTGAAGGAATAAAAATAGGCAGTGAACCAAAAAAGCCCTCACTCTTTGCAGATGAAATGATATTTGTACTGTAAAAATCCTAGAGAATCAACTAAAAAAACTAACTGAAACAGTTGACACCTTTAGCAAAATTGCAGGATATAAAATGAACCCACATAAATCCTAATCATTTCTACATACTACATACTACAACAAAACCTGGCAGGAAGAGTAGAAAGTGAAATTCCATTTAAAATAATTCCAGATAATATAAAGTACTTGTAAGTTTACCTGTCTAGATGAATCCAGGTACTATGTGAACATAATTACAAAACACTTTTCACATAGACAGGTCTAAATGGAGAAATATAAATTGATCATGGGTAGACTGAACCAATCTGATAAAAATGGCAATTCTGCCAAAATTAATTTTCTTATTCAGTGCTATACCAACCAAAGTACCAAAAATCTATTTTACAGAGCTAGAAAAGATAGCAAAATTCATGTACAAGGAAATAAGATCCAGAATATCAAGGAATCAGTGAAAAAAGATGTGAAGGAATGTGGTCTAGCAGTGCCAGATTACAAAGCAGTAATCATCAAAACAATCTGGTACTGGCTAAGAAATATAGTGGTGGATCAGTGAAATTAGATTAGGTCCCCAGAACACAGTAGTCAATGATCATAAATGATCTTCTTTGATAAACCCAAAGATCCAAGCTTTTGGTGCAATAACTCTCTATTTTACAAGAATTGCTAGGAACAGTGGAAAGCAGTTTGGGAGAAACAAGGCATAGACTATCATTTCACATCATAAACCAACACAGAGTCCAAATGGCTAAATGATTTAGACACAAAGAGTGATAGATGACATCATAAGTAAATTAGTGGAGCATGGAAAAAATGTAGATAAGGAAAGGGTTTATGACCAAACAAGAGATGGAGAGGATCATGGGAAGTAAAATTTTGATCATATGAAATTACAGTTTTTTTGCATAATCAAAACTAATGCAACCAAAATTGGAAGGAGATTAGGAAACTAGAAAAATTACAGAAAATTTCTCTTATAAAGGTTTAATTTTTCAAATATATAGGGAACTGAGTCACATTTATAAAAAACAGATATTATTCTCCAGTTCATAAATGGTCAGCTCTCAGATTCTTTGATTCCATCATGTCACTTAACACCTTTGTGCTCCAGTTTTCTCATAAAACAAATGAGTTAGAATAGATGATTTAAGTTTTTCAGCTCTGTCTTTGGTGTACATAGTTGGTGCTTAGTGAATATGTGTTGATTGGGTTCAATTCCAAATTTGTGAAAATGGACATGTATCATTCTTAAGAAGCATCAGATCTATTTCTTGCTCAAGATTTTGCATTGGATTCATTTTTTTTCCCTAGCAGTGGCATAGTATTACAGTGCATTGAGAGCTGTCCTTAGGATTAGGAAGACCTGAACGTTCTGCTTCTGACATCCAGGCAGTTTGACCCTCATCAAGTCATTTAACTACTCAGTATCTCAGGCAGCTTTCAAAGATTCTCATGTTGCATAACATATGCTGATTTGTATAGGAAGAGGGAGTTTTCCATGGAGAGTTCTCTAAACAAGTGAATGAAAAACAAAATTTTAGAAAAAGAAAGTTTTTTCCTTTGGTAGAAGAAAATAATTTTTCATACTGTGTTTATATTTATAAATGATACATATAGAATTATAATTGTTAAATGTCCATACTTTTTATAGGGATGTAGGTTTACAATATAGCTTTTATCAGAGAAAACATTTACTATTAGAAAGGTCATTTCATACTACAGTAATAAATGGAGGCATCTTTGAGACAAATTGGTGATGTGAATGAATCTGTCTTTGAACAAGTAGGACCTCGTTCCTGATGTAGAAATGATAGGAAACTGGTGAATAAGTGATCATGCATTCTACCTTAGAGTTTGTTATAAATAAAGAAAGAAATGTTAGTCTTAGAACCTAGATTTGGGGAGAGGAAATCGTTCCTTTGATAGCTACGATCCCATGATCTGAAATCCTGCTTGGGAATTTGGCACCTGACTAATGGGGGATGCTTCTAAGAATAAAATTTTGAGAACATAAACACAAATCATTATATTTGGGATAAACTGAACTAATAGTGAGGTTCTTCTAACCTGACTAGACTGGTCTTCAGACAATAGATATGTCTTAGACAGAAAGATTTTTTAGTTTGGTAGATTCCATCAGAGCTGGAATTGCCTTAGGGAATATAACGGAAGAGCTATCTAAAGATGCTGTTGTTGATGAATAAGAAACTTTCCAGTCAACTTAGACTTCAAAAAAGAACTTCTTTAGTAGATGGAACACAAGAATAAGTAACTGAGGAGGAATACAAAACAGCATCGTTATCTGGGAAGAGTGCTGGGATTAATAAAGTTTACAGAAGCCTTCAGCTGGTGATGAATGTGAACTAAACTAAAAAAATTTTTTTTTAAATGTGGAGCAAGTAGAAGGTCATTGAAGGAATGAAACTACTGTCCAGATGGATGAGATTTGATAGAGGAAACTCTAACTCTTTTTAGTTTCTGTTTTCTCAAATGAGGAAAAGTGACTAGGAATTATACAACAAATGATTAACTAAGAATTGAAACCCATTGTAAGGAGGAGATGGTAAGAGAATATTTAGCTGTCCTCAATGAGTTAGTCATCAGACTGAGGCAAACTACATCCAGGTGAACTGAAAGAACACGTGGATATGATTGATGAGTTTCTGTCAGTATTCTCTGAAAAATACTGGAGAACGTAAGCATCGCTATAGGACAGGAGATGGACATGTGTTGTCCCAGTTTTCACAAAGGAGAAGATGGATTTTTCAGACTGAAGGCTGGTAGGTTTAACTTCTATTCCTGGTAAAGAGAAATGTCTCTTTGGTTTTGACATGTGAATTTCAGTGCTCAGTGCAGTAGCTGGCACATTGTAGGATTAATAAGTGTGTATTGACTTTCATAAATTTAGGGAAATCCTTTTGAGAAATGCCCTACAACTGGGCTTACTGGTAAGGGTTGTGCATTTTATAACTCTAGAGAATTTACTGGGGCACAGAGTTTAAGTAACTTTCCCAGAACATACCGAGACAGTGTGTCAGAAACAGGATTTGAACCCAGATTTACTATGACTGAAACTGATTCTCTATCCACAATGCTGTGTTGCTATGGAAAATTTTTAGAATGCAGTATTGAAGATTGTATTGAATACTTACTTCACAGAATTATTGTTAGATTTACAGGAGATAACACATTTAAGACACTTTACAGATTTTATGGTATTGTTATTTCTGTTTAGAAAGTGAAGTGGTGATGACTAAAAAGCTAATACAGATCATATCAGACACTATTGAAAGGAAAGAGCTGTCCTAACCCCTTCTGGGCTCAGCAGAGGCCAGATTTTTTGTTTGGAAAACGTAGGCGTCTCTTGAATTCCCTAAAATTTAAATCAGTAGCTATAATATAGGAGATATGACATGTCAGTTTCCATTATCTGTACTTAAAATTCTGAAAGCAACATTCACTAATCATTGCAAATAAAGATAAGCTGCATTAGCAAGGATTCCCAGGACAAAGAGATAAGGAAATTTAAGAATCTAAATAAACTGAATTTCCGGAAGAGGATTACTTTATAATCAAGTAACTGTAATAGGTACTAGAAAACAAGCTTTCTTTTATTCATATAGATGATAAGATGGCTTTAGCAAAATAAAAACCATTCTCTGTGAGGATGAAGAGAAATTTCAGTAATTTCTTAGATATGAAGAAACAGATTTACTAGTTATAACTCTCAGTACCCAGCTTTTCACACCTTTATATATGATTATGCTTACAAAAACATGGGCTTTAATTGACAGTTCACTTATTTCCTGAATTGGAGATGTTACAGAACAAAATGGATAAATTAGAAATTTTTCTTTTAGATAAGCATTTTGTAGATTTTTCTAAATTTGTAGTGTGTTGTATCTAAGCCCCATATGTTAGTGACCTAGAGAATTGGACTATTTTGCTTTGGAAAGTTTTGAACTAGAATTGATCAGATTTAATTACCTTTAATATGACACTTCAATATTATGTAGTTCTGATGATCATATTTCCTTACATCATGGATCTGTATAGATTACACAGTCTTTTTGTGATTGAATATGGCCTTCTGTAGTTGCTTTGCTCCCCTCCTACCAGACAGGATATGAATCCAATTCTGCCAGACTTTAAGTCCAGAAATCTAGTCATCATGCCATCCTATCTTGGTATTTGTTTTTAAGTATTTTGTTTTTAGGAAAGTTTTATATTAAAATGTAAATCTAGATATTGAAACTATTGGCATTTATCTATTTGTGAATTATTTGTTGCTCAGAGAAGTTTGCTTGATATCTTTCCAAATTGCACTGCTTTAAGCACTTACCAAAATATTTATTTTTGTTGTTCTTTGAGACAATACCATTTTTGCAAACAAGTGTGAATAAGATATGTTAGGATCATTCAAATACATGCAGAGAGTGGAGATTTCAAGAGAACCAATTAGGGGGAAAAAATCAGTTCTGGGCTGGATAATGTTTTGATTCTTGTTAGTAATGTAAATTCAGCATAGAAAATGGACTGAGAACCATTGGCTTCTTTCAAAACAGAAATACTATTCTGGAATTATAAATCTGTTTTTATACTTTTATTCTGGCAGTGGTATCATGCTGAAGTGGCTATAATAAAATCTACTTTTAAAATTAAAGTAATCAAACATTTATTAAATACTTTGTTTCAGGTTACTGTATTAACATTGGGGGAGATAGAAAGTTTGTTTCAGGTTACTGTGTTAACATTGGGGGAGATAGAAAGTTTGTATAAAAGCTAGTTCCTGCACTGTTGAAATTTATAGTCTAGTATAAGGAAAAGGCAAACACAGGTATGCAACATCATAAATTTGTAAATTCATTAGAAAAAAATGTTCCTTATGAGGTAGAAAAGGAAAAGTCATTTTCTGTTGAAAGGATCTGAATATGATTTTTTGTGGTGATGGTATTTAAATAGGGTTCTAAAGGATGAGTAGGAACTTGAGTAGATGAAGGAGAGTCTATTCTAGGTTTAGGGACGGTCAGCCAATCAACAAGCATATATTAAACACTGTGTAATAAGTAGCTATTATGTACATTGTGCTGAAGAAGTGTGAGCAACTCACTTTAGCAGCAAACTTTTTACTAAGCACCTACTGTGTATGAGGCATTATACTAGGAATACAGTAAAACAGGGGGAAAAAAGAGGTAGTTCTGTCCCTTGAGGAGGAGTGATTTGTGGGGTAATCTTTGGAAGGAGCACTGAAGCATAAGCAGAGGGGTTAAACTTAACCAGGAGAAGGACTGCCTTATCCTTTGACTAGAACAAAAGAGAGTAAGATGGGCAAAGAATACGTGAAGAGAGAGAAGGCAGTTTGTTGTCTGGCTTGCAGAGTGCATGGAGGGTAATAATAGAAGATATTAGAAATACAAATTAGTGCTAGATTATAGAAGATTTTGAAAACTGGGCAGAATTTAAGTTTTCCTCAGCAGTCAAAAGGAAACACATGTTTTTTGAGTAGAGATTATTTTGGCAGCAGCTCATATATGAATGGTGGTATATATGTAGGGAAGAGAAGAAAGAGGGGAGATTGGAAAATGAATAGGTCATAATTAAGGCCTAAACTGATTGTTTGGTAGACATCAAGAAGAGATGTTTAAAATTTTATTTCATTTTATGTTATTTAATAAGTTTTTATTGATGTATTCTGTTTCTTCTATCATCATAGGTGTCCTCAGTGTCTTTCCCCCTTCCCATCCTAGAGAGCCATCCCATATAAATTACAATATTTTTTAAAGAAGAAATCAGCACAGCTAATTGATAGATTGAAAAAGTATTAATGCTTTCGCAATATGCAGCAACTGTTGCCCTCCATAAAGAGTTGAGTTTGGGGTGTCTCCTCATACTTTTTCATTGGAGTCATGGTTGACCTTTATAATTTTGCTACATTCACTTTTGATTTTTTGATGTGTGGTTGTTCTTTCCAGTTACGTTGTAATTACTATTTATATTGTTTTCTTGTTTCTCCTTATTTCATTCTTTACCAGTTCTTTTAGATTTTTCTATGATTTTTCTATGCTTCTCTGAATTTACAACACTATTTCTTAAAACACAGTAATATTCCATTCCATTCCCATACTACAATTTGTTTAGCCATTCCCCAATCACTAGACATCTACACTGTTTCCAATTCTTTGCTATCACAAAATGTGCTGCTATAAATATTTTGGTGAACATAGGGACTTTCCTGATGACTTCCTCAGAGTGTAAGTTCAGTAATAGAATATCTGGTTAAAGGGCATGGATACTTTAGTCACTTTATTTGTATAATTCCAAATTGCTTTCTAAAATGGTTGTACCATTTTACAGCTACACCAGTATTGTATTAGTGTGCTTATCATTTCACAACCTCTGCAACATTAAGTAGTGCCATTTTTGTTATCTTTGCCAATTTGCAGGCTGTGAAGTGATTGTATTGGTGTTAATTTCTCTCATTATTAGTGGTCTGGAACATTCTTTCATTTGGTTGTAAATACTTTGCAATTCTTTTGAGAATCATTTGTTTATGTCCTTTGACCACTTTTCTATTGAGGAATGACTATTAATCATATACACACATATATTTAATAATTGTTTATATATCTGAAATACCAAACTCTTATCAGAGAAATTTGATACAAAGATCTTTCTCCCATTTGGCTAGGGCAGTGGTGTCAAACTCAAATAGAAATGAATTCCTTTGGGCAGTATATTCACTTAAAACAAATATTAACATTATTTTGTGTTGTATTTTTATTTGTTTTGTTAACCATTTCCCAATTACATTTTAATCTGGTTTGGCCCATTTGGCAATTTCTGAGAAATATTATAGAGGTAGATTTAAAAGGACTTGATAACTGTCTGAGGGCATAGTGGATAGAGTGCCAGGCTTGGAATTAGGAGGATTCATCTTCCTGAGTTCAAATCCAGCCACAGACACTTACTAGCTGGGTGACTCTGGGCAAGTCACTGTATGCTGTTTGCCTCAGTTTCTTCATCTGCAAAATGAACTGGAGAAGGAAATGGCAAACCACTCCAGTAACTTTGCAAAGAAAACCCCAGAAAGGGTTATGAAGAATCAGACTCTAATGAAATGACTGTACAACAGCTATCTGTGAGATGGAAAGGAAAGCATTATAGTTAATCTCAAGGTTTCAAACAGGAATTTTATTGGATTTAAGGTTCAATTTGAGTTATTAATATGATATGGTGGTCAAAAAAGCTCATACATTTTTGAACTGTGTTAAGAGAGGCATATCTTCTCGAAATAAGCAGACCATACTCTCTTACTCTTGTTGTTTGTCCTTTATTTTTGAATAGGACCAGTGACATCACAGGGTGATGCCATGACTTGAGGGTGAATTGGTCTTAAGTGAGGCAGAATTGCACAAAGTTGTTAGCCTCATTTTCTTTTCCAGAGTCATCAAAGTCCAGTGGCAAGATAAAAGTCAGGAAAACTGGTGTTAACCCTGGATACAGTGGATGACCTTGGTGTCTTTGATGTTTGACCAAGATCTAAGTGCTCCACAGTGCCTGCTTTAGCCACCTTCATGGCCAGTGGGAAAAAATGTTCACATTTGCTTTTTTCATTGGGGGAAAGCTTCATATGCTCAAGGTTTTGTTGTAAGAGAATCAGTGTAAGGAAATGGAGTGGTTAGCCTGGAGAAGAGAAAATCAAGGAGAACTTGATACCTATCTTAAAATATTTGAAGGGCTGTCATTTGGAAGATGGATTAGACTTATATTTGATTCCAGAGAGCAAAACTAGGAGTAAAGGATGGACGTTGCAGGGAAGCAAATTTAGTTTTGATGTAAGGAAAAAATGGTTTTTAGCAATTAGAGCTATCCAAAAGTATAATGGGCTATCTCAGGAAGCGTGGGTTCCTCCTTACTGAAAGTCTGCAAGCCATGACTAAGTGACCAGTTATTGTATATATTGAATATCTGTTTTTTTAAGTAACTATTAGCCTGATGGTCACCTAGGCCCTTTCTTTCTCTGAAATCCTGAGTTTCTTTGAAAAGAATGCTTTGCACACATATAAAGCATATAATGTCCCAAGAAGATTAAGTGAAAGCACAGAGATACTTTGTGGAAAATTCGAATTTGAATCCTAAGTCTCCTGATTCATGCAAACATTTGTTAAGTGCCTGTTATGTATATTCTAGTCCCTCAGGGAGTAGGTAAATAAAGTTGAAAAATGATATAGTCCCAGTCTGTCCTTAGGAAGCTTAGAATATTTTTAAAAAATTAACATTTTTTGTTATGTTGAACTGGACAGATATCAACAAATGAGTGTTTTAATATACAAAAAACAGAAAAAGAGGATTGTACTTTAAACCATGAATCCCTATAACATACAGATTTCATTTATAAAAGAATAGTATGCATTTACATTTATTTTAAAGCTCTAGTGCTCTTCTCTGTCTCCTTGAATACCTCTTTATGTTCTCTTCTATGTATTTTTTAAAAATGAGGTTACAGTCTTATAGAAGACTGTCCCTATACTTTTTTATGTACTAAATAAGATGCAAGGTAGAATGTGATAAGTTCAAAGGAATGATCCAGGAAAAATGCTGTAAAAAAATTTTGAGACAGAGTAATCATCTTATAATCCTGTGACATTCATTTGGTGGGAAGATCAGGGAATGCTTTATGGAGTAGCCTTCACCTAAACTGAACCTTGAAGAAAGAGAGAGATTTCAGTAGACCACTTGCATGAAGGTTAGGAGGCAGCAAAATACAAAAGGAACTAATTGGAGGGCCATACATAATAGTCTGGGGCAGCTAGGTGATACAGTGGATGGACTACCCAACCTGGAGTCAAAAAGACTCATCTTCATGTGTTCAAATCTGACCTTAGACTCTTATTAACTGTGTGACTCTGGGCAAGTCACTTAACCATGTTTACCTCAGTTTCCTCATCTGCAAAATGAGCTGGAGAAGAAAATAGCAAACCACTCCAATATCTTTGCCAAGAAAACCCCAAATGGGATCGTGAAAAATTGGACATGACTGAAATGACTGAACAATAAAAATAATAGTCTAAGTATTTCTCAAATTGTTTCTTTCTGGCTGCTTGCAGTATTTCTCCTTGATCTGGGAACTCTGAAATTTGGCCACAATATTCCTAGGAGTTTCCCTGCTCGAGTTTCTTTCAAGAAGTGATCGATGAATTCTTTCAATATCCATTTTTGCCTTCTGATTCTATAACATCAGGGAAGTTTTCCTTGATAATTTCATGGAAGATAGTGTCTAGGCTCTTTTTTTGATCCTGGCTTTCAGGTAGTCCAATAATTTTTAAATTATTTCTCCTGGATCTATTTTCCAGGTCAGTTGTTTTTCCATTGAGTTGTTTCACATTATCTTCTATTTTTTCAAATTTTTGGTTTTGTTTACTAACTTCTTGGTTTAACCCATAGTCATTCGTTTCCCTGAACTCATTTCTCTCTTTCAACGAATTATTTTGTTCAGTGAGCTTTTGAACCTTCTCCTCCATTTGGCTAATTCTGCTTTTTAAAACCTCCTTCTCCTCGTTGGCTTTTTGGACCTCTTTTTCCAATTGAGTTAGCCTCTTTTTAAAGCTGCTATTTTCCTCAGCATTTTTTTGGTTCTCCTTTAGTAAGCTGCTAACTTGTTTTTTAAAGTCTTCTGTTGCCTGAACCCATTTTAAATTCCCTTTGGGGGCAAAGGCCTTGACTTGCTCTGACAGTATGCCTTGTTCTTCCTCATCCAAAAGGATGGGGGGAGACACCTGTTCCCCAAGAAAGTAACCTTCTATGGTCTTATTTTTTTCCCTTTTTTGGGCATTTTCCCAGCCAGTTACTTGACTTCTGAGTTTCCTCTCCACAACCACCTCACCTCCAGTTTCACCCAGCCAGCGCTTGGGGGCAGAGATTCAAATGCGCTGCTCTCAAGCCACAGGCCTTTAGGCAGGGGTGGAGCTGCTATTCAGTGTGAGATTAAGTTCAGCTGCTCAGGTAGGGGCAGGGCTGCTACATGGGGCTTAGTTCCCTCAAGGGGTTTATGAGGAGACCTTCAACGGATGCAGGCCGCTGCCTGCTTTGGGAGCCCCTGTTGGCCATAGCCTCCTCTGCTGTCTCCTGAGGGGGCCTGAGTTATGGGGACACCCTGTTCCCCTCTCGGCCAGCCAAAAAGACCCTCTCACTGACGTTCGGTGCCTGTGAGTTGAGGGACCTGCATGGCCTCTAGAGATTCTGTCCCTGAAGCCTGCTCAGAACTGTTCCTCTCAGTGCCGCATAGCCAAGGCAGGGCTGGGCTCTGCTCCAAGTCTGGTGCACAACAGACCTTTCCCATTGGTTTTTCAGGTCTCTCTGGAATAGAAATTTTCTCCACTCCATTGTTCTGTGACTTCTGCTGCTTTAGAATTTGTTGAGAGTTCTTCTTTACAGGTATTTTATGGGCTGTGGGGTAAGAACTAAGCATCTGTGTATCTTTCTACTCTGCCATCTTGGCTTCTTCCCCCTTTAAGTATTTCTCTACGTGAAATTGTGTTTGTCCTTTGTTACTGAAGAAGACCATGCTATCAGAGAAATGACATGACTTGTACTTGACTTTGTTTTGAGTGAGGGAGGGCTGTGCAAGGTCACCAGCCTCACTTCTCCTCCAGAGCCATCTGAATCCAGTGACCAGATATTCATCAGGATGACTGGAGATGACCCAGAATGCACTGGGAGACCTTGGGCCCTTTAGGCCAAGATCTTTGCAGGTCCTCACTTAGGGTGAGATAACACTGTTCATTGAGTAGGCCTGTTTAAGAAGTAGCCAGGGCACGGCCCCTTTAATGAGGCCAAGAAAAAGAAAGACATCAGGCTGGGAGGGAAACAGCAACTATTACTATTGATAATCACTCTAAAGCCAGGGAGGTCCAGAAGAGCCCTGAGGCCCGGGCCAATTGGCGCACCAGCTTCAGAGTGCAGTAAGTTTAAGGTCTGGGAAAGGAAAAGACATTTCTACATGAAATAGGAAACCACTGAAGGTCTTTAAAATAGGAGAGTGATATGTTTAGACCTATACATTAGGAAGCTTATTTTGGCAACTAAGACAGATTGAAGAGGAGATAAACTAGAGGCAGCAGTATCAACTAGGAAGTTATTACAATAGAAAAGTTGAGAGATCAGTGGTTGCAGTGTGAGGAAAGGTAGATGTGAGAGATACTGTGAAGACAAACATCAAGAGATTTGGACCACTGATTAGAGGTAGGTATAAATACTTTAATTCCACAAATATATTGAGCACCTACTAAGCAAAATAAAAAATAAAATAAAAATAAAAGAATCTCTGTCCTCAGGGAGCTTAAGCATGAAGGAAGCATCAAAGGTAATTCTAAAGTTATTTGTCTGGATGACTGGAAAGATGATGTTTCTACTTTAGTAGAAGTAAGATGTTGAGGAGAAGATGGTGAGTTAAATTTTGCACGTGTTGAACATGGAGGTGTTGGTTAAAATAGAAATGTTTAGGAAAGTGTTAGAAATATAGCACTCCTGCTCTATAGTTAAGTTACACATAAACACATACATAGAAACACACACACACACACACACACACACACACACACACGCACATGCAGACTTCAGTGCTGATGTGATTCAAGATATCACCTGCATAGGTGTACTCTCCACTGGTGTAGCTGACTGTTCTTACCACTTTACTAGATCATGTTTGGATCACAGGCTTCTATGTCATCACTTACTGAGTACGTGAAGCCTTGATAGGACCTACTAGATTTTGTCACTTTTTGGTATAGTGTTGGAGAGCCGCGGGTTACCTCCACTTCATGAAGCATTGGAGTAGGACTTTGTTAAATGATTTGTATATATGTTTAATATGTGTGTTTTCTTTCTGATTAACAGGTGCTCAGAATTTTGATGTCATCAGACTATCAACATACCGGACAGCTTGCAAACTAAGATTTGTACAAAAAAGATGTAATCGTAAGTTATTTCTACTTTTTTTGACATTGTGAGATCATGTGTGGATATTTTTAGTGCCTAGCATTATAATGTAAGAAATTTTAATGTGCTAGCAATGTTAGCTATGTTATTCTTTATGTTTTATATATTTATGTCTTGTCTTTTCAGTTGGATTATAAACTTCTTAAACATGAGTTTGGGTTTTACATTCTTTTATATCTCCCACAGTAAGCAGCATGATGCTTTGTCCCATAATGGGTACTCAATCACTATTAGTTGTTATTTTTATTAGTCAGCTTACTTTAAATGGGAGGGATGTATTTTTCCTGTTTTTTTTTTTTTTGCATGTGTGAAATGGGTTTGCAAAATTTGCTCTGATTTTAAAACAATAATTTTTGGTATTTTTGTCATCACTTTAATTTAGCACCATCATTTCACAATATATCCTTCCAGAGAAATATATCATATAACAAAGAGAGAAAAAAAAACAGAAAGTACTTCAGCAAAGTTAACCAACACATCCAAAAGTCTGACATATGCAAAGAAGTTGTGGGACTAGGTTCTATCCTGGGCCCTCTTTTCTTTTCCTTATATGATAACTTCCTTGATGGTCTCATCAGCTTCCATGCTTTCTACTATTGCCTCTTCACAAATGATATCCAGCCCTAGACTCTCTCCTGAGCTCTAGTCTATCACCATAAACTGCCTTTTGGATCTTTCCAGCTGAATTTATTGTAGGCATCTCAAACTCAGCATCTCCAGTAGAGAACTCAGTATCCTTCCCAGTGCTCCTAAAGTGATCTGTAAAATCACTAGATTGCTCCCTACCTGTCTGAGCTCTGCAAGTACTTGACCTGGGTTTGGGTCTGAGCAGTGAGCCTATGGATCTGCCCTGTTTGGAGTTCCAGTAAATTGCTGCTGGACTTAGCCACTATCAACCTACTGGAAAGCTCTGCTAGTTCAGAGGGACGGAATGCTTCCCCTTGGTCTGGGATTCCTGGCGTGGTTATTCTGTATCAGGTTTCGTACTGAGCTGGAAGCTGGATGTGAGACCCTGTTCGCTCTTGCAGTCTGAGTCACAAAGCTTTTGCTTGTTTCTAAACTTGCTACTTTTAGTACGTAGCCTTCTAACTGGGGAGAAAGCTACTTTTCTATGCTTGCAGCCTTTCAGACTTTGGGCTTGTTGCCAGTTTCGCTGCAAAGATTATTCTACTCATCACTGGTACGTGAAATATGTGCACACTTATAGACAACACAAAATCCTGTAGACCTGAAGGATGAACAGCTCTTATGAGAGAACTCAATAGGTATTGCATCCAGATAGTAGTAACCCTGAGTGAAACAAGACTGGCTAATGAAGGTCAGCTTACTGGATTTGGAGGGTTCACAGAAGGGTTTGAGACCCTTTGGCTACCCTTAAACTGATTTTACCCATTTACTGAGACAGTTTACTAGGGTGTGGCTGCTGTGCATGCTGCAGCTTCTTGGAGACACAGATGAGAATTGGGTGGGTCAGGTAGACACTAATGATTTTTACAGCAAGTTTCTTTGATAAAGACCTCATTTTTCAAATATATACTGAGTATAGAACTGAGTCATATTTATAAAAATAAAAGCCATTTCCCAATTGATAAATGGCCAAAGGATATAAAAGGAAGTTTTCAAGAGAAGAAATCAAAGCTAACTGTAGTCACATAAAAAGTGCTCTAAATCACTATCAATTAGAGAAAGGCAAATTAAAACACCTCTGAGGTACCACCTCACACCTCTCAGAAATGACAAATGCAGGAGTAGTGAACTGGTCTAACCATTCTGGAGAACAGTTTGGGCTATAAAACTGCATACCCTTTCACCCAGCAATACCACTACTAGCTCTATATTCCAAAGAGATCACAGAAAAAGGAAAAGTGAAAAATACTTTTGACATGTTTGTCAGTGCTTTTCATGTTTAGCAACTCCAGACTGTCTTCTTGAAAAAAGTATCCATGATCTCTAAGCATGAATATTTGGAGCAATCTCCAACCAAGCCTTTGGGGTCTTTCATGACTTAATCTGGAGCCATATATATGCACACACAGATATATACATATGTGTGTGTATGCATATACACTAACTGTCTACTCTCTTCCCTCTTGTCTACTTTTGTAGTTAAGGTAAAGATCGTAGTATACATTAATTTCATTTAGAGGATCTTGTGTAATTCTTCATGAAATCTCTTCATCCTCTATAGCTAATGTTAGAGTAAGCTATAGTTTTCTTCATGAAGACTGCTCTCTTTGATAATAAAATAAATGAGTATCCTATGAAATGAGGGTTCATGTTGTCTTTGGACGAAAGCTGAAATGCCACTTGCTTTACATGCATCCCTGAGGAGATTCTGTCTGCCTTCCATCTTGGTATAGCTTGTTTATGTCTTCTAGTTTTAATTTATCAGGATAATATTGATATGGACTTGTTTCATTCCTCTCCAACAGTGTCGCTGGACTAAGCACTCATGTTCATTGTATGAAACAACCAGACTAACTCTATAGACAGTTTAAAAACTGGGGTCCTTGATACTCTCTTCCCCTTTTCTATCCCTTTGCTGTGGTCACTGCAGAAGCAGAAGAAGTCAACAGTACATTGCAGTTGAAGAGGCTCTGGGTGTGCAGTGAGAGGACCTGGGTTCATATTCTGCCTTTGACACCTATTCCCTGTGTAGTCTTGGGCAAATCATTTGTCTTCTCTGGACCCCCACTTTCCTCAACTGTAGCGTCAGGGGATTGGAGTAGATGACCTTTAAGAGCCCCTTTCGCTTTAGATCTGTGAGCCTGTCAAGACACATTTAAGGGATGCTTTATTCATTTATTTATTTTTCTGTTTTCCTTAGCTCGAGAATTCATCACCCTTGTGGCTGTTGCTGCAGCCTTTTGGTTGAGTACAAGTTTTACAGAACAAATCCTTTTATTTAGGGGATTTGTTCTGTGAGGTTTGGATTCAGTCAAAGGGCTACACTTAAGAACCTAGAGGGCCACATGTGGCTTCGAGGCCATAGATTCCCCACCCCTGAATACATTCCTTGTTCTTTGGGGAGAATCAGTGCTAGTATCCTTTAGGGACATAGTTAAAGTCCCTGAATGCTTCTTGCTCAGCTGCTTAGAGGGGGATGACCTTCCCAGGATAGTACTAGAACTGGGGCTTCTCCAGTGAACTCCTCATCAAAGTTGCTGATGTCCGTTGGACTTTTGATCCCAGGAGTAAAGAGAGCTGACAGCTGGCAGGCAAATAATGCACCCCGGCCTAGGATCTTAAAGAATGGTTGCTTCCTAACATCTTAGCATCCCACTCGCCAGAGCCCAGACATCTCTTTGGCTGTCAAAGTTGCCTGCCAATGGTTTCTGTGGAAAGGAACTGGGGTTAGCGGACCTCATTATTGACAGTGCTGTCAAACACCTCCTCTTCATCATCTCCAGGGAATGGAGACTAGGATGTACTTCTTCCTCACTGTCGTTTATAATAATACCTGGTTTACTTTAAAGTTCAGCTTGGATTAGCCCTTGGGAAAAGACAAAAAATAGAAGTTGAATTTAGGTATCAGGACATTTCAGAGGGTTGAGTAAACTGGAATGCTCTGTGGCCATTGGATGCCCTGACTGCGCTCTCTGGTGGCGTGTTCCTTTTATAGCAGGCTTGCTTTGGGCTAGTCTGTTCCTTAAAAGGACAAGCACTGTCACATTTTGGGATTTGCATAGTGACAGAGCAGAAGTAATCTTGTATCACTCATTTTATGTAACAGATAAGGGGTTCATTTCTGAGTCCGATTCTGGATTTTCTGAAGAAGTTTGAAATTCCATGCTCGATGAAACACACAGGCTTTATAGGCATTACAGGCAGAACTCTAGAGCAAGAGACCTAATCATTTGGTTATAGACCTGACATTATAAACTGGTATGCACTGTTCTGGAAGAAGCACCCTATGAGATGTGATACATGCTTGCAAGACTCATCAGACCCACTGAATAATACCTATTTTTGCTTTTCCACATTGAATATATTTAGACCACCTATGTGTTGGAAGAAATCTGGAATGTTTCGTTAGAGATCTAGTAGACAACTGGAGAATTTAAGTCATAGTTTTTTATTCTCAGATGATTATTCAGATGATATTCAGATGATATCAGTATTATTCAGATGAAACTGAATTTGTAAGAGAGGACAAAATGAATAGTTAGTTATTTAGATGCCATCACAGAAATATCTGATTTTCCATACCATACAGCTTTTGATGCCAGGAAGATGACTGAGAGAGAGAGAGTATAAATCTTGAAGACTGAAACAATATACTTATTTGGCAGGAAGTTTGCTCAATTGATTGAGAAAGCTTTGAATTCTATTTAGAGGGATAAGTGGTTTAAAAAATCACAAAGCCACATCCAAAGGAAGACAATGTATGACATAGAAAACTTTAACATAGATGTGGGGTCCAGTAAGCCTTAGGTAAAAATAGCAAGAAAGATACTTTTAATAAATACTCATAGCTCCAAATACTATTTTTTAATACATTGGTATAAAGTAGCAAGACTAAATTAAAATTTTAAACAAAAAATCATAGATATCACAGTACAGTATATTGCATTAATTATTAAATCAATGTATTAAATGAAGGAATAAATTTGTGGTGGTAGCAGAATGTATAGGATAGTAGCTAGAAAAAGCAATAGCTTTAGAGTCAGAGGACCTGGGTTCAAATCTTGTTTTTGATGCTTGTTACCTATATGACCTTGGGCAAGTCATTTAAGATTTATGGTCCTCAGTTTCTTTATCTCTAAAATGAAGAGTTTGTATTAGGACTCTAAAGTCCTTTAAATATTGTAGGATTATAGATTATGGAGTTGGAAAAGACCTCATGTTTCATATTATTTCTATATTTCATGTTTCATATGATATATGTTCCTATAATTCACAGTCCCCCTAAAGATAAGAACTTTCTAAGATAGAAGTTCATCTTTGATACTTGTGCTGATTTTGATTCTGAATATTAAGAACATTAACAAAAAAGTGTCTTGGAGGTATAATGTATGACAGATTGCTAAAAAGTTTACACAGATATATTATTTAAAATATTAAATAATTGAATACTTATTCCATTGTTTTGTAAACCTAAACATGTTGTATCAAAATTTATTTGGTTAAATTTTTTATTATTTTCTAAATTTTTAAATTTAAAAATAATTTACTTATATTTTAAAAGTCTTGTTGATATCTTTTAAAAACCATTTGTTTTATTGAAACAAAATCCATCTCATCCTTCTACTCCCAAGCCCTTGTCCCCAGTTGAGAATACAAGAAAGATACGATCAAAGCAACTTTTCACATTGCCTATATCCAAAAAAACGTTTGTCTCCTTATGTATTCTGAGTTCTTCACCTCTGTCAGGAGGTGGGTGTCATGTTTCATCATTAGTCTTTTGGAATTGTGGTTATTATGCTGATAAGAGTTCAGCACAATAGCATTCCATCACATTTATAAACAATAACTTGTTTATTGATTCTCCAATTTATAGATAACGTCTCAGATTTGCATTCATCACCTCAAAAAGAGCCATTAATATTTTTTACATACTTAGAGTTTGTTTTGCTTAGGACTAATCCTTTCATTAATCTACCTTCCTTCTAATTTCTCTTCTGCTTTTCTCTCCTTTCTCTCCTATTTTCTTGTTGAGTGAAATATGTTTCTGTATACAGCTATATCTGTATTGTCTTTTTTTGACCAGATGAGAGTGAGGTTCAAATGTCAGCCACTCCCCTCCTGCTCCTTTTCACCTTGTTTATATAGATATCTTCTTGGGCACCATGATTATGTGAAATAATTTTCTTCAGCCTGCCTTACCTTCCTTTCCTCCCTCCCACCCAAGTGTGGTCTTTTTCTCTATTTCCATTATTTTCATAAGATCATCAGGACATAAGAGAACCATTATGAAATTTTATCCAATTGGACTCCCTCTCTGACCCCAATGGTGTTATGGTTCAGAGAGGATACTTGTTATCACCTACGTATACTTGAATGTAAGTAGTTTATCCTTGTTTAGTCCTTTATCATTCTTCATTCATGTTTACCTTTTTAACATTCCTAAAAATTTCTATGCAGCTCTGATCTTTTCATTAGGAATGCTTGCAAATCTATTTTCTTAAAGATCCATTTTTTTCTCCCATCGTATTATATTCACTTTTGTTGGTTAATTTGTTCTTGACTGTAAGCCCACTAGCCTTTGCCTTCTGGAATATTGTATTCCAAATTTTCTGGAAGTTGCTAAATCGTGTGTGAACCTGAGTGAATCTTTTGAATTTGAATTCTGTGTGGCTACGTGCAGTATTTTTTCCTTGATCTTTAAACTCTGGATTTTGGCTATGGTGTTCCTGAGTTTCTTTCAGGATGTAACCAGTAGATTCTTTTTATTTCTACTTTGCCCTCTTGTTCTAAGAGATCTGGGAAGTTTTTTTTGAACTTTCCTTGAAATAGGATTTTAGCTCTTTTTTGAGTCATAGCATTCAGACAATCTAATTATCCTTATTTTTTTCTCCTCCATTTGTTTTCAGGGTTAGTTGTTTTGTTTGAAATATCTTAGATTTTCTTCTATTTGTTTTTTGACTTTGTTTTAATATTTCTTGTGTGTCATGAAGTCATTACCCAGGCAAAAATATGTGGCATCCTTTTGTACTGTGAAATTGAATGTCTAGGTTTATGTAGTAATATGTGGCTTTATATTGTGCTATTTAGTGATTATGGTGCCATAACAAAAAAGATTGCAAAGTAATTTTGTTATTGAGAGATATATAGTCACATGGATAACTGGTTATGTTTACCTTGGAATTGATAGCTGTGTTTTTCCTTATACCTAAGAATTGTATAGGGATAGAGATTAGAAAAGGAATTGAACCTGTGCTTTCATTGGAAATGCCCTGTATTAATGCAGATACTCACCTTTCAGTAACTTACAGTCTTGAGGAATTGTCTAGAGCATTGAAATTTTAGGTTGTGTGCTCAGGGTTGCAGAGTCCAGTCATGTCTGGGGCAAGACATGAACTCAGGTCTTTGCTTCAAGATTGGTTATCTACTAAGACAATTCAATGTATAATTTATTTGTGATTTTATAATTTGAATTTTCTTCTGTACATATTGCTTTATCTTGCATTGCCATATATCATATTTATATGGTGCTTTATAGTTTACAGAGTAATTTGATTATTTGACATTATCTTCTTTAATTCTTATGACATTTCTGTGAGATAGGCAGAGCAATTACCTGAATGTCCACCCTGATACTTTGTACCTCTGTTTGTGTGATCTTGGCCAAGTCACTTAGTTTCTTTAGATCACAGTTTCATAAACTTTAAAATGAGAAGGTTGTACTAGATGACCTTGAAGCTCCCTTCCAGAAATACTGAGATTGTTTATTGGCTACCCAAGGTCGTGGACACCCAATTCATTGTTCTTTAAATTATACCATTTGAGAGTCTCTAACACTCTGACCAACAAGTTCATAAGCCTCCCCAATTTTCATGACCTGTATCATGTACCTTTACTCCATCTCATCTCCATGTAGTGAAAGACATATCATTGATTTTAATATTACTTGTGAGAGATGCTTTTAATTTTTTTCATTAAAAACTCTGAAGTCATTCTGACCTTAGCTTCCTGTTCTTCCATTTTCCCCTGTCCCTCATGTCTGCATCTGTTCTTCATCCTCACCATAACTTCAAGTTATTCTACCCAGCCCATCACCCCTGACCTGATCTCACTTTCCTTCCTTTCTAATTTTGACCTTGTACGTAACAATTTGAATGAATCTGCTTCTCTCTTCTTGAAACCCTTGCCTCCTTAACATCTCATTGCTCATACCTTGCCAAATCTCAGTCCAGGGTTACTTCACTACCTGCCTTCTCAATTCTTTTTACATACTGCTTATTGGTTCTGGAAGAAGTAGTATAGCCATACTGATTCAGTCCCCTGCAGATTTATCCTATCTAATCTCAACTGCTACATGATGATCCTTTTATTTTTCCATGAGTGGCTTTCTCATTTATTCTCTTCAGGATGCTGTGCAAAACATTAACTTCTCTATTTAAGCCTGTGCCATTCTTTCTTCCCTTTCAGCCTGACTTTATAGTTTCTTACTAGAAATTCTTATTCATTTGTCCTGAGGTACCTTTTCTGTGCCCCAGAACCCTGTGACACCATTCCCCATTTTTTCCTTCAGTTAGTTCTGAATTTAGCTTTTCTGGTCAAGACCATCCCTGATCCCTTTTCCCAGGTCATCTTCTCAACTTCCAATTTCTTGTCCCCTAATCCCTCCTCACACAGCTACCACCTTGATGCTCTTTAAAGTACAAGTGGGACTCTGTCATTCTTCTTCTCTCCCTCTCCCACTTGGGCACAAAAATTACTTTATATTTCATTTTTATGTAACTCGTGCTGACTTATCTCTATATACGTGTTATTTCCCACAGTGGAATGTAAGTAAACTTCTTCAAGTACAGATAATACTTGGTTTTGTTTTTGTATCCCTCAAGGCTTAGCAGTACCTTACACATAACATAGTAGCCTCTTACTAAATGCGTGATGGATGAATGATCAGATTTGTGTTTTCAAGGAATTTTTGAGAATCTGTTTTCCTGAAGTTTAAGATACAAATCTTATAGATGCTTTAAAATAGGTAACAGTTGATATTTTCCTTCATTTTTAGTGCACCTTGTTGATATCTGGAACATGATTGAAGCCTTCCGAGACAATGGCCTTAATACACTGGACCATAACACTGAGATCAGTGTGTCCCGTCTGGAAACCATCATTTCATCTATCTACTACCAACTGAACAAGCGCCTGCCTTCTACCCACCAGATCAGTGTGGAACAGTCCATCAGCCTTCTGCTCAACTTCATGATGGCAGCATATGACAGGCTAGTACTCTGTGTGGTTATGTGCTTCATTTTGATATTGTTATGCTGATTTTCCTTTTCATAATTTGGCCTTGTCAAATATTGCTAACTGTAGAAGCACAGTTAAAAAGTAGGTGCCATTATCTGTGTGCATTTTCCGGTTATAAAACATAGGGAAAAATTCAGCCTAGTGACTTGATTTCCTCTAACACATCATACCTGTGGGTCAATTGCATTGTATTGAATCTCTGCTCCCTTACAGGAGCAAAAGTATGGGCTGACTTTTTCTGTTCTCTGCTCTGATACATTTAGGAAGCTCAGGCCCATTTTAATAATAGCCTTTAAAAAATGTAATTAGAAAGATAAACTTATTGTTAAAAAACCAAAAAGCTGAATTCCACAAAAGATTTTATCTGCCTCTACTTTTCATGGTAATAACAAAAAGTTGGCCATACTACAGAAGATAGAAATAATTTTAAAAAAGACAAAGTGTAACCATTAAAACCTCGGGGGAAAAAATATTTTTCCTTTCATTCCGTTACTTCCTTCTTTGTAAAACCATTATATAGTATTATATGCATCTGTAAAATTCTGTTATGGCTATTATATTTGATGATAAATACAACATGGGTAAATGATTATGTTATTTAGTTTTTGTCACTATTTGTTTAAGGTTATTTCCATTAAAATGCATATCATTTTGTTATGATTTCCAAAGCAGGCTTTTTCCTGTCAAAAGACATGCAGGAAAAAAAAAGACATACAGAAATTTGTTCTTTGAAAGTCAAGAATTTTAGGTGCAGTGTCACCTGGATTGTCCCAATTTCAAAACTATTTTTTATTCAGTTAATGTACTTGGATTTTGATTATTCTTTAGGATTATTTTCATTCCACTTGATAACATACATGTGTTCTTAAACTAAGAAATTTTAGTTAAAATTGTTCTAAGGGAAGGATGTGAAACCTTTTCATGTTTTACTGACCATAGACCAAATCTAATGAGGACCCATATAATATAAAAAAGCAATTTAATTTTTGTTTTAAGATAAAGAAATATAAAATATTCCACTCACCTGCTTTTAAAGTCTATATCAGAAAAAACATTACTCAATAATTATAACTCAATAATGAAAATTATTCTTTGGTTCTGTATATATTATGAGAAATTATAGAAAGGGTAAAGGGAGAGTAAGGAATACAGAAAGTGAATGATAAAGGTGTACAGAGAGAAATACATGCCAGTATATGGAGTGCTGGACCTGGAGTCAGGAAGATCTGAATTCAAATATGGCCTACTTGTGTAACCCTGGGTAATTAAATTACCTACTTAATCTCTCTTTGTAAATTTGTAAAATTTCTTTCCTTAGCTGTAAAATGGAAATACTAATTCCCATATATTTTGTAGGGTTGTTGTGAGAGTCAAATGAGATAATGTTTTTAAACATTTATGAACATGCCTGGCACATAGGTGCTTAAAAATACTTATTTTCACATACCAGATATATAGGTAGCAGTCAATTTAATGAGCCCCCCTAGTGCCAAATATTATTCCTAAAACACAGGCTGGGGCAGCTAGGTGACACAGTGGGTAGAGTGCCTAGCCTGAAGTTAAGAAGATTCATCTTCCTGAATTCAAATCTGGCCTTAGACATTTATTGCTGTGAAACCCTGGGCAAGTCACTTAACCTTGTTTATATCAGTTTCTTCATCTGTAATGTGAGCTAGGGAAGGAAATGGCAAATTACTCCAGCATCTTTGCCAAAAAAACCCCAAACGGGGTCACAAAGTGTTGAACAGGACCGAACAACTTAACAACAGTAACAGCGACAGCAGCAAAGTTCAGGCTTGACCATGTCTTTTTCATGATGAAGAATCTTTAGTCGATCCCTTTGTGGACAGTGAGGTAGTGCAGTGGATAGAGCACTGGTCTTGGAATCAGAAAGGCTCATTTTCATGAGTTCAAATCCAGTCTCAGATACTAACTAGCTATGTGACCCTGGGCACGTCACTTAATACTGTTTGCCTCAGTTTCTCCATCTGTAAAATGACCTGGAGAAGAAAATGGCAAGTCACTCCAGTGTCTTTGTCAAAAAAACCTCAAATGGGATCATGAAGAGTCAAACATGACGAAATGACTTCTAGGGCATTTGGTATTTGAAGCCCTTTACAACTTGGCTCCACCTCCAAGCTGTATGCCAAATTCAGAGAACTCGTGTTCCAATCCTGTCTTTGTCAGTTACTACTTTTGTGACCTTGGTCAAGTCATTTCACTGTTCTGGGTCTCAGTTTCCTTATCTTTAAAATAAGGAGTTTAGAATAGATGACTTTCTGAAATCCCTTTGAGATCCATCTTCCTAGGATGATTTCACATTACTTCCCATCACATGTTCCGTGTTTCTGATAGACTGGCCAACATGCTGTTCTCTGTTGATGGTTGTGTCCCCTCTTCTTTAACATCTGCCTCTTGGAGTTCCTAGATCTCTTCAGTGTTCTACTTAAGTGCTAACTCCTACTTGAGGACTTTTCTGACTTCTTTCATTATTAACGTTTTCCCTCTGAAATTATTCTGTAAAAATATATTGTGTAGATTTATCTATACAAATATATATTCTTTTCTTCAGCTGAATGTAAGTTCCTTCAGGGCAGGAACTATTTACATTTTGAATTCGTACCTATAGTGTCTACCATAGTTCCTGGCATCTAGTAAGTGCTTAATAAATGCTTATTGAATTTATTTTAAGCAGTCGAAGAGAGGTAAGAAATGAGAGAAATGTTAAAAGAGAGAGAAAGGGAAATGGATTGGGGAAGTAGATTTTGTGATGTGTTTTTGCTTATGCTAGACCACGTTTTTTTGAACTGTGAGCATCAGAATCAGTGCTGTGTCATTTTAGTGATCATACACATACCAACATATTTTCCTGCAATTTAACATTAGCTTTTCTATTTAAAGCTTGTTTTTGAAATTGAGGTCTATTTTCCCATGGAGTTCCAAGTAATCTGCACATCTCAAGGAATGATTTGGATTATAGGACTTTAATTTCCACTCTTAGGGAATAAGATCAGTTTATCTAATATATACTGCTATTTTCATGCTATTTGACTTCATCACTCTTTCAAAAAATAAAAACAAACAAACAAAAACAAGATTCAGGCTGTCTCGTTCTGTAGTACTTGAAAATTATGATGTTGAATCATTGTTTGTTTAATTGATCAGTGCCTTTTTTGGTGATTCAGATCAAAGTTTTCGGTCCAGTTGGTTCCTAGTGTGTCTATAATAGATCATTTTCTTTACCTCCCTTCAAAAAGAAATATCTGACTTCCAAAATAATTGGGTTAATATCCATTTAAGACTTTTGTTTCTTAGTAGGTTTTGTATTCTTATGAACTTTTAGCCACATGAAGATCTAGTTACACCAAAAAAGTATGCATGTGTATTTAATATATTTTTATATCCAATTTTTTGTTTTGTAGGTTTGATTTTTTCCTCATACTCTGATGCCTCCATTTAGGAATTATATCCACTGTATCAAGCTCAGGAACACATTGATACTTTCCAAAAAATACTTATCTCCCTCTCTACAAGTTGTTTCTCTGCTGTCTAGGGAGTGATGAGATATTAAGTCAAAAGAAAGAAAGCCTCTTGAGAGTATGAACAAGATATCAATCTTGAATGCTAGCACTGTTCAAATTACATGAATGTTGCTGAATGTGGCTTCTAAATGCAAAATGATTAAATTGAGTTGCAACAAACCAAGAAATTACTCTTCCTTGGGGTCATCTCAGGGAATTACAAATAACATAGAAAACCTTCAGATAGGTCTCATTTCACACATGAAACCATGAAATGTAGTTATTTACAACTTTAAAAAAATCTGCATATTATTTTAATAATAATAATAACTGATTGTTATATTTATAATTGAGGAAAGGAGGAGAATGTTGGGAGGGTTGGATTTTGGCAAGTCAGGAGAGTTGATAGGATGATGGAGCAAACTGTGGAGGAGTGTGTAGGTGACCTGGTTAATTTTTTAGGGTTCAGATTGGAAAGAGAGGAAAGTAAAGTTGGAACCAGTAGGATAGCCTGGGAGAGGCCTGAGGGATTGAGAGATGAGAGGTTCCAGTGAAGATGAAGAACACATTTAGAAAATGTAAGGCTTTTTTGTAATTAAACTAAACACAGAGGGATCATGTATTTCCCATATTTTTTTAGTCAAAAGTACGATGGCAATAATATGATGTACTTTTTTCCCTATGATACCCTCATCAAGGATACCTGCACAGTGTGTGTAAGGGATTCTCAAAAAAGCATTTTATAGATAGGAGAGCAGTAACATAACTCTGTAGTTGATTTTTTGTTCCTGGTCAGTTTTTTGTTTCTGTATTAGTTGAGTCTTATTTTTTCATACCCTTGATCTCTTTGCATCATTCAGATGCCTTGTGACTTGATCCCTCAGCATCTTTACAGTTGTGTCACCTCTTATGCAAGTGTTCTCTTTGTATACTTGGCCTGATCCATCTCTTTTTCCTATTTTTGTTCTCTTCAGTGGTGTTTCTAGTCCTATGAAATAAACACATCTGGGACCTCATTAGACTCCTCTAGGTTCCATTGTCTTCCATTACTCAAATTAGCACCGTATTTTCATTGCACTGGAACCACTTACCATATTTGACATAATTATAAGTTTGAATTGTGTGAATCTGAATATGTATAAGCTCTACAGAGGCTCCATTGCTTGAACTAATCAGGACCTAGAGGTAATTTCCTTATCTTTTTATCCTCGACAGCTGACATTGGTACATAAACTACAGTTATTTGTCTAGTGGTCTTTTTGTAAATATTTACAAGCACTGAAATATGAAATAATCAAATGCCCCATGAAATATTTTTTGTTGCCTTTGGACAGAGAAAAAAACCAATTTGGTCAACTTCTTTAATTCTTTCTCTATAGAGAGCCCATAAACCATCCTTTTTAGCTGCTTCTGCTTTCATTTAGAGTGAGAATGTCAAGATACATAAGGTTCATTTCTTCATGTAGTGTCCAATTATTTATTGAACAAAGATCTCACATTTAAAGCCCAAGTTCAATTTAAACAGTCTATCTAAAAACAGTGAGATCTTTGGCACCATTCTCTTGGCTGACAGTCTTCTTTCCCTTCAGAAGAGGAAGGGAGGAAGCTTCTTGAGATCGAGGGTCATTTTGTATCTATTTTTTGTTTCATGAGTTGGGACAGCCAAAGAATTCATCACCAAGTGGCAAGCCTACTGGTTATAAACTTCAAATAAAATCAAGAAGTTAAGTTTTATAATATGAAAATTTCAAAAATATTATGAAAATAAGTTAACAGATTCTTAATTGATAAACTTCTTTATGACTTTCATGTTTTTAATTCATAAAATAACCCTATTAATATTAGTAATGAAATATGTGGACTTGTTTTTCAGGTGCAATTTCTATAAATACATGGTACCATTTTGTTGTTACTTATATTTTTTTAGCTACTAATTGAGATTGATATTTTACCTTTACGGTGACATCAGAAAACCCTGTTTTATGCAAATAAGAAGTTCTTGGTAATAAATTTATATTGCTTTGTCTGATAAACCAGGATACTCTTTATTTGCCTACAGCCAAAGTATAAGATTTTCAGACTCAAATGCTTATTTCAGCATAATAGGTGACAGAAGATAAGTTCATTAACAGTTCTTGTTCAAATAGAGTAAGACCAAATAGATCATATTTGTCTGTGACAAGTACTTCAAACATTCACATTTATAAATATTTAGACCTTCAAAATAAAATGAGAATTATTTATGTAGACTGGTAGAGTAATAAACAGGTCTTTACCTTTGTTTCATTTCATAGCAGGAACTTTTTTGTTGGGGAACCCCAAGAATATTTTTTTTGTATATTTATTACTAATAGCTCTCACATATTTACATTCTTACTTAATCATTCTTGATCAGAGTACAAGCTAGAAGACCTTGCAATGACTTATCTAGAAAATGCAGTTTTCTAAGAATAGTAGCTAAATACCTGTTTCTGGAGGAAGTTTTTGTTTAAAAAAAATGAATTTACTTTATCTTTCTTATTATGGCAAAAGTTTTTAATTTCTCTTAGATCAGATAGCATTAAGTGTTTCGATTTGTGTATTTTGTATCACAAATTTTGAAAGTCTGCTTTATAAATTGGTTACTTATAACAATTGAAAAACTGTAGCTTTTCACTCATTTTTCTACAGAAATGATTATGACAATGATTTTACACAAAGGATCACATTTAAACTAATGCTTATAGGTCTTTTGATTAGGAGGTGCTTTTTAAGCACATTTACAATGTGCCAGGAATTGTGCTTAGCACTAGCAATACGGAGAAAGTCAATCCTGACAATAATTGAGCTCTGTTAGTGCATAATCAGTGTGTATGTTATCTCACTGTATCAGTAAGCACCCCAATATATACAGGGTGGCCTGCTATCACTGGTTCTTAGATCTGCATTCATAAAAGGAAAGCAACTTTCAAGGGGTTAATAATCACTTAAATCAAGCACATGTATCAGTTCTTTAACCAAGCACATATATCATTCACCTAGTTCAGGAAATCAGCACCCTGTAATTCAAAGAAAATTCAGAGAAATTAAAAGTTAACAGACATGGCTTCCTGTACCTGACCATAATGCAGCAGACAGGTACTGCTTTCTGACCATAATTACTAGAGAAGGAAGCATGACATCTGGGTTATCAAAGCTGGGGGACTCCTTAAAGTGACTTCCCAGAGTCCTCATCTGGCACTCAAACCTACTTACAAAAACTAAGTCCCCAAAATAAAACCTCACCTTCAGTCTTTATATACTTTTTAGAGCCAGAGGGCATCACATCCCTTGAGAACCAGTGCCTCATTAACAAAAGGTGTGAACTTTCTTACAAATCTTCCCAGGCCTGACAATGGGTGGGAAAGATTCTCCTTAATCATATTCAAATAGAGGCATTATACTTCTTGATTATACTAAAACAAAAACAGGAAAAGATCCTATTTTACTTGCCATTACACCCACATAGCATTTTCATTGAAAAATTTTTTCTATTGAAAATTTTTCTTGATGTAACATTATCATGAATTTTGTATTTTTAGAAAAATTATTTTGTTTTCAGTTTTCTACAATCACTTCCATATATCTTAGATTTTTTAAATGATATGTATTTTCTCCCTGCCCCTCCTTCACTCCTCCGTTCCCCCTCTCCCCCCAAGAGTACAGTCTTATATAGGTTCTACACATACATTCTTATTAAATATATTTTCACCTTAGTCATGTTGCATAGAAGAATTAAAACGAATGGAAGAAATCATAAAACAAAACAAAACATAACACAAGAGAAAATGGTCTGCTTCATTCTGCGATCCAGTTTCATAGTTCTTTCTCTGGATGTGAAAGGCATTTTGCCTCAAGAGTCCATTGGGAATTTTTTAGGACTTTGCATTGCTGTGAAGGACTAAGTCTACCAGAAAATTCCTTGCACATGGTGGTTGTTGCCATGTACAAAGTTCACCTGGTTCTGGCTCCTTTCATGAATGAATTTTCAAAATAAAAAACCTTACCTAAGCTACCAGTGGTTTCACCAGTGTATTGCATGTACATCTGTAATAAACTGAGTATCTTTAATCACATCTTTCCTTTATTTTATTGACTTGCACTGCAAAATAGGGAGCTTTTAGTTTCATGATTGATTCCAGATGTCTTTAGACATATGGGTAATTGACTTTTCTTGCAATATTATCTGCAAGTTGAACCATTTGAAGCTGTTAGGCATATCATTTGCTAAGCATCATTTCAACTACAGTGGTAACTGCAAGTAGCATCAACATTTCTCATATTGAATGAGATTTTTTATACTTAGTTCTATAAGCAACCTTCTATGCTTCAAGCAATTCTTTTGATATCACAAAATACGATTTGTGACAAACTTAGTTTCTATTTATTAAAAACATCTAATTTTCTCTGGAAATTTTTTTGTTTTGGTAATGGTTGGGTTGTTGTCCTTCATTCTCAAAGAGGACCAAAATGACATCATTATTTGGAGTTAAGGTACAGTGTGTTCAATTGTGGCTGATCAGACCAGTATAAGCTCAGAAGGCCATAAGTCAAGCATATATTTACTAATATATTTTACATATACATTTTCTTTTTAGCATTTTAATTGATTTATCACCTTCATTTTTCGGGGCTTAGCACAGTGCATGGAATATAGTAGGTATTTAATAAATTTTTTTTTGATTGATATTATTTGATTCACTATATCCCTTCTCTTTCCTCTGACAAGGGAACCATCAAAGAATTCTTAAAAGTGAATTTTTTCGAAAAATCAGTTCAGCAAAATTAGTCAACACATTTACCAAACTTGGCAGTAAACTGCATGTACATTTAGATTTAGATCATAGATGAGGAGCTACATAGGACCTTAGTAAGCTATGTGATCTATCCCCCTTATTTTATACGTGAGGAAACTGTGATCTGAGGAATTTGTGTCTTGCCAAGGTCGCATGGAAAGTCAGTGCTACAGATAGGATTTCAGGCTGTCATTTCAATTTAGTGGAATGCTATCTGCAGCTAAAATGTTCATATAAATCATTCATACTTTTCTTACTTTGCCTCATCCAATTTGTTGTCAGGTCCCATAAATTTTACCTTCATAACATCTCTTGTATATACTCTGTTCTCTCCTTTGATACCGCTCCCACCCTAGTGGAGAGCTTCATCACGCGTTGTGCCTGAACTATTACAATACTTTACTGGCTGTTCTCCCTGCCTCAAGTCTCTCCTTGCTCCAGTCCACCTTCTACTCCACTGCCAAATTGACCTTCCTTCAGCACAGATCTGATCATGTCACTTCACTATTCAGTAAACTCCAGCAGTGCCCTTTTACCTCCAGGATTAGACATAAAACCCTGTGTTTGGCATTCAAGATCCTTCGCAACCTATCCTCCTTCTACATTTCCAGTTTTTGTACACCTTGCTGCCCTAAAAGTACTGTGATCGAGCAACACTGGCCTCTTCTGTGTTGTTTTTTTGTAGAAGATACTTCATTTCCAAACTCTGGTCATTTTCACTGTCTTTCTCCCTCATTTCCATGTCCTGGCTTTCCTGGTTTCTTTGAAGTTTCAGATAAAATTCCATCCTCTATGAGAAGACTTTTCTGACTCTTCTTAATGATATCAGTTCCCTCTATTGATTATCTCCAATTTATCCTGTGTATTTCTTGTTCACACAGTTATTTTCATGTTACATCCCTCTTTAGACTAGGACATCCTTGACGTAAGGGACTATCTTTACTTCCTTTGTATTCTCAGCACTTAGCTCAGTGCTTGGCTTATAGTAGGTGCTTAATAAATGCATATTGACTATTTTTGCTTTGTGTTCCTGCTTGTCTGTTACTTAAGCTGTTTCTTTTGTCTTTGTTTCTGTTTCAGCTGCCAGAGTGAATTTTATCTTGAAATCAGTTATGTAATTTTTCTATCATGAAAGTATTGTTATTTCACTTGTAAAAAGTTACAGATAATAACATTTCAGAGAATTTAATTTAAATTTGTTAGAAATTTTAAATCCTTAAAAGTTCTTGAAAATCTAATTCTTAAAACATTTCATTCTTTAAAAATATGTAGTTTTTAGGAAAACCATATATTATGCTTACCAAAATTATTTTTTTCAAAATACATTTTTGATCACCTTTGTTTTTACATTGACTTCATTTCCCTCTTCCTTGCCCTTCTCAGGAGGTAGTTCATACATCATATTTTTTAAATAAAAGGAAAATTGGAAGAAAAGGAAAAAATGTGAAATTGATCAATAAGATGAAAAAATTTGACACTATAAGCAATATTCCACATCTGTGGACCTCTACCTCTAGAAAGCAGTGGGAGGAGGTGTCTTTTCATCTCTCTTTTTTGGAGCCAAACTTAATTGTGATAATTTTCACAACATTCATTTTTGATTTTTTTGTGGCAGTTCTTTCCACCTATATTGTGTGGTTATATATTTTGTTTGCTTGTTGCTGTTTTCTTCTCTTAGTTTCATTTCATGTAAGTCTGTGCTTCTCTTTGTTCATCATCTTTGTTGTTTCTTACAGCACAATAATATTCCAGTACATTACCACAACATATTTAGCAATTAACCAACTTGTGGGAGTCTGCTTTATTTTCAATTCTTTGTAACTACAACTAGAGGCAGTTAGGTAGTGCAGTGGATAGGGTTCCAGGACTGGAATCAGAAAGAAAGACCTGAGTTCCAATTCCGTCTTAAACATTTACTATCTGTGTGAACAGGGAAAGTCACTTGACCTCTCTCTACCTCATTTCCTTCAGCTGTAAAAATGGTGATAACAGTAACACCTGTAACCTAGGGTTGTTGTGAGGCTCCAATGGGATAATGTTTGTAAAGGGTTTGGCACATAGTAGGCAATTCCTTTCCCCCTCCAAGTGCTGTTATAAACATTTTGATGTATCTGGAGTCAGATACTCTTAAATTTTTTTTTAAATGTACAAATAGGTACAAAACTTATTATTTTCTCTCAGTGCCATTCCTCTTCTCATTAAGAGAGACAACCTCCTAATAACAGATATATATACATGCATACACACATGCACACACATGCATGTAATATGTATATGTGCATATGTGTGTGCACATATATATGCACACATATACATGTGTTGTGTAGCAAAAAAAAATTCCATAATTGGTAATGGCCAGAAAGTATGTTTTTCATCCTGCACCCTGAGTCTCTCACCCTTCTATTATCACTGGTCTTCTGGAATCATGGTTGGTAAAAATAGTTATTGAAAGCAAAATTTAAAAAAAATTCCTGGATATAATATCTAAGAATAAGCCTACAATAATGATATGACAAAAACATTGTTATTTCCATTTAAAATATTTTAGCTACATAGACTGAATTCTCTTTAAGTCTTTATACAGACACTTGTAAGTACAGAAAGCTTTATGTACATCTGAATGAATTTGTTGTTCATTGTATCCACCTTCTAATATTTTCTTCAAGACATTAGGATATCTAGCTGCCCTGTTTTTATCTACATGGTCCACTTCTCTAGTAATTTTAATGTTATGCCTTTGAACCCAATTTTTAAAGCAGTTGAACTATTCCTTATAGTAAAAGGTTTTTTCATCATCCATGTCATTTCTATTTTCTTTCACTACCTTAAATAAACTTAAAACTTCTGTTTGAATGGTTACGCTGGCAAAGAAATGCACTTTTGATTTCAGTCTTCAAATTTTACCTCTAAAAGATTCTCCATTTCTTTCTTTGTATCACACAACAAATAATGTTGTATCACAAAAACAAGCCACAAAAAGTTGATGCAACTTTGTATTTTTATTTTGTTTTACCTGTGTTAGATTCAGGTAATTTGACATACTGTTCTATTTTAGAGTCACTATGATTATATTCATGCTCATTAATTATACAAATTTTTGTTCTAATGTAATAACAGTCCCCCCCTTTTTTGTGCTGGCAGTATTTCCATCTGAAGTATTCTTTAGCCTTTTGTCCATTTTGTTAAGGGCTGGTATGTGGTATGCAGCAGTATATCACATCCACATGCTATGATAGGCAAATGCAGACTGATGATATAATGGCGTGCTCAAACCTTTGATTAGTTCATGCAAATTGTGTTAGTTGAATTTTTACTCACATTAAATATAACTTGTTATGAATTTATAATTTGCTAAAACACTAAATGTTTTCAGAATTTTATTTTTGAGTTTCCTGTATCTATAGGTTGATTTTTCCCTGAAGTATTTTAGTCTATGGACTCCTATCTATCCTTTCTTTAATTTCTTTGAAACTGACTTTCCTAAAATGTAGGTCACATATATGACAGCACTCAGCATAATGCCTGGCACATAGTAGATGCTTAATAAATGTTTATTGATTGATTATATCCAACATTCACAGAATCACAGAATTTCAGAATTGGGAAGGTCTTAGGTAACCATTAGTCCAACCCATACTCCAAAATAATCCCTTCTACAGGATGCCCCACATAAGATCATCCATCCTTTGCTTGAAGACCTCCAGAGAGGTCAGACAGTCCATTCCACTTTTATATAGCACTAAATGTCAGAAAGCTTTCCCTGATATAAAGACTTTGTCACTTTGCCTCTTTCTCCTGTAGTTCTTAGCTCTGTCTTTTGAGGTTAACAGAAGAGTCTAATCTCTCTTCTGCTTGATGGGAAAACACACATAATTGGTGCAGCCATTCTGAAAGAAATTTGTAATTTTCCATGAAAATACCACTGAACTGTTCAAACTCTTTTACTTAGCAATACCACTACCAGCCCAATAACCCCAAAGAAATCAAAGAAAGGAAAAGAACCCTCCTATTCAAAAATATTTACAGTTCCTCTTTTTTGTAGTAGCAAAAACTGAAAACAAAAGGGGTGCTCACCTGGTGAGGGATGATTAAACAGATTATGGTATAATGTAGTAATGTAAGATAGTATGACATAAAAATGACAAAATGGATAGTTTCAGAGAAAAACTGAAAAAACTTGTAAGGACTGAAGCAAAATGAAAACAATTTATAAAGTGATAATGTTGTAAAGAAAACAATTTTGATTACATAAAATTAAAAAGCTTTTGCTCAAACAGAATCAATGTAGGTAAAATTAGAGTGGATACAGGTAACTGGGAAAAAATATTTACATTAAGTTTACTGGATAAAGATATCATATACAAGATATATAAGGAACTGATTCAAATTTATAAGAACAAAGGCCGTTCTCCAGTAAATAAATGGTGAAAGGATATGAATATGTAGTTTACAAAAGAAGAAATCTGGACTATCAACAAATGTCTTAAAAAAGCTTCAAGCCGTCAATAATTAGAGAAATGTAAAGTAAAGCATTTCTGAGGTTCCACTTTGCACTCATGGGGTTGGCAAGGATGACAAAATATGAAAATGGCAATTATTGGAGGGGTTACAGGAAAACACACACTCTAGGCCTTATTAGATATGTACTCCATTCTTAGCTAGGAAGTCTGTATTGTACTCTGAGCCATGTTCCAAAAGTCTAAATCTGATTTTTTGACCCCAGCTGCTCAATCAATCTCACTCTTGTGAGTCCTTTATTTCATATCAGTAGCAATGATGATCATACATCCTGTTTTCTTTTGGCTTCTGGTTTCTTATCTTAATGCTCATTAATGCTTTCTAGATGCCTTTTAGGGCATCCTTATACAAAAGGAATACCTCCTATAACATACCTAATAAGGGGTCATGCATCCTCTCTTTGAAGACCTCCAAAGTAGGAGGACTTGAGGCAGTCTCTTTTACATTTAGATAGCTCTAATTATGATGAAGTTTTTCTTGATATCGTCTAAAATGTCCTCTTTGCAATTTCTAGCCATTTCCTGATTTTGACAACTGGGGTCAAATGGGAAAAAAAATCTAATCCATCTTCTAATATCTGCTCTTTAAACACTTGAAAACAGCTAATATGTCTTTCTCGAATCTTCTCTTCTGTGGGTCATATATTCCAAGTTCCCTTAATCCATGTTTATATTACATGGGCTCAAAGATCCTTTACTATCCTGGTTATCCTCCTGGAATACTCTCTGGCTTATCAATGGCCTTTTTAAACTATGATGCCCAGAATTGAACACAATATTCCATATGAAATGTGACAAGGGCAGAATTATTGTGGGACTGTTACTTCTATTTCCTGAAGTTATATTCCTCTTAATACAGCTCAAGACATTAGCTTTTTTAGTCTGTTTTATGTTTAATTAATATTGAACTTTAGCTCACTAAAGCCATTAGATTTTTTTTTCAGGACAATTACTGTCCAGTCCTGATGACAGAGGATCAAGGATATAAACTGCTAGCCAGGAAGCTTGATTGATTTCATTCCTGGGAGAAGTCCATAATAGATCATTTAAAAATGGTCATTGAACATTTAGATAAGGAAGCAGTTAATCATGAAAAACAAGAATGGCTTTATCCAAAACAGGTTATGCCAGGCTAACTTCATTCCCCTCCCCTCCCCTTGGACTTAATAAACTGGCAGAATGAATAATGCTGTAGATAAGTTTTCTCATTTAGACTCTCTTCTTTTTATAATATAGGTAAATGAGATGTAGAGAGATGACACGATTTACCCAGGGTCACATAGGCACTAAATGGCAGAACTGGGGTTTGAGTCCAGATCCTTGACTTTTAATCTAGTGCTCTTTACCCTATACTCTTATTTAATTCAGAAATTCAGCGAGTATTAATTAAGTGCTTTCTGTCAGTTAAGCATTGGGGATATAAAGATAAAATTCATTGCTCCATTTACTATGTTATGGTCCCAGTCTTGTGTCACTTCAAAATTTTGAGTCAGGGTCAGCAGGAGGATGGTGGCATCAGTAGAAATAGGAGACTGGATGAAGGGATGGGTTTTGTGGGGAAAATGCTGAGCTTGGTTTTCAATGTATTGAGTTGAAAATATTTGTAGCACATCTTGTTGGAGGTAAGCACGAGGCACTTGGTAATATCATTATGGGAAAATATTTTAGTTAAAAATGTAGAGGGAATAATTGAAGCAATGGCAAATGATACTATTTGGCAAGTGCCAGAATGTAAAGAGGTCACAAGGAGGCAAATGATAACTACTCATTGTTGGTAGAAGAATGAAGAGCTGAGGAAAGGAGATTGAATGAATGGCAAGATGGGAAGAAAAACTAAGAGAAAGAATTATAATGAACTGAAGGAGGAGAGATCATTTTAAAGTTGGGATTGCTTTCTAGAGAAGTCAAAGAGGATGACAGCTGAGAAGAGGCTGTCTTGGGGGGAACAGTTTCAATAGAATTCTGGGTATGGAAGTAAAGTGGCAGGAAATTGAGTGTGTTAGGAAATGGAAGTGTAGATTTCTTTCTAAGGACTTTAATTAAGTGCTTGTTGATTAATAGAAATTTGGTATTGAAGTGAGGGGGCAAGGAATAGTGGATGATAATTTAATAATAATGATAGCTAGCATTTGTATCATTCCTACTATGTGCCCGGCACTGTGCTAAGCACTTTACAAATATCATCTCATTTGATCCTCACAACAACCATGGGAGGTAGGTGCTATTATTGTCCTCATTTTTTAGTTATGAAACCAAGCCAAACAGAACTCAGGTGACTTAACCAGGGTCAGATAGATGGTAAGTGTCTGACTTGGGATTTGAATTTTGGTCTTCCTGAGTCCAGGCCTAGCCCTCTGTCTGCTGTACCACATAGCTACCTTAGGGGCACAGTAAAGATAAGGTAGTGGTGGTCGTATAAGATTTTTTAGAATGGTGAAATTTAATTCTGTTTTTAGGCAGAAAGAATTGAGCTAACATAGGGAGAAACTGAAGATACCAGAGAATGAGCAATGTAATAATAGAATAATTCCCAGAGGAAACCTGAGGTAATAGACTCATTTAATTTCTTTAGCCTTAATTTATTTAATTGCCAAAAATAAATTATCATGGTCACTATCCCTTCTTTTCCACCCACATCCCCTGAAGCTATTTTCTAGGTAAATGGTAGTATGCTAGAAGTATTTTGATGTTTCCAGAAGAGAAACACTCCAAAGGCCTTTTGATTTTTTTTAATTCAGATAAATTGATTTTGAACTCTTTTTAAGAATGTGAGCCCCTTTAACCAAGTACATTGTGGTAGTAATTTTTTAAAATAGCAATCTACTAATGGTATGACAAGTGTCAAAATGTAACAAAAACTTTCTGGTCCCATAGATAGAGCACTGGACTTGGAGTCCTGTCTCAGACACTTAATAGCTTTGTGATACTGGACAAGTCACTGAACCTTTCCTTTGCCTCAGTTTCCTCATATGTAAAATACAGATAATATTGACACTTACCTCAGAGTTTTTGTGAACACTAAATGAGATAATATTTATAAAGTGCTTTGGAAACTTTAAAGCATTTATATAAATGCTATTATTATAATACTATGAATTGTTGCTTAATCTTAGTGCTACCCAGTTTAGTGATATTTAACTCAAGAAACATTATGCCAGACACTGTGGTAGGGACTGGAGGATAGAAAAGGTAAAAATTAAATAAGTTCTGCATTCCATCCTGTCTTCTCCAATAGATTGACCCCTCTCTCATCCTCACTCACTGACTTTCAATCTCTCTCTCTCTAATGACTCATTTTTCTGCTGCCTACAAAAATGCCCATGTCTCCTTCAACTTGAAAAAAACTCTCATTTGATCCTTCCATTCCCAGTAACTGTTGTTGTATATTTCTTCTACCCTTTGTAGCTAAACTCCTCAAAAAGGCTGTCTGTAACAGTTCCTCCATTTTCTCTCCTTTACTCTCTTCTTAAGTCCTTATAATCTTACTTAAGTCCTTATCATCCTACTGAAACTGCTGTCTGCAAGTTACTAATGATCTTTTAGTTGTCAAATCCAATGGCTTTTTCTTACTCCTAATTCTACTGGATTCCTCTACAGTCTTTCATACTGTAGATTATTCACTCCTCCTTGATATTCTCTAATTAGGAGGCTATTACAGTAGTTCATTTGAGAAATGATGCGGCTTGAACTGAGGTGGCAGCTGTTTTAGTGGTGAGAAAGGATTTACAAGACTCAGCAACTGGTGGAATATGTGGGATAAGAAGGAAGAATTGGGAATAATACCTAAGTTGGGAACCTGAAGAACTGAAAGAATGTTTGGTGCCCTTAACAGAAACAGGTACATGAGAAAGAAAGCTAAGTTTGCAGATAATAAGTTCTGGTTTTGGACATGTTGAGTTGAAAACACCTATAGTACGTTGAAGTTGAAATATCTGGCAGTCAGTTGAAGATATGGGACTGAATCTCAGAAGAATGTAGGGTTGGATATATAGATTTGGAAGTTATCTATATAGGGCTGATTGTTTAAGCCAGGGGAACAGATGAGCTAAGTGGGGGGAGAGGGGGGCGGGGAGCAGGAAGAACTAGGGGGGAAGAAGAGTAAGAAGAAGATGAGGAGGAGGAGAAGAAGGAAGTGATGGTGGTCATTGTCATCAACAGTGTCAAATGCTGCAGATCTTAGAATGGATGAAGACTGGATGTGGCAGGAATGATTTCCATTGGTGCCATTGGATAGAGCAGTTTCGTTTGAGTGGTTGGGTCAGAAGCTAGATTGGTGGCAAATTAGTGTGCATGAAACCACTCCAGCTAAGTGTGTGCCTTGACTGTTCTTTACTTTCTTTGTTTGCCTTAGCTCTTTTATGATATTTTATTGTCAATCCTATAACAGCAATAAATAATGAAGATTTAATGTAGCATTAGTATATGTACACACTCATTGCCAGTAACATGTCATGTATAATAAAATTCTTTATGACCAGTTTGAAACACCTGTTCATTTGTCTATCTGTATAGTAGCAATTGTGAATAATGCCCAAATGGTGCTTTTAAAGCAAGAGAAGTCTCATGGTGTAGTAGATAGTGAACTGGTCTCAAAGCCAGGAAGAGCTGGGTTCAAGTCTCATCTCTGATTTACTGATTGTGTGACCCAGGACAAGTTATTTAGCCTCAGAATCCTCTAAGCAACTCTCTAAGATGGTAAGTTGCAGATTAGGTGCTTACTTGAACTGGTAGGGGGAATTTTCTTACCTAAGAGTTCGTTATAACAGTGAAACCACAGGCGTCCAGTCCCTCTCATTAACCATTATGTCCTTTTTGCAAAATTCACTACCAAATTACTCTTATTAATCTGAATATTATTGTGTTAGCTTAGAAGAAGCCATGACTCAGCATGAGAATAATCCAATGTTTCCAAGAATTCCAGAAAATATTTGAGTAATACTTGAATTTTAGTAAACTCCTGTAACTTTGAGAAACTTCTGTTACATGAGGACTGACAGCCCAACACAGATTAACTAATTGTTTTGTCATTAGTGATTTAATTTGTTTATTTGACTTAATGGTTCCAGGTAGCACTTATTTCTAATGTAATTTATTTTGCAGTGAGGGCCGAGGAAAATTGACGGTATTTTCAGTTAAAGCTATGTTAGCAACCATGTGTGGTGGAAAAATGCTGGACAAATTAAGATGTAAGTATTTTCTTCTTATTTCAAAGATGCTTTTATCAGACTTGGCCTTTGCATAGTCTTTAGTTAACTTTTAAAATGTTTGAACTGATACATTTTATTTCTTCTCTCCTTTGTTCCTAGCTAGCTGCTCACTTCAGATGAGTTTGTAATTAATGTTGACTGCTGTTCAGATGATCAATTGGTTTGATTCATTTTCTTTGGCCAGTCTTTCATTTTTGAGGAGAAGGAAGGAAGGAGTCAGTTAGTAGGATGATGGTTTTTTTTGTTGCTCCATCCTTAATATGTTATACAATACCAAAAGCTTTGTAAAACAGCAGCAAAGTATCGCTCTCCTTCATTTGAAGAAGAAGCCTGGTAGCTGCTTTTTTGTTTATTTTTCCTCATTTCCCCATTGTTTATCAAGAGTATTTATTATATTTAAGCTGTTTATTATTGCTCTGCAGCTTAGGCACTTAGGGTCTGATGACCTCTTTTTTGTTTGTTTTAGTTATTGCTACTTTTCCCTGTGGTAGCTCTCTTTTGGCCATTTCATTATTTTTTAAGCCCTCCAGTAGAGCTTATGGGAAAACAGGAGATGAAAACCAAACCTAATTAATTTTACTTCTTTTTCTCCGATAGACTTCTTAATAGGTGAGGTTGAAACACTTGACTTACATCACAATTTGATGTTAGGTGTGAATCTCAATTTCTATATCTTGCAATTTATCATGGTAGTGAATATTGACTGCATTTTTGTGTTTTAATGAAAGATTTTGATCTCTAGGATCATCTCAATTATCTGAGAATAAAAAAAAAGAGGTAAGAACAGAATTACCCTTGACCACAAAAGGTTGAAAGCATTTGATGATAAAGATGAAATTAAGTCTCCCCTTTTTGGTGATTTATAAGATGACATCCATAGATATTTTATCTGTGGGCTAGAATTCGTTTTGTATCCTCTCATACCAAACTAGAAAAATAGTAGAGAGAACGATAATGAAATAATATGAAATTTTGCTGGATTTGAGGAGAAAAAGAAATTAAGTTGAGATTTTTTGTGAAGGTGATTAAAAAGTATAGTTTCCAGATTGCTAAAATTGCCAGCTTAATTAGGAGTAGCAAAAACTGAGAAATGGGGAATTAATTGTATATGATGCATGATCAGTTAATCAATGAACAAGTTTTTATTAAGGATTTGCTATGTGCTAAACAATTGGAAGCAACAGTAGCTATCTCACCTGGGGGGCGGGAGGGAGGTTGCTATAATGTATATAGGATATAATGTGTATGGTTTCTGCAAGTGACAAAATATTCTACATTTACATAAAACAGGATAGGCAGTCACTGTTAGTGAGGTACCATAATTACTCTAATTTCTTCTTGTTACTATTGGTTTGGGGAAGATGTGTGTTCTTGTGTTCAAAATGTTGTGCTTATGTTTATTGAGGTATATGAGGGAACCTGAAACTCAGATGGTGACAATTTTCTTTAATGGTCTCTAAACTAAACCTTATGGAAGAGCAAAATTAGCCAGTAGGCAGATGAGTAAAACTCTACGAAGAGAGGAATGTCTCACAATCAGCTTCTGTTATATGTGGTAAGGCTAGCCTCTTACGTCCTTGTCTTGAACATTGTGCCAGTTCAGTAAAAGCAGTAATATGCTTTAGCACTAGTAAGGAGAGTCAGTGTTATAGTTCTTTTGTCCAGCTATGACTCTGTTATGCCTCGTGTCTCCAGTGATGCCAGCAAATCACTTGACATAAACTGTTTAGATAATTGAAACTTTCAGCATCTTTTTTGGAGAAGCATAGGACATAGGATCGTAGACTTAGAGCTGGAAGTGACCTTAGAGGCCATTGAGTCAGCCTCCCTCATTTTACAGTTAGGGAAACAGAGGCACAGAGTAGCACATCTAGTTAATGTCTGAAATGGGATTTGAATTCTGGTCTCCCTAACTCCAAAACCAGCACTTCATCCATGACTCCACATGGCCTCTGTAAAAAAGTTTGCTCTTCCCCCACCATTCTCTACTGATGTAGGTCCATTAACAGACTGCAGTGTATCTTTACCTCAGTATTTCTATTACTTAAATATTTGCTTTGACTATAAAAAGTCTAGAGGTTTGTTATAAATTTTAAAAAATTCGAATTAGTGCAGAAAGCTAAACCTTCACCTAAATGTTGAGAATTTTCCTGAAGACATTGAATAATTGTGATTATATTCCTAACTTTTCATTTAATAGAAACTCCATAATGCAACAGAAAGAGGAATCACATTGACCTGAGGAGCAATTATATTGCTTTTTTTTATAAAAAGGAGCTAATTGCTATAGGAGGTGGTGACTGATTAAATCCCCCAAAGTTAAGGAGATGAAGACTGAACAACTGTACCTTTCACAGCAACACCCACAATAAGCAGTTCCTTTGTATTCAGTCTTTTGTTATGCTTTGCCTGGGGGAAATATACTTTATGGCTTGTATCTTTTTTTTCTCAAAATTTATTTTTTAAAAAGATTAAAAAGCCTTTTGTTAGGTTAACCACTTTAGATTTTCCAAAATGTGTAACACTGGTCCCTAACTTCCTAAATTGAGCATTTAGGTGCTTAATGTCCTCAGGGATTACAAACAGGGACTAAATGCCTCTGGAATTCTGCTTTTTTTTTTTTCTAAATACACACACAGATAAGGAAAAGCAAGATAATAGGAAAGAGAAAGCACTTATTGCTGGGATGATTCCAAAAGGCTTCATAGATTAGGTGGTACCTCAGCTGAGCTTTAATAAAGGATTCTAAGAGGCAGAGATGAAGAAGGGAATATATTTCAGGCAAGAGAGCTAGCTTGTAGGCTCTTCACATTTTCTTACCTCTTTTCTAGTACCTTTTTATGTGTTACCTTCCTCCATTATAATGTCAGATCCTGGAGGACAAGTACTATGTTGCTTGCTTGTATTTGTGTTTGTCTGCCCAGTACTTAGCACAGTGCCTGGTACACAGTAATTGCTTTCCTTTCCTTTCTTTTCCTTTCCTTTCTTTCCCTTTCCTTTCTTTCCCTTTCCTTCCTTCCTTCCTTCCTTCCTTCCTTCCTTCCTTCCTTCCTTCCTTCCTTCCTTCCTTCCTTCCTCCCTCCCTCCCTCCCTCCCTCCCTCCCTCCCTTCCTTTCTTCTTTCCTTTGGCCTTTTGTGATCACATTTTTACCTCTCATTTTTCTATTTTTTTCTATCCTTTCTTTTTTCTAAAAAACTATTCTTTCTATCCTTTTTTGGATAGTTTCCTTTAGTATTAGATAATATCTTTTATTGTTATCAAAGATTTGAGGTAAATTTTAATTAATTTTTTTCAGATCTCATCTAAGATCTCAGCCCTTAGATTTTACAGTAACTTGATGATAGTTATGTGGAACTGATCACTGAATCAGTGTCAAGAATCAGTCTCTGTCTTGTTCTCTCTCATATGCGTATACATGCATGTGCATATGTACAATGCATACATACACATACAGTATATATACACACATGTATATATACATGCTAATTTCTGAGGGGGCATAGTTAGGACTCTGTATACTTAGTATTGATTGATTGACAACAGTCCTAAGTTATCACAATATAAAATTTTAAGTTGTAGCACAATGACTAAACTGAGAATATATGTGCTTTAAAGTAAATTCATGAAATAATTAAGTATTTATCAAAGTAACTTCATTTACTTAAATGTAGATTCAAAGATGTAATTATTTATTTCTTCTGGTTCTGAAATATGATCTTTTAGAAATGTGCTTAGTCAGTCTGGGACTCAAATTCCAACTGCCACTACCCATCAGAATGTGACTGGAAGCAGTGTAAGAGCAAAAGCAATGGATTTGAAATTTGGAGATGTGAGAGCTCCCTCATTCTTCTACTAACAATCAGTGGAGGTTGGGTGATTCCTTTAATTTCTTTGAGCCTCGCTTTTCTACTTTGTAAAAATCTGGGGATTAGACTAGATTGAGATTTTTTATTTGGGGTCCATGGATCCCAGTGGGTAGGCAGATTGATTTTAGGAGTGGCTGTAGGAACTTGAGTGGGAAAAAATATATCCTATTCTAATATAATTGATTTCATTTGTAATTCTTTTTATGTATTTAAAAACCTTCTGAGAATGAGTACATGACACAAAAAAGGTTAAGAATCCCTGGATTAGATGATCCTGAGACTCCCTTTCAGATCTGAGGTTTAATGGCTTAAGTCATAAAACAGTATTAGTTACCAACATTAAATTATTCATTTGATTGATACCCTAATAGCTGAGTTTAGAGGTATACTTCCTCTAAATTGGAGTCAGTACATATCTCTTCATTTAGTCTTTTGTATCCTTTCATTGATTTTCAAAACCTCTTTTTTTTTCCTTATAGCTTCTGTTAACTTGCCTTCTACCCCTCCCTCATATAATAAAGGTACAGGATAACTTGACTTAGCCATTTAAAGGGCTTCAAACATCTTTCTATTTTCAGAGAATGTTAGACCTGGAAGGGAACAGATAATGGTCCATGATTGTAGACCAGCTCTCTCATTTTACCTGTGAGGAAATTGAAATCCAGACAGTTCAATTGCAATGTAGCAAATAGATGATCCTGGGCCTAGAACTGTATTTTCTAGATCCTAGTATTCTTACGAACACACTGTGTTGCTTCTTAATCATTGAAACATATAGTACAATATGTAGTCTATAGCACCTTTCCATTTTGTTTAGATCAAATTTTGTAGTAGCTTAGAGTGAGGTGAATGTTGTCAGTGTGTGGTTATAAATGTGCATATGCATTTATAGAGCAGCAGTTTATTTTATATATTATGTATTTACATTCAAAAATGTCATCAGTGACAAAAAAAGATATGAACCTAACAAAAATAATAGCAACAGTTTTACGCATATTAAGTGGTTAAGAAATACATAAATGGTACAATAAAAAATGGTGGCATCTGGCTTCAGGCTGCTCGTGAGCCTGCACCTTGGTTCCCACTGTGTGGGAAAGATTGGGCAGGGGGATGTAGGGTGAGTAGGGTGGTGTTCATGACTGTGGACCAGCCTTTCTCTGCTCACATAGCTTCTACTTTACTAGAAAACATACAATAAATAGTTCTTGAAATTGACCTAAAGTTGTAAATGGGCATCTGAACTTACTGTGAGCTGCACCTGTGCTTCTGCTTCTACTTGCCTGCCTTTGTCTTTAATCTACTTTGGCTTGGTTCTAGCAGTCATTTTATACACTTGTAGAATGGATGGAGTTGCCTTTAGCTCTTTTTCTTTGACTTTATTTTTTATCATTATCATTTTATCATTATAAAATATCATACATTATACTTCCCTAGACTTCCACTTCCCTAGACCCTCTGCCAAGGCATTGGGAAGGTGTCTTCCTCTCTCTCTTCCTTTGGGGCAAAGTCTGTTCTTTGTAACTCTGAAACATTCTTTTTCTTTTGTTTTGTAGTTGTTCTTTCCATTTACATTATTGCAATTATTGTGTATATTGTTTTTCTCATTCTACTTACTTAACTTTGTATTGATCTTTCCACATTTCTTTGTATTTATTATACTCATTATTTCTTATAGCACAGTAATACTTATTACATTCATATATCGCACTTTGTTTAGCCATTTCTTATTTGGTGGACAAAAGACATGCAAAATACAAAAGTTATTCACCATCTTACATTGGTGAAATTGACAAGAATAATTAAAAGCAATAAATTTGGTTCTGGCAAGGTTGTAGAGAAACAGGTACAATTGTTCATTGCTAAACCTTTTTGGACAATTAACTAGCAACATAAAGTAAAAATTATGAAAATAAATATATTCAACTCATTACATTGTTAGAAATATACCTTTAAATGTTATAAAAAACAAAAATAAGCTACTCAAGATTTTTATCATAGCATCATATAAAGGAAACAATCTAAATGTCAAACCATAAGGGAATGTCTATATAAGTTATAACATAATGTTATAATGTATTCAAAACCAATAAAAGTGAGGAGTACAAAGAAATTTAACAATTTACACAATGCAAAGCTTCAAAAAAAATTGAAATAAAGAAATGCAGTACACAGTAACTATAACCATAGATATAAGAGGAGAAGCGCTAGAGAATTAATGGACAAAAAATATTGATGGAGACTTAGGAGTTGCTGAAAAATTGTTCTCATGCTTTGTGCTTCAGTTAATTTAAATATAAATAGTTTGCCAAGTCATTTTAATTGGTATATGGATGTTCAGTCTTAATTTATTTTTTATTTTTTAATTTATTTATTTAACTTTTAACATTCATTTTCACAAAATTTTGGGTTCCAAATTTTCTCCCCATTTGTCCCCTCCCCCCACCCCAAAACACCGAGCATTCTAATTGCCCCTATCACCAATCTGTCCTGTCTTCTAACATCCCTCCCTTCCCTTGTCCCCATCTTCTCTTTTGTCCTGTAGGGCCAGATAACTTTCTATACCCCATTGCCTGTATTTCTTATTTCCTAGTTGTATGCAAGAACAATACTCAACAGTTGTTCCTAAAACTTTGACTTCCAACTTCTCTTCCTCCTTCCCTCCCCACCCATTCCCTTTGGGAAGGAAAGCAATTCAATATAGGCCATATCTCTGTAGTTTTGCAAATGACTTCCATATTAGTCGTGTTGTGTAAGACTAACTATATTTCCCTCCATTCTATCCTGCCCCCCATTGCTTCTGTTCTCTCTTTGGATCCTGTCCCTCCCCAAGAGTGTTGACTTCAAATTGCTTCCTCCTCCCATTGCCCTCCTTTCCATCATCCCACCCCCCCCCCCCCCGCTTATCCCCTTCTCCCTCACTTTCCTGTATTGTAAGATAGGTTTTCATACCAAAATGCATTATATTCCTTCCTTTAGTCGAATGTGATGAGAGTAAGCTTCATATTTTTTCTCTCCCCTGCCCTCTTTTTCCCTCCACTGAAAAGTCTTTTATTTGCCTCTTTTATGAGAGATAACCTACCTAATTCCATTTCTCCCTTTTTCCTCCTAATATATTTCTCTCTCACTGCTTAATTTCATTTTCTTAAGATATGATCCCATCCTATTCAATTCACTGTGTGCTGTGTGTGTGTGTGTGTGTGTGTGTGTGTGTGTGTGTAATCCCACCAACTATCCAGATACTGAAAAGTTTCAAGAGTTACAAATATTATCTTTCCATGTAGGAATGTAAACAGTTCAACTTTAGTAAATCCCTTATGACTTCTCTTTGTTGTTTACCTTTTCATGCTTCTCTTCATTCTTGTGTTTGAAAGTCACATTTTCTTTTCAGCTCTGGTCTTTTCATCAAGAATACTTGAAAGTCCTCAATTTCATTGAAAGACCATTTTTTCCCCTGAACTATTATAGTCAGTTTTGCTGGGTAGGTGATTTTTGGTTTAAGTCCTAGTTCCTTTGACTTCTGGAATATCTTATTCCATGCCCTTCGATCCCTTAATGTAGAAGCTGCTAGATCTTGTGTTATCCTGATTGTATTTCCACAATACTTGAATTGTTTCTTTCATACTGCTTGCAGTATTTTCTCCTTGACCAGGGAACTCTGGAATTTGGCCACAATGTTCCTAGGAGTTTCTCTTTTTGGATCTCTGTCAAGTGGTGATCAGTGGATTCTTTCAATATTTATTTTACCCTTTGGTTCTAGAATCTCAGGGCAGTTTTCCTTGATAATTTCTTTTTTTTATTTTTATTTTTATTTATTTCACTTTTAACATTCATTTTCACAGAATTTTTGGGCTCCAAATTTTCTCCCCCCTTGTCCCCTCCCCCCACCCCAAAACACCGAGCATTCTAATTGCCCCCATCTCCACTCTACTCTCTCCTCCATCATTCCTCTCTGCCCTTGTCTCCATCCTCTCCTCTGTCCTGTTGGGCCAAATAACTTTCTATACCCCTTTACCTGTATTTCTTATTTCCTAGCGGCAAGAACAGTATACTTGACAGTTATTCCTAAAACTTTGAGTTGCAACTTCTTTTCTTCCCTCCCTCCCCTCCCCCTCCCTTTGGAAGGGAAGCAATTCAATATCGGCCAAATCTGCGTAGTTTTGCAAATGACTTCCATAATAGTCGTGTTATATAAGACTAACTATATTTCCCTCCTTCCTGTCCTGGTTCCAATTACTTCTATTCTCTCTTTTGATCCTGTCCCTCCCTGTGAGTGTCGACCTCAAATTGTACCCTCCTCCCCATGCCCTCCCTTCCATCATCCCCCCCCCCCGTTTATCCCCTTGTCCCCCACCTTCCTGTATTGTAAGATAGAGTTTCATACCAAAATGAGTGTGCATTTTATTCCTTCCTTTAGTGGATTGTGATGAGAGTAAACTTCATGTTTTTCTCTCACCTCCCCTCTTTTTCCCCAAACTAAAAAAAAATCTTTTGCTTGCCTCTTTTATGAGAGATAATTTGCCCCATTCCATTTCTCCCTTTCTCCTCCCATATATTTCTCTCTCACTGCTTGATTTCATTTTTTTTTTTAAGATATGATCCCATCCTATTCAATTCACTCTGCGCACTCTGTCTCTATGAGTGTGTGCGTGTGCGTGTGTGTGTGTAATCCCACCAAGTACCCAGATACTGAATAGTTTCAAGAGTTACTAATATTGTCTTTCCATGTAGGGATGTAAACAGTTCAACTTTTATAAGTCCCTTATGACTTCTCTTTGCTGTTTACCTTTTCATGCTTCTCTTCATTCTTGTGTTTGAAAGTTAAATTTTCTTTTCAGCTCTGGTCTTTTCATCAAGAATGCTTGAAAGTCCTCTATTTCATTGAAAGACCATTTTTTCCCCTGAAGTATTATACTCAGTTTTGCTGGGTAGGTGATTTTTGGTTTAAGTCCTAGTTCCTTTGACTTCTGGAATATCCTATTCCATGCCCTTCGATCCCTTAATGTAGAAGCTGCTAGATCTTGTGTTATCCTGATTGTATTTCCACAATACTTGAATTGTTTCTTTCTAGCTGCTTGCAATATTTTCTCCTTGACCTGGGAATTCTGGAATTTGGCCACAATATTCCTAGGAGTTTCTCTTTTTGGATCTTTTTCAGGTGGTGATTTCGGTGGATTCCTTGAATATTTATTTTGCCTTCTGGTTCTAGAATCTCAGGGCAGTTTTCCTTGATAATTTCATGAAAGATGATGTCAAGGCTCTTTTTTTGATCCTGGCTTTCAGGTAGTCCCATAATTTTTAAATTGTCTCTCCTGGATCTGTTTTCCAGGTCAGTTGTTTTTCCAATGAGATATTTCACATTATCTTCCATTTTTTCATTCTTTTGGTTTTGTTTGTGGTTTCTTGGTTTCTCATAAAGTCATTGGCCTCCATCTGTTCCATTCTAATTTTGAAAGAACTATTTTCTTCAGTGAGCTTTTGAACCTCCTTTTCCATTTGGCTAATTCTGCTTTTGAAAGCATTCTTCTCCTCATTGGCTTTTTGAATCTCTTTTGCCAGTTGAGTTAGCCTGTTTTTCAAGGTGTTATTTTCTTCAGCATTTTTTTGGGTCTCCTTTAGCAAGGTGTTGACCTGCTTTTCATGATTTTCTTGCATGTCTCTCATTTCTCTTCCCAGTTTTTCCTCCACCTCTCTAACTTGATTTTCAAAATCCTTTTTGAGCTCTTCCATGGCTTGAGCCCATTGAATATTTATTTTGGATGTTTGGGATACAGAAGCCTTGACTTCTATGTCTTTCCCTGATGGTAAGCATTGTTCTTCCTCATCCAAAAGGATGGGAGGAGATATCTGTTCACCAAAAAAGTAACCTTTTGTGGTCTTACTTTTTTTCCCTTTTTTGGGCATTTTCCCAACTAGTTACTTGACTTTAGGGTCCTTTATCAGGAGTAGGGTATACTCTGGGAATCTGTGAGATCTGTGAGATCTCAGTTCCTCCAAAATGGCATGATCAAATGTGTACTGGTCTAGATACAGAGAGGTATTTTGTGCCCAGAATCTTAGCAGTTACCTCTCCGAAATCACCTGGCCTCCAGTTCCACCAAGTCAGCACTTAGGGCTGATTTTCAGATAAGCTGGATGGGCAGGGCAGCCATTCAGTGTGAGACAAAGATCAGCTCGGCCAGGGCCTCTACCCAGGGCTGAGGTAAGATTCAGATCTTCAGTGCCCCCAGGGGTTTTTATGCTTCAACAATGGAGGGTCTGTACGGGCTGCTGTGCAGCCTCTGTGGCTGCTGCCTGCTGCTGAAGCTATGGGAAGGCCCTTCTCCCTTCCTGGCCAGCTGATAAAACCCCGTCACTGACCTTTGGCGCCTGTGGGTGAAGGGACCTGAGCACCCGCTGCTGCGACTGGAAATTCCACCCCCAGCTGTTCTCCTCCCAGAGTCTTGTTGTGCTGCACAGCCAACGCTGGACTGGGCTCCACTCCATGTCCAGCACAACCGATGTTTCCGTGGGCCTTTCAGGTCACCCTGGGCTGGAAATCTCCTCTACTCTGTTGTTCTCCACGTCTGCTGCTCCAGAATTTGTTGAGAGTCCCTCTCTATAGGTATTTTGTAGGTTGTGTGGGGAGACCCTGTGTAAGTGTGTCTTTCCAGTTCGCCATCTTGGCTCCCCTTTCTCAGTCTTAGTTTTTAAGAAAACTTTTAAGTTTTAATTATGTACCCACATGTATTGATCACTCTTTAACAGCTCCTTATACTTCCATTCATTTTCTGAGGACCTTCTAAAAAGAAATTTTAAATTTATCTTATGTATCTGTGCTCTCTATTGGAACATATCTTTTCATGTTTTATGTGATTATTTTATACTAATGCCATACTGGACCTTTTCATACAATTACAAGAAGCATGTCAACCACAAAATGGATCTTATTACGAAAGTAAATTCCCCTCAGTTTCCTTTAAGGCAGTATAAGAAAATCCTCAGTGACCCCAATCACTGTATTAAGTACCATATTTATCCTCTCATGACAGCTGCTATTCTGAAGCCAAGAGAAGAGAGAGTGAATATAGGGAATGAATATAGAATGGTGTCAATAAATAGAACTGAGGAAACTGAGAAAACAAAGATAACCTAGGTTTGGTTGGGGCAAGCTGATGAAAAAATTGCTGAGGTTAAGAAAGAAACCATGGTATATGATAGGATGATCTGAAGTGAAGACAGGAGCTATCAGATAACACATACAGTTATCCCTTCCACGTCACAGGGGAGAGTGAGGATTAGGTGGTTTGGTATACCTTCATCCCCTGTTCCTTTACAACTGAAAAATTTTGTTTTCACATTTATTACCTCCTTCTCTAACAGTCTTTAATTTCACCCTGTCTCCTGTCCCATTCTTTTCAGAGAGGCAAGATGGTGTGCCAGGAAAAACACTAAATTTGGAGTTTTAGTTTTAAATACTAAGCTGTATTATTTACTACTTTTAAAACACTGGGCAAGTCATTCAACCTCTCCCAACCTGTGTTTCTCCATTTGAAAAATAAAGATGTTGTAGAAACAATAAATAAAACCAAAAGCTGGTTCTTTGAAGACACTGATAAAATGGACAAACCTTTACCTAATTTGATTAAAAAAGAAGAGCTGAAAATCAAATAAATAAAATTGCAAATGAGCAAAATATCACACCAGAATCATAAGAAATAGAAAGAATAATCAGAGCATATTATGCACAGTTATATGCTAACATAATTGAGAACACACACACACACACACACACACACACACACAAATAGAGGAATACCTTCAGGAATACAAAAGGCCCTCAGTATCAGAAGATCAGATTTTTTTGTTAGTTGTTTTTCAATTTTCCAGTATTTTGTGACTTAATTTAGGTTTTTCTTGGCCAGCTCATTTTACAGATGAGAAAACTGAGGCAAACAGGGTTAAGTGATTTACTCATGCTCACACAGCTATTAAGTATACCTGAGGCCAGATTTGAATTTATGTAGAGAAGTCTTCCTGACTATAGGCCCAGCAGTCTATCTACTGTACCACCTAGCTGCCCAGATAGAAATATCAAATAACTCAGTATCAGAATAGGAAATAACTGTAGCTATAAAGATACTCTCAAAAGGAAAAAAAAGAAACCCCACAACTTCTGTTTCTCATGTATTTGCAGGAGAATTCTTTCAAACTTTTAAAGAACAGTTAGTACTTACACTTGCAGATTATTCTCAACCATTGAGAAATAAAGCTCCTTATCAGAATCCTTTTATGAGAAAAATATTGTCCTTGTAAGCCAGGAAAAGATAAAACACAGAAGGAAAACTATAGGTCAGTAATATTAGTGAATATTTACTCAAATATTTTAAACAGACTATAACAATAGATGTAAGAGATAATACATCATGATTAAGTGGGATTTATACCAGGGATGCAAGAATATTCAACATTAGGAAAACAAACACCATAATCATATAAAACCCTAAACATCAAAAAACCACATGATCTTCTCAATAAATGCGGAAAAAAATCTTTGGCAAGGTACAACATTCCTTTATTTTAAAAACTCTAGTAAGTATAGGCATAGAGGAAGAACCTTTTTTTTTTTTTTTAATATAAAAAGTATCTGAAACCAAAAGCAAGAATCATATGCAGTGGTGATGAGACTTTCCCATTAAATACAGGAAGGAAGCAAGGGTGCCTCTTTCCCCTCTGTCATTTGATATACTTCTGAAATGCTAACAATAACAAGAAGAGAAAAAAATTAATGGCATAAAGATAGGTCAAAAGGGAGATAAAACTATCCCTGTTTGCTGATATGATGATTTACATGGAAAATCCTAGGAAAATAGCACAGATACTAATTGCACCAATTAATAGCCTTCAGCAAAATTTCAGGCTACAAAATAAATCATCAGAAATCAAAAGCATTTCTTTATAATAATAACAAAACCAAATAAGCAAAAATGTAAGGGGCAAACTTGTTCCGGATAACTACAAAACATATAAAATATCTGAAGACTGACTGACCAAAGCACACAAAAGACTTCTATAGATTCATTTATAAAGTACTCATTAAAGAAATAAAGAACAGCTTTAAAAGCTAGAGGAATATTCAGCAACTGAAATAACTAGCAAAATATTCTGTGCTCATGGCTATACCATGTCAATATAACAAAAAGGACTACTACCAAAATTAATTTGTACTTTTAGCACTGTACTAAATTAAGTTATCATGGAGATACTTTATAGAACTTGATAAAATACTAACAAAATTCATTTAGAAAAAACAAAAGATAGCAAATATCCAAGGAAATGATGAAAGAAGGGACAAAAAAAAAATTAGCGACAGGGACAAAAAAGAAAAAATAGCGACAACAGCAGACAACAGCATTTCCAGACTTCATATTATATTTTAAAGCTGCCATCATCAAAACCATCTGGTATTGGTTAAAAAAATAAAGAGGTCAGTGGATCCCAACAGACTGAACTGATGCAGGAATAACAATGTAAAGGGAAAGAATGACTCCACATAAAAAATTAAACATGTAACAAAATTATAAAAATCAAGCAGGACTTGAATGAAGAGAAATGAGATGACATCCAAATCTGCCCCTTTGTGGAGGTGTGAGGTCCACAAGTGTTAAACATCCCATGTATTTTTGAATTTTTTTTCTGTGTGTATATCAGTTGTGGTGGCTTTTTCCCCCTCTCTCTAGAAAATATTGCTTGTTATATAGGATGACTTTCTGGGAGGGAGAGGCAGAAGGGTACTTGGGATAACTGGTAATTTAAGAGTTAGAAGATATCAATAAACCCTTATTTTAAAAAAGGAAAAATTAGGATATTGAACTAGATGACTTCTAAGATTTCTTCCACCTCTGTGATGCTATGGAAAGGTTTCCTTTTCTGAAAAACAAACAAAAAAATAATGTTTTTTATAGGCAATCAAGATTTACCTTTGACTTTAATACTTTAATCTGTTATTTAATGGATATAGGTATGTTTTCTTACTGGCAAAGATCACAACTTATCCATTCTTCACTCAGCCATGTTCCCAAATTTAGTGTCATCCTAAACTTTTCACTCCCACATATTACACATATCCAGTTAGTTACCAAATCTTACAGTTTCTATTTCCACGACATCTCTTGCATAATCCTTTTCTCTTCTTTCCAGTGACAACAAGGGTCCCTTTGTAGGCCCTCACTACCTTTCACCTAGACTACTGTAATTGTACAATATCTTTGTGTATGGGTTTCCTGTCTCATGCCTCTCCTTACTCTAACCCATCTTCTTCAGCACAGTTGAGATCAAACTTCCCCCCTTCTCCTCCACCTCCAAATTCCAGGGGCATCCTATTGCCACCAGGATTAAGATCAACTCTATTTAACATTTAAACTTTTCGCAACCTGATCCCTTCCTACTTTTCTAGTTTTCTTAACCTCCTTTCCTTGAATGCTGTGATCACAACACGAATTAGCTACTTCTAACTTCTTATATGTCATTAGGATGCTAGTCAATGACCCAAGCCTTAGTCCTCAGAACCATTTAAGTTAAAAGAAAATGTTCAGTGCTTGTTAATTTTCTTATTTCTTCTTTAACCTATTTTTCATTGAACAAAACATTTGTTTCCATGTAGTTTTACTCCTGTTAACTATTTTAAAGTTTTTATTGTATTTCAGTTTGATTCAGAAATGCATTTTCTTCCTTTTAAATCTTATCTCCATAAATTTTCTCTAATCTTTTACACGATCTATTTTTCTGAACATTCCACTTGTATTTGAAAAGATTGCATGTATCTTGTCTTATTTTGTTCCTTTACACTTGTTAATCCCAGATTATTAAGTATGCAGTTTAAATCTGTTTGCTCTATTTCATTCTTCTTATTCATTTTTTTACATTCTGATAATGGAGTGTTATGGTCCTCTACTATTTTTATTGTATTTCTGTCTACTTCTGCTTAAATGCAGATTGTTTTTCTTTATCAACTAATCAAGTGGATTTCTATATAGAAAATTGAGAACTAGCATATTTGCTGTTTATTATTTTCTTAGCTATTGTATGATTTCATTGTTTATCTTTTGAATTTTTTCCTAATTTGCATTCTACTTTATCTAATAGCATTATTGCCATCTTTACTTTTTTGTTCAACTTGAAATTACATGATATATTTTAGAATTTATTATATTATTATTATATTATATATTATTATATTATATATTTAGAATTTATTTATATTACTTCGAATCTAGCTTTATATCTTTTTCCATTAAATGCATGCTCTCTAAACAATATATTGATGGGTTTTGTTTCTTGATCCATCTTGTGACATTTTGCAGAAGAATTTTTACCATTAATTTTTCTGGTTTTATTATTTTTTTTATTAGAGGCAATTAGGTGGTGCAGTGAATATAGCAATGGGTCTGGAGTCAGGAAGACCTAAGTTCAAATTCAGTCTCAGGCACTTTACTAGCTTTGTGACCTTAGGCAAGTCACTTAACCTCTGTTTTTCCCAATTTCCTCAGCTGTCAAAGTGGGACAATAGCACCCATCTTGCAGGGTTGCTGTGAGGATCAAGTAAGATAATATTTGTAAATGCTTATTCCTTTCCTTCTCCTTCTCTTTATTTAAAAAATCATTGATTTTTTTGTCATTTATATCCCTTCTTTTTCAACATATCCCCTTTCTTTCTTGCCTAGAGAGCCATCCTTTGTGCCAAAAAATACAAGAGAAACACACAGAAAAAGCATTTCACAAACTAATCGTCAGATTAGTGGACTGTCACAGTATGTGCCATGTTCCACACTCATAGTGACCTGCCTCTTCAAAGAAGACAGGAAACTATCTTTTCTCATCTCTTCTTTAGGGTGGAGCTTGGTCATTATAATAACATAGCATTTAATTCAATTGCGTGTTGTATTGTTTGGTCATAAACTCTTTCTTTATCCATAAATTTTTCCATGCTCCCCTTACATACCCATGATGTCATCCTTTATGTCTAAATTATTTATCCATTTTGACTTCATCTTGGTATGAGAGGTTGGTCTATGCCTGGTTTCTGCCGAACTGCTTTCTACTTTTCCCAGCAATTTTTTCAAATGATGAATACTTGCCCCCAAAGCTTGGATCTTTTTAGATTTATCAAATACTAGATTACTATGATCATTTACCACTGTGTATTAGGGGTACCTTATCTGTTCCACTGATTGACCAGTCTATTTCTTAGCCAACACCAGATGATTTTCATCATTACTGTCTTGTAATGTTATTTGAAATCTGCGATAGCTAGACTGCTTTTCTTCACATTTTTTCATTGATTCCCTTGCTATTCTTGATCTTTTGTTCTTCCATATAAATTTTATTATTTTTTTCTAGCTCTACAACATTAAACACACACACACATATGACCTTTATTCAAGCAAAACTCATTGATCTTGAAGACAGGATGTATAGGAGACAGTTTAACAACTATTAGTCATGCCAAGGTAAAAAACCTCAACACCATAGTGTAAAACATAATACATGAAAACTGCTCAGAACTTCTGAATACCGAAGGCAAAGCACCAATTGAAAAAATGTACAGATTGTTTCTAGGGGAAAAAAAACTCTTCAAGCTCTTAGACACCACCAAGTGGTTAAATCTAACAGTTCCATTTACAGACAATAAGTAATGCAAGCAGTATGTAAATTACCTTCAAATATAAAGGAACGAAGATTCTAATAACAGAAGACTTCTCTGTCCCCAGAAATGGCAGAAGGAAGTGAAATAATATATTTTGAAAAGCCAAGGAGCTCAGAATGTAATCTAAAATGACATATCTTACAAATTTGAGCCTAATCATCAATGAAAAATGATAGGCATTCAATAAAAGGCATTTGAAGCATTCCTACTAAAAGAAAATAAAACAAATGTGAGTTTATATTTGACTTGGAAACATCTCAAAACCCAAGAAAGTAAGTAACTATGCGGAGGGAAAGAATTAGAAATGAAACAAATTACCATATTAGTAGAGAGTATTAAAAGAAAAAAGATCCAGAATAAGGACACCTATTGAGTTAAAAAAGAAAGGACAACAGCAATCATGAGATTATTAGGAGATTTCTTTCTAAAAGCACATAAGCAAATAGAGCCAGAAATGGAATGTAAAGAAATGGGAGAAGTCATGTGAGAGGATAGCCTTCAAACACCATAGACTAAATCCTGCAGTAGCCTCTTCTGGTAAATTCAGTGTATTATGTGGGATTAAAGTGCAGAATTGGAATATAAAGAAAAAAGAGGTAGATAAAAAGGGGATGTGTATTATACTCTGATCCAGTCCATGGGTAAAAAATGATAGAGGAGTAATTCCTAAAGTCTCTCAAGGATAGTAGATAAAAAAATATATTATTAGGCTTCAACTTTAATTCTTATACTTCCTTGAGTTTTAAACTCCTTTTTTAGTCCAGATGGAGGAGTTTTTTGTCTTCTGGATTGTCATCTCCTTTCTTCCTCTTTTCTCTTTTTTGTTCTTATTACTTTTTCATGTTTGCTAAGCCCCTTTTTAATAGTAGATATGGATTTTAATGTGTTTTATACTTTATGCTGATTAGTGTAATGTACATTTTATCCCAAATTATTTCTATTATAGTTAGAAAGGTTTCTAGATGTCAAATCTATATATTAACATCTATACATTAAATCTTAACAAGGTAATGATAGGCTTCGGGTATGTTATTACTTTCATAAATAATTTATTCCGTCATTTTGGATTTCCTTTTCTCTTGCTTGTTAGGAATATCTTTCATGTTGTCAGTTGTTAAGAAATTTTTCCATTTTTTTTATCTTGGAAGTGAGTTCTGTGTGTGAATAAAATAGTCATGCTTACATGGTATATGAATTTGGAGTCTTGTCCCATGTACATATTTATAAATTCTTGTATATTTTTGTACAACTTTGATGCTTTGCCTCTAATTCATGTTTATTTGTGTGATTAAAAAATTTTTTTAAATTGATGACTAAATAATATTTTCTTGCATGTATTTTATGATTATATACCTTTGAGATTAAGCTTAGAATTTCTCCTTTCTGGTGTCTTGTGTATTCTTTCTGCTTGTAGAAAGTTCCTTGATCAAAGACACTAAAAGGAAAGATGTTCTCTAATTATTTGTATATTCTAGCTGTGGCAGCTAGGTGGCAGAGTGGATAGGATGCTGGACCTGAAGTCAGGATAACCCCGGTTCAAATATGGCCTCAGACCCTGACTAGCTCTGCTTCTTGGGGCAAGTCACTGAACTTCTGTCTGTCTGTTGATAATAACAGCATCAAACTCCCAATGATGTTTTAAGGCTAAAATGGGATAATATTTGTAAAACACTAAAAAATCTTAAAGCACTGTATAAATGTTAGCTGTTATTAAATGCAAGCTTATTTTCTGGTTTTGAGGATCCTCTGAGGTTCCTCTTAATATATTGTTTGTGTTCTTGCTTTATCCTACAAATTTATTACTTTGTCTTCCAAATTCATTAGTTACCTTTTCATTTCTATCACTAAATGAGTTTTTCCTTTAATTAATACTTTCTCTAGTTGTTACTTTGCTATTATATTTTTTAAAAACTGCTCTGAAGGCCTTTGTTTTGGTCACTTAATGTATTAACTATGCACTATATTTTTTTCATTAGTACTTTTCCTGTCCCATCTATTGATGCTTCAACTTGGATTTCTAGAGGAGATCTTATACTTTGCAAAGTATCTTTATTAATTTGTCGGTTTTCTTTAACGTACTGCGCATTTTTTCCTATCCCAGGATTGGAGTGGTAAAAGTGCCGAGGTATGATTTAGAATTTTTGGAGCAGATTTATGATTTTGGTCAACTTCTGGAGTTAGGTTCAAGCAATGTTTATAATCTGGTTGTTAGGAGAAGGCCAAGGTAGAGTTCTCTCAGCTTGAGAAGTTGGACAGTTTTCAAATTGGTGAGGAGGTTGTCCCTACCTGCACTCCCTTACAGGTGGGATGCGTAAGCCCTGTTGTCAATTTCTGGAAAACAGCCCTGGCCTGCCTCTCAACCTGTATTCCCCAGTGCCTACTAAAATGTGAGACTGGGATGCAGGGAAGTGTGGTCTTATGCCACTGGCCAAAAAGATGGTGACTGACAAGTGGGATTAACCAGCACCTGTCAACCCATTGCTGTGTGATTTGGGGGGGAACTGAGGTGAATGGATGGGAGTTCCCTTCATTTTTTCTTGAGCTTGGTTAAGGTGGACCAGGAATTTCTTAGGTTGTGGTCAGTTCAGAGCAGAGGAGTGTATTTCTACTCAGTCCTGAATGTTCTGTGAACATGAAAGGGTTTCCATGGGTTTGTATTAACTCAGGCTGTCCTCTGGTTAGGTCTTCCATGGGCTCTACTTGTGTTTGATGCATAGACCAGGCTTCTGGACTTGTTCTAGCACAGGAGGGAAGTTCAGCCACTGTCCCCTCTGATTCAGTAGGGGGAGATAAGGACTAGATGCAGATGCCAGTGGAGGAAAGGACCGGGTCCAGGTCAGTGCTAGTGCTAAGGCTCTGGGATCCTGGGCTTAGTGGATCCCTAGAGAGCAACTGTATTAATAATCCCAGTCCATTTCTGTTTGGTTCTCTCGAATATCTGTTTTGTGTTTCTCTTTGTGCTGCTTCCCTTATATTCTAGATGGGATGGCCTTTCATGTTGGAAAAAAGGATTTGGGAAGAGCTGATTGCTTTGCCTTTATGACATTTGTTTAAATTATGAGTTTGTCAGTGTGTGATGCATAGGACTACCTGCTGGTATGAGTCTCATCCCTAAACTCCTATTCATTCAGTGAAGACATGGTTTCTGAATACATGGGTATTCTTCTTCCTCCGTTTCCTCAGCTGAACCTCTTTGTTTCTGAGGAGAATTTAGCATTCAGTATAGGAGAGTTATCTAGGTGGGAAAGGATTGGCATTGAAGAGGTCTTTGTTTCAAAATAATAGGTAAAACAAAGTTAGTGGAAAAATATTACCTTGATTACCTGGCTACCCGAATGTGGAATCGCCTAATACGGAGAAGGCACTGTACTAAGCATTATTTCTTCTTTTTTTTACAAATTTCCTCTCATTTGATCTGACAGTGATCCGGTGAGGTGGGTGCTGTTATTATCCACATTTTACAGTTGAGGAAATTGATGTAAACAGAGAGTAAGTGACTTGCCCAGAGTCACACAACTAGTAGTGTTTGAGGCTTGATTTGAACTCAGGACTTCCTGATTTCAGGCCTAGCACTCTGTCCACTGCACCACTAGCACACTGTCTCTGAGATGGAAGGAATTTGGATTTAAGGTAGTGTGATGTATAAAAAGTTCAAGAGACATGGTTTCTGGGTAATTAATCATTTGGCTAACTATGCTAATGAGTAATTAATAAAAGGGTCAGTGGTACTCTTAAATGCCAAAGACTCCTAATGGAATCCATTCAACACTTTTATGCCCTTGAAAGAGAGGGTAGCAATCAGCAATTAATAAGAAGGAATATTAAAATGAAAAGTAGACCCATTCTAATGAGGGTCTGATCACTTTCACTGCCAGACCCCACTCCACCCTAAGCCTGAGTACAACACAATGGGCTTTCTCACTTGAGTGGGGTCTGAACAAGATTGAGGAGAAAGTCAATCCAATCTTGTTATCAGCAATGTCCTTCGTAAGCTGGCTTGCCCTAGTAGAGAATGAGGATATAGGAAGGGAAAAAAAAATCACTGAATCTCCCCAATAATTTGTTATTTAAGAATAATTTCTCTCAGTAGCCTTCCTATTTCAGTTTGATGTACGCTGAACAGAAAATGGACATACATTCTCTCTACCCATTGAATCATGCATAGTTGGTATATTTCCGTAGGCCCCAGTTTTCTTATCTGTATAATAAAGGGGTTAGACCAGGTGATCGGTAAGGGCCTCCCAGCTCTGATATTTTTGAGTCATATCCCTGGCAAACAGGTATCATTCCCTTTGAACACCCTTCACCAAAATACACCAATCTTGGCACTTATGGTACTTTAATGGTACTCAAGTATGTGTATATATGTGCACAAAAGCATCTTTCATAAATGCAAAGAAAGGAGATCAAGGTACATAGATGTAGGTGACCCTGATTAAGAACACTCATAAAATTAAATTGTTAGATTGCATTGTCTCATGGGTGGCAAAAGGGTGTTTGACAGAGTGGGTCATCAGATAAGTAACAGCAAGAAAGAATGAAAATAGATTATATCCTAATCTGAAAATCAGTTATTTTAAAGTACTTTAAAATTGTTAAGTAGGTGGCAAGAGTTATGTAGTAGTTTGTGCAAGGATAACATGGCATATGATATAACATAATGTAGCATAACATACTCAGACTTTTTTCATTCTGTTTCGTTCTTGTAGATGTTTTCTCTCAGATGTCAGATTCCAATGGCTTAATGATATTTAATAAGTTTGACCAGTTTCTGAAGGAAGTTTTGAAGCTCCCTACAGCTGTTTTTGAAGGCCCTTCTTTTGGGTACACAGAACATTCAGTACGAACATGTTTTCCACAGCAGGTAAGTACAATTGCTCTTCTATAATATTCTTAGATGCTTAGAGCTAGAAGGAATTTAATCCTCTTACTTTGAGGTAGATTTGACTACCCAACTGCTTCTGAAATGGTTTCTAGAATATGAAGGACTTAGGGATGGAGGGTTGGGAGAACTGAAAAATAAAATTGGGCAAAGGGACCATTTTGTAATAAAAAAAACTTTTTGTTTGTGCATGTTTCTGAAAAAAAAACAAACCATAAAATCTGAAATATTTTGGTTTATGATGCGTAATAGCTTTCCTTCCCTCTAGATGCAACTTCCTAAAACTTAATCTAAGTTTTATAAGTGGGTTGTAATATACATTGGTAGAAGTTCCCTATGTTGATAAAACCATAGATCCTTTGTGTACAAATTTTATTAAAATATCTCATTTTTAATTTTAAGACACAGTGTTCACTAGGTCTTTACTCAGAAGATCAGTTTAACGAGTGGACAGTGTGAGATGATTGCATTCAGTAGTTCATCTAAAAAAAAGTTTTAGTGAAATATAAATAAGCTCAATGTGCATCAACGGGGTGATATAGTAGCCAGAAATGCTAATTTGATTTTAGATTACATTGAGAGATGTAGCATCCAGAGCTGGTTATGTCATAGTCCTATCGTACTTGACCTTTGTCAGACCATACCTAGAGTATTGTATTCTGTTCTTGGCACTACATTTTAAGGACATTGATTAGTTAGGCAGTATTGATAGGAGGATAATCCGTATGGTAAAAGGTGTTGAGATCATGTTTTAGGAGGATTATTTTAATGTAATTAAGGATATTTAGCCTTAAAAAAAAGACTTGGGAAGGAAGTAAATAGCTTTCTTTAAATATTTGAAAGGCTTTCATATAGAAGAGGGATTAGACTTCTTCCTGGCCTTCAAAGGTACAACTAAAAGCAGTGATCTTTCTTACAGAAAGACAGATTTTTAATACTAATTTTACTTAATTTTCTTTTAGAAAAACAGATTTTGTAAGGAAAAACTTCTTAAGAATGAGAACTTTCCAAGAGTGGAATTATGTTGCAGTCTAGGGGACTGGGAACACTGAAATTCAAGGCCAAAGGTTATGGGTCTTCCTTGAAAGAATTCAACCACTCAAGCCTTCTTTCAGTCCAGGTAGTTTATTAAAACACTGGTTGTGGTGGTCAAGATTCCTAGTGAGACTACACATTTGATAGGGACAAGACTGATGTTTTTATAGGGAAAAAGACTGTGGCAAGATTTGGATGGGATTAAGGAGTGGCAAATTGCCTGGTGTGGTCAGAGGTAACAGAGAAGGAAGCCTTGGACTGGGTTGGGGGACACAGTGAAAGAGCAGTTGAAAGGATTGCTGGAATGGGCTGTTGTCTCAGGCAAATGCCAGGGATCTGAATTCAGAGGCATAAAAAGAAAGAAAGTGTGCTCACTTAATGTGTTTGTAGTGTCATGGAGAAAAACCAGTATAATGTAAGTTAAAGATGACTTTATAGATGACAAGATGTGGATGGTCCTGTTTGACCCTAACACGTGCTAATTACATCAAACCCAGGAAAACTGTAGAAATTCATGAATATGATCCACAGTCATGCAAACATTTTGTTTTAACCACTCACACAAGAAATCCAAGAGGATAGAAAAGACCTATTATCCAAATTATGACATCAATTAATTGGACAACCTAAAGCACTTCCTCATTCCTAAGGCAGTGAGTGCATTTGTGTGTGTGTGCACATGCATGTGTGCTGAGTAGAGAAAAATAATTCAAAATCACACAAATAAAAATCAGGCGTAACTGAAAATGATCCAAGAAAAGTGCTAAAATATTTTTTTAATAGCATGGAGAAACTGAAACAATTGAAATATAAAAAACAGAACATACTGAAGAAAATATCTTGAGATTCTGAGAAATATGCACAAATGGATAAAAAATAATTATGTTAAACAGTAACTTCAACACAGGAAAAAATAAGAAGAACCAAAATAAGACTTTTTAGAAAGCAAAAAATATTATAAAAGGAGCTAAAACTAGTCTTTGGGAGTGATAAGAAAAACAGAAAGATGAGTTTACAACAAGGACATTGTTTCTGATTCCTTCATTCTGCATTGTGCAGAAACTACTCTTTATATATTCTCCTTTGAGTGGATTTTATTAATATACTTAATATGCTCCTTAGAAAAGGAGATGGTCAAAGAGAATCTGCTGGACAATAAGTGCAGTGATCTCAGTAAAGTAAAGAACTCTAGTAATATTGCATTTTCAGCTATTAATAATGATGTTCTAGAAGATATTTCTTCTGAAAAAATCTTAGTCATTTTTTATTAATCTTATTTCACCTCATCTATGAAGCTACTGAGAATCTTTTATGTACAACTGCTAACAATATTTGGTTATTTAAGCATATTTAATGGGAAATCCATTTTGATAATGCTGTTGCAAAATCAGCACCAGGAGGAAAGTTGGATTGAGAATGGCAGAGAAACATATTTCTACTTTCTTCATTTTCCTCTTTTGTAAATATGAAAGCTTTTTACATGAGTACAGACTCTTTGTTATAAGCATAGATATGTTCCGTTAGGCTAGTAGCATTTGGAAATGCATATTTTATTTGACAGTATTTGTAAATAATGTCTTCTCAAAGTAACTTTCAATGTGGAAATACTTCCATATGCCATAAATATTGACTAGGAAAGAAAAGGCTTTACCAGTTTTCTAAGTGGAGAGAAAAATACAATTTAATGACTTTTGTATACAAAACTATGCTATTTCATGTACAAATTTAGTAATTCTGTCTCCTTAGAAGTAAAAGTAAATGGCATTTCAGGACTATGGCATCACAATTCCAGTAAAGGTAAATAGAGGGTCTCATTATAAAATAGAATTAGCAGGAATTCACTGATAATTTATATAGATTGTAAACATATCAACTAAAGAAAATAAAATTATGACAAATGAATGAGTGAAAAATATTTATTGAGTACTTACTATGTACAGAGTATAGTGTGAAGTACTGAAAATACTCAAAGGAGAGATAGTCCCTGCCTTCAAGGAGCTTACATTCTAAAAGGAGGAGACAGTACGTACGGGAGTTAAGTTACAGGAATGATGAGCAGAGTGATAGGGCAGTTAAATCAGTCAGTAAACATTTGTTATGCACTTAAAATATGCTGGGCACTGAGAACATGGACTGAGAACATGAAAGAAAAAAAGGCAGGCCCTCAAAGGACTTACAATCTAATGGAGGAAAACAAGACATAAAAGGAAGTTCTAAGGAGGTGAGGGTAAGGGAAGGTAAGCAGTTCAGGTTGAATGATTGTGGATCATATTCAGGAATTTCTAGAGTTTCCTGGGCATGATGTCAGGGATGAACAGGAGCATCCAGATCTTGTCATCTGTAAAGTTGTCTCCATGACATTGCAAACACATTAGGTGAGCATACTTTCTCCTGTTTTATGCCTCATCTGTTATTAATATGGAAGAAATATAAACTACTCTTTCATTTTAGTTCAGTTTGTCAAATGTACATTATTTAATGTTTAAGCATCTCTTTGGAAAGAGTTTCTATCCGCACAATAATACCTATAAAATAAGAGACTTTTCCCTGACGCTTTCCTCAACCCACATTTTATGTTAATTGTGAATTACTTGATGAAATCCCATAACAGTGGTAAAACAGAAGCACATAACTTCACTTAGGATCTTTTCATACAAACCAAAGAGGTCAGTGTTTATAGTTGCACTTTGCCTGGAATAAGATGTCTTCCTGAAAATAACTGTTCCCTCTTTTGGTATGGTCACTATTAAACAAAAGGGACACCTTTCTTCATTTAGTTGACAATATATTCTTACTAGTTATTTAGTCCCTAAGCACTTATTAAGTGCTTAAGTCATGTCGGGCTTCTTGCTAAGGACTGGGGATACAGTGAAAGGCAAAAACAGTCCTTACCTTCCAGGAACTCAACATTCTGCTAGACATCAGGCAAAATAACTAGGTGCATACAAGATATGAAGAAAGTATATGAAATGTAATCTCCATGAATATGACACTGAGGTGAGTGGGATGATCAGGAAAAGTCTTCAAAATAAGGTGTTATTTGAGGTCAATCTTAAAAGAAGCCATGAAAATGAAGAGGCAGAGGTGAAGGGGAAAAGCATTACAGGAGGTACTGTGGTAAGACTTGGAGATGAAGTGTTATTTGTCAACATCAGCAAGAAGACCAGTATTCCGTATAACAGAATACATGCAGGGGAGTAATGTATAAGAAGATTGTAAAGGGAGAAAGGATCCACATTGAGAAGAGATTTAAGTGACTAAGGATATTGTATTTGATCCTAGAGATAATAAGAAACACTGGATTTTGTTGAGTAGAGGGTAATACAGACAGAACTACATTTTAGGAGAATCATTTTGTATAGTAGAGGGATTGCAGTAGGAAGAGAAAAAGAGTCAGAAAGACCAATTAGAAAGCTTTTACAATAGTCTAGGTAATTAAGGTGGTGGTAGTTTGAATGGAGAGAAGGGATATATATGAGATATTGTGCAAGTAGAAAGAATAAGATGGAGAGAGTGAAAAGTTGGATGACATCATGGCTGAGAGAGTCCACAAATCTGGGAAAATAATGGTCACCTTGACAGTGACAAGAAAGTTAGGAAGATAAGAGGATTGAGAGATAAGTTTATTTTGGATATTCTGAGTTTGAGATGCATATGTGACATCTAGTTTGAGATGTCAAACTATAATGTGGGATTATGGTTTAGGAAAGAGATTAAAGTTCAATACATTGATATGGAGATCATTTGCACAGAGATGAAAATTGAACCTGTGGGACCTGATGAGGACCTTATCACGAAATAAAGTAGTATGGATTAAAAACAGGAAGTGCCCAGAACAGAGCTTTGCTTAGTGAACATGACATGGATGAAAATCCAGTGGACATTGATGGGTGGTCATATGAGTGAGAGTAAGGAGAAACTGGTGTTCTGAAAACAAGAGAGGAGAGATTGTATCCAGGAGAAGATGGTCAGCATTGAGAGGCCAAAAGGATGAAGACTGAGAAAGTACGATTAGATTTGTCAAGAGATGATTGGTAGTGTTTGAAAGGGTAGTTTTTGTTAAATGGTTATGTGAGAAACTAGATTGCAAGGGATTAAGTAGAGTAGAGGAAGTGGAAGTACCTAGTATAGGTGGATTTCTTAAGCAGTTCAGCTTAGAAAAGGAGGAGAAATAAAAAAAGATAGATATTAGGCATGGTTGGATCCAATGAAGTGAGACTATGGGCATATTTTTAGGTAGCCAAGATGAATCTAATGACTAGGGAGAGAGCAGAGAGAGGGGGGATGATGTTAGGCCCAATCTGTTGGAGAAAATGTGGAACTTGTAAATGGATTGGCTTTATGAAGGAGAAAGGACATTTCTTCATCCAAGATAGGAGTGATTAAGGAGATAGTAGGGGAAGATATCTGAGTGATATGACAGAATGAAGAGAGGAGAAGGGCCTTTTCATTTGAATGACCTCAAATTTTTTTGTCTTGTATTAGGTGAGGTTCTTCTTCATTTTCTTTTTTTTTTTGGTATTTATTATTTAATTTTCTCCCAGTTACATGTCAAAACAGTTTTTTCCATTAAAAAAAACCAAAACCTTGAGTTCCAAATTCTCTCCCTTCCTCCCTACCCCCTCCTTCATCGAGGAAGCAAGCAATTCCATATAAGTTATATATGTGTAGTTACACAAAACGTATCCATAATAGTCATATAGTGAAAGAAAACAGACCAAAAAACTCAAGAAAAGTAAAAAAAAAAAAAAAAAAAACCAAACCCACAAAAATTGCTTCATTCTGTATTTAGATACCATAAGTTCTTTCTCTGGGGATGGATAACATTTTTCATCCGCAGTCCTTCAGAGTTGTTATAGATTGTTATATTGGTGAGAATAGCTAAGTCATTCATAGCTGATCATCTTAAATACTGTGGTTACATTTTACCCAGTACATTTCACTTTGTATCAACCCATGTAAGTTTTTCCAGGTTTCCCTGAGAGCATTCTGCTCATCATTTGTTATAGTACAATAGTATTCCATCATAATTACATACCACAACTTATTCAGTCATTCCCCAATTGATGGGCATCCCCTCGATTTCTAATTCTTTTTTTTTTTAAATTTATTTATTTAACTTTTAACATTCATTTTCACAAAATTTTGGGTTCCAAATTTTCTCCCCATTTGTCCCCTCCCCCCACCCCAAAACACCGAGCATTCTAATTGCCCCTATCACCAATCTGCCTTCTCTTCTGTCATCTCTCTCTGCCCTTGTCCCCTTCTTCTCTTTTGTCCTGTAGGGCCAAATAACTTTCTATACACCTTTACCTGTATTTCTTATTTCCTAGTAGCAGGAACAGTCTTGACAGTTGTTCCTAAAACTTTGAGTTCCAACTTCTCTTCATCCCTCCCTCCCCACCCCTTCCCTTTGGAAGGCAAGCAATTCAATATAGGCCATATCTGTGTAGTTTTGCAAATGACTTCCATAATAGTTGTGTTGTGTAAGACTAACTATATTTCCCTCCATCCTATCCTGCCCCCCATTGCTTCTATTCTCTCTTTTGATCCTGTCCCTCCCCAAGAGTGTTGACTTCAAATTGCTCCCTCCTCCCCATGCCCTCCCTTCCATCCTCCCCCCCACCCTGCTTATCCCCTTCTCCCCCACTTTCCTGTATTGTAAGATAGGTTTTCATACCAAAATGAGTGTGCATTTTATTCCTTCCTTTAGTGGAATGGGATGAGAGTAAACTTCATGTTTTTCTCTCACCTCCCCTCTTTATCCCTCCACTAAAAAGTCTTTTGCTTGCCTCTTTTATGAGAGATAATTTAGCCCATTCCATTTCTCCCTTTTTCCTCCCAATATATTTCTCTCTCACTGCTGAATTTCATTTTTTTAAAGATATGATCCCATCCTCTTCAATTCACTCTGTGCATTCTGTCTCTGTGTGTGTGCATGTGCATGTGCGTGTGCGTGTGTGTGTGTAATCCCACCCACTACCCAGATACTGAAAAGTTTCAAGAGTTACAAATATTGTCTTTCCATGTAGGAATATAAACAGTTCAACTTTAGTTAAGTCCCTTATGACTTCTCTTTGCTGTTTACCTTTTCGTGCTTGTCTTCATTCTTGTGTTTGAAAGTCAAATTTTCTTTTCAGCTCTGGTCTTTTCATCAAGAATGCTTGAAAGTCCTCTATTTCACTGAAAGACCATTTTTTCCCCTGAAGTATTATACTCAGTTTTGCTGGGTAGGTGATTCTTGGTTTTAGTTCTAGTTCCTTTGACTTCTGGAATATGATATTCCACGCCCTTCAATCCCTTAATGTAGAAGCTACTAGATCTTGTGTTATCCTGATTGTATTTCCACAATACTTCAATTGTTTCTAGCTGCTTGCAATATTTTCTTCTTGACCAGGGAACTCTGGAATTTGGCCACAATGTTCCTAGGAGTTTCTCTTTTTGAATCTCTTTAAAGTGGTGATCAGTGGATTCCTTGAATACTTATTTTGCCCTCTGGTTCTAGAATGTCAGGGCAGTTTTCCTTGATAATTTCATGAAAGATGATGTCTAGGCTCTTTTTTTTGATCCTGGCTTTCAGGTAGTCCCATAATTTTTAAATTGTCTCTCCTGGATCTATTTTCCAGGTCAGTTGTTTTTCCAATGAGATATTTCACATTATCTTCCATTTTTTCATTCTTTTGGTTTTGTTTTGTGATTTCTTGGTTTCTCATAAAGTCATTAGCCTCCATCTGTTCCATTCTAATTTTGAAAGAACTATTTTCTTCAGTGAGCTTTTGAATCTCCTTTTCCATTTGGCTAATTCTGCTTTTGAAAGCATTCTCCTCCTCATTGGCTTTTTGAACCTCTTTTGCCAGTTGAATTAGCCTATTTTTCAAGGTGTTATTTTCTTCAGCATTTTTTTGGGTCTCCTTTAGCAGGGTGTGGACCTGCTTTTCATGCTTTACCTGCATCTCTGTCATTTCTCTTCCCAGTTTTTCCTCCACCTCTCTAACTTGATTTTCAAAATCCTTTTTGAGCTCTTCCATGGCCTGAGCCCATTGGGTGGGCTGGGATACAGAAGCCTTGACTTCTGTGTCTTTCCCTGATGGTAAGCATTGTTCTTCCTCATCCAAAAGGAAGGGAGGATATACCTGTTCACCAAAAAAGTAACCTTCTATAGTCTTATTTTTTTTCCCTTTTCTGGGCATTTCCCAGCTAGTGACTTTGCCTCCAGATCTTCCCAGCCAGTTGGGCTCTGAGATTCAAATGCTGCTTCCCAGCCTCAGGGCTTTGGGCGAGGCCGAGCTGCTATTCAGTGTGAGATTAAGTTCAGGTGCTCAGGTGGGGGCAGGGCCGCCTCACAGGCTCATTTCCCTCAGGGGGTTTATGGGGAGACTTTCAAGAATGGATCTGGGCTTCTTCCTGCTTGGGGAGCCCCTGTCCGTTGCCACCCCCGTTGCTGCCTCCCGAGGGGGCCTGAGTTATGGAGACACCCCGCTCCCCTCCTGGCAAGCCAAAAAGACTCTCACTCACCCCCGGCACCCGTGGGTGGAGGGATCTGCGAGGCTGCTGGAGATTCCCTCCCTGAAGCCTGCTCATATCTGCTCCTCTTGGTGCCTCGTGGCCAAGGCAGGGCTGGTCTGGGCTCTGGGTCAGGGGCTCGACAGACCTTTCGTCGGTTTTTCAGGGTTCTCTGAAACAGAAATCTCCTCCCCTCCGTTGTTCTGTGGCTTCTGCTGCTCCAGAATTTGTTGGGAGTTCTTTTTTTACAGATATTTTATGGGCTGTGGGTTCGGAGCTAGCGTATGTGAATCTTTCTACTCTGCCATCTTGGCTCCTCCCCCTAATTATTTTTTTTTAACAAACAAAAATAAAATTTATTTGTTGTGTAACAAATAACTAAGATTAATTTTTTTATAAAAACAATTCCTTTCAGATACTCTGATTAACCTTTAAGTGACATAAAAAAGCTTCAGCATCATCATTTTTAATGCCAGTATTTTACACAATTTAGATATAGTGGTTGAAGTAAGTTTTAGCAGTAAAAAACACAAAAAAGAAAAGCAAAAAAAGGAAGAAAAAGGAAAGTAACCCACTGAGAAGCTTATATATCTGGTAAGGTTTTGTTAGTATCAATTTTTAAAATTACATCCAGATTTTGAATTACCCTAATTGTCATCCCAGCCAATTATCTATTGTTGTATTCCAGGTACTTTGTAAGCAAAATTGAACTAATAAACATAACACCCAATTATTGGATTGTCTGTAGAGAATCTGCTGTATAGTATTGGGTTTAGAATTGAAAGTCTTGAATTAAGCTACAACTTTTAAGTATTTGGTTCCACTGATTAAAAATGAAGTTTTAAGAAGTCTGCTTCTGTGGTAAATTTCTAGAATTAAATTACAAACACAAAGCATTATATTGTAAATTGTTGTTGTTGTTGTTGTTGTTTCTGCGTTCATCCTTTGTTCCCGAAGACCATTCCATCAGAGAATTGACGACATGACTTATATCATGCTGTTGAAGAAGTATTTGTTGAAGAGTAAATGCTAAGAACAGTCAAACTGTTAAAATTCTGACCTTTCAAAACACTAAGTTTCTATAAAGCAAAATTTGGAAAACCAACATTTGCCTTTAAGGTCTCAAAAACATTTCACTACCAGCTGAAGTGCTAATATGTGAACTCTAAAGTTACACCTGTCCACTTCAACTGCAAACTCAACATAGAAACAATTTCAATTTCTAATTCTTTACTCCCAGAAAAGAGCTGCTATGTATTTTTTTGTACATATTGGTCCTTTTCCTTTTTTTAAATCTTTTTTGGGAACAGACCTAATAGTGGTATTCCTGTGTCAAAGGGTATGCATGATTTATAGCCCTTTGGGCATAGCTCCAAATTGCACTATAGAATGGTTTAAACAGTTCACAACTCTGACAACAGTACATTAATGTCTCACTTTTCCAATATCCCCTCCAATATTTGTCATTTACTTTTTCTGTCTTATTATCTTACCCAATATATAAGAAGTAGTATCTCAGAATTGTTTTAACTTGCATTTCTCCAATCCATAGTGAGTTAGAATATTTTTTCATGTTGCTGTTCTTTCTCACTTTAATTACATCATCTGAAAACTGATTATATATTTTGATCATTTGTCAGTTGGGGAATGGCTTCCGTTTTTATAAATTTGACACAGTTCTCTGTATGTTAGAGAAATGAGAACTTTATCAGAGAAATTTGCTTCAGAAATTTTTTTCACAGTTACTATTACTAACTGTATTTCCCTCCATCCTGTTCCCTCTACCCTAGTTTATTCTATTCTCTTCTTTCACCCTATCCCACCTCAAAAGTGTTTTGCTTCTGATTGCTCCTTCTTCCAATCTGCTCTCCCTTCTATCATCTCCCTCCTTCTAGTTTCCTGTAGGGTAAGATACATTTCTACACCCTTGTACATATACAATGCTTGTTTATCTTATTTCCCAGTTACATGTAAAAACAATCTTTAAGATTCATTTTTAAGACTTTGAGTTCCAAATTCTCTCCTTTATTTCCCCTACCCCGAGAAGGCAAGCAATTTGATATAGATTATATATGTGTAGTTAGGCAAAACACTGTAATACTTATGTTGTGAAAGACTAACTGTATTTTCCTCCATATTATCTTGCCCTTTGTTTATTCTGTTCTCTCCTTTCACCCTGTTCCTCTTCAAAAGGGTTTGCTTATAATTACCCCTTCCCCCAATCTGCCCTCCCTTCTATCATCACCCCCTGTTATCCCTTTCCCCCAAGATAGATTTCCATACCTGTTTGGCCTAGAGGCCGATGGGCTACCCAAGTCTTCTTACCTTTCGTCCAGGTCTTCGGTGGCCAACGGGATAAACGTATTGAGAGAAGAGACTTTCCAGAGTCAAACAAGGGTTAGGCTTTATTCAGGGTCTTAGTTATGTATCCATATGCAGGATGAGTTCTTCCCCAGGAGAAAGGAACCCTCCTCCTCCCAAGGGGCAAGGATCATACAGCAAGAAGATGGGAGCGGAAGAGGGGAGGGACCCCCGGAGGGGACCCTGCAGCAAGAAGAGGGCCTTCAGGCTTTCCTGTCCCTACTTAAGCTCTCCCAGCCACATAGTTTGCACGTGGATACCGTGTGTGCTCTCGGCCCCTAGCTGATTAACAACAGGTATGCTCAGACCACGAACCAATCTCAAGGGTGGGATGCTCTCCCCAGCAAGTTTCCCACTGAGAAGAGGTGGAAATACACAAGATAGCTTGTGTTTCACACCTCAATCCCCAGCTGTTCCCTGGGGAGCCTCGTGAGAACTCTGAGGTTTAGAAGTCCTCACTTTTACCTGCCCGAGACTGTTCACGTGAAAACTGAGCTTACACTCCCAACACATACCCAATTAAGTGTGTATGTTATTCCTTCCTTAAGCCAAATCTGATAAAAGTAAGGTTCACTCATTCCCTCTTACCTTCCCCTTCTCCTCCTCCACTGTAGAAGCTTTTTTTTTTGCCTCATTTATGTGAGACAATCTACCCTATTCTGCCTCTCCCTTTCTCCTTCTTTCAGTATATTCCTGTCTCATCCCTTAATTTTATTTTTTAGATATCATCCCTTCATATCCATCTCACCCTGTGCCCTCAGCCTATCTATATTCCCTCTGACTACCCTAATAATGAGAAAGGTCTCATAAGTTAGAAATATCACCTTTCCATGTAGGAATATAAACAGTTCAACTTTAATAAGTCCCTTATGATTTCTCTTTCCTGTTTACCTTTTCATGCTTCTCTTGAGTCTTGTATTTAAAAGTCAAATTTTCTGTTTAGCTCTGATCTTTTCTCAATGCATTAAGTTCTTCTATGTGATTGAATGTCAATTTTTTCCCCTCATGGATAACATTCAGTTTTGCTGGATAGACGATTCTTGGTTTTAATTCTAGCTCCTTTGACCTCCGGAATATCATATTCCAGTCCCCAATTCCTTAAAGTAGAAGCTGCTAAATATTGTGTTATCCTGCTTGGGGTTCCACAATACTTGAATTGTTTCTTTTTGGCTGATTGCAATATTTTCTCCTTGACCTGGAAACTCTGGAATTTGACTGTAATATTCCTGGGAGTTTTCATTTTTAGATCTCTTTCAGGAGGTGATCAGTATATTCTTTCAATTTCTATTTTACCCTCTGGTAGAATATCAGGACAGTTTTCCTTCATAATTTCTTGAAAGATTTAAGCAAGGTTCTTAAAAGAAATAGTGAGTAGGAGTGGGTGCCATTGGAAGCTTAGAGAGACTGGGAAGTAAACATATAGATTGGCAGTAATATAGTCTGATTTTTTTTCTTGAGTCTCTGTTATCTTCCTCACTTTACAAATTGAACCCCCAATACCTCCACAATTATGTCACCTCTAGAACACATTTCTCCCTGTGTACACTTGATCTAATTCATCTGTTTTTTCCTGTCTTTTTTCTCTCTAGTTTCATTTCTGCCTCCTTTGTAAACACATCTGAGACTGATGGTTCAAACCAAATATGGTGGTTCCCCTGGTTTTTGATAAAAAGTTACAAAGATTTTTGCAGTTATTTTTCACATTTCTTTTTGTCATTTTACTTCTTATTTCTTTCTCACATATTCTATCCCAATCCTTAATTTTTTGGGTTTTTTTTAGGGGATTAGATTTGTGATTTCCTTCATATTGGCTGCAGTTATGTAAGATTTTATATATTACATTTTTAGATCATGATGAAATAGAGGTGGTATTATGTAATAATACAGAAATGAAAGGTGTAGGCTTGTGGAATTGCAAAAAACAATAGATTATATATGATAGAGGATAGCAAAGATACTAGATATCAAAACATGAGCATTGGAATTCTCAAGGGCAAGACTGTAAATTCCTATTAAGATTGAGAAAATTAACTAGATGTACCCTAAAATAAAGAATTAACAGTTATATGCCGTTTTAAAAGAGAAGTAGTCAAATCAAGATCAGAACAGAGATGAAACCAATTGAAGATAAGGAAACGACTGGAACGGTAAATGTTAAGAACCGAATTTTTTAAAAGACATTTGAATTATCTGTCTTTTTCCTGGGTGACTATTTTATGACTTGAATCCTTAATGTGATATGCAGTATCTTCATTTCATTATTTTTATTATATATAATTTTTAAATGACTGCAAAATTATCTTGGTAATATATTTTATAGCAAAGTCTGGATGACTTGTTTTCCAAAATGTAGGAGAGATTCACTTCCAGATTTGAGTTGGACTGGATGACATATAATGTAAGATAAACAGTTATCCCAGTCATTGAAATTACTAATGAACAATGAATCATCAAAGCAAAATCAAAAGAACTTAAGTCAGTTATCAGAGATTATCCATCTCTGTGCTAATCAGTTGGGACTCTAAAATTAAATGGAGAATTATTAGCAAAAATATAAGATACTAAAATGTATGGAGGAAGTTTATAGCCTAAATAGGTCAATCTCAGAGAAATCTTTAAGACTTGTGAAAAGATACTAGATTTACATGGATTTACAAATAAATGCTTCACTGTTTTAAAATACAGAGAAAAATGATACATTGTTCAGTTTCTTTTATGAGGCAAATATAATATTGATACCAAAACCAGATAAAGACAAAATGAGAAGAAATTATAAACCAATGTCATTAAGGTTAATCTACACCAAAATATTAGAATATAGTTGTACATCAAAAAAAAATCCATAATGACCAAAAAGGATCTTTAATTGGAATGCAGGAATGATTTATTACAAGGAAAACAGCCCCTACCAATCAAAACAAAATAAAAGGTACACAATTATATAGCATTTATTTATGTTATAAATTCAAAACAGGAAGAGAAGGCTTTTTTTATTTTAAGAAGGCCTTTTCTTTACCAGGATTAAAAGTATATTATAAAATTTCTAGCTAATTCAACAGAGAAGCACCCATGTTCTAGTAGAAAGAAGTATTATATAATACTCACTATACTTGCTTTTCCTATGTGACATAGTTTTAGAAATGTTAGCAGTAAGAATGGGGGAAAGGGGAGGGGAGGAACCATTGGTCCTATGATTTCATTTGTATAGAGACATTTCCTGGTGAGGTAATACTAGCCATCTTCCTACCCTGGACAAGCCTCCACCTTGAGGCTATGCTTTATCTCATTCGCTCTTTGACTTAGTCTGCAAATTTTTTCCATCTTCTCACTTGCTACCTTGCCTTTACTTGCTTTGCCTCTCTTCCCCTCTTTGCTCCTCAGTTCTCCTTTATTTTCCATCTTCCCTCATTAGAATGCAAGCTCTATTAGAGTAAGGACTGTCTTAATAAATGTTTTATCTCTAGCTGTTACCCTTATAGACTCTAAAAATCTTCATCCCAATTCACAATCACAACTAATGTGTGAAGCCACCACCACCCCCATCCCTAAGCAAATCTACCCTTCCTCCTTTGGATCCTGGAGGTACTCTTGAGGGGTAAAGGTGCCTTTTTTTTTAATGCTCTCAGCTCCAGCACACATTTTTTGTGTGTTCTTCCCAATGTTAATCACTGGTGATTAGAATTTCATTTAACCAATTAACATTAATTAGCTTTCACAAAGGGATATTTACTGAGGAGAAATAGCAAGAAACTTTCCTTGAACTTGGGAGTGTTCTACCCTAAATCAATCATTAGTGATTAGAGTCCCAGTTACATTGAACCTGGTAACATCAATTACCTTTTAAAAATTTTTATTTTTAATTCAATTCCAAAATATTTCCCTTCTTTCTGTACCTTTCCTTGAGGGGTTTCCATTGAGAAGGCTAGAAAACACATACATTATGAATATGTATAGTCATTCAAAATAAACTTCTGTATTAGCCATGTCCAGAAAAAAGAAAGAAAGGAAAGAAAGAGAAGAAAACATGTCTCTTTCTGTATTCTGAGTTCATCAGCTCTATTATCTGGAGATAAGTAGCATGTTTCATCATGAGTTCTAGGGGATTGTCATGTAGCTTTTACAAGAGGTTATTTCCTGAGAAAATACAGCAAGAATGGAAGCATAAAATATCCCTTGAGCTGGGGTGTGTGTGTATGTATGTATGTGTGAAGTTTCCCATCTATGGTCTGTCACGTAAAACATTTGCTACTAAGCACTCCTCTCACCAGGCTCCCTTCCCTTTGCAGCATGGCAGCTGCATGAACTGGTGCTTCAGTCATTATTAGGCTCTTCGGGGCCTCTGTTCCTGCCCTACCTGAGCTCTGGCATCGATTCCGGTGCCTGGATTTGAGGTCCTTCTTCTGACATTTTGAAACTCACAAAGTCTCACCCATTGCTAATACTCCTTTTCCTAAAAGCAAGAAAGAACCAACACAAGGAGGCAAAGAATAGAGGCCCTATTCACAGGTTACATGTTGGACTGGGCATGGGGGAAGGTACTATCTTCCTCCTTGGCTTTTGCTGAAAGAGGGGACAATGCCATTCTCTCACCTGAAGGATGCTCACTGCAGTCTCCTTACTACTAGAGAAGGAAAAGGGCAAATTATTTGGTTAGTACTCTGTGTAAACAGTTTGAATTTGAGCTCAACAGGTAATACCTGTGCATGCTCAGAATTAGGAAGCTGGATCCTTCCAATTCAAATCATCGCACCTTTCTGAAAGCAGGTTCCCCAGCCTCTTTCATGTGTGTTGGCAATAGTCAGATCAGTACTTCTCTAAAACTCTTTAGCCTTAGAAGTTTGTTTTCTGTTCTTGTTTTTATTTTTTTTAAAACATAAATACAGGGTGAATGCCTGGTAGAGAGATAATCTCTAACAATGGGCCAGCAATTGGGACCCCAACCCGGCATAAGGAAGACAGTTTCCTAGCCATTTTCCCTTTTTGTTGCTAGAATTGCCTGAGGTATTTCACTACATACTCATACTACCCACAGACAGACATAAGGAAAGATCCATGTGTGGGTTAACTAAAGATTTTTGTGAGAAGTAAAATTGTTATTGTTTAGTCATTTCAGTTGTGTTTGACTCTACCACCCCATTTGGGGTTTCCTTGAAAAAGATAATGGAGTGGTTTGCCATTTCCTTTTCTAGTTCATTTTATGATGAGGAAACTGAGGCAAACAGGGGTAAGTGACTTGTTCAGGATCACACAGCTAGTAGGTGTCTGAGGCCAGATTTGAATTTAGGTCTTCTTAACTCCAGGCCCAGTGCTCTATCCATAGTGTCACCTAGGTGCCAGAAAAAGTAAAATTAGGTTAGCAAAAACACAACAACAGAGTGATAAATAGGTGATCTGTGAATAAATTATTGAACCTGGAGTTAAGAAGACCTACATTTGAACTCTATATTTCTAAAACTCCTAAATGTCCAGATCTGTTAGAACTAGAAGGCAAAATGAAGGTAGATTCAATTGATCACCTCCTAAAAGAACCCCAAAATGAAAAGTTCCTGGGATTTCATGATCAAAATCTAGAGTATTCTTCTCTAAAGAAAAAAATACTTCAAGCATCCAAAAAGAAGCAATTTAAGTGCAAAGGAACCTCAACAAGGATCACGCAAGACTTGGCAGTTTCTATTATAAAGAGCTTCTATTATAAAGGAGAACTTGCAAAGCAATATTTTATAGAGCTAGAAAAAATAATACCAAATTCATCTGGAAGAACAAAAGTTCCAGAATATCAAGGGAATTAATAAAAAGAAATGCTAGGGAAGGTTTCCTAGCCATACTTCCCTAGCCATACCAGATCTTAAATTGTATTATAAAGGAGCAATTATCAAAACCACTTGATACTGGCTAAGAAATAGAGGGGTAGATCAGTGGAATAGGACGCAGTTGTCAATGACTATAGCTGTCTGCTGTTTGATTAACCCAAGGACTCCAGATTCTGGGATAAGAACTCACTGTTTGACAAAAACTGCTGGGAAATCTGGAAAATAGTGTGGTGGAAACTGGGGATAGACCAGTGCCTGACACAGTATACCAGAATAAAGTTCAAATGAGTACATGACCTAAAAAAGGCTAATACTGTAAACAAATTAAGGGAGCAAGAAGTAGTTTATTTGTCAGATTTATGTAGAATAGAAGAATTTATGACCAAAGGAGAGATAGAGAACATTTTGAAATGCAAAATGGATGACTTTGATTGCATTAAATTGAAAAGTTTTTGCACAAACAAAGCCAATATAACCAAGATTAGGAGGGAAGCTGAAAACTGGGAAAGAAGTTTTACAACTAGTGTCTGTGATATGGACCTCATTTCTAAAATATATAAAGAACTGTGTCAAATTTACAAGAATACAAGTCATTCCCCAATTGATAAATGGTCAAAGGATATGAACAGTTTTCAGAAGAAGATATTAAAGCTATCTATAGTCTGTTGAAAAAATGCTCTAAATCACTATTGATTAGAGAGATGCAAATCAAAACAACGAGATACCACTTCACACCTATCATATTGGTTATTTGACAAAACAGGAAAATGATAGATATTGGAGAAGATGTGGAAGAGTTGGAACAGTGATTTATTGTTGGTGGAGCTGTGAACTGATCCAACCATTCTGGAGAGCAATTTGGAACTATGCCCAAAGAGCTATAAAAATGTGCATACCCTTTGAGCCAGTAATAGGGTTGCTAGGGCTCTATCCCAAAAAGATCATGAAAATGGGAAAAAGACCCACATGTACAAAAATATTTATAAGCAGCTCTTTTTATGCCAAAGAACTAGAATTTGAGGGGATGCCCATCAATTGGGGAATGTCTGAACAAGTTGTGGTGTATGAATGTAATGGAATACTATTGTGCTATAAGAAATGAAAAACAGGCTGACTTCAGAAAAGACTGGAAAGACATATGAACTGATGCTGAATGAAGTGAGCAGACCTAGGAGAACATTATACACAGAAACAGCCACAGTGTGTAAGAAGTGTTTTTGATAAACTTAGGCCTTCACAGAAATGCAAGGACCTAAAACATTTCCAAAGGACTCATGATGCAAAATGCGGTCCACATTCAGAGAAAGAACTATGGAATCAGAACACAGAATGAAACAGACTATTTTTCTTTTTTGTAATGTTTTGATTTGTTTTTCTCATGGTTTCTCCCATTTATTTTATTTCTTCTATTTAACATGTCTAATGTGAAAATGTGTTTGAAAGGAAGGTATGTGTAGAGCCTATATAAGATTGCATGCAGTCTTGGCTACAGAAGGGGAGAAAATTAGGAATTTAGGGAAGTGATTGTTGAAAACTGAAAGCAAATAAATTTAAACTTGGGGAAAAAAAGGAAAAGCCACAGCAGACCTGGGTTCAATCCCTAGGGCTGTGCATCATTTGGAGCTTTGGGTAAATTTTGTATTTAACGTCTTTATGCCTTGGTACCTTTCTTGAGGAGGTAAGATAGTGCAGTGGTAAGAGCACTGAATTAGGAATCAAAGGATCTTGTGTTGAACCAGGCTTATGCTTCCTTTTATGACTATGGGCAAGTCCTCGTAAATAAAAGAGAGGCTTGAATGTATATGTATATATACACACACACACACACGTATACCTATGTATACACATATATGTATAGAAGATTGTGCTATGCAAGTATGTTAAAGAAGAGAAGATCTCAAAATATGATATTCCGAAAGATAAACAATAAAGCCTCACAACCAGGAAAAACCTGATCTTTAAAACTGAGTATAATCTAAAGGGGTGAGGATGGGTGTGGGCCTTTAGTGAAATAGAGTATTTGGAAACATTCCTAATAAAAAGACCAGACCTGAGCTGAAAATTTCAAGTATAAACAGTAGTCAAGAGAAACTTAGAAAAATAAATACATTTAATCAGGGGAAAGGGGCTAAATAACCACTAAGTGCTTATGTGTTTGTCATTAAAAAAAAAAAATTTATTAAGGGCACTATGTTTACTGTGCTGAGAATTTAAAGATGAAAGTGGAACAGTCTCTGTTCTCAAGGTTTACATTTTAGTAAGGTTGTGTGTGTGTGTGTGTGTGTGTGTGTGTGTCTGTATAATATATACAAATGAATACAAAGTAATAAAAAGAAGACTTGCATCAGGAAAGGCTCCCTGCATAAATTGGTGCTTGTGCTGAGGCTTGAAGGAAGTCAGAGATTTCAAGAGATACAGGTGAGGCAGAAGAACATTCCAAGGACTGGTGGACAAACAATGCAAAGATGTACATACAGACAGGAGACCACGTGTTGCATGTGCAGAAACTGCAAATGTGCCAGAATGGCTAGATCATAGATTATGTGGAGGACATTAACATGTAAGAAAACTGAAAGGATGGGTAAGATTGTGAAGAGATTTAAATGTCAAAAACATGAGTATTTATTTGATTTCTCAGTTGTAAATTTATTTATTTAAATGTCAAACACAGGAGTTAGTTAACATTTGATTTCAAGCATCTGGCTGCCTGCTGGGGACAAGACTTCTGCTTCATACCTCTGGTTTCCGTGGCCTCCTGGACTTTTTCCAGGCCTGTCCCAAGGCAAGATGTTTTCTGCTTCCTATCCCTTATGACCTTCTTCAAGACAGGCAAGACACGGACAGAGCCAAGGTGGCGGAGTAGAAGGACAGACCTGCTCTAGCTCTACCCCCATAGCCCATAAAATACCTGTAAAAAATGATTCTAAACAAATTCTAGAGCAGCAGAAGCCACAAAACAACAGAGTGAAAGAGATTTCCAGCCCAAGACAGCCTGGAAGGCCAGGAAAGGTCTATCACACCAGACTCAGAGCAGAACACAGCCCAGCCTTGATCATGGAATCAGGGGCAGAACTGTGGTTACCAGATTTCTCAACCCACAAACCCCAGAGAGAGCTTCAAAGGTCAGTGAGAAAGCTCTTTTACCTGGGTGAGACAGGAGCAGGGTTTGGCCACAGCCCTGCCCCCAGGGCAGCAGCAGCTTCCATTTTTGGAGCCCTTGGCCTATGGACCCTGGGGGATTTGAGCAGCTGATTTGCGTCTCAGTTCTGAGTGGTGGTCCTGGGGTGAGGAGGAGTGCTGGCATGGTGGAGCCTGGTGGAGGCTTTGGAGAGGATCCTGGGCAGAAAAACTTGTGGTTGCTCCCAGACCAGAGTGCAGGCCAGGAGAAGAATAAACTCCTCTCCCTTGATTGTGCCACCTTAGAGGAATTGAGAGCTTACAGGTTCCTAGAGTATACCCTCCACTTGATGAAAGACTCAAAAGTCAACTAACTGGCTGGGAAAATGCCCAAAAAAGGGAAAAAAAATAAGACTATAGAAGGTTACTTTCTTGGCAAAAAGGCATTTGCTTCCATCCTTTCAGATGAGGAAGAACAAAACATACCATCAGAGGAATTCATCAAAATCAAGGCTTCTACATTGAAAACCTCCAAAAAAATATGCAGTGGTCTTAGGCCATGGAAGAGCTCAAAAAGGATTTTGAAAATCAAATAAGAGAGGTGGAGGAAAAATTGGGAAGAGAAATGAGAGCGATGCAAGAAAATCATGAAAAGCGAGTCAACAGCTTGCTAAAGAATACCCAAGAAAATGCTGAAGAAAATAATACCTTTAAAAATAGACTAACCCAGATGGCAGAAGAGTTCCAAAGAGCCAATGAAGAGAAGAATGCTTTAAAAGCAGAATTAGCAAATGGAAAAGGAGGTTCAAAAGCTCACTGAAGAAAATAGTTCTTTAAAAATTAAAATGGAGATGGAAGCTAATGACTTTATGAGAAATCAAGAAATTACAAAACAAAACCAGAAAAATGAAAAAGTGGAAGACAATGTGAAATATCTCATTGGAAAAACAACTGACCTGGAAAATAAATCCAGGAGAGACAATTTAAAAATTATGGAACTACTTGAAAAAAAAAAGAGCTTAGACATCATCTTTCGTGAAATTATCAAAGAAAACTGCTCTGATATTCTAGCACTAGAGGGTAAAATAAATATTGCAAGAATCCACTGATCACCTCTTGAAAAAGATATGAAAAGAAAAACTCCTAGGAATATTATAGCCAAATTCCAGAGTTTCCAGGTCAAGGAGAAAATATTGCAAGCAGTCAGAAAGAAACAATTTGAGTATTGTGGAAATACAATCAGGATAACACAAGATCTAGCAGCTTCTACATTAAGGGATCGAAGGGTGTGGAATATGATATTCCAGAAGTCAAAGGAACTAGGACTAAAACCAAGAATCACCTACCCAGCAAAACTGAGTATAATACTTCGAGGGAAAAAAATGAGCATTGAATGAAATAGAGGACTTTCAAGCCTTCTTGATGAAAAGATCAGAGCTGAATAGAAAATTTGACTTTCAAACACAAGAATCAAGAGAAGCATGAAAAGGTAAACAAGAAAGAGAAATCATAAGGGACTTACTAAATTTGTAATGTTTACATTCCTACATGGAAAGATAGTATTTGTAATTCTTGACACTTTTCTCAATATTTGAGTAGTTGGAGGGATTATATACATATAGACTGAGGGCACAGGGTGAGTTGAATAGGAAGGGATGATATCTAAAAAAAACAAAATGAAGGAGTGAGAGAGGAATATGTTGGGGGAAGAAAAGGAGTAATGGAATGGGGCAAATTCTCTCTCGTAAAAGAGGCAAGAAAAAGCTTTTTCAATGGAGTGGAAAAGGAGGGAGGTGAGAGGGAAAAAGTGAAGCTTACTCTCATCACATTTGATTTAAAGAATAATATGTGTGCTCGATTTGGTATGAAAATATATCTTACACTGCAGGAAAGTAGGGGCAAAGGGGCTAAGTGAGGTGTGGGGGGGATGATAGAAGGGAGGGAAAGTGGGAGGAGGGAGTAATTAGAAGTAAACATTTTTGGGGAAGGACACGGTTAAAAGAGAGGATAGAATCAATGTGGGGCAGGATAGGATGGAGGGAAATATACTTCGTCTTTCACAATATGACTTTTATGGAAGTCTTTTGCATAATTACACATGTATAAGCCAATCAACAATCAATCAATGGGAGAGGTTACAATATATTAAACACCTATTATGTGTGAAGCATTCTAGGTACTGGAGATATAATTGCAAAGAATGAAATAATTTTGACTCATAATGAGCTTATATTTTCTAACCTGTTTTGTTTTTCTGTCTCTGTTATTGCATAAATTTCCTCAGTATGACTTTTCACTTCCACAAAATGCAGGATGAAAATGTGTGATCTTTTATTATAAAATTGTTTTTAGGATCAAATGAAATACATATACATACACATGCACATACATACATATACATGTATGCATATATATACATGCATAGGTATATATATATACAGATATACACGCTTTTTTCTGTTTTAGCATGTTTATTACAACAGATACAATTTACATCTGACTAGGTTTTTTTTCCCTTTTCCCTCCCACAACCGTGTTCATTGGTCAATTTCCTTATATTTGAGCAATCAGTCTACTTTCAATACACATACTCAGCAGTGCTATAAGTCCATTCTTACAAGGTGCAATTAGAAATACATTTCAATAGTTTATACAAACAAGTGGATTATGTGTATGTACATACATATATACATATATACACACATACATACATATAGGCATATACCATATATATGTATGGTAGTATTGTGTTTTTGTTATTGTAATTTCACATGTAGTAAAGATTTGAATTGTTCTAGAATTTAAATCTTAAAAGCCTAGTGCATTATAAATGGTAGGATTTTAGTAAATGTCTATTAAATTGGATTAAGAGTTTGTATTTGGGAAAGAAAATATTTCTGTTAAAGAAATTGTTTTCTGTTCTATTTACAGAAAAAGGTAATGCTAAATATGTTTTTAGACACATTGATGGCTGATCCTCCTCCCCAGTGCCTTGTCTGGCTACCTCTCATGCACAGACTTGCTCATGTTGAAAATGGTAAGTAGAATATTTTATAATATTTCTTTACTCAGAAAATTGTACGTGTTGAATATGAATAGCGGTTTAAATATTGTAATGATCATAACTGCCATTCTGTCATTCCATTAATTTAACTTTATGGTTTCTGTTTTGATAAGAGTTTTCTTCTCAAGCTAAATCTGTAACTTTTAGGTACATTGCCACCTGGTGGTACTTAGGTACCATAGCTACATAGGCACATTTTTTTTCTGGGCTTACATGGAGTGTTTTTTTCATGAGCCCAACTGATTTATCCATGGATTTTCTACTCATTTTTGATGTCAGGAATATCTTTCTTCCTCAAAGCAGTTAAACTGAAAATCAATTATACACACATGTAATTGTTTTGCAGAGAATTTTTAAAGATATAATTGCCTCAGGGACAATTTGATACGGTTAATGTTGGATTTTTTTTTAAACTAATCACTGACTTTTCTTATGTCAATCCACTTTAATCTTAGGTTGGAATCAAGTCTTTTCCAGCAATTTATCTTCAATCTTTGGGTTTATTTTTTCAAAGGTCCATTATACTTTTTCTCTGATCTAGTCAGATGTAGTTACTTCCTTAGCTAGGATGTTAGACCTCATAAGTAGGAGGATTTTGTTATCCTTTTTAGGGTTTAATTCCCAAGCTCCATGGCCATAACAATCTCTAGTTTCCAGGTGTTAGGTAATATTTCCCAGGCTCATGGCTTGTAAACAGTCCTACTGCTACTGTGCAGTGAGATAGAGGGGTGACATAATGTGATTTTTATTAACTACTTGTGCTGAATGAGGCTGTTGCTTGCAATATGCCTTCTTTGTCTGTTGCCCTATAAAGCAAATGGGCACTGGTCAGTAAGTGGGGAATCCACAGGGATTTGGGATTTGGGTAATGCATAGAGGAATGCATGTACCTGCTTCAACTGGCTCTCATTGAGGCTTAGGGGATTTAGGAGAGTGCACAAGCTGGAATGCTGTGCCTGTGACTGCCCCATTGAGATATAGGGGTTATTGTCTCCATTTCTCATCAGTCCCTGTAAGATGGGTGATTAGAGAATGTTGTAGGAGTTGGTGCTGCCATTACCAGCGGCTTCCTTTGAGTAGACCAGAGTAAAGTAAGCTTATTTAGTTCCATATTATGACCCCATTCCTGTCTTTCTGTCTGTCTGAATCGAGTTAACCCGTGCTAATACAAGAACACCTGCTAGTACCCCTCCCCTGTGTTTATCTGTTAACAGTTGGCACAGTGTTATCTGAGAAAATCTAAATCAAAAGAAGGCTCTTCTCTACCTTGCTTTTTGATGCTACTATTCCTTCACTCCTCTTGTCATTGGAAAACATGGAAGCCTCTTTGTCGGATTTTTTTTCCACTAGAGAGATAGAAGTCCTTGCTCTCTTTTTTAAGTAAGCCAGTATTGAGCAAACTAACATTTTAGCTTTCTTAATTAGGACTAGATATAGCTTGTTTTGCACATAGCACTACTTTGCTTTCCCAGCAGTTGGCAGCTAGAAATGACGAGTTTTTCAAAACTTAAAATCCTTGAATCTTTTAAACAGATTAAACTCTGAATATTTTGTACAGATTTAAACTGCTTTCATGACAGTATACTAGTGTATTAATTTCTGTTATCAGCAATACCTCTTTTAAAGTCTTCAGAATTTGTCATTTGTCTCATATCCAATTCAGTTACAGGGAAGGAACATTATGATCAAGGCATTCTGCATTCATTGCTCCTAGGTAAACACGCACAAATCTCAGCCATTTTATTAAACTTTGGCACTTTGTTTTATGGTAGCTTAGAATATCTCTTAATTATTTTTTAAAAATTCCCTTGAGTAATTTTTATAACTCTAATCTTAGGGATAAAGAATGATATGAAATCACAAACTGGGATTCCATGTATTACCTACTAAATACATTAGCATTTACCTTAAAATCTTTTCTGTTATGTGGAACAATTCTAAAACATGCTGTTTCTTAGTATTTTAAGACCTTAGAGTAGTGGATAGAATACAGAAAGGCAAGGGTTCAAATCCCACCTCACAAATTTATTAACTGTATAACCCTGAGCAAATCACTCAGCCTCTTAGTTCCTCAATCTCTTCATTTTTAAAATGAGAGTATTGGATTTTATGTTTTCAAAGATCTCTTCCAGCTCTAAATCTACATTTCTCACTGTATCCTTTCCTCCAAATCCCTCTCAGCAAAGTATTATTATAAAGAATTTTAAAAGAAGAAGAAAAAAGTTCAGCAAAACTAAAAAGTTTGATGTTACATACAATGTTTCATAATGTCCCCTGTCAATGTTCTTTCATCTCTACAAAAAAATGAGGGGAGATTTATTTTCATGTTTCTTATTTGGGGCCAAGTTTGGTCATTATAATTGCATAGTATTACATTTCAATTATTTTGTTGTTGTTATTTACATTTGCATTATTGTGATCATTGTGATTTTTTTCCCCTGCTTTTAGTAACTTCACTTCGAGGCAGTTAATATAAGACTTTCCATACTTCTTTGTATTGTTTATATTAATAATTTCTTACAGCTAAGTAATAATATTTTATTTCTTATTTTAATTTAATATTTATTTATATTTTTATATTATTCTTATTTATTACTCTACAACTTGTTTAACCATTAGCCATCAATGAGCCTTTACTTTGTTTCCAGTTCTTTGCTTTCACCAATAATGCTGCTATAAATATTTTGGTATGTAAGGGAGAACTTAATTTTTTTGCTAACCTTCTTGGGATATGTGCCCAGCACTGTAAGCTCTGGGTTAATGGATGTGATCAAGTGCAATAATACTTGTATAATACTTGTAAAGTGTTTATCACCATCCCTGGCACATAGTGGGCACTATATAAATATTGTTATTGTTGCTATCATTATTATGACATGGGTATTTCAGTCACTCTGTGTATAGTTCAAAATTGTTTTCTCTAGGGTTGGAACAGTTCACAGCTCCACTAGCAATGTATTGAACTGCTAATTTTTTGTAATTTCCCTCACCTGCTCTATTCTTAAAGAGACTAGTTTTCCTAGAGAGAATATAGATTTTCAGCAAATTATAATTCTGTTCATCTTTGCTTTGTGTATTAGATATAATCTTGAAGAAGTCTGCAAAGTTCATGTTTCTATAACAATTTGCACTTCCATTGTATGTTCTTAGATATATGATCTAACAAGGCAAAAAAATTATACTAACAGTTAAATGTTTAATTAGCACCTTCTGTCCTAGTAAAGTATTGCTTAGTATGAAGGTATGTATTGCATATTATGATGTAACCTCACTACCCAGTGAATTAATGGCAACTGAAATATATCCCAGTTTAAGAGAGAGCTGAGGGGGCACACCAATAAAGGACATGAATCTTAAAACCCGCGGAGGTCTAGACTGGAGCAGTCTTACTAAATAGGCACTGCATTGTAGAAGGTTCCCTGCTCCTATGTCTCTGTGTCCTGTGATAACAAGTGGCAGTGTAACCCCACCTTCCAGCCCTCCCTGGAACTGCCTACTTGTTGGTGCGAAATATTTTTCTTGCGTATAATTTTCATTTGCAAACTACTTGCAGTCTTTCTTTGTATAGAGCTGTCTCCCTTATGCTTAGCTGTAGCTGTGACATTCCTAGAGGGCAGCAGTAAACTGGAAAGTGGAGTCTTCTTTATTCCTTTCATCTTTCCCGTTACTCGATCCTGTGTTATTCTAGCCTTCTGAGACCTAGGTTTTAGCCTAAAGAAAGAAAACGTTTGAAGAAGTCTATAATTTCCTCAAATGTAGTAGAAGAATCAGGTAGATATTACAGGAATAAATCACTCGCCCAAAGTTAGATATAATCATGTGTCACAACACTGAATTGGCTTCTCATATTTTCCTGACCACAGAAATATGCCTTGGCTCTGAACTTGAATTTATGAATTGTGAATTTATGAATGGGGATTTTTAAGGAGTATTGAAAAGTAAAGAACATTTTAATTTTTATATGTTAGCTTCAATTCTGTTCACAATTTTGAATGCTAACAATTGAGTATATGGTGTTCTTTGTCAAAAGCCAAGTGCAAAATCGAGACTCTTGATTGAAACATGGATATTTTACAGAGAGAGTGAACAAGCCAGAAAATGTAATTTCATGCCTTTGAGAAGTTAAAATACCTTATTTCTTGATATTTGAATAGCCCCAGTTGTTTTGGTCTTTTTTCCTCTACCTATGTGAATGTGATTCTTTTGAAAATAATACTTTGTATTTTACATTATAGACAGCTCCCAACAATCAAGTGTTATGAAGAATAGAGGAGCTTCTGTTTTATAGGTGGGGAATATTAGTGAGATAAAGAGAGATTAAGTCACTTGCCTAAAGTTGCGCAGGAACTAACTAGTAGAACAGGAATTAGGGTTTAAGGGCTCCTGACTCCCAGATTCCATTCTTCATTCACACACAAAAGATATATGTTTTGATTTTTAAAAATTGTTTACTTAAGGACTTTCAGAGATCTAGAAAGGCCTGAGCCATTTCTAGTTTTATTGACCACTAGGTCAGAGTTAGGGAACCTGAGGTCTTGAGGATGCATGTGGTCTTCTAGATCCTTAAATGCAGCCTTCTGACTGAATCCAGATTTTGTGCTGTAGATATAATAATAATTATTATTATTTATTGTTATAAAATGAAGATACTTTTGGGTGCCCAACTTTTTTAATGTAAGATATAATTTGAATGTATTTTTAAAACTTAACATTTTTATTTACAAATGTACTAATCATTATTTTGACTAAATCATTTAATATTAAAGAAAGGTGTTTCAGATAAAGGAAAATGTAAGAGAGGAAAGAAGACAGAATATCATAGCTGACTTTCAGTTCTGTTTTAGATTCAGTCATTGATTTCTTTTGTTAGTTTCAACTTTTCCATTCTGATTTCATTCTCTTAAATAAACAATGTTTTTCTCTTTCTCTTTTCCCCACTCCCTTTCTCTCTCCGCCTTTTTGTTACTTCCATTCTCCAAGTCTTCCATCCGGTAGAGTGTTCGTATTGCCGGTGTGAGAGTATGATGGGTTTCCGATATAGATGCCAGCAGTGCCACAACTACCAGCTCTGCCAAAACTGCTTTTGGCGGGGTCATGCCAGTGGTCCTCACAGCAACCAACACCAGATGAAGGAACACTCCTCTTGGGTAACTTTGCCTTCTGTTTTTGCCTTGAGTCTTTGCTGAACAAATATCCAGAAGCATCCAGCTTTTAAATAGCCAGCTATTGTTAATAGGCTAATAAGCACTTGGCACATTTAATTTTCTACCTGTAAAGTGAGTAGATTGGTTGCCTTTTAGGTTTCCTCTTGGTGTTGAAATCCCTTAACCTAATGTAATAGTCAAAATGGTATGTCCCTAGTTTAGAAAATAGACTGCTTCATTACTTGTCTCTAAAAAGATTGATAGGTAACATGTGAAAACTCCAGATAAAAGGTGCATTTTTATATAAAGAAAGGTCATAGAATTTTAGAGTTGGAAGAAACTTCATTGGTCATCTAGCCTGACCTAGACCTGAAGAAGAATCTTTTTTGCATCCCCCAGTTAGTGTTTAGCTGGAGAAATTAATTTCTTTCTGGGCTTTTTTAATCTTTTGAAAATTGAGTCAGAAAGATGGCCCTCAAGATATTTGGATTTCTAATTTAATTCAACAAGCATAATTTCTAGCTTTGAGTAAGCATTAAAACGTTTTACAGTGTAAATTCTGGTCAAGTTTCCTCTATATCTTATATAAAGTTGAAATTTTAAAAGAATTTAATAAATTAGGTAGATTTTTACCTTAAGGCAAATGTAAAGGTACTGTACTCAGGTAGGTATAGTTTATATGAAAGCAAGGTTCTTAAATCTATGTGGCTTACCAGAACTCATCTAATAGGAATCCTCAGTTAACTAGAATTTTTTTCTTTTTTTCACTTGAATGACAGTTAAAAAGGAAATTTTAGAAGAGTCCCATGGCTACCAGGATAGAATGTTGTATAGAGTTTCAGATATGATCATTCAATCAGATTCTTTTTTGAAATTGTTTTCCCTTGTCACAAGGGAGGATTCATACTGGAGGGTGAATGGAAAATAGTTGTGATATAAAGAAAAAGGACCTAAATAAAATATATTTTTCAAAAAATCTAACTTCAGTTAAAAACAAGTATAAAATATACTAAACTCCCAGAATATGCCCTAAAATCAATACAGATTTTCTGTACCTTCTTGCAGCAGTGGTAAGACCAGTTATAGTTATAGATTCTTTGAAGTTGGAAGGATCTTTTTATGATCTGTTTTCGTTTTTTCTTTCTTGTGGGTTTTTGTTTTTTTGAGGGAATCTGTGACTTCAGCGGTTAGAAACACCAGCGAGGAATTTCCCTGCATCAATGCAAATGAGCAAATGCTTTGCAGCTTCCTCTTAGAGAGTTGCGTAGGGACACTGAGAGATTTTGTTGACTATATGATAGTCTTTAGAAATCTCTTAGTGCTGTGAGAAATTATGTTCAGAAGTTTAACTGAGGTTCTACAAGGTCCTAAATTACCAAAGAAATAACATTTTATGTACTTAAGTTAGGAAAATGAACTCATGCATTTTACTTTTAAAAACTCTATGATGTTTTAGTTTGATAAAATACAAAATTCCCAAGAAACATTCACATTTTTTGAAATGTACTCTGTGTTCCCTGGTAAATAACTGCAGCTGATTTATCCAGTGTGAATTGGAAAGTGGGTTCTGTCCTTTAAATTGGATTGTAGTGATACTAATGAAAAATACAAATTAGAAAGGTTTCTAGCACCAAAGATTTGGGAAAAGGAGTTTTCTGGTTAATTTACACTTTAGAAGAACAGTCTGGGCTTGGTTCACTTTATTTTATGTACAGGACAGACTTTTAGATTAAAAAAATACGTTATATTTATTCCTACTTTTCTGAACTGTGTACAGATTTATTTAAATTATATGTATGTATGTGTATATATTTATATGTTTATATTTTTTAGTCAATAAAAATCTACTTTATTTCTTTCCTTCCAACTTCCCCAACTCTCCCTTATCAATTGAGAATGAAAGAAAAGCAAAATCCATATTACAAACATGTATAGTAAAGCAAAAAAAATTTTGCATTAGTCATGTTCTAAAAATTATGTCTCTCTGCTCTCTAATTGATTCACCGCTCCGTTAGGAGGTGGGTAGCTTGCTTTGTCATAAGTCTTCTGGAATGGTTTACCATTACACTAATCATTGTACCTGATTCTTTTAAAGTCAGTTTTTAAAAAATTGTTTGTCTTTATTATGTTGTTTTCCAACATTATATAAATTGTTCTGGTTCTGTTCACTGTATTCTTCATCATTCACCTAAGTCTTCCCAGCTTTCTCTGAAACTGTACACTTCATCATTTCTAAAATCATGTGTGTGTGAGTGTGTGTATTCTTTCTTTCTTTGATCAGGTGAAAAAAGAGTGAAGTTCAAGTATTAACTGCTCCTCCCCTCACCTCCTCCTCCTTGTTTGTATAAATAGCAATTTATGTACCCAAATTACGTGAGATAAATTTCCCTAAGCTTCTTTTCTATTCTTCCCCTAGTACACTACTTTTCTCTTTCCATTCTTCTAAGATCACAAAGATATAACAGAACCATTCCTAGGTTTTTTCTTCTTAGATTCCCTCTATGACCTCCGAAGATGATTAGGGGTCAGAAAGAACACGTGAATCATATCCCCATATTTTAATGTTAGCAGTTTATCTTTGTTTAGTCACTTATGATGTTGACATTTTTATGTTTTTTTTTTTTATTCCTATGCCTACGTAGCTGTGTATTTTTTTCACTAGGAAGGATTGGAAGTCTTCTAATTAAAGGTCCAATTTTTCTTCTGTATGATTATACTCAGTTTTGCTGGGTAGGTTATTCTTGACTAATAAGCCTATGTATCCTTTGCCTTATGAAATATTGTATTCCAAGCTTTCTGTGCCATTATAGAGGCGGCTACTAGCTTGTGTTTGATCCTATGTTCATCTTGAGAGATGGTCTGGGCTGGTCCTTTTGTTACTTGTTTGGAGATATTACATGTTGTGTCATTCCAGGATCTCAGGGACAGCTGAGGCTGGGATCTGTAAGTTTTCAGTACTCCCAAAGAGGGCAGAGCTTGATTGTTGCCTCTCTGATCCAAGTTCTACAAGTTCCTGATCTGGGTTTGCGTCTGAGCAAAGTAGATGCTGCTGGACTCAGTCTGTATTGCCAGGGAAGAAACTCTGCTGCTTCAGTGACATGCTTTAGTTTTCCCTTTGGTTTGTGATTCCTGCCCTGGTTGTTCTTCTGTAAGCTCTGCTCCTGGGTTGTTTCATGGATCTGTGACCTGGAACTTAGTAGTGGGCAACAGAGCTGCCAGGTGGCACCAGCACCTGTGCTGCTTGGAGAGCCCTGGAATATGTCTGAGACATCCTCTGGCCCTGCAATTCAGCCCCTCGCTTGTTCTGGGCTGCTGTGTGTTCCTAACCAGATCACATGGTTAAAGTTTATAGACCTCTCTCTGTCTCTTTCCCTGTGCTAGAAAAGTGACTTACTGACTTTTTCTGGGTTTTGCTATCAGGATTTCATCTGACATGCTTTTTGGATCTATTTGGAGGATTTGAGGGCTGGTGGGGTTTACTGTACTGTTTCCTTTTTTTCAGCCACCTTGGCTCTATTTCCTTTTATGTGTGTGTACACACACACACACACACACACACACACACATACACACACACACACTACTTTAATCATATTTTATCTTTTCCAGTTACATGTAAAGATAATTTTTGACATTCACTTTTAATAAGATTTTGAGTTCCAAGTTTTCTCCCTTTTTCTCTTCCCTTCCCTTTCCTAAGATTGCAGGCACCTGATATAGGTTATATATGTGCAGTCATGTAAAACATATTTCCATGTTAGTCATGTTGTGATGACATGGTTTGCAAAAGGAAAAAAACCCCACAAAAATAAAGTTTAAATAGTATGTTTTGATCTGTATTTAGACTCCATTAGTTCTTTCTCTGGAGGTGGATAGCATTTTCCATCATGAGTCAGAAATATGTTTAAATGTACCGCTTTCTACCTCTTCTAAAGTATGCTCTGCTGATGCTCTACCTAGTCCAACCAGCTCTTAACATTGAGTTTTTTTTTTCAGATTCATCTTATTTAGGGCTTGGTTTTTTTGGAGATATCATCCTTCTTCATTGCATTTCAGAGCACTTGGTGTGTTTCTTCTAAGAGTTCTCAAATTCTAGCTATTTGAAAAGAAACAGAAAAATTTCTGATGCGCCCTGGCTTGGCCTGTGTGCTTTTACTAAGTTTTTGGACATGGCACATTATTAATTTCTAAAATTGACTTTTCCCAATAAAGTAGTAGTTGAGTTTATTCTTTTCTTTATTAACTTTTGTTTCTTGCTGTTTTAGTTGTAAATTAAGTTTAATGTATTCATTATTGGTTTCATTTCTACTTGTAACTTAATAGTCATGGGGATTACAAATCTAAAAATCAGATCTTAGTGGCATTCTTAATATTAAAATTGATATGTAGGCATAGATATCTCATAGTTTTGGATTTATTTGCATGTGAGATTTATTGCAATTGTAAATGAGTATGGTATTTAAATTAATGTTTATTTTCTTTATATCCTCAGGTATACTCAGGTTTAGACTGGATTTAGTGTTTTCAACACTTCAGGGTAAAAAAAAATAAAGTCTTTATCCAATGGAAAAGTGAGGGTTTGTGAACCTGCTCTGAGTGAAAATATGTGTAACTAGTCAAGGGTCAAGAATTGGCATGCCCACAGTTCCAGTTCATAAAGAAGTCACTGTGTCTGTTCTACACAGGTGTTAATTTTATGTGTTTATGATGGATGAACATGTGAGTTCATTTTGTTTATTTCTGTGTTATGTAGTACATTGTAGGTTTATGATGACTATACTTTTTTGTCTAGAGTTTCAGTGTTAACTGTAACTGTAGGCTAGAGTTAATGAGTTACAGTGGGACGAGCACTGAATCAGGGATCAGAGGTCCTAGGTTTGAGTTCTTGAGCTCTTATTTACTTTGTGTGACCTTGAGTGAGTCACTTAACTCCATAGCCCTAGAAAAAGAGAAGCTTAGATTAGATAAACTAAAATCCTTGTTCCAATACTATGATCTGTGAACTTAAAGTTTTTCTTTTCTATACTGAAATAAGAATTTTTAATAAATATATGATATATAAAATCCAATTACAGAATATATATTATAATCATATATTATATAACACATACAGTATAATAAAATGTAAAATAAATAAGTTTTTCTCTCAAATTATCCATGAGATTCAGAATTCTGTGGTTTGCTTTTGTATCATTTTGTTCTGAGAGTATAATATTTGCCATACTGAATTAAACCTAGGGTCTCTCTAACACAGTGATCCATGGTTGGTAGTGATGTGCTCATAATAGTGGTAATGATACGGTTTTGCAAAGTTAGCTTTCATGAGACTATTTTCTTTGTATTCAGCTCATAATATACTTATTATATATACACACATGTATGCATAGACATATATATTATATATATCATATATATGATATATATAATACACACACATATATATATACATACATACATACATATACACACATATAAATAGAGTTCCACAAGGTTAAAAAAAATTATTCCTGGTCTGTGACTCAGTGACACGTGCAGCTAGGTATCTCTGAGGCTTGCTTAATAGAATTATCATCTTTTTTTTTTAAACATAAAATCTTAATTTATTAATTGGAAGGTACCTCAGAGGCCATGTAGTCCCATATATACCTGAAACAAATCCCCTCTGCTGGATTTCAGAGGCAACCTTTGCTTGAAAACTTCTGGTGATTGGGACTCCAGTATGTCCCAAGACTGTCCATTCCATTTTGGTTTAGATCTAATAACCATGTATAGAGCCAAAATTTAACTCTCTGCAATTTCTACTTATTGCTCCTACTTCTGTCTTCTGAAACCAAATAAAGCAAACCTATTTGTTCTTCCTCGTAGCCCTTCTGATATTGAAGAGAGCTGCAATATCTACCTGTCTTTTCTTCAGGCTCGCTGTTCCCAGTTTCTTCACACACTATTCTTGGGCAGATTGGTTGTGTATGTTTATACAGATAGCTCTTCCTTTTTTTACTTCCTAGAATGACTTGTGTCTATGTTGTCAGAATTTCATTATTGAGAACATTTTATCTTTCTTATGTTTCCTTCCCTTATATATAGTATTTTAAGTAAATGTATAGTGTTTTAAACTGTGACATCATGGATGTTTTTTTTGAACATAATATTACCAGAATTGTGGGTGCAAAATCAGACTAGGCTTAGCTTTCCTTCTCTTTTGTTGCAATCTGGTCAAACCCAAGGACCCCTTCTTAGAATAATATTTTTAAATGCATAAAACAAAACACATAAGATTACAAAGGAAACTAATTATATTAAAAACAATTATCAAAATATTTTTAAAAAAACAACAAATTCAGGGACCTCAGGTCTGCAGTGTGGCCATCACCTAATAGTTTTCCACAGGACTTCCAACATCATTTAGTTCTCTGGTGGCATGTCCAGTCACAAAGCCAGAATCCACATTCCTGGGATAGTTGGCCAGAAAAAGGACTACTTTAAAGACTTCTGCTATTCTTCTAAAAGTCTCTGTGACCTTTATGCAATGACAGAGAAGCTCATCCATACATGTATCCTCAATGAGGAGAAAAACATTTTCAGTACAAAAACTAATTGCAGTAGAATTACCCCTACCTTGTATATCTCTCACCCCATAACTCTTTCCTCATGCTCTCTTACACCCTACCTCTAATTTCTTTCAGATTTCTCTATTAGATATAGTTCAGAGGGTGCAAAGTACCATTTTTTGTGTGCTCACAGTGGTAGGTCTGGGGCTACATCCTAAGTTTACTGACTCTCAGTCCATGCTTATTTCTGTAACAATGAGCTACAATGCCCATGTTTTAGATGGCTTAGCATGTTCAGACTTCCAGGAAAGTCTATGGTATTGTACTGGAAGCATGACCAATAATTTGATTCTGGGGCCTTGTGCTGTATCATTTAGGAATATGGGAAATTCAGGTAATTAAAAACACTTTTAATACTCTTTTTATATATTTTAAACATTATATATATATATGTATATTATATTTATATATAAATATGTATGCATGTATTTTTTCCTTGTCACAATTAAAATGATTTTAGGTAATATGTATACTCAGTACAGTTATGGAGCTTTTAAATTTATTTTTCAAGGTGGCTTTTACATGTTGTCTCTAGCTTGTTCAGACTTCTAGCCTGCATTTGCTTTTGTCTAAAGACATGTTTGTGTGTATTCCTGACAAAAATTCTTAGGCCATTTCCTATTTCTTCCCAGCAGATGGCAGACTCCTCCATTCAGCAAACTTAGCTGGCTTCATTCTTTTTGGTAGCAGTAATTCATATTGGTTTAACAACCTCCAGTAATATAATAATATGTTGCCACACTTCTTGAAAACTCTAAGAAACAATTTACATCAGCTCAGTGGAGTTCTTTGGTTGTTAGGATACCATTTAAGCCAGTGTCTAGTGAAACTGTGGAAAGAGCAGTGGATTTAAATTCTATAATCTGGGTTCAAATTCTGGACCTGCCAATCACTTTTGTGACCCTGGGCATATCACCGCCTCTGGGCCTCAGCCTCCTTACCTATAAAACAGAGAGTCAGACTAGATGATCTTTGAGGTCCTTGTCAACTATAAATATATGATCCTATGATAGAAGTTGTATGAGTGAGTTAATGGTCTTATCTAGACCTTGTGTAGCATGTCATGTTCTTGTAGCTGGACATTCACCATTTGTTTCATCTCCCCCAAATTCTATCAAGTAACATGGGTCCAGTGTATCTCTAGTTCATCATTCTGTTGCTTGGTACTATTTGTCTATCCAATAGCTCTCACTGAAGGGTCATTAAATACCTAACACATTATTAAATAACTTGGGAGTTAGAGAGAAGCATAAGAAAAAATCCTTGCCCTCAAGGAGTTTGCAGATTTTTGAGGAAGACTTATACACTTGAATTGATTAAACAGAAAGACATATTTCAATACTTAGAGGATCCCTTTTCTTTTTCATTTTGGCTGCTTCATCCACCAGCACAGGCCACAGCTGCTCTGTAACTGTAATAAATGATTGTCCTGAGTTCTTGTGGCAAAACAAACTCATTGCTTGAGGTTCAGCCTTCTGGTTTTGAGCTTTGGTGAGGCTAGTCCTCACATGATAGAAAGAGGCTGTCAGATGGCCTATCTTGATAGGACCTTCCAGTCCTTATGTCCTTTGGGTGTATCCTTTTAGAATCTCTATGGTTGAGTCCCTTTTTTTTTTTTTTTTTGTCTTCATCTCCTTTGGGAATCTGGTGTTCTGTGGACCCCTTTTCAGAATAATGTTTTGAAGTGCATAAAATTAAAACCAGAGGATTACAAAATGAACCAAAGATTTTTTCTTTCCAAGTTCATGGACCCCTGACATTTATCTATATACTGTGGACTGCAGGTTCAAACCCCTGCTTTACGGTCACCTCCATTCCATTATGAGGCTTAAAGGAGGACGTAAGTAGAGGGAAAAAAACAAGATAATATATCATATCAAATTATGTAGAATAGTGAAAAAGGAGTTGTAAGAAAAGAATCAGTGTTGTCTATATTAGGGCAAACATATGTGAAGACAAGTATGAGGTTATGGCACGGTATGACCCAGGGGCCAGTAAGGAGGGTTTTTCAGCAATCAAGCATTTATTGTGTCCTCTACATTACAGGCAGTGTGCTAAATGTTGGGGATACAAAGACAAAAATGGAACATGTCCTGCCCTCAGGGAGCCTACATTTTATCAATAAGTACCCATATAAGTGGATATGAAATACATTTCTCCTAGCACCTCTCATCAAGAATTATGATTACAGGTGATGGTACTGAAAAATGATAGCTGTGGGAAACTGTCAAATTCTGGCTTTGTCCTTGGGAACTCACTACTTTTTAATTGACTTGTTCTTCACAGAGAATTGTTTATTTTTATTGTCATTTGCACTTTGTCTCTTTTGCTGCCAAGGCCCAGAAGAGATTTCTTTAATTAGTCTTAAAAATAAATATCAAATTTTTATGGATCTAGCACATGATTGGAATCCCATGTAACTAGCCAAAGGAAGTCATGGAAAGCCCCCTGCCCTGTTACTTCTCCTGCTTTGGTAGCCCAAACCTCAAACTAATCATCAGAACCAATGTTCCTGCTACTTATGGCATTCTTGAACTTGTTTTCTGGAGTGGAGATGGTTGGGGTTAGTGTAGAGATGGTTAGGGGAAGTTAGTACACAGGGTTAGCGTAGAGCTTATTCATTTGGAGGATTATTCCTCCCTTCTGTAAAGCCCTATATGCTCTTTTCACCCACATACCCAGCTATCTCCACCACATTCTAAAAGATTCATGTGGTGTACTGTGAAATAAACAAAAAGAACGTTTATTTCTCTTCCAGCATAAGTTATTACTTGCTTGTTTACTTGAGTGGGAAGTATTTTTGACCTTTTGTCTTTATGGAGAAAAGTATCTTCCCATAAAGAGCTTAGTATCCCATAGCTTGCTGACCTATACATTTTAACATCAGTTTTACAAATACATACTTCTCAGGAAATGCTAGACTTCCTAATTCTTTTCCAGGGAACTATGGATCACAAGAGGAAACCAGAAGAGAGGAAGAAGAAACTTCTGACCTCGGGCTTGCCCCACATAGTTTGGTTGATCCTAGGGCCACCAGGGGATTCTAATCCGGTAATTTTGAGTGGTTTAGAGCAAACTGAAATTTGCAGGATTTTTCTTATAAGTGGTGGGACATCCCTGAGGAGGGCTTGACTTTGTTAAACCAGTCAGAAGTCCTCTGGACTGAAAGCCAGTCTCCAGGGTTAGATCACTAAGATCTCTAGATCATTAAAAACCTCTCAGGCCCTGCATCCTTGAGATTTCTGAGCTTGTCCAGGTACTGGAAGGGTAGATTGCTGGTGAGCCAGAGCCTGATGGCACTTCTCAGCAGGTTGTTGGTAATGCTTAAGTCTTGGTCATTTCAGCAGCTGGATATTAACACAGCCCATATCATATAACATTTGTTTTATTTTTTGAATTATTCTCTTCCTGTTGTCATGTCCAGATGCATAAACTTTGATCCCAAAACCAGAGTATTTGAAATATATCCAACTGTTCAAAAGATGGAGACTTAACAAAGGAAGAATTAGTAGTAGATGATAAACAGTGAGACTTAAACGGCAAGGAGATGATATGGATCACTTACTCCAAGCAGTTATTCAAAAGAACAAATTTCTTTGAGCAATTCATCACTTTTCCAAAAACCTTCCCACTTCTTTAGATCTTTTCTGAGCCTGACAGGTGGCCACCAGAGCTAATATGAGGAATGCACATCTAATTTCCATGTGTAGGAAAGGGTGGGATTGGAGGGAATGTGTTTCTTCTCCTCTGTTTTTTATAGTATTTTCAATAACCCCCTGAGAAGTGGCTTTATTAAATGGAAATATTTGCCTGTTTTATATTAATCATAATATCTGATCAAGTGAAATAACGTACTATATAAAACCTACAGTACTATAGAAATGTCAGTTATTCTGTCTGAGTGACTTGTGGCTATTTAAGTAATGCTTTTTACACACATTACAAATCTGGGATACAGCTGAATAAACTGACAATATAATGAATATATATGTATCTCTACTTTATGGATATACACTAATTTAGAAAAAAGTAATAAGCATTCAGCTGTGTGATATTTCTTTTTCTGTCATCTGATGGGAGTTCAAATTCTAACTCAAAGTAAGTGGTGGATGTATTAGTCTTCATAGTAGGAGCACCTAATTTACCAACTCCTTCTAAGTATGAATGGAGGAGTTTGCTGCCACTTATAATGTTACTGCTTCACCTCCACTATGAGTGCCACTATCACTGCTGCCTTTCTAGGAACTCCTAGTTTCACTGCTAGAGCTCCAGTATTTCTCTGGAAAAGGTGTTGGGGAACCCCCTATCTTTGCTACCAGGGAAGAAGGAAGTAAAGGGAGTTTTCACAGCTGTTGCTGCTTACAGCTGGGGGTGGGGTGGAATGGTCTAATTTTTACAATATTGGGGCTCTATCAGTGAAAGGGCAACTCCAGTAGCAAAGGGTAGGGGAATGCCATATGTACTATTGAGGTCAAAGATAAAAGGGTTTGATTAGGCACCAATTACACACTTGCATTTCAACTTAAAATACTTTTTCTTGTGGAAAGTGTTATTGTGGTTAGTTTCAATAATACTTCTGTGCTACAGTTAGGTTATATTATGTTAAGTAGATTTTTATGGCCTGATCTGGGACCCTAACTGTTATTTATAGCAGTTTCTGTTAGGATGCAAACCTCTTTTTAAGTTAGGGGCTGCTTATAGTAGAATTAATATTATTACACTTAGATACTTTGTAGAATTATAGTGGGCTCTTACATATTATGTAGTGCAGACACTGGTTGTTGTGCTTCATGCTTGAAGAGGACCAGAATGACATCACCTATGTTGGGGTCAAGGTACAGTGTATCTGGCTCTGGCTGATCAGACCAATGTAGTCTCAGAAGGCTCTGCCACAGGTTGGACACAAATAATCCATATGAACATTTGAAGTAGAAATAATCTCTAAATTTATGCATCTCATTTTTTTTTTTTTGAGCTACTGCAGTTCGGCTTTGCTCATAGAGCTCAACACCTCCTTCAATGTCTGTATGCCATGCTGGGCAGTCCTGTGCTGGTGTCTCCCATGTTTCACAACTGATTCCACTTTTCTTTAGATAGTCTGTGAGAGTGTCCATGTTTTGCTTCATCTGCCCTCCTATGGGTGCTTGCCTTTTTCAAGTTCTCTATAAAATAATCTTTTTTGGCAAATGAATGGTTTGTATTTGAACAACGTGGCCAGCTCATTGCAGCTGTGCTCTCTGCAGAAGAGTTTGAATGCTTGGCAATTCAGCTCAAGAAAGGACCTTAGTGTCTGTTACCTTATCCTGCCAGGTGATCTTCTGAATCTTCCTAAGATAATTCAAATGGAAGTGATTCAGTTTCCTGGAATGGTGCTGGCATACTGTCAAGTTTTCACAGGCATACAACAATGAGGTTAGCACAACGGCTCTGTAGACCTTAAGTTTGGTAGACAGTCATACCTTTTCTCTCCCATACTTTCCTTAGGAGCCTCTCAAACACTGAGCTAACTCTGGCAAAACATGTGTCAACCTCATCATTAATGTGTATGTCCCTGGAAAGTATGCTATTAGTGTAAGTGAACTTATTCACAGTATTCAAAATTTTTCTATTTGCTGTAACCAATGGTTCTAGAGTATTAGATGGTGTGGTGCTGGCTAGTGGAGAATCTGTTTCCTTAGTGTTGTCAGGCCAAAATTAGCACAAGCTGCAGAGAATTGATCCCTACTCTGTTGTATCTCAGCCTTAGAGGCTGCATTGAGTGCAGCTATCATCTGTGAATAAAAAGTCATGCACCAACTCTTCTTCCACTGTAGTCTTGGCTTATAGTCTTTTTAAATTAAATAATTTACCATCAGGATGGTATGAATTCTCTCTTGAGCATCCTTAATAAATGGTCATCTAACCTTTACCTGAAGTCTTACAGTAAGGGGGAAGTTAACCTGCTACGGTAGCACGTGCCACTCTGGCATAGCTCCATTGTTAGGGAGTATTGCTTTTTGTTGAATTGAAATTTCTCTTCATAATAATAATATTTATATATGATATATATTTGTATATGAAGTTTACAAAGCCCTTTCTCCACAAAAGTCTTATAAGACAAATACTACAAATATTATCCCCATTTTATTGAAGATGAAACAGATTCACAAAAGTGAAGTCACTTACTCAGGATGACATAGTTGGTAAGGATCAGAACTAGGATTGAAATTCATGAACCACTTGTCTCCAAGGTACTCTGTTGAGTACCTGACATAAGAAAACAGGCAGGTTTTCTGAGTTAAAGAGGAGCATAGATCAAGGTGTAAGTTAGAGTCAGGGTGCTTGCTGTGAATGAAATCAGCCCTGAGGTTGGGGAAGACATCCTCCTGAACAGCCAGGAGAGGTAGTGGTGGAGATGAGAACTTGCTATGGTTGGATTGAGAATGACCATGCAACCAGCCCTCTGGTTGGAGGGATTGTGCCTAAGTAGTCATTCATGTGTTAAGACTCTGTGTAAATTTGGCATAGTCAATTCAATTAGAACATTTTGTTAGTTATCTACTGTTGTAAGGGTAACTCCACTCTTGTGCAGGTTCAGTTGGTCTAGTCCTTTAAGAGGCTGGCAAAGGCATTTTGCTTCTTTGTTACTTGATATAATCAGCCCAGAGGGAGGTGGGGTTAGAAGTCTTACCTTGCCTCTTGCCTACTTTCTTAGGAATCCCTTGATGGTAGTGTTGACTCCAGGAGAAGCGGTGTTATTTAAATATCATATTGATCTGGCAGGCTACTGGGGTGGAGTAGAGGATTGTACAAGGTCTACTGGCAGGTAAAATAGTATAGGGAGAGGTGGAAGCAGGTTCAGGACTGGGGCTACCCAGCCCACAGATGCCATTTAACCTGTTCTGAACAGTTATGTGTGCCTATGCACCATGTCACGTTGCCAGTGGCCTCTGCGTATCTTAATACTGGTAGTGGGGAAATTCAGAGTACACATGTCCCAGTGAAAGAAAAGATACCCTTCTTAACCTCATCTGCTAATTATGTGGGAGAGGGGGAAAACCTGAGGGATTTGAAGTTTGGGGAAGATCCCTTGTCGTAGCCCTGATGTTGGGGAGAAAGAGAGGAGCTCTGCCATCAAGACACATGGTTCCAGTTTAGCCCTTGATCTCAATATTCCGTAAATCAAAAACTTGATAAATAGGTGTGGCTGCTAAATCACTAGTCACAGTCTTGAGTGAAGTCATGCTTCTGAGAGAGAACTGCTAGACAAAATGCAGCCCAAAGTGGGAGGGGACAGCCAAAAAGTAAAGCAGCAAGTTTTATCGAGGAGGGAATACTCAAATAGTGCAGATGCAGTTAAGAAAGATGGACATAGAAAAGTCTGCTGGGATCCTGAGTTGAGTTAGGCATCCCATGTGGGTGAAGTAGGATGGATTTTTGTAGGGTTTTTATCTGTATCAAGTAACACCAGGCATTGAAGTCAGGGAGTGGAGAGTTTAGATCTGGGGAATCTATCAAGGTTCAAGACTGGTGCTGACTCACTGGAGAGAATGCAAGAAGACATTTGCAGTTGGAAAAAAGGGATGTTGGACTCTTATTGCTGCTCTTACTTGACAGGATGACTCAAGTTTTTTTTTAAAGCTTCCTGGGAGGCCTCTTCATTTATCAGGTCAAAGAAGCTACTGTATTCCGTACATTGTTGTGGGGACTTTGGGCTGGAGAAAAAGCATCATAGGAAGCATCATAGATTGTATAGGAGGAGAAGAGCATATTGGACTGTCCATAGTACCAAAAAGTTAAAAGAGCTTTTAGGTATGGACCTTGTGCAGATGGTGAGCCTTAAGGATAAGCTTGAATTTTCTCCCAAAGGGATATGGAACAGAAACCTCCTGAGATGTAGTGGAGGGTCTCAGATGTAGATTTCAGGGGCCAGTGGAAATATTAAACAGTGGCCGTCATATCTGCCTCAGCGCCAGAATCTTATCTGGTTTATTTTGCTTCTTGTGCAGGTTTGGTTGATCTAGTCCTTTCTTCCTTTCCTCCTACTTCTCCTTCTCTCTGTGTATTCTGGAAGAGACTTCTATTCCTATAAGAACCCCCATACCACTGCCTATAGAAAAGACAATTAAATGGGAGTCTGAGAAATAGCAACAATAACAACATGCCTTATATCCTTTACGTTGACTATTTAATTTTTGATTTCGTAAAATGACTTTTCATTGCAATTTTTATCTTTTGTGACTGCTCTTTCAATTTTTAAGTTTGGCATTAGGCTAAAATACTAGGTATTCATTAGTGCTAGGGATAATTTTGAGGGGAAAGGATTTGTTTACTTCTGTTCTGAACTTAAACATCTTTTTCACAGGTAACACACAGGAGGCACTAGAGGTTTGGGACTCCAGCCTCTAACAGGTTCGCTCTTGATCTGGTCAGAAAGACAGACTCCTTCAGAGTGGTTAATAATCAGTTTTATTCTAGTCCAGTCTTCTCAGAAGGGTTGCTGTTAATGGGAGCATCAATTCCTACAGCATTCCCTAAAAACCCTTCTCTCAGGGGCTGCTGAGAAGAGGAGGCAATTACTTGTATGTCTCGATGGGGTCAGTTGAGACAGGCACAGCTTGTGCACACCACTAAATCTCCACAAACCTTGATGGGGGCTGGTCAAGGCACATAGATTCCCCTATAGGCTTCCCATGGTTTCTCCACTCACTGACCAATGACCATTTGCTTTTTAGGGCAACAAAAAGGCATCTTGCCAACATTAAACTCACAGGTTAACTTTAGCAATATTGTCATTCTGTGCAAATATAGTAAATATTACATTATGTCACTCCTTATGTCATGGCACAGCTGCAATAGGACCGTCTGTCATGATTTTAGGAATTACTATCTAGGATACTTGAGACTATTCTGGGAGTTATTATCTAACACCTGGAAATTAGACATTGTTATGGTATGGATCCTGAGAAACTAACTCTTAAAAGGATAACAGAATCCTCCTTACATATAACACCAAATAAAATGAAAATTTTGGGAAATATACTTAGTAGAAGAGGAAATGAAGATTATACAGGAAACTGAATTTCTGTGATATACAGTTTGCTTTTCAGGTATGTAAAAAATTGGCCATATAACTTTCAAAGCTTTTCTGCTTGTTATTTCTTCTGATCTTCCTTCTGTTTTCCTCTGTGCATTTTCTTCCTTCAGTGACAGCTTTTTCTTTCTCTCTTTGTTTGGATAACCTTATCTGTGTCTGCCCCTCTTCCCCTTCACCATTCATGCACTGAAATAAAAGAAAAAAACAAGACCCTTGTAACGAATATTCATAGACAAGCACAACAAATACCTATAGTGGCAGTCTGAAAATGTTTAGCTTTTTCTCCATCTTTACTAAAGATCATCTCACTGTCAGGAGCTGCGTAGCATGCTCCATCATTGTTCTTTTGGAATCATGATTGGTCATCGCATTCATCAGAGTTCTCAAATCTTTCAAAGTTTTTTTCCCTTATAATGATGTTATTATTGTATAAATTTTTCTGCTTATTTCACTCTACGTGGTTGGGGGGAGGGGGAGTAATGCTGAGAGAAACAGAGTTGGAGTGTAACCCAGAGAGACAGAGATGCTCACAAATAAAAGAAATATAGATGTGGAAGTTGGTAGAGTGAGACAGAGATAAGGAGAATAGCAGAGGCAGAGAGACATTGAGGAAAATAGAAGATATTGCTTAAGTACTGTAGGGAGGATGGCAGAACCTGGCAGAACCTGGGAGAATGAGTCAGGAGACATAGATAGAGATAAAGACTGAGAAAGGAGAGACATAAAGTCCAGGACACAAAGCTAGACCCTCCTGTGAGGATATATCCCAGGAACAATATGGTAATAGTAATAGTAGTAGTAGAAGCTAACATTTATACAGTAACTACTATGTGTCAGACTCTGTGCTAAGCTGGTCAGACACACACCTTTGGAGGGTGATTATCTGTCATTTCTATCTATATCATATATATCAAATGATTAGCTCATTTGATCTTTACAACAACCCTAGGACTTGATTGTTGTTATTTTCCTCATTTTACAGAAGAATAAACCGAGGTAAACAGAGGCTAAGTGACTTGCCCAGGGTGGAACAGTTAATAAGCGTCTGAGGCTGGATTTGAACTGAGATCTTCCTGACTCCATGCCTGACACTCTATTCACTGCATCACTGAGCTCATATAGGGGAAGGGGAGGGAGAAAGTTTCTCTGTCCCCATTTTATTGAATTTTTAGTTGACTGTTTGGGATTCTATAGATTCTTGTATCATCTACAAAAACTGATAGCATTCCTTCTGTTTTTTTTTCTCATCTTGTTGCTTTAGCTAGTATTTCCAGAACTATGTTAAATTAATTGTGATGATGATGAACATCCTTGCTTAATCAGTCTTCTCTTATTTTGGTTCTCAGTTTTAGATAGCTTCTACTTAACCATATGAAGTAAAGGTTCATTTAGTCTTATTCTTCTTAGTGTTTTTTTTCTTTAGCAGAAGTAGATGTGGGATATCGTCAAGATCTTTTTCAGTATCTTTTAATGTAATCATGTGGTTTTTGTTATGTTATTCACATAGTCTGTTATGTTTATAGTTTTCCTTATATATTGATCCAACCCTGTATTCCTGGTATAAATTGAGTCTGGTTATAATACATAATTTTAAAAAATATGTTGTTGGAACTTCTTTACTAATAATTCATTTGTTATTTATGTAAGCGTTGGTATTCATTAGTGATATTATTTTATAGTTTTCTTTGTCTCCCTCCAGTTTGGGAATCAAGACCATATTTGTATCAATGAGCCTTTGGAAGGCTCATTAAGGATACTTTAAAAGATCTAGCATTTCACCTGTGAATGGGTGTTCTTTTCACCAGTGTCAGTCCCAAACCCTTAAAGTTTTAACTGTGTTGGCTTTCATCTTCTTTTTGGTTCCTGTTTTTGAGATGCTGAGTAACTGGAACACTTTCTGATGTGAGGTTTTAGCACGTTTGTTTTGTACCTTTCTGTGTGGCTGACTGAGAAAATAGTCCAGATTGTACGCAGTGCTCTCCTGTTGACTTTTACAGGGACCTATATATTATTAAATGAACAAAGTACATCTTCATCAAGAACAGATTATGCCAGACTAATTTACTTTTTTGATATAGTTAACAGACTAGTAAATCATGAAGAGACTGTAGATATTGTTTACCTAAATTTTAATGAAGCATACAACTGTCTCATGTTGTTGAGAGAAAGATGTGACCTAGATAGAAAACTAATTGAATGGCTGGATCCAAAAAGTAACCATCTGTCATTTAATGTTATTTTGAAACTTCTTTGGTGAAGTACCCCAGGGATCTATTGCTTGGCCTTGTACTGTTTTAACTGCTTTTATGAGTGACTTGGATAAAGATACAGGTAGTATACTTATCCAATCTGTAGATGATATAAAGCAGAGAAAAAATCGGGAGCCATGATATTTTGACAGCCCTGAACATGGAGCCAAATCTAATAATATGTAATTTATAGGGATAAATATAAAGCCTTATATTTTCATTAAAAAAAATCAGTTCCAGACATTCAAGATGGGGAAGTATGGTCAAAAAACAGTTCATCTAAAAAAAAAAGAATCTGGAGATTTCAGTGTATTACATAATGGAGACAATAGTGTGACCTCAGAATCTTCCACAAGACTTCTTTGTGCTTCCTATATAATAAGTTGCTAAATCTTGTCAATTGTATCTCCATAGTATCTCTTGAACATTTTCCTTTCTCTCTATTGCATCCTTCACCTGGACTACTAAGATAGCATCTTTAAAAATTATTACTATCTTTTTTTGCCATCATATTCATTTCTGAATATATTCCTTCTGCCTCCCCTATTTAGTGGTACTTCCTTTGTAACAAAAAAAAATGGTTTTTACAAAAAACCCCAAAAAACAACCAATTCACCAAAACTAGAAAACTCACTGAATATGACCATCTATTCAATACCCATACTTGCCAATGAAGGGAAAATTTTCATTCTTTCATTTCTTCTGGGCCAGGCTTGGTCATTATAATAAAATAAGTTTTGGGATTTTGTTGTTGTTTAGTTCTGTTTACATTTTTTGTATTCATTTTTGTTTTCCTGGTTCCTTACCTTACCAAATTTTGCATATAATAAGTTCTTATAAGTCTTCCTATGCTTTTCTGAATCTTCATACTCATAGTTCCTAACTTAGACCTATGATTTAATTGATTTGATCAGTCCACTGAAGCAGATTGCAGCACATCCATGCTTGTACATCCTGCATGATTCTTTTATGACCTCTCATAAGTTTGCTATACGGTGTGCACCTACTGTGTTGGTGGCCTTCTTTACTTTCTTTGGACATTGTGAGGGTACCATAAGAGGACTTTATCTTTCCACTTTCCATCCTTTACTCATCCCATGTGACTAGCCCATATTCTCTTCCTGTTGTGCAATTTTTCTTTGATATCTTTTATTCCTAATCTTCTTCGTAGTGCCTTACTGGTTCTGGTTTTATGTTATAGTTTTCTCATATTCAGTATGCACCTCTCCATTAACTTTTTGGAGACTCTTTTTCTTTGTCTTTCCACCATACAATAATATAGGTAGAATATTGCTGTAAAGATGGGTTTTTGCTTTCATGAGAAGCTTGGGAGCAGTAAAAGAGCTTGTAATTTCTCAAACACAATCCAGCTTACTTTTTTCCTGTTTAATTCTGGATCTAGCTTATTGTTCATCTGTACTGTGTGATCCAGGTTATATACTGATGGATAAGCACCATATGTCTTCTATCCAAATGCATGTTGTAATTTGGGCAATGGACGTTCTTGATCCATTTGTCTTTTCTCTGTGGATGGTCAGGTCAAACTCTTTTGTGTCATTACAGTTTGGAAGAGGGGAAGATAAGTTCAGGTTTAAGATGTCTGCAGGACATACAGTTTTAAATGTTTAGTAGACAAATGTTGATATGGAACTGAAGTGTAAGGGACCAAGAAAGAGAATATGGATGGAGAAAAGAAGAGGGCCTAGGATTAAAATTTCAGGAATATCTGTAATTAGGGGAAATAATATAGATGATGAACCAGCAGAGGATACTGAAAAGTGGTTACACAGATAAGAGACAAATAAGAAGAGAGATAATAGAGTCACAAAAACTCAGAGAGGAGAGTATCTTCAGGAGGAAAAGGGGATCAAAAGAACCAGATGCAGACAGTAAGTTATGAAATGCTTACTATGTCCAAGGCATATGCTTTGCACATAGTGGGGATATAGATAGAAGCAAAAATAATCACTGCCTTCAAAGAGCTCATATTCTAACAAACATGCAAACAATGATGTGTACAAGATACATATAGGGTAAATTGGAAGTAATCTGTGGGGTTACAGTAGTAGTAGCTCTGAGAACACCGTAGCAGTGGGAGGGAGGGAGAGGATCTGGGAAAGCCCTCTTGAAGAAGGGCAGATTTGAGTTGAGTTCTGAGGGAAGAAAGGAGGCAGAGGTGAGGGGGCAGAACATTCCAGGGATAGAGAACAGTCAGTTAAAAGCCATTGAGTGAGAGAATGAGTGTCATTTTTAAGGAATAGCAAGAATGCCAGAGTTACTGTGGGTTTGAGGGTAAAGTATAAAACCAGAAAAATAAGGAGCAAAGCTGTGAAGGGCTCTAAGAGCCAAACATGATTATATATGTATAGACTGGATTGAAGCTAAAAAGGGTTAAGATTGAGAAATGGGTAGCTTTGACAGTTAAGAGATCATTGGTAACTTCTGAGAGAACAGTTTGGTGAGTGATGAGGTGGAAAGCCCAACCGCAGAGGGTTTAGTGAAAGGAGGAATGGTGTCACTGATTGTAGATGGCTTTCTCAATGAGTTTAGCTGTAAAGGGAGCTGGGCCAAAGACAATAGTGGGATAATCAGATCATATAAGGATTGGGTTTTTTTTTCTTATAGTGGAGGAACACAACTGAGTGATGTAGGCTGGAGAAGAGAAAAGAGGAAGCTTTTGGTGAATGGTCTCAAATTTTTCAGTGACATGTAAGGCTAAAGTTCTTAGCTGAGAGGGGTTGAGGAATGGGTGCCATGGGAAATTTGAGGAAAGATGAAAAAATTTTGTAATAGTTATTGTGATGACTGGAATAGAAAATCAGTTAGGATGTATAAAAAGATTGCTTTGCTGCAGTGAGAGCCCAGTTGAAATTATTTAACAAAAATTTGTGGTGGATCTATCAATATACTTTTGTGATTTTCTCCTGTTTCATTCAGTAGCACATAAATAGAAATGAAGACAGCAGATAGTGGAAGTAATACAAGTTTGGGGATCAACAAGACACATTAGTGATAGTATAAGGAAGCAAGGAGCTCGAGTCTGACAGTGTGGTATTTAATTGGTAGCTAGTGAAAAAGCAGTATGGAGGTATTAGAGATAACAGTGAAGGTGAAAAACAGTTTCACAAGTCACAAAGCAGAGGGAAAGATAGAAAGACAAGGGACTATGATCATAAAATGGAATTTCAGAGTTTGTGAACACTGAAATATAACACAGGTGATGATCATCTGTTTGTAACTAAAGTGGAGTAGAAGAGTAGAAATGAGTGAATTGAAGAATTCAAAAGTTAGAGTTTTTGAGAGCATATCAGTATATATGTTGAAGTCCCCTAAATGAAGTGAGGAGTTGTAATGAAGAGAAAGATTCTGATCCACTCATTAAACATATTAGGAAGGAATGTGAGTGTCCTGGGCATCAGTAAATAGCAACTATCAGAATATTGATTGGGTGATGAATATGGATTGAATGAACCTCATAGGAGGAAAGATTACTGAATAATGGTGGTAGAAGGAGAATCTAGAAGATGCAGTGGGCAACAAGGAGTTATTCAGACTCTTATACCACAACCAATGAGGCAGGGGGTATGAATGAAAGTGCAGTAAGTACTGGAAAAAATCACAAGAAGGGAATTTTGTTTCAGTGAGTACCAGAAAATGGAAGGAGTGAGAAAGAGAAAAGTTTAATATGAAAGCAAGCTTGTTAAATGTAGAACAGGCATTCTAGAGAGCACAATGGAATGAGTTGGTAGATCTGAAGTAGAATTTTGGAGGTGGGTTATAGTTTAGGGGGATGGGAAGAAAAGGTTAATGAGAAAGTGCCAAACCTTATCCAAGTAATTGACTCCTTGAATAGATCAAATAGAATTCAGTGACTGTATGACAGAGCAAAAAAAAATGAGAACGCAATTAAAAGGTTGAAAAATAGCAGAAAATTCAAGATTTCTGACTAAAAAAATAATAGCTGGAAAATAGGTCAATGAGAAATAATCACAGAACTTTTGGATTCCTTGATTAAAAAAAAAAGCTTACATACTATATTTCATGAAATTGGAAATGAAAACTCCCTAGATTTTTTAGAACCAGAGGACAGAGTGAAGGTAGGAAGAGTCTGCTGCCCTCCTGACAGGAACCCCAAAATAAAAAGCCCCAGAAATGCCATAATTAAAAACTAGAACTCACACATCAGGTAAAAATACTGTAAATTTACAGAAAGGAGTTCAGGTACCAAGGAAACATACATGGGACCACAGAAATCTGAGAGCTTCTACTACAAACAATTGGAGATCTTATAATACAATATTCCAAAAGATAAAAGGTATAGAGACTTACAGTTAAGACCAACCTACTCTGCAATATTGAGTATACTTCTATAGGAGGAAAAAAATTAGGGAATTTTTAAAGTATTTCTGACAAAAAGATATGAACTTTGAACTTTGAAAATCAAACACAAGAATCTAGGAAAATTAAAAAAAAGATCTTTTGAGCAACTAGCTTGCACTATTGGATGATGTAGGGTTAACATACTAATAGGGAGAGAAAAAACGAGTGTCTCTTCAGGATCTTAATGTCTTCAAAAGGGTTAAATAATAAAAACAGAGGTCCTGGACTAAGTTGGTTTTCTTGTAAGAGAGGTTTTTAGAATGGGGGAAGGAAGGAAAGAGAAAGGAGGGGAATACATTACTGTGAAATGGGAGGAAGGGATGGAACTTGTTATTTCTTATAGGTGTACATGAGAAAAAAAAGGTATATACAAACATGGAGGAAGAAGTAGGTGAAACGGCATTGCATGAACCTCATTCTTATCTGAAATTGTCAAAAGAGGTTTGAATATACAACAGAGACATTTTAGCATAGATACTTATCAAACTGAACTGGGAAACAAGTGAGGGTGCAAATGGGACAGGAATTTACTGGGAATAATCACAAACAAAATGAAATTTCTGACCCTGAAATGGAGATTAAAAGGGAAAAAAAGAAAAGCACTGGAATCTAACAGGATGCTCATCATTTGAGGAATGGCTGAATGAGTCATCATGTCATATTAATATAATGGAATATTATTGCACCATAAGAATGATAAAAAATATTTCAAAGAATCTTGGATAGTGTAAATTGTTGAAATATTAAGTGAGTAGAATCAGGAGAGCAGTTTAAAAGGACCACTATACTGTAAAAAAAAAAAACCAAAACCAAAGCAACTTTTCAAGACTTGAAAACTCTAATCAATGCAGTGACCAACCATGTTCCCAGAAAAACTTATGGTGAGACATAGCCAAAAAAATGATGGATGCAAGTTGCAGAAAGAGACATACATTTTGGACTTGGCCAATGTATTTATTTCTTTTGTTTGACTATGCTTATGTATTACAAGGGTTCCACCCTCCATTTCTTTCAGTTTTTTATCAGAAGGGGTGGTGGGGGCAGAAAGGATTAGCAATGCTGTTGACAAAAATTGAAATATTTTTAAAAATTGCACAGAAGAGAAAAGGAGGAAGCTCAGAAAGAAACACAGACAGGTAGGCCAGTTTTGAAAGTAATATATAAAATTTGCTACATAATTTTTTAAGCTAAAGGATAGTAGAGCTTCATGTTTTCATATAAAATCTTTTATGTTCTGTATGTATGTATAGAAATTTTATGTTCTGTATGTATGTAAATGTAAAGAAATCCTCATTTTTGGTGTTCAAATAAATAAAACTAAAAACTTCAAAATTTGTTAGGTTTGGGCAAAAATTTGTCTAACGTGATTTAGGAGGGGTTTGTACTATGTTACATTTTAAGAAATATGACCTTTATTGCCCCTTAGTTTAAACATTTTTTATTTCTGTTGATGTCTTTTGTTGTTATATCACAGTAATTTCTAAATATATCCCTTCTTTCTCTCTTACCCAGTGTAAGACATGCCTTTTATAGTAAAAAGGAGAAAAAAAATCAGTAAAATCAACATTGAATACATATGACAAAATAAGCCATATTTCACACTTAGTCCAGTCAAGGCAGGAAGATGTATTTTCTTAACTCTTCTCTGGAGATAAGCTTGGTCATTATAACTACACAAGGGTCAGTTTGCTATTTTCTTTATAACAATAGCACTCAGGTGACTTTCTCCTTTTCATTGTTTTTCCTGCCTCTGGAGAACATAGCAGATGTTGATACTAGAATCCTGGCCTGACTAGCATAGCCCAAATATGTGCTATGGCAACTTTTACGTAAGATCATGATTATAGTAATAGATTTTTAACAGCATTTAAAAATAAGGAATATAATATTATTTATAAAGCTAGGCATATAATAACATTAATATAACTTGTCAAGTGCCCCAGACTTGTACTTTGACCTCTCAGCTCTCTTGATTAAAAAACAGTATATTTAAAGATGATTTTTAGCAAACTTTTAAAAGAATATCTAGTTGTTATTTAGTACCTTTCTCACTACTTACTTATTGAGCAATTGCAACTTAATCTAATCTCCCATTATTTTTATTAGATTATGATTGCTAAGAGTTAAGGATTAACATAAATAGGTTTTGGTTCTTTTTTTTTTTTTTTTGAGATTATTGGCTACTACATTTGATTTGGAATGAATTCACTTTATACTCTCAATCTCATTTCAAAATTACATTCCCTAGTGAAGCTTGGCATCTGAAAACCCTTTTAAGTAGTTTTTTTCAGTTCAGCAACTTTTTTCCATTTTCAGTGAGGAGTAGTCCATTCAACCTGTTAATAAGCCAGTTGAAGCTAATTAAATGGATAGTATTAATTTGCTTTTCTCCCAGCAAACCAGATTAGTCTTCTGACTCTTCTCATTCTCCATTATGTTGCAGAAACAGAGAAAAACCAAGCTAGATATCTCCATGTTAAGTGGAAAGATCTCCCATTACCATCTTGACAGCAATCAAAAGAATGTAATTTCCTATTGAATCTCCTAAAGATAAATAAAAACCTTTGCCACCCCATCAGATATTTTCAGTTGTAGTTGTTAGATATGTCTAATTGAATACGCATAATAATACTCCAGGAAGGACTTGAATCCAATCATCCTTTTTTTTTTTCAAAAAAAAAAAAGATTGAGGTAAAATTTCCCAGAACTACTAGTTTAATAACAAAACTGTTTTGCTGCTGTTTAATTATTGAGTTCACTCTAAGGATTCAGGGTCTGCTAATATTTTTGATCAGTTTCCCATTGGTCAGTAGTACAAATCTATGTACTTGTTATTCACGATACTTCAAAAATGTCATAATTTCACTGGGAATTGGCAAATCCATAGCAGATTGCAAACCATCTCTGCCTTTAGTAGATAACCTTCATGATTTGCAGTGTTTTGCTATGGCTAAAATAATTCATCTTCTGGTGGCCAAATTTCTAATGATACGGCTATTTATAAATATGAACAGTTATTATAGGATAAATTTAAAAAGAAAGTTGATTCTATTTAACAGAGACCATGCATTGTTTTCCAGTTTAGCTATAAAATTGTTCAGAGCTTTTTTTTCTCTCACTAAAAACCTGTTTTCTCTTGAACATTTTACATTGAATTTGAACAAGTTTCAAATATAGATTTAAATTAGTTTTATCACAAGTTATTTTAGCTCTGTGATCTGATTTTTTAAAATAAACATTAGATAGGACAGGAAGAGTTTAGTTTGGAACAGTCTATTCCTTTAGATCTAGACTAAAAAAATCTTATATTCTCCATTTCTGATACACACGCACACACATACACCCCTAGCAAATAAAGATTTTGGGTATGAGAATGTCACCATCTCCATCACAGCAGTGTCTGTATTGTGTTTTAAAAGGCAAAAGAGAGAACTTGATAGTATGTATAAAAATTGTATTTATGCCTGTGTGTTAACAATTTTTCTTTCAACTACTTATTCTCATATACCATACCCTAAAACACTTTTACAAATGTTTTTAAAGTCTATTTCCTTTCTTTTAGTACATATCCCTTCCTATTGTCTTTAACTGAGTCAAAGGTTACTTTATGTGATTGAGGAAATAAATTGTAGTATTTTAACAGCAGTGATGCTAGGACAGTGCTATAATCATAGAGACAGTGGGAGATTACATGAAAAAATTTCCATATGAACAGAAAGGAAAAGAGATTTTGATTTGGAAATATTATTCCATGGTGGAAATGTTTGAAATGTAGTGTACTGAGAATATATAAAATAGAAATACCCTCGGAGCAGCTGTGACTTCCTTTAATTTCCTGCCACTAATTAATTGTCCAATCATAGCCATGCAGTGTTCCAGCTAAAGACATCACCAATGTCATTTCATCCAGTGGAGACCAATATCAGTTAAATGACTTGAAAAAAAAAACCAACCTCATTAATGGTGAACTTAGTACAAGAATCTATGATCTTTAATTTCCAACTCAGTACTCTTTCTGATAGCTTGCTTTGTATTTGAAAAGATGTTTATTATAGTCTCCAGAAACACAATGGGCAGTTCATTTGAAGGTTTAATTGATTATTTTTTCCTTTGATACAGAAATCACCTGCAAAGAAGCTGAGCCATGCAATTAGTAAATCTCTGGGTTGTGTACCCACCAGGGAGCCCCCACATCCTGTTTTTCCTGAGCAACCAGAGAAACCACTTGACCTTGCACATATAGTGTAAGTAAAAAGCTATGTATGAATTATTTTATTACTGAGACACGACTTTATGTATATGTTGTAGTCAAAGATCAAGTGCTAACTCATAGCCATAGGGCAACTGCCATTTAATTCCCTAGGTTTGGGGATGTGTGCATAAGTTGGCTCTCAACAATAACTAAATTTAACAGCAATAATAACAGAAAACTTGGTAGATTTTCTTTTCTAGGAATTAGCTGCTAAGTTTAGGATCCAAAATAATACTTTTAGTGTTTAAGGAAAGAAAAAAAAGGCATGCTATTCTAGAACATTCTTTTCCTAGATTTAGGAAAAAATTAAAATTATGATCCCTGGGGAGTCTCTAGAAAGAGTTGAAGAAGGAGGTAGGAATATCGGACCACCCTAACTCTTGTAGCATGTAGAAACTATCGTAACCGTAAGTCCCTCTGCCTATCCTATCTACCCATCTTTCTTCTTTCCTGGAGTATGCATTGGTAACAGACCCCAAGCCCTCATTTAAGCTAGAGCAGTAGGTTAGGAAGGTCAGACACACCTTAGTAATAAAGTGTTGTGGTCTTCTCTCCACTTGTGGTAGTATAATTCAAATTGCTTAATGGTGAAGAATCAAATGAGCTTGCCTGGAATTTGGTGAGTTTTATGTCAGCATCTACATGTAAGTTTAGAACCTAAATGTTAGAAATTCATTTTTAAGGACACTAGCAGTTTTAAAAAATCATTATTTCACTAGGTACAGTGCTGTTTCATTTTAATTTGTTCTTGCCTTGGAAGAGAACAACCTTTCTTTATATAAGAACCCTGTACTTCCCTGTGGAACACCAAGAAATGAAAAGCAAAATAGTTTTAAAATTAGTGTAATTTTGACACTTCAGTCACTGCCCAATAAGCAGTCGCTGTCCTTACATTCCCATAATATATTTGAGCAAAACCATCATTTGTTAACAGGAGAAAGTTTTTTTAATTTGTAATTTGGAACCAACATTGAGTGGTTGCTTTTTTGGTGTCTTCCTTTGCTTTTTTGAGGTAACTGTGAATTTTTTTGGTCCTCACAAAAATCTTTCCATGTTTCTTTGAGTTCTTAACATTTGTCTTCATTTTTGTGACAGAGACAAAGATATGGATTAAACTTAGCTAATATGTAAATTAAGAACATAAAGCTTAATTTTTATAATCATATTTTAAAATATACATATTGTGGCCAGTTGGGGGGAGTTCAAGAAAGACCAAAGTGTGTGTGTGTGTGTGTGTGTGTGTGTGTGTGTGTGTGTGTGTGTGTGTGTGTGTGTGTGTGCATAAGAGGGGGAGAGAGAGAGAGAAAGAGAATGATATGGCAAACTCACAGAAAATAGATTTGTACTTACTTCAGTAGCAATATGTTGGATGGCCTGGAATGGGAGAGATTTAAGGCAGAGAAAAAAATTAGAAATAATTGTTGCAATAATCCAGATTAGTGGTAATGAAAGCTTGAAGATGTCAGGTGTATGGTAAGAAGGTATCAAATGGGAAAGATGTGGCAAAGTTGGAAATAAAAATAAATAAAAATATTTGACAATTAATTGGCTATATTGGATGAGGGAGCAGAAGTAGCTGGGGATAATTGCTCATGAGTTAAAAGAATAAATAAAAAAATACTTATTCCCTCCCATTATAATAGTAAAAAATTCAGCTATCTCTATATATTCAAGTCCAGTGAACAATGATTTATTAAGAACTTACTGTGTCACAGGCACTATGCTAAATACTAGGGATACAAAGAAAGGGAAAACAACATTTGACTTTTCTAGTCCAGAAAGTTAGATTTACCCAAATCTCAGTGGCTTTTGGCTCTTATTGCCTTTGCTATTCTATTTAAAATAGTGTTGTGCCATGAATGATAGTTCTTCTTAGGTGATGGCTGTTTTAATTTGCATCTTTCTGTTAATTAACATTGAATACTTTTATGTGGTTGTTGATAGCTTGGGCTTTTCAGAATTTTTTGTTCATGTGCTTTGACCTATCTATTGGACAATAATTCTTAACATATATTCATCACAATTTCCTGTTGATTTTGAAGCCTGACTTTAGAGGTTTCGTGTAAAGATTTTTATTAGTTGATATCTTTTCCTATTATTATGTCTGTTTCTTTTTTTAAAAGTTTTTTGTTTTTATAAATCAGAGTATTTTTTCTTTTATGATACTGCTTTGTCACAGTTTGTTATTAATTTTTTCTTTATACATAATTGAGAAAGAGATCCTTCAGCTCCAATTTTTTTTAATGGTACGAGTTTTTGTACTTGCCTTATTTATCTGTTCAGAGTGTTTTATGATGCATAGCAGAAAGTGTTTGTCTAAGCTTATTTTCTACCATGGCTGTCCAGTTTTACCAACAATTCTTACTGCATAAACAGAACTTTCCCTGGTACTTTGTATTTTGGGTTTGCTTATCTAATCTTCCATTCAACATTTCTATTTTCTTTGTTTGGCACCAAATAGTTTTGATAATTATGTCTATATGATGTAATCTGATATCAGCCAGTGTTAGAACACTTTCTTTCATTCTTTTTTTATTCATTATTTCCTTAGCTATTTAAGATCTTTTCTTTTTCTGAATGAATTTTTAAATTATTTTGTCAAACTCTACAAATTATTCCATTGGTAATTTATTGTACTATTTAATCTATAGATGAATTACTTTCATATCTTTTTTATAATATTACAACAATTGATACTAACAATTACTACTCTCTCCACTTGTTTTCTAGTTATATTTATATCCTAAGTCCTAGTGGATTGACTCTGTAATATGTATTACCTTTTATTGCTTTAAGTGGCATTTCTCTTTCCAGCTCTTTTTCTTGTTTTTTGTTAGTAATATGGAAATGCTGGTGATTTTTTTTTGGACTTATTGTGTCTTTTACTTTGCTGAAACAAATTTGAAAAATAGATTCTTAAGGATTTTCAAGTTAGCTCTCATTGATGAATAGAGATCATTTTGCCTCTTCTTTGTCAGTCCTTGTTCCCTTGATTTCTTTGTATTGTTTCACCATCATTATTAGCATTTCTAGTCTATGTCAAGCAATAAGAGGAGCATAGTAATAAGAGGAGATATAGTGAATTAGAGTATTGAAGCTGAAATGAGAAAGACCTTAGTTCTAATCCCATATCAAATATGTACTAGCTGTGTAACTAGTCAAGTTACCTAACCTCTCTGAGTCTCATTTTTTTCTTTTCTTTTTTATGTATACTTGAAGCCTTGAACTTTCCAACTTGTTACCTTGATATAGGTTAGACTGATAGCCTACTTCTCTTCTAACTAGTGGACTGGTAGAAAACTCATTTTCTGATCCAAATTAAATTCCTATTGGCAAAATATACCTTTATAATTTACACAGCTCCTTCTTAAGATATGTAAAGACTGAGGCATGAAGATTTTTCGCAGTATCACAAGCAAAAAAATAAACAACCCCAAAACTGAAAACTTTACAGCATTCAAACATATCCATGATTTTTTGCAGAGATACAATGGGAACTTAAAATAAAACTTCTTTTTCTCAAAAGCCTTCTTGAAACTTTCAGTTTGCTTTTTCATCATCACTTATTAAGTATTTGATGCAGTCCAGTTGCTAAAGGTTACAAATTTGTAAGTTTGTTGTTATTTAATATTTAAACCTCATCTCACTCCTGAATAACTGTTATTCATTTTAAAAAGAACTAGTTTTATATCTTTTCACCGAGAAAACTGAACTTTATGATCTTGGTTCTTTGTGTGTGTCTGACTCAGTTTAAGATGGGAAGAAAATGACCGTTTTCTTTCCACATTGATAATTCTATTCTGTCAAGGAGAATGAGACACGAGCCAGAAATGGGAGTTGTCTTATATTCCCTTAGTATTGCCACTCCTGTATACTTTGTTGCCTCACCCAGTCCTAGGTTATGAATTGTTTTCTCTACACAAGAGAAATTAACTGGTAACTGCTACTTCTATTGAAATGTAGAACAAAGTTTGTTGCCTGTAAAACCAAACTGATTTCTTATTCACTAAAACTCCTTTATTTTTCTCATAACCAACTTATGTATAAAATATGCAGCACATTTTGAACAGATTATAAGATTTTCTCCATACCTTATTTAAAGATTATAATTGCCCAATCAAGTCACTTCTTTAACTAAAATAATACTTTTGGATAACTTTTCTTAGTGTTTCATGCTGTTCATTATCCTTTTTATTACCATTCTGATACAGAGTCAATATATATTCTTGTTTAATAGAAAAAAATCTTAATTCTTGCTTTCATCCTACTTCTTGGATGTTCTGAACTTTAGCCAGTAGTCTGCTTAAAGAGTATATTCTTTTTTTGACATAAACTCTTTCTTATGGCCCCATGATTTGGCTAGCTTTATTCTTATTCATAATGTCTTCAAAGAAGTGCAATAGAAATTCACTAGACCAGGAGTAATAGAAGAGCATTTGTGGCCCTGAGAATGAATAAGGTTTAAATTTTTCTTCATTACTTAGTTATTAAAGCACACTTTTGTGACACTTACTTTAAAGTGATAGATGACTCTGAAGTCTAAAAGTGGTATTCTCCTTCCCTGTCCCCCCTTTTTAAATGAAAGTGCGTCTGGTTGGTGTCATTTACCAAGCATTGGTAAATTGTTTGCAACTCTTCCCCTGTCCCTCTATAGAATCCAAAATTAAACTTAATAAAGAAGACAATAATTCAGTACTTAATTTATTTGACTCAGTAGTTAAATTATTTGAGGGAAGTACTGAATTTATTTGATATATCCAGAATTTATCAGATTTAAAACTTGGCTTGGGTATATCATCATAAATCATTTAAGGAGTGACTGTTATATATTGGGCACTGTGCTAAGTATACAAATCCATTTACCTTAATATCTTCTTTACACTTGATGGAATTTCCTCATTCATGTACTTTCTGTCTCCGTACCATTGAATGCTCTCATGTAGTAGAAAAAATGTTTGAATCTAGAATCACATGACCAGAGCTCTCACTTTGCCACTTATTGGTCTGACCTTGGACAAGTCATTTTTGCCCCTGAGCCTCCGTTTCTTCATCTGTAAAATGAAAGTGCTGGACTAGATTTTCTCTGAGTCACCCTCCAGCTCTAAATTTGTGATCCTACGATTGGCATCATACTATTCTTTCCTAAGGACTTAATATAGATGCGTTCTCGTGCTTGTTTTTTGAAAGAGAAAAGGGAATAAAAGGAAAAGAAAAAAAAGAAAAGAAAATTCTGCAAATTTACCGTACTGCAACATGAGCCCTTCTACCACATCTAGATTAGGCTAATTTGCAAATATTAAGCATTTATTAATTGCCTACTAAGGACAGCTAGGTGGTGCAGTGGTGCAGGCCTGGAGTCAGGAAGTCCTCAGTTCAGATCTGGCCTCAGAAACTGTATTCTAGTAACTTCTATCAGTTGGTCATAATTCTTCTCCCTGAAATTTTACAGAGCAAATTTCATCCCTTCTTTGAATGACAGCTATTGTAGTCTAGGAAACCTCTTTGGCTTGTTCAGCCTAGGCATTTTTAATGGTTGGTTATCTTTGCTGTAGACATAACCCCTCCTCTTACTTGGACTCCAAATTATCCTTGTAGGATGCCCCTGATATCCCTGTTAGCTCCCTACTTGTGATATTAAAGATGGAAAGCCAGTTGAATCGCCTTCTAGACCCTCCCCATAATAGCCCCTATCTGATTACTGAATTTTATTGATACATGAAGCGTTGCTAAAACCAGGAGCCCTATGTGTGCAATGCCAGAGGGATAAGAATGGCTTAGTGTAACAGTATTTCACCCTAGGGAACCGATTCTTGCAGAACCATCATGGATTCCCTGCTCCTACCATGGTTAAAAGACCACTGTGCCTGAGGCTCTGATGGTATCCCTAATTGTATCCCTTCCCTCCTTTCCTACTCTTGCTAAAGTGATCTTCCTAAAGCACCAGTCTGACCATGCCATGCCCCTACTCATATATTCCACTGGTTCTCTTTCACCTCCAAGAACAAACATGAAATTCTCCCTTTGCTATTTAAAACCCTTTCAGCCTGCCTTCTTCCTACCTTTCCAGTCTTTACATTTCCCTCCATGAACTCTAAAATCCATCTATACTAACCTGCTTTCCTTTCCTCACACATAGGACCTCCATTCTCTGAGAGCACTGACTGTCAAGCCATTAGTAAACATTTATGAAATACCTATCATGGGCCAGGCATGGTGCTGAACTCTAGAAATACATAAAGTTGCAAAAGACTGTCCCTTCCCTCACAGAGATCACAATCTAATAAGGGAGACAACAAGCAAACAAATATGTACAAGCAAACTATGTTCAAGATATGTAGTAAATAATTTTTTTTTCAGGCTCAAAAGAAAAGTGTATTTATGCTCCAATTAGATCTTTATACAGTTATTAAAGTACTTCAAGCCTTGAGTTTGTTTACCTTCTTGAAGATAAAACACAATTTAACAATCTGAATAAGGTCAAGGTTGACTTTTGCAGGAAGTCTAAATGATAACATTATAAAGTAGCAAGTACTTTGTTCCCACCAGATGCAAAAGTCAATAATTAGAGCTGAATAAAAAAGTGACCTGAGAATGATGCTCAAAAGGTTGTAGTACAAAGTGATTTCTCAACTATTATTCTACTCTGAGTATTAAAAAATAGTAACATTTTCTGTAGATTCAAAATATCTAATACGATCATGATACATAATGCTAACTCTTGAAAGAAAATGAAAAATGGATCATGGTGATCTTTTCTTACTCTAATTCATTATATGTAGAGTATATTAAGTTGCAAGAAACAATTATCATTAAAGCTTCTAAGAAGCTATCACCAATGCTGCACATTATGAAATATAATGAGACAAAATAAAAGTTAGGTTAAATTAATCTTATAAATTAACATATTTTGAAATCTCTCTTGTTAAAGTTGAAAAGAAATCTATTTGATGTTGTTGTTCAAGTGTAATCCAATGAAAGGACGGAGATTTTTATTCGGAAACACGAACGATTTGCTTTCCAATATTGCCGCCTGTCATCATAGATTGAAAAGCAACTCCCATGTTTTCCAAGCCATTGATCACTGTCTCTTTGACCTTTATTTTTCCTTCTTTAAACCACTGACTCAGTTGTAGAACTCCAGACTCAAATTTGTCCTTGTAATCAAACAACAGAAATCTGTCCCTTGTGATGTTTTTTGTTTTCAGAATTGACTCTACTTCAGGCAGCAATGGGGGAGGATGAAGCATATCATTATTGTACTGAGATATCTGACCACACAGGATAACATGGCTGTTCTTATTCATCTGGCATATAACAGTATCACTGATGACACCACCAACGTTGTCAAAGTACACATCCACTCCAGATGGGCAAGCCACATCCCCCTTCTTATAATTAATTGCAGCATCAAAACCCAGTTCTGAGACCAAGATGGAGCACTTCTCATTTGTTCCACAAATTCCCACCACTCTAGAATAGCCTTCCAAACGGCCAGTCTGGCCAGCCAATGATCCACAAGCACCTGCAGCTCCACTGACAACCAACGTCTGGTTGGAACCAGCAGTTATGTGACCTTGTTCTTTAATTGCAAGTAAAGAAGTCAATCCTGTTATACCAACAGCACCAAGAAAGTAAGAAAGGTGCCCATCTACAACTCGTGGGTCTACCTTTTCAAGTGTATTTCCCTCTAAAATAGCCTTCGTCTGCCAGGGCCAATTAAAAAATGTCACAAAATCGCCTTTAGCTAAATTTTCATGTTGACTCTCTTCTACAACTCCAACACCTCCACCATCAATCACTTCAGACAGCTGCCAAGGCTTTATAAAGTCAGCACCAGTGTCTTCATTCAATCTAATACGCATATAAGGATCCACAGAGAGATAGAGAGTTCGGACTTTTACTTGTCCCTTGTTTAATTTATCTGGTAAATTAGCCTCTTCTGTGCGGAAATTCTCTGCCACTGTAACGCCATGTATTCCAGGCCGGGAATTCAGTACAACTCTTTGTACACGCATCACTATGTTCAGGTAGTAGACCTACAAAGATCAATCTTCAGAGCTCCCTGGAAGAAGGTTCTCTTGCGAGGACAGGAGGGGAGCTAGGGCTATGTAGTAAATAATTAAGAGAAGGGAGGCACCAGAATTAAAATAGGTTGAGTAACACATCTCTTATCATTTGATTTTCCTTACCAAGAAGCTGTAGTGGTTCTTCAGTGTCTACAAGATAAGTACTGGCATTCAAATATCTTCTCCCTACCTGTTTTTGTAACTATAATTGTGTATTTACACCCCTTTGACTTTGTTCATGTATTCCACCTTGTCCTCACTTGAACATATTACTATACCTATATCTGTCCCTAAAACATTTATTCAACATCATTATTTTTGCATATTTCAGAATTTTTAGCTATATTCAGAGCACTGTTCTGGGTGCTGGATGGGATAGATAATTTAGGCAACTAGGAGGCACAATGGATAGAGCACTGAGACTGAAATCAGGAAGACCTGAGTTCAAATCCTACCTCAAATACTTTAACATTTTTTTTGCCTCACTTCCCTTATCTGTAGAATGGGGATAATAATATCACCTGCCTCCAAGGGTTGTTGTGAAGATCAAACGAAATAGTTATTGTGAAGTGCTTAGCACGGTGTTTGACACATAGTAAACACTATGCCATTGTTAGTCATTGCTGTTGTTATTAAACTTCTCACCAATTTTAGAGAAAGCAACACCAGTTTCCTTTTTAAAAGCTGTCTTATCCTCTTCTGTTCTAGAGTGCATCTCTTAAATAGAAATCTCACTCCTAGACTTTTCCCTCCTCTCTCCTATAACTTTGATATTGACTTCTCTATTGGCTGTCTCTCCTACCTTCAGACACACCCATGTTTCTGTATCTTTAAAAAAAAAGTCATAAATCCTTTCACTTGGCCCTGATATCCTTTGTAGTTATCATTAGGCAATCCGACCACAGATATTTGAGTGCCTACTACATATAAAACTATACTAATAACTGTGTAGGAGATAGAAGCAACTCTAAGTAATCTGCAGCATTCTAATAATAACTTGCATTTATTACACTTCTGTGAAATAACATAGGTGTTAATCCCATTTTACAGAAGAGGAAATTGGTTTGAGAGGAAGTGTAGTGTTACAGAGAATATGCTGTACATGGAGTCAAAAGACCTTGTTTTCAAATCCTGCTTCTAATACTTAATGTGACTGAGGTCAAGCCACTCAGCCTTTCTGAGCTTCAGTTTCCTCATCTGTAAAATGAAATGCTTGGACTAGATGGCCTGTGAGGTCCCTCCGAGTTCTGAACCTGTGATCTTTTGATTTAAAGAGGTGAAGAAACTTGCCTAGCGACCCACAGCAGATAAATGCCGGAGATGGAACATTCGGGCCCCTGGCTACAAATAATCCAGTCTATTGCTGTTGAGCCCAGCCTGTAGCTGGGGAAAAATAATAATCAAAAGGCATTTTGTCCACTTGTGCAATAGTCCTCAGAACATAAATATAAAAGAATAATAATAGGATAGCAATCTGTCCTGGCATCATTTTTATCTGAACTCCATCCAAAAAGTTGAGAATAAAATATTTTAACAATAGTATCTTACATTTACATACACTTTTAATGTTCACAAAGTGTTTTACAATACTTTTATCACATGTGAGTTTCTTGACAACTTGGTAAGGTGGGAGCTCTTGTTCCCATTTTATAGATGAGGAAACTGAGGTTCAGAGATATTGAATGACTTGCTCAGAGCCACACAGCTTGTACTTATACAAGACAGATGTCAAATCTATGTATTCCTGACTCTGAAGTTCAGGGCTTTGTCTGTTTTGCTGTGTATGTATGAAAAATTAACAATAAAAGACAGAGACATGCCAAACAGGGAGTAAATACTCTTCAGAGAAGGGTGAGAAAATTGGGAGATGTAGCATGTAAGACTGGAAGGGAGTCCTAAGGTGAAAGGCATTTATTTAAGTGAGGATGGCATGGTAAAGGTATTGGAGTGTAACCATATAAGGCATGTTCAAGGGATGTCACTCTGTTACTATTATTCTTTTATGTTTGTGCTATGTAGATAAAAATGACGCTATTGTTACTACTTTTCCCAACTGCAGATTAAGCACAGTGGGAGCAAACTGAATGATTTGTAGTCAGGGGATCAGTAATTTCAAATATTATGCATTTCTACATTGCTGGGGTAACTGATAGTCAATAAATTACTATATGCAAGCATTGTGCTAAGTGCTGAGATACAAAGAACGGCAAAAGACAGAGCCTGCCCTCAGGGGATTCCCAGTATGATGTGGGAGACAACGTGCAAACAGTTCCAATCCAGTAACCCATATGTAGAATAAATTGATGATAATCAACAGAGGGAAGGCATTAGAGTGGGATTGAGAAAGGAAAAGACTTCCTGTGGTGGTTGGGATTTTAACGGAGACTTGAAGGAAACTAGGGAATCCAGGAGGCAGAAATGAAGAAAGAGAGCATCCCAGGCATGGGGGTAGCCAATGAGAATGCCCAAAGTCAAGAGATAAAGTGTCTTGGTTGTAGAATAGCAGGGAGGCCAGTGTCATTGGATTGCAAAGTGTTTGATAGAGTAAAAAGTGTTAGAAGACTGGAAATATAGGAGGGGGTCAGACTATGAAAGGCTTTGAGTGCCATGTGGAAGATTTTTGTTTGATCTTGAAGATGATAGGGAGCCATTAGAATTTATGAGGAGGAGGAGTGGTGTGGTCAGACCTACACTTTTGGAAGATCATTTTGACAGCTGAGCGGAGGATGGACTGGAATGAGAAAAGACTTTGACAGGCAGACCAACCAAGAGCTCACCGCAGTAGTCCAGGCATGAAGTGTTACGTGTCTGCACGAGAACAGTGGCAGTATCAGAGGAAAGAAGGGGATATGTGGAAGAGATGTTATGAAGGCAAAATTGACAGACTTTGGCAACAGAATAAGTATCAGGGGTAAAAGAGAGTGAGGATTTGAGAATAATTTTTAGGGTTGTGACCCTGGATGACCGGGAAAATGATGGTCCCCTTGACTGCAATAGAGAAATTTGGAGGGGGAGGGTACAGTTTGGGGGAAAGATAATTAGATCAGCTTTGGACATGAGTTTAAGATGTTTGGATACAGGATATCCAATTTGAGATTGTTTAGGTAGTCGTTTCTATGAGGTACCATGTAGTTGTTTTTTGTTTTCTTTTATTATATTTTGTTTTGTTTTTTGGCAACTGCATAGCATAATGGATAGTGCACCAGGCCTGGAGTAAGGAATACCTGAGTTCAAATTCAGCCTCATACACTTAACTAGTTGTGCAACCCCTGGGCAAGTCAATTAGCCTCTGAATGCTTCAGTTTCCACAACTGTAAAATGAGGATCATAAAATGGGTGTATATCTTTCAAGGTTGTGAGGGTCGAATGAGATAATATTTATAAAGTGCTTAGCACATGGTAGACACTTAATAAAATGCTTCTGACTCCTCCCCATCCACCTTTCAAATTGTGAAGGTCAAATGTGAATCCTTATGGGTAAAATAAATCCAGCTGACTGTGAAATCATAGCCTTATAGCTTGATAAAGGAATCTTGACCCCTTTTTCTTTTTTTAAAGATTTTTAATTCCATTAGGTTGAACAACAAATAGAATACACTATTTATGTTGGGTATATTACTGCTTTATTCTTTATACTTCAGTTCTAGAAACTGGGAATATTCTAGAGCTCTTTCAGGATGGACACTTTGCTCTCTAATAAAATTGTGTGTTTCTTTTAGCAAAGCCTCTAATGTATCAGAACATGTAAAACTAACTTTTTGCATCTTCTATCCAGAAGTGAAATGGGCAGCCTTTGAAGGATTGTGTTGTTTTTAAGAATCTCAGCCAAAAAAGACCCTGATTAATTTGGTGCTTAGGACCAGCATTTTTCCCTTCATGTATCTGGACATAATCTCTTTGGCATGCCTCAGAGCATCGTGTTCCATTTCATTTCATTCCTGCTGTCCAAGACTTTTTGCCACCTAAGGGGCCTGCCTTTATCTGCCCCACTTGAGTTTTCTGTCATGATAGTGTTCCCATCTGAAAATGAATTCAAATAAGACTTTCTCTCAACTCCCCACTTCTGAGTTCAGGGACCTGGTGTGTAAATGGAGAATTACAAGTGGGTAGACTAAGGAAGTAGAGTTAGAGATTAGGGCTGTGGTGAACTTTAGAGATTAGCCTTTCTGAAGCATTTAAATATATACCTGTACACACATACATATATGCATACACATAGACAAAGACAGACAGACAGACACACATATGTATATGAACTGATTGTGTTGTCTATCTAATATACTCTATCCTGTATCTCTGTCCTAAATATTTTATATAAATACTTACCACTCAACATAAATAGTGCATTATTTTTATTGTCCAATCTACTGGAATTGAAATCTTTAAAAAAACATCAAGATTCCTTTATCAAGGTATAAGTTTATAGCCTAAAAACACCTATGCCCTTTTTCCTGAGTTTGTGATAACCCAACAATATCGAGGCCTTCACTTCTGCATGGCATTCTAATTTGATGGATAGACCTCTATCACTGGTATTGAATCCCTTCTCATACTGTCTGTTGTCTGTTTGTTTGATCAGCTACTCTGTCATCTCCATTGCCTGAAGCATGCATCAGAATTCTCTCCTAGTTAGTCCAACTGGACTTTTTTCAGTTGGTCTCTTGTTGTTCTGCACATCATGGCTGTTCTAGTTTCTAGCTTAAACACTTGTCTAGACATCATTTTTTGTGCCAGTGTCTGGTACTACTTTGATCTGGGTGAAGCCTGTCTTTCATGTATATGTTCCAAATATCTGAAAGGGTCCCTATATTCCTAATAAACTGAAAATCTTTTTTATGTCATCATCTCATTCAAACATGGAGACTATGAAGCTGTCTCCTATTTATGAAATGGGAAATCTCTCAGATACCACCATAGAGATTCTAGTGAATTTCACTTTCTTTATTAACCTAAATCCATTCTTCAGATCTTCCCTATAATACTTCTACTAGTTGATCAACTAGTATTCATTAAATGGTATGTGCAAGGCACTGTGCTAAGTGCTGGGATACAAAGAAAGGCAAAAGACAGTTTTTGCTCTCATTGAGCTCAAAGCTTACTGGTGGAGACAACATGGACATAATGATGTACAAGCTAAATATGGGCAAGATAAAGCAGAGATAATAGCAAGAAGGCACTGGGCACTGGGGGGAATCAGGAAAGGCTTCTTGTAGGAACTTTAGCTAAGACTTGGAAGAAGCCAGGAGGCAAAGATGAAGAAGGAAAACATTCAGGTATGCTACTCAGTCAGTGAAAATGCTCTAGTTCAGGTATCAAATCCCAGATACAGAAGAAATAAATATGACACTAGCTTGGATGTACAATGTACTCTGTTGTGGATCTTTAAGAGAATAGTTTTAGTCATGGAAAAATTATAGGACATTTGTAAGTTAAAAGTAAGATTTTTGAATATTAAAAATGAAACATGATGAACTGAAACAATCACCAAAATTACTGGTATATGAAGGAGAAAAATGAAAATTCTTATGAAGAATTCTTACAAGATCAAGTTGTTATATCCAACAGTTCTCAATTTCAATGACTATAGATAATTTAAGACATAGAGGGCTGAACTTGGAGTCACAAAGACCTAAGTTAGATCCATTTGGATACACTTCTTAGCTGTGTGACCTTGGGCAAGTCAGTGTCTGCCTCAGATTCCTCATCTGTAAAATGAAGATAACAGCACCTATATCTCAGAGTTGATGTCAGTGTAAAGTAAGATAATGTTTGTCAAATGATTTACCAACTTTAAAGCACAACACAAGTGGTAGGTATTCAGAAAAGCAATAAGATCCCAGTTACCCAGCTTCTTTTCTACTTCAGTGTTCTGCCTCTTGAATTTTAAGCAAGCATGTAATAAGAAAGTATAAACAATACAAGGATTGTTCCACAAATCATCAGTGATAAGGGATTTTAAGGTCCACTTGCTAAATAACGATGAATTCTTGTAGTGAGTAGGAGATTGAATCAGCTCTGGATAACTCTGGCTAATACCTAAAGAGTTAACTAAGTGTAAAGGGTCATTATAGGGAGAGTTATGCTACAAGCAGACACAAGGGATAGGAGAAAACTAGAGAAGGGTATAGAGAAGCTTATGAGCTTCAGGCCATTGGACCCACTGTCAAAGTAAAGGATGCTTTGAGATTGGACAAGGAGTTTGAGAATACTCAAAGTTCATCTCCACCAAAAGATAGGGAAGGCATAGAAACCAGAAAGTCAGATAAAACACCCCTTAGAAGTAGGAGGGAAAGAGTAGAAGGCACAAAACTGATAAGGTAAAATCAGGATAGCTTAGATAGAAATGTTTCCTGATATCAAAATAGGAATCAGCACAATATTAGAGAAGTCAAAATTGAGGTGAAAAAGAGCCAAAGTTGAATGGATTAGAGTACTAGTTATGGGCTGATTATTAGTGCATAAGCACTGGATTTCAGTGGTAGAAGAGAATGAGAAATTAATGAAATTGTTTCAACAAGGGTAATTTGAAGTCTGAGACCTTTTAATACCACTCACAGCTAGCTGGATATGAAAGTTCCTTGACCCAAAATGCTTTATGTATTGTTCCCCACTGGTGTGAGGGCAGAGGCCAGAACTAAGCATCCTCAGTGGTGGCTAACTGAGAGTCCAGTCAATGCAGAAAAAATCTACACTGATAAAGTCCCTGTTTATGGAGGAATAGAAGCAAAAACTGGGTCAAAAGATCAGGTATACAAGTTCTGACCTGTCATTTCAGCAGTGTGGGAAACTACAGGGAAACTCTTTTGACTAATGCAGATTAGAAACTGTTTTGTTAACCTAGAGTCTACACAGAGTTGTCTGGGATAGTAAATGAGAAGTTAAGTCATTTGTCCAGGATCACACAGCCAGGTGTCATAGACAAGACCTCAACACTGGTTCTCTAGATCAGGGATTCTTAAACATTTTCTCCTTACAACCCCTTTTCCTATTTCAGCAGCATTAGCTGTTGTTGCGTGGCCTAAGGGCATACACAGTACAAAGTGCACATGCTGTGTGTTCAGAACTGAGGCTACAGCAAAGCTACCTGATACAACACAGGCAAGTGCTGCCTAAAACACCTAGGACTATTATGCATTTGATTTTTAATTAATTTTTGGTTGTTGCACTTTCAGAAACCTTTTTCTGTTGCCAAATTTTTCTGGGGTCACAAACCACAGTTTAAGAAGCACTGCTAGATCTTACCACTACACTGCTTCTCCATTTGCCTAGAGATTGAATAAGCCAAATGAACAAGGGCTCAAGGCAGGCTTCATATCTCATGATAAGAAGAATAGATTACCAGGGAAACAGCCATTATACAAGGAGAAAGCATCATATTCAGGCTGAGGTTAGGCCAGACTTCAAACAAATTGAGTGTCTAACACAGTTTGACTTTAACAAAGTTTCTACCTCATTTATCAGCCAACAAGATGAACATGCCTTGTTTGTTCTTCCGTATGCTTCAGCTTCCAGCTATCAGCAGTATTTTTCTGCTCCTTAAAAATACCTTTCTACATACTTCATGATATCTCTCTCTCTCTCTCTGTCATGTGATCCTCACAGTTGTACAAGCTCAGCTTTCTGTACATGAAATAACTTCCTCTCCCATTACTGTCACCTGACATAGTCTGACCTAGAATTGCCTCTTCCTTTAGAGGAGTAGCCACATGATAAGAGGACCCTGTGGCATTGGTTGGAAGGGGCTTCCCTTCTGAAGTCTTTTTCTCCTTACCACATAGATTCCTTATTTCCTTGAGACCCTTTTTCTTCTCAGCAGTCTCAGGTTTACCCTGCTGGATTTTGGACTCTTCCCTCATAATGACCCTGAAAACCTTCTCAGCACATGACCCTCTCAGCTGCTGTCTGCTGTAGAATATACATTTGTTTTCTGTGGGAGCCCTTTGCTGCAGGCTCATGTAAATGGAATTGTACTCTGATTTCCTTTTGCTACCACTTCCATTCCATTCTGCTTACTATTTTACTTTGCAATGGAGTGCAAGTGATTTCCACTTGATAGTGTCCCTCCCCATCCCTAAAGTCTCTCATGCTGCTTAGCAGATAGATAAACCCTTCCTGCTACTTTCTTGCTACCAGCAATTTACAATTAGGAACAGTCTGTGCACAGCATCAGGTAGCCTTTATGGTGGTGATAAGGGATTCTTCTGAAAATCTCCTTCAGAACTGCATTGGTAACTGACTTGCTGTTAACAAGATTTTTGCAGGCAGGCTTGTATTCCAGTATGTATGTGTGGGTGGGTTTAATTTTTAAGCATCTCTATAGTGGTCCCTACTCTCTGTGCCACATGTGACTTTCTGTCATTGGCTGAATTTGACTACCTTCTGGACTTGCTGACGAAGTACAGACGTGTGATTGCCTAATGAATTGTTCTGTTGTACCTACTCTTCTCTCAGTATGCTCTGTGGGGTAAACTACCTTGTAGAGGCGATCTTCGTCATGTGATTGTTCTGTTTCCTTAGAGACACCAGCAGTGTAGTGCATAAAGATGCCAGTTCCGTAGAGAAAGAAGAGACATTTGCTACAGAGCACCAAGGTTTGATGTCTTTTGCTTGCATTTATGTTTTGCTGCTGGGCTTGTGGAGATTATGTATTCTTGGCAGGATGCCACAACCTCCTGTAACTTCTCTGGGAGTTGATGTAAAAGAGGCAACCCATTTTATGTGTTCCTATATGGCTAACATCCTGAGAGTGTGTCTGTCCTCTGCGGAGATATATTTGTTTCTACTATTGTATGTAGATTACAGTAATAGCTCATGAAGGGATATTGTTTGGGCTATTTTCTTGACCTTTTAGCGGTAACTTGCTGAAGCATTTGAGTCACAATATTTTCTCATCATCTCCCTAAAAATTCTGTGAGCCAAGTCTGTGTGGAGTGGTGATAACTTATTCTCTAACTCCTTAATGGAGGATGAAAAGAAGGAAGAAGAAAGGGGGATTAATAGAAAGCTTTTAAAGGGAAAAGTGGCTAGTTTCCTTTGGTCTGATTACCAATTTAGAGAACCTGTGGCTGATTTTTCATTGCAGTGATTCTGAATTGACACATGGCATCAAATAGTTCACTGGAATTCTTATGCTAATTTCTGTCTCATTATGCAGCTTGCCCCTTCCCGGAACCAAACAGGAGAGAGCTGGAATTCATCTCTATCTCTGACTCAGAAACACTGCTTTTTTGTAAAAGTACTATATCTGAATAAGTATATAGGAATGCATATGTGTTAAACCTCAAATCAGAAAGGATTTGTGTGTGTGTGTGTGTGTGTATGTGTATGATAATGTTGATGTATCTGGGACTGCCAGAGAGGTGAAATCTAAAACAAGTGCTATATTAGCTCAGCTTAAAATTTTTTTTAATTGCAAGTCAGTTCATTTATAATTTTGAGTTGGTTTTCAGAATTTATTTATTTTTTTTGGCTTCCTGTGGTAAGAAACAAAATAACCTTTCCCTAGAAGTCTGAGGCTGTATTTAAACACATAATATTTAATCTGTAAAATCATTTGGCTATAAATTTTTTATAGTTTGTCATTTTTTAAAAGGTAGTTTCCTCTTTCTTATGACAGAAGGTGCTGTACAACCTGACTTAATGTTTAAGTGGTTATTTTATTTTATAGGGATAAATAAAGAGCAAAATATGACATCGTCAAGGAGGACAGAAAGGACCTGCATTTGGCAGATCTACTCTCTAGAGGCAAGGCATTTCTGTAAAGGTCCAGATTTCTGGAATCCTTTCTCTGAACTCCAACAGAGCTCCAGCATATAAGCATTAATGGACAAATCAAATCCCACATTTTCTCTGCAGCTTACTTGGATAGATAAGCTGGTTTTCTTTTCTGGTTATGGTGATTTTTCTAGACCTATGTAAAGATCTTTAGGTTTGTAAGTGAAAGATAAAGTAAATGACCATGAAAAGAGTAAATGCAACTTTGATCTATAAATATCTCAAATCTATGATAATCACCTCTGGAGGAATCTAGACAAGACAGTGTTCTAAAGATTGACATTTAGATCCCTTTCCTTCAAGAGCAAATGACCCCTACTTCAGGGTGAAAGGAAGGGGCAAATATTGGCATAGTGTTTCCTTGTTGATGTCAACAATTCAGTCCCTGTTTTTAGAATTGAGAAACTTGGAGTAATGGAGTTGTCAGCCACGACGTTTTACCATCCCTAGATCAGTATAAGATTTGGATGGAGAATGATAATATTCTTTTGGTAGAAATTTAGGAAGTTATGTAAATTAAGAAAGCTAACTCTCTGAATAAATATAAAAATTAAGTTAGGAATAAAACTTAGTTAGAATAGAAATTGTTTCATTCTTACATTTGTATTTCCAAAACCTAGCTAGCTGCATGAGCCAGAGCCCAGGAAGGTATTCAATAAATGTCTGTTGATTGATTCCACTCTCATTTGGTTTGACTTCAGGTAAGGAATATTATGTGCTTATGGCCTTTTTTGATTAGTGTGCTGAGAGTGATGAATTAAGAACATTGGACCATTTTTCTCTTTATTACATAGGAGAAAATGAAATTAATGAAAAGAAATTTAATCACTTAAGATCTCCTTCCTTGGGGTAGTTTTCTATCGGCAAAAGGTTAGAGGAAGTGAGCAATGGACAAGAATTATTGTAGTTCACAAAATTCATGTCAAATTCTATTACAATGAACTGAAAGAATTATGAAAATTATTTTATTATACTGGAATCTTGGTTATTTAATGTATCTTGAAATAATTGGTCAAGAATTTTGAGACTTCTGTTAATATAATGTCACACAGGTTGAGTTAAAATGGTACTTGTCATAATAGATTTTTTTACATGTAAATAATATAATAACATAGAGAAGTGAGTATATGTAATTTTTTTTTCTAATCTTGGTTGTATAGGCTTTATTTTGTTTTGTTTTGCTTTTTTTTTAATAATTAAATTTATTTATTTAACTTTTAACATTCATTTTCACAAAATTTTGGGTTACAAATTTTCTCCCCTTTTCTCCCCTCCCCCCCCAAACACCAAGCATTCTAATTGCCCCTATGACCAATCTGCTCTCTCTTCTATCATCCCTCTCTGCCCTTGTCTCCGTCTTCTCTTTTGTCCTGTAGGGCCAGATAGCTTTCTATACCCCTTTACCTGTATTTCTTATTTCCTAGTGGCAAGAACATTACTCGACAGTTGATCCTAACACTCTGAGTTCCAACTTCTTTACCTCCCTCCCTCTCCACCCCTTCCCTTTGGAAGGCAAGCAATTCAATATAGGCCAAATCTGTGTAGTTTTGCAAATGACTTCCATAATAGTTGTGTTGTATAGGACTAACTATATTTCCCTCCATCCTATCCTGTCCCCTATTACTTCTATTCTCTTTTGATCCTATCCCTCCCCAAGAGTGTCGACCTCGAATTGCACTCTCTTCCCCATGCCCTCCCTTCTATCATCCCCCCCACCCTGCTTGTCCCCTTATCCCCCACTTTCCTGTATTGTGAGATAGGTTTTCCTACCAAAATGAGTGTGCATTTTATTCTTTCCTTTAATGGAATGTGATGAGAGTAGACTTCATGTTTTTCTCTCACCTCCCCTCTTTATCCCTTCACTAATGAGTCTTTTGCTTGCCTCTTTTATGAGAGATAATTTGCCCCATTCAATTTCTCCCTTTCTCCTCCCAATATATTTCTCTTTCACTGCTTGATTTCATTTTTTTTTTGAGATATGATCCCATCCTCTTCAATTCACTCTGTGCACTCTGTCTCTATGTATGTGTGTGTGTGTGTGCATGTGTGTGTGTGTAATCCCACCCAGTACCCAGATACTGAAATGTTTCAAGAGTTACAAATATTGTCTTTCCATGTAGGAATGTAAACAGTTCAACTTTAGTAAGTCCCTTATGACTTCTCTTTGCTGTTCACCTTTTCCTGGTTCTCTTCATTCTTGTGTTTGAAAGTCAAATTTTCTTTTCAGCTCTAGTCTTTTCATCAAGAATGCTTGAAAATCCTCTATTTCATTGAAAGACCATTTTTTCCCCTGAAGTATTATACTCAGTTTTGCTGGGTAGGTGATTCTTGGTTTTAGTCCTAGTTCCTTTGACTTCTGGAATATCCTATTCCATGCCCTTCGATCCCTTAATGTAGAGGCTGCTAGATCTTGTGTTATCCTGATTGTATTTCCACAATACTTGAATTGTTTCTTTCTAGCTGCTTGCAATATTTTCTCCTTGACCTGGGAACTCTGGAATTTGGCCACAATGTTCCTAGGAGTTTCTCTTTTTGGATCTCTTTCAGGCGGTGTTCTGTGGATTCCTTGAATATTTATTTTGCCCTCTGGTTCTAGAATCTCAAGGCAGTTTTCCTTGATAATTTCATGAAAGATGATGTCTAGGCTCTTTTTTTGATCCTGGCTTTCAGGTAGTCCCCTAATTTTTAAATTGTCTCTCCTGGATCTATTTTCCAGGTCAGTTGTTTTTCCAATGAGATATTTCACATTATCTTCCATTTTTTCATTCTTCTGGCTTTGTTCTGTGATTTCTTGCTTTCTCATAAAGTCCTTAGCCTCCATCTGTTCCATTCTAATTTTGAAAGAACTATTTTCTTCATTGAGCTTTTGAATCTCCTTTTCCATTTGGCTAATTCTGCTTTTGAAAGCATTCTTCTCCTCATTGGCTTTTTGAACCTCTTTTGCCTATTGAGTTAGGCTAGTTTTCAACGTGTTAGTTTCTTCAACATTTTTTTGGGTCTCCTTTAGCAGGGAGCTGATCTGTTGTTCATGCTTTGACTTCATGTCTCTCATTTCTCTTCCCAGCTTTTCCTCTACCTCTCTAACTTGATTTTCAAAATTCTTTTTGAGCTCTTCCATGGCCTGAGCCCATTGGGTGGGCTGGGACACAGAAGCCTTGATTTCTGTGTCTTTGCCTGATGGTAAGCATTGTTCTTCCTCATCAGAAAGGAAGGGAGGAAATGCCTGTTCACCAAGAAAGTAACCTTCTATATTCTTATTTCTTTTCCCTTTTCTGGGCATTTTCCCAGCCAGTGACTTGACCTCTGAATATTCTCCTCACACCCATCTCGCCTCCTGGTCCTCCCAGCCAGCGTTTGGGGTCTGAGATTCAAATGCTGCTTCCAGCCTTAGGGCTTTTGGCGGGGGGCAGGGCTGCTATTCAGTGTGAGATTAAGTTCACGTGGTCAGGTCAGGGCAGGGCCGCCTCTCAGGCTCAGTTCCCTCAGGGGGTTTATGCACAGACCTTCCACAATGGATCTAGGCTCCTGCCCCCTTGGGGAGTCCCAGTCTGCAGCCGCCTCTCAGCTTCTACCTCCCGGGGGGGCCTGAGTTATGGGGGCACCCCACTGCCCTCTCGATCCGCCAAAGAGACTCTCTCACCAACCCCCGTCACCTGTGGGTGGAGGGACTTGTGTGGCTGCTGGAGATCCCGTCCCTGAAGCCTGCTCGGATCTGTACCTCTCAGTGCCGCGGCCGTGGCAGGTCTGGGCTGGGCTCTGCGTCTGCAGCGCGGCGGACCTTTTGCGAGAGGTTTGCAGGTCCCTCCGTGGGTGGAGGGACCCGCGTGGCCGCTGGAGATCCCGTCCCTGAAGCCTGCTCGGATCTTTTCCTCTCGCTGCCGCGGCCGCGGCAGGGCTGCACTCAGCTCCCAGTCCCGGCGCCCAGTCCGCAGCGCGAAGGACCCTCCGCGAGAGGTTTGCAGGTCTCTCTGGAACAGAAATCTCCCTCGCTCCAATGTTCCGTGGCCTCTGGGTGCAGAATTCGCTGTGAGTTACTTCCCTGTAGCCGTTCTATGGGTTGTGGGTTCGGAGCTATGTGTATGTGAGTCTTTCTACTCCGCCATCTTGGCTCCCTGTATCGAGTATATGTAATTTCAAGTGAATGATGAGTAGTCATGTGAATTGATGAGATTATAAATTAAATTAAAATACAGTTGTGAAAGAAGCAGAGGGCTTACTCAGATCTTACTGTATCTGCCACTTAGACATATTGTGACATCAGGTAAATAGTTGAGCCTAATTCTTTTTCTCATCTACAAAATGAAGATGCTTTCTTTTCTGCTTAACTTAGAAGGACGGCATGACGATCAGATGGAATAGTTCATCTGAAAGTGTTTTGAAAATATTAAAGGACTATATAAACGTAAAGTCACGTAAGGTTCTGCGGAGATAGTGCTGGGCGTGTGATACAGTTGATAAAGACATCTTTAATTGGGTGGAATTGATGGCAGTTTTCTATACTTGTCAAAAACTTGATGGAGAATATAGAACTTCAGCTACTCCTTGAATATAAGCAAGGAGAACTAATTTGTGCAGAAAATCATGGGTATAGAGTGTAGTAGAGAACTTTATTAAGAGGATAAATGAATGAATAGAACAGATTTCCTAGAGAATAATAGAGGGGATGGGCTATGGGGTAGAAGACAAAAGAAGTTAATTATTTGGAGATATTTTAGCAAAGGCTTTGAAACAAAGGTTGTTTATCTTTGGCCTAGTTTGTAAAACAATAGGAAAGACCTGTATAAAGAGGCAGCTCGTGGGTCACATGAACAACAAGATGGTAGACTAGATAATTTTTTCTGATCCCCACAAACTCTCAGATCTCTCCAAAACAGAAATTATGAGCCAAAGATGAAGCAACTTCAGTTGTCTGTGTAGGCCAGGACATCTGGAGTCCAAAAAGAGATAAAACAAAAAAGCACATGAACTGATGTTCACTGATCCTGAGCTTACTCAATACTCCTCTGGGGTGAACAACCCCATAGCACTAGTGTGGCAAAGTTCTGAGCTGCTGGTACTGGGGCAAATAACCCTGTATCACTGGCAGTGCAATTCTCTGAACTGTGTGCTGGGATGGAGAACCCCTTAGTACCAGTTCAGCAGGTCTCTGAACTGCCAGTGCTGGGCCAGAGAACTGAGGAGCAGAAGGAATAGGACAGGGCACTCTGTATGTGGGTGAGTGGGGATGGGAATGCTGTGCAACACTCCATTCAGCCTGAGGGGGGGAAGCTGACTCAAGTCAGTTCTGACCATTCAGAAGTCCCCTGCGACAGAGACTTAGGTTGGTGAATCATGAGATGCTCAATGTAGGAGGAGTCTTAGACAATTTGAGAACCAGACCCCCAAGGAAACCACCTTCAGGGATGGAGTCAGAAAATGAATAAGGGGAAAAGGGGCGGGGGGGAAGAGAACTAAAGTTATGAAAGATCTCAAGAAGAAGAAAACTCAAAGACCTTGAACATAAGCAAATAAATTAACAGAGAAAACATTAACAATAAAAGGGAATATATTCTTTAGATCTAGTACGTGAGTTCATACATTTATGAATAAATACTGTAAAACAAAGAAGATGATCCAACACTTGATAAGACAGTAATATGTGAGTAGACTATGGAACCACAACACATCATTCCTGTGTGATTCAAAAGAAAAATAAGACTTATGAATGCAAAATTTATGGCCTACACAGCAAAAATAAAGGGCAGAATAGAAAACTTGAAGTGGTGATAGTGAGTCTCACCAAAATGATATCACCATAAAACCAGAAGAAATAAAAAGAATAATTAGAATATATTATACACAGTTATATGCTAACAAAATGGAAACACAAAAGTAGAGTAATACCTTCAAAAATATAAAATACCCATACTCTAAGAAGACCAGATAGAAATCTGAAATAGCTCAGAAAAGGAAATAGGTCTAGCTAAAAAGGAGCTACTAAAAGGAGGAAAATTTCTGATCCTGATGGATTCACAGGAAAATTCTATGAAACTTTTAAAGAACAGTACCAGTACTTCACAAATTTTTCTCAAAAACTAAGAAAGAAAGCATCCTACCGGAATTCTTTTATAAGTCACATATAGTCCTAATACCTAAACCAGGGAAAGATGAAACACAAAAATAAAATTATAGGCCAATATCATTAGTGAGCATTGACTTACAATTTTTAAACAAAATCATGTTAGACTAGACTGTAGCTAATTATCCAAGAAATAGTTCATTGTGACTAAAAGGGACTTATACTAGGGATGCCAGGATGGTTTGACATTAAGAAAACAGTATGACTAATTGCTTTAGAAATGAAAACATCCCAATCATTTCAGTAGATTCAGAAAAGGCCTTTGACAAAGTACATCACTTTAATATGAAAAACCTTATAAAGTATATGTAACCTTAGAGGGATTTTTTGAAAATATTATAAAAAGCATCAATCTAAAACCAAAAGCAAGCATCATATACAATGGAGTTAAAGTAGAACCTTTCCCAATAAATACAAAATTAAAATAAGAATGCCCACTCCCCTCACTATTATTTGATGTAGTTCTAGAAATGCTATCAAAAGCATAGGATAAAAGAAATTAAATATAAAGGTACTGATGATATGATGGTTTACTTGGGAATTCCTAGGGAATCAGCAAGGATACTTATTGAGACAATTAACAGCTTTAGCAAAACTGCTAGATATAAACAGTTTTCTGAAGAAGAATTTCAAAATATCTTCATGAAAAAAGGTTCCAAATTATTAATAATAAGAGAAATGTAAATTAAAACAACTCCAGCGTTTTACCTCACACACTGCAAGTTGGCAAAAATTGCCACATTTTCATATAATAACAACAAAACCCAAGAAGCCATAATAGGAAAGGAAATCCTATTTCAAAAAATGACCAAGTGCATAAAATATCTGGGGATTGACCTGCCAAAGCACACAAAAGATTCATATAGATTCAATTGCAAAATGTTCCATAAAGGAATAAAGAGTAATTTTAATAGCTGGAGGAATATCCAGTGTTTCATGGCTAGGCTTTGACAATATAATTAAAATGACAAACTGTGAAAGTTAATTTGCTCTTTTAATGCTGTACGAATTAAATTGGAAATTGAAGGGATATCTATCAATTGGGGAATGGCTGAATAAGTTGTGGTATATGATTGTAATGGAATACTATTGGGCTTTAAGGAATGACAAGCAGGATGATTTCAAAAAAACATGGAAAGATTCACATGAACTGATGCAGAGTGATGTGAGCAGAACCAGGAGAACATTGCATGCGGTCACAGTGATATTTTACCATGATCAACTGTGAATGACTTAATTCTTCTCAGCAATACAATGATCCAAGACAGTTCTAAAGGACTTATAATAAAAAATGCTATCCAGATTCAAAGAAAGAACTGATGGAGTCTGATTTTGTTTTTTACTATATTTTACTTTATTTTGGGGGAGTTTTTTTGGTCTGTGTTTTCTTTTACAACATGACTAATATGGACATATGTTTTACATGATTGCATATGTATACTATATCAAAATGTTCACTGTTGGGGGTAGGAGAAGAGGGAGGAAGAGAATTTAGAAATTGAAATTTTAAAAATTAATGTTAAAACTGTCCTTACATGTAATTGGAAAAATATTATTAAAAATAAACTATAACCATCTAAAATAATTTAAAATAAAAATTTTAGTTATGAATACTGTGTATTTCCATCTCTGTAGTTTTCCCTTGTTTATCTTTCTTTCTCTCTTTTTTCACCTGCCCTTTCTTCCCTCTCTCTCCCCTTTTTTCCTTTCCTTCTTTCCCTCACTCCTTTCCCTCAGTCCACATAGGTGATACCCTTACCTGTGGGTGCTCTGCTCAAAGGAATATAAATTTTGATCACTGAAACTTCCCAAGATATCTTGGGGTTTAAAGGCTAGATTTCTTTCCTGAGGAACATACATTAATCTCAAATCTCTCTGGCCCTCATTGATTGGCCAACAATAGATCCCAGGTGAAGCCTCAGTTGGTCATTATTTGGACCCTAATGACTCAGGGTGAGTATAAATAACAATTGTTTCTGTTTTGGCCAGAAATCCATCAGCCTTCTCTTTCCAGATTGATTTTTTTAACTAAGTGAAAGAGGCCATTCTTTGCCTCATTTATTATCTAGCCTTAATTATTGAATAGGCATTGCCTCAGACAAGCTGAGACGTAGGAAAGATCTTACCTTAAACAGGCCAAGGTCTCCCACTCCATCCTGGGCCATCTCCAGTCCTGATCTGTATCTTGTCACTGGACTCAGATAGCTCCAGAGGAGAGAGTGAGGCTAGTGACTTTGCACGGCCCTCCCTCACTTAAATCCAATTAACTTGCAAGTCACTGACATCACTTTCCAGATGTCAGGGTCTTCTTTGAGAACAAAGGACAAACAACACCTGTACTTCCTCAAAAGTGTTTTGTTTCTGACTATTATTCCCCCCAATATGCCCTCCCTTCTGTCATCTCCCCATTCTCTTATCACTTTCTCCTTCTTCCCTGTAGCATAAGATAGATTTCTATACCTAACTGAGGGTGTATACTATTCCTTCTATACCATCTTTGAGCCAATTTGAGTGAGAGTATGGTTCAGGTGTTTTCTGCCACCTCCCCTATCTTTCTTCCACTGTAAAAGCTCTTTTGCATCTCTTTTATGTGAGATAATTTACCCCATTCCTCCTTCTCCCAGTGCATCCCTCTTTCTCACCCCCTTAATTTTATTTTATTTTTTTATATCATTGCATCATAATCAACCCACATCTGTGCTCTCTGTCTATGTATACTCCTTCTAACTGCCCTAATGGTGATAAAATTTTTAGGAGTTACAAGTATCATCTTTCCATGTAGGAATGTAAACAGTTTAATCTTATTGAATCCCTTATGATTTCTCTTTCCTGTTTATTTTTTTTATACTTCTCTTGATTCTTGTACTTGAAAGTCAAATTTTCAATTTTGGTTTGGTCTTTCATCAAGAATACTTGAAAATTCTCTATTTTATAAACTATTCATTTTTTCCCTGAAGGATTATATTGTTTTGCTGGATATGTGATTGTTGGTTGTAATCCTCTGACCTCCAGAATCTTACATTCCAAACCTTCTGATCCTTTAATGTAAAAGCTACTAAATCTTTTATTATCTTGACCGTGGCTCCATGATATTTGAATTGTGCCTTTCTGTCTGCTTGCAATATTTTCTCAACCTCAGAGCTCTAGAATTTGGCTATAATATTCCTGGGAGCTTTTATTTTGAGATCTCTTTTAAGCGATCGTTTGAGTCGTTCAGTTTCTATTTTACTCTCTGGTTCTAGGATATCAGGATAGTTTTCCTTGATAATTTCTTGAAAGATGCTGTCTGGGCTCTTTTTTTTGGATCAAGGCTTTCAGGTAATTCAGTAATTCTTAAATTATCTCTAATAAATCTATTTTCCAGGTCAGTTGTTTTTGCAATGAGATATTTAATATTTTCTTTGATTTTTTCATTCTTTTTATTTTGTTCGATTGTTTCTTGATGTCTTATGGAGTCATTAGCTTCTACTTGTCCAATTCTAACTTTTAAGGAATTATTTTCTTCAGTGAACTTTTGTACCTCTTTTTTAATTTGGTCAATTCTACTTTTTAAGGAGTTCTTCTCTTCAGTGAATTTTTGCACATCTTTTTTTCCATGTGGCCAATTCTGCTTTTTAAGTCCTTCTCTTCAGTGGATTTTTGTGCCTCTTTTTTTTTTTTTTTTAACAACTTGGACTATTTTTTAAGGTATTATTTTCTTGAGTACTTTTTTTGTGTTTCCTTTACCAAGCTGCTGACTCTTTTTTCATCATTTTCTTGTGTCACTTTCTTTTCCCAATTTTCCCTCCTCCTCTCTTATTTGATTTTTAAAATCTTTTCTGAGTTCTTAGAGAAATTCTTTCTTTTTTTTAACTGAGACCATTTCACATTGTTCTTTGAGGCTTTGGATGAAGCTGTTTTGACTTTGTTGTCTTCTTCTGAGTTTGCTTTGATCTTTCCTGTCATCATAATAACTTTCTGTGATCAGGTTCTGTTTTTTTGTTGTTGTTTATTTATTTTTCCAGTCTATTTCTTGATTTTTAACTTCTTGTTAAAGTTGAATTCTTTTTTTGGGGTGAAAGGGGTACTGTCCCAAGCTTCAGGTTTTTCGTGCTGCTTTTTTTGGTTGGTTCTGAGAATCAGTAAGTTTTCAACTCTCCTAAGGTAATATGATTTAAGGAGAGGTACAGCCACTGCTCTCCTGGCCTGTGGTCTTGTCTGTGAGCTACCACAAGCACTTTGCTCAGCCCTGGAACTGTGACCAGGGTCCCTGCTGCCTGATGCCAAAGTTGTAGGCAGCTAGAAGATGAAATGGAGAGGCCTTGAGTTAGGAAGAGTTGCATTCAAATGTGACCTCAGATCCTTACTATGTAACCCTGAGCAAGTGTCACTTAAACTCCTTTTGGCTAAGTACCCTCAAGTGTAAAATAAATCATAACAACATCTACCTCCCAGGGTTGTTATGCATTTCACATGAGATGATATTTGTAAAGTTCTTTGCAGAGTGCCTGGTACATAGTAGCAGCTTTATAAATGCTTGTTTTCTTCCTGTCTTCTTAAGAAAGGGGATGGTATCATATTAAATGAGCATAGAAGAATATTTGGCAGTGGCATTTACTATAGAGTGTCTGTACTTAGAGGCAAGGATGTTGACTAGAAAAGTAGGTCTCATTCATTCAAATATTGATTAAACACTTGTATTAGCATATTATGGGGATACAAAAATATTATTTACCTTCAAAATAGAATGAAAATATTAGCTTTTACTTTTAGTAATTGGATATACAATCAAGATTATCTTCTATTTCCTTTATATATCTTGTATCTATATATGTTCATGTTGTTTCCTTGATTAAAATATAAGGTTTTCCAAAATACAGGCTGTTCTACTTTTGGCTTGGTGTCTCCAGCACTTACTACAATGCCTACCACTTGTAATGTGGATGTGTAATTAATGTTTATTGATTGATTTGAAAAAAATGATTCCATGTCAGTTTGAAAGGATTCTCTAAAGGAGTGCCCTAGAGACCTTTGCCCACCTATATGCTATTTAATATTTTATCAGTGTCTTGGATAAAAGCATAGAGAGTATAGTATTTAAATCCATAAGTGATATAAAACTGTGAGGAACAACATACTGAGTAATAAAGTCAGGATTCCAAAAGATTTGATAGATTAGCATACCAGACTAAATCAGGTATGAGATTTCATTGGGATAAGTAAAAAGTTTTATACTTGGGTTAAAAAAATTAACTTTACAAGCTAATTGTAGCATTTTGTCTGAAAAATATCTGCAAGTTTTAGTAGACTGTAAGCTCAGTATGTCTCATGAGTGAGATAAAATAATGAAGAAGCTGGTGTAAGTTTGGGTTCCATTAAGAGAAACATAACTTCATGGGGGAGAAGGAGATGATAGTACTCCTTCTCTCAGCTATGATCATACCAGATGGATGTAGAGGAATGTCTTTGCTTTGGGACACCAGTTTAGGAAGGACATTGATTAGTTAAAGAGTGTCCAAAGGAGGCCACTAGAATGGAGGAGGCCTTGAGGCCATGTCATACGAAGATTTCTTGAAGGATATGAAGGTGATGTCTTCAAGTTTTTGAAAGGTTGTCATAAGAAGGAGGGATTCACTTCATTCTTTTGGCTCCAGAAAACAGAACTAGGAGCAATGAGTAGAAGTTACAGAGAAGAAAATTTGAATTTGAGGTCAGTCAGAGCAATCAACAAACATTTATTAGGCACTTAAAATATACAAGGCACTATATTAGATACTAAAGACAAAAAAGAAGCAGTCTGTGCCCTCAAGGAGTTTATATTCTGTTGAGAGAGATAGTGTATTATACACATAGGTAGAAATGGAATAAAGTACAAATAAATACAAAGCAGTTTTGGTGGAGGAGTTGCTAGCAGCTAGGGAGGGGGGTGGGGAACCAGCAAAGTCTTCATGTAGAAAGTGACATTTGAACTGAACTTTAAAGGAAACTAGAGAGTCTAAAAGCTGAGGTGAAAAGGAGCTTTATTCCTGGCCTAGGATAGATAGGTAGGATGGGTAGCCTGGGCAAAAGCAGCAAAAAAGGAGATGCAGTGTCAGTAGAGAAACATCACTCAGCTATTGGCTGAACTGTTTGTTGTTGAGTCATTTTGTTCATCTCTGACTCTTTGTGACCCCATTTGGGGTTTTCTGACACAGAAGTGTCAAACACAGGGGTGGTTTGCCATTTCTTTCTCTAGCTCATTTTATAGTAGAGGAAACTGAGGCAAACAGGGTTAAGTTACTTGCCCAGGATCACCCAGCTAGTAAGTGTCTGAGCCCAGATTTGAACCCAGGAAGATGTCTTCCTGAATCCAGGCTGACATGGAGCTGCCTAGCTGCCTTGGCTGAATGATAAAATGTGTAAAAAGGAGTAATGTATGATGTGACTGAAAGAATAGCTTGGAACCATGTTGTGAAGGGCTTTAAATGGCAAACAGAGAAATTTATATTTAATCTTAGAAGTGATCACTGGAATTTATGAGCAAGAGAGTGACATGGGAGACCTGTGCTTTAAGAATATTACTTTGACAGATGTATGGAAGATGGTTTAGAAAAGATAGAAACTTGAGGCAGGGAGATGAATTAGGAGACTATTAAGTCAACTATTATTGATGAAAACCAAAACTATAATAATGACCATATGAACAGAGAAAAAGAGACAGATGTAAGAGATTCTGTGAAGGTAGAATTGAACTGACTTGTTGGTTGTTGTCCTTTGTTCTCAGAGGACCGAAACAACAGTGTGTCTGACTGTAGCTGATCAGACCGAAATGACCTCACAATGCTCTACTACAGGTTGGGCACACATAGTCTATGTAAATACATGGGGTGGGGTCTCTAAATGTGCACGCCTCAATTTCTTTTGAGCTACTTCAATCCTGCTTTGCTTATGGAGCGCTGCACCTTTTCTGATGAGGGCATGCCATGTTGGGAAGTCCTGTGTTGGTGTCTCCCACATCACACAATCAATTCTGAAGTTCTTCAGAAAGTGAATTTATGTCACTTTTTCTGACCACCATGTGAATATTTGCCCTGTGTGAGTTCTCCATAAAATAGTGCTTCATGACTTGCCTGTCACCATAGGACTTTGAGATAGGTAGAAATGTTAAAATGGTATGGGTGATGTCTTTTGATGCATGTGTAATTGGATTTAAGTGAGGCAGAGTTGCACAAAGTCGTTGGCCTCACTGTCTTCCATAGACATCACAGTCCAGTGGCAAGACAGTCAAGATGACTGGTTATGGCTTGAGATGCAGTGGGTGGATGACCTTGATGTCTTTGATGTCTAATCAAGCCCTAAGCACTCCATAGCTCCTGCTTCAGCTGCCTTCATGGCTGTTAGAACAAATTGATCTTATCTGCCCATTCCATCAGAGGAAGTCTTCATATGCTTGGGGTAGACACTCCCCTAACTCACCAACGAGTTTGGGATTCTTTGTTTACCCTCAACCTGGTTAGCCTGTCTGCCTGAATGGTTTTCTGAGGTGTGGCTGCTGTGCATGCTATAGATTCTTGGAGCCACAGGTTAGATGGATCAGGTGGATAATGAAGGTGGAAAGCAGCCCTGCAAAGGGCTCAGCAGCCCTCATACCAGAGGTACTAGTCTTCCCTCACTTCCCTACACCCTGACTTGACTTGTATGATGTGAAGGAGAGTGGCACTGTGCCTTGCACATAATAGGTGCTTTTAATAAATGCTTGTTGACTGATGGACTGAGAGGAATTTGTATGACTGAATTTAGTAAAAGAAATAAGAAAGTTAGAAAGTATGTGGGGGAGACTTAGGAAGGGAAAATAATATGTTCTGTTTTGGATATTCTGAATTTGTGATGCCTATGGGATGTTTAGTTTGAAGTGTTGGATAAGCAGTTTTCTAAGTAGCTTCTTGCCTCTTTTCTCGTTTTCTGCACCTTTTGTCTCTGACTACTTCTATATTCAGCTTTCTCTTTCTTATACCTTTATCTCTTAATCTCCTACCCTTCCTATTCAATGGCTTGTATTGCCTCAAAAACAGTTACCCATCTTTTACATAATGTGAAACTAAAAAATGGTGATGTAAGAGGAGAGTATAGGAGAGAGATAAGGGCTGACTATGTAGATTTGAGAGTATTCTTCCCAACAATTAGAATCATCCCAAAGTGGAATAGACTCTCTTAGAAATAAATAATGGAGGGAAGTGGGAATATATATGCAGAAAACTAGTAGGAGACAACCATGTGCTCAGGACAATTCACACCTCTGGATAGAACTTTAGAAACATTCTGTACCATGCCTACCTACCAGGCAAAATCACATCTCTTTTATCTGTTTCCCCTCAGTCTTCATAGCTCTCCTTCTATCATTTTTTCTAATTTTTCGCTGCTGAATTGGTGATAGATTCTTTTAGTGCATAGCTTTACTTGGCAGGGTGTTGAAAAAGTGTTACACTCTTTCAATGCAAGCCATTAAGAACTGCCAAATTCCTCAGATCTGCTCTGGGGCTCTGAGGAGTTTTCTTTTCTCAAGCTGTAGATAATGATAGGGTCACATACCCTCTTCAAATGGGGAACTGTGTTTTATCTAGTCAACTGTTAACAAAAAGGCACATCTCTTTTCATAGCAAAGTAGATACAAAGCCTATCTCCCCTCTCACCTAAAAACCCCCAAAAATGGCAGTAAAAGACCACACAGACAAACCCTTGAGAATCCACCTTTCTCTGGGTGTAGGAGGCATTAGAGGGCATTCTTACTTGTTCTCAGGCTGTCAGTTCTCAGCAAAGTAATATCTTTTATCCACTCAGCACATCTTCCAACTTTCTGTTTTCTAAGCAGCTTCTTATTTTAACATGGTGTAAAACTAAAAAATTTCACCTTTCTTTCATTTATGATCCAATCTTCCCACTGTTTATTTATAATTTATCAGCCATTTCTTTGAAAACTGAAAACATTTACATGCTAATTGGGCTGATGGACTACAATGCCTTGTAGACACTGTTGGTTCAGTCGGTATTCTGCATTCAAACAGAACCTCTCAGTACATTTATCTAAGAGGCAGTTTTCTCTCTAGTCCTCCTAATAATTATGCTTATTGCCAATGCCTTCCGGTCAGAAGCACTGTTGTGCCCCTGCCAGGTGATACTGCCTCTGGCAGCAGGGGCCAGAGGCTGGAGTACTGCTTTGGGCCTGGGAGTAGGGAACTCCATTGGAAACAAAGAAGGGGTTAACCTTAAAAGCCAAGTGTCCCCAAATTGTAGCAGCCTTGAGAATAGTGTATGGTCTGGATATCTATAATGATGGGCCTTGTTTTCACCTTTTGGGGGGGGCAAGAATTAGCTCATGGCATGTTTCTTTACTCATTTTTTTCATGTCATTTGTGAATAATATGAATTTTAAGACTTTTTCCTTATGTTATCCTGTATGATGGGAGAAAGCTTTCTCCTGTCTAAAGTATTTTCAAATTACAGTTTATCCTTCACTCAGCTGCTAAAGTACTAAAAGCATGTATCTAACTGTGCTTCTCCCCCACTCAATAAACTACAGTGTCTCCCTGTTACCTCTAGGATCAAATATGAAATCTGCTATTTGTGTTTCTAAAGTCCTTTATAACCTGACCCTTTCTTACCTTTCTAGGCTTCTTATATTTTACTCTCTTCCATACATTCTAACATCCATATATACTAGCCTTTTTACTGTTTCTTGCACATAAAACTCCATTTCCCAACACGCTGTCTTTTTATTGGATGCCTCTCATTCCTGAAATGCTGTCTCTCACCTCAGTCTTATGGTTTCCTTCAAGACTGACCTTGAATGAAAGAAATTCAAGGTATCAGGAGCTGTAGGGAAAAAAAGTTCTCTATCAATATAATTAGAGAAGTGCAATTAAAAAAGAACTCCAAGATACTAACATATCCCTACTGGATTGGCAAAGTTGACAAAAAAAACCCCCAAAATCATAAATGCTGAAGGAGATGTAGGAAGACAGGTATATTAATATACTGTTGGTGGAGCTGTAAATTCATCCAGTCATTCTAGAAAGCAGTTTGGAGCTGTGTCCAAAAACCTATAAAACTGTGCATACCCTTTGACCCAGTGAAAATTTCCCCACCTCCCTTATTATTCTAGAGTGTAACACCATCCTTCCAGTCCCCCAGGCTTGCAACCTAGGAGTCATCCTGGACTTCTTACTATTTCTAACCCCCCATATCTCTTGCCAAGACTCACTGACTTCACCTTCGCCACATCTCTCAAATACACCTTTTTCTCTCTTCTGACTCTGCCACTACTCTGGTGCAGGCCCTCATCCCCTCGCTCCTGGACTGTTGTAAAAGCTTCCTGGGGGGAGGGAGGGGGAGGGGGGTCTGTCTTCCTGGCTGAAGTCTCTCTCTATTCTAGTCCATTCTCCATTCAACCACAGGATATTCGCTTAAGACTCAAGTCTGAACATGCCACATACCCCTCCTTCCCCACTCAGTAAACTCTAATAGTTTCTTATTGCCTTCAGGGTCAAAACCAAAATGTTCTGTTTGACATTCAAAGCCCTCCATAATGCAGCCCTATCCTGTCATTCCAGTCTTCTTACATCTTACTCCCTATACATACTCTTCAGTCCAGTTACTCTAGCCTCTTGGCTGCTCCATCAACAAGACACTATCTCTTGGCTTTAGACATTTTCCCTAGGTGTCTCCTACACCAGGACCGTTCTCTCCTCTGCTTTTGACTACTGATCTTTTAAATCCCAACCAAAATCTCTTTTATGGGAAGCCTTCCCCATCTCCTTTTAATTCTGGTACCTTCTGTTAATTATTTCCTATTTAATCTGTATATAGCTTGCTTTGAATATATTTGTTTCCATATTGTCTCTGTTAGATTGTAACCTCCTTGAGGGTGGGAACTGTCTTTTGCCTCTTCTTGTATCCCCACTGCTTAGCACAGTGCCTGGCACACAGTAGTTATTTAATAAGTATATAGTGATTGATGTTGGTAGATACTGTTAAGTTTAATAAAACAGATTATTTTAGCAGAATTGCTGAATTCATAGTGGTTTTGATAATAATGTATTTCCTTTGTTATTTAATACCGACTGTCATGTAGGAATCTAGGAAAAAAATTTATGTTAAAAAAAGTGCCTTCATACTAAAAAAAATAAACATTAAGAACCACTGATCTGAGGTATCATCTTCAGATTTAATGTTTCTTTAAAGTTGTAAAATCAATTGATGTATTAATGTTATCTATTTTTATATAATGAAAAGTGAAAAATTGTGCTTATAAATCTATGTGGGGTGATGAATGCAAATGTAGAACCCCCATCTGGTATTTTAGTGTAAGAGCCAGCCTTGACTGCGGCATGTGTGGCACACTGCCCCTACATGGTGGTTAAGTGCAGGCGCACGTCTAGGACCTCAGTTTTAAAACTGCAGAAACAACATTCAGTGACATCTTTCTGATAAGATGTTTAAAGTTATTTGCATAATCGTTGCAACAAAGGTTATGGGGCCCCTGAAAGAGGATATGGCTTACATTTAACTTGCTTATGCTTAAAATTTTGCTGTGTCCTATCTGCTTGAGTCCCAATGGCTTCTTACATGTGACTGAGGGTTGATTCTTTTGTCTTTGTTACTTTTTTCATGTTTGTCAGCTCATATGAGTAGTAATTAATAGAGACTAAATATCTTTTTTTCCAGCCCTCCTCGCCCCCTGACCAACATGAATGATACAGTGGTTAGTCATACATCCTCCGGAGTTCCCACTCCCACCAAAAGGTATGTGTATTGCTACTTAGTTCCTTGCTCCTAGGGGCCGTATTGATGGTAAGAAAACAACAACAAAACTGAGACAAAACCAGCACTTTTAGGTTAGCAAAGAGCTTTCTCTCTCATTTGAGTCTTAAAGCAATCTTGTGAGGTAGCTATTGTGAACATCCCCATTCCTCACTTGAAGAAACTGAAGCTCAGAGAAATTAAGTGACTTGTCCATGGTCATACCAGCTAGAAAGCATCAGTGATGTCTACCCAGGATGCCATGCTTCTCTTCTGTGGCTGATCACCTCCCCCGAGAGGAGGCCTTGCTCTTGTCTTTTTCTGACTTTTACATGGCTGACTCCTCTGTGGTATGGAAAACATCCTGGTTTAGGGGGTTCAAGTCCTAATACTTACCAGCAATGTTACTCTAGTCGTCACTAAACCTTTGAGCCTTAGTCTTCTTATTTTGATAATGGATATAATATTATTTAAGCTATCCACCTCATAGAACAGTAAAGTCCACAAGAATTTGTTAAGCATTTGCTGGTGCCTGCCACCATGCTAAGCATTGGATGAAGAAAGCACTTTGTAAAACATAATATGCCATATAAATGAGTTATTATTTCTCCTTTTTATTAATTCCTGTGAAGTGAGTGTTTAGATTTTTTTTCTTTTCTTGCTTACTCATAAACACCAGAAACATAGTGGTAGAATTAGATTAATTTTAAGTAGTATTTATGGTGGAAGACAGTGTGGCTTAGCAGATAGTATGCTGGACTTGGAACCAGGAAGACTTAGATTTGAATCTTGCCAAATACCACTTGGGTGTAAGTAAGTTAACTCCTCTTTGGCTCAGTTTCCACAAGAAGATAATAATGGCATCTATCTTAAGAGGTTGTTTTGAATATCAAAGGAGCTAATATGTAAAGAACTTTGCAAACCAGAGGACATTATTTAAATGCTAGCTATTATTATTTAGAATATTGAATCAGGGCAGACCAAGTATACTAGAGACTTTTACCCCAAAAAAGTAGTTTCGTGCAATTGTATTTTAATTCAGCATTTCATTACCAGTGTTGTAGATAAGTTCAAATGTGTGTTATTGCTTCCCTGAGCTTATGTTTATGTATATCTTCACCTTTATAATGGTGATAGGACCCAGTTAGTCTCAGCTAAGAGGTACAAGTGTAGAATTTTAATTCTTTGACTCTCAGAAGATCCATTTTGGTTTCTGAAATGTATTCTTGAGTTAATCATCTGAACTTCCTCTTGATCATTCATGCAGAAAGGTGACAGCATGCTATCATAGAACATTTTTCAAGTTTCCTGAATTCTGCTTCTGAGGGATTGTTAGACTTTTGGCAAGTCCATTTGCTCATTTTACCTTCAGTTTGCTGCTCTGTAAATCATGAAGATTCAACTGAAAACCATTTCTGATATTCCTTTTAGCTCTAATAACCTATGATTCTAAAGTGCACATACATCTTTCTTCAAGCACTTATATCCATCTCTGAGAGAACTATGGGGGTTTCCATTAGGAACTGCCAAGACATTGAGAACAGTGCTTTTTGTTCATTGATCTTGTGTCAGCACCTCCATCAGGACGTGAGAGGGCAAGATCAAATGGTTCCCTTCCTATTTGATTTACTTTTGTTTTAGACCACAGAAAAGCAGAAGTTCCCTGAGGGTGTATATATAGTAAATGAAAAATTCTTTCTTGCAATTATCACTTGAGTAGGCAAAAAATTAGGAAGAAATTACAACCCGTTCCCCAAGTTTCCCTTTCAGAAAATCACTTTATGTCATTTAACTATCTTAGGTTTCTAAAGTTACTTAGAATATCCTTACATATTATTATATTGGTCTCAATCTATAGCTATCTTTGTGAAGTTTTCACTGGCCATATCCCCTAGAGAGAAAGAGTTTAACAGCACTGAATGTTCTAGCATTAATGAGTTAGGAATTTATTGCAGCAGGCATAAGTAGGTGATATAGGATCTACTTGAAGACACAAAGCCCTGTAAATTTGTTTTACCTGAATATGAATACTCGATTGTAGGACATGAGCATCTTTCTGGTAAGTTGGACAGCAATTAGGAAGATGCATTTGGTTTCTTTTTAGTCTAATTAGTCATAACCCTTGGGCTTCTAAGAGGTGATCAGTTCAACTTCCACAAACTCCATAGAGTTCAAGTAGATCCTGAGTTTCTTCTTCTAAAAAGTGATGATAGGGTTTGACCAGAAGAACTCCAAGGTCTCTTCTCACTCCAAATTCTATTTTCCTAGGATGGCAAAATAAGAGAGACCCTCTTGTGTTTTGAGGTTTGACTGAAAATGTTCACATGGTATCAAACCTTGGATTTGGAGGTCAAAATAACTAAATTTCCCTTAACACCCTAGATATGCCAGAGAAATTCTTCTACCCTCACTTCTTAGATTTCTTTTTTTTTTTTTTTTTTTTTTTTGTGAAACACATATAATATTTTACCTTAAAGGTCTGTTTCAGTGGGAAAGAAACACAAAAATACAAGAGGAACTTTGCCATTACAGACCCAAGGGGCAAAAGTAAGTCACCAAAAAGTGAGCTCTCAGACTGTATAATGAAGGCTATCGTGAGAAGCATTCTTCTTTGTATTTATGTTATTTTATTTTTTGTTCTTCACATCACTGCTGCATACCCAAGGCAACTGAATGCCTGTTGTTCTCCCTCTGGCCACAGCCTCCCTATCCAGGCTTGTCACCTCTCTGCCTTTGCATGGGCTGTCTTCCATGTGAAATGCACTCCATCCTCATTTCTGCCTCATAGATAGATACTTAGCTTCCTTCAAGACTTTTAATATGGAAGTTATGCCAGGAGCTGTTTATTTGTTTTGTTTTGTTTTGTCTTTGTATCTCCAGTACCTGGCATAGTGTCTTGCATGTACTTAAAGGCTTGTTGGATAGGACTACTGATGGAGGGCTATAAAACACACTACATTTGTTACTGTAGCAACATGGCTGCTAGAGGAAGTGCCCATTTCTTGTCATTGCTGATGTTAAAAAGGCATTAACTTGTGGGGAAGGCAGGAGATGATTGAGTAGCATCAGTGGTCATGGCATGTCATCCTGCAGCCATGCTTCTAATATTCTTTAGCATCCGACCTTTGTAAGCTAGATAGTAACAACTAACAATCTCATTCAAAAGTCACCATCAGTTCTATTGTTCAGTTAGAATTAAGACGTTTTTCAGCATCCAGCATTGTAGCCCAGGAGGTTTCTGGGTGAAATTGTTAACTTTCTGAGTGTCTGAATATTTAGGATTCAGGGTAGAGGCCCAAGAGTATTTGCCTTGGAGGATGGACAGCAAAATAAATGAATCAAAAGCCAGGTAAGGGTTCTTGAAGAGAATGTTGAACTCTGTCAAACTGGTCAGGGCTGCAGTTTTTAGGAAAAAAGGTGAGTTTAGGATAAAATACGATTCAAACAACTTGGCTTTTCCAAGAAGATAACTCATATATTTAACATGGACTCAAAATATGAGAGATGAGCATTTGTTGTATAAATTTGATCTCTTTGATTGGTTCTTCTTGATCCCTATGATAAATGGTGAAGATTCCTAGGCAATAGTTATATGTACCTTCTCAGGAGACTTATTCTTTTTTCTTTGTTCATTCTACAAGTTAGCCCAAAGAGAAAACTCTGAAGCTAAATGCATTCAGCATTGTGCTCTCTACAGACAGGAAGTAACAGAACAACATACTAACAGATAAAAGGTAGTGACATCATGGTATAGTGGGAGAAGTGTTAAATTTGGTGTCAGAAAGACCTTAGTTCAAATCCTACTTCAGACACTTACTAGCTTTTATGAGAGTATTGAGCTCTTAAGGGTGGGGAGCCTGTGGTCATGAAGCCACATGTGGCCCTCTAGGTCCTCAAGTGTGGCCCTTTGACTGAATCCAAACTTCACAGAACAGATCTCCTTAATAAAAGAATTTGTTCTATAAAACTTGGATTCAGTCAAAAGGCTGCACCCAAGGCCACATGTGACCTTGAGGTCACAGGTTCCCCACCCCTGGCTGATCTCTGAGGCTTCTTCCAACTCCAAATCTGTCATCTTTTGACCTCAAATATAAAATGTATTTAATTTGCAAAGGTGTGAAAATCTTAAAGTTCTAAAAATGTAGTCTATGATATAAAACACTCCATTTCTTCCTCCTAAAGAGTAGAAAAATGCTTGCTAAGTTTTTGCCTTTTGAGGCTGCAATTCATATTATTATATATGATTGTATTTGATATTTCTCTTCCTATCTTTTTGAAAACTTAGAAATAGGATATAAGGAGGTATTTAGGGGCAGGAGAGAGAAACTAGTGACATCATTATTCTCGTTTGCAGTGACAGTAAGGAAGCATGGATGGCATGCTTGTCAACTGCTTCCGTTTGCAGGCAAGATCTGAGTGATTCCTTCTTGGGGGAGGGGTCGCAAAGGAGCTTGTTGGTCAGATGCAGATATGACTAGGTGATTGATCCCTGGAGTCCTGTCCAATGTTTGATATTCTGTGACTTCAGCTGTAAAACAGTACAACTACATGCTAAAGCTCATCATCATCATCGTAATGCCAAGGCAACTTGACCATCAGGAAAAAGCTAATCAATAACATTTTGGACTACACAAACAGAAACATAGTGTCCAGAACTCTGCTGTCCTATCAGATCTTATTCAGAATATCACTGTTAGTTCTGCTTGCCCATTATGCAAATGATTTGCCTTTCTCTGTACCGACTCTGTCCAGCTCATTAGTAATTATCTTGAAGTTCTTTGAAGTTAAGTTATAGGGTGAATTGGTTGAAGGAACTAAATCTCTGCTAAGAAAATAGAAACTTTAGGGAGAACATGATTGATGTCTTAAAATATTTGAAGGATCTGACATCAAATCTGGGGCATTTTCTATAAAACCATGATTTGGAGTCAGAAGACCTGAGTTCTAAACCTGGCTTTGTCACTTACTACCTTTGGCATATTCTCTGGGCCTCAGTGTCCTCATCTGCAAAATAAGAAAGTTGAACAAGGTTATCTCTAAAGTTCTTTCCACCTATCCATAAACCCATTCCTATGATATTTGTATGGTATAGTACCTTTTCTGATGCCTATGTATAGCTTCTCTCTTTTTTCCTTTAGAATTTCTTAAGTAATTACCTCTCCAAGACTGCTACGGTTTTCCTATATTTATGCCTTTAACTTTATTTATATGAAGAGGAACATGTCATAATTTAGATATAGGCAAAATTTGTTCAATATTAACTTTATTCTAGAAGGTGACTCACAAGATGGGAAAATTAAAGGGCAGAAAGGGCCAGTATATATATGTACATTTTTCTGTCTCTGAACCTTAGAAACACAAACAGGTTAAAAGTCAAGTGGCACTACCACAGTTGCAGAATGGTGCTTCAGTTTATTTCTAAATTAAAGTGCCAGCTAAAATATGATACAAATGACTGTATTATTCAACTTTACACTGAATTCTTATTAATAATAGCTATGGAGGAAATTTTATGAGGATGCTAATGAACTTAATATAAAAGGAAAAATTGATCCCCAGACCCAAACCCATATGCAAGTTGGGATTAGTGATTTGTTTTCTCCTGTGTGATTATTTAAAAAAATATTTAATATGGTCATGAAACAACTAGTCTTTGTACATTCTTTCCAAGTCAAAGCAGGAATTCATTTTTCTTAATTTTTTTCTTCTCTCAGAAAGTAGAAACAAAGGTTGAATAATTACAAAATTAACCCATAAACCTATATGACTTCAGGGTCCTCCATCTTGGCAGATTTCCAGGGTCCACCGAAAGGACTGGGCAGACTTCCAGCTTTTCTACTGCTCCAGGGCTGTGGCTGAATTCCATTCTCACTTAACTGAGACCCTCTGGCAGGTTGGACTAGATGATGCCTGAAGTCCCTGAAGATAACACTGATTGAAAACTTGAACATTTCTAAACCCTGTTCTTATAAACCATCATTTAAGAGAATTTCCATTGGAAAGAATTGTTCCTGACAAACACAGTAATTATTAGTTCCCTTCTCCTGTCAGAGTTAGACTTGTTGCTTTAAATGAAAGCAGGAATCATATCCATTATGGGCTTTAGCTCATACTGGCTGTGTTTCATGACTGATGAGGCCCACAAAGCAAGGGCAGAGCCCTTTGGCAGCTCATCCTGGCTGCAGTGGCTGCTACAATCATTAACATTCAGGAGTGTTTGTATAGCACCTACCATCCAAAACTTTATAACAGTTATTTGACTGAGCTTAGTTCCACAAAGAGATTGTCAATTAATAGAGAATTACAGTGATGAGGCAAGATTAGGTATTAGCCAAACACAATACCTATACCTACATCTATATGCACACATACATACATGCATCTATACATGCACATACACATATATATATATACATGTATATATGTATAGAATAGTAATTAGTATTATTTGATAGTTATAATTGATTGGGACTTGAAAAGCTATAAAAGCTAGTTATAAGCCAAGTACTATTTTTTTTTTATTTCTCACACTATCCATGCCTTATTAACTGGAAATTGCCATAAATCATTCCTTCTTATGCATTGACATTAGTTTCATCTTTCTTTTTTATTTTCTATCTCTTCCATTTTGTCTTTTCTGTCTTTAAGTCCTTTTAATCACATACCCTTCATTTTAATGGTGGTGAGTCCAAGTAACAAAGAGGGGCAGTCTCAAAGAACAGGAAATAATAATAAGGATTGGGGATAAGAAAAAATAATAATTTGTGAAGGAGGTCAGACCCATATAGATTTGAAAAACTTTTAGGTAGCGTTCAGGAAATAACTTAAAGTAATGCTTAACTACTTTGAAATTTCTCTCTAAGGTCGCTTTAAGAAAAGTAAAAGAAATGTTCAAAGTACTATTGAGTTTCATTTTCATTTCAGAGATTGCCTTGAGAAATTTGTCAGCCTAATTTATAACTTTGCTAACAAACCAGCCAGGCAAGAGAACAGGTGAGTGTTTAGCAGAGTGTCTGGTACATAGTAGGTGCTTAACAGATGTTGACTGACTGTATAACTAAAGAAAAAGTAAATATATTAGGTTGATTAACTGCTAAGCAAATCATCAACTGACAGCTTTAGGAAGACCTCTCATCAAAAGGTACTGTCTTATTTAGTTTTGAACATTGACCATGGGACATTTTTTCCATCTACATCCTTTTCTCTCTAAACACTAGTGAGAGTCAAGTAAGGAGACTTTACCTCTTAGAGAGATTTATAGGCAGAGGAATGCAGAAAACTATTATGTGTTCCCTACTGAAAGAGGTACAGTGTGGTATATTAGGAAAAGTTCTATATTTGAAGTCAGAGGACCTTAGTTCCAATGACAGATAGCTATATGATCTTGGGTATGTCAATTAACTTTTAAGCCCTAGTTGCCTCATATAATTAGGGAATTGGACTAGATGATCTTTGATTCCTTTAAATTCAGACTGTTATGATTCTGAGGAATGAGCAGTATGTCTAGTGCCACATGATGTGGAGAAGATGACACAGTCCCTATTTTCAGATCCTCAGGGCCTGTTCCTATCAAGGAGATATACTTTTCTGGCTTTCTTAAGTGTTGTCTTTCTCTGTATTTCTCCTGGGTGCTTATATAATTCTTATTAATTAAATTGATGAATACCTAATAAGACTGAAATCTAAGGAAAGTTCAGAATTTGGAAAATGACATTTAATAGATCAATTTAATTCTGCATATAAATCTGTAAACATATTTATCTGCCTTCTCCCTTCCACCTCACCTCCCTCCCACCCCCAGTCAGATTGCTCTCTGGGATTTGCAAGTGCAAAAACTGGTAGGAACACACACACCGCCTGGCTGATTACACTGAGCTCCACCAAAGGACTGTCCAATAGAATTTTGTTGTCTTTGATGTTGACGTGGATCATTGACTGGGAAGTCTGTTATAAGGATTTTAGTAATAGTGGTATTTTTGGTGACATGTTGCTGTCACTTCATAGCTCACATTTCAGTTTCTGTTTTTAAAAGGGGTTTATTAGACAAACGGTAGTGACTTGCCTGAGCTCTCTCCAAAACCCCTCTGAACGCCTTTAAATAATTCCATAAGACAATTCCTGGAGCAGAACCCACAAAAGGATGGAATGCAGTAACTTTCTAGCCAAAGACAACTTGGAAGGTCAGCAGGACTAATCTATTTTGCACCTGGGTGAGAGTAGAGCATGTTCCCTCACAGGCTAGGCCAGTACATTTCAGGTCCCAGCAAACTAGGAGCAGGCCTTGGGAGCCACTGAACTAGCATCAGCAGCAGCACCAGCTTCCAGAGTTTTCAGCCCACAGATGGTAAGAAGGTCAAACAACTGATCAGTAGTAGATTACAGGAATCTCTTAGCTAGTACTGAGGCCGGAGTCTGTTGCTTTGCCCATACTTGGATCTGGGTCACAGCCCTAGGTGGCAGTCTCGGGGCAAGGAGGAGCATTAGCACACCAGAACTTGTAGCCACAGTGGAGCAGGGGCACTCATGACAGTTTCAGGATGGAAAAGAGTGCTTGTGGTCACTCACTAGGCAGACCACAGGCCAAAAGAATAGCAAACACACTTTTCCTTAGACCCTATGTCCTTGGAAGAACTGAAAACTTACAGGTACCTGGAAGTATCTTTGAAAACAGGTGCACAAAACCCCTGAAACTTGGACAGTGCCCTCCACCCTGGAAAGAGTCCTATTTTAACAAAGAGTTAAAAGTCAAGAAACAGACAGGGAAAATGGCCAAAAAACAGAAAGATTTCTGACCATGGAAAGTTACTACTGTGATAAAGAAGATCAAAACAGACACTCAGAAGAAGATAACAAAGTCAAAGCTCCTTCATCTAAAGCCTCCAAGAAAACTATGAATTGGTCTCAGGTCATGGAAGAGCTCAAAAAGGATTTTGAAAATGAAGTAAGAGAAGTAGAGAAAAAAATTGTGAAGAGAAATAAGAATGATGCAAAAACCCCATGAAAAACAAGGCAACAGCTTGATAAAGGAGACATAAGGAAATACTGAAGAAAATAGTGCCTTAAAACACAGAATAGACCAAATGGTAACAGAGGCAAAAAATGCAGTGAAGAGAAGGCCTTAAAAAGCAGAATCAGCCAAATGGAAAAAGAGGCAGTGAAGAAGAAAAACCTCTTAAAAATAGAATTGGTCAGATGGAAAAGGAGGTATAAAAGCTGACTGAAGAAAATAATTCCTTAAAAATTAGAATTGAGCAAATGGAAACTAATGACATTATGGGAAATCAAGGAACAAGAAAACAAAACCAAAAGAATGAAAAATAGAAGATAATGTGAACTATCTCATTGGAAAAACAGCTGACCTGGAAAATAGATCCAAGGAGGTAATTTTAAAATTATTGGACTACCTGAAATCCATGATAAAAAAAAAAGATCCTGGACATCATCTTTCAAGAAATTAATGGGAAAAACTGCCCTGATGATTCTAGAACCAGAGGATAAAATAGAAATTGAAGGAATCCACTGATCACCTCCTGAAAGAGATCCCAAAATGAAAACTCCAAGGAATATTATAGCCAAATTCCAGAGCTCCCAGGTCAAGGAGAAAATATTGCAAGCAGGCAGAAATAAAGAATTCAAGTATTGTGTAGCTACAATCAAGATAACACAAGATTTAGCAACTTCTACATTAAAGATATGATATTGGAATATGATATTCTGGAAGGCAAAGGAGCAAGGATTACAACCAAGAGTCACCTACCCAACAAAACTAAGTATAATACTTCAAGGGGAAAAATGAATATTCAATGAAATAGAGGACTTTCAAGTATTCTTGATGAAAAGACTAGGGCTGAATAGAAAATTTGACTTTCAAGTAGAAGGCTCAGGAGAAGTATGAAAAGGTAAACAGGAAATAAAAATCATAAGGTTAAAAGGTTAAACCATTTACATTCTTACATGGTAAGATGACACTTGTAACTCATTAGAACTTTCTCATTATTAGGGCAGTTAGAAGGAATATATGTAGACCAGGCCTTCACGGCATATGGCCTGTGGGCCACTTGTAGCCCACCAAAGGATTTCTGGGGGCCCATGAAAAATGTAATGGATATAAAAGAAAGTAAAAATGTAACAAGTACTTTGTCCATACCCACTTAATCTGCCTTTCACTAGTCACTATTTTTACTCACCATCTAACGTGGCTGGTGGGGTTGCCACTGTGCACTCTCTCCTGTTTGCCACATGACTGGCAGCAGCCAACCATTGTCAGTCTGTGTCTAGTCTGAAAGGAGTGAGAGTCATATCTTTTTGCTGTTTTTTTCAGTCATTGCTGGTGATGAACAGGGACAAAATGAGGGTAGCCATGTGCTATCACAGCTGACGTCCACTATGCAATAAGCAGCAACAGTGCAGGAGCTTTTCCCCCTCCTTTGCTGTATAGGCATCTCCAAGTTACATGAATGTCTGGTGCTCTCTCCAAGGTCAGACACTCCGTTCAGTATTTCTTTGTATGTGAGCAATTGCTGTGGAGATTCTTTTGGTTCTGACATTAAAGTTTTTGGGGCAACTTTGTAAAATGAATGATAAAAACAAAAGAAAGATTGAATCAGAACATGGAGTGTTTAATCTGGAGTGAACAAATAGATACTTGTTTGCTTATATGAGAGGTAAAATATTGTGTCTTGTTTGCCAAGAAATAATAGCCATTCCAAAGGAATAAAATCTTCATTGCCATTTCAAATCAAAACATCCTGACTTAAGTAAATTGGACACTATTGAAAAAATAAATTTAAGTGTCTAAATTGTTGAAAAGTCTCAGTGGGGAGCAATGGTTTTTTCAAGAAAGCAAACTCAGAAAATGAGGTGGCTACTAAGGTTAGTTTTCAGATTTCTAAAGAAATTGCTACTGCTGGGAAGTCTTTTACTGAAGGTGACCTTATAAAAAAGTGTTTGCTGATTGTAGTTTCTGGATTATGTCCTGATAAAAAGAAGTGTTTTTAAGAATATGTTTGTCCCATATGATTGTGCAGCTAAGAGTAGCTGATGATATACTGATTGCTGACAAGAAGTATTAACATGTCCCATTAAGTAAACAGTAAGAAAACCTGAAAAATGTATTAAAACTTGTACCACTTAGGAAAGTATTTTTAAGCATTAATATTTCATGATAAATAAAAATCTTAAGTAATACAGGTAATTAATTGATATTAATTGAAATTTTCCTTTTTTAATATGATTTATTTATAGAATAGTTTAATCATTAATTATACCTATACTTGGAAAGTGCCTCTAAAAACCTATTCTCAGTCCAAAGAAGTTTAGTCTATTTTAATTTTGACCCCTATGTGCTGCCAAGTTGTGCAGGTCAGACAGAGAGAACAGATGTAAGTTGAATATGAAGGGATATCTAAAAAAAGTAAAATTAAAAGGTGAGAGAAGAATGTACTAGAAGAAAGGGAAAGAGAAAGGAAGAATAGGGTAAATTATCTTACACAAAAGAGGCAAGAAAAAGCTTTTATAATACAGGGGAAGAGGGGAAATGTGATGGAGAGTGAGTGAACCTTACTCTCATCAGAACTGACTCAAAGAGGGAATAATATGCAGATTTAATTCGGTATAGAAATTTATCTTACTCTATAGGGTAGTATGAGGGAAAGGGGATAAGAGAAGGGATGGGCTAGAAGGGGTGGGATAGAAGATAGGACAGATTGGAGGAGGGGTAGTCAGAAACAAAACACTTGAGGAGGGACAGGGTAACAGGAGAGAGAGAATAGAATGAACAGGGGGAATAGGATGGAGGGAAATACAATTAGCAATAGTAACTGTGAAAACAATTTTGAACATACTGCAACAAGTTTCTCTGATAAGGCCTCATTTTTCAAACATACAGAGAACTGAGTCAACTTTATAAAAATAAAAGTCATTCCCCAATTGATAAATGATCGAAAGATATGAACAGTTTTCAGATGAAGTAGTGAAAGCTATCTATGCCCATATAAAAATGCTGTAACTCACCATTGATTGGAGAAATGCTGGTTAAAACAATTCTGAGATATTACTTCATACTTATTAGATTGGCTAATAGGAAAGAAAAGGAAAATGAGGAATGTTGGAGGAGATGTGGAAAAATGAGGCATCAATGCACTGTTGGTGGAGTCATGAACCAATTCAGCCATTCTGTAGAGCAATTTGGAATTCTGCCCAAAGAGCTATAAGACTATGCATACCCTTTGACCTAACAATATCACCTCTAGGTCTGTATCCCAAAAGAATAAAAACAGGAAAAAGACCTATAGGTACATAAATATTTGTAGCAGCTCTTTTCTGGGAGTAAAGAATTGGAAATTGAGGGGATGCCCATCAGTTGAGGAATGGTTGAACAATTTGTGAGGTGTGATTATAATGGAATACTATTTTGCTTAAGAAATGATGAGCAGGATGCGCTAAGAAAAACCTTGAAGACTTACATGAGCTGATGCAAAGTGAAATGTACTGTGTACAAAGTAGCCACAATATTGTAAGATGATTGGCTGTGAATGACTTAGCTATTCTTGGCAATGCAGTGATCTAAGACAACTCTGAGGGACTTGATGAAGGGTGCTGTCCATCCCCAGAGGAAGTACTGATGGTGTCTGAATACTGATTTAAGCATACTTTTATTTTACTTTCTTTATTTTTGTTGAGGGGTTTTCCCTGTTTTCTTTCACAACATGACTATTATGAAAATATTTTGCATGACTATATGTGTATAACCTGTATCGAATTGCTTGTCTTCTCAATGGGAAGGTGAGAGGAGTGGTAGGGAGGGAGGAAGAGAGAGAATATGGAATTCAGTTTTAAAAATGAATGTTAAAAATTGTTTTTATGTGTAACTGGAGAAAAAGAACGTATTAAATAAATTCAAAAAATAAAAAAAAGTTTATTTCAGGATCTAAAAACTGATTTTGCAATTTGGTATGCTGCCACCAGGTGGCAGATGGATCTCATAGCCATGCAATTTGAAGACTAAGGCATAAGCCCTAAAAAGTCTGAGACTGCTGTGGTCATACTGCTCAGATTTGCCAAATTCAACTATAATGTTTCTATTCTTTTTATGATAAAATCTCTCATTTTTAGTACTGTGTTACTGCAGCTATAAATCAGACCAATCATATACTGCAAAGCAGTGATATTTTAAAAGTGACCATATTCATTAGAGATCTCACTACTATAGACATATACATACATACATACATACATACATACACACACACACACACAGCAAACAAATCAAGGACAAAAAGAAAGATTCCATACATATCAACATAGTACAGCTCTTTTGTGGGTAGCAAATAATTGGAAATAAAATAGTGCCTATTAATTGGGCAATGGCTAAATAAATTATGGTACATGAACGTAATAGGATGTTGTTGTTCAGTCATTTTTCAGGCATGTTTGACTCTCCATGACACTATTTTGGATTTTCTTGGATACTGGAGTAGTTTGCCATTTCCTTCTTCAGTTTATTTTATAGATGAGGGAACTGAGGCAAACAGGGTTAAGTGACTTGCCCCAGGTCACACAGCTAGTAAGTATCATAAGCCAGATATGAACTCAGAAAGATGAGTCTTCTTGACTCCAGGCCTTGCACTCTACCTTTTCTACAAAGAAACAATAAAAATAAAGAATTCATGGAAGCATAAATTATTTCTGTGAATACCGAGCAAAGTAAGGAAAACCAGGAAAATAATATACACAGTAAGAATGACAATGTAAATTAAAGGAAAAATAAAGTGAAATGGAACTCTTTGTTATCATAATTACCAAGATTGACCCTGGGAAAAAAAATGAAAAAGTATATCTCCTTTCCTTCAGTGCAAAGATGGGAGACTGCAGATATGAAATTTTGCATATACTGTCTAACATGGCTAATTGTTGGTTGGTTTTGCTAAACCATTTTTCTTTTTTTTTCTTTTAAAATCTTTGTCTCAAGGAACTTCTTGCTGGGTTAGGGGTGGCAAGGGAAATAGAAATAAATCTGATATGTTAACAAAAGGCATTAATAAATGCTTTTTAAAATAAGTCATCACTAAAAGCAAAAAGAAATTAATTATACTTAAAAGATTTAAATACTACAATTTTAGTCAATAAAACAGGTTATTAACATAAACATTTGATAGAAATAAATTTAATAAATGTCATAAATTTCTCACATTCTTTCTTAATTGATTTTTGTAACATTTTTATAGCTAGAAGGGACCTCTTAGATTATTCAAGAGCCCATATCTTTGAGAAGGAATAAGAAAATACAATTTTTGGGGGGGAAAAGGAAAAACAATTGAAGGTATTGTTTGTTCAGCAATAATTTCTGTTAAGATATTTGATGCTGCAACAACCTCTGCGTGTTTTAGGACCAGGTGTCAGTTTCTACATTCTGCCTTCTCTCTTGGGCTTTGGCTTAACTGTTCCTACAGTTCTTGATTTTGATCAGTGTTTGATTCCCCAGAATGATTACTTACTAGGGAAATCCCAATGACCTGGTGCTGTGCCAAAATGCTATCACTGGCTCCTGGGCTTTGAGGTGATCTCTGGTATCCAGGATCCCAAGCTCAGCTGCAAAACTTAAAAACAGAAGTAACTAAGTTTACTGCATCACAAAGATGAGTGTGTATAATGGCAGATGTAAAGACCCCATTCTAGTCTGGAACTGCTCTGACACTTAGAGAACACACTCTAGCTGACCCCAGAGATCAGAGAGCTTATGTTCATTTGAGAGCAGGCATTCTTAAGCTTTTTTATTAAGACCTCTGCGAGTCTGATGAAGCTTGTCAGCCCTTTATCAAAATAATGTTTTTAAATAATTGAAAGAAGTATTAAATTCCAATTAGAAATTACTGAAAATAAAGATGTCATTTTCTCCCCCATTTGAATCCACAGAAAAATTCACAGATTCCCTGAAATCTGTCCATAAACTCCTGAGTGCTTGGGGAAGTCCATGAACTCTAGGTTAAAAAGATTTATTCTAAAGCTTCATTTCCCTGAGGATTTACGTTACTCTTAAGGGTGAGTTTCAGTCTTAGACTTTTATTATTTTTTTTAAGGGGATTTGTTAAGTGAAGTTTGGATTCAGTCAAAGGGCCACACTTGAAGACCTAGAGGGCCATATGTGACCTCGAGGTCACCGGTTCCCCACTCCTGGGTCTAAGATTTTTAATATCTTTTCTGAATCAAAATGAATGTCCAAAACCAGCTACAATTGTTTCAGCCTATTAGAAGTACCCTGAAGGCTTTAAAAGATTTTACTGTAGCTTCAGATCTTTTGAAGTTCAAGAAATCAACCCAAGTTTCATGAGATTGGGTCAAAGATCAGCTTTCTACCCTCTTTGTGTATCGTAAGCCAGTAGTCTTAGGACAGGCCAAAATGTTCTATCTGAACATCATCTACCTTAACTAAAGTGAAAATTAATGATGGGTAAATAAGGCAACTCTAACCCAGGTTCATTTCAAGAACTTTTGGTTGTTTGGGAAGTCAGCCAACAAATATTTATTAAGCAGTGCTAAGGAGAATAACTTGTTTCTGGTACGTACTGTTCTGTTAGCCACTGACAAATTAACATGAAGCTTGAGGCAATACAAGGAGAGTTGAGGCCTTTGCCATAGTGACAGGAACAGAGAACAAAAGTCACCAGCACCATTGCCACTGGGGTTCAAAAGAATTTTTTCTTTCTAACCTAACTCCCAAGGGAGCCTAGGAAACTTCCCATTAGTTCAGAATGGAGGGAAAGATAAATGAATTTGAAAAAAATGTTTTGTTAGTTGAGGATCTCTTTTGTGTGCCCTACTTGGTTTTGAGCATTGATGAAAGACCTAAAAGGTATTGATTAGTCGCCAGATATTTTGGCTCAGGGTAGACTTATAAAAGTGATCTTAGGAGGAAAATTTTCTTCTACATTTGAGGAAGAAGAATCCCCAGAAACACTTGGATATTGCAGCAAATGGCAGGAGTAACTCAATTAAAAACAACCAAAAGTAGCCTAGGAGTCAGAGGGTTCAGGAGTTAAATAAAGTAAGGCAATGCAGTCCTGATAGGTGTTCCAGTCATATTACAGTCTTAGCAGCATCAGTCATCTGGGGAGTAGGTCCTCTCCCCCCATGGTGGAAATTTGTGATTCCCTTGTCTGTGGAAGTAGGGAATGATTCTATTAGGTTGTTGTTATTCTGTTTTAGTTAAATACTGTTTGAGATTATAGTTCCTGAGTGCTGTTGGTAGAGAAGGCACTGGATGAGAATTTAAACCATATTTGCATAATTGTGACTGCCCCAAACTCCCCACTTTGGACCTAGGGCTAGCAAGGAGGTCTAGAGTCTTTGTTTACTTTAAAGAAAACCCCTTTGTCATCTCCTGGGAAACATTTCTTTACTTTTCTTTCCTTGGAGCCATGCTCTCATTGATATGTATGTATGTACATATTTATGTATATGTGTGTGTGTGTGTGTGTATACACACATACATTCACACACATACAGACAGATTGACCCTCCAGTGGGGAAGATTGCATCTCATTCATGCCTCTTCAGTTTGTAGAAGTTTCCTTTCTGTCCTTAATACCTTTAGCATAATAGGTGCTTAATGAGTGCTTGTTTAATTTAACTATGCTGTCCTCCTATAAATCTTACTCAGGGGATTCACTACATTAGAGGTCATCTCCTAGATCTTTTGTCATTGCAAGTACTAATAGGAGTTCTTTGAGCTACTATTAAGTAGTACTCATCAACACTATTTAGTACTAGTTAAATAATGGAAAGTAGATCAGTGGAACAGAAATCAGAAATAACTGCACTAGTCTAGTCTTCAATAAACCTCAAAAGATAACTAGCCTAGGAAAGGATGCTTTATTTTCTAGAACCACTGAGAAACTGGAAAACAGTCTGGGAGAAATTACGTTTAGACCAACATCTTATACTATGTACTACTGTAAATTTAAAACACATGTAACTTGAATAGTAAAGATCATACCATACACACACACACACACACACACACACACACACAAGAAGACAAACAGCTACAGACATGGGAGATAAATTCTTTACCAAATGAAGGATAAAGGTGATTACAAATAGATAAAATAGTTCATTTTGATTCCATGAAATTGAAACATTTTTACATGAATAAAATTAATATAGCTAGAATAAGAAGAGAAGTTGTTTACTAGGGGAAAAACTTTATTATCAAATATTTCATTAATAAGGCACTGATATCCAAAATACATAGACTATTAATAGAAATATAAGACTGAAAGTAATTTCATTTCCCAATAGATAAATTTCAAAAGCTATCAACAACTATGTAAAAATATTTCCAGTTTATTAATAAGAAAAATGCAAATCAAAGCAATCCCCATAGAGCAAATTGGTAAAGGTGGCAAAATAAAATGAGAATAATCAATGTGGGAGAGTTTGTGGGGTACAATTAATGGACTTCTGATGGAGCTTTGAATTGGTCCAACCATTCTTGAAAACAGTTTGGAAAATAGAGTGACTAGAAAGAATATACTCTTTGATCCAGAGATTGCGTGGCTAGATATATAACCTCGGGAGGCCAGTGACAAAAGAAAGATCTTTGACATACACCAGAATATTCATAGCAACACTTTTGTGTGACAGCAAAGAGCTGGACACAAAATAGAAGCCTATTGATCAGGGAATGACTAAACATGTTGTATAACACGAATATAATGGAATCTAACCATTCTGTAAGAAATGAATATCTCGAATGCAAAAAAGCACGGTGAGACATAGATGAACTGATGCTAAGTGAAGTAAGCAGAACCAGGAAATCAATATATATGTATATGTATATGTATATGTGTGTGTGTATATATACATATATATATATAAACTCTGTCAGTGTAATTGGAAAGAACAACAGCAAAACAATGAAAAATAAATGTTGCAGAATTACAAAAAATAAGCTTAACCCTAAAGAGAGATATGAGAAGGTACCTCTCTTATCTGAGCATATACAGAATACTTTAAAAATTAATGCAATTTTTAAGAGGATATACTAAAAGGGCAACAATTGGGCACAGTGGATAGAGCTCAGGGCCTGGTATCAGGAAGACTCATTTTCCTGAGTTCAGATCTGGCCTCAGACTCTTACTAGCTGTGTGACTCTGGGCAGGTCAATTAACCCTGTGTGCCTCAGTTTCCTTCTCTGTAAAATGAACTGGAGAAGGAAATGGCAGACCACTTCAGTATCTTTGCCAAGAAAACCCAAAATGGGGTCATGAAGAGTTGGACATGACTGAAAAATGACTGAACAACAAGAAGTAAAAAAGAAAAAAAGGACAAATACAAGAGATGTTGTGTAATAGGATTTAGTGACTGGATTTGGAAGGTCAGGGGAACTGAAGAAAGAATGAGAATTAAGCGTTTGAAGATGGAAAATCAGGTGAATGGCGATACTGTTGACAAAAGTAGAAACACAAAGAATCAGGCTCTCAGAGTTGCAAGGAATTTCCATTATTCAGTTCAATTCTTGTGAAGCTACAGTCTAAAATAAAACACCCAAGAGAAGTGGTCAGCAGTTTTCACTTGAATCAGTCAACAATAAGTATTTGTTGAGTACTGAAGACATAAATACAATGAATGAAACAATTGCTACTCAAAAAAGTTTACAGTCCAGTGAGGGAGATGACAAAGACATGTTCCTTTGGAATGCCAACCCTGTGTCACTCAGCTCTGATAGGTGAATTTTCATCTTATCTTGCCTGGAATCAGGTCTGCATGTCATTTCCTAGCCATATTCATACTATGCCATATATCTACTTCCTTTCCACCTCTCCTTTTTGTGTTGTCTTCCTCCAGTAGAATGTAAATTCCTTGAGGATAGGGACTCTTTTGTTTGCTTGTATTTATATTCTCAATGTTTTGTACAGGGCCTAGCACATAGTAAACAACAAATGCTTTTATCTATCTGGTGCTGCTTTTTGATCTCTGGAAAAACTCTTATTTTGTGATCAACAAACAGTAAGCACATGAGTGATTTGGTATTTTCCACCATGCTTTGAGGCAGCAAATTGTCTGAGAAATCTGCGTGTCACTTTTTCATGTTTTCATCAAATATACTTTTTGATTCATAGATTATTGCCATAAAGATTCTTTAAAAATGGAAAATGGATTGATGTTTGATAATGTTGTTAACAATGGTCTTTCATTCCTTTGGAATTCTCCTTTTTTTAATGTTCTTTAAGGTATGTAAGATATTGAAGTGGCTTTAAAATGTTGTTGCCTCCAGTATGGATTTCTTATGTTTATATGCGAATGGATCCAATCGTTCACCTAGACTTTGTAATATAAAAGCCATTTCTGCATCCTCATAATCATGTGGAGCAACTCATGCAGGACAAGACATACCTTCCACTCCATCCCGCAATTGGAGAATGTATTCCAGTCATGGGAGATAGCTCGAATGTATCATTTTACCTGTGTTGGTAATGTTTTAAGAGACTGACACATTTTTTATATTACTTTCTATAATGAATAGCACTTTGTCTGACACTTAGTAGGCATATGAAGCAAATGCTAATTAATTATTTTAAGTGATCTTCATGCATTCTAGCCTCTTAAGCAGATTAAGATCTTTGTTTATATTTCTTTCATGTCTCCTTATTAGTTCCTGGCATGGGAGTGATGTCTAGCAAATGTTATTAACAAACTGATAAGCTTCTTGGCCAAAAGCAATGAATAGTGGCCAGTCTGGGATACCAAGCTTAGGTTTTGGCTGGCCTAGAAACTAAGAACAGTGTGATTGGGAATGAGGAGGAGTAATTATGCCAGTTGCAAATGGGCCTTGGAGTTAATTGTTAGAGTGCAGTTTAGGAAAGTGAATCTCCAGCTGATGATTGTGGCAGTAGAAAACCATAGTTTAACAACCTATAGAGGGAAAAGGAGGAGAAAATTTCGAGAGCTGTTGACACATGACTTTGTTTCAAGGTTTTTGAACCTTAATACCAGATTGTTGTCTGACTGTGGAGCAAATTGATCTCACTTCAACTCTTAATCTAATGTCCTTCAACTTAGTGCTTTTTACATTTCTACCTTCCACTAGCTGTTTCTAATTTGGTTTCATGGTAGTTTCATTTTCCCAGGTTAATTCCTAAGTTATTTTTGGCTCAAGTCTCTACCTCTTGAGGCCTCTGGGTATTATTTCTGCTCTTATGGGTATTTATTAAATATCCCAACTTTATATTATGGGTCAGTTTATTTTAAGATCTTCATCTTTTCTTCTGGATCAGTAATGAAAATGCTAAAATGTAAGACTGAGCTAAACATTAAACACTTCACCTTGTGAAATGTCTTAAGTTCTTATTCACTTCATAGAACCATAGAATTTTAGAAATTAAAGATCAGCAAGCAGGATTAATTTTTAGCTTCTCTAAAAATAGATAAATAACTATTACTGTTAATATAATATTAATTATAAATAATTATTATTATAAGCTTTTTTGAAAATCTGTAATTCATCATTAATATTACTACAATAGCAATTGTCAAAAGATCTATTTCAGTTTGAAATGTTAGTATTGGGGTAGAGATAAATTTACATTATCTTACTTCATCACCTCCCAGGACCTTATGAGATGACGAGCTAAGTGGTCAGTTCACTGGAAAGAAAAACTAACAAACAAGAGAGTGTGATTGGTATCTAGTGCAGAGGCTTGGCTTGTAATTAATCAGCAGGGGCAGGTCCTCTGCTTGGTGCAGTCTGGTCTAGGAGGTAAATAATCTCCAACGGTTTAATTGGCCCCATAAGTTCAACTCAGGCCAAGGATCACTTGGAGAAAGCTATTCGGAACTTTAGCTTTTCTTACAATCTACTCCCCCAAATGTTTAATTCTTCAAAGTGATGATAGGCAGGATCATCTTATTCTTGGGGGTTTCTTTTTTTGGATAAAAAAATATGAAGAAGATACATATATATATGTATATGTATATACATATATATATATATATATACACCCAATTCTATTATGACAAAAGTTTTGGGATTATTACTAAGTTCTGCAGATGTCAGATGTTGCATTGTTATTCCTTTAATTTTATCACATCAGGAAACTGAAGCACCGTGAGGAAACAAGCTCTTTAATTCATTTTACGGTGAAAAGGCTGAGCTTAAAGTAGAACACAATCTTCAGCACCAAATTGCATCGCAGAGCTGCCTTTCCCCAGTAATGGCAGACCTCGGTTATAAATTTTCCTCTTGGGTAAACTGCTGTCCTAGCTGACAGTCTCACTTCCATGGCTAGTCTGGTTAGATGATCATAGAAGCTGGAAGGGACCTTAATGATCTCTAATCTAACTTTTGTTAAATCCTCACTGTCAGTCTCAGGGTTTTTCCTTCCTTTTTCCCTTAAACTGTTGCTGACTTTTCCATTGCCAAAACTACTTATTCCCATAATCAAAGAATCTATGACTCTGATGTGATAAAGCAAGATGGAGAGCTAGACATTTTCTCTGATTCCCCTCTAACCTCTCAGACCTCTTCAAAACAGAAATTATGTGCCAAAGATAAAGAAATTTAGGCTATCTTCTGATCCACAATCCAAAAGGTTAAAAAACCAACCAATTCGTGAACTGTTAAATATACTGAGTTAGCGCAGCACCTCTCCCCTACACCCTACATGACCATCAGAAGGGCTGCATAAGCCAACCCACACAAACTCATAGCAAAACCCAACCCCCACATGCTGGTCTCTTAATTCAGTTAGAGATCTCAATTCTAGGCTGAAGAAATCTGCTTGGACCAAGATAAATAATACACTTCTGTAGCACACTAGACTATGGGAGCTTGCTGGAGCCATACAATCATCACCTCAGTGGGCTGCTTTTTGTACTGCAGTAGGACTCTGCATGAGAGCCAGTAACAGAGGGAAAGATGCAGGACATGTGTTGGGGCTGGAAATAGATCTCAGCACCACATCCCACCCCCACCACTTACTCCTAGAGCCTCCAAGACCCAAACTACAAAAGTTAACTCTGTAACAACAGTATGACAGCTCTCTGAACTGCTGGTGCTGGGCCAAAGAACTGGGGAACAGAGGGAACAGGACAGGACATAGTGTGCATGGAAGTGGGGCAGGAACTGTCCAATACTCCAATAAGCCTGAGGAAAAGTAGTTAGCAACCAGCTGGAATATAGTTCTGACCACCCAAAAGTCCCTTGAGGCAGAGACCTAGGCTGGTGTACTGTGAATTGCCCAGTATGAGAGAAGGCTGAGATGCTTTGAGAATCAGCCCTCAAAGAAACCTCCATCTAAGGGGAGCAAGTCATTAAGTGAACAATATAGTTAAAATTGGGAGGGGGAAGACTAGAATTACCAAAGTTTCAAAAAGAAGAAAATTTAAAGACCTTGAACATAAATTAGCAGGGAAAACATTAATAGCAGAAAGAAATAGTGTTTAGCTCTAGTAAATTAATTTAGCCATATATTAATAAATACTGCAACACAAAAGAAATTATCCAGCACTTGATGAGACAGAAGATCTTGTATGCTGATCCTAAGTGGTTCAAAAGAAAAATGAATAGCATGAGAAAAATTTATGGTTTGCACTGCAAAAATAATGGACAGAATAGAAAAACTAGAATCTACTATGGCAAGTCTCACTAAGGAAACAAAAGAGAGAACAATGGATTCAAAATGCAAATACCCAGAAGTAAAGGAGAGTCTAGGAGAAACAAAAAACAATAACATTTAAAAATATATATACTCATCGTGCAAGCAAAGCATATTAATCTTGAAGATAGGATGTGAAAAGGAAACTTAAGGACCAATAGATCTCCCAGAAGAACATGACAGGACCAAACCATTATGCAGTAGTACGTAAAGTAACAGAAGAGAACTGCAGAGAACTTCAGAACATAGAGAATGAATAATAAACTGAAAGAATTTACAGATTGCCTCTGGAAAAGAAACCCAAGACTGCAAATTCCAAGACATATAGTGGTTAAATATAATAATTCACTTGAGACCAATAAGAGACTTTTTTCTAAATGTATACAAAGAGACAGAGGTGAGGGCAGAAGTTAGTATGTAGTAATGAAGAGGTAAGCCTGGCTTATTATGGACAGGACCTGGTGATACCCTGAATCAGTGTTTTGTTTTGTTTTTGTGGGACAGTATTACATAATGGGAGGGTGAATTAAAGGGGATGAGGGGAGCAAGAAGATAGAAGTAAGTATGTGATGTGTATGTGTCAAATCAAGGGTTAACAATGAGGGGAAGGTGATTCGTGTGATCTCAGTAAGAGAAGTGCCTACAGAGGAGGAGGAGGTGGGGAAAAGAAATGAAAAGGGAGGGGGGTGAAGAAAGCCTTGCTTTAGTGGTGAAAGGGAGTCCCACTGATGAAAGCTTCTATGGGTGAAGAGACATATTTTGGAAAGAAAATGGGGACTTTTTGCAGTGTACGTCTGGGGGATTTGATGCTTGAAAATACTACTTTTCCTACCTCAGAAGTTGGGAAGTTGAAACTCTTGGGGTCACCTGGAACCTGAGAGAGTGGAAGGGCATGGCCCTAGGGAGAAGATTTTGAAACAAATGAAAAAAAGGAAGGTAACCAGAGGAAAAATGTTGATTAGTGGCAGGCTGTATAATCATAGTCATAGTTGAGGACTTGGGAATCCTGCTATGAAAAAGTCTTCTCTATCACCTGCAGAAATTGACTTTGTTTTGTGAGTGAGGCATGATGGCAAAGGATAATCCTTGGGGCAAGCTGTACAAGGCAGTGGCAAGAACCATCAAGAGAGGAGAACCCAGAATAGATACCTTGGAAGTTATGAGTCTATCAGGAGTACAAAGAATGTTGTTATTGCTCAGTTGTTTAAGTCCTGTTTGACTTTTCATGACTCCATTTGGGGTTTTCTTGGCAGAGATACTGGAGTGGTTTGCCATTTCCTTCTCCAGTTCATTTTACAGGTGAGGAACTGAGGCAAACAGGGTTAAGTGACTTGCCCAGTTGCACAATTAGTAAGTGTCAGATTTGAACTCAGTAAGGTGAGTCTTCCTGACCCCTCATCTAGCGCTGTCCATTGTGCCACCTAGCTGCCTTAATTCAGAGAATAGAGACTAGATAATTATAGGGTGCAGAAAAACATAATGAAGGTCTAGGGTGAGCTGTGAGAGAAGATCAATTCTCAAGAGAGGGAGGGAAACCCTCTTTGAAGAGGAGGTGCAAAAATGAAGTTTTAAAAGTCTAATGAACAAGAGGACCAACAGAAAGAGGGAGGGGGGTGAGGAGAAGAGAGCCATTGGAAATACAGCCACTTTTTTTAAAAAAAAAGAAGCTAAAATAATTGAAGAAACATTGTTTGCTGTGTTTACAGCAGAAGAGAGGAAAAAACAAAACTTGAAAAAATATTAGAGACAGATGGGGAGAACATAAACATAACTGATAATTTTGAATGTCCACATCCAAAAATGTCTCTCACTCAGCATCTTCAGTCCAACATCTTTCTTTCAAAGTTTTTGCCTTTGTGACTGTTACTGTACAAATTGTTCCTGTGGTTCTCTTCACTTCACTCTGCATCAATTCATGTAAGTCTTCCCAAATTGATCTAAAACCTCCCTTTCATAATTTACTTTGGCACAGTAGTTTTCCACTACACTCATATGCCAAAATTTGTTCAGCTATTCCTCAGTAGGGGTACCCCCTTAATTTTTAGTTCTCTGCCACTACAAAAAGAGCTGCTATAAATATTTTTGTATATATACAAAGATAATTCCTTTTATTCTTTCTTTGATCTCTTTGGCGTGTAGACATAGTAGTAACATTGCTAGGTCAAAGGGTATATACAGTTGAGTAACTTTTGGGGCATACTTCTAGACTATTTTCCTGAATGACTGGACTAATTCATAGCTTAATCAACAGTGCACCATTATGCCTGTTTTTCTAAAACTCCTTCAACATTCATCATTTTTCCTTTTCTTCAGCTTTACCAATCTGATGAGTGGGAAGTAGAGCCTCAGAGTTGCTTTAATATGCATTTAATATGCATTATTAATGACTTGGAATGTTTTTTTCATATGCTATTGATAGGTTGAATTTCTTCCTTTGAAAATTGCTTTTTCTTTCCTGTGAATATTTATCAATTGGGTAATGGCTTTCGTAAATTTGAATCAGTTCCTTATGTGGCTTGGATATGATGTGAACTTTTATATCTGAATCATGTATAAGTTTGGAGCTTCTCTTGGTATAAAGAACCTCTATTCTCAAAATGTCACAACTTTTCCTGACTCCAGGTTAGAACCACATCCCTCCCTGAAGCCCACTTCCCATTCCCATCATCCAGGTATGAGATCGCATCCCCACCAACCATTATGCTCCCTCTACCTCAATCAGAAAACCAACTACCCTATTTCTACTACCACTTGTTTTCAAAGCACATTGGAACTCTTAATGATTTCTTCTGCAGAAATATTATAAATGGGAGTTGGGTTTTATAGTGCTTTAGATTTGATATTCTGCTGTAGTTATGGGTTAAATAAACAAGCCTTTTACAGTTTGGTCTGAAATTGGAACCCCTATTCATAATATTTCTATGCAAAAAAATAAAATTCCAATTTCAGTTAACAGATTTTCACAACAAAATCTTTTTGTGAGTCAGGCATTAAGACTCTGATATGTCATATTTGTGACGTCAAGAGAAAGATTAAATTTATAAGATATAACTAGAAAAATATATTTGCGTGAGATGGTGAGTAGAATTATTACTTCTGCATTAAGTGTTTTGTAATGAAACTACTTCTACTCTAGAAGTCTTGGCTATTAAATTTTCTTACTACAAATACATGCTTTTTACATGAGTCCTTTTATTTTGACCCATTCCCCTAATTATCTGACAAACAAGACTAGGTCTGGACAGAAGTCTCCCGATGTAACTACATGAGAATTTAAAAGCACATTACTAAAAGGAAGTAGGTTTGTCAGGTTCATGCTAGAAAAACGAAATCCAAGTAGTAATAGGAGAAAGTGAACAACTGAAAAGATATATCCCACCATACTTTTTAAAAAATTATTTTCAGAATTCACTGTTGGTGGAGCTGTGAGTTCATCCTAGAGAGCGATTTGGAACTATGCCCAAAGGGCTATAAAAATGTGCATACCCTTTGACCCAGCAATATCGCTTCTAGGACTGTATCCCCAAGAGATCATAAAAATGGGAAAGGATCCCACATGTACAAAAATATTTATAGCAGCACTCTTTGTAGTGGCCAAGAACTGGAAATCAAGGGGATGCCCATCAATTGGGGAATGGCTGAATAAATTATGGTATATGAATGTAATGGAGTACTATTGTACTATAAGAAATGATGAACAAGAAGACTTCAGAGAGGCCTGGAAGGACTTATATGATCTGATGCTGAGTGAAAGGAGCAGAACCAGCACAGCAACGTTGTGCACAGCAACGACCACAGTGTGCGAGAGTTTTTTCTGGTAGACTTGGATCTTCATAGCAATGCAAGGACTTAAAAAAAAAATTCCCAATGATCTTCTAAGGCAAAATGCCTTTCACATCCAGAGAAAGAACTATGGAATTCAATCGCAGAATGTAGCAGATCATTTTTTTGTGTGTGTGTTTAATGTTTTAGTTTGTTACATGATTTCTCCCATTTATTTTAGTTATTCTACACAGCATGACTATAGTGAAAATATATTCAATAGGAATGTATATGTAGATCCTATATAGAATTGTATGCCATCTTGGGGAGGGAAGGGGGTTGTGGGGGGGCAGGTGGGGGGAAAAATCTAAGTTTTATTGTAGTGATTGTAGAACACTAAAAAAAATAAAATTAATATAAAAAATTATTTTCAGTTCCAAATTCTTTCCCTCTCTCCACCCCAGTCTTCTGACCCCCCTCACCCATTGAGAAGGAGAGAAATATGATGCCTGTTATATAAATGAAGTCATGCAAAACATTTCTATGTTAGTCTCATTGTAAAAAAAAAAACAAGAAAAATTTAAAAAGTAAAAAAAATATATTTCAATCTATCACTCAGAATCTATCACTTCTCACTGGAGGTAGATATAATTTTTCATCATAAGTACCTTGGAATTGTCATGGATCATTGCATTGATCATAGTAGCTAAGTCTTTCAAATTTGATTATCATTACAATATCCCTCTGTGTATAATGTTCTAGTTCTGCTCACTTCACTTTGCATCAGTTCATGTAAGCCTTCTTAAACCATCCTCTTCTTCATTTCTTATAGCACAATGGTATTCTATCACAATCATATACCATGTATTTAACAGTTCTCCAGTTGATGGACATCCTTTCAGTTTCCAGTTCTTTTACACTACAAAAAAAAGCTGCCATAAATATTTTTGTAAATATGAGTCCTTTTCCTTTTTCTTGAATCTCTTTAGGGGACAGACCTAGTTTTATAGCCCTCTGGGCATAGTTGCAAATTGTTCTACAAAATGGCCAGGACAACCTGTATCTCTACATAGTGCCTTCATGTATCTGTTTTTTCCACATCCCCTCTAGCATTTGTCATTTTTTCTGTCATGCCAGCCAATCTGATACATATGGGGGGATACCTCAGGGTCATTTAAATTTGCATTTTTCTAATTATTACTGAGAGCATTTTTTCATATGACTATTGAACATTTATCAATTGAGGAATAACTCTTATTTTTGTATATTTGGCTCAGTTCCCTATATATTTGAGAAATGAGACTTTTATCATAGAAATTTGCTGTAAACATTTTTCCCAATTTCCTTTCACCATACTTTTCTCCAAAGCAGGGTAGAGATCCATATACTATAATTCTATATTGACCTAATACTGAATTTGGAATCAAAGAATTTTAGGTTCAAACACTGGTACTTCTACCTAATATTAAACCAAATGGGGTAGCTAGGTGGTGTAGTAGGTAGAGCACCAGTGCAGGAGTCAGGAGGATCTGAGTTCAAATCTCACCTCAGATACTTGACACTCACTAGCTGTGTGACCTTGGGCAAGTCACTTAACCCCAATTGCCTCATTCTGAGTCATCTCCAGTCATTCTGATGAATATCTGATCACTGGATTCAGATGACTGTGGAGGAGAAGTGAGACTGCTGACCTGCACAGCCCTCCCTCACTCAAAACAAAGTCAAGTGCAAGTCATGTCATTATTTTTCTGATGGCATGGTCTTCTTCGCCAACAAAGGATGAACACACACACATTAAACCAAATGGTTTCCTAGGTCCTTCCTATCTATAAATATGATACTGTAATCTATATGCAAATTGTCATGTATTAGCTCTAGCCACCAAAGATTTTGCATAGATCCTCCTTGTAGTATTTGCATCCCTTTTTTAGGGCTAGGTTTGCAAGGCTAGTTCCATTTATATTGTTTATTTACATTATGAAGGTATCATGGTCTAGCAGAAAGGACACTAGGTATGAAGAAAGGAATTTTTGGTTCTAATTCCAGCTCTGGAATCTCAACCTTTTCTCGTGTTACTTATGTGACCTTCACCAATTTGTGTAACTTCTCTGGACTTAGTTTTCAGTGAGAAGGTTGGACTAGATGTCTCTTCTACTACAGGTCTCTTCCACCTTTAAATCTATGATCCTGCTTCTGAGGTGCTATAGTTTGGTTATTTTGCTATCATATGGATGACATTTAAAGAGCCACAATTTAGAACAACATTTAAAGGACTTAAGTTACCTTTCCAATTCATCCTTAATCATTTTGAATCTTTTTTTTCTTTTTGAAGCAACCCAGGTTAAGTGACTCGCCCAAGGTCACACTGCTAGTAAATGTCTAAGGCCAGATTTGAGTTCATGTCCTCTTGACTCCTGGGCTGGTGCTCTATCCACTGCACCACCTAGCTGCCCCAACCATTATGAATCTTAATTGTTTTCTATGCCTTTTAAAGAGGAAATTTATAATTCATTTTTACCCATATTATTTCAGGTATCAGTGCTTACTTATAGCCCCCTAACACTTGGATTTAAAGCACAGATATTTGAACTTAAAAGCTGTAGTAAAGAGAAAAGAACATCAGATTTGAAGTCAGAAGAGCCTGTGTTTAAGTCTCAACTCATATACTTTCTAGTTCTCTTGCTATAAGCAGGTCATTTAACTTTTCTCTGCCTAAGTTTTCTCATCTGTAAAATGAGGGTGAAACTATTTGTGCTTACCTTGCTAATTCATCTGATTTGACATTCTAGATCTATTGCTGTGAGAAGGTTACTTAAGTGTTTTGAGCTCTAGTTTTCCTCATCTGTAAAATGAGAATAAAAAATGCTTATTTTACTTTTATCTTTATAGAGTTGTGGGACTAAAGTGTTTTGTACACCTATAGACCAGAGTGTTCAGACACATGGCCCATTGACCACATACAGCCCACAACTCTCTGGAGTGCAGCTTAACCCAGATTAAAATATAATTGGAAAATATTTAACAAATAAAAATACAAAAAATCAGATAATTTTACTTTTTAAAACTAAGTCAATATGTGATCTATAAGAATCTATCTATATATATGCATATATATACAATTTAGTGACCCCCATTTCTAATTGAGTTTGACACCACTGCTTTAGATCGTTACTGAATCCTTGTGAGTGATTCTTGAAGAAGATTGGAAAACAGAAGTACCACAAAGTTAGAGAAGGGCATGTCTTAATTTTTAAAGAAGAAAAAAGTCCAGTGTATTTGGTTGATCCTCTGGGAAATTCTAGATTAGACAATGTAAACACTATTTGGGGAGTGTATAGAAAGGGAAATAATAATTACAAAACTCATGAACATGGCTTTCTCAAGACTATATCATGCCAGGTTAACCCCATTTCCTTCTTTGATGGGATTACTAAGCCTACTATATTAGAAAAATACCATGGTTATAGCTTATCTAAATCTTAACTGAAGCTTCTTTGATAAAGTTTCTTATACTGTTCTTGAGGAGAAGGTGGAAAGATTTAGATTAGACAGAAATACAAATTTTGATGGATTTAGATGGGTTATGATGACCATTTTCAAAGAGTTATTTATTATTCAGTGCCAAAATGGCAAGAGGTCTCCATTGGAGTATTCTAGTCATCTCTGCTTGGCCATGTTCTACTTAACATTTTTATCAGTGAATTGAATAAAAGCATAGATGGTGTATGTGCTCATGACACACACATGGGAGTGAGAGCTAACAACAGTGGGTAAAAGAGTCAGGAGTTAAAAGGATCTTCATAGAATAGAGCAGTGATATCAAATTCAAACAGAAGCAGGGATCACTAATCTGTACAAAAGGGTCCCTGTGGGCTACATTTTTATTTAGTTTTAAAATATAATATTAGCTATGTTTAATTGTATTTTTACTTATTTTGTTAAATATTTTATAGTTACATTTTAATCGGATTCAGGCTGTACTTGAGTATCGTGGGTCATATTTTTAAGCTATGTGTTTGACATCTCTGACCTACAGCATTGGCCTAAATTTAATAAGATGAAATTAAATAAGGATAAATATGAAGTTCTCTGCTTGAGTACCAAAAAAATCAGCTCCACATATGTAAAATTGAACAGAAATGGATAGACCAAAGTTGTTTGGCAGCCAAAAAAACCTAATATGATCTTGAGCTGAATTAAGAGAGGTACAGTTTCTTGAAATAGGGAGATGATAACAACACTGCACAACATTGTATCCTGTGCTTGCCAGGTAATCATTTGGAACAGTTTCACTTTAGGTGCTATGTTTAAAGAAAGATTTTGAGAAGTCACAGAGTGCCTAGAGGAAGGTAACCAGGATGGTAGAGGTCTTGTTACCATGTTATATGAATGAATAAATGATGAAGCATTTATTAAATATTTACTATATGTATAAATGCAGGGAATACAAAGTTTAAAATGAAGATAGTCTTTCCCCCCAAGGAGCTTATATTCTGATAGAAATAGACAACACACATAGGGGAGTGGTAGCCAGGTATGAGTATCTTGGTTTGGAAAGTTTCAGGTATAGTAAGTAGAACCAAAGTGGAATAGATTGACATACCTTTTACAATATATCAATGACACCATTGATTTGATTATGATTCTAGGACTAGAGTGTAACAATAGATATAGCAGAAAGGTGATTAGCTAGAAGATGACTAGGAAGTTAAGTGAGACATGACTAGAACTGGCTGAAATAAAGTACACTACATGAGACTCTCTTGAAACAGGACAATCAGTGCCCAGCGTAGGAGTACCTGAGGAGAAAGGTTAGGTCCTCCAAAGTATGGACTCTGGTACAGCTAGCAAGGTGATTGGAGAGAAAACAACTGGGAAATATAGTGAGCCCCAAGAGAGTCATGAAGAGTCAGACATGACTGAAAAATGAATCAACAGCAGAGCTAGAGTGGGCTCCCTCCCCCTCAGCGTGTTCAAACAAAGATTGAATGACCACTTACCAGGTACATTATACTAGAGATTCCTAATTGGCCACAGAAGTCCCTTCCAGTTTTCACATTCTATGATTCTAAGACATTGAATAAATGTAGCAGGAATATAATACTAACACTGTGGCGTAGTAGAGTACTGGTCTCTTAGCATGAAACCCTTGGATTAAAGAACCACTTATAACACATACTGGTTGTATGATTTTGGTGAAAACCAATTAACTTCTCAATTCTCTAGGCCAGGGATGAGGAACCTGTGGCCCCGTGGCTCCAGGTCTAGACAGTTCTCTAGACTGTAAGTTGTGGAGAAGGTGTCAGATTGTACTGGTAGAGTATCTTCATCTGAGAATGACCTCTATCAGTGTAAGCACAGGTCTAATGCTGATATCATGTCTGCTGATAATTCTGTTCTGGGACCCTTCTTTTTTAACCCTATACCATTTCATTTGGTGATCTCATCATCTCCAGTGGCTTTGGTTATCATTATTATGGATAATGCCCAGATGTAGATATTCAACCTGAGTTTTTCTCCTGAGCTATAGTCTCAGACTTCTAAAATTATATATGCTATATGTATCTTAAACTGAACATGTCCAAAACAGAACTTAAAGTATTTCCTACTTAATCATCCACTCTTGAATTGCCCAGGGCAGCACCACCACCTCAGTCACTCAGGCTTGTAAGCCTTGGTGTCATCTTTGATTCCTGGTGCCATCTTTGATACCTCATCCCATATATTCATTCTACTGCTAAGTAGAATCATTTCTACCTCCATAATATCTCTTGTATATGTCCCTTTCTTCTGCTGATAGAACCACAATTTTACTCTAGGTCTTTACCTCTCAATTAAACAATTATAATAGAACACTAAATGGTTGCTTGAGTGAGAGGTAGGCTGCCCAGCTCCCACTTAACTCCTTCAGCAAAACCTAAAAGTTGGCACCATATCAAATAATGAGCAAGAAATCCAATGAAAGACTACAGTAACATCTTCCGCTACAGAAGAATGTGAACAGCGCCCCCCAGGAGACCACAGGTCAGAGGAAAAAGCTCCCCAGCCCCAGGCAGATTAGCTCCACAGCCTCCCAGAGCAACCCAAGACAAGGCATATGTAGCCTCCAAGGCTGTGTGTCCAAGGACACCAAGAGCAAAGGACTTCTTTGGGAAAACCACAGGTTCAGAGAGCATTGACTGGTGAGAACCAGCTCAGTGCTGCAGTATTCAGACTGGGACATCCATGACCTGGGACTCTGAAGTTCTTAAAACTTTGTCTGGAGTTGCCAGAAAAGGCCCTGAAACCCAGTGCTCTGAAGCTCAAAAGATGTAGAGGGCCAAAGCAATGTAGTAGAGATCGGTACACGAACAAAAGTGACCTGGGATGAGACTAAGAAGAGTCAGTCATTACACCCAAAAGTGTAACAGGGGGCATAACCTAGCCCTGACACAATCCCAAATTCAGGAAAGAAAGCTGGAGAGGTGAAAAAGTCCAAGAAAATACCATCTAGTAATGTATTAAAAATTATTGCAAATCTCACTCCATAACAACTACAAACAGACAGTCAAAGGAAAAAAAATGGGATTTTCTATAAGTGCTACATGGATATTTAGAAGAAATGAAGCAAAGGAAAAAAATAAAAGCTCTTCAGGAAAGAATTAAAAGTAGAATAAGTAGCTTAGAAGAGAACTTGATCTTAAATGGAATTTCTGAAAACTAAAATAGATCAAGTAAAAAAACAAAAAAATAAAATAAAATAAAATAGATCAAGTGGAAATTAGTGACTATATGAGCCAGTAAGAAATATTAGATCAAAAATAAAAGATTAAAATAATAAAAGAAAATACAAGATATATGATATAAAAACAGCAGACCTGTAAAATAGGCCAGAGAAGAATACTTTTAATATTTTAAGAATCACTGAACTTTATGAAAAACATCATTTTTTTAAAAAAAGCTACACAATATATTTCAAGAAGTCATAAATGAAAACCTCCTAGGCATAGTAGAAACTGAGGGCAAAGTAAATATAGAAAGAATCACAAATCACCTCCTTCAAACTGTAGTGACACTGCACAAAAACTGTGTTCATAAAAGTCCAAGGAAATTTGGCCACACCCCCCCAGAGATCATCTATAAATCATCAAATGAGTTAATGAGGGATAGACTTGAAGAGTTTGGACCAAGAGCACTCCAGCAAACTTCTGTAGAGCAAAAGTAGAACTGAGCCATGACAGAGAAGAGAGATATAGAGGATAATCATCAGCACTACAGACATCATGATGAGTGAAGTCTCAGGGAAAAGTCTTCTTTCCCCAACTTCTCCTCCCTGTGCCTTTCTAACCACAGACACTATGACAATCTGTTGCTTCATTAGCCAAACATTTTCAAGGAAGCTGAATTTTTACCTCAGCCAAAGAGGATGGGGGTTAACTAGAGATCAATATAAAATAAAGTTAGACAACCCAACCTCTGACCAAATGTTAAAAATTTTCTTAATTGGTGGCTCAGAGCAATTGTGACTAAACTCATAATTTCATCTCATGATGTCCTAAAGCTGAAGAATAAGGAAGCATGTTGACTTGGGGAACATTATATCAACCCCTAGGCTTAAAATGAGCTAATTATTTTAGCAGGGTGTTACACATCAACAACTAGTTTGGCATTTTGTCCAGCATGTACTTGTCAAAAATCTGGCAAGAATTAGGGGCACAATCTATCATTGTAAAAGTTTGTTTTTACTTTCTTTGCAAACTGATCTGCCTTTTTTTGAGCCAATTCTTAATATACATTTTTATCTAACCACTTGACCTAACCGAGCCCTGTTTGATTATAACTAAAAGCCTAAACCTGTTTGGCATTGCAGACATTTCACACTATGGGGACCATTTCTATCTAAATCATTGTCTGAATGGTGCTGTGAATTCATGGATTTTTAAAGTCCTTTGAACATAACTTTGAAATGTTCTTTGTTTGGGGAGAAGAGTACAATACCCTGCTAAAATAATTAGTTATTAATGTCAGTTACTATGAAGATCTTGTGGAACTCCTCTGCAGTTGCCTATACCTTGCTCTGTGTAAAAGGTCTTTTGTTCTTACATCTGATACCCTAGGCATGCAGGTGTAATTTTTTGTTGATTGAATAGATACTGGGGCCTCCAGAGAGGGAGAAAGAACAGGTATCTTATTTCTTCTGGAAGGAAAACTAACTGAATGTACTTTGATCCAACTCTTTTTCAACTCATGTTTATGGTTCAGCTAACTTTGCTGCCCTTCATTGACAGTAAAATGCTACTAATCTGAACTCTATAAATGAAGTTTACAGTAACACAGGCTTTATTCTTATTGAGGATGACCTCAAAATAATTTCTTCCTTTGTGACTTCTAGGATCATAAAAGTAAGGAGAGAACAAACCTAAAATCAGCAGGTTTTTAAAGCAATGGGTTCAAGAAAACAAGGAGTGCTTTAACATGCTTTCAGCTTCTGTATCCAGAAATTTAATTTTTATATCTGAAAGATTTTTTTGTTTATGACATATTATTATGATGAGTAGGCCTGTTGTGTGTTGGAATTATTCCCTACCTGGCTTTGTAATATTCACATGTATCTCTCTATAGAATATTGTCCTTATAGTATTAAAGCTGCCATTTTCAAGATATTCTGACATTCTTTTCACTGTGTAGCCTTCTTTGCTATTTTTCTGAATCATTTTACTCTATAGATGACATTCAAATAAATTACTTCATATGTAATTCTATACTATATACTGAGGCATATGTAGAGGTTTAATTCCTAATTATGCCACCCTGTGCTGAGTGACCTTGGGGAATCCAAATTAAATTTTTGAGTAGCTGCAGGATGTGGGCAGATAGGTGGAAAAGTGGAGAGGGTGCCAGACCTGGGATCAAGAAGACTTATCTTCCTGAATTCAAAGCTTTGTGATCCTAGGCAAGTCACTTAACCCTGTTTGCCTCAGTTTCCTTCTGTATAAATGAACTGGAAAAGGAAATAACAATGCCAAGAAAACCCTAAATGGGATCACAAAGAGTCAGACACAACTGAAAAATGACTGAACACCTGCAGGATGCTATGTAAGGTGTAAGAGAAGCACAATAACACCTCAGAACACATCTGGGAACCTGTAACTAATTGTGTGACCTTGGGGACCTCATTTCACTTCTCTCAGCTTGTTTTCTTATATCTAAAATGAGAGAGTTGAGCTATGTCGGTAATATCAAACTAAAATAGAAATAGATCCCCACCAGTAACATATTGACCTACAAAACCACAAATTAACCTTATCTTTGTTGTATTTTTATTTATTGTGTTAACAACATTTCCCAATTACATTTTAATCTGGTTGTGCCACACTTTTGGACCACATGATCTCAACATGGTGTGGCAGAAAAAACAATGGTGTTTATGTGTTCTACAAACATGGAAGGGTGGTTATACATGAGTGGTTTATCTCTAGGACTTCTTAAAAGTTTTTCCACTCATGATCCGTTGTTGGCATTGTGTGGCCTGAGGCATGCTCAGTGCAAAGTGTGCATGTTTTGTGTTCAGAACTAAAGCTGCAGTGAAATTGCTTGATCATCATGGGCAAGCACTGCCAGAGACACCTCAGATTCCTTACACATTTGATTTTTAATTAATTTTTAGTCCTTGTGTGTTCAGAAACTTTTTACTGTTGCCATGGGGATGCAACCCAAAATTTAAGAAGTGCTGAATACTAACAGCACAGTTTATTTAATCTCACAGGATCTGACCCCTGAGTCTGATACATCCCCTAATGGTAACAAAATTGATTTTTCCAGGACTAAGTCTTGATATTTCAGGAAATGGAGGAGGATAGAAGAGAGAGGGGATAATATTAAAGATAAACTTTACTTTATATTTTTGGCCAGGGCAAGCTTTGTCCCTTTCTCACCCGTCAGTCAATTGGTAATCACTCAAAGTGCCTATAGGTACCAGACATTGTGCTAGGAATTTGGGATACAATGGGAATAGTCTCTGCCCTCAAGAAGCTTACATTCTGCGGGGAAGACAGCATTTGCACGTAGAGAATATGTAAAATAAGTCTTTATAAATCTTAGGTAGAATATTACCAGAATCTTCCCAGAGACTTCCACCACCTCTCAGCCAAACCCAATTTCCATTTTACTTTTGTTGTATCTCTTGGTTCTTCTCCTTTTCCTACTCTGCCTAGCTAGAGTGTTGAGGTAAAGTAACCATGAACTACACACTATTCAAGTTCTTCCCTTTAATTATCCTTTTATGGATTTGTTTCACCTCTTATTGTAACCTTCATTACGTTTCTCCATATTTGTTAAGATTGACTCCAGAAAGCCTTTCTTGAAGGGAAACCTATATTTATCTCCTTCTCTTCCGCCTATTACTTATTAGACCAAACATTTCAGCATTCAAGTATGCCTCCTTCTTTCCTTTGATACCACCCCTACATTGGTGCACGTCCTCATTAATTCCTTCTTGGACTATCAGAATAGCCTGGTGGTGGGTCTGCCTGCCTCCATTCTCTTCTCATTCCAATCCATCTTCCATTCAGCTGCCAAATGATTTTTCAAAAAATGTAGGTGTGACCATATCAGCCCTGTACTTAATAAACTGTAGTGACTTCCTTCTGCCTTTAGGCATTCAAATGCTTTTGGCATTGAAAGCCCTGCATAACCTACTGCACCCTCCTCACCCTGTACCCCTGAGACACACACACACACACACACACACACAGACACACACACACACACACACACACACACACACACACACACACACACCTTCCTTCCCAGACTTCTTACATCTTACTCTCCTTCACATGTTTTTCCACCCACTTATAATGCCCTTCCGGTTCTCTGACTCTCCTTCTAGCCTACAATGTTCTTCCTCCTCATCTCCACCTATTCCCTTACCTGACTGCCTTCAAGTACCAACTCAATTCCCATTTTCTACAGGAAACTTTTCCCAGCCCTTCTTAATTCTAATACCTTCCCTTTTAAAATTATTTCTTATTTCCTATAGGAAATATGCTATATACGCTTGTTACCATATATTTATTTGCTCATTTTCTCCCCTCTTCTAAATTTTCTCATCATCCTACTCCGTTATTGACACCATTATAATTTGGCCCAAATTTTGTGCCACAGGTCTACCCTCCTAGCTTTATTGTACATTACTCTCCTTCACATACTCTAAAGTCCAACCTAATGGCCTTCCTTGTCACCCAAGACACTTCCTCTCCCTCTCCATGCCTTTGCAGAAACTATCCCTCATTCCTGGGATGTATTCCTTTCTCACCTCCATCTCTTAGAATCCCAAGTTTCCTTCAACGCTCAGCTTAAGTACCATCTCTGGCATGAGGATTTTCCTATCCTCACCCCCTCCCCAGATACTAGGGCCTTCCTCCAAACAAAATTAACTTGTATCCTGTTCGTTCTTACCTCAGTGTTGTCTCCCCCAATAGAATGTAAGTTTCTTTGACCAGAGACTATCTCCTTTTTTTCTTTGTATTCCCCTAATACCTAGTGTAGTTTTGGTGATACTGTAGATGTTTAATGTTGATTCATTGAATATCATACAACTGAAGGTAGTTCTTCATGATTTTCTTATCTTATAGTAGAATTAATTTTTCCCTACTCACTCTACCTTATGTGCATTTGAATGTGTCCATGGTTACATGTGGAGTAATTTATGAGAAAGAAAGGAGTTCTCCTTCATCTCCCTGAGACAGACAGACAGGATGTCTCAAGGATAAAACAGTAAGATTAAATTAGAGCTAATCAACAGGCTGAGCACAACAGTGAAAATGATTGGTTACTGTGTAGAGCTTAGAAATTTAGAAGAGAACAGATTCCTTATATTAAAAAAATGGAAGAAGTTCTGTCCAGACCAGGAAACAGGAGAATAAAAGCACATTAAGGAGATACACAAAAAGAACCTTAATCCAAGAATAGAGTTTATTTCGAGAGAGTTTAATAGAGATGTTCAGACAGAGAAAAAGCAGTAAAATCCATCTCAAAACCTTGACTTTATATCCTACATAGTTGTGAAAATAGCTTGCACAATTCGAAAGGACTCATGATAGAAAATGTCATGCACATCCAAAGAAGGAACTATGGAGTCAGAATGCAGAGTGAAGCAGACTATTTTCTTTTTTGTTTTGTTTCTCATGATTTCTCTCATTTGTTATAATTCTTCTATGCAACATGACTAATGTGAAAATGTGCTTAATAGAAATGTGTGTGTGGAGCCTATGTCAGATTGCATACTGTCTTGGGGAGGGAGAAGGGAGGGAAAGGAGCAAGGTTTGAAACTTATGAAAATGAATGTTGAAAACTAAAAATAAATAAATTAATAAACTGGGGGAAAAAAGGCATATGGAAAAAATTAATAAAAGAATAGCTTGCACACATAACCTTTACCACAATAAAAAATATAGGAAAATAGTTACTGAAGAAATCAAAGAGATGAAGAGAGAATTTTAAGGGTCCATTGCTGTTAAAGGGTCTGTGTCTGTATGTACGTGTAGACATATTTATACACACACACACACACACACACACACACACACACTAGTCCTTAGACGTTGGGCCCTCTTCTCCTCTGTCATAGAATCATCTCATAGAATCATTAAGCCTTTTATTTGTCCCTCTGTTCCCCTCAGGTCTGTTTCCCCTTCTTCTGACCAAAGAGATGGTGATTGAATTATATGACAGAAGGGAGAAATTGGAGAAGGGTGTACCGTATTCCTGAAGCTCTAGCCACAGGAGGTAGCCCTAAACTCTTTGGGGTAGCAGTCAAGGCAGGAAGTTATCAGCCAGTCAACTGCAGAATCATAGAAGGGTTCATAATTCCTAACATTTTCTTCAAACTGTTACATAAGTAAGTGAATTTCCTTACTTGACCAATAGTAATCATGGGTGCCCATCCCTTTATCATTGGATTGTTACCTGGTTGAAGAGGAATTATTTCTGCATATGTTATATTCGCAGCCAGTCTCTACATCAGTCTGAGTGCTCAGCTTTCTTTTCCTGCCAGACTTTTCCTAGGAGGCATATCCTCCTAGGGCCCAAAATTCTAGCACAGCCTGGTAAGACTGGCTCTTCTCGTGATTCAGCACAGCCTGCCAAACTAATCTATAAGAAATGCTTCAGATATTTGTGAAGTACCCCATCCTAATGTCACCATTGTACAATGTGCTTTTAAAGATTGCTTTTCTCATTGTGGTTTATGGTTTTCCCCATTTTTTTTCCTATTATTTGCCCATATTAACCCATGTTTATTTCTCCCTCTTTGTGTGTTTGTGTTATGCTTGCTGTCTTTGCCTCCATTGTTCCCAGGTTACAGTATAGCCATGAGATACCCAGTCACTTGGCTGACGAGCATGCACTGATAGCTTCATATGTGTCACGTCTACAGCATTGTGCACGGTCAGTGTTTGACAGCAGCTGGGCTTGTGAAGGGGAGGGAGGTTTTCCTTTTTCTGGGATTGCCAATCAAAAAAGCAAGTTACAGTGGCCTTCATTAAAAAACTTTATCAGTAATAAATCATGAATCCTTGAGAAACACCATACCTTGCAGTCCCCATTCTGCCTTTCCCCAGACTTCTTTGTCCTCTTTTCCACAACTTTGCCTAAAAGAATGACACACAAATTTAGATATACAAAGAGCCTATTCTACATAATTATTCCTCATAGTGTTTCCTTTTTTTCATAAAAGGAATCTAATTCCCCTGATTTTTGTCCTTTTACCTATCCCTAAAGTTTCATAAAACTTAAGGGATCTTTCCATATCTTTAGGAGGAAAGTATGATTTGATCATTGATGATTGTGACACAAGGAAGTATCTATGATATAGTGGAAAGAGCCCTGGATTTGGAGTCTGCAAACATAGATTGGAATTTCAGCCCTGCTATTTATTATCTATGTGATGTTGGGCATGTAATTTCTTCTAAGCCTCAGTTTCCTTTTCCAAATCTACATTACCTACCTCACAGGGTTGTTGTGAGGAAATGCTTTTTAAATAATAAATTGCTATGTAAATTTCAACTCTTATTATTTTACCCATCTAGGAAATGTCTACTGTGAGTTCTGACCCAAACTTTATGCTTCCTAAAAAAAAACAAACCAAAAAACCTCACTGTACTCCCTGGGGAGGACAGAATCCTTACTATCCATTGGTCCAGTAAAATTGCAGAATTCTAGAATGGTGGCCTGAGGCGGCTGCCTAACTTAGGAAGATTTGTGAAGGTTTTTGCCAGACAGGTGGCTAGAGAACATGATACATGAGCAAGGATCTACTGCCCAGGAGCCACATGAGAATTCATCTCTTCTTGAAGTGCTATGTCCAAGAAACAAGACCAAGAACTCAATCTGATGCTTTCTAGAAGGCACTCAAGTTACTATGTAGTATTATAAAAAGAAGAAACCCAATGCAATAGAATAGAAAAACTTCCTATCTCCTTCCAAAACAGAATAGTGACTATAAAGTTATTGCAAGATACTTGTCAAAGGAAAATGTAGTTATACTTACGTTATTTACTTAAGGAAAGAAAGTGAACTACTGTGTTTTAGAACAAAAGTTGAAACAAAACAGATTTTTTAAACCAATGCTCAGTTAATCAGGAAATTAAATTAACCACTGTTCCCGTATAAGTTATGGTTAATCACTTGGACAACTCTGCTGAAACAACTTTAGATTCTGAATGATATCCAAGGACAAATGAGTTTAACATTAATCATCTCCTGTTACTAGAACAGAAAGAATCTAGAAAGAATGAAGACGAATCAAGAAAGGTCTGCAATCTGACTTTTTTATGTCCAGGATCTTCTAATTGCTGTTTTCTCAGCTTATGCTATCTACATTTCTCATCTCAATATATTGGTCATGTTCAGAGATTATTTTGAAACATTATTATTTTTCCCTCTTCCAGGTCTTTAAACTTTGCTTTAGTCCCAGAATATACTGACTTTTAGTCTTCTCTTCAACAGTGACTTCTGTCATCACTTTTATATTAGCAATTATCATAAACAGGGGGTGGCAAGTTGCCTTGGTCCCGCCAACTCACAAAACAAAACAAAAATATAAATGGTCCTCTCTCTTTCTTTCCTATCAGAGGGGAAAGTAGAGAAGGTGTCCTTGCATTTTGCTTTGGCAGTTAATTATTTTGCAGTAGTGGGGCAGCTAGGCGGTGCAATGGATAGAGCACCAGTGCAGGAGTCAAGAGGACCTGAGTTCAAATCTCACCTCAGACACTTGACACTCACTAGCTGTGTGACCTGGGGCAAGTCACTTAACCCTAATTGCCTCATCCTGGGTCATCTCCAGTCATTTTGATGAATATCTGGTCACTGGATTCAGATGGCTCTGGAGGAGAAGTGAGACTGCTGACCTGTACAGCCCTCCCTCACTCAAAACAAAGTCAAATGCAAGTCATGTCATTATTTCTCTGATGGCATGGTCTTCTTCGCCAGCAAAGGACGAACACACACACACATAAAATCTTGCAGTAACCTTGTAGTCATTTTTCTGAACCTTAGTTACTATGTACTAGATGACTATTCTGTTGTAAGTATGGGATATGTAGGACCCTGAGATGAATTAAATTGACCCCAGTAGGTACCCTTTTTAAATCGAGTCCCTAACTGAGGCTTATTTTCTTGTGATTTGCAGTTTTTGTCAGCAAGTAGACTCTAGCAAAAATTTTTCCAGTTAATCAAGCCCAAAGGGATGTCAAGGAGCTCTGTATTAACCCCTTCTGATGAACTAGTAAGAAAGGAACCCAGCTGTCATTATTCTTCATTTCTACGGCTGATATAAAAGGAGCCTTATCCAAAAGCCATTTTCAAGTACCAAGTTGTGTGACAAGCTCTTTGCTAAGTGCTATACAAAGCTAATTACATAGACATAGTCCTTAATAGTCCAAGACATATAATCCTTATATGGATGAAAAAATAGGGATCATCATATGATAGAAGCAGCTTTTCTTAACACTTTAATAGGAAGGCATTTGGGGTAAATTTTGAGAAAGTGATTGAATAGAAACAAAAATAATAAATTTTTAAACATATGTCTGGGAAGAATACATTGAACAAATTCACATTAAGGTATTAATGACTCAGTAGAGTTGGAGGAGAGGGTGCTTGTGATATAGAGAACCAAGATTCAAAGAAGAAAAAGGAAGTTAAAAGAGAAAACAAGGGATACCTACTTCACTGTTTGCCCAGGAAGCGCTCTATATAATGCAAGAGTCAGTTTTAAAACTGTAGAGATTCAAAAGTTAAACCTGAAAAAATTCATTAGTTTAGGGCAAATTATTACTTTTTTTTAGTACTTTATTTTTTTTATGATGTTTCAGTTTCTCCTTGGTTTTTGTGTTTTCAGAGATCACTTATTTTGGGAGTTTGATGACCTCCTTATTTTTCAGCATCTTGGTAAAATATCCCTGTTTCAGTTTTTACAAGTAGTAGGTATTTTCTCTGCAAAATGACATAATCTTGCAGCTCCACTACTGATTGTCGCAGTAAAATGGGTAAGTGAGAAGGAACCAAAGCACTTTTTTCTTTTTTTTTTTCAAAGCACCTTTTAAATGGGGCCTAAATACCTCAGCCCAACTATTACCCCTATAAATCCTTTTTTGTCCTAGAGGACCAACAGTACCTGTGACCTAAACTTTCTTTTAAAAATTATCATCCTTCTTTTAGAAGGATTTCCCTTCCCCCTTCTAAAAAAAAATTGCCCAAACTTTCCAAGAATAAAAAAAGATGAGGCATAATTAATGGGTGTGTATTTTCTTTTTCTCTCTTTGTCAGTGTCCTGGACAGCCCCAGCCGACTAGATGAAGAACACAGACTTATTGCCCGTTATGCTGCCCGGCTAGCTGCAGAGGCAGGAAATGTAGTAAGTAAATGGAGTAGAGCTGTGAAGCAGCACATGCCGGTTTTAGGTTGCCTCCATCTTTTCTAAACTTTTGCTTTCTAAGGAATGAGGAGACTGACAAAACTCAAACTGGAAGTGAGTTCCTGCTTTTCCTAAACAAAAATGAGTTTCTCTTAGAAGTACCAGAGTAGATGTATACTTGATAGCTTCAGAGACTTTTTAATAGCTTACCTTGTGTGGAAAACAAAAGGTCTTGTAGTCATCAGCTGAAGTGGAATGCATATGTACGTATGTATATGCATATTTATGTATATACATATATATAATACATATTATATATACACATAATATATAATATATGTGAGACAGTATATATATACGTATAATAATAATAATGATTTCAGCATATAACTTTTGAAGTTAACCTGAAAAGTAAATGAGAATAATTATTTCATAGTAACATATCAACTTAGGACTTCAATATCCATTCTTTGAAATGCTAATTCTCTTCACACATTTGATTTTAAAATCACAAAAGTAAACTTATTAGTAAAAAAGAAACAATAAAACAATATCGAGAAATCCAGGAAAGGAAACAGGAGAAAGTTGGTGGTTAATGAGTTAAATTTAGACCTCTTGTTTAGTCACACTTCTTCTGGTTTCATTATAGAAAGTCAATGAGAGCCCAGAAGGCATTTGGCTTAAATAGAAAGCATACCCCTTTTCTCTCAACAAGGTAGAGGTGTATTAACTAAATGATTCATGGACTTGAACCATCCAGTACTTGGCCTTCTGCTACTCTGAGAAGCCTAGTGAAAAGAATGCTGGACTTGATATCTGTCTTTGCTTTTTACTGCTTGTGTGCTTAGACCTTAGGGATCTGATTTAAATCAAGCACTAATAAATGACTATAGTTACAGTATTAGCTATTATTAGATAGCAGTTAGATTAGATAGCAAAATTAGGCATTGGGCAAACAATTTTACCTGTCTGGGCTTTCGTTTCCTCGTACGTAAAATGAGTGGGTTAGGATATATGACCCCTAACATTCCTTCCAGATCCTATGAAATCTTATGATCATGTTGAGTTTTTATAGTATTATTAGTTTCTTTTTCTATGACCATTGTCACTGTTAGAGGAATTTCCCAATCTGTGATTAATTCACAAATTCTAGCCTCTTTTTGAAAAGCAGACCTTTAAGTACTTTAATTCTGGAATACTTCTTGTTTCCTGATCTTGTCTTGCTCTCTCCTGTCCTCATTCATGCCTGTAGGCTGTCTCAGGTTTACCTATTCCATTCTCATCCCTGTCTTTTTCAAAGTTCTATGATACCGGTTCTGATCCCCAGTTAGAAGTAATCTGTCCGTAAAATCTCTAATACTACTGTTTGACCTCTCCTATGCACTTAATCATTTTCTAATTTTTATTGTAGTTATTGTGTGTAGAGTTTCTCCTGTTAAGTATAAAATCCTTGAGGTTAAAGATGTTATTTATATCTTTGCATCACCAGGCCTTTTCTCTTAGTAGGTCATTAACACGTTTGTTGGCTAGAAAGGAATTGAAGAAGGGAACTCCTTTAATGCACTAAACCAGTTCATTTCTATAGTTAATATATGTGCTTTACATTGTCTATCAGTTGCTTGGCTTTCTCAAATTTCTTCAACAAAAATTAAACCCTTAAAGGTCTAAACAGGGAGTAGACTCCTGTGGATTCAATTTCTTCTCTTTTTGGCTTTTTAAAAATTGAACAGACACCAAATAAAACCAATACTTTCATATTGTACAGTAGAACAGAAAAAGAAAATTATACATGAAATTGGAAATCTGTTATGTACAACTTACTTCTCTTTTTGAATATATAATTTCAACATGTAACTTTTAAAACTGTCCTGCTTAACTTTGATCCTTTCTGGACTTTCTTCTGTTGTCCTCTATACATTTTTAAAAAATTATCAAAAACTCTCTTTACTTTCTTTATTTTTTCCTTTTTTGGACAGCTACTCTGTCCCTACAGGGTGAAAAAACAAACAAGATTCTTGTGATAAATGTGCATAATATAACAAAAAAATCCCCTTATTGGCCATGTCTAGCAACTTATATCTTATTCTCCAACTTGAGTCTTTTAGAAGATGAGTACCATACTTCATCATCAGTCCCCTGGAACTATGGTTTGTTGTTTCATTGATGAAAGTTCCTAGGTCTTTTTAAATTGTGTATCTTTATCGCAACACTCATTATAATATAAATTATTCTCCTGGTTCTGCGCACTTCATGCAAGTCTTCCCAGTTTTCTATAAAACTATCCCTTTTTTCATTTCTTATAACACAAGTATTCTATTATATTCAGATACCATTTGTCCTGCCATTCCCAAATTGATGGTTTCCAGTTCTCTGCCACTACTCTGCTATAAATAGTTTTGTATAGATGAGTCCCTTTCCTCTTTCTCTGATCTCTTTGGAATAAAGGCCTACATAACTGTATCACTGGGTCAGAATACATATACAGTAGTAAATTTTCGGCCATGGTTTCAAATTGCTTTCCACCATGGTGGGGCCAATTCACAGTTACATCAACAATGTGCATATTTTCAGATAGATCCTCCAACAATTGCCATTTTCTCTCTTTTTGTCAACTTTACCAATCTCATGGGCATGTAGTGAAACCTCAGTTGTTTTAATTTGCATTTCTCTATTTATTTGAAGCATTTTTATATGATTGTTGATATCTTTCATTTCTTTCTTTGAAAACTCCCTATTCATATTTTTTCACTGTTTATTTATTGTGGAATTGCTTTCATTTTATAAATTTGAATCAGTTCCATATATATATATATATATATATATATATATATATATATATATATATACTAGATATAAAACCTTTATCAGAGAAACTTAAAAGTTCTAAAGTTTTCCCCCACTTAACTGTTTCCCTTCTAATTTGAATTGCATTGATTTTATTTGTGCAAAAACTTTTAAAATTCTATCTAGCAAAATTGTTCATTTTATCTTCTGTGATTGTCTCTGTCCCTTATTTGATTATGAACTCTTGCCATCTCCATAGTTGTAGTTACTTTAGTTTCATTGTGACTGATTCTCCTTTTTAGGTAGTAGCCATGGTCAGAAATATGTGTGCATATGTATGTGTGTGTGTATATAAAGACATGTATAGAAATATACATATATGTCTATATATACACATACCCCTCAGTTTCTCTACCTTGGTGATTTCTTCAGGCTGCTATCATTTGAATAAAGGGATTATTCAAGAAATCACTTGCTTAGAAGAATTGACACTGTTTAAGGTGATATATGAAAAGGGCATAGGCTGCATGTGACTCTTATTGAATACCTCTATGATACTTGGGACATTGGTGTAAATGGCCCACTGAGGCAGCGTAATGCATGACTCACTGGACCTAGAGTAAAAGAAATCTGAGTTGAATTCTCGCTTCAGACACTTGTTAGCTGCGTGACCCTGGGCAAGTCAACCTTAGTTTCCTTAATTGTAAAATAGATTTACCTCCCAGAGTTGCTGTTAGGATCAAGTGAGATATTTCTAAAGTGTTTAGCACGCTGCCTGGCACATAGTAAGTGCTTAATAAGGACAGCATGTCGATTCTTTCTTAAACTTACACAAAGAATATCTGTGTTTGCCTGTCATATTAATTAGCCAGTGGAGACATGTTATATTTGAATTGTTCACCAGATGGCACTGTATACAAATACCAACCAAATGGTTTCTCTCATCAGAGTCCTTTTGGTGAACATGTTTAGAAGCCTCTCATGTTACCAAATGTTGTAGTTGCAGGCAACTAGATGGTTCAAATCCATACTAACTGGGTTCTACATTTAGACGAGAGGATAATTAAATACACAGTGTATTGAGCTTTAATAGCTTAAAATGTCACTAAGACTTTGGGGGACACCTTTATTGCTCAGAATTTTTTTTAAATGAAAAAACCTAAAACTCCATCTAATCCTTCATCTGTAACCTTTCTTTCTGAATAACCTATCACGTTCATAGAACACAGTCACTCACTTTACTATGGCCACCTAATTTATTGAACATGATAGGAAGTAGAAAAGGACCTAGCAGTATGTAGCAGTATGTTGCAGTCATGGAAAATCACCCCCAAACCACACAACTTACTGCAAACGTGACAGATACCACCTTCACAAAACTGTGAATGCCAAATATGCTCGGAAAAAAGGGTACTGTGACCAGAAGCAGAACCCTACTTATGGTTAGACAAAGCCAGTTTCCCTTAAAACAGGAAGGGGGCCAAGACCATAAAGAAGATTGAACTTGAATATGTTGAGCCCAACTTCTAGTTGAAGAGAATGCTGACCATTAAGTGATGAAGGTGGTTACAACTGGGAGGAGACCAGAAGAGAAAAACCAAGTGATCTAGTTCTAAGCTTCATCTTTTTAAAGTTTTCATAATAAAAACAATGAAAATGTTGAATCTATAATATTCATGTTCTTTGACCTCATGTTTGCTCTTTTGGTATGAAAAAGTCTTGAATAAATCAAGTCATGTTATCTAAAGCTTTTCCCATGTGGAAAAAACTAATAAATGCTAAAAGATGTACCTGAGTATGTAACTTTGATCAGATACTGAGTCAGATATGAATATGGTTCACACAGATAAATTCTAGCAAATCTTTGATCAAAATCCTTTGTTATTCAGAAAGCTCAGCTGGGATTTTCTGGGGGTCTTGACTGGTAGCACTATTGTTAAAATCAGTTATCAACTGACTTGTGTGCCCAGGGAAACAAATTAGAGAATAGAAATACAAATAAAGATAGGGAGAGATTATAGTCTAGCCTTTATAGGACCTATCATTGGCATTCAGTGAATCAGTAGTGAATTCATCAACTTCAGGGGTTGCCGTCTTTGAAAGTATTATCTTAATGAAGAGTCTACATCCCATAGGTACTGGGGTCAGGTAAGCCTCTGAGGAGAATTACTTAATAGTGCCTGAAATGCCTGGTAGAGGATCATTAAAAAAGATAGACTATTAAATGAGAGAACTGCTGATGTTAACTTTTGTAATAAGAGGTGATGAGAATGAGAGCTGATGGAAAAAAGAAGATTTGCAGTAGGAAAGACTTATATGGAAGTCACTGACCCTACAGTTTTATTATATTTTAGATAGACTTGTTTCTCATGTCATACCCATAACCAATCTGTAAGCTTTATGAAGGCAGAATAGTGTCTGCCTTAAACTTTCTATCTTTCTCCATGCCTGGCATGTTGCTCTTCACATAGGATATAATTAATAAATGTTTGACTTAAACTCATAAGAAAAATCAACCAAGTGTTCATGCTTGGTATGTCTGGACAACCATTTGCAGGAAGTTCTTCCACACCTACAGATCATGGAAAGGAATGAATGGCATCTTTGAGTACCTGGAACTTAGCTCCGGGTCTAAACTCTTATCAAGAGGAAACATAAGGGAGGAAGAAAGCTATCCATTGTCTCATTCTGTGCTACCTACAATCATACCCAACTCTCCTCTGTCCTTAAAACACCATCATTTGACTGTGCAATCTTTGCTCACAGTCAAATTCCTATAAAAGACCATCTGAGCTTGTTTCTCTCATTTTTTCTTCTTCTCTCACTTCTTAATCCCCTGGCAATGTGCTTTCCAACTTCATCACTCAACTGAAACTGTTTTATGTAAAGTAATCTGCAGTCTCTTTAAGTTGTCAATTTTTATGACCTTTTCTTGGTCTTCATCCTGTTTGACTTTTCTGTAGGACTTTAATATTATTGACCATGCTTTTCTCTTGATTACTCTTTTCTCTCTAGGCTTTAGTAATACCATTTTTCTTGAATCTCTTCCTATACATCTGATATCCCTTTGCTGTATAATTATCCATACCCCACCCCTTAACTGTGTATAGGCTTATCCCATGGCACTGTACTGGCCCCCTTATCTTCTCTCTCTACATTTTTCTCTCCTGGTGACCTCATCAGCTACTGTGGGTTTATTTATCATCTTTATGCAGATGACTCCTAGCTATATGTCTGAGCCCTAAGTTCACTCATGAGCTTTGTTCCCAAATTGCCATCCACTTGTTAGACATTTCAAACTGGATATCCTTTAGATGTTTCAAAGTCAACATATTCATTTTTGGTTTTTTTAGTATACATTTCCCCCCCAATTATATGTCAGAACAATTTTTAATATTTTTATAAAGTACCAAATTCTATCCTTCCCTCTTTTTCTCTCCTGCCCCCTCTTGAGACAGTAAGCAGATGTAAGTTATACATGTGGAATTATGTAAAACATTTCCATGTTAGTTGTTTTGTACAAGAAGATTCAAATAAAAGAAAAATGAATGAATAAAAGAAAGTGAAAAATAGCATGCTTGTCTGTATTGAAACAATATCAGTCCTTTCTCTAGAGGTGGATAGCATGCTTCATCATTGTCCTTTGGGATTGTCTTGGGTCACTGTAATGCTGAGAGTAGAGAAGTCATTCACAGTTCTTCATCAAATAATGTTGCTGTAACTGTGGACAATATTTTCTTGGTTCTGTTCATTTTGCACCAGTTTTTCCAGAAAGTCAATATATTCGTAACAGAACCCCTGCTGCCCAACTCACCATTCTTCTGAACTTGTCTTGTTTCTGTCCAGGTCATAACTATTCTTGTAGTTGCTGAGGTTCCATCTTATTTTTCCTCATTCCACATGTCTAACCTCTTGCAAAAGCTTATCAGTTCTCCCACAGCTGCTCTTTTTTCTCTACCCACATGGCTGCCATCTTAGTTCAGACGTCTGTCACCTCAGACCTGGACTATTGAAGTAGCCTCCTAATTGACCTCCCTGCCTCAAGTCTCTTCCTTTTCTGGCCCTTCCTACCAAAGGCATATTCCTCAAGCATAGTACTGACCATAAATAAGTTTACCTGCTCGATAAATTCTAATGGCTCCCTATTACCTCTAGAATCAAATACAGTCTCCTCTGTTTGGCTTTTAAAACTCTTTAACAGCCTGACTCCAATCTACCTTTCCCAGCTTATTATGTATTACTCCCCTTCACACATCCCAAGGGATGGTCAAACTGTCTTTATTTTTTCTCCCCCAATATATTCCACCTCCTTTCTCCTTGTCTTTGTACAAACTGTCCCTTGAATCTTGGAATGTATGCCCCATCACTTCCCCTTTGCCTCTTAGAATTTTTAATTTCCTTCAAAGCTTAGCTCAAATACTACTTCTTGCATGAGGGCTTTCCCAATTCATCTACCCCTATACTGATCTGTAGCTTCTAATACCCCCTCAATTTCTTTGTATCTGTTTACTCTTATGGATATATTTTGTAGCTATCTCTCCCTTTAGAGCAGGAACTTGAGGGAAAGGACAGTTTTGTTTTTCTTTGTATTCTCAGCGTCTATCACTATATCTGCCACATAATAGGAATTTAATAAATGTTTGCTTTATTGATCTTGGTCACTAGACCCTCCTCACCATTGCACTCTGGTTCTAATTTGTCCAGCTCAACATACTAATTTCAGTACTGACTTGGATTTCTGAAAGGTAAACATGCTGGTGGCAACTCAGGAATCTGATCAAATCAAGTCAGGTCAATGAGCATTTATTAAGTACCTGTTATGTACCAGACATACTATACCAAGATCAGGGGCTATAAAGAAAAGCAAAAAGCAAAAAACAAACCAGCCCCTGCTCTCAAGGAGCTCCCAGTCTAATAGGGGAGACAACATCCAAATCACTGTGTACAAACAAGATATGTGTATCGGATACATTATAGATAATAGAAAGAGGGGAAAGTAGTTTAAAGGTGAATCAGGAAAGCTCTCTTGTCAAAGATGGGATTTTAACTAGAATTTGGAGGAAACCAGGGAAGTCATGAAGCAGAGATGAGGAAGGAGAAAATTCCAAGCATAGATCACAGCCAATGAAAATGCCAAGTCAGAAGATGGCGTGCCCGTGTTGTTGTCTGACAGAAACAACAAGTAGATCAGTATCACTGAATTATGGACTGGGAGGGGAGTTAGGGGAAAGAAAAATGGGAAAGAGTGGGCCAAGTTATAAAGGACTTTAAAAGCCAAACAGGATTTTACATTTGATTCTAGAGATAAAAGAAAGCCACTGGAGTTTAGTGAAGTGTATGTGTGTGTGTCTGTGAGAGAGAGAGAGACAGAGAGAGAGAGAGAGAGAGAGAGAGAGAGAGAGAGGAGAGAGAGACGGTCAGGATTGTTTTTAAGAAAGATCCATTTTTACAGCTGAATGAAGGATGAACAAGTGAGAAGGGGCTTGAGTCAAGGAGACCAATGAGCAGGCTATTACAGTAGTCTGGGTGTGAAGTGATGAAGGCCTGCACCAGGTGGTAGCGCTCTATTTTTTTTTTTAATTTAACTTTTAACATTCATTTTCACAAAATTTTGGGTTCCACATTTTCTCCCCTTTTGTCCCCTCCCCCCACCCCAAAACACCGAGCTTTCTAATTGCCCCTGTCTGCCAATCTGCCCTCCCTCCCTCCCCACCCCTTCCCTTTGGAAGGCAAGCAATTCAATATAGGCCAGATCTGTGTAGTTTTGCAAATGACTTCCATAATAGTAGTGTTGTGTAAGAACTAATTATATTTCCCTCCATCCTATCCTGTCCCCCATTACTTCTGTTCTCTCTTTTGATCCTGTCCCTCCCCATGAGTGTTGACCTCAAATTGCTCCCTCCTTCCCATGCCCTCCCTTCCATCATCCCCCCCACCCTGCTTATCCCCTTATCCCCCACTTTCCTGTATTGTAAGATAGGTTTTCATACCAAAATGACTGTGCATTTTATTCCTTCCTTTAGTGGAATGTGATGAGAGTAAACTTCATGTTTTTCTCTCACCTACCCTCTTTTTCCCTTCACTAAAAAGTCTTTTGCTTGCCTCTTTTATGAGCGATAATTTGTCCCATTCCATTTCTCCCTTTCTCCTCCCAATATATTTCTCTCTCACTGCTTGATTTCATTTTTTTTTAAGATATGATCCCCTCCTCTTCAGTTCACTCTGTGCACTGTCTCTATGTGTGTGTGCGTGTGCGTGTGCATGTGTGTGTTATCCCACCCTGTACCCATATGCTGAATAGTTTCAAGAGTTACAAATATTGTCTTTCCATGTAGGAATGTAAACAGTTCAACTTTTGTAAAGTCCCTTATGACTTCTCTTTGCTATTTACTTTTTCATGCTTCTCTTCATTCTTGTGTTTGAAAGTCAAATTTTCTTTTCAGCTCTGATCTTTTCATCAAGAATACTTGAAAGTCCTCTATTTCATTGAAAGACCAATTTTTCCCCTGAAGTATTATATTCAGTTTTGCTGGGTAGGTGATTCTTGGTTTTAGTCCTAGTTCCTTTGACTTCTGGAATATCCTATTCCACGTCCTTCGATCCCTTAATGTGGAAGCTGCTAGATCTTGTGTTATCCTGATTGTATTTCCACAATACTTGAATTGTTTCTTTCTAGCTGCTTGCAAAATTTTCTCCTTGATCTGGGAACTCTGGAATTTGGCCACAATGTTCCTAGGAGTTTCTCTTTTTGGATCTCTTTCAGGCGGTGTTCTGTGGATTCCTTGAATACTTATTTTGCCCTCTGGTTCTAGAATCTCAGGGCAGTTTTCCTTGATAATTTCATGAAAGATGATGTCTAGGCTCTTTTTTTGATCCTGGCTTTCAGGTAGGCCCATAATTTTTAAATTGTCTCTCCTGGATCTATTCTCCAGGTCAGTTGTTTTTCCCATGAGATATTTCACATGATCTTCCATTTTTTCATTCTTTTGGTTTTGTTTTGTGATTTCTTGGTTTCTCATAAAGTCATTAGCCTCCATCTGTTCCATTCTAATTTTGAAAGAACTATTTTCTTCAGTGAGCTTTTGAATCTCCTTTTCCATTTGGCTAATTCTGCTTTTGAAAGCATTCTTCTCCTCATTGGCTTCTTGAACCTCCTTTGCCAATTGAGTTAGCCTGTTTTTCAGGGTGTTATATTCTTCAGCATTTTTTTGGGTCTTCTTTAGCAGGGTGCTGATTTGTTGTTCATACTTTGCTTGCATTTTATTACTTTTCCCAGTTTTTCCTCCACCTCTCTATCATGATTTTGAAAATTGTTTGGGCTCTTTAAGACCTTTTCCCAGAACCAATCCCATTGAGTGGGCTGGGATGTAGAAGCACTGACTTCCGTGTTTTCCCCTGATGGTGAGCACCGCTCTTCCTCATCAGAAGGGAGGGGAGGAGAAACCTGCTCACCAAGAAAGTAACCCTCAATAGTCTTGGTTTTTTTCCCTTTTCTGGGCATTTTCCCAGCCAGTGACTTGAGCTCTGAATATTCTCCTCACACCCACCTCGCCTCCTGATCCTCCCAGCCCGCGCTTGGGGTCTGAGAATCAAATGCTGCTTCCCAGCCTCAGTGCTTTGGGCAGGGGCAGGGCTGCTATTCAGTGTGAGATTAAGTTCAGGTGCTCAGGTGGGGGCAAGGCCGCCTCTCAGGCTCAGTTCCCTCAGGGGGTTTATGCGGAGACCTTCAACAATGGATCCGGGCTCCTACCTGCTTGGGGAGCCCCGGTCTGCTCCCCCCTCTGCTATTGCCTCCCGAGGGGGCCTGAGTTATGGGGGCACCCCACTCCCCTCTCGACCCGCCAAAGAGACCCTCTCACTGACCCCTGTCACCTGTGGGTGGAGGGACCCGCGTGGCCGCTGGAGATCCCGTCCCTGAAGCCCGCTCGGATCTTTTCCTCTCCGTGCTGTGGCCGTGGCAGGGCTGTACTCAGCTCCCAGTCCCGGCGCCCAGTCTACGGCTCCCAGTCTACGGCGCGAAGGACCTTTTGCTGGAGGTTTGCAGGTCTCTCCGGAACAGAAATCTCCCTCGCTCCAATATTCTGTGGCCTCTGGATGCACAATTCACCGTGAGTTACTTCTTTGTAGATGTTCTATGGGTTGTGGGTTCAGAGCTATGTGTATGTGTGTCTTTCTACTCTGCCATCTTGGTAGCGCTCTAAAAGGAGAGAAGGGGTATATATGAGAAATATTATCCACATTTAGCAGGTGAGACCTGGATGAAGATCCAACAAAGAAGACTGAAAAAGGGCAGTCCAACAGGTGGGAAGAAAACTAGGAAAAAGCAGTGTCACAAAAACATAGAAAGAAGAGAATATCAAGTAGAAGAGGGCTGAGAAGATTTGACAACTAAGGATTACTGGAAAGAGCAATTTTAGTTGAATGATGAAATCAGAAGGCAGATTTCAGTTAAGAAGAAAGTAGGAGAAATGGAGGTAAAGGTATCGATTGTAAATAGCTTTCTCAAGGAATTTAGTTACAAAAGGGAAAAGAAATACAGGGTGACAATTTGAGGGATTAAATGGATCGAATGAGGGGTTTTTGAAGATGAGTGAGACAGGTATAATTGTGGATAGGAAAGCAGCATAGGTAGAGATTGCAGATTAATGAGTAAGTGGGGCTGATTCAGGGGCAAATGTGCTAGAAAAGATAGGATGAAATGGGATCATTTGTTCAATATAAAGGGTTTACTTCGGCCAGGAGGACTGCTTCTTCATCTTTGACAGAGTTAAAGAAGATATCAGTAACAAAACTCTCTTCAGGCAAGGAGCTCTAGGCTACCTGCCTCCACCAGTGCCAAACAGGAAGTATCTCTCAACGACAAAGGAGAAGGAAGTACGGCACCTTGAAAATATACATCTGCACACAGATCTTGTTATTTTACAGTGTCTCTGCATTCTGTGAGGACTGCGAGAGGGTCCTTCCATTCCCTACAGGAGTGAAACACTTGTGTAGAAATACCTGATGCTGGTATGTTTACCTAAAGACCACTGGTCCCATTATTTCTCAGTGCTTTTTTATAAACCCAACAAGCACACATTTTCTAAACTCTAGGATACAGCTTTCATTATTACTTCCTGCAAGTGCACAGATTTAGAAAAGCCAAAAAAAAAGCTTATTCATAGGAAATTGCAGAGTTCCCAAGGAACTATGTTTTAGAATAGACTTCTGATAATGACCCAGTCACTCCTTCTTTCTTTCTTTCTAAAATTTATTTATTTTTAGTTTTCAACATTCATTTCCACAAGATTTTGAGTTCTAGATTTTCTCTCCATCTCTCCCTTCTCCCCAACCCAAGATACCATGCATTCTGACTGCCCTTTCCCCAATCTGCCCTCCCTTATATCACACCCCTCCCTTCCCTTATCCTCATCTCCTCTATTTTCTTATAGGGCAAGATAGATTTCTATACCCCATTACCTATATTTCTTATTTCCTAGTTGCACGTAAAAACAATTTTTAAGATTCGTTTTTAAAACTTTGAGTTCCAACTTCTCTCCCTTCCTCCCTCCCCACACATCCCCACTAAGAAGGCAAGCAATTCAATATAGGTTATACATGTGTAGTTATGAAAAAGACTTCCATAAAAGTCATATTGTGAAAGACTAATTATGTTTCCCTCCATCCTATTCTGCCCCCCATATATTCAATTCTCTAATTTGACCTTGTCCCTCCCCAAAAGTGTTTACTTCTAATTATCCCCTCCTCCCATTTGCCCTCCCTTCCGTTATCCCCCCACCCCACTTATCCCCTTCTCCCCTACTTTCCTGTAGTGTGAGATAGATTTTCATACCAAATTGAGTGTACATGTTATTCCTTCCTTAAGCCAAATGTGATGAGAGTAAGCTTCACTTTTTCCCTCTCACCTTTCCCCCTCCATTGAAAAAAGCTTTTTCTTGCCTCTTTTATGAGAGATAATGTGTCCCATTCCATTTTTCCCTTTCTCCTCCCAATATGTTCCTCTTTCACCCCTTAATTTTATTTTCTTAGATATCATCCCTTCCTATTCAATTCACTCTGTACCCTCTGTCTATATTTATATAATCCCTCCAACTACCCAAGTACTGAGAAAAGTCTCAAGAGTTACAAGTATTATCTTTCCATGTAGGAAAATAAATAGTTCAACTTTAGCAAGTCCCTTATGATTTCTCTTTCCTGTTTACCTTTTCATGCTTCTCTTGATTCTTGTGTTTGAAAGTCAAATTTTCCATTCAGCTCTGGTCTTTTTATCAAAAAGTCTTGAAAATCCTTTATTGCACTGAATGACCATTTTTTCCCCTGAAGTATTATACTCAGTTTTGCTGGGTAGGTGATTCTTGGTTTTAATCTTTTGACTTCTGGAATATCATATTCCAAACCCTTTGACCCCTTAATGTAGAAGCTACTAGATCTTGTGTTATCCTGATTGTATTTCCACAATACTTGAATTGTTTCTTTCTGTCTGCTTGCAATATTTTCTCCTTGCCCTGGAAACTTTGGAATTTGGCTGCAATATTCCTAGGAGTTTTTCTTTTTGGATCTCTTTCAGGAGGTGATTGGTGGGTTCTTTCAATATTTATTTTACCCTCTGGTTCCAGAATATCAGGGTAGTTTTCCTTGATAATTTCATGAAATATGATGTCTAGACTCGTTTTTTGATCCTGGCTTTCAGGTAGTCCCATAATTTTAAAATTGTCTCTCCTAGATCTCTTTTCCAGGTCAGTTGTTTTTCCAATGAGATATTTCACATTGTCTGCTATTTTTTCATTCCTTTGGTTTTGTTTGGTAATTTCTTAATTTTTCATAGTCATTAGCTTCCATCTGCTCCATTCTAATCTTTAAGGAATTATTTTCTTCAGTGAGCTTTTGGATCTCCTTTTCCATCTGGCCAGTTCTGCTTTTTTGGGCATTCTTCTCCTCATTGGCTTTTTGGATCTCTTTTGCCATTTGAGTTACTCTATTTTTTTTAAAGTGTTATTTTCTTCATCATTTTTTTGAGTCTCCTTTAGCAAGCAGTTGACTAGTTTTTTATGATTTTTCTTGCATCACTGTCATTTCTCTTACCAATTTTTACTTTATTTCTTGGATTTTCAAAATCAAAGCTCAAATTTTTGAGCTCTTCCATAGCCTGAGACCAATTCATATTTTTCTTGGAGGCTTTGGATGGAGGAGCTTTGACTTTGTTTTCTTCTATTTGCATGTTTTGGTCTTCCTTGACACCAAAGTAAGATTCTGTAGTCTGATTCTTTTCCAGTTTTTCTCATTTCCCCAGCCATTTACTTGACTTCTGAGCTCTTTGTCAAGATAGTTCTGCGCTTCCAGTGGGGGTGGGGAGGTGTACTGTCAGCTGCTAGTTCTTCCCACAATCTGTGGACCTAGAGCTCTAGAAACAGTGACTACAGCTTCTGCTGCTGCTGCTGTGGCTGCCTTGGTTCCTCTGCCCCCTCCCCCCTCAGATGCCCTGGGCCCAGGGCCAGACCACTCCACTCTCCTGCAGTGATCCCGCAGGCTTTTCCCACTGACCTTCTAATTTTTTCTCAGCATTTTGGGGTCATGAAGTCTGGAGACCACCACAGGTGTGAGAGATTCAGTCTCCCCAAGGCCTGCTCAGGTGCTGTCCGTGCCAGTGCAGCCCACATTGGGCTGTGCTCTGCTCCCAGTATAGCCTGATAGATACTTCCTGGCAACCTTTCAAGCTGTCTTGGGCTGGAGATTTGCTTCACTCCATCATTCTGTGGGTTCTGCAGCTACAGAATTTCTTTAGAGCTATTTTTTTTTTTTTTTATGGATATTTGACTAGGCTTGGGAGCAATGCTCTAGAAAGTCTGTGCTGTTACTCCACCATCTTGGCTTAACACTCCCCCCCCCCCCAAGTCATTCTTTCTGCCCTAGGCACAATTCTACAACATTGTTTGAATGCAGGTACTTCTTTTGTTTCATAATAAAATCTTCCTTTATTTTCAGAAAAAAATAGTGCTTAATCTATTAATTCTTTACAGATAGTGCATTGTACTTTTTCTTTTAAAGATATAGATTTTTCTTTGAGGGGGGTAATGTGTGTATTAACTCTTCATTCACATGGGTATGATAGATTGATTTACTTCATGGTCAGTAATAAAATAAAAATAAATAAATAAAATAATAAAGTTGGTAAAGAAAAAGGAGTTCTCTGGAACTATTATTGTCAGCCTTGTTTAATAGATATCAGTGTTTTGCTGTCCCTTGTCTCAAGGCATCATTGTAGAATATTCAGCTCCCATCCTCCTTCAGAAGTAAATTGCTTTGAGGGATTATTTGGGTAACTTACTCTTTTTTCAAAATACTTTTTTTTATTAGTTTGTATATTTTTAGTTTTCAACATTCACTTTCATAAGTTTTAAATTTTCTTCCCCTCCTTCCCCACTCCCTCCCCAAGATAGCATGCACTCTGATATAGACTCTACACATATACTCCCATTAAACACATTTTTGCATTAGTCATGTTGCATAGAAAAATTATAACAAATGGGAGAAACCATGAGAAAGAAAACAAAACAGAATAAAACAAAAAAGAAAATAATCTACTTCACACTGCATTCTGATTTCATAGTTCTTTCTCTGGATGTGGATAGCATTTTCCATCATGAGTCCTTTGGAATTGTTTTAGGTGCTTGCATTGCTGAGAAGAGCTAAATCTATCAAAATCAGTCATCACACACTGTAGCTCTTACTTTATACAATGTTCTCCTGGTTTTGAATGCAAGTATTTCTGACAAAGTGTAGATGATTTTTAAGCTTTCTTCACAGATAAAGGAATTATCTGGTTCATATTCCATTTTTAGGAAACAATGTTGACTGACAGAGCTGCCCAGAAATCTCTAACCAATTCCTCATGTTTTTGTTAGTGAATTACGTGGCAGAGTTAGGGTTAACAATCTTTAAGGTAGACCCTGAGTGCCTAATAAAAGACTTAAAACAAGCCTTAAGCAAAATCTAAGTGGCATTTAATAACTCACGTTTGTGTAATGCTTGAGAGTTATAAGGTGAATTACCTGTGTCATCTAATTTGATCTTCAAAACACCTCTATGAAGTAAGTCATACTAATCTGATTATTCCCATTTTACAGATGAAGAAAAGAAAATTGGTTTCTCTTAGGGTAACCCAGAGAATAAGCATGAACTCAACTTTAGTAACTAATCCATGGTCATACCACTATTGACAGTGCCGAGATACATACACCAGATTTTCTTAATCCAATGTTCTTTCTTCTCAAAAATAAATATTAGTAGTTTTAAAATTTCTCATGTTGCATCCTAGGAAGAATGCTTATATGTTGGATTCTTTGCCAACTGTTTCTGATTTTCTCTTTTAACATTTGCCCATTTCTATACAAGAAAGTTTTTGTCTTACTTGGAACTTAGGTAGTTTTATTAATAGAATACTAGACGTAGAGTCAGAAAAGAAGACCTGTATTCAAATTCTGCCTCAGACAATGTGTCATTTAACCTCTCTTAGTCTCAGTTTCCTAATCTGTAAAATGGAAATAATAATAGCCTTTATCTCAGAGGGTTGTTGTGATGATCAAATTAACTAAAATATATAAAGCACTTTGCAAATTTTAAAGCTATCTAAAACCTAAATGATGTTTTTTTTTATTTTTATTTTTTACATTTTAAGTTCTGTTAAGTGTGTGTGTGTGTGTGTGTGTGTGTGTGTGTTTTCATTTAAAACCATACTATCCATATTTCTATTTATCAGTTCTTTTTCTGGAGGTAGATAGCATCTTCCTTCATAGGTCTGTTGATTTGAATATTTATAATACTCAGAATAACTAAGTCATTCACAGTTATTCTTAGAACAATATTGCTGTTACTGTATCCAACATCATGATTCTGCTTGTTTTACTCTTCACTGTTTTATAGAAGTCTTTCCATGTTTTTCTAAAATCAACCTGCTCATTATTTCTTATAGTACAATAGTATTCCATCACAGGTATTATGCCACAGCTTTTTTAGCCATTCCTCAATTGATGGGCATCCCCTCAATTTCCAGTTCTTTCTCACCACCAAGAGAGCTACTATAAATATTTTGGAACATAAAGGTTCTTTTCCTTTTTCCCTGATCTGATCTTCTTGGAAAACAGATCCAATAGTATTATTGCTGGGTCAAAGAGTATACGCAGTTTAATAACTATTTGGGCATAATTCCAGATTGCTTTCCAAAATGTTGGATCAATTCACATTTTCACCAACAGTGTATTAGTGTCCCAATTTTTCCGTATCCCTTCCAATATTTGTCATTTTTCCCCTTCTGTCATTTTAGCCATTCTGATAGGTGTGAGATATCTCAAAGTTGTTTTAATTTCTATTTCTCTGATAAATAATTATTTAGAGCATTTTTATGTAACTTTATATAGCTTTAATTTCTTCATCAAAAAATTGCCTGTACATATCCTTTGACCATTTATCAGTTGGGAATATCTGTTGTTTTTTAAAGTTTTTCTCTTGTCCTCCTCTGGAGGGTGTGAACTCTGTGAATGCACTGTTATCCTGGCCTCCTGTGAGTTAACCCATCAAACCTCAGGAGGTTCTGAGTCACATTATCCTTCCTCACATAAAAAAATGCTCCAGAGCGCTTAATTCACAATGCAGCAATATGTGAATGAAGCTCTTTTGAAGCTTTATCTTCTTTATTATCATCTAGCTTTTTCCTTTCTTATGAGCCAAGATGAATTCTGATCTTCTGGCACCTGACCTTTTTTTTTCCTTTGATCCCTAATTAAATTCTGATCTTCTTGCATCTAAACGTTGTCTTCACTGATGTGTGACATATCTTTAGTTTTAATTCTCCCCTGTCTCCTTCCCCAACCTGATTTAGCTTGGAATTCTTCTGTGATTTAGCCATCCAAAGCAGGGGTGAGATGTGCTGATATATCAACCAATAACTTTGTGTTACAAAGAGCATTCATATTTTAAATAAACCGTAACCCTTTTAAAGCCAGCCTATGTTTCTGATTTTTAGTGCTTAGCAAAATGAGATGTGTATTTTGGTATACATTTTATTTGGATATTAAAAGATTTAGGAATTATGGGGCCTAGGATCTGATGTTTTATTGTCTAGAAATTACTGTAAAGCAACAATTTTGGGTTCTGGTTTCAGTTTTTCTTTTTGCTTACTGGCCAGTCTTTTTAGTCTGCCTCTTCAGAATCTCTGCATTCCTAGAACTTATCTTCCCCTCTATAGAAACACTATTATATCCCCAAGAGATCATAAAAATGGGAAAAGGTCCCACATGTACAAAAATATTTATAGCAGCACTCTATGTAGTTGCCAAAAACTGGAAGTCAAGGGGATGTCCATCAATTGGGGAATGGCTGAATAAATTATGGTATATGAATGTAATGGAGTACTGTTGTGCCATAAGAAATGATGAACAAGAAGACTTCAGAGAGGCCTGGAAGGACTTATATGACCTGATGCTGAGTGAAAGGAGCAGAACCAGGAGAACTTTGTGCACAGCAACGACCACAGTGTGCGAGAGTTTTTTCTGGTAGACTTGGAATTTTGTAATAACGCAAAAACTTTTTATAAAAAAAAAAAATCCCAAAGGTGGTTCTCAAGGCAAAATGCCTTCCACACTCAGAGAAAGAAATATGGAAGTCACTCACAAAATGTAGCAGATCATGTTTGTGTATGTGTATGTGTTTGTGTATCATGTTCTGATTTGTTATACGATTTCTTTCATTTATTTTAGTCTGACTACATAGCATGACTATAGTGAAAATATACTCAATAGGAAAGTATATGTAGAATCTATACAGAATTGTATGCAGTCGTGGGGAGGGAGGGGGGTAGTAGGGGGTAGGTGTGGGGGGGATAAAATCTCAATTGTATGGCAGTGATTGTTAAACATTAAAAAATAAAAAAAAACTCTAAAACAAACAAAAAAAAAAGAAACACTATTATCTGGTATTGGTTTAAAGAGGCCAAGCATGCAAAATTAAAGGCAAGTTTCTGGTTTCCTTGGTTCTGGAGATCTTAATTATCTTCAAAAAAATATATAAGTAAATAAAAATTGGAAAGGTACTTCTGAAGTAGGATATTAGCTTCTGAGATAGTATTTATCCTATGTTAAGTGCTTACTGTATGCATTGGTGATGCATAAGCAAAAACAAGATTGTTCCTGCCTCCAAAGAGTTTAGATTCTAGTGGAAGGGAGCATAGGGGTTGGAGGAAGGGGAGGGGGGCAATATAATGCCTACACACATAAGTATGTGAAAGGTCATTGAAGATAAAGAGTATATAAGCACAACCTAGGTGACTTGGAAAGGTGAACCTTGAAGGAAGCTAGGATTTCTAAAAGGCAGAAGGTGAGGAACCAGATGAGAATAGTATCATAGAAAACAAGGAGGAAGAGACTTCCCTGGAGGATGAGGGGTGGTCAACAATGTCAAGAGCTGAAAAGAGGTTAAATAGAATGAGGAATAAGAGAAAGTCATAGAATTTATCACTTAAGAGAACCTTGGTAATTTTGTAGAGCGTTTTCAGAGGTAAAGTAGGGTCAAAGGATAGATTGCAACAAATGAATATTGAGGAAGTATAAACAAGAAATATAAATTGGAGGAAAGGAGAGATTTACAATAATATCTTGAGGGATAGCAAAAGATCTTTTAAGGAAGAAGGAGGTGGGAAATATCTAGTAGATAGGAGGGATCAAAAAGTAGAGAGAATGGAATTGAAGAAGCAATCTTCTGGAGGAGAAGTGGTGGAGGGTACAAGTAGACATAAAGAGAAAGCAGTCTCTTTTTTCTTAGATTCCTCACTCTCTCTCATTCCCCCATAGCTAATGTTGTCAAGTCTCATTGATTTTATCTTCATAACATTCCTCATATATGTCCCCCTTTCTCCTGTGACACTGCCAGAGTCTTAGTGCAGGCCCTCATCACCTCACATCCGTGCTTAGTGCAATATAGGCTGCTTATTGGTCTCAGTGCCAAAGGGCCCTCCCTACTCCAATCCACCCTCTACTCAGCTACCAAATGATCTTCCCAAGGTACCTCACTTGATGAACTTCAGTGACTCCCTATTACCTCAAGAACCCAATACAAAATCCTCTGTTTTGCAAAGTTCTTCACACATTCTTTCCCCTCACCTCACGTATTTCTAATCCTTTTACACTTTACCACTCACATACTACTACACAATTCAGTGACACTGGCCTCCTTGTTGTTCCTCAAATAGGATACTTCATCTCCTGATTCTGGGCATTTTTACTGCCAGTCCCCTGTGTGCCTTGAGTACTTTCCATCCCCTTTGCTGGCTTCTTTCAAATCCCAGCTAACATCTTATTTTATACTGGAAGTCTTTCCTAATCCCCCTCAATTCTGGTGCCTCTACTCAGTTAATTATCACCAATTTATCCTCTATGCATCTTCTTTGTACAGTTTGCATATCATCTCCCCATTAGACTATGAGCCCCTTGTGAACTAGGATTCTCTTTTGCCTTTCTTTGTATTCCCAGAGCTTACTGGCATATAGCCAATACTTAATAAGGGTTTATCAGTTGACTCAGAGATTAATGTAAAGGAGAGGATGGGAAACAGATGAGTTTTGAGGTATATAGTAGAAAGGAAGAGAGAGCTCATGATACATAATGTTGCTTTTCAGGTCCTCTGCAGAGGGGTGGTGATAAGGGAATGGTATACAGGGACTGGGGAGAGAAGAGATTATTTGGAATACTTTCCAAAGGGAATGTAATAGAGATTCAAATGCTGGAGAGAGAGCCAAGTTAAGATTAAATAAAATAAATCTGTAGTACAGCACCTTCAGCACCTTCCTATCACTTTCTAAAGAGGTACTCAGCAGCATATAAATAGCATAGAAGGTGTATAGTAAGGAGGTATCCTAAGGTTAAGATCTGGTAAGCTATGAGTGGTGATAGGACAAGAAGGCAATAGATTCAAAGGTAAAAAAGAGTCTGGTCATCTATAGGGTCAAGACTCTAAAGGAACAAAAGTGAGTCTAGACAGTGGTTATAGATAGCTGAGAAATAGGGAGGGTTTGAAGGTACTGAAAGTCATGGTGATGACAGTATATGTTTGGGGAAAGTGAAACAGATATAGAGACAGAAAGATAAAAGGCTATGATCAGAAAGGTGGAATTTCAGAATTCAGATCATACAGATAACATAAGTATAAATGATGATGACATAATAAGATATAACTTTCCCTGCGGGTGGTTGAGGGGAGTAAATAATTTGCATCATGGGAGGTGAGAATATTAATAAGCTGAAAAGCCAGAGTGTTGAAGTCCTTTTGCATTAGGAAAGGGGTTGAGTGGAGGGGAAATCTGTGAGTCAAGTAGTAAACTCTTTAAGAAAGGAAGGAAAATTACTTGGAAGCAAATACATTGCTATAGTAAGGGTCTAGACAAGCTGATTTAGGCAGATTGACTTAAAAACAAAGACTTATGTCTGTCTAAAGAAGACGCGATCACTGAGTGAGGGCATCAGAGAAGGTCTAAAAGAGGGAATGTGGAACAAGGAGTATGGTCATTCCTTCAGAGTGTCAGAGGGCATAAAAGAAAAAGCAGCCAGTTTTGGAGGAAGACAACAGGCTTCATTGTCTTCTGGAGAGATCCAGGTTTCTTTGAGCACAAGATGAAAAAAATAAGAGGAAAAGGAATAGATTGAAGGAAAGCTTAACCCAAGAAACTAGACATTTATTTTTGTGGTTTAGCAACTTTTGTGAACTTTTTTTGGAGAAAACCTTTCCAGATAGAAACTCAGCTGTGGTTTAAGTTTGGTCCACATTAAACTTTTGTTTTTAATTTCAGCTTGGATTAGGTCCATAAGTACACTAAAGAGAAGCTGATGATTTGGGGGTAAAGGTTAATTACTCAGGCAGTCAGTCCATTTAGTTAATATATGATTAGATCTGTCTAGGATAGGTACCACACACACAAAGCTGGGCCTAGAATTGATTAGAAAGAAAATATCAAACCGGATTGCATTTGGGAAATTGTGTAGAGCTGCTTCCTGGCTCAAAAATCCATTTTCAAAATGTTCTACTGCAAGTTATAGAATCACAAGAGAAATAATGAAAAAAAGCAGGAAAGCCCCATAGCATTGCCAAATGTCCAATTATATCACAAAGCAATAATCGCCAATGCTATTTGTCCCTGGTTAAAACACAAAAAAGTAGACCAATGGCACAGGCTAGACAAGCAATTAAAAATAGCAATCCAGTGTTCAGTAAAGCCAAGAAAACAAAAAGCTGGGGGTGGAGGGAGGACTTTCTGTTTGATAAGAACTGCTGGGAAAATAGTAAGAAGCTTGGAAGAAATAAAATTTAGAACATCAACTTATACTAAACTCCAATTAATATTCACTGTAAATATTTTTTAAAATCACATCATCAGGAAATTAGAGGAGAATGGAAAGATAGGAATCAGAGCTAAAGTATGACCATTCTAGTGGGTGGCTAAAGGAGCACTAAGGATGTAGAGTTATGGAAGTTGAGGATCACCTTTCATAAATATATCTAGCTGATATATTCATAAGCAATTCACAGAAAGGATCATAAAAGATAAAAATAGATAGTTTTGACTGCATAAAACTAAAAACTTTTGAACATGTAACCTATTCAAAGTGTAGACTATCCCCTCTCTCCCAGGGCTGGTTCACCTGGTTAACTTATATCACTTAATTGTGGTAGCTAGATGGTACTTTACATAGAGCACTAGACCTGAAGAGTTGAATTCAAATCCATCATCAGAATTTACTATATGTGAGACCCCACACAAGTCATTTATCCTCTGTTTGCCTCCGTTTTCTTAACTGTAAAATGAAGATAATAATAGGACCTATCATGTCCTTGTGAGGATACCATGTGTTAATATTTATAAAGTACTTCACGGTGCCTGCACGTCCAAGGTACTATCTAAATGTTAGTTATTATGATCATTACTATTATTATTACTTGTCTTTACACTGGCAAGTCTAGAGTTCTCAGAGAGGGACCACCAGCACAAGGCTATAACTCAAACTTTCTCAGAATCTAAGTACCTTTCAGTAAGGTAATCATATCACAGTTATGTAATGCACAAACAGATAAATCCATGTTCTTGAGGCAGCTCACAATCATGATCTGTTTAGTTCAGAAAAAAACAGTGTCACAGACTCCTGTTGGCCAAAACCGTTCTGTTTTGCTCTTAAGCCTGTGAAACAGTGATATGTTCTCTTAACTTACAGTCACCCTAACAGAGTGACTGGAAGAGAAAGTATCATGCTATTTATTATAAGCTAGAGAATGCTAAAGCTCCTCACAACGGCTCTCTGAGCAATGCAGCAAGACTGTATAGCTCTTCAACAAATAGCATTCTGCTTTGTTCAATTACCTTTCAGTCAGTCAAGCCTTTTTTCTCAAATCAGCTGCAAAGCCTGTCTTTCCCTTTCTGTTTCTTCCCCTTAAATTAGAGGGAGCAATAGAGAGCAAATTAGATATCACGGAGAGGTTTCCCCTTTCTCAAGCTGTAAATGGCACTAGAAAATAAGAAACTCAAACAGCAGCTGGATGCAGCTCTCTGGTGAGTTTCTCTGTAGCTCCCACCTTTCTCCAGCCAGTCAGCAGAGCTTCCAGTGAACAGGCTTCCCAGCACAGCTGCTGACCTTTTCCTGGGCACGCTCTCCTGCTAGCTTCTTCACACTCAATTTTTTTCATACCTGGCTTTTATTTTTCTTAATCTCTTAATCCTTTAAATCAGAACTTCCTGGTAGTTAGTAACTTATCTTTGCTTTCTGAAGTAAAATTCACACATCCAGCCTTCTGTAATTCTTTAACTTTTTATTTAATCTTCCTATAGTCTCTATGCTATTAAATTTGCAGTTCTATTAATTATTACCTTTAAAATTATCCCTTCTTTGGTAATTTTTAAACTTAAATACAAAACAAGAAAAAAATTGCCAGACCGTAAGACCGTTCAATATAAAACAATAAATTTCTATTTCAAGAAAACCTATGTAATAAATACTGCATTTTGTTTTCAAAGCTGCCCAGCTTTTCTTTGCTTCCTTGTTGGTTTTCTTTTGTTCTGTGCTGTGACTTTTTACTTGATTCCTTCCCTCCCAAAAGAAAGCTGTGATTAAGCATGAATGCACACACACACACACACACACACACACATTTGTAAGAATTTAATTGTGCTGATTTCTATTTGTCATCTGTTTCTCTGAAGGTGGATACCATCCTCCTTCATAAGTCCAAGTCTTTCCATGTTTTTCTAAATCAACCAGCTCATCATTTCCTACACCACGGCAATATTCCAACCCAATCACATCCTATCTGAGAGATTATCTGTGAAAGCTTTTTCCCAATTTTCTGCATTCCTTCTATTCTTGGCTACATAGGTTTTATTTATTCAAGAAAATTTCAAATTAAAATAATCAAAATTATCCTTTTTATACTTCAATAATGCTCTGTCTTATAATATAGTTTAAGGTCCGATACTATTGAATCTGCTTCCTTTACATCTTTTTTTTTCCTTGTTTCTTTGAAGTTCCTGACCTTTTGCTCCTCCAAATGAACTTTGTTATTATTTTTTCTAACTCAATAAAATAATTTTTTAGTAATTCAGTTGGGATGACATTGAATAAACAGGTTAGTTAGGTTAAATTCTCATTTTAAAAATTACATTGGCTTTACCTACCCATGAACGATAAATATTACTTCAATTATTTAGATCTAAGTTTATTTGTATAAAAAGTGTTTTATGTTTGTGTTCATATAATTCCTGTGTCTGTTTTGGCAGGTATATGCTCAAGTGATATAATATTATATATTATATGCTAAGTATTTTAAATGATCTAAAACAATATTGAACAATATTGCTGACAGTGTAGTTTCTCTAGTTTTTACTTTTGCTTAATTCTGTTTTAACTTTAACTTTGTCTGAGATCCTGATTACTTGTCACTGCTTTTTTTCATAATAAATTCTATTCTTCGTCTTTACCTTTGTGTGTATCTCTCATTTTTATATTTCCTAAAAGCAGCATATTGCTAAATTTAAATTTTTAATCTGCTATCCTTTTCCATTTTGTGGGCAAATTCATCACATTCACATTCTTAAGTTACAATTACTTGTATATTTTTCTCCTTCCTGTTTTTCCTCACTGTCCTTCTCACCCTATTTACCCTATCTCTCCTTACTCCTCTGCTTTGCTTCTATCTGCTACCACGCCATCCTATTTCTTAACCTATCCCCCCCTCTAAAAGTTCCTGCCTTAGCCTTTCCTTCCATCCTATCCCCTTGCCCTATTATTTCTTTCTGAATTTAGAAGACTTTTATACATATATATCTTATATACATATATATACATGTATACACATGATGTATATGTATACATGTATGTGTGTGTATATATATATATATATATATATATATATATATATATATATATATGTATTGTGTGTGTGACTTCCTTTCTTAACCCATTCCCAACAAGAGTAAAGTTACAGCCCCACCCACCCTCCCCCCTACTGGCTTCTGCTCAATCAGTTTTTCCTTTAATGCCTTAGGTGGTACCTCAAAATTGTTTTAATTTACATTTTTCCAGTCAGTAATGATCTAGAGCATTTTTTCGTATGGCTACAGATAACTTTGATTACTTCATCTGACAACTATTCATATCCTTTGATCATTTATTAGTTTGGGAATAGCTCTTATTTTTATAAATTTGATTCAGTTCTCTATATATTTGAGAAAGAGGCCTTTATCAGAGAAATTTGCTTCCAGATTTTTTTTCACAGTGACTATTGCTAATTATATTTTCCTGTATGCTACCCTGCTCTGATTATTCTGTTCTCTCCCCACCTTTCACCCTGTCCCTCTTTAAAAGTGGTTTCCTTCTGACTGCCTCCTCCCCCAATCTGCCCTCCCTTCTATCACCTCACCCCCTTCTTTTATCCCTTCTCCTACTTTCCTGTAGGGTAAGATAGATTTCTCTTCCCAATTGAGTAAGTATGTTATTGAGCCAATTCTGATGAGGGTAAAGTTCACTCACTCCCCCTCCACCCCTATCTTCCCTTCCACTGTAAAAACTTTTAATTGAATCTTTTCTGTCAGATAATTTATCCCATTCTACTTTTCTGCCTTTCTCCTGGTGCATTCCTCTCTCACCCCTTAATTTTATTTTTTTAGATACCATCCTTTCATATTCAACTCATACCTGTGCCCTCTGTCTATACATAGTCCTAACTGCCCTAATAATGAAAAGTTATGAGTTACAAGTATCCCCTTCCTGTGTAGGAATGTAAACAGTTTAGCCTTATCAAGTCTTTTATGATTTCCTGTTTACCTATTTATGTTTCTTTTGAGTCTTGTATTTGAAAGTCAGATTTTCTATTCAGCTCTGGTCTTTTCATCAAGAATGTTTAAAAGTCTTCTATTTCATTTAATCTCCATTTCCCCTCCTGAAGGATTATTCTCAGTTTTTCTGGGTGGAAGATTCTTGGTTGTAATCCTAGGTCCTTTGCCCTCCAGAATATTATATTCCAAGCCCTCTAATCCTTTAATACAGAAGCTGCTCAATTTTGTATTATCCTGACTGTGGCTCCACTTGAATTATTTCTTTCTGGCTGCTTGCAATATTTTCTCCTTGACCTCTTTAGAGCTCTGGAATTTGGCTATAATATTCCTGGTAGTTTTCATTTTGAGATCTCTTTCAGGTGGCGATTAGTAGATTCTTTCAATTTCTGTTTTCCCTCTAATTCTAGAAAATCAGATGACATCTAGAATATCTTGATAATTTCTTGAAAGATACTATTTAATCTCTTTTTCTGATCATGGTTTTCAGGTAGTCTAATAATTTTTAAATTATCTCTCCTGTATTTATTTTCTAGGTGAGTTGTTTTTCCAGTGAGATTGTTCACATTATCTTCTATTTTTTCTTTCTTTTGTTTTGTTTGATTGTTTCTTGATTTCTCATAAAGTCCTTTGCTTCCATCTGTTCATTTCTAATTTTTGAGTAATTACTTTCTTCATTCAGCTTTTGTACCTCCTTTCCATTTGACCAGTTCTACTTTTTAAGGAATTTTTTTCCTTTGGTGAATTTCTACGTGTTTTTTCTCACTTGGTAAGCTCTGCTTTTTAAGGCATTCTTCTCCTCATTGCTTTTTTTGTACCTCTTTTACCATTTGACCTAGTCTGTTTTTTAAGGTGTTATTTTCTTCAGTATTTGTGTGTGTGTCTTCTTTACCAAGCTGTTGACTTGCTTTTCTTACATGACTTTCATTTCTCATCTCATTTTTTCTCTACCTCTCTTACTTAATTTTCAAAATCCTTTTTGGGATCTACCATAACTGAGACCAATTCATATTTTTCTTGGAGGCTTTGGATGTAGTGGCTTTGACTTTGTTATCTTCTTCTGAGTATGTGTTTTGATCTTGTCACCATAGTAACTTTCTAGGGTCAGAATTTTTTCCTGTTGTTTGCTTATTTTTCTAGCCTATTTCTTGACTTTTAACTTTTTGCTAAAGTGGTGCTCTGCTTCCAGGATGGAGGACACCCTGTCCCAAGCTTCAGGGTTTTGTGTAGCTGTTTTCAGAGATATTTCTTGGGACTTGTAAGGTTTTAGTTTCTCCAAGGAGGTATGATCTAAGGAGAGGTGTGTTTTTTATTTTTCTGGCCTATGCTCTGGTCTGTGAGTGACTACAAGCACTCTTTTCTGCCCTCTAACTGTGCTAAGAGTCCTCACTCCACTATGGCTGCAAGTTCTGGTGCTCCTCCTCATCCTGGGATTACCACCTAGGACTAAAACCCAGGTCCAAATATAGGCAAAGCAACAGACTTCTGCCCCCTGCTAGCAAAGAGACCCCTCTAATCTCCTTCTGACCAGTTGTTTGACCCCCTTACCATCTATGGAGTGAGAGCTCTGGAACCAGCTGCTGTTGCTGATTCAGCAGCTCCCAAGGCCTGCTCACGGTTTACTGGGGTCTGAGCTGGTATGACTTCTGGTGAACTATGTTCCACTCTCACCCAGGTGGAACAGATCTTTCCTACTGGCCTTCTAAGTTGTCTTTGGCTGGAAAATTATTTTATCCTGTCCTTTTTCTGGGTTCTGCCATTCTAAGAATTGTTTTTTGGCATTTTTAAGAGTGTTCAGAGAGGTTTTGGGGAGAACTCAGACAAGTTACTGCCTTTTCTCTGCCATCTTCTTCTATCAACGTTCTTGAAAATGTGGTCATTATATGAAATTGTTGTGTTTAATAGATTTTCTTTATTATGAGGGAGGGTTCAGTGGAAGAATCCTAGGGGAAATGACTCATCTGAAAACAAAAGGGATCAGCATGACAAAAAAAGGATCTCTTGATGATCATGTATACTGGCAAAATTTGAGACACCTTATCACTGAAAAATCAAAGCTGGAGGTGATCCAAAGGTCAATGGAGAGACATGGTGGATGCAAGTAGAATCTATAGAACATAGTCCCAGTGATGACCCATATGCAAGAAGTGATAATTCAGAATATCATCAAAAAATCTATGTCCAGAAAAAGAAATGACCTAGTCATCTAGCAAGAATGGGAGATACATGGACAGCTTAAATACATGGACAGCTTGAGTGCTGCCTTGGTGCCAACAAAATGTAAGAAGACCTAGAGAAGGTCTCCAACACATTGGATTGATGCTCTGCGGGAGCATCTATGGTGGAGCATTGTGAAGATCACAAAGGATAATGTTGAAATGGGTTGCAGTTTATTCTGATAACCACTTTGATGATCCGATAGGTCTGTTGAAATTTTAGAGAAGAATCATTCTTTTGTAATTAGGATAGTTCAAGAAGCCAGTAAATATAAATGCATAACATGAGACCCACTTGAAAGGAGTTAGGTGTTCTTAAACTTAACCATAAACTCAACACAGTGTTGAATTTCCAAGCATAGCATTTGTCACTAGGGAGAGGTTTCACATGACGATGTATCATGAAAACTGGCAATTTAATTCTACCAAATGTATCTTCTCTAAATATGATGAGACTAGCATCTTTAGAGAGCTCAAATTTTCCTCCCTAGAGAACTAGGAGCTGACTTTAGTAGGTTATCCAAAAGGTGACATTGGAAAATGACAAGCATAAAGTTTTATTTCTCTCCATTGCTTACTGAAAGAAGACTCATATACCTAGAGTTATCCAAGTATTTGACATTTGTTAGATTATCAAAAATAGAATCTCCATGGAACTTTTGCCTAAGAAAGATGTGCCATTTTGTAGCTCAGGTTCCAAACCATATCTTTAGGCACTTACTCTGATTTTCCTAGAGTATAGTCTCCAACTGGCTTTGCCCAAGGGAGGCTCTGTTATAGAATGGCTTTAAAGTCTTTATTAGAAATCCAGGGTGGTGCTAAAGGCCTTTTAGGATAGGAATGTTGTTTTTAAAAGATTCTGATTCATTTTGGGAATTATGAGGTGATTTTAAAGGGGTTTTCATCTAATTGGAGACTCTCAGGTCCTTCTCTAACTGAATTAAAAATCAATTGCAGAACCTGAGAAACAGTTCACTTGCATAGGTCATTCAGATTAGCCCTGGCATAGAATTCTTCCCTTGCTACTGGTCTTATGTAAGAGTTTATCCCCAGAGCTTAATCCAGGGTAGATCATATGACCCCAAAGGAACTCAAGGAACTTGAAAGCCAATCTGAGTTTTATAGCTTATAGGTCATAAAATTCTGAATGACAAAAATGCTATGGGAGGAATGCAAAATTTTGTAGAACCCCATAAACCACTAAGCCTTACTCCATTGCTTTATCAGGATGTGGCAGTAAGTAGGTTCTTGATGGTTATGCCAGCAATATATGATCCATGCTGGAAAGGCTTTGAGGATGGTCACAGTAACTAACTGTGTCTGTTTTTTAAGGTACAAGCCTTGCTGAATATGGAGAAACTCATCTCTAGTAGGTTGGTCACATGGTGATAAATTCTTTATCCTGGGCAATCCACCAAAAAAACAATCCAGACCAATTAGCCCTCAGTGTTATGATGTTACATTATTAGTATTAGTGAAGTATCAGCAAAAGGAGGAGAGAGTTCCAAGAATCCCACCATTTTTAGACAATCTATAAAAGTTAAAATTATTTGTGGTATTCTAATTGTGAGATATCTGTCCAACAACCAATAAATGGACCTAATATTGGAGGAAATTAATTATATAAATCTTGACACTAATTACAAATGAAACTAGAAGATGTAAAAACGTTGTGGCTCAATAACAGAGTGGATCACAGAATCTGACTTCAGAAGCAAACACAGGAGTTGGCCCAGCCAATTTTTATTATATATCCAAAGGCAACAACAACCATTATTTCATAGAACATTTGTTCAGCATATTGCAATGCTCATGATAAGAATTTATAGTTTTTTTAAAAAAAAGATCATCATATAAATAATTACATAGCTTATGCACCCAGCTTTTCACAGTGGATACAGAGAGAAATTATGCAAATAGGACAATAAAACTTTCCAAAGAAATCAGTGTATAGTTTGATATTCAGTAACTTCAATGCAAAGGTAGGCATACGTGAGAACAGTAAATTATATGTTAGAAAATACAGTTCATGAATAAAGAATGACAGAGACCAAAAACTAAGAGATTATGCAGAAGCATCCCAGCTATACTTCATGAATGCTTTCAGAGGTATAGGATATATTGAACTCAAAAAATATTTCTAAATTGATAATATTTAACAGACACAAAATCATTCATTACTGATGTAGGTGTCACTCCCAAAAAAGCTATCGACATGCGGTCAGACCACCAACTTGTAGAGCTTTGAGCAAAGACAATGAATGAAAAATGAGAAAAATAAAAAAAAATGAGAAAAGACATGACATACAATTAAAATATTTCTACTTAAAACAATTTTTAATGCTGAAAATGGAAAATGAATGGAGGGAAGGATAAAACCATTGACTATAATGATTTTATATAGAAGTATCATAGATTTAAATCAATTGGAGAATGGCTTGGTGAGGAGGCATGTATGGATTGAAATATGCATCATTGGAGGGATTTAATTGAGATTGATGAGATCACAAATGCATTAGGGTATTTTAGTATAAATTTCATATCCGATTGATGGATCAATAGCATCATTTTTAAATATTCAGGAAACCTTGTTATACTGAATATGTCCTACTCTCAGTTTTACCACTAATTAGTTGTGTGGCCTTGAATAAATTTCATTTGTGTCACTTGCAAAAATTAGAGAGTTGGATTAGATCATATCTAAGGTTGTTTTGACCCTGATATTGTTTGATTTTATCAATTAATGACACCTTTGTTCCTGGAGTGACTTAAAAATTTGTAAGAATAAGAAACTAACATTTTAAAAAATCAGAATTATGGAATTTTTTGACTGAATCTCATCTAGTATTCTAAATGTAAAACTCCTGAATCCTGAAACTCCTCTTTCCAACTTACCAGTTATCTCTAAACTGCCAGGTCTGGTAGTCTTTTATCAATTTACATTCTTCTTCAAGTCTCTTTAGTATTTGACAGTGTTAGCCAACTCTTTCTTTCCTGGGTTCACATGACACTGCTCTTATTTCTTCTCCTCCTTATCTGAATACTCCTCATTTTCCTTTGGTAAATCATCTTCTATGTCACGCCCCTAACTATGAGGGTCCCCCAAGCCTCTTTTTCCCCATACTCTCTTCATGAACTCTCTTCATAAGGTTCCAAGAGTTTATTAATCAACTCTATTTTGATGATTCTCAGTTTTTTATGTCTAGCCCTAATTTCCCACCTGACCTCCAGTCCTGCATTACCAACTGCTTTTTAGACGTTTCAAACTGGATGCCTTGTAGATATACCTGAAATAGAATTCATGTTTCTCCCAAAACTCTCCTGTTATGAACTTCACTATTACTGTTGAAGACACCACAGCTCTTCCATTTGGTGAGCCATCCTCAACTTCTCACTCTCATTTACTCCACATATCCAATTTATTGCCTGATCTTGTCATTTATACTTTGGCATCTCATGTATATCCCCTTCTCTCCACTCACATAGTCACCACTCTAATTCAATATTTCATCACCTCCTGCCTAGACTAATGTAATATCCTCATAATTCATAGGTTCCCAAAGTAGGTGATACCACCCCTTGGAGGGCACTGGAATGATGTAGGGGGGAATTAGTAGCCTCAGGTGCAGTTGGGGGGCATTAAGTAGAAATAAGGGGGTAACAGAAGCATAAGGAAAGAAGAGAAGAAAAATTTGAAAAACCATTCCTACATGTTTCATCTGTTATGTAACAGAGTTAAAGTCATAGGGATTACATTATTTTCCATATAAACATACAAAGTACAAGTCATAACCAATCAGTGGTCAAGTTCACCAACAGATCTTAACAAGCAAGTGTTGGCAGTGTAGTGTTTCATGCATTGTTATGAAGTCCAGCATGCATCAGCAAGAATAAGTGTGTATAATAACTTGTTTATAGTATGATACTATATGGTTACATGACAAAATATTGCATCATCAGAATTTCAATGCAGGAAAAACCTCACAAATTTACAATAAATTATTAAATTCAAGATGCCTCATTTTTAAAAAAAGAAAAACATTTTATATTTTTTGAAATGATGCAAATTTCAAAAAGAAAAAGTTAAAGGGCTAAAGAAAGTAGATTTCCAGAGGGATTCCGAGTAATTTTTAAAAAATACATTTGGGAACTTCTGCTCATGATTGGTCTTCCTGCCTTCTAGATGATCTCCCTGCTTCATTCTCCATCCCCTCTCCCATCCATCTTCCACATTGCTACCAAAGTGATTTTCCTAAAGCATAGGTCTGATCATGTCACCCCCTTACTCAGTAAACTCCAGTGGCTCTCTATTATCTTTAAGATAACAGATGAGATAGATCAGATATAAAATCCTCTGGCATTTAAAGCTTTTTACTACCTGCTCCCAATCTACCTTTCCAGCCTTATTACACATTACTTTCCTGTACACATACTGTGGTCCTCATACATAGTATATTCCTTGTACATGCCATTCTAGTTCTGATCTCCATGCCTTCCCATCACCATGCCAGAAAAGGACTTCTTCCTCACCTCCACCTCCTATGATCCTTGATTTCCTGTAAGGCTCAGTTCAAATGATACCTTCTATATGAGCCTTTCATTTTTCCTGCTCCTTTCCTCATTATTAATGACCTCTCAAAAATTATCTTTTATTTTTATTTACCTACCTACCTACCTTATAATCTTCCCTAGGTTATAAGTTCCTCAAGGACAGAGACTACTTCACTTGTTTTTGTATCCCCAACAAGCACAAGGTCCTGCACCTAGTATGTGCTTAATAAATGCTTCTTTAGTTTGCTAAGATTTAGTCATAAATAACCAACTTGGCTTTATTTTATTCTCTTCTCTCTTCTCTATTTACTTTGAAATACTAAATGTAATTCAATTTTAATTCAAAAGACATTTATTGAACATCTACTATTTGCAAGGCACCATTCATTTAATGAGGTATCTATTAAGTCCTCTAGCTCTAGACTGGAAAAAAAAAAAGCTCTAGCTTGGACATGAAATATCTGCTTCTTGGTACAGAGAGGAAGATGATCTCGAGCCAACAGGAAAATGTGCAGGGCAAAATACATATTCCAACTGCAGGATTGAAAATGAACATAACCCTCCACTTTGCTTTTTAGTAAAGTCTTAGTCTGATGTCTTATTTTGCTATAGAAATGACCCTGGGTAATCAAAGACTGTGCCAATGAAGCACAAGCTCTGTATGAGGCCAGAAAAGCTTCTTGGCACAGTTTTGTTGTTGGGTTTTGTCTGAGTGCATCTGAGGACCCAGATAACTAAGCACAGAAAGACTCATCAACTTTACTTGCTAACCACACAATGATGGATTCTTTTGTCATGGCAATCTGTGAAATAAACAAAAATACGTAAATATAATTCTGAGCAGCTTTCAGCCACTTCTGCATAGTGCAGAAGGGGAACAACAAGTCCTGAGATTCAAGAGTTTTTAGGCTCTATATAAACATATTATATTCAAAGTATAAATATCAGATCTTGGTCTCATGACCACGGTTAGTGGCTACACTTTAAGAGAAATTGAACCATATTCACTCATATATTCATTGATATTCATTAATATTCACTCTACAAATAAAACAGAGATTGAGATGATTCTTAAAATCACATAGCAGGATAAGTTAGTCCTTTCTCAAACTAAACTGCCCAGCATTCAAACTCTACTTCAGAAAATACAAGTCTGTTGGCCATGTTGTTCATATGCCAAACGTACTCTTGCCAAAAATACTATTTTATGGAGAATTTGCACAGGACAGATGCTCACATGGTGTCCAGAAAAAGCAACACTTTGAAGGTCTGAAGAACTTTGGAATTGATTATGTGATATGGGAGATACTGTCTACCCAGCATGGCGTGCCCTCAGCAGAGAAGGTGCTGTGCTCTATCAGCAAATCAGAATTGAAGTAGCTCAAACGAAACATAAGATGTACAAGTTTAGAGAATCTACCCCAAATGTTCACATGGTCTTTTTGTGCCTGATTTATGGCAGAGCATTTTGGACTCATTTTTGGTCTGATCAGCCACAGTAGGACACACTGTAACTTGACTCTAACGTAGTGATATCATTTTGTTCCTCTTCAAGAACAAAGGACAACAACCAACAAGTAAAATAAGAAGATACAGAGAAGTTGCAATTGAGTGAAAGGATTAATCACAGGCTCTTCTTGAAGAGGTGAATAAAGAGAGTTTTAGGAGTTTTGCTATATTACCAAACACATCAAGAAATACCATTTCGTAGGATCTTTGAACATCTTGCCTTGCAATATTCATAATAACTGTAGACAAGAGAAGTTTCCTTCTACCATTCTGAAAGCACCAACAAATGAAGTGGAAGGGCAACAAATAGACATTCAATAGAATAAATTTGCTAGTATTCCTTTAACAATCTGTCACCATACATAACATTTGAAGTAGAACATTTAGACACGTATTTTATTAAATGAAGAGGAAATATAAATGGTACTTAGTAAACTAAGCCAAGAAGAGTTGGTTGGACCTGACCAAATATGCATAAAAGAGGACTGTTTTGGGAGCACAATTTTAAAAGCACTCAGGACTTGATTTTCAAGACATATCTGAGAAGGAAAGCTTCCCCAAAATGGAAAAGATCAGAAGTTGTAGTATTATTTTTTAAGGAGTAAAAAGAAGACAGCAGCAGCTAATAGGCTCAGATATCTATCTTCTCATCTTCATTTTTGTTGTTTGGTCTTTCAGTCATGTCCAACTCTCTGTGACTCAACAGATCATAGTACGCCATTCCCATCCATGAGTTTTCTTGTTAAAGATATTGGAGTGATTTGTCATTTCCTTCTTATCTTTATAAGATCTTATAATGATCTATGCATAAATCAAAGGCATTCTTATTGAAAATATCTGAAGGGAACAGGCAAGTATTCCCAGTTGATTTTCTACAACAGACGATATCTCCATTTAATTGACCAAAAATTGTGGGGGAGACGTCAGATTCCATTGTTTACTATTCATTGCAAAAAACATTTGACTCAGAACAAAATATAGTCTTAATGATCTCTTCAAAATATAGCCTATGCCTATGTTTCTGTCATACAAGATCCTTGTTAGTTGCAATCACAGAGGAAAATTTTCTCCATGATCTTCTGATTATTAGTATCAAGTAAAATAAGAGAGACATGCTCACCAAAGGAATTCACCAATGTCATGAAGGATAACCTACCTAAAGAAAAAGTGGAAGAGATTTTTCCTATCAGTGGTGAAGTCCTTCATATATTCTTTAAAGATGACATTGAACTGATTGCATTTAAATGCGGAACACTTCCAAGCCTTCTTCAATGAGAAGGTGTTAGCAATTCACATGAGGAGGGAAAATATGAATAAAGAATATAGAATGCTACAGCATACAGGTGTAACTGCATTCTGGGCTATAATGTGTAGTTATAGTTGGATCGCATATATGTAGGACTGTTAATGAATCATATCTCTGCTTCTCAGCAAAGACTAAGTACAAAATGAGGCATACCTCTGCAGATGACACTGATGTGTTAATTTGTCTTATCCAACTCTACTTATTTATTACAAGAGAAGATTTTCTGGGGGTAAGGGAGACACATGAATCTTAGATGAGAGACCTCAGAGGTAGGAAAACCCCGGTTTAAATCCTGCCTCTGACACATTATATCCCTGTGATCCTCAGCTTATCCTTCTAGTGTCCCAAGCCACCAAAACTACAAGTTATCGAGCAGTTGCTAATCTATGTTTGTAGGGGTGGTTAACCTGTTTCCAATGAAATTGCAGCATGATGCCCAAAACATTTCTAAATGCTTCTAGAATTGACTTAACCTGTCACTGCTGTAAGTAACTTTATAAGACTAAGTTGTGAAATGACTGTATTGGTAAAGGAATTTGCCACAGAATGAAATCATACTGATGCCCTCTCCCCCGCAAAAGAGAGGTCCCAGCACTTACATATTAACTTTTATAATAATTAATGCTGTTGCAGCAGCCAAGGGTGTTAATAAGTTGACACATTACTTCTGATGAAATTCAGAGAGGAGATGGCTCTTGGAATATCTTTAAAATTATACAAATATTTAACAGTAGGAGGCACCTGGAACAAGAAAGAGAGCCTCTGTCCACCAAGAAGGATCACTCATGAGAGAAGGTAGATGAGAAACCCTCGTACAGGGCAAGAAACAGAAAGACATCTTTTTCAGAAACAACAAAAGAGTAGCAATCACAGACCTAACACCAGGGAAAGATTACCAGGAGTGGAGGCACAGAGCTAGGATGGATTGGGCTTTCTATAGAAGAAGTCTGTGTATCTCTTTTCTCCCACCCTGCCCCCAGGAGAAAGAGCTGAGGCTTGGAAGAGGTACTGTACCTTCATTGATACTATAAGGCCCATGAACTAAGTCTTTGGGGAAAGTGGAACCACTAACACATAGATTCTTAACCTTTTTGGTGTCGTGGACCTCTTTGGCACAGTCTAGTGGCATCTATGGACCCTTTCTTAATAGGTAGTCAGTAAACATTTATTAAGTGCCTACTATGTGCAAGGAACTATGCTAAGTGTTGGGGACATAAAGAAAGACTGCCCCTACCCTCAAGGATCTTATAATCCAGTGACAAAACACAAAAAGAAGCTGAAGGAGATAGAAGTGGGGCCCAACGAAGTATTGGGCGTGATATTCTTGGAGTCAAAACCAAAAAGAGCAGCTGAAGGAAAACGAAGTTACTTGGAAAGCTCTGAGCCCTTTATAAAGGAAGGAGTTTATTGTTCCACCCTCTAAACAGAGGGGAGAGGAAGTTGAGAAGGTGCATTGTTCTATTTCTCAGAACAATACCTTAAAATACATAATATAAAATACATAGCAATACAGAGGAAATAAATTATATTGAAATAGTTATCAGAATATGTATTTTTTAAAAGTTTGTGGACCTCAGTTTAGAAACCTCTATGAAGAAAAGTTTTTCTTGACAATCCCTGGGTTGAGTATCTGCCTGTTGGATTTGCTTTTAAATAAAACTTATTCTGTATTCAGTGTTTTATTAGCTGATGTATTTGAATGGAAGTTGTGGACCCTTTTCATTTTGGGAGGGAAAGCCTAGACATGAGCTAAGTTCCATTCTTCTCAGGAAAAATCCTGGGTGACAGCATAAGCCTTCAAGTTGTTCAGAAGCCTTTATACTTGGGCCTAATCTGTGTGAATATGGAACACATACAGCAATCCTGTGCCTTAGCAGCTACAGGTATTATTATCTATCTCTCCCTTACCTTTTAGAAAATATATATTGCAAGAGGTTAAGTGGCTTGTCTGGGGATCCTTCAGCAATTTAATGTTAGGAACAGGATTCAAACTCAGATCCCACCTTCCTTTCTACCACAAGCCTCTCAATCTTCACAAAGCAGAAAGGATTGAGAATTCACTAGAGGGAAATAGGGGGTTCTGAATCATTTTTAGTGGCCTATTTCACAATCCTTTACTCCCTCCTTTATTCCAGACTCGCCCCCCAACTGACCTCAGCTTTAACTTTGATGCTAACAAACAGCAAAGGCAGCTCATCGCAGAACTAGAAAACAAAAACAGGTAATTCTATTCACTGCAAACAAGCAGCTACTTTGTAGATTGTACTGATACGTGTTCAATCTGGCCCTATGGGGCAGCAAACTCTCATCAGGAAGGAAGCACCTTCTAGAGCACCGCTTACGCAGTGCATTCCTGTTTGAAGGAGTACCCCAGACTGTCATTTGAAAAATAGTTGTTAACTTAAATTTTTCTTCAAGAAATTAACTCATTGTAAAGTAGATGTCTTTCTGTCCAGGTGATGCATCACTTCCCTGGTGCCATCTAGCCCCGTCTTCAGTTATTCCTCTCAGAATTTCCTTCTCTTGCCTTTTGTTCATCATTTTATTCAGCCTATTTTTTATGTGTTGGTTGGTCTGGTCCAACCAATAACATTACATGTAACTAGCTGTCTACCAAGAGGAAATTCAAGGATTATCATAAGTAAAATTAATTAAAATCTAGTTAAATTATTCATAAGAATAGAGAACTTAATGCCCTCCTTAGAAGAGAAAGAAACTAGGACAGAGGTTTGGGGTTTTGAGGGTGAGACAGTCTGACTGAGAAAAATGGATTAGAGCAGTGAGAAGCAGTACATGACTAAGGACTATACTCCTTGGAGATGAGTGGCATAAGGGTTTCTCCTAAATTTTCATTAAAAGACCATAAAGGGTTACCCAGGGAAGAAGAGATTAACATTTCCCAGTAGCCTTTTTTTCTAAACTTTTTAAAATCCTGAGCAATATTATTTCTCTTAACCTTAGCTATTGTCATGGTTTTTGTCTTCAAGAAAATGTTAAAATGTATTTGGAAGACATTTGTTTCATATCTTAATTCATATTGGAACATTCAAAACCAGCAATAGTGTTGGGGTGGTGGAGGGATGGTCAGATAGGGTGCTGTGGTAGACAGCATCATTTCTGGAAAACTTTAAGTGAAGGAAAATAAAGCTATGTAGTTTAGAAAATGTTACCTCTTGAATAGTTGTTATCATTATCCTGATTCACAGTCCCCCTTCTTTCCAGAGAAATTCTTCAGGAGATTCAGCGCCTCCGCTTGGAGCATGAGCAAGCTTCTCAACCAACCCCTGAGAAGGCTCAGCAGAACCCCACACTCCTGGCAGAGCTCCGGCTGCTTAGGTAAGAAGGAGCTCTCTTCACTGTCACTTTTTATGGCCACATTTGCTTTTCAAACTTCTTTAGGAGGGGAAGTTAGTTCCTGAAAGATAGAAACAATAAAACAGACTCTCGGTACCTGTTAGAGGAGTCTTTTTTGGAACAGAAGAAGCAACTCAAGATTCAGTTAACTATCTTTATTTGTAATATTTTACTTCTGTGGATCTGTGATCCACTCAAAGTTGGCATTCTCTTCTTTAGTAAAGATTGTAACCAATTCATGGCTTCTTCTATTCTGTAGTTCTTATCCATAGTCTTCCGTAGATTAACTACCAAAGATCTGCTTGATGTTGTAGAGGACTTCTAAGTCATTTTTTAGTCTCTGAGTACAAGGGAAGCATTCACACTCTATGGTGGTCTCTGTTACCCGTTTTGCTCTTGCCATATAACCTGCCTACCTCCATTTCTTTTATACCATCAATCTTTGATGATAGCTTAAATAACAATTTTTGCCCATAAATCATCATTGGAAAAATGTTTCACTTACTTGTGACTACTCTGTATGTCTCTCCCTCCCCCCCATTCCCCTTTCAGTCACTCATAACTTCTTGTCATAATTGTACCTCATGTCAATATAGAAGTAGATGAATTTTATAGTTGTCTTTTTATAAAGCTCCACAAAGTCCTACTTTTCTGCCTCATGGAGGGGTGAAGGTAACCCTATGTTCTTAGAGGCTTTATTTGCAAAGCATAAGCTCCGGCAGATTCAGTCATAATGCCAAGGTTTTGGTTGGTTTCAATAGCAGACAGTGTCGACCTTCCGAGGACTGACCTCACTAAATATGAAGAGGCCCATCTGGGCCACTGAGTGATGTACACTGGCCACTGAGTGATGAATTTTTTGGCTACGAAAACCCATCAAACAAAAATACAAAATGACTCTTAGTCCTGTGTGACCTCCTTCTACAGTGAAAGTGCCAGAATGGCAGAAAGGGGAACACAAGGTATTAAGACTTATAAAGTTTTTAGGCCATCTGTAAACATGAACCATGGTGGACCCCCTTCTGATTTAATGATCTTATCAGTTTCTATAGGTTGAAATATCAGCTATGGGCTGATGATTCCCAGATCTATTTATCCAGCCTAGTCTTTCTCCAAAGCACCAGCCCTACCTGCCATATGTATTTTAAATTAGATGTATGTGAGGATTCTGAAGTTCATCATATCTAAAACAGAACTCATTCTATTCCCTTAAGCCTTCTACTCTTCAGAAGTTCTCTTCATCTTTCTACATTTTACTCCCCTCTAGGCTTTGTGAAATCCAGCTATATTAATCTATTTTCTGTTCCTTGTATAGAATACTCTATCTCCCACCTCCAAGTCTTTGTATTAACTGTTCCTCATGCCTTGAATGCTTTTCCTCCCAACATTTGCCTCTTAGAATCCTGACTTCCTTTAAAACTCAGCTCAAATGCTACCTACCCCTAGGAGGCCTTTCCATCTCCCTACTCCCAACTACTAAAACCATCCCCTTTAAGGTGGTCTTTCATCTATTCTGTATTTATCTTATATATCTTGATTTATATATGTTGTCTCCCCCATTAAAATGTAAGCTTCTTGAGAGCAGATACCGTTTTTCCTTTTTCTTTGTATCCCTAGTGGTTAGCACAGTACTTGGCACATAGTGAGAGCTTAATGAATGCTTGTTGATTGATTGATTGATTGGGACCATATGATTTAGTGCTACACAGAACTTGGAAACCATTTAGTTCAATTCCCCATTTTACGCATGAGAGAACTTAGGACCATGAAGGTTCAATGAGTTGTCTAATGTCACTCAGATAGTAAATAGCAGAACTAGATGTGAACCCGGGTTCTTTTCCAGTAAGAGAGAGAATGATTCAAAAGGACTCTGCAATATTTAACTTTTAAAGCTTTTCTTGAGAATAATACTATGTTTTGCTAATAGGCACTAAGTAGTGCCGATTAAGGTCTCGTTTGGTCTCCCTCTCTTCTAATTTCATTCATTGCATTAATAGGCACTATTTAGGTGTGAAATTAGAAGAGAGAGACCAAAAGCTCCATAAAATTTCACGTAGCTCATCAGAGGTCCTAGGATCCCTAAAGGTTCATGAAATAATATTTATTTAGTATACTAAAGATCTTATTACCCAAAAGTCCTGACACTGGGATATCACACATAAATTATAAAAAACAATTCTTTGCTGTTGGTATAGAGATAAAAAAAAAATAAAGATTTCTGTAAACTTGGGCTGAAAGACAGACGTGAAGCAATTAATCTTTGTCATTATTATGTTAAGCCATTCTGGGCAGTTGTCCACCCTGATGAGCATCATAATAGGAACTGATGGTGCTCTCTATTTACTCTCAAACTGAGTGAGTACATATAGAGTTAGTCCTTTCTCCCAGAGTTTCTGCACACTAGGGCACCTTGACTTTATGCAGAAGGGGAAAAGCAGGTTGAGCTCTGTGGAGCCAGAGGATTTCCTCCCTAATAACTTCTTGTTACAGACATATATATACTGCCTTTTCTTTCTCAAAGAGCTCTCTATTCTTGTTGTAAAGTGCTAAGAGAAGAAACACTTCACTAAAGAGAGGGAAAATGATATCTTAGAACATAGAAATGTATAAGGGGAACATCGAGAACCTTTCAAACGTAATATTATACACAAGGGAGAGAAATACCTATAGCCACATGATAGTATCTTAAGGTGACTGCTTATGTAAGAAAACAAGGCCATGTACTGTCAAGCCAGGAAACAATACAAAATGTAGAGGACTAAGATGGAAGTGGACCTGATGATGCCATTGCTATTCCCAGGACTCCTGGGCTCAGGGTCCTAGGGTGTCTCATCAAGGTCTGGGGCTGGTAGGACTGGGTGGCGTTTGAGGTGGTGAAAGTGGTTTGGCTTGCCTGGGACATGCTCTGTCTCTCAGGCTTCCTTTCTGTTTCAGTTAGTCTGGCTTGCTTGCCTTGTCAGAAAGGCCCCATATACATACACCAAAATGCACTGAGCGGTACTTTTTGTGACATCAAAGAACTGGAAATAAGGTAGATGTCCATCATTTGGAGGAGTATCCAAGCAAATTGTAGTGTTTGAATATAATAGAATAATTTTGTGGCATTTGAAATATTGAATATGATATTGATATAAAGATGCTTGGAAAAACTGATTCAGACTAATGCAGAGTAGAATCAGAACTATTGATACTGTAACAATATTGTTCAAACAACCAACTTTTAAAAACACAAAAACAATTTCATCACCCTCATTTTTGATGTATACTTCCCCTCTCCTTCACCTAGAAAGGCATCTCTTATAACAAAGAATGAAAAAGAAGGAGGGTGAAAGAATTTCAACAAAACCAACAAATAATCCATCAACCAGTTCTGGCAGGATGTGCTGTGTCCCACATCCACAGCCACCCACATCTTCAAGAAGGAAAATGAGTGTGCGTAAGGCCCAAAGCTGGTATACTTTGTAACTATAATGACTGTCTGGTCCTAGAAAAGAACTGAGAAAGTGTTACTCCCTTCCCTTCTTTGAAGAGGCGGGAAACAATGAATGTGAAACATTGTATATCCTGTCAGACTTGGTCTATGTTTTGGATAGTTGGGCTGAATTGCTTTTTTTCCCCTTCTTTTTTCTGTTGTAAGGAATTACCATAATAGGAGAAGGGAGGGTAATATATTTGGAAATGAAGGTGATGTAAAAGCAAAGACATCAATAGCTATCTTAAAGGAAAGAACAAGTCACATCAAACTAACATTTTAACAGTTTCTAAATGAGTAGCAGGGCAATACTATAAAGTTAGACTGGATTTTGGTAAAGCATTTGATAGAAGATCTCATGCTCTTCTTACGGAAAAAATGGAGAGATATGGACTAGATCAGATCTGTACAACATAGGACCCACCAAAGGATTTGGGGTGGCTGTCACGTGACCAAAGGCAACCAACTATCGCCAGTCACTAGAGACAGACTGATAATGGTTTGTTGCCCTGGGTCACATGATAACCACTCAAAGTCCTTTGGCAGGCCCCATGGTGTACAGGGCAGGACTAGATGATAATACAATTAGATGGATTTGAAACTGTTTGAACTCCTTGAGACTCCAAATAGTTATTAATGGTTCAATGTGAACTTGGCAGAAAATTTACAGTGCAGTGTTGCAGGAATCTCTGCTTGGTCCTTTCTGTGTAACATTTTAATCGATGACATGGATAAAGGCATTTGATAGCATGCTTATCAGGTTTGCAGATGGCACAAAGCTGGCTGTGATAGCCAACCCACTGAACGACAGGAATGATCCTGGAAAAAATCTTGACAAGTTAGAGGATTGGGCTGAATCCAGTAAGATGAAATTCATTTTAGATAATTGTATATAGTGTTATATTTAGATTTTTAAGATTTTTTTCTAAGTATAAGATGGGGAAGGTATCAATAGGAAGTGGTTGTCAGAAAAAGATCTAATAGTTGTAATAGACCAGAAGCTGAGTTAGCAGAGTTATGTGGCATCCCCAAAAAGATATGGGTTGCTTAGGCTTAGATAAAGGCAGGGAACCAAGAAGGTGATGGTTTTGTTATACTTTGTCCTGGACAGAGCATATTCAGAGCATTGTGTTCAGTTCTGGCTGTCACAGTTTAGAGAGGACATTGATAAGTTGGAGAGTGTCCAGAGGAAGGTGACCAGGAGGATAGAGGGCCTTGAGTCTGTAATATGAGGATCTGTGATATGAGTTGGGTATGGTTAGCCTGGAGAAAATGGACATTATAGCTGTATGCAAGTATTTGAATGACTTTTTGTGGAAAAAGGGATTAGATCTGTCCTATTCTGCCCTAGAAGGAAGAAGCAGGAGTAGTAGGTAAAAAATTTCAAAGAGGCAAATTGATGTCAGGAAAAACTTCCTAAAAATTAGAACTGTCCTTAAGTGAAATCAGATCCTTCCTGAGGGAGTAGGGGCTTAGACAGAGGTCTGAGGACTAGTGGTGGGTATGCTGTGGTGGAAATTCCTTCTGGGGTCTAGACTGAACCAGATAGCCATGGGAGGGTCCCCATGAGCTCTAAATAATGGCATGATTCTGTGCATTATAAATTTCTGTTTCCCCAAGGCAGTTTTTATCCAATGTTAAAGAACTGATTTTATAGTTTTTCAAAATGAGAATTTCAGCATTAAAAAGAAGCAAGAGTTACTACTCTTTTATAATCCTCTTCTCAAAGGTTTCTTTTCTGATCATTTTTTTCCCACCTGAACAGGCAGAGGAAAGATGAATTGGAACAGAGAATGTCTGCGCTTCAGGAGAGCCGGCGAGAGCTGATGGTACAGCTAGAAGGGCTCATGAAACTGCTGAAGGTAAGACCTGTGGACCCACTTAGAAATCTCTCATCCTCCCAGGACCTTTTCTCCATCCCATAACTGTAGTTTCTGCCCTGATTATGATATTGGAGAAGCTCTAAGTTGTTTTTTCCTCTTTAATAATATTTTATTTTTTCCAGTTACATGTAAAGATAATTTTCACCATTCATTTCTGTAAAATTTTTAGTTCTAAATTTTTTTCCCTCCCTCCCATACCCCACCCTCACCCCAGGACAGCAAACAATCTGATATAGGTTATACATGTACAATCATGTTAAACATATTTGCACATTAGTCATGTGAAAGAAGAATCAGAACAAAAGGGCAAAACCACAAGAAAGAAAAAAACAAAAATAGTGAAAATAGTCTGCTTTGATCTGCATTCAGACTCCATAGTTCTTTCTCTGGATGTGGTTAGCATTTTCCATTGTGATCATGAGTCTTTTAGAATTGTTTTGGATGATTGTATTGCTGAGAAGAATTAAGTCTATCATAGTTAATTATAGGATAGTATTGCTGTAGCTGTGTGTAATATTCTCCTGGTTCTCCCCACTTCACTTAGCATCAGTTCATGTAAGTCTTTCCAGGTTTTCTGAAATCCCCCTGCTCATCATTTCTTATGGAACAGTAGTATTCCATTACATTCATATACCACAACTTGTTCAGTCATTCCCCAATTGATTTGATCCCCTCAATTTCAGGACTAAGTGTTAATTGCTTCTTCTGGGGCCAGTGTTTTAAGCGAAAGCTCATTAGTTAGTGGAAATGCACATCTCAATTGGGGGGAAAGTGAGTATTTTTAAATAAGTATAGTTTTATTACTTTTAAGTATATAAGGTAACTGGAACTAAGCTAATGACTTTGAGATAATTGCTTTAGTGACTGGATGAGAATGGTTTATAATTAGCATATTATTTATCTATAGATTAATGCTTCTAAAATAATGACTCCTTACGAAAACAGTTTTCACTTAAATTGTTCTATGCATTGTGCCTACAGTTATTTACATTATCGACATATTAAATAAACATTAAGCATAATGTTTAAGTGTAAACAAATACTCAAATAGATCTGTATTCTTCAATAATACTGACTACAACTCATCTGTCCTGCTTATTCTGTGAGATTCTTGTCACTGGGGTTATGGCAGGGGAGGCACACCAAATAGTACATATAAAGGATTACTTAACAAACCCTCTTTTCATGGACAATACAAAGAAAAACCAATCTAGTCCTTGTTCTAGTTAAATTTCAATTAATCTTTTCTTTGGAGTGAAACAAGTGGCCAGCTTTAGCTAAGGCATATTAGGACACTGTATAGGAGAGGGCTTATTGAGGTCCCACTTTCCTTTGGGGGAGAAAATATGCTGCATCACTTGGGCCTTATTAAATAAGCACCTGAGACAAGGAAAGACCATCCTGACACTTGAATGTCCTCCCTCTGACAGACATGTCCTGGGTATTGTTCACAAAGCTGTGTGTCAGCAATCCCAGAGCTTTTGCTTATTATGTTCTTAGTTTCTGAGGTCCTGTCTGCCTAACACCATTGAACTATATAGAGAGGACACTAACTTGGCTGCCAGAATGAAAGCCACAATTCCATTGCCATTCAGATATCCTCAGATTCTCTTTTGGGGATAGTCATCCTGCTTGGCTTCCCCCACCTCCTTCAAAGAGACATATTTTGGGAATGAGGAAAGATTGTGATTAGCTGGAGTTATTTCAAGGTCATGATAAAAATGCAGGCTTGCTCATTCAATTCTAGTTCAAAATAACAGATATTTTAGTGACTACTATGTGTCCAACATTCTATTAGGTATTTTGACAAATACCTACCCCTAAAGGGTTTATAATCTAGCTGAGGAAAAAGCCATATGCACATGAAACACTTCAATTTTATTCATGGCCATGTAGGTAGCAATTATCAGAGGGGATTTGATTCCAGCCCTATCCTGATTCTAAGTCTAGTGCTCCTTCAGTTTTGTCATGCAACTTACATATCAGATACCCTGAATTATACTGTTAGTACTAGGCCCTGAACTGAAGTAATAACCAGGTGGTATGGCAGTGATTTCAAAGCATCTTTCATTTATGCCCTTAGCTTGTTTAGCTGTCCTTTGCTCTACTAGGATATTTCATCAGTAAAAAGAAGATAGTTCTGCTTCCCCACCTCCAAGGACTTCCCTGAAGAGAGCACTAAAATGTCATCTCAAAAATAGTATGTCTTGCTTAAAGCATACACAATGGCCCCTTTCAGACAAGACCCAAGGCCCAACCCAAGGTCCCCTGTTGGTTGTCAGACAGATAGACTGCACTTTAACCAGTTTAAAGTGTCACAGTTTAGGGAGCATAGACCTGTAAATGTATTTGGCTCATGTCAGAATTTGGAGCCATGAGGGACTTTGAAAGCCTTGCTTCATGACAGCTGCATGTGGTATCAGCACTAGGCCACTCTCAGGGTAGTAGATTGTGGTCAGATCTCCCCACTCTGTACCTATTAAGCAGTTAGAGAGTTGTTCTCAGTTATTCAAACACAAATGCTTATGTGACCTATAGTGAATTTTTTTTTAGTGTAGGAGAAATGATTTATCCTAATCTCTAACTGGGTAACCTGTCTTAGGTCCTTTTAGATCAGTTGGTTGCTCTAATATAGGCCTTAAGTTATCACCTCTCAGTCACAGGTGCACGTGTAATCTCCTGAATGCTCTGTGAGCACAATCACCATTATTTTAAATACCACCATTTGAAATGTTCAGGTGCTTAGAACTCACACTACAACTCTTTCTCTGAAGTCCTGAAAGGGTATCTTTAGAGAAGGGGAAAAAACTCTCTGTTAGAAGGATGGAAATGGAGTCTAGATGTAGAATCAGATTTTAACCCCTTCCTATGATCTGTGGAGGCAATATAGAAATAGGTCATAAGATCACTTGGTACACACTAGATACAAAAATAAATTTTTATCCTTTTAATACTGTGCAAATCTTGTTTCTTTAGTAGACAGTTTCTAAGAGAAATACATGTTGATTTTCTTCTGTACTAACTAGCTCCATGACCATAGATAACTTAACTTTAAACTCTCTGAGCCTCAATTTTCCCCATGTAGAACATGAAGAAATTTGGATTAGGTTTCTTTCCTTTTCCAAGAATATGTAATGTCATTTTCCCTACTGATTTCCATTGTAATTTTATAGATGTTCTCCTGCAGGGGAAAAAATTTTCCCCTAGTTCAATAAAAATCACCTCTAAAAAATTTTGATTTTTACTTCACAAGCATGTTCTGCTTTTCTTTTTAATGTGTAGTCTGCTTCTAATTAATTCAGCGCAATTCAACAAACATGTACCAAGCACTGTTACATACAAGGCACTGAGAATACAAAGACAAAAATGAAACAGCCCATGCCTTCTAGGAACTTAACTTCTAATTGGAGGTAAAGGGGAAAGAGATATAAAATATACATTAATAAACAGCAAATACAAGTGTAACTTGTGTGTGACCTACAACCCGAATTCTGTTTTTACCTCAACTAAGTTCAATCATTGTGGGAGGGATAGGACAGGGCGAATGCCCAAACAAATTATTTCAGTTTTTTTATGATTTCTTTGGTTTATCTTGCCTTCACCTAGGTTTCCCTGGAAAGTGCAAAATATAGATCCCATCTAGGTCTTAATATCGCCTATGCAAGTACTCAAGTTAATATCCAAGACAAGACAAGCTTTATTTCAGTTTGCAAAAAGAATGCCCCAACACCCCTCCCTCATCCCCCCCCCCAAAATAACAAACCATGAAGAAATCTTGCAAGGGAATGAGCCAATAAGTAGGAAGAGATTTAAATTGAAGGGAAAAATTGTGGAGGTAATCTGCCAGAGTAGATGGAAGGGCATAAAACCACATGGAAGGATTAACCTTGGATCAACATCTCTTCTCCAGAGACATTCAAAGAAAAAGGACCTGAGAATAGGGAATGATGTCAGAAGGACTGGAAATGCAGGTCATTACTACTGTGACTCAGCAGCCAAACCTGTTATATTGAAGTAGGCTATATAAGCAACCGCCTTAGCAGTGCTATTGCTTCTGGGTATTTAACAGAACACTCTAATTAAAAGTGGCAAAGATATTTTCAGATGTTTTCAGACAATTGTATGTAATTCCCAATTTGAATTTACAAAGAAGGTGTTACTATCCCTGCTATGTTTAACTGACCTCCTTCTGTTACTGTCATCCTATGTTTATTGACCCTAAAGACTAATTGCTAACAAAGAAATTCTAAGTAGAACCCTTAGAGTGTAAGAATATTACTGCCTTTACTGAGAAAGGTGGATTTTGTGAGTTTATATTGCAGCTTCTTTGAAAAAAAATGGCAGAGATCACCCATCAGACTTTCCCATGTACACTAGAAGTTCTGTCTCTAAACGCTATTCTCCCCACCCCACTCACACATATACCCTCTCAAACTTTTTGTCATGGCTCCGTGTTTGTCATTAGTCATAAAAATTGTAGTCATTTCACTTAACAGTGCAAGAATCAAACTTTTGGTACACTGACAAGTAGGCCAGTAAGGCTTGCTATTTAGGATCCAAACAACAGTAGTTCTGAGCATGCAAGTAGGGAGAAACCCGTAGAATGGTTCTGGAGAATTACATTCCGATCTTCTGTCCTCAGGAGTAGTTTCAGCCTATCATTCCATTCTCCTGTGTCCAGTCCATATATGAGAGCTGAACTTGACAGGGTCTGGAAAATGATACTGTTATTTGGAAGTTGATTAGAAGACTCCCCTAATGGCCCACTTTTTGGAGGAAGTGATGAAATATCCCCACAGAGTGGTGTGGTTGCATGAAAGAAAAATACTTTCCAACTACAGTGTCCTCTTTTGACCTTTTATGGTATGGAAATCCCCATCCTTGAATATCAGAAAGAGACCTCACTCCCTGATAACTGCAAAACATCTCTCTGGTTCTAATTTCTCCTTCAAATGGAGCCAGGGAGATCAAATGTTGAAAAGAAGAGGCCTCAAGTTCTCATTCTTATTCTTTTCATTAAAGCTAGTTATTAATACCACCTTTGCCTGGCTTCCTCTGAGTTAAGGATATTGCTAAGCATTCTGTTTCCTGTAGTGTTAGTTACCTGGGGTTATTAGTTACAGCCTCACCTAGAAACCTGTGGAAGCATGACTTCTCCTTTGGATTAAGCCTGTTTAGCTTCCAGAATGTGGGTCTCTCCAGGTATTTCCTCCATATCTATTTTTATTGCATCCTGACCAGAGAAACCATGTGGTCTAGTGTTAGGAGTATTGTACTTGAAGTCTGGAGAAACCTGAGTTTAAAACCCACATTTCCTGATTGTGTGACCTTGGGCAAGTCACTCAACCCCCTGAGCCTCAGTCTCCTCATTTCACCAAAATTTCACCAATAATTCTTTAAAACAAAATTATTTTTGAGAATGAAATAAGATAAATGTAAAGAACTTTAAAAGTTTTGAAATCGCTATATGAACTTCATCTTATTATTAGAGGGGCAGCTTGGCTTAGTCAATGAGAATTCTAGCCTTGGAGTCATTAGAACGCTAGTTCAAATCTTACGTCTGATATGCACTATGTGGCCCTTGTCAAATCACTTGACCTCTCAGTGCCCCAGACAACTCACTTAGATGGTGCTTCAGGTAAGTTGCCACTTTTGTTGTGTTGGTTGTGCTCTCCACTGAGATCAACTGGTTAGTTATTTAAGTATAGCAGCACATCCCATCCCTGGTACTGGCTAGACACTTGTTCAGTTAGGACCTTGCAAGACTATCTGAAGGACTGAACTTTAGTCAAGGAAAAGTTATTGGAGAAGACAGGTCTTCAGTTGGGCCCTGAGTGAAGTATAGAAATGATAAACAGAAGGAGAAGAAAGACATTCAAACTTAGGTGGGGGAGTCAACATAAGTGACAGCAAAGAAACAGTAATCAATAAGAAGGTTTGGCAGTTGATAAAACTATTTGATAAAGATAATGACCTTTTAAAATAGGCTTTAGAAAGTGATATCAAAATCCCTCTTGCCTCAGGAGAACAGCATCATGTAGTGGGAAGGGACCTAGGTTCCAGTCTTAGTTTTTGCCAATAATCAACCTTGCAACATTGAACAAGTCACTGAATATTTCTAGGCCTTTGTTTCCTCACCTATGAGGGATTTGAACTAATGATCTTTTCAGTCCCTTCCAGTATTCATTTGGTAAGGGAGAAAAAACTGATGCTTGATCTACCTTCCTGTAGCTTTCAGAGAACTTTTTTCAGAGAACTTTTATTTTCTGATGTGCCTCGTTCTTCCAGTCCTTTCTGTCAAATGTTTTTGTGGATGAACTCCCTTTCAGAGTTGTTATTAATTTATTCCTTTTCTCTCTTTGCCTCGTTTTTCTCCATGGCCAACACCTATAGGAAGAAGAGCAAAAGCAGGCAGTAAGTGGATGTCAGTGCAAGCACCACCTGACACTTGCTCTTTTTGCATGATCATCCCTCTACCTTCCAAATGGTATACTCCATTGCTACTCCTTATCCATAATTCCACTGGGTTAAATTAGATTTACATAAAGGATTTAGCTTCTTCCCAAAGCTCTTATGATATGGCCTAAAAGGTATCCCAGAGCTTTTCACAATTCCAAGTGAAAGCTTTCCAGCTTTCACCCAGTAAAGCATGTTCCCATGAGAACCTTAAGCTTGTTCAGTTTGTGTCCACAAATCCACATTTGTCATGTACGTGTATATGTGTTTGACTATGCATGATCATCTGTAGATGTGGTTTTGAGCTCATGGTCACCAAATAACTGAATGAGATATACCCTGCTCCTTTGCCTCTGGAGTGACTTTATGTCTGCTTGAAAAAGCCTTCGTGGGTTGATGGGGAGAGGGTAACAGGCAAGGGGAATCTTAAATCTGAATATTTTTCTAAGGACAAGTACATGTATAAAAACGATTACATTTCATAAACTTAGATTTCTCTGTGTTGTTCTGCAGAATTGATCAGATTTCTCTGGCTTCCCCAGCTTCCCTGGTAGAATTTGCTGCCTAATGAAAGCTAATTTTTAATCTGCTGTCTAACCAGTTTTTCTGTTAATAGTCCTCCATCTAATGTTATTCTTGAGATCTACTCCAGAGGGAGTTGTTTTGCTTTTCTGAAATGCATTACTATAGCACAAGGGGTAGGGAAGAGACCTTTAATTCCCTGAGGGAGACTGACTCCACAGAAACTCAGTTGAGGCCATACACAAGCAGAAAGCAACTTAATTTTTGAGAGAAAGGGTAATATAGATTGCTGAGTTTTATTCACTTTTTAGATTTAGAATTGGGAACATAAAAACTATTTGATAAAGATAATGACCTTTTAAAATAGGCTTTAGTTTCATATTCTAGCCAATTAACATTGTGAGAAAAAAAGATGATGAAAGAAAGAAGGAAGCAGAAAAAGAATCAAAGCGAAAAACATGAAGAAAGGGATAGGGACTAGAATTGGGTGAGGATAGAGAGTAAAAGGAAAGAGAGAAAAGACCAAGGAGAAAGACTGACTGAGAATTAAACAGAGGAAATGGACCAAAGGGAGAGAGAGAAACTGTCTTCATTCTTTATCTCCTGGCTACTTTGTCAATCTCAGATACTCAAAATCTCCCTTCCTTTAGGCCAGGGCTTGATGTGCTTAAAATCCCTAACATCTTACTCTGACCCAAAGTTTTTGAGGGTTGGCTCCAAAGAGAAGAATGTCCCTGACATGGGATGCTAGCACTTATATCTTAATATAGAGACTTTCTTAGAGCTGCATATGATGTTGTGCCTTGTTGATTTTAACAGTTGAAATGTTTATTTTAAGAAATTTTTCCGTAAGCCCACTGAGATCAGCATATGTAGTCAAGAGGTTCCTAACATTATTATTATTATGGATTGTTTTTCATTTGTGTTCAACTCTTTAAAACCTCATTTTGGGGTTTTTCTTGGCAAAGATACTGGAGTGGTTTGCCATTACCTTGTTTTGCTCATTTTACAGATGAGGAAACTGAGGCAAACAGGGTTAAGTGACTTGCCTAGGGTCATATAGCTAGTTAGTGTCTGATGCCAGATTTAAATTCAATAAGATGAGTCTTCCTGATTCCAAGCCCAGTGCTCTATTCACTGTGCACCAGTGGCTGCACATTTAGCTACCCACCCCTGCTGGATCATTTTCTCCACCAGCCTAGAGACAATCTGTAATGGGCAAGAAATTAAATAACTTTATATTCAGTTCACTAGCTTCACGAAGTTCACTCTTTACTAAGAGTGGGACATGACTAAAGAACGACTCAGCAATAGCTATATCTAAAAACAGCTGATATATCTAGATATAGCTGATGAAAACTACCACTATGGAAAGTGAATTAACTAGTTAAAAGGCATTTAGTAAGCATTCGCTCCATGCCAATCTCTGTGATAAGTGCTAGAGATAAACATACAAAAGTAAAAATAATCTCTGTTCTCAGGGAGCTTACATTTTAATAGTGGGGACAACATATATAACAGGAAAGGAACATATTTTTATTTGGAAAGCTATAGAGATAGTGAATAAAGCAATAAGGGAGTCAGCTGATATCTCTTTTCTAATAACAATGGCAGTAGTGACTTGGTTATGGTCTCAGACCTAGAAAATAGGTGGCAGAGAAGGGAGACAAAGTTACATTTTGTTTTTCACTTTGTGACCCTGTTTGGGTTTTGCTTTACAAAGATACTGGCGTAACCTGCCATTTCCTTCTCCAATCCATTTTACAGATGAGGAAACTGAGGCAAACAGGGTTAAGTGATTCTTCCAGGGTCACATAGGTAGTAAGTGTCTGAAGCCAGATTTGAACTCAGAAAGATGAGTCTTCTGGACTCCCAAGACAAATGCTCTATCCACCATGCCACCAGAGGACAAAGTAGCTGAGAGTAAAGTAAAATGAGGCAGGGGCTGGTCAAGGATTTAGGGGGCTTTTTGAAGCACTCACTAGTCAAGAGCTGAGCTTATTCACTACATCAGAGACTCAGAAAACTACAATTCTCTCTCTCACATGGCTATGTTTAGGTTTTTCCCTCAGTTTTCTCTTCTGTGGTACTGGGAGAGTGATTGTTGTCCTACAGATATAAATAGAATCTGAAGAATAAAAGCTGAATCAAATGTAATTAGAAATTAGGGCCTTCTTACTGTAGTAGAGAGAATATGATTCATTGAGTTGACACAAGGCAGTCAATAAGGCTCAAGTATGAGCCCCATATTTCATCTGTCTTCAAAATGTAGAAAAATGCTAACCTCAGCAAACATGAGATAACTCCAAGGACTTTAAAAGAATATAGATATCCAGAAAAAAAAAAGTCCAGATTAGAAGCAGTGGGCTCTGCTGTAGAACTTTGACAAGTATTGCTGTGCTTAGCCAGTCTCTTCTCAGTCCCTGCCTACAATCAAAGCATGATCATGAGCCTGTAGGAAGTGGAGAGAATAAGGTAATAACCTGTAATGCAGTGGAACAATCAGAAATATAAGAAGGATGCTGAATAACAACTCCTATGGATTTGAAAGTATTTGGAAGCTATCTGTATTATGATTTTTTCATCCCTCTTGTCCATTTTTTTTCTAGTGTTCTGCTTCTACTGACAATTTTTTATTTTTTCCTGTACATGAATTTTCTAATTAAGAGTAAAGCCAGTTGGCCATTTCTGTCAATTCTTTGCTGTATAGTTGAGCCTTGATGGGGTCACCACCACTGGGGACCTGATCTTCAGTCTTAAAAGTCCAGGAACTAGATTTTATCAGTTTCATCTAGGGTCTTGAGTTTTATTCATATTAACCAAAATCACAAACAACAAAGAAACCATAATGGTAATTTATTATTTTATAATGGAGGATATGATATGCCTAGCTGGAAAACAGATTTCAAGTCATTTACTCAGATGGGTAGACTCACTTGAGAACTAAATTATGGAAGATAAATTTACTTTGTGAGTAAATTAAATGGGACGTTGCCCAAAAGATATTTGTATAAAGCTTGGGAATATTGCTATGCCACAAGTTAGGAATATTTCTAGCTAAAGAACTGGTATTCATCATTTGGAATCAGATTTACCTTCTCCCTTGTTCAGTGTTCATTGATACAGTAAATAAATACTTATTAAGTGCCTGCTACGTACTATGCGCTGTACTAAGTGCTAGGTATGCAAAGAAAGGCAAAAGACATAATCTAATGAGGGAGACAGCATGCAAACAAATATGTAAAAACTATATGCAGGATAAATAGGAAATAATCAACAGAAAGAATACCCTAGAATTAATTGTGTTCATCCTTCGTTGCCAAAGAAGACCATGTCATCAGAGAAATAATGACGTGTCTTGCACTTGACTTTGTTTTGAGTGAGGGAGGGCTGTGCAGGTCACCAGCCTCACTTCTCCAGAGCCATCTGAATCCAGTGACCAGATATTCATCAGGATGACAGGAGATGACCCAGGATGAGGCAATTGGAGTTAAGTGACTTGCCCAAGGTCACACAGCTAGTGAGTATCAAGTGTCTGAGGTGAGATTTGAACTTAGGTCCTCCTTGCACTGGTGCTGTATCCACTGCACCGCTTAGCTGCCCCACTCTAGAATTAAAAAGGATTGGGAAAGGCTTCCTCTAGAAGGTGAGATTTTAGCTGAGGCTTAAAGAAATCTAGGGAATCCAGGAGATAGTGATAAGGGAGAGCATTCTAGGCTTGGGAGATAGCTAGCCCAGGAGATGGAGTGACTTATTTGAGGAACAGCAAGGAAACCAGCGACGCTGGATCAAAAAAAAGGGGGAAGAAAGGTAAAAGGTATAAGAAGATGGGAGGGGAGGTTATGAAGGGCTTTAAATGCCAAACAGTGGATTTTGTATATGATTTTAAAGGTGATAGGGAGTCACTAAAGTTTATTGAGTAGGGGAGTAACTTAGTCAGACCTATACTCTATGAAAATTTGATTGCTGAATAGAGGATGTAATAGAGTAGAGATAGACTTGATGTGAGAAAACCCCCTCCCCCTCCACATCACCACTATTGCAGTGGTTCAGGCATGAAGCTGTACCAGTATCAGAGGTACAGCTTTGATGGCAGTAGTGAAGAGGAGAAGAGGGAGCATATTTGAGAGATGCTGAAAAAGTGAAATTAATTGGTCTTGGCAACAGATTGGACATGGGGAGTGAAAGATAATGAGGAGTCAAGGATGACCCCTGGATTCTTCATGCCATGACTCAGAGGGTGGTGTTGCCCTTGATGCTCATAGGGAAGTGTGGAAGGGAAGAGAGTTTGCGGGAAAGACAATGAGTAGTGTTTCATACCTGTGATGTCTGTTAGACATTCAGTTTGTGACATCTGAAAAGCATTTGGAGATACAAGTTTGGAGGTCAGCAGAGAGGTTCTAGCTCTTTGTCTTACCCACTTGCTCTCTTTTTTAATATTCCTTACTAGGCGCCAGATGCTTCTGCCATTAAAAATCTCATGAAAAAACTTATCTTTCATTAGTTACATTTTAGTGTGGTTGCTTCCTGGCAACATAATCTTCATCAGTAAGTTATCTCCAAATCACAATGTAAAATGAGTTATTTCTGGGAAGCTTCCTGTAAATAACTGTTCTCCATTTTGTTTTAACTGCACTGGACAGGGGAAGGAATCAGAACAGGGAACAAAATAGATAAAGTTTGGCAGATGCTAGGGGTCAGGCAAACTGAAATCAAGTGTAAGAGTAGCAGACCAAGCTAGAAGAGTAAGGCAGATTCTGCATTTCAGGCAAAAGGTCAAGTACAAGAAAGTAAGCTAAAGGAGGAGAGAATTGGGCAAAGTCTATAGTGTAGGGTGGTAAAAAGAATAAGCAAGATGGCCTCTCAGGAACAGATGATGCTTCAAGTTACCTCTAATCCTAGTGCTGAAGCTATTTGCTTTCTGCTATTTTTTCCTGCTTGCTAAGAATAGGAATGCCAAGCAGACATATTTTGATGATAGATACATAGATACATAGATAGATACGTGGATGGATGAAATATTTAAACCCTTACTGGGGGCAGCTAGGTGGCAAAGTGGATAGAGGGCCAGGCCAGGAGTCAGAAGGCTTATCTTCCTGAGTTCAAATCTAGTCTCAGACACTTACTAACTGTGACAAGTCACTTAACGCCGTTTGCCTCAGTTTTGTTATCTATAAAAGGAGCTGGAGAAGGAAATGACAAACCACTCTAGTGTATCTGCCAAGAAAACCCTGAATGGGGTCCTGAAGAGTCATAGGTGATGTGGGATACATGAAGTCATGGGGACATGCTTGCCGCTATATTAAGCATTGATTGAAGATGCAAATACAGGCAAAAAAAGACAGTCCCTGCCCTTAAGGAACTTAAGGGAGAATGGGGGAAGACACCACCTAGAAGGTACTGGAAGAATGAGGAAGAGGGAGAGAGGGCACCAGGAGACAGCAAAAAGTATCATGGAAGCGTGATCCCTGGCAAATTGAAACAAAATTCTCACTTCTTAGAGTCCAAGCTTCTGATGGGATGGAGATTGTCAGGCAGTAGAGCTATAGCAAAGACACTCTATGAAATGCCATGAAGGCCTGGTTCCTAACAAGATAAAAGACTCACCCAAGAGAGCCAAGGGGATTCATAGTTAGAAAAAAGTTGGAGTTCTTTGCAAGGGAAACAGCCTCTGATTTTTGCAGAAACAGAAATGATTGAATTTTACTGACTTGGTTCCAACATTTCCTTGAGGACAGTTGTTTGTCGTATTGTGTTGGTTTTATTTCCCTAATTACAGTATATATTACTGAAGAACAGGGACTACATCGTATGTTAGGATCTGGGTCTGCCTTCCTCTCTCCTGCCATAGCAGAGGTCTCTCTCTCCCTCTCCCGCTCCCTCTTCTTCCCCCTCCCTACCTCCCTCCTCAGAAAGGTGGAGAATTCATTCAATATATCATTAAAAATAAGTATCTACTTCCCCTCACTCCAGAGTTTTTGGATGTCTAAAAGGGGACCAGTGGCTTATAATCAAAATAATAAGGATTTACAAAGCTTTACAAGGTAGGTAGTACAAGTACTAGTATCTCCATTTTACAGATAAGGAAGCTGAGGTTCAGAGAATTGGTGACTTAACCAGAGCCACATAGTAAGTGCAATTATGTGGAGTTAAACCAAGAACTTTAAGAGGTGTGCTTTTTAACACTAAATTACACTGAAATTGGATATATGAGGAGCCTGCATTCCCTTTGGAAGATGTAAGAGACAAATAGAAAAACTATATTTGGGATGAGACATGGACCTTTCTAATGTGAAGTGATGGCTTTTAGGTTGTGCCATGTCTTGGTTGCCTTTTTAAGACTGTCAATAATGCATTTAGAGATTCACTCAGTGACTTCATGGTTGCCTGACTAGAAGATATTTGAATATTTTTCTTCTTCCTGACTAGAACACACCCAGCATGTTTTGGGATAACATATACATACCGCTGAGACCAATGAATATTTCACACCTTTCCTTGCCTGCACACACTTCCCTATGTCCTCATATGGGTGAGTCATTCCTCAACAGCTCCCCTGGGTTTAAATCTTGGCTCTAGTACTTATTAACTGTGGCCTTCTCCTGGAATCCCTTCTTACAGTTCTACAAACTCTGATTTGCTTTTAAAATACAATAATAGTTTACACTAACAGTAAGGGAAATGCCATTTCTTCCCTATTCAATTCCCAAATTGTCTTGGTGTTCCCTGTTGGGCTCTTTTAGGAATCAGATTATCTACCTCCTGCACTTCACCTCCAAGCTAGCTGCCTGACACAGAGGATTCTATAGTCAAGTGTTTCTTTAGTGCTCTCCTAAGGGTCTGTGAGAACATTGACTCCCCTTCTGTGACAGCAAGCACCCCGTTATACACAGAAGGGTCTGCTGCACAGGTTCTTAGATCTGCTTTTTTAAAAGGAAAACAACTTTGAAGAGCTCAACAATCTTCTTTAATTACATTCACCAAGAGAGAAAATACAAGCAGAAAAAAAAGACCAACAGACAGGGCTTCTCACTGTCTGAGCATAATCAATACATACATCACAGATCAGCAGACAGGTCCACCTGTCTGACCATTACATACATACATAGTTACCAGAGAGAGAAGCACCAACATCTGAGTTTTCAAAGCGGGAGGGGCAGCTCCTTAATGGCTACAGAGAGTCTCCCCCTACACATGAACCTTCTTCCAAGCCCCTAAAGCAAAACCTCACCTCAGAGTATATATACACTTTTCAGAGCTGGAGGGCATCACTACCCAGTGCCTCATTAACAGTTAACAAAAGTGTGGGCCTTCCTACAAAACAAGCCTCCCCCAATCAAGCTTCTCCCAATGGGTTCCACCTAAGGTCAATTACTGAGTGGGGAAGATCTTTCATTAACGTAAATCTCATTAACATTACACCTTCCTGAGCCTTATAAGTAAGTGTACCTAAAACAATTGCTCTCATGCTTCAGCCCAGTAGAGGCCCTTCTACATCAAGAACCCCACTTTGCCAAACCCTTCCCTAATCCCTGCAATTTTATTTGAGGCAGTGCCTGATCCAGAACAATCTGACTTAGTGCCTTTAAGAAAACCAAGCAAGCTTACAAAGACCAGGCAGATTAGTCATGGTGAGAGTGCCAGTTACAAGGGGCTCTTGTTCTCCATAGGATACAAGGCCCAGGTATATATCTCAAGCACCATTGGAACAATCACACTTTTGCAAAACGCAGTCATCAATAACAGAGTCCTTCTTCCATTATCTAGATTTCTTCTTTTGTGTTCAACCTTACTTTCCTAAACTTGTGCAAGGTTCATATAACATGGCATAATGGAAGGAGCACCGACTTCTTAGAGTCAGTGGGAACTAGGTTTAATTCCTTCCTTATACACTTAATAGCTGTGTGAACATGAGGAAATCACTTAATTACCTGAATCTTATCTGTAAAATTTGGATAATCGCAGTAACTTCTCAGGGTGGTAGTAAAGAATGCATGAGAATATATAAAGTACTTTGCAAGTCTGAAGTACTAAGATGTCATTAGTAATAGTATTGATACAATACTGATACCATATCTTTCTCAGAAAATTCCTTCCTAGGTTGAATTGTTCTTCCTCAGGCAGCTAGGTGGTATGCTGGATAGATCACTGGTTCTGGAGTCAGGAAGATCTGCATTCAAATCCAGCCTCAGACACTTACTAAGCAATGTGACACTAGGCAGATCACTTAACCTCTGATAACAATAACACTTGCCATCTGCGGTTGTTGTGAGGATCAAACAAAATAATATTTGTCATGTATTTAGCACAGAGCCTGACAAACAGTAGGTTCCTGATAAATGCTTGTTTCCTTCCTCCCTCCAGTGAGACTGGGACTGTTGTGTCCATTTTTCTTGGTATCCAATATACCAAGTGTTTTCTAATAGACTGAGTGGGATATAAACAGAAGATTGATCATGAGAGTCTGTAAGACAGGTTCATTCTCCACAACAGTGTTATAGCCTTTAGCTATAATAATTTAATAAACCTATAGTTGAGAACATCTCCCACCCCAGTAGAATGAAGGTTGTCCTGATCTATTGATTCAAATACCTCTTCCCCTACACTGATCAAGTACAGGGTTCACTCTGACTACCTCTTGGCTACAATCAAATACTTATGAACCCCCAAGGCAGACCACACTGAGTAAACATTATGATACAAGGCAAAAAAAGCAAATGATCTCTGACCTAGGAAAAGAACTACTATCACTTGTAATATGACTGCTCTTCAAGCTTTTGGACAATCTTAGCCAACTTCCTTGGATTTGAGGTGACCTACCTGACTTTCTGTACCCACTTGTTTTTTACAGCCCTATAATTTCCACAAATGCTTGACCCCTTGTCTGTCTGATTTGCCCTGTTGTGGCAGATTCCTTCTGTATAATAAAGCTACCAGGCCTGGCCTGCCCTGCCCCATTTATCATTTTTGCCTTAAAATATCATGAACCTAGAGCTTCACAATGAATGATAAACCGAATTTGGTTAGGTGAAATGGAAAGGAATAACAATAACTGACATTTGCTAAATTCATCATAGTTTCCAAAGTGTATGTGTCCCATGTAAATGGGAGTCAACATTAGCATATTCATGACTGATGAAACATTCTTGACTAGAGTGGAGGATGTTGACTAGTAAGTAATAGGTAATATAGTTAGAAAAATGTGGATTGGGATCAAATTATGAAGAACCATAGTTCAAGTCAGAGGAGACAGTAGGGAACAGGAGCCATTGAATATAAATTGGGCTAACAAAATAATACTGCATCTTCTATAGAAGTCTGAAGTGACCCTGGATTCATTTTAATTGAGAACAAGATAACTATTAAGCATGTGAATACAAGATCCACAAAATGTCTGTCTGGCTTCTAAAGACCAAACTAGTTAATTATGAAAATGCTCATCACTAGAAAGTGGGTCACTAGATCACAGAACTCATAAAGATGTAAAGAGGGCCTCTACTGATAAAATCTGAAATTGCAAGAATGGATGGGGAAGGTCAAAAAAGAAATTGGTATATAGTAGACTGTTTTAGTAAAATGACATCAGAAGAGTCTAGGAAATGGTAGTTATAATGGGAATGAACTGAAAAGTTTGCATACAATAGAATTTCAAAGGAAAAATACTAGAATATAGTGATAGGCTATTTAGGAAAGTGAAGGATCAAAGGTGACTTCAAGATCTCAGCCTAAAGAACTGGATAAATTGTGGAGACCTGTTAACCTGTTTTTGTAAAGGTTTTCCAACCTTCTACTGGACATTTCCAAAGAATCATGAAATTGTAGGGTTGGAAGATATGTCAGAGACCATCTGGTTCAACTTCCCACCATGTATAAGAATCCTCATAATACCAGTCCTGGCAGAGAACCATCCAACCTGAACACTTGGTGACAGTGAACTTTTTATTTTATGAGGCAGCACATTCCACTTTGAAACAGCTTAATTGGTAGAAAATTGTTCCTTACATTGAACTAGTCTGCTTCCTTGAGCTTTATATCATTTAGTCCTATTCATCCGTCTAAATTATGTGGATTAAATCTAATCTTTTTTCCACATGTCAGCTCTTAAGGTCAGCTAACCTGTCCCTCCTAAGTCTTTCCTTTTCTACACTAACTATATGACATGGTTTCCAAACCCTTCATCATTATGGCTTTCCTTTTCTGGCTGTCTTCCAGTTTTTTAGAGAAGTAGGTAGTACTGAGGTTTTGAAAAGAGGACAGAAGCTGGGATATAAGACTTACAGTCTTCAGGATGTAGATGAGAGTTGAAGCTATGAGAATGAATAAGCTATTCATTCACTAAATGGGTATTACCTCACTCAAAGTGAGTGCCTGAAAAGACCTTAGTCTAAAAGGGCTGGGGTCTCCCATTGCATCCTGGGCCATCTCTAGTCATCCTGATGAATATCTGACCATTGGACCCACATGTCTTCAGAGGAGAAAGTGAGGCTGGTGACTTTGCACTGCCCTCCCTTATGAAGGACAAGCACAACCTGTGAGTAGCCCAAGCTGCCTGAATGGGGACCCAGCCAGTTGGGTAACTCAGTTCATCCTCTCCTCCTCCTCTCCAAAGGAAGGTAAATTTTGATTGCTGAAAGCTGCTCAGTTAATTTGGAGTTTACTGGCTAGATCTCTTCCTTCTTTCTCTTCATTCCTTTCTTCCTTACTCCTTCCCTCCCTCCCTTATCTCTCTCTCCCTCTGTCTCTGTCTCTCTATCTCTGTCTCTGTCTCTGTCTGTCTGTCTGTCTCTCTCTCCTCAAAGACCAAACTGTAAACCCTTTTCAGTCTACAGCTCACAGATTGGACCACAATAATTCCCTGCCCAAGTACCACTTCATCACTGTATTTTGGGCCCTCCTAGCTCACAGTGAATGTCGATGGTAACTGTTTTTCTTTTGGCCACCAACCCTGAAGGTCTTCCCCTCCCAGTTTGATTTTTTTAAACCAAAGGGGCCATCCCTTCACTCAGTTCTTGAAGAGTCCTGTTCACTGAATAGGCATTACTTCATTCAAAGTAACAACCTGACAATGCCTTAGCCTAAAAGGCCCATTGCATCCTGGCCCATCTCTACTTGGCTTGACCCTCTGAAAGAGAAAGTGAGGCTGGTGTCATTGCATAGCCCTCCCTCACTCAAATCAGAATCAACTGCAAGGCATGGCATCATCTCCCTGATGTCATGATCCTTTTTGAGAACGAAGGACAAACACAGCTTTCTTCTATATGAGTCAGAATTTATGAAAAGAGATCAGAGATCTGAGGGCTAACCTTCAGGGTAAATCCAAAATTAGGAAACTGGAAGAGGAAATGGAGCCATGGAATGGGCTACCCTACAGGCAGGAAGACAATCAAGGTAATAATAATACCAAAAGACATTTTCAAGGAAAGGACTCAGTAGTGTCCAAGAAGAAAATTACATAGGAAAAGCCCATTGCATTTGATTAATAAAGAGGTTGCAAGTCAATGAGAGAACAGTTTCAATACAGAAAGTGGGAGCATAAGCCAGATTAAAAGATTCTAGAGAGAGTGAATAGTGAGGAAATAGGGTAATAGATATAAACCACTGGATAGAACTACTTCTTTGGTGATTCACTTTTTATGATTTTCCCTTCGCCTCCTAGACATTACTCTCATAACCCTATCTCTTCAGAAAAAAATATTCAAGGAATTTATCTACCATTTACCAGGGCTACCCATGACAGTGTAGATGACTGCACTGCAGTTGTTTTGCATAGTGCTCAGACTCTGGCTTTGGTCTCTAGACACAAATATACCTTATAGAGGTTAAGGGACTTGAATAAGTATAATGACCCCAGGAGCCCCTTCTATCCTACAAAATGAAGAATGCCCAAAGAAACTCAAAACCCCTGGGGCATTCTACTCAAATAAGACCAACGGTAATGACCAACAGCCCCATTCTCTCAGGAGTATACCTGTGCTGGCAATGAGTCCCCTCCTGTCAAGCTATTTTGAGCGTTCCAACAAAACAGAAAAGTAGGCAATGTCAGGAAATATGGAAACTCCTTCAAATTTCTAATCACCAGTATACATTTTCTATATTATATGAAACTTCAACAGATAGAAACAAGAAATGAAAATCATTACAGTACAGAAAAAAATAAGCCAAAGAAATAAATCAGAAACAAAGGAAAGGAACTTTGTCTTAGATGCCTTCCCAACAGGATCTGCATAAGGAGGACAGTTACTCTTTGTCCAGCTTAACACCCTTTATAGTGTCTCTCTCTCCCTTAGCCTATATCTATCAATGAATTTTCTTAAGTAAGACTCAAATCAGTGGTCTTAGTATTGATCCATTTGCTAAACCTTATTTTTAATTCAATGTCTTGATCCAGGCAAGTTATTTACTTTCTCTAGGCCTCAATATCCATATTTATAAAGAGGAGAGAAAGAAGAAGGGAGTGGGACTAAATGATTTCTAAGATTCCTTTTAATTCTAAAATTTTATAATTGTGTGATCCTAGGCTCTGTCCTCCTGTTTCTTATAGGAAGCCCATTTTTCAGATAGAAGGTTTCCCCAAGGTCTTGTTGACTGGCTTTTTCTTTTGTTCCTTTGAAATCCTCTGCCCTGACTTCCTTGCCAATAAATTTAATAAAGCCTGGGCTCTCTTTCAGGCAGCACTCATGCCAGCCTCCTGTCTCCTGCTTTTCTTTCCTATACTGGTCTAAGTGCTCTAAGACATCATCAGCTGTTTCCACCATGCCTTTCTCTGGCTTATCTCTGTGATCCTAAGCCAAAGACCATTCTGGCAAGAGAGAAGGATTCCTTGGCACTCTCTGCTTGGCTTTGCTCCAGCACCAGCCCCCTTTCTCAGCTCTGCCTTGGCTGAGAACTAAATATGTGACCCTTTACTGAGAGCTTCCACAGTTATCTCAATTCATGGCACCGATTCTAGCCCTAGAGTATTCGATCTCTGCTAATAATGGCTTATATTTGTATTGCTCTTTAGAGTTTGTAAGTGTTTCATGTATGTTGCTTCATTTGATCCTCATCATGGCCCTCCGTGGAGTAATTGTTATTAATGCCAGATTACAGATGAGGAAACTGAGTCTCAGAGAGATTAAGTGACTTGAATTGGTGTAATGACCCCAGTAGCCCCTCCCATCCTACAAAATAAGGAAAGCCCAAAGAAGCTCAAAACTCTTGAGGCACTCTGTCTAAATAAGCAAACAGTAATGACCAAAAGCCCCATTCTCTCAGGAGACTTTTAGTATCAGTTAGCCATCAAAAGTGTTCCCTACCTTGTCCCCACCCCACTAACATGAATGACCAACAGTCCTGAGGTCAGTGCTCCTTACTTCCTTCTACCAATGCCTGGCCTTGCTTCACACAGAGAAGAAACCTATAAAAACTCTCTAGGCTTTATTGGTTGGAGACTTTCCATTCCATCCAGCACCCCAGCCAGGTGCTCAGCTTCACCTGTTTCAGCAGACATCCTCCCTAACTGCCCTTCATATTGTAAGATTGTTTCCTCAATAAAGCCAACTTCCTTTACTGTCTTGTGTGCTCCATGTTTCCCTATGCTAAACTCTTGGTATTATGACCATTCCTAAACCTGGAGCAAGATGCAAAAGTCACATAACAAGTAAGAGTCTGAGGTAAGATTTGAACTAGAACTTTTTTACTCTTCTTCCATTAACCTATATCTACTCAGAGTGAGCTCCAGGATTGTGTTGCTTTTCAAAATCAACAATTCATTATAAGGCAGAGAGCTTCTCAGCCCAGGGCTTAACCAAGAAGTTTCCTTACCTGAGTAGGTTGAATCTGGTCACAGTTTGTGCTAAGTATAGAATAGAAAGGGTAGAGGAGGATAATTTAGTTCAAATATATTAACTCCCTTATGTTTTAAAGTCTCTTAAATTTGCTGCTAATAAATGCCAGTCCTAAAGAAGCTGTCAGTTGGTAGGTTTTTTTCCCATTAGGGCTGCTGTGTTGATGTCCCAGTGTTAAAAGGTATGGAAAGGTAACTTTAATATTAGAGGCAATCCAGGGAGAGAGTGACCTTAGCTTTACCTCAAGTATTGGCTTAACTGTGTCTTCATGCCAACTCATAAGAAGTAACCAACTCCAAGGTCTTTTGTTATCTAGCAACTGAAGCTTATAATGGAAGGAAAAGACCTGGTTTGGGCTGGACAGAGAGGATCTCAGTTTTAAGTCTTGACTCATTGTGATCTTGGACATCCTATCATGCTATAATTTAGAAGAATGAAAATTCAAAAATGATAGGGTCTACTCCCAAAAGGACTTGGATAGCTGGAACAATCAACTCTTTTGCCCTCTTCCCCACCCACCCCCAAGTAGGAAAGGACTTAATTTTCATAGAATGTTGAGTAATTTTTCTCTCCTCAGTGCAGTAGAAGGAATACTGGATTTTTTGAGCCAGCACCCACACCTCTGTTGGAATCCAGACTACATCATTTACAACATGTGTGACCTTGAACAAAGTCAGTTCCTGCTCTCTCAACTCCAATATCCTCATCTGTAAAATGATAGGGTTGGACCTGTTGGTGTCTAAGATCCCTCCCATTTCTAAAATGGTAATATTACTTGAAATGACACTCAGGAAAAATAATAAACCAATCTATAAAGTCATTAAATTAACCTTATAGAGTACTTTAAAGAAATCTTCCTAACTTGCAACCCCCCTGCAAAAAAAAAGCCCACAAAAACCAAACTTCAAAGGGTTGGCTCAACTGTAAGACAGTTCCATCATGAAAACCTCACCTACATTGACACAACTTACAAACTCTTAACAGAACTGTACATAGTCCAAGAACATGGGGAATTGCAGGCCAATTCGGTCCAACAGCCTTCCCACACCAGCTGTGTCCCACAGACCCATGAGAAATAGTTTGGAAACATTACAAAAGTCCAGCACTGGGAACTTAGCTATTTTTAAAAGAGCGTGCTTGTTTTTAAAGAAGCTGGAAAGGTTTTTAAGATCCGTGGAATGGTGAGTGAGCTTGGAGAAATGGGAGGTCCCTACCAAGCCCATGGACAATCTAACACACTCTCTCTCTCTCTCTCTCTCTCTCTCTCTCTCTCTCTCTCTCTCTCTCTCTCTCTCTCTCTCACTCTCACTCTCACACACACACACACACACACACACATTATTGTCATTAGGGGAAACTGTTTTGAGTATTGTTGACTGTGGATTCATGTTTCAGACCTTGTGTGATCTGAGAGTTGATTCCCGTTTGCCTGGAGGTGTCTGCAAGTGCAGTTTAGTGTTGGGAGGAGAGAAATGGAAAAATTAGAGCTAAATGGGAAGAGCCCCTGACTGGTCATGTTATCTGGGACATCTCTGTTAGTCTTCATGACTCTGCTATTAACTATGTTTCCAATCAAGTCCCTTCCCTTCACTGGATCTCAGTTTCTCTATTTGAGCAATTAGAGGGTTTGGACTAGATAATCCCTACAGGCAACATTTCTTAAGCTCCTATTATGTGCCAAGTCCTGTACTAAAAGCTGAGGATGCAAAGAAAGGCAAAAGATGTTCCTGCCCTTAAGGAGCTTCTAGTCTATTTGGGGAGACAACTTGCAATCAATTATGTACAGACAAACGATTTGTTGTTCAGTGATTTCAGATGTGTACTAGTCTTCATGGCCCCATGTGGGGTTTTCTTGGCAAAGATACTGGAGTGGTTTGTCATTTCCTTCTCCAGATCATTTTGCAGATGAGAAGCTGAGGCAAACAGGGTGAAGTGACTTGCTCAGAGTCACACAGTGAGTGCCTATATGAGGCCAAATTTGAACTCAGGAAGATGAGTCTTTCTGATTTCAGACCCAGCACTGCATCCACTGCCCCCCTCCCTCATAAACTGCCACAAACAAACCATAGACAGGATAAACACAGGGAATCAGCAGCATAAAAAAGGCACTAGAATTAAAGATCATTGGCTTCTTGTAGAAGGCAGGATTTTAGCTGGGTCTTGAAGGAAGACAAGAAGGAGAGGCAAAGGAGAATATTCCTAGTATGAGGGACAGACTAAAATACTGGGAGTGGGGAGATGGGAGTGCCTTCAAGAAATAACAAGAAGGCCAGTGTGGGAGTCAGGTATAAAAAGACTGAAAGAGGGGAGGCTTAGGTCATGAAAGGTATTGAAAGTCAAAGGACATAGTTTCAGAATCCTACCTCTGATGCATGTGACTTTTACTCATCTGAAGAACAGACTGAAGCAGACCTCAAAGGACCTTCCAGTTCATTTCCCCAGGAGTGCGTATGACTCTCTTGGATATATTTTTATGTTTGGGATGGTGGGGGGGGGGGTGTATGTATATATTTCCAGTTACCTGTGGAAGTCAATCAATGTGGCCACCTTTTTTCTAAGTTAGCCTTTAAAAACCCCTGTTTTCTCAGCATTTTCCGGATTAGCCAAGGAACCTGGGGAGTCCTGACATGAGAACATGCCCTCATCTATTCCTTCCCAGAACTTCAATCCCACCCCGACCCAGTCTCACCTCCTACATGATCTTTTGGGGGTCAGTACATAGGAAGAGTACCCTTCCTCCCTCAGTTTGATCTATTTTAATAAAAATAGTAAAAACCTCAGGCCCTATGGTAAGAACCAGAAAAGAAGCATAGGAGCACAGTTACAGCATATCACTTTGGCAACTGTGTGGAAAATGAATTAGAGAGGTGAGAAACTTGAAGCCAGGAAATAAATTAGGAGGCTGTTTTAATTAGTTGGATGATTAGACTTGCCTAAGTCTAGGCAAGACGCAGTACAGGTGAGAAGTAAGACAGATACTATGTGATTAGACAGAAGGGCATGGATAAAAGATGTTATAAAAGTAGTATAGACAAGTCTTGGATATTGAATGAGTATATGATGGGGGTGGGGGTGTGTAACACCAATGCAATACCCATAGCAGCTGCTATGAATATACATGTGTATTTCTAGGGTAAATTTGCAAGATGTAAATAACTTTCTTCCTCAAAGATGAAACCAAGGTATTTATTCAGGTACCAGAAAGCCAAATCCACCTTGGTAACAAAGAAGTTTATGCACATGACCAGTCCAGAGAGCACCCACATCCTCAAGCCTCTGTTAGACCTCCCCACACACAAGGTCCCCTAGGCAAAATCCCTCCCTCTCTCACTCATGCTATCTGCTCTGCCTCCCACTCTCCCAGTTCTGCCTCCCACTTTCTTCCTGCTCCACCTTTTGTTCCATCTGTTAGGCAAGCTCCTCCCACCGTGGGCTCCATGTGACTCAGGCTCCATCATAGCAGTCGCTGGGCATGAGCTCAAAGCAGGTCACACAGGCCTGTTACTGGGCAGGAAAGATCTTCCCATTCCATAAGCATTACAGGGTGAAACAAAGAAGACATCAAAGGTTGCAAAAGTAGGTGACTGAGACAAGAGGAAATAAATTGTAATGCAAGGAAGCAAATTTGACCTTACAATTATCATTATGACTTGCTGGAAGAAATGTCACTGAAACTTATGTCTGGACCATGGCTTTAGATTAGTATGCCTTATTCAAAAGAAACAAGCTAGACAATGGAAGTAGGGAGAATTTTATACTAAAAAGGTATATTCATGCGAGACTGTCCAGGAACCAGAGAGAAGGAAAACATGTGGTGGCAGGTATAGATAGGAAAAAGACAATGGCATCTTGGCATACCCTTTAGTGAGGGCAAAGCTTCAAGGACAAAGTTCATTATAGTAAGAGTAATTTGGTGAAAGTCCATGGTGGTAGAAACAGAAGTGATTTTGTCATTATAGTGTAATACAAGCCACGTGGAGAAAGAGAGAAAATAGATGAGCGGCTTGGGAAGCAGATCACAACCCTGTCACTGAGGCATGATAGAATAGTGATGGGGGGTTTCAGTTATCTAAACATCTATCGACTGGAGCTCTTTCCTCTCTCTCTCTCTCTCTCTCTCTCTCTCTCTCTCTCTCTCTCTCTCTCTCTCTCTCTCTCTTTCTCTCTCTCGTCAGAGTAGCTAATAACTTCTTCATTCACTTTCATGATAAGGAGAAACTCCATTCTGGATCTGAGTCTCATTGAAAGAGAGGAACTGTTTGCTGGATTGAAATTATGGAGATTTCAGGGAGCACAGACCACTCGCTCATGGAATTTTGATAAAGGGAAAGAAGAAATAAAGGCATAATCAGTCTGTCATGCACCCTAGATTTTGGGGAAAGCACATTTCTAAGATTTTAGAGAAAATATAGGTAGAATACAGGGGACTGGAAAGCTACAGGGGAGGTGAGCCCAACATAATCAAGAGATGCTCAGAATGAAATCCAGAAGATACAAAAGAAAATAATTCCAGTTTGGAGGGAAAAAAAGGACTTGTTTAAAGAGACCAATGGTAGTACACAAGGAAGTCACCAGACAATTTATATTTCAAGAAATTTACAGAAGATGGAAGCCAGAGTAAGAAATAGAGAATATAAGAGCATGATAAATCCTATAAAATTATCAGGACTGCTAAAGATCAGAATTGAACTGAGGCTGGTGAGAGAAGGTAAAGATAGAAGAAAGGGCTTGTTTGTTTGTTTGTTTACTTTAACTGAGTGGGGAAGAGAACAAAAAAAAGGACAGGACCTTTGGGATTGATGGGACTATCATAACTGACAACAGAAAGAAAGTAGAAATGCCCAGTTCTTGTTTTACTTCGGTTTTCTCTTCTAAGGAGAATGATCTTTGCACTGGAAATAAAAGTACAAAAATAGGCAGTATCCAAGATAAGTAATGAGTTAGTAAGAGAACATCTTGTTGTACGTGACTGATTTAAGTAACTTGGAATGATGAATCGTATCCTCATATCCAGAAAGAAATGGCTGATGTGATTGCTTAGCCACTTTCAGTGATATTTGATGACATGAAAGATAGGAGAGATAATACAAAATCAAAGAAAGGCAAATATACTGATTTTTAAAAGGGGGGTTGGGGCAGAATCTGCAAACTATAGTGCCAATTGCAAAGAGTATGAATTCTTCATCAAGAGTAAGTCATCATGCCAGACTAACTTCGTTTCTTTGTTCCATCAGTCAAGTAGTATTTTTTAAGTCCTTACAATGTGCCAGGGATTTGTGTTAAGAACTGGGGATACAAAGAAAGGCAACAACACTGTGCCAAGAAAAGGGGATACAATGAAAGGCAAAAAATACAGTCTTCTGCCCCCAAGGAGCTGACATTCCAAGGCGGGGGAGAGGTATAACAAAGTGTGAGCTAGAGTGTAAATCTCAGAGGGCAGGTAATATAGAGGTCATCTCAGAGAGAAGGCACGAACAGTGGGAACTACCAGGAAAGGCCACTTGCAGGAGGTAAGACTTGTGCTGGGTCTTGAAAGAAACCTAGAGACAGAGGTGAGGAGGAAGAGCAATTTAGGCACGAAGGACAGCCAGCACAAAGGCAGCCAGGAGACAGCCTACTCATAGATAAGGAGACATTGAAGATTAGCGAGAGAGGGGAGCAATTTGCCTGAGAAGACAGAAGGGGATGGGATCGAGGGTGCACAGCGCAGGATTTGCTTTGGCAAAGAGAAAGGCCACTTCTTCATATGAAACAGAGATTAAGGACAAGATAATGGAAAAAGACATCTAAGTAATATGAGACATGAAGAGGGGAAGAAGAGAGAACTCTTTGCAGATAGCCTTAATTTTTTCACTGAAATATAAGGCAAGATCCTCAGCTGAGAGAGTAGGGAAAAGGGATACTTGGGATACTTAAGGGGGTAAAGGTTCAGGATAAGCTGCTGTGATGAGTAGGATAATGAATCACTTATAAAATGATTGCCTTGCTGCCATGAAGACCCAGTTGAAATTTGTAACATAAATTTGTAGCCCACTGAGTTGTGTACTAGAAGTCTAATAATAGGTACAGAATCAACTGGTGTTTGAAGCATTTGGCATAGAAATTGGAAACCAGGGAAGAGCTTCATTAGTAAAAGATTGGTGGAATGTAGGGCAGGGGGAACAGGTGGAGGGAGATGAACAGTTAGACAGCAGTTCTGAAAAAGTGTGAGGGTTTTGGTTAACTGCAAGCTCAATTTCAGTCATTGGTGTCATGTGGCATCTAAGAAACTTAATGCACTTTTGGGCTATGTTAAGAGAGCCATGGCTTCCAGGAATAGGGAAGTGATAATCTCTCATTAGACCCCATCTTGAGCATCTTGTTCAGTTCTGGACGCTATGAGACATTGAAAGAATGACATTGAAAATGTGAGAAATGTTCATAAGAAGGCAGCCAGGATGTTGAAAGGCCTAGAATCCATGTCAGTTGAAGGAACCTGGCGTGTTTACCCTGAGGAAGAAAAGACTTATGGGGTATATGACAGTGTTTTTCAAGTATTTAAAGAGCCATCATATAGAAAAGGGACTAGACTATCACCCCAGAAGATAGAGTCAAGAGTAATAATAGATGGAAGTTATAAAGAGGTAAATTTAAGTCCATTATCAGGAAAATTTTTCTAACAATTAGAGCAATAACAATTGGGGTATACCATATTGGGAATTCCTCTTATGTATGGGTTGGACTTGATGGCTGCCAAGAACCATTCCAATCCTCAAAATCTTTAATTCTGTGCTTTTGTGATTCTGTGACTGCCAGGATGGTGGTATCCTCAAAAGAGATTGAAAAGGAGGGGGGATAGGCTTGAGGGGAAATATTGCATGTAATTCCATATTTGGATGTGTTACATTTGAGCTACCTGAAGATATCCACATGGAGGCATCTAGCCTCTCAGGGTTGACAGCAGCATATAGTTTTCATGGGTCACAAGGCATAAGGGGGCCATATCTCACCACAGCAAGACATATTGTATGCCTTTCAAAATGTACACAAGAATCAAAATTTTTAAAGATTGATATGAAGATGAAATAAACAAGTTTCCCTTTTTAAGTTACTTTTTAAAATAAAAGATATAGAGTATAACAGTCAATTAGATCTGAACATAGCTTTTCAGCAGGAGTCATGTTTCTCTCCATATAGACATTCACCATCCCCAGTGTAAAAGCAGAAAGCAAAACCAAATTATATCTAATTTAGAATCACTTGAAAATTTTCAGTATAAATCTATTCCTCTTTATTTATGTGGTTCTGTTTAACGGATGGCATAATTTCTTAATTTTCTACTCATGTTTGAATAGTTTAGTGGTATTTTTGTTATGAGAGTGAAGACCAGGAAAAGATACAGCTTAACTGAATCATAGAGTGAAGGAAGAGGAGTAACGTAATAAGGCTAGAGAAGTAGGTTGGGACATGATTAAAAAGATTTCAAGTGCCAAGCAAAGAGGTTTGTATCTTGGCCTGAAGGCAATAAGGAGCCCCTGACTTTTTTTTAATAGGGGCGAGAGACTTTCATGGTTAAATCTTCACTTTAGGAAAGTCACTTTGGCAGCTATGTGTATGACTGACTGAAACAGGAAACGGCTTGAGTCAGGTAGACCAATTAAGAGGCCATTATAATATAGAAGGGGATGGATATGAGAGATATTGTGGGGATAGAAATGCCTAGGGTTGGCATCTGTTTGACTACGTGGGGTAAGTAAGTGACACCAAGTTTACAAACCTTGGTGACTGGTAGAATGGTGGTGTTCTAAATAGAAAGAGGAACATTCAAAAGAAGGACAGGGAAAGATGATGTAATGAGATCTGAAATGTACAACTGAAGCCAGTGAGAGTCAGCTTCTAGGGATGGGACATCAGGACAACCCTTTCTTAGGTCACCAAACAACTTATAATTTTACTTTCGAGAAAGAAGACTACTCCCAGCAACAGATAAAGTTGTCAAATCCTGTCATTTATTTCTTTATATGGAACACTGTTGTTCATTTTTCTTGAAGAAAACTAATGATATCACGAGAGTGATGCCTGAACTTGCTTGTGAATTGGATTTAAGTGAGGCAGAGCTATGCAGAGTTGTCAGCCTCACTGTCTCCACCAGAGTCATTGACGTTCACTCGCAAGACCTAGGGATGTAGTGAATGACCTTGGTCTTTCTAAAAGAAGGTCTTTCCGAGGCCTCAATTTGTCTGCAGCAACACCCATTCATTGGCTAGGGGCAACATAAGAATTGAGACAGAAGATGGCCTGCTTTGCCTTGCAAAAAATGTCAGTTTGAGAAGGGAAGACCCTCAAAGTTTCTGGCCAGAACAGAAAACAGTTGCTATTTGTATTCACTCTTAAGATATCAAAATCTAAACAATGAGCCAAAGAGATTTGGGCTGTGGACTATTATTGGCCATTCTAACATCTCCCATATACACCCACTTCTCTCCTCTGACATTGCCACCACCCTGGTGCTGGTCCTCATCTTCTCATATCCAGATTATTACAATAACCTGCTGGCTGGTCTCCTTTTCTCATGTGTCTCTCCATTTTAGTGTGCCTTCTACTCACCTGTCAGATTGATTTTCCTTAACCATAGCTCTGACCATGTCACCCCCAATTCAGTAAACCCCCGTGGCTTCTGCTATCTCTGGGACCAAATTTAAAATCATGTTTGACTTTTTAAGCTCTTCATAACCTTACCCCTTCTACGTTTCCAATCTTCTTACATTGTTTCCCTTCACATACTCTTTGATTCAGTAACACTGGTCTTGCTTTATCTTGTACATTCCATATCCCAACTCCAAGCATAGTCACTGGCTATCCCCCATGCCTGGAATTCTGTCCCTCCTCATCTCTGCCTCCTGGTTTCCCTGGTTTTCTTCAAGTCTCAGCTAAAGTCCCATCTTCTGCAAGAAGCCTTTCTCAGGCTTCCTTATTCTTAGTTTTTCCTTCTGAGGTTATCTCCAGTATATCCTGTATATGTGCATATGTACATGCACATAATATGGGTGTGTGTGTGTGCGTATACATATATATATTATTGTTTGTACACAGTTACATGCATGGTGTCACCTCCATTAGACTGAACTCCCAGAGGAGGGACTGTTTTTTGCCTTTCTTTGTATCCCTAGAACTTAGCACAGAACCTAGAACATAGGAGGTGCTTAATAAATGCTTATTGGCTAACTGATTGACTTTCCCTGGTAAAGGTCAACATTGCCTCCTTTGGGGGGATGCAGTCCGCACCATTCTTTCAAGTGGGGAGGAGCCAAGCTGGTCTTTAAAAGACTGCTCTGCACTCAAGCTTTTATGCAGGGCCTCTTCTAGGGAAAGAAAGGCTTCCAGCCACATTCTTTACCAATTTGACTGTTTCTAATTTATTCCAATGTGTGAAATGCATGGGGCTGCCAGAGAGGGTTGTGGCTAACTTGGCTCTTTCACTGCCATCTGGGTGTCCCCTCACCCTCTCCATTGCCATTTCTATACATAATCTACATACATGCCTTCCCTCCTGAGCCTTTTGGCTCCCCCTCATATTTCCTGGAGCCTTAAATCTTTTCGTGTCAAACAATTATAGGCAAACCTTGCAGTGTAACAGATAATATAGCATCTAATCATCCTGTCACCCCGCTCTACTCCAATGTTTGATTAGACAGCTATATTTTCCTAACAGAGTTGCTGCTAGCCCCAGCTCAAAATACTATGTGGGCTTTTTGTTTTATTTTGCATTTCCTTGAAAGAAAAAAAAACTAATAAAATCCATTCCATTTCTGAATCTCACCTCTCTGTTTGTTGTGTCCTAATCCAAATTTCAGACTATACCTTTCTCCCAGCCATTTTCCTCCTCTCTAAACAGTGACTCTAAAAATCAGCAGCAAAGAGGCCAGAGTTTGTTTAATTTAAACACACTGCAGCAGAATGAAGGTAATTGTCCACACAAACCATCTGCTACCTGGCGGGTATCCATGAGTCAGGGAGACAGAAATGTAGGCTGAAGTGTCTCTTTCATTCTGTTACCATGATAACAGCCTTGCTCAGAGTTTTAGTGGGTTTGGTTTTTTTTTTTTTATTTTTTATTAATGCTCCATAGAGGGTATTAGCTCTCAAAGTTAGGCTTTTTCCATGGATTTCTGCAGGATTGATCTGAAGCCTCACTAATCTGTTCTGAGGAGACATAAAATATGCACACATTCAATAACGAGACAGAATGGAAGTTTAACCACAGCCAAGATCTGGGATGCTGCATCTCTTCCTAACAAAGCCTGTACCCTATTCTCAGGACAGCTAGTCTCCTGCCTAACCAGGTCATCCTCCCATGGGTTGTAGATTTCCTCTAAATTACATAATTGACTTAGTCTACACACGTTTGGCATATGCAGTATATCCCAATACCTTGCACATATTAGGCACTTTAATGTTTTCCAAGTTGAATTGGTCTCCCTGCTTCCAATTTTCCCCTCTTCAAATCCCTTCTTCTACCCAGCTGCCAAAATAGTTTGCCTAAAGCCTAGGTTTTATTCTAGGACTTCTTTGATCAAGAATCTTCAATATCTCCCTATTACTTCTTAGAAAAATGCAAAATCCTCTATTTAGTATTTAATGCTCTACACAGTCTGACCACACTTAACTGTGTCAAAATTATTTCACATACTCACCTTCATACATTTTATATTCTGGCCAAATCAGCCCACTTGCTGTCTGCTTTATAAATCATTTCCTCTCCCACCTCAGAGCATGTGACCAACAGCATCCATGGAAGGCATTCTCTCTTCTCATCTACATCTTAGACACCTTTCCTTCCAGGTAAACCTTTCCTACACAAAGTTGTTTTTTTTTTTTTTCTGTTTCCACACACACACTCGTTAACTCTCTTGGTGTCCTAAAATTATTTTGTACTAAGTTTGTGTATTCTTTACATTGAGTTATCTGTGTGCATGTAGAATAAGCTCCTTTTGGACAAGGACTCTTTCGTTCTTGTCTTCGTATCTCCATTGTTTGATATAGTACTTTGTACATACTCAAATGGATCTATGATCTCAGTGACATGGATATTACAGATAGCAACCTACTCACATCTGTCCAACCTATGCCACTTATGCTCATATTCTCCTGTAAGCTTCTCAGGAAGTTTTAATGTCCCCATTTAATGTCCTGGTGCCTTCCTTTGTCGTGACATCATGAGAATGCTAATGGCACACATAGACTGCTCCCTACTCTTTCCATTTAGCATTCAAGTAATTTTACCAAATTTTGATGTGTGCTTATAGACACCTTGTTAGCAGAGATTTTAAAGCTACATTTTGTTCAACCAAATAATTTCATAGTCAATAGACAATGGACATAGTAGGATCTTGCATTCTGTAACATCTTTATTTAGTTGTGTAATAGTAAAAAAAATGTGATCTCTTGTGATATAACATTTGCAAAAGATGACCCATTTCTTATGAATACTCTTGTCAAGAAAGTCTGTGATGTATTTGTAGACTATTTTCACAAAAATTTTATACTGGTGGAAATGTAGGCATATAGGTCAGTGTTTTGCATGTAGTGACATACTGAATAAGTATCCATTTATTTATTTCAGTTGAAGTCATATTGCCTTATAAGGCAAGTTCTCCTGCATTCCCAGTTCACATTCTGGATTTGCATTCTGGATATTGGGGAATATTCATAGTTTTTGCATTTTAAGCAAAAATCTGAGCTTTTTAAGCTCAGTTACCTCCAGTGGCTCCTTTGACTGAGATATATCCTTCCAAAGTCTGCTTTTTAGTGTGTTTGCCTTCCTACAGCCCCTCCAACATTGACAAATCTCATCTTTTGTTATTTTTGCCAATTTGGTATGACCTATTTTTTTTTTATTAATCTTTCCTCTACATGATAAATGTGGCAAACTACAAGTTCAGGTCTATCTAAGAGTACCTTTATCACTTTTCCTATCTGGACTCAGATCAAATGGTCTCTAAGAACCTTTCTTATTGTAAGATAATTTCAGTGGAAGGAGTATATAAGAGTTGCTACTATTCTTGGATTTGATTCTAGCTAATGAGACAGGGTGTGACCGAAAGAGAAATGACAAAAACCTTAACCCACTCTCTTAGTATACATGATAGATGGAAAGGGGAAAGCTGGGTACTACAGGTTTTGGCAAATCCAGTGTCAAAGAATTGAAAGAAAAAATAAGATCTCATGGTATAAAATCACAAAAAAAAATTGACCCACAATGGATGGGATACTTTCAAGAACAAAATTCTGATGTTACAATCAAATATTTCTTACAAGTTAGAAAAGGAATTGTTTATAAGAGAATAATTGTAGTTATGTAGGGAATTCATCAGTTAATTCACATTTTAAAAAGATTTATACAATCTGTATTTGATAACCCACAAAAGAACTTTCTATTTGACAAGAACTGCTGGAAAAAGTAGAAAAAAATCTGGTGAATTTTTGGTTTAGATGAACATCTTTCACCATGTTCCACAATAAATTTAAAATGGGTTATATGACGTGAATATTAAATATCACATAAGAAAAAATTAGAAGAAAAGTAGACAACAAGGGATAGAAGCAGTTACAAAAGACAAAATAGAACACTTTGATTACGTGGAATTGAAAAGTTCTTGCATAAGCAGAGTTAATGCAACTAGAATGAGGGGATGTAAAAAGTCAACTGGGAAAAATATCTGTATCAAATATTTCTGATAAGAATTTTATAACCAAGCTATTTCAACAACTAACAGAAAAATATACAACCAAAAGCTATTCCCCAATAAATAAGTGGTCAAAGGATATGAATAGTAGTTCACAAAAGAATTATAAAGAATTGTAAAAATTACAATTGTAAATTGTAAAAGAATTAACAACCATATGAAAGAATGCTCCAAATCATAATAACAAGAGAAATGGAAATAAAAGAAACAAGGTTTTATCTCATACCTGGCAAAAATGAGAAAAGATGGCAATACTCCTCTGTGGAGGTCTTATGGAAAGGCAGACACACCAATGCACTGTTGCTGAAGCCATGACTTGTTCTAACCATTCCAGAAAGTGGTTTTGAATTATATAAAAAAAAATGACTCAAATGTCCACACCCTTGAACCCAAAGGTTTCACTGCTAGTCATATATAGTCCAAGGAGACCACTGACAAAAGTAAAGGCCCCTATATATACCAAAATATTTATAGCAGTACTTTTTTTGATATCAAAGAACTGCAAACAAAGTGGTCTATCTATTGAGAAATGTCCAGCAAACTGTGGCACATGAATGTAATGGAATATCATTGAACTATAAGAAAAAATAAACATCATGAATAAAGGGAAGCATGAAAAGACTTGTGTAATCTAATGCAGAGCGAAATAAACATAACTTGGAAAGCAAAATATATGATGACAACAACAATATAAATAGATACAACAGCATAAGCAAAAAAGAAATCCGCGAACTTTTATTGGCCAAGTTTGAACCTCAAAGACCAGATAAAAGAAATAACTCCCACACATACAACTATTTTCAGAGTTGGAGAACCATGAGTGTGGAATACTTACACGATGTCAGACATCTTTGATTTATTAGTTTTGTGAAACTTTTTTCTTTCTTCCACTTTTTATAAATTCCTTATTATCTCTTTCAGTGGGGAGGATTGGAGGAGGTATACAGAGGAAAATCTAAGCGATGTGGAAGCAGAATACATCAATAAAAACATATTGTAAAAGACAGAGAAAGAATCAATCACAATCACTTATTAAGATGAAAGCAAAGCAAAGTGACTGAATAGCATGATCTTTCAAGAGTACTCCAGGAAAGCCTAGAATGAGCTGAAGCTCAAGATGAATGCCAAGTACCATTTAGATTATGTGGAGGCAAGAGGAAGAGCAGAAAAGGAATAGTTGGATCAAACATCGTTGTTGTATGACAGAGAGATAGCAGAATTAATGAATTCTTGCTTTGTTTCTATGTTTTCTCTAGTAAGAAAAGCAATTTTCGGACTGGAAAGGATAGAACAGTATGTTGAAACTCAAGATAAGTGAGGATTCAATATAGAGAGCACCTAGTTCCTTTCAACAAAATCGAGTTACCAGATTCTGACAAATGACATTTCAGGATACTGGAAGGACTTGAATAAGTAAACACTGAGTCTGCTGAATGTGATATTTGAAAAATAATAGGAAATAGGAAAGATGCTGCAAGACCAGAGTTGAGTAGATGTCTCAGTTTTCAAAACATAAAGAATATGAATTCTCCAGAGTAGTCTAGTGATCTTGACTTGAATTCCTTGCAAGATTCTAGAATATATATATTAAAGGAGTGATTGGTTTCCCAGCATTTAGAAAAGGGAAGCTGGTATTGTTATGAGTCAATTATAATTAAAATCAAAATATTGCTGAGTTTATTGAGAAAGATTTATCATGTTAGACAAGTTTACTTCCTTTTTTGACAAAGTTATTACACTAATACGTAGATCAGATCAGAGAAATGTCATTCATAGAACACACCTGTTTTAGCAAAAGGCTTGTTAAAATTGATTATTTAATCCATACCTGCAGCTGAAGCTATCCTATCTATATTAAGGCCTGCCAGACATGTAAGACAATGAGGAGATCCAGATTCTAGTCTCAGACATGACACTGTTCTTCTGTATCTCCAAGCCTCATTTTCTTCATCTGTTAAGTATGTGTATTGAATTGGGTTATTCCTGCAATCCCTTTCAACTTCCCAAGTCCCTCATCTATGTCAGTTTCAAATGCAGTGAAAGTACATTATAATTTATGTGTTGGGAAACATATTATAGGTCACCATGGTATATTAGACCTTTAGTTATAGAGTTATGTTTTGAGGAATATGATTGGGGCCATGGTATGTCCAAATTTATGTAATAACTTATTATTATAAAAACATCACACTATACTTGTATTGAGGAAGGTTTGAAAGGCACTGTGGGATGGCATAAAGCTCTTTCTTGTCCCTCCCCCCTCCAAGCCCCTCTTTGTCCCTCTCTTAGCCAGCTGGAGTCTGGAGGTGCCAAACTATTTTAAACATTCATCAGTCATTTTATTCTGTAGTTTCTCCTGATCCTTTGTTCATTGCCAGGGAGCAGTGCCAAAGAGGAGTTTCTAGGGAACTCTCCTACCAGTTCACTCCTCTCCTTATAACAAACCCTTTGAAGGCTTGTGCCTGATCCTTAGGTCCTTGTAGCCCTGACGTTATGATGAGGTGCAAACAGATGCTGGAGAGAATAGTTGATTCTCAACAAGCACATTTGTTATATGCATTTGTTCATCAATAATACTTTCTCTGATGTGTTTCCTGTATTGCCCACTGCTGTTGTGAACTATAGATAGACGGGCAGTACCCAGGACCATGACCTGTCATACTCTCTTGACTAGAGATATATAGGTAGACAGATCTAGATATCTTTATCTACACAAATATTTATATATATGTGAATATGTATATAGTGTGTATATATACATGTGTGTGTGTATATACACATATCACAGATAATATTTGAAGTGGTACTTCATGCCACTGCAACTTAACCTCAAAACCAGAGATGTGTTTTAAGAAAAAAAGCTTCATCTCTGGTCTGACCAAACAGAACTCAAATCCATTCATCCCAAACTGTTAAGACAAAGGGCAGTGTGGGAAAGTAAGGGGACTAAGGATTCAAACAGACATATGAGATATTCTCTCAAGTATCACACTTTGCATAAACAAATTTGTAATGCAAAGGTATTGTGTTTGTATGAGAAAATGATATTATAAAAACTATATTGTTTGGAATCATAGTTTTAGAATTATAGAGTTGGAAGGGACCTTGGAGATGACATAGTTATTTAACTCCATTTAATATATAATCTACCTCGTGTCTTGCACATTCTGGAAATTTGAGTAATTGATTAATTGGTTAAGAGCACCTGGTTATGATGTCAGTGGGTCTTTTGGGGAATGTCTCAACAGATCTTTTTTTTCACTGTAGGTTAACTGAATCACCCCACCAGAATTCTGCTGAGGAAGGTTTAAGTCATGATCTCACCTGTGGGAAGTATAGTTCAGAACAAACAGAGTTCTATGATCCTCTGGCCCGTGGATACTGTCTAGGAGTACTTCAGTTGGCAACTAAAGTATATATAATAATATTTACTAAAGCTTTGCAAGAAAAAAATAATTACAACAACAGCTCAAAAATTGTTTTTATTAGGTGTTAAATGAAATAAGAAGATAATTTTGATACCTGATCCCTACCCTTAAGAGGCTTATAGTACGGAAGCTATGTGTATAAGTAACTATAATACAAAATGGAATATGGTAAATGGGCAAAATGTCCACATGAAATTTTATGTTCAATGTTATTATTATTATGTTCAGTGGAAGAGAGAACACTTCTAGCTAGGGTCATCAGGGAAGGCTTCATAGTTAAAGTGGTATTTGAACTAGGATGTTTAGGACTGATATAATTTTAGCAAATAGAAAAGGGAGAACATTCCCAGAGGAGAAGACAGAGGAGGGTGAGCAATGGTATAAACATAAGAAAGTATGTGATATTCAGGGTACAAGTGTGTAGTGTGGTTTAACAAGAGTATAAACTATGTGAAGGAAAGTAGTGAGATAAAGGAGCGATAAATGCCAGATTGAGGAGTTTAGATTTTGGTAATAAATAGGAGACCATTGTTCATTGTATGGTCAATTTTTTAATAGTAGAGTTACACAACAGATCATGCTTATGAATTAGGAAATTTAATCTGTCATGGTTGTATAGAGGATAAATTAGAAAGGCAAGAGATAGAAAGCAAGGAGACCAGTTAGGAGCTACTCCTGGAGTCATAAATTAATCAAACTATAAGGACCTCAGAGATGATTAAAGAAAAGCAGCATGGCACAATAAAAATAACACTGGATTCAGAACTGGAAGAGACCTGTGTTTGAATGCTACCTCTGACATTTACTAGTTATATGGTCAGGTTATTTTACACTCTCTGAGCCTTAATTTCTTCATCTATAAAATGGGAATGATAATAGACCAAATAAGATAATGTATATACATCATTTTGCAAACCTTAAAGCACAGTATAAATGTTAGCTGTTAGTAGCAGCAGCAGCAGTAGTAGTAGGGAACCACTGGAGTTTATTGAATAGACATGAATTTTAGGAAAAGCACCAATGTAGAGAATGACTTGAAATGGAGAGAGATTAGGCAGGGAAGTTAATAAGAAGGCTGTAGTCTTGGGAGGAATGATGATTGTTTCCTGAAAGATGTTGTGAAGATAGGAATAGTAAGATCTGAGAATTGAATATTTGAGGTGAGTAAAGATGAGAAGTGAAAAGTGACACTGAGGTTATAAACCTAGGTGATTGTGCTACACTTGATAGAAAAGTAGAAACTCAGAAGAGAGGGCTGTAGTTTGAGGGAGAAATAAAGAATTCTGCTTTTGATATCAATTAATTAAATTAACAAGCACTTATTAAACCAGGCCTCTTGCTAAGTATACAGAAAAAGGCAAAAATAGCCCCTTCCTTGAAGGAATTTGCATTCTAATGGGCAACATGTAAATAAATAGGTGAATACAAGATATATACAGAGGAAAAAGAAGGTAACCTCAGAGGGAAATATTTGTTCAAGTGGCAGAAAGAACCAGGCAAGCCTCCTGCAAAAAGTAACACTGAGTTGAATTTTGAAAGAAACCAAGGACATCAAAAGATAGAGATGAGAAGGGAAAACTCTTCAAGCATGGGGACAGTCAGTGTAAAGGTAAAGAGACATGAGATGGAGTATTGTATGTGAGGAACAGGCAGTAGACCAGTGTCACTGGACCTTCAGATGCATGGAGAGCAGTAAAGTATGAGAAGACAGGAAAGGCAGGAAGGAATCAGGTTGTTAAGAGTCTTAAATGCCCAACAGAAGATTTTGTATTTGATCTTAGTGGTAATAGGAAGTGACTGGAATTTACTGAGTTTAGGGGAAGGGAGGAGTATGATATTGTCAGACTTACATTTTAGGAAAACTTGAGGAAAATCACTTTGGCGGCTATATGGATAATGGATTGGTGTGGAGAAAGAAAATGGGCAGACTGTTGCAGTATTCCAAGTAAGAAGTAATGGACTGAACTAGGGCAGAAGCTGTGTGAATAAAGAGAAGGGGATGTATACAAGAGATGCTATAAAGATTGATAAAGTAAGATTTCGCTACAGTTTGGATAGGAGGAGTGAATGAGCATCAAGGAGGATTTCCAAGTTGTCAGCTTGGGTGACTGAGTGAGGATAGTGGTGCCCTCAGTAGTAATAGGGGAGTTCAGAAGAGGACAAGAGAATGCAGTACATATAATGAGTTCTGTTCTGGATATGTTGAGTTTTACAACATTGTAGAGACAAATAACTTTGGTTTGTTTTTAATTTTATTTCATTTTCACCTCCAAATTCACTCCCTCCTAATTCTCCTACCCCATTGAAAAGGCAAGAAAAACAAAATCCATCATTAACATATATAGTCAAGCAAAACAAATTCTTCCCACATTAGCTATGTCAGAAAAATATAGATCCCTCGATCTATCCTTGGAGTCCCTTATTTCTGTATCTGGAGTTGTGAGTAGCATGTTTTATGATGAGCTCTCTGGAACTGTGGTTTGTCATTTGGTTGTTTAAGACAAACAACTTTGGAAGACTTACGAACACCAAGTGACAGACTACAATTGCAAAGGATAGATGAGGTTGATAGGACATATTTTTTGGACATGATTAGTGAACAAATTTGTTTTGTAGGGCAATATTTGTTTTAAAAAAGGATTTTGGCTTTGTTTTTGTTTTTAATACTGGGAGGAAGTAGGAGAGAGAAAAATAAATTTTTATTCATTGAAAAAATATTGAAGTGATAAATCTAGGAAAATGTACTGATTTTTTTTATTGTAAAGTATTTATAATAATGTGAAAGTGAGTCTTACAATTGTTCAATAGAAATCATGTATTTTAAAAACTAAAAATGTTGAATTAAAATTTAGCTTTTTTCTATTAAAAATTAATAAATAATAGATTTTAATTTTAAAAAAATAGATTGAATTTAAGTTGCTTATGGGACATCCAGTTCCATCCTTCCTTTCAGGGGGGACACTAGAGTTGAATGCATTTGAATCTGCAAGTCATCTGTATAGAAATTATAATTAAACCCAGGAATTGGAGATATGTGTGAACATGGCTTGTATGCTTCATGGTATGGTGGTCCAGGCCACCTCACAAATCAGAAGAGAGAGCCACAAAACAGAGTTAAATCCAGAGTGAGAAGATGGAGAATGAGAATTCTTCAGTTGATAGAATGGCTTGTTACTGGTTTAGTTCTAACCTGCACTCCAGAGGTCATTTCTCAGACACTCCACCTCTCAAGTTACAAGTTAATGTTTCCAAAGTCTTGATATATTTTCACTTTTTGGAGTATCTTTTCATCTCCATGACTCTAACATTCATTATGATAGCTTTGATGAGTACAGGACTTATAATAGCCCTTTTTTAAATGATATTTTCCTTTTTCCCCAGTTAAATGTAAAAACAATTTTTAACATTTGGGTTATTTTTTAAGTTTTGAATTTCAGATTCTATCCATGACTCACTCCCCTCCTCCCTCCACTTAGTGGTAAGCAGTCTGATATAGATTATACATGTGTAATCATGTAAAACATTTCCATATATTATAGCATTTTTAAAATATTAGCACTTACAAAGTCACTTGATTCTGAAAGGAATAGTCAGGTATGTGTGAAGTCTGCCCTGATAAAAGGGAAGAATTCTCCCAGTTTTTCTCAGCTTTGACTCTTCCACTACCAAGAATAAGGTTCATATCCTGAGCCATTGATAATGACCCCTTTTAGTCTTTATTTTCTTAGGAAAAGTTTGTGTTCTGTTGCAAGCTCACTGGATATGATCTAGTCCTTCTCAAACTAAAGATGGAGTAATTTGGTTCTGTGTGGTTTAAACTCAGAAAATCAGCTGTGTGCAGATGTAGACCCCTATCACTCTGGTTTCACCTCTACAGCTATTTTCATAAAATATTTATACTTCAGTTATTGAGACCTACTTTTAAAATTTTTTTGCTTTTTTTCCCCCAACTATCCCTTGAGTCTCTAGAGATTCTTAGCAGGGTTTTCAGGGATAACTCCTGTGCCAAATGAAATCAGTAAATACTCATTAAATGTTTGCTGTGTACATGTTGCTCTACTTCCTCTGAGAGAGGAAAAGGATTATAGAAGTGTAAAAAAAAAAAAAAAGGTGTCTACAGTTGGGGAGCCAGTATAGATATTGGAAAAGTAAAACAACATTTATTAATACCCTACTATGTACAATAATTTTGTGTTTGTCCTTTGTTCTCAAAGAGGATCATGACATTAGGAAGATGACATATTTGCAGTTGACTTGAATTTGAGGGAGGGAGGGCGGGCTGTACAAGATCACCAGCCTCACTTTGTTCTCTCCAGCCATCTGGGTCTAGTGTCCAGATATTCATCAGGGTGACTGGAGATGGCCCAGGATTGTAATGGTAATGTAAATGGGAAGATCTTTCCCATTCATTAATAGGCCCATGTTACCTGCTTAAATCACACAGAAGCCTAAGTCACATGTAGTAGAAGGAGCTTGCTGAACTGATGGAACAGGAAGGGTGGGGCAGATCTGAGAGGAAGCTGGTCAGGCTAGTCCAACCATGAGAACCATGCAAGCAAGCAGGCACAGCTAGGCTTATGAGTGTTTGTTTGGGGGGATGGAGTTAGGTGGAGAAGGGGGTTAGGAAGGCTTGAAAGTGGCTTTGTCCCCTGCAGTGTTAATGTGTATTGACTTCTTGGTTACAATGATGGATTTGGCTTTCTGGTGTTGAGATTTGGCTTTCTGGTGGCTGAATAAATATTTTTCTTCTGCCTTCTATATGGAGAGTATGTTATGCTTTGCAATTCAGAAATACATTAGCATATTCATAGTCACCACCAGTGGTGTGAATATTGCCATGGTGATAAAAGGATACAATGTGGGACCCTGGCCATTTTAGGCTAAGGACTTTTCAGATTCTCACTTTGAGTGAGATACACCCATTCAATGAATAGGTCTCTTTAAGTAGTTACTGAGGGATGGCCCCTTTAATAAAAAAAAATCAAACTGAGAAGGGAACCCCGTCAGGATTCCTGGGTGAAAGAGAAGCAGTTATTATTTAGTATTCAATTCAATAATGTACAACCCTAGAAGAGAACTCCCAATTAGTAAACATTTATTAAGCACCTACTGTGTGCCAGGTATTACGCCAAGTGCTGGGTGTACAAAGAAAGGCCACAGACAGTCTCAGCCCTTGAAGTAGCTCATGGAGTAAATGACCAGGGCAGGCAGGGAGGGAGGAGGAACAAGATACAAATATGTACCAAAAGCTATATGCAGAATAAATTAGTGGTAATCACAGAGGGCAGTCAGTAGAATTAAGGGGGGCAGGGAAAGGCTTGCTAATCAAGGTGGAGTTTTTATCTGGGACTTGAAGGAAGCCAGGAGGCAGAGGAGAGGAAGGAGGGAATGCATTCTATGTATGAGGGAAAGCCAGGAAAATTGCCTAGAGTCAGGAGATGGAGTGTCTTGTTCTAGGAACAGCAAGGAAAATAGTGTTACTAGATCACTGAGTAGAGGAGAGAAATGGAGTGTAAAGTATAAGAAGACTGGAAAGGTAGGTGAGGACCAGATTATAAAGAGCAATTGCCAAGTTAATTGTATAAATTAAGTGCTGTAAGAGAGAACCTGAAAGTGTTCTTTCTTCTCTTAGAGTTCCTTATTTATACATTTTTCCTGCATTTATTATATATTGATTTGTATCATATGTATTTGAATAAATGTTTTTCTACCCAGCTAGAATGTAAACTCTTTGAGGCAAAATATTATGTTTTATATGTATAAATACTGTTTGTATATTTCTACTGTCTGTAAGCAGCTAACACAGAGTGCTTAGTTTATTTGATAAATATTTTATTTACTTATTAATTCTGGAGATAACACAGTTGTGAGGCTGTTAAGGGAACAATAAAGGAGAGAAAGATAGCAAAGGCATGGGAAAAAATTAGACCTTATTAATATAAAAAAAACCAAAAAACAAAACCCTGCATGATGATCTCAGTAACTACTGACCTGTATGCCTACTCCTCCCTCCTCCCCCCCTAAACATTTATGCAGTTTTTAAGAGGGTCATTGAAATGTATCTAGGACATACTCCATCAGGATATAAGGCAGGGATTCTACTCCACCCAATCAATCAACATAGACCCACACACCTTGACTGAATAAACAAATCAAGCAATAGCATAAATTTAGTTGTGAATTAGTCCTTAATCAATATGAGAGGTTTTGGCCATTGGATGAAAAGCAGATGACCCCACACGGAAACGTAGGAAACATCTTACAATTGATTCAAATAGCTCAGATTACACCTTAGGCTACATATAAAAAACATCAAGCCAGTTTTGAGGCAGCCAGTCAGGCAAAGGACTAGTTTTTGTTGTCTAGCCTTAGAAAAGATCCAGTTTAAAGAATACTTGTTCAAGAGTTAGAGTCCCAAGAGAGAATAACTGTGAGAGTGGGAAGAGGAGGAGAGAGAATGTCTTACTCTTTCCTCCCTACCCTACCTTCATTAATCATGTCAACAGAGAGATTGAGCCAGTAGCACATAGTGCATCCAGCTGGGAGTAGAAAAATTGGACAAGTAGACTACAACACATCCAGCCAGGAATAATGGTTAACTGAGGAAAGGCAGCTTATGAGCATGATCCCTCATGGTGGAGAAAAGGGCTTATGACAGACCCTACAAAGGCACCGACCCTTGGAGCCCAGTAGAGAACTTCACCTCAGGGGGACTTCATGAGGACTCCATGAAGGGAGAAAAGAACTTCCAGTAACTGGCAGTTTTGAGTTTGTCCTCTACACACTGGCATCATCATTTCTGTAGTTTGTGCCCACTCCCATTGTGTTTTTTGTTGTTGATTGGGGGAGGGGGGCTGGGGTGGGACAAGCATTTGATGCAGTAAAACAAAATGCTATTTTCCAGGCTCTTTTACAATTAAGTTTCTCCCATCCCCATGTCAAAATCACTTAGGATTCCTTGGAAGATATAATAATAGAAATAACCTTATGTAACGTTCCACTGATAATACATATCAGGTGAGGCATAAAACAGAGAAATGTACATTCATCAAAAGCGTTCACAACAGTGATGGAGAGTCAGCACACAGTCCTTGCCAAAGGATTCTGGATTGTGAAATCCACAAATGCTTCAGGGTTAAGTGACTTGCCCAGGGTCACACAGCTGGTAAGTATCTGAGGTCATATTTGAACTCACGAAGTAGAGTCTTCCTGATTCCAAGCCTAGTGCACTCCACTGCACCTAATCCCTCAAAGGAGTTTGACCGTATATTCTACAAGTGGATCAAAAATGTCTATGGTCCATACTTCAACATGCATTTTGAAAACACCCTATAGAATTTGTCCTTCAGTATGTCTGTCTGGGGAAACACCCCAGATGGACAAATTGGGCCCAAAGTTGAACAGGAGGTGGGAACACTGCTTCCCTTAGCTCTTATTGGCTTTATCATTTTCTCTGCCTCTATACCCTCTAGACCACCAGCACTGTCATGTGACTTAATGAAGTAACCTAGAACCCTTGGGCCTTGCCACATACCCAAAGTTAAATCCTTAGGGCTTCGGGCACCTTATATATACTCTTCATCTAAATTTTCTTTTATGTATTATCTCACCCATTTAGTGTATGAGCGTGTTGAAAGCAGGGACTGTCTTGCTTGTTCTGTGTGTATCCTCAGAGCTTGTCACATGATAAGCCTTTAATAAATGCTTTTTCATTTGTTCATTCATCTATTCCATAAAGGGATTACCTATCTGGTAAAATAATGATTTCCCAGCTACTTCAAGAGATTTTATAGCTGGAATTTCTACAATAAAAAGATTTGATTAAATGACCCCTAAGGGTCCTCTACCCTCAACTCTTAAAATTTTGTGATTCTGTTTGCTGTAAAAAAATCATATGTTTAGCTTGGGTACTAGCCCAGAACCATTTGCAGGTTGAAGCTCTGTTGATGATTAATGTGATGTCAGGTTAGGGTCATAGATATAACCTCTCCAAGACAGGATCCTTCTGTGTTTGTCTTTCTGAGATGCTCAAATCCTAATATTTCCTCATGACTTAGTTTTTCCCAGTTGTATTTCCTTAGAAGGTCCTGGCCGATATTCTAAGCTCTGTGTTTCTTTCTTTGAACAGCAACAGACCTCAGATCCTGGGCCCTAGGGAGTGGTCATAGGGTTAAAGTGGGGTTGGGGATTATTTATTTCTGACCTTATTTCTATACATCTTCCCCATTGCACCAAACCTTCTCCCAAACTTCCTGTGGGCCCTCCCAAATCACGAGTCGATTTCTGCTTAGCAGCTCCAGCTCTCACTTATGTCCTACTTTCCTGTTTCATTGCACTCGTGTTCACCATGACAGACATGCTGAGCTCTGGGTTCTGTGAAGCGGGCCACAGCTGCGTCCCTCACACGTAGATTCTCAGCAGCATAGCCTGTTTTGTGATGACTTGTGCCATCCTTATTATACCTTTGATCCATATATTCCTTTCATCGTCTACCTAGAGTCCACCTCTAGCCTCAGATGGCCATCTCTAAGTCCTCATTCTATGTTGTTCCTGCCTTTCCCTCAGTTCATGTATTATCCTTGCTTCCTTTCTTTCTTCTCTTTTTCTTTTACTCTTGTCTGCTCTTCTCCAGTCTGTTGGGGCTAGACTGACTTGTTCTTAGACTTATCTATGTTGTGAATATCTGCCACAGTCCTTTACTGAGTTGCTGCCTCATTGGTTTACAGCAGTGACGCAAGATAGGTAAAAGGTAGAACCTTTTCCCTCTCCAGAGAATTAAGACAACAGAGTCTCAGGGATAATGTGTTTCATCTTTTTGTTTCTCGTAGGCCCAGGCTACAGGATCCCCGCACACATCTCCAACTCATGGAAGTGGCCGCCCAATGCCCATGCCTGTCCGTTCACCATCTGCTGGCTCTACCCCTACTCATGGGCCACAGGACTCACTGAGTGGAGTTGGGGGAGACATCCAGGAAGCCTTTGCACAAGGTAAGTTACGAACACAATGGAAAGAAGGGGGTTCTCTGATCCTTCTTTTTAGTCTGAGCTTTAAATATTGAAATCTTCATATAAACTGTAAATAAATTGACCCAAAGGATTGGTCCAGGTATTTTCTCTTCAGCTGGCTGTACCTGAAATTGAAAGTGCTAAATATAAGCAGTACAGGACAGTCTTGGTACACATATGTAGGAGAGGCCTCATAGACTTGGACTAAGTGCCAATGCAAAGCTTTGTATCCTGACATCTCCTTTCTCTTTAGGAGAGACATGTTTCTTATCATTTGAGCTCTGCTTCCTTCCTGTGGAAGGCATATGGGAGATGTCTGTCAAAGTGATGTCCTGCCTTGGGATGGCTTAAAACAGATCAAATAGCTGGGTCTGTGGGTAAGATTATTAACATACATCATCTATATTCCATATTCTGCATAGGCCTACTGAAGATGGCACAAGTATAGACTTGGCACAGACTAGTTCTCCTGGGGAACTGGATGTTATAGAAATGGCACATGCTGAACTGACTGGGCAGTGACCCTTCAAGAAGCTGGAAGGGGCACTGGTATAAATAAAGTCCAATCAAAAGTGCAAAAAAAAAAAAGTGCTATGCCATAGGCCTAGTCCTGGATCCCTTCTGATATAGTTAGCACCAGAGAACAGAGGTGGCAGGTGTCTGCTTTTTGTGTGAATGGGGCATATGGAATGAGGCTAGGATGTACGGGTATCTGGTAAACTGCATCCTGAGGTGCAGTATCAGGCTTCAAAGCACCCACCTTCTGTGGCTGGAAGCAGATGGCATTGATGTTGCCATCACCTCTCAGCACCTCTGGGGCTGTGTCTTGGGACCTTGCAGAAGTGGCTCATCAACCTGAATATCTCCTCTCCATGCCCACTCTGGCATCGCCATCTGCTCTGACTCCCCTCAGGTACGAGGAGAAACCTCCGCAATGATCTGCTTGTGGCTGCTGATTCCATCACCAACACCATGTCATCTCTGGTGAAGGAACTCCATTCAGGTGAAGCCCAGAGCTCCAGCCCCACATTTCCATGTCGCCCTCTTCCACATACCCATGTTTCTAACTTCATTACAGATCCTACATGAGTGAGCTCCTCTGTTAAGGACTTTCAGTTAAGTGAGGGCAGACTTGATCCCATCAGACATACCACTCTTGTTGGTTTCCTCAAACACACGGTCTCTTCTCTCTCAGTGTCCAGCACCCACAAGTCTTTATAGAGATACTTGTACATTTTGTACAGATTTAACCTTATGATGATAATTCATCCAGACAAAAATGAATATACCAATGAACATGCAAAACATATTCGCCTTTACCATTATAAGTTTGAGTTGGCAAATCTAGGCTCACCAGGAAGTTATTTCCTCCCAGGTTTTTGACCTGCTATCAAGATAAACTGGCCACAGGTGGACAGTGCTGCTTTGTCTAGAGCCTCATGGTCTGAACAGTTTGGTTTCCTGCATTAACTAAAAGATATAGAATATAATGCCTTTTCACTCAAAAAAACTTTTTCCAATAACAAATGATATCAAAACAGCTAAATAGAGGCATTAACTGGTATTGTCAAAACATCTATAAATAGGTATCGAATTTAGAATAATAATTTTTTTTTTATGTAAGCAACTTGATACGTTCAGATACCTTACTTACTGATCCATGACCCTTCTTCACTGCTGCTTAATTTAACCTTGCTCTTCCTCTAGGCTTGAATAGACCTAACTCACTATAAATTTTACGTGTAGTTGGACCTTGTTTTGAGGACAGCTCAACTTCATTAATCCAGGTTAATGACAAAAGCTCCTGATCATTTTTTCCCCAGGCTACTGCAGCTTCTAGTTACCCTAATTAAAGAGACAGTGTTGCCATTTCTAAGATCATAGATAAAGAGTTGGAAGGGACTTTAAACGTTATGTACTCCAACCATCTCCAGTTACAAATGAGGAGAGAAAGGCCCACAGAGGGGACATGATTTGTCCAAAGTAACACCGATAGTACGTGGCAGAGTCAGCACCCAAGGCTCCAGGTAAAAACATTTTATCCAGTGCTCTTCCAGCTCCACAATGCTGTTGGTTCTTCTGCATTTCTGTGTCTGACTCCCATCTGACTTCACTTGGGGATAGAAAATCCTAGCTGGCCTCTTCCTTCACAGTTTAATGCTTAGTTTCTTCTTTGGTTGTTTTCTCTTCTCTTAGCTCTTGAAGTAATCTATAAGAGATTTTTAACCCCTTTTTCTTTTCTTTTCCACTTGATTTGGTAGAAACCAAAAGAGGAAAAATGAGTTGACATTCAAAATTGTCCATCAAAAGCTGAATTTTTGTGATTGTCTTTTTCCACTGCCAATGAATAGATCAGTTATCTGAATGCTATGTGTTTACTAATTACTAAATAAAGTAGTTATCCCACTAACCTCTAACTCTTCTACGCTTTTTACAACCAAGCTGCCTTCTCTCATAGAATCACACAATTTCAGAGTCTAAAGGACCTCAGGTGCCATATAATCCCTGAACAAGAATCCCTACTACAAACATACTCGGCAAGTGTTCATCCAGCCTTCATCTGAATGCTTCCAATGAAGAAAACTCCTCTTCCTCGTTGGGCCCATTCTACTTCTTCTTTATTTTTTTTTTTGATTGCTCTAATTGAAACCAAATAGAACTAGTCTATTCCCTTTTCCATGTAACAGTCCTTCTCATACTTGAAGACAATTATCATATCCTCCTAACCCCTTGCAACTCTACTTTTTTCCATCTTTCTATCCTGATCTTTATATGGTATAATCTTGAGACCCTTTGTCATTTTATGCATCCATTCTCTCATTCCTTGATTTCTTTCAAGTGAATATGTCTAATTACCATACAATCCTACTCTACCTGTATTCTTACCTTTTTACCTGCTTATACCTTTTTGAACCAGATATAGCCTTCCAGAACCATATTCCTATCATGAGCTTCATCCCAACAAGTTTTAGTGTTTCTATAAGGTCAAAATGGCCTTTTTCTGGTAGGATCTCTAATTCATTTTGCTTATCTATACTTTGTGAATTCACATATAAATATCTTTTACTATATTCTCTATCTTGGATTTTGTTTCCGATGTATATTTGGACATCTCTGCTGTTGTTCTTCTCTCAAAGTGGGAACCTGAAAAAGCCTTAGCCTAAAAGGGCCAGGGTGTCTCCCATTGCATCCTGAGCCATCTCCAGTCATCCTGATGAATATCTGGCTAATGAACACAGATGACTCTGGAGAAGAAAGTGAGGCTGGTGACCTTGCACAGCCCTCCCTCACTCATGTCAAAGTCAACTGCAAGTCATGTCATCATCTTCCTGATGTCATGGTCCTCTTCGAAAACAAAGGACAAACACAACAACAACAATCCTTCATTGTAGTGACTCTGTGGTATCTAGCTTGGATATACCTAAGCAGTTTTTTTCCTTTTCACTTTGAAGTTTTGGTTTTATTTCTAAGACACCCAACAAATATGGTCTCACCAGCCCTTTGTTAGGTGAGTTCCATTTCTGTCCAATAATTCCTATATTTTAAGCCATAGTTCTTAAGCCCTCCCTTCTCAGATACCACTTTCTTAACTAGTTGTACAATACCCATCTTACCTTCTCCTCTGAAGCCTTTACCTTTCAATGGTAGACATCATGAGAATGCCCCTTGGATCCCCATATGCTTTGATTTCTTGCCAAAGACTTGCAGTCTGTAGCAATACTTCCTGTAGTCTTTCTGTCAGAATTTGAAATTGTAGATGATCCATAAATATTAGACCTTTAGATATTTTTCATATGAACTGACATTAATCTAGTTCTTCCCCATTCTGTATTTGCACAGTTGATTTTTAACATAGTAAAGAATTATTATTATCACTCATTTCATTGATAAATATTATTATCACTCATTTCATTGATAAATATTAATCATGAGCATATCTCACATTTAGGCATCACTTTATAGTTTACTAAGGTTACTTACTCAAAACAGCTCCATGAAATAGCTAGTATAATTCTTATATTCTCCATTTACACATGAGAAAAGAGACTTTGAAAGTTGGGACTTGTCCATAATATCTGACACTTATGTAACCCTTTGAGATTCAAGAAATGCCTTATATACACTGTCTAATTTAGTCAGTCAATCAGGAAGCATTTCTTAAGTACGTATTGTGTGTCATGCACTATACTAGGCTCTGGTTTAAATACAACAATTAATAAATCCCCATTCTTAAGAACTTACACTCTAAAGGAAGCTATATATACAAACATATACATAACTATAGAGTAAGTATGAAGAAATACAAAGTAATTCCATACAAGATAATTTGGGAGAGAAGGTACTAAGTAGTTGATAGATCAGTAAACATTTCATATAGAAAGTAGTACTTAAGCTGTATCTTGAAGAGAAGGAAATTCAGTGAGGTAGAGGGGAGTAGTATGTGTATTCCAAGCATATGGGATGAGCACTACAAGAGCACAGAAATGGAAAATAAAGTGTCTTATGTGAGAAACAAAGAGAAGTCTAGTTTGACTGGATTAATAGAGTACAGGACAAGAAGTTATGTTCATTGAGTCTGGAAAGATAGATTGAGGCCATGTTGTGAAGGACTTTACCATCTAACAAAGGAGGTAATTTCAGAACAACCTAGGAAGAATTATATGAACTGATACAAAGTGAAGTAAGCAGAACCAGGAGAACAGTTTACACAATTACAGCAATATTGTAAAGATAATCAATTTTTAAAGACTTAGTAACTCTGATCAACACTGACCAACCACAATTCCAACGGACTCATAATGAAACATGTTGTCCACCAGTTAGAGAGCTGATGAATTCAGAGTACAAATTGAAGTATGTTTTCTTCTCTTCCTTTCTTTGTGGGGAGTAGGGGACATAGCTAATGCAGGAATTTGTTTTGCATGATTATGCATATTTGTAATAGATTTTGTTTTCTTGCTTTCTCATTAAGTGGGGGAGGGAAAACAATACAAGATTGAAAATCAAAATGAACTTAGAATGTTTTTCACCAAAAGCTAAGAGAAGAGTTTCTATTTTATTCCATAGCCAAGAGGGAGCTACTGGAATTTATGGAGTAGAGGAGTAACATGATCAGATCTGCATTTAAGGAAAAGCACTTTGGCAGGAGTTTGTAGGATGGACTAGAATTGTGAGAAACTCGAGGCAGGGAGACCAATCAGGAAGCTATTTCAGTAATCTAGAGAGATAAGAGGTGATAAGAGTCTGAACTAAGGGGGTAGCTAAGTGCATAGAGAGAAGGGTTTAGATTCAAGAGATGTTATAGATGTAGAAATGGCAATATTTGGCAGTTGACTGGATATGTAGGATGAAGAAGAGTGAGAAGTTGCAGATAAAACAGAATTATAAACTGGAAGAGGTGGAAGGATAATAATGATGCCTTCAACAGAAATAGGAAGTTTAGAAGAAGGTAGTGAATTCCGTTTTAGACATGTTGAATTTGAGAAGTCTCCAGATCATCCAACTTGAAATGTCCAATAAGCAACTGGGGATGAGAGACTGGGTCTAGATGTATAGATCTATGAGTAATCTACATAGAAATGAGAATTAAACCCATGCATGTTGAGGATATCAAGAGAGTGAGTATAAAAAAAAGAAGAGTAGGGTTCCTACAACAAAGTCTTGAGGAATGCCTCAAAATTAGGGAGCTTAATGTGGATGATAAGCCAGAAAAGGAGAAGGGGCAAAGAAACAAGTAGAAATGGTATCACAGAAATGACCCTGTCCTAGAAAAGAGAGAAGAGGTAAAGGGCTACCAATTACTGCCTCAGGTGACCTACCCTTATTTTTTTTTTTACCCTTTTTTACCTGTTAGGAATAGTTTAGGTTAAGTTATTGTTTGGAGTCTTACCTGGTAACATGAGCATGGGTTAGATGACCTTCCAAGTTTATTACCATCAAAAAAAATATTTATTAACTTCCCCTTTGTCCATGGCAGTGGAAAGGTTACTACTATGTTTTACCCCAGGATGAAAGGAAGAATGGAGCCTGAGGATGAATTAAAGATAAGAAGAACTTTTCCCCTTCTGCTTTAGATATTATGATCTTTTAAAAGGTCATAAAACAAAATTGAGGCAATCATTCCTTTTCTTTTCTTTTTAATTTTTCCTTTCCATTCAGCTAATTAAAAAGTAAAATGCAAAACACAGTGTTTCATCCTCACCCCCCCCAAAAAAAATCAAGTGAGTTTCGATTGAAGGAGCATTGGAGCTTTGTCCAAACCAACCATAATAACTAAGCAGAAAAGCTAGACCAAGAGCAGGAAGGGAATTTGTTTTAAAAATAACTGCTTTTGTGACACACACAAAAAAATATAGATTCTGACAAAAAGTCTTGGGTAAGCAATGTCTGCCACTGTAACTACTACTATCTAATGTTCTTATTCTAACTCCCTAATGTCCTTAGCACTGACTGGAGGTATCATTGTGAGAATTCACAGAGAGGGAAGGCAGAGGCCATGTTTGCATTGTTGGAGGGAATTATTTCAGAGTGGCCCCACTGAAGCAGGGGCAGCTTGAAATGAGAATGGTTTGAATAGAATCACAGCATGATAAATATCCCTTATAACTACCCCTTAACCCAGCACAAGCAAACCAAAGCATGACCTGAGGCCTTTGTTTTCTTCAAAAATATGTTTACAAATTTGCCTTCATCTTTGAGGAAAGTTCTAGATCTTTTTGTTAATTGGTGTGACAGAGTCCTCTTCTTTATACTTCCCAAAGAGCGACTCTGAAGCCTTAGCACCAGTAGAGAAGGAAAATACCTTTAGCTTTTGTTGGTACGTAGGGAGCCACTTAGTATAACCAGTGGCTTAGTTGACTGCCCCACCCCCCAGGTACTGGTAAAGGCAAAGATATGAAAAAAGTAAACAGAAGGCAACATCTTGGCTACAGGACCTCCCTCCTTGGGCCCTGCAGCCTAAATGAGTCTGTTTGGGAGCATATGACTCTTATGGAAAAGTCTGTCTGATTTCTGGAATGGTTCATTTGTTGTAAAGACAGTTTGAGTACCTTCAGCATATGGCTATCAGCAAGGGAGATAAGCAATCCTCCAAAATGTACCCAGGCTCTTAATGTCTCATCAGAGCTTCTAACACAAGGGGTATTATACTTGTTTACTTCAGAATTTTGTCTCAGGTCATGCCTGCACATCTTTCCCTTCTCTCCATTTCTTCTTTCACTATTTTCATCTCCTGAGTTACTGCAATAACCTTATAGATGTGTTTCTCCTTCTAACCTACCTCACATATTACTATAATTCTGTGTGTTACTATGTAGTTTTGGGCATTTCACTTCTTTGTGATACAGTGTCTTCTTTTGTAAAATGAAATGATCTTTCTAAAGTCCTTTCCTATTCTGAAATACTTTAATCTGCCTCCAACATCTCTTTCATCATGTCATTCCCCTACTAAAGAATCTACAATGACTCCCTATTTCCTACTATGGTATCTTAACATCTGTTGTCTGGATTTCAAGGCCTTCATAAGCTGATGCCACATTGGAGGATACAGTTTGGTACAATGGTTAAAGCCTTGGATTTGAAGTTAGAAAACCTTCATTCTGATTCTGGGTTTTTGTTTTTCATTTATTATCTCTAGAGCATTGAACAAGTTATTTGATGCTTCTGGGCCTCAGTTTCCTCCTCTATAAAATGAGAACTTGATGACCTGTGGAGACCTTTCCTAACTCTAAATCTATGAGCCTATAAACATTATTTAGCTTTGCTGTCAATTTTTCATCAGGATAAATGAAGATGATTCAGTTTATTTTTTTTACTCAGTGCATTCTTACAAATCTTAGTAAGTCTTAGTAAGTAGTCTTAGTAAGCTGCAGGCTTCATTCCAATGTCCTGCTCCAAGAGAAGAGGATAGAATATTCCTTTTAGGAGAACAAAGATCCTCAAGGTGAGCCAGTAGCAGAGCAGCACTAAAGTTCTGTATATCATAGTCAAGATGATTTCTATTCATTTTTGATGAAAAAACTTGATGGTATTCATACCAACACTACACCCACATGCATGCATGCATGCATGCACACACACACACACACACACACACACACACGCACCATGCTCATACACATCCACCAAACAAGCCTTACAGCCTCCAGCGCAGACACTTACATAGGGCTCATCAACCCAACGTGTCACTCCCTGCTCCTCCTGTGCTGCTCACTGTGCTGAAGGGTCATTGGCCTCCTTGGACTTCTATTTTTTCAGCAGAGGAAGTTGGAGAGGAAGAGGAGGAGAAGACACAGAATAAGAAAGACAGAGGTAAAGGCAGCAGAGGTCCCCTGGCCTAGAAGAAAGTCAAAACCATACATCCCATGAAACATTTCTCTCCCTTCTTCTCCTCTGTGCTTCTCTCCCTAATGCCACTTTCCCAAGTCCATGAAAGTAGCACATCCACAAGCATTTAGATGCTGAGCCTTCTATATGACCATCAGCGTGCTAGATATTATTGGGGTATGGGAGAACCAGAGGAAAGACAAGATTATCAAAGAAATATCCAACATGGCCTCTTCCTTCAATCACTTTATAATCTATTCAGAAACAGTACCAGATTACACACATGGAACAATTATGGAACAGTTTGATTTGGGTTATAAGTGCAAACAGAAGTCCATGTCAGTCATCAAAAGCTTCATAGAGGAGCTGGGAATTGAACTAGATTTTGAGGGACAGATATAATTTAGATGAGTGGAGATGAGGAAGGAAAGAAATCCACATGGAAACTCAGAGGACATTTTAGTAGTAAATGAGCATAATTGGTAGAGAGGAGCCAGATTGTGGAAGACCTTGAAAGTCTGGCAGAAAAGTCTGGACTTCAGGCAGAAAACAATAAACTGCTATAGTAGAAAAATAACAGTGAAACTAAGTGCCATTGTGTCTGTGTGCTCCACTGTACCTTCTGTCTGTAGATGTGTGCCCATCTGCCCATCTCTGCCTGTAGATGTATCATCAGTAGATTGTACCAATGTCAGTAATGGAGCTTCTTGGATCCTGGTTTTATAAAAAGTACCTTCCCCCAAATAGCTCAGCCTGACACAACCCTTGCACATATGCCTTAATTCCTTCACAAGCTTCCTAACTAGAAAAACCAGGAGTGGCACAATGAGGCACTGTTGACCTTTGTGAGGGCTTAAATTCCTAAATTTGTATGATCTGAATCATAGGTACCATAAAATTAGCCTGCTCTTCTTATCAAGGAACAAGTGGTCAGTTTGGATGTAGTCAGCTCTTGATTATCCACCAAAATCAGGAGGAGCTGTGTTTATAGGTAATCCAAAAGTAAGCTAGTTCTCCTTGGCTTTGGAATGTGTGTGTTTGATGCAGTTGAGATAATATTGAAAAAGAGGAGGTGACTCTTCAGTTAGGGATGATTTCAGGGTGTGGTTCTCAGTTTTTCATAGTTAGGAACTCTATTTTGTCAATTCCTCTACAGATGTTAATGCTCTAGGGGACTGATTCCCACCAACTCAACTGACTGATAAACCAGAAAGTCGGTGTATAAATTTATAATGGAAGTGGCCTTTTTCATTGTCCAGGATATCTGTGTCAGCCATCCAGTCTACTTCTTACTTGACGTGGAGGTACTTGGGAAAATGAAAGAATGATCCCAAATTTGTTGGTGAATATGGAAACCAACCACAGTTGGATGGTTTGGACTCTTTTAGATTCAGAAAATCCGAGTTCAAATTACAGCACTACTTATAATCTTGGGCAAGTCACTTGGCTTCTCAGGGTTTCACTTTCCTCATTTATAAAATGAGGTGGTACCTCCAATTCTAAGTCTTGTGATTCTGTTATTGATCAGATTATATATCACTATAAGTGTTCAGAACATATACGTGAGTGTATACAGACTAGATTAAATTCATTATACAAAACACTTTCATAGTGACTAGCATACTTATGTCCACTAGACATGGATCATAAGATTATAGAATTAGAGCTGGAGAGGGGTTACTTTTTCCCTGAGATAATGTAGCTGGATAAAAAATTAAAAATTCTTACTTTTTGCCCTTTTTCCCTCTAGACCCCATGCAGATCACTATCCTTAGACATGCCACAATTAGATTACAGTTTTGCTTTCATTAATTACCTATTGATTTCCATGATAAAATATGGGAGATTAACCTATTCTTATCAGCAAATAAGACATTTATAAGCCATCTCCTAAATTGGGTTTCTTCTGTGGCTGACCAGTAGCCTATTATTTCTGTTGATTCTACCTTCTCTTTTAAGAAGTTATATTTTCTAACAAGGGCCCCAAACTCTGGGTGCAAATCAAATGTGGAGCTTGTGGTTCGTTTGTATTCACGAACTTAATATTTGAGTATAGTTATGCCTTTATTTTGGGGGAATAGAATTTTTAGAATAATAGAGTCACATGGTGATAATATGACTCAAGAAGGACTGGAAAGGGCTGGAAAGTTCTCCAGGTTCCCTATTTTGTTCAAAGCCTCTTGTTCAAAGCTTTTCTCACCTTCCTTCTGTGGGTTGTGCATATTCAGCCTTGACTGAGGCAAAGCAAAGAAGCCTAAGTGGATTTGTCTGCTCTCTTCTTTGCTTTTGTCCATCCATATCTTCCTCAGATCTAAAGAGGAAGGTTTGGGCTTTAAAGGACTTATGCTGTGCTATAGGCTGCTTGGGAGAGTAAAATTCAACCAGAATGTCAGCAAATGAACTAATCTTTTTTTTTTTTTTTTTTGGCTTTATCATGTCAGAACTTAAAAAGATTTCCCATGGATAATCTTCCCTTGGATAATTGAGAGTTGACTTATTTCTGACATATATTGATGTTTCCTGCAGTAACACACAGGATTCCTGTTGGTCTAGAAACAGTCTCTGGGCAGACTTTTCATTGCTTCTTAATTTAATTCAGATGAATGATTGTTGCCTTCCACTCCCAAACCACACCCGCACTCCTCAGATACTGCTAGAAAAAAGTCATCAAGGTCTAGGAGAGAGGAAGGAAGGAAGCCAGAAAGAAGAAAGAAGAGCTGTTGTATTCAGATGAGAAAGAAAAAGGAAGAAAAACCTATAAGCCCTCTTGCAGAGGGTCAGATACAGAGAAATTAAGGCAGCTTTAGAAGAGAATGAAGAAGAAATTGAGGTAACCTTCCCTAACCGGTATGAGAACCTCTCAGTTCATAAGCTACATCTCTATTCCAGGCACACTTCCCCGCCGTGCACAGAAATATAGATTGTCATACCCACATCCTACATAGACATGTTACTGTAAAAGCACTCAAGAATATACATAGATAATAGTCAAATGTGTACAAACAGTACTCTAAATTGATATGCTGGTACATGCACATACCTAGATATAGTGTGTGTGTATAGAAGTAGATCATTAACATTTTTAAGTCACAGTTATGGATTCATTGGTATAGGGAACTCTCAGTGGAAAAAATACCTCTGCCAATGCATATGGGCACCTGTTCTGCAATGTATACACCTAAAAATCCACCAAAACAGGCAATATGGTAGTGTGGGTTGAGTGCTGGACTTGGAATCGAGGAGACTGGGTTCAATTCCTTCTGACACTCATTCTTTGAGGATTTTGTTGGTTATTTTTTTTTTGTTGTTTTATAGACTCATCACTTAGCATCCCTAGTTTTCTTATCTGTAAAATGGGCATATTAATATCTGTGGTATTTACAGAGTTATTGTGAGGTTCAAATGAGAAATACATAAAGCATTTTGTAAAACCTTAAAGTACTATACATATTGACTATTATTTTCCATAATTATTCTCAAAAGACACATGCTACCATAGAAATAAAGACCTGAGACATCACTCTACCCCATACACAAATAATAATCATTTACATTTATACAGCACTTCAAGTTACAAAGCAGTTCCCTCACAACAACCCTGTGAGGCAGATAATGCAAGTGTAGCAAATGCTTTGGAGTTACTGTTCTAAGTCTGACTCACAAACTTTGTCCCAAAGACGGTTTCTCCTCTCCCCAGTGGTCTAGGAGTAACCCTTGAGGGGTTAGGGGTGGGGTTTTTTATAGTACAGTAGCTCACAATCTATGCACCAGTGTACTCAGTCAGCCAGACAATTAGCTATTTCAAACTAGATTTGCTAAGGTGGTACAGTAAGAAAATTTGGTGCAAACATTTCTACTAACATGGTGCTTACTCACCCATAAGTACATGCAGAAAGAATCCAAGGGGAAGTGGTCTCAAGCTTAAAGCAGGTGTTGTAGCACTTATAGTTCCTAGAAGTTCAGTTCTTCTCTTCCTGGGGCCCTCGTGACATTTTCCTTAGCTATCTGTGCTCCTGGTAGAATCTGAAATCTTCCTTCCGTTAGATGATCCAGTACATATTCAGCCCCTGATACAGTAACTGCAGTCAGTCATTGTTATTCTGGGAACACTGCTAAAAAGCCAGGGAGAAGTCCAGATCTTTCACCTCTCCAAAGCTTACAGATTCCTCCTCTGGTTAAGGGGGTTGGAGGTAGGTAGATTAAAGCTCTTCTCCTCTCCCCTCAACTCCTAAAGTGATTCTGTCTCAGATGCTTGGCTAGAACTATTCTTTGCTCTAAACTGCCAGACACCAGAATAGTGGGTTTTGAACTGGCTTGCTGTTTTATAGAAAATGAGGTATGAATGGACATACATTAGTTTAATGTCATTGATTGGTTCATTCATTCATTAGAGGTGTTCTCACCTGATACAAGATTCTCACCTGATATAAGGGCTAAAGGATCTTGTTAGTTAATTTAAGTGTGTTTGTGTGATTAATTGACTTAATTGATTACCACCTTAATACAGATATGTATATATATATGCATATATATATATATAACATACAAATACACAAATATGATTATCTCCATTTTACTTATGAGAAAGCCAGGAGTTTGATAGATTAAGTGACTCACCTATGCTCACACAGCTAATAAGCATTTGAGACAGAATTCAAATCTAAATCTCCTAACTATAGGCCTAGCACTTTATTCACTCTGTCATAGAGCAGACTAACCACTGTATAAAATTCTCTAGAGACTACCTAGCATTCATCAAGAAATTACTCCAGGCAAGAAACAGTACTTGAAGGAACAACTCTACCTAAAATTTTCTTTTCTTTCTACATAAAACCATAACTACTGGAACTGGCAGCCCCTATTTCTCTAGCATTTCCAGTCCTTGCCTAGCCTGCTGCTTGCCCAAGGTTGTTTATTTAAAGGGCCTGCCACAGTTTTTCATAGTGCATAATCCAGGCATGCAGTGGTAGGATGTCAGAGCACCCTTTGCATATGGTACATGACATTTTGTGGTCCTCCTAGGATTATTTTGGAACATGATAAGGTTGTAAATTTAGAGATCCACAGCTCTTCTTTAGGTTTGTTTCTTGGGCACTTTGGGGTTGACTTATTGTCCATTGATGAGAGAGACAGAGAGGGAGAGGAAGAGGGAGGGAGAGAGGGAGAGAGGGAGAGAGAGAGAGAGAGAGAGCACACAAATTAGGAAAGGTGAGAGTTAAGACATAGGAAGAATGGGTGTTAGAGAAAGTCAGTAAAATAACAAGATGCTTATGTAATTTAGTTGAATGCAGTGTTTCTTTCCATGTACCAGAATTTATATAGACAAATAGCAATTAGGAAATGACAAGACCTGAGTCTAGCCAATCCCAGTGAAGAATCATCCCTATAATATCCTCAACAAACAGCCTTCACTTGAAAATCTCAGGGGAAGAAGCACCCACTATATCCTGGGTCAGACTGCTCCACTTCGGGATAACTTAATTATTAGGAAATTTTTCCTCACATGAAGCCAAAGTCTATCTCTACGCAATCTCCACCCAGTGGTCCTAGTTCTGAACTACAGAGCCAAGCAAAACAAGCCTAATCCCTCTTCCTTATGTATATTGTTGTTCAACCATTTCAGTCATGTCTGACTCTTCATGACCCTATTTGGAATCTTCTTGGCAGAGACAGTGAAGTAGTTTGCCATTTCCCTTTCCAGCTTATTTTACAGATGAGGAAACTGAGGCAAACAGGGTTAAGTGCTCAGGATCACACAGCTAGAAAACGTCTGAGATTTGAAATCAAGAAGATGAGTCTTCCTGACTGAAGGCCTAGAATTCTATCTACTATGTCACCTAGCTGCCCCTTCTTTACACGTGAGCCCTTCAGTTAAAGTATTTGAAGACATGTGTGATATCCCCCCAAGCCTCTTTTTTCAGGTTAAAAACATGCCTTATTGTTTCAGCCTCTCCTTGTATGGCATGATCTCCAGGTCATTCACTAAACTGGTTACCTGTCTCTGGATACACTCAAGTTTAGCACAGTCTTTCCTATAACGTGATATCCTAAGGCAAACATAATACTCCAAATTTGCTCTGATCAAGTGAGAGCACAGTAGAACTATCAATTTCTTTATTCTGAATACTAGTCATCTCTTATTGTGGGTTACAAGCACATTTTTGGCTATCATATCCAACTACTGACTTATTGAACACTAGTGTTCAACTGTCATTCATACCCACTTCAGCCACATTAATCATAATTCTTCTGACATAGGACTCATAAAGGGTGATCATATCACCTTCTCCTGACCTTGATTTTATTCCTGCTTCGTAAACCATATAACACATTGCTTGTTCAGAGTCTAATTTATTTCTCTCCAGGCTAACCAGAAAACAAAAAATAAGAATATCATCCTTCTTTCTCCTTCAATAAGATCTGGTGTAGGAGCCTTCAGCTTCAGGGCAAAGATCTCAAATAGTCATGACAGTGCCAATTCATTTTCATCCCTGCTCCTTCTATGAAGAGCCACTCCAGCAGGAGGGGGAACAAAATATTACCCCCATCTTTGCCAAACTAGAGAAGTCAGAGGCTGCCCCCTCTTGGGGCTAACACAAACATATCCACACATATGGCTGCGTATGTCAAAGAGAAAATGAAAAATGAGGGCATCCTCCTAAAAAAGCTAGTGGTAGTATATAATGCAGCAAGAAAACAGTGGTGTGCTGCCCCCAAAGGAAATAACTATGGGATTCACTTTTAAAAGTAAGTATGTAAGACAAAGATAAAATGGTAAGGAGGGAAGGAGGAGAAATAAGCCAGAAAATAAAGATAGTGGAAGGATGGTAACATGATTTAAGAGTTCTTTGATTTTCTTAGTTCCACTGACTTTCATCTCCATTCCAGATCAGCCATATTGGGAACCTCATTATCATGGGAGGAGGGAAGATCATTTGCTAAAATGGAGATGGTGAAGGGAAAATTCGAGATCTGAGAATAGGCCTGGAATAGCCATAATAGAGAATATTAGAGTTACGATGAGAAATTAACTTTAAAGTTGACAAGTAGCACAGAAAGCCAATTTGAAGTTGGACAACAGTGATTTTTAATAGATCAAGACTGAGTAATTTTGTGTCTTCATTAGTAGCACTTGGAAATCTTGAAAGAAAAAAAGAAAAAGTGGACTGCAGAGGGGGTGGTAATAATTTGAGGGTTCATGTGATGAGGACAGTATTGAAGTAGTCCATCATGGGATCTAGAGTGAGAAAATAGTCTTGTAACTAGTAGCTAGCTAACGTACCAGGCAAAATTACTTTTAAGTAATAAAAAGACTTGAGATGAGCAGTTTAGAATAGTGAGATTGATGACAGGTAAAGACACTGTGTTTAGAAGGAGAACACAGCCTTGTGATACTGAATTCCAGGTTTGGAGTGACCAGTGTAGAGTGGAGATTAGAGTCTGGGGAGTCAAGGAGAAAAAGGAACTTTGAAATCAAAGAGGCTGAAGGTTGTCAATATGAACTTTGAAAATGGGCTAGGTTCTGAAGCTTCTGCCTGGGAGGAAATGGATCACAGGGGACAATAGACCACAGTTAGGATGGTGACAAGTGACAAGTGGAGAATGGCATATTGATTCAATAGTCCAGAAAAGATAGCAGGTACTTACCTCTACCTTGGTCATAAATCAGGAACATGAGAGAAAGTGAGGACTCAATAGGAGAGGGTAGTCCTCAAGGGAGGAGCTAAGTTTCTGTTAGGGTAAAGCAAAGAGCTGAAGGGCAAACATACAGACACTGAGATACACCAATATGTAAATACAACAGTAGTGTGACCTGACCCCATCATTGTAAATGTACCGTTCCTGTCTGTTAAGCTGTGGTCTTCCTCTTCTTTCTCCATTTATCTCCCTTCCCACGCAACAGTACCCCATAGACTTTCTTCATATTTCACTATTCATCCTTTTTCCACTTTTTTGCAAAATCATGACATTCTATATGTCAAATAAGTGAACCTTGACTCCAGGTCCTGACACAAATGGGACAGCTAGGTGAGTGACACAGTGAATAGACTGAGAGACCTAGAGTAAGGAAGACTGAGTTCCTGAGTTCAAATCTGGCCTCAGACACTTTTTAGCTGTGTGACCCTGGGCAAGTCATATAACCCTGTTTGTCTCAGTTTCCTCTTCTGTAAAATGAGCTGGAGAAGGAAACAACAACAAATGGTGATTATTCTGTTCCCCGTATCCCAATTTCTCTCTTAACATGCCCTTTGTTGTTATTCAGTCGTTTCGGTCACATCCAACTCTTCGAAACCCCATGTGGAGTTTTCTTGGCAAAGATACTGTAGTGGTTTGCCATTTCCTTCTGCAGTTCATATTACAGATGAGGAAACTGAGGCAAACAGGGTTAAGTGACTTGCTCAGGGTCACACAGCTAGTAAGTATCTGAGGCCATATTTGAACAGAGAAAGAGGAGTCTTCCTGACCCCAGGCTTGGTACTCTATCCAGTGGGCCACTTAGCTGTCCCTAACATGCCCCACGGTAGGGATTTTTCCAAGGAAGCCTACCAATTTATCCAGCTCCTTCCATCTGTAGCATTTAAACAGCCTGGAGACAGAGGCTTTGAAATGCAATGTAATCACCCCAGCTTCTTATATGCACTCATGACTGGAGCCACTAGGGAAGACTACCCTGGTGGCTTAGCATTCTGTGGCAATTGTCATCCTACAGGAGTAGGCCTGGCTGTAATTCCCCTTGGGGTCTGAGCTTCATCCTAAGCTTCTCTTAGAATGTGTAAGTTACAGCAGTATTGAGAAAAATGGCAGTCCTGGCCCACTAAACTACTTTCTCTAAGCCAAACTACTTTCTCTAAGCCAACCATTATGGTTGATGAGTATCATGATAGAGGACTAGGGATTGATGAGCCTGTTTTATCCAGTGTGTAGCCCCATTACCATTTTAGGGGAAGGCGGGGAGAGATGGGTGCAATTAGCAGTGATTTTATGCCCTCCTTAGCAAACCATAACTTGTTAAAATCATGGCATTGGGTAGATGGGCTACAGAGAAAGCAGTGGCTACTCAGTGAAGGGTCCCAGCCCTCTACAAAACAGCTAAAACCAGTGCCGCACCATGGGGACAGCAGCAGCAACAGGTATGGTTGCACCTGATCTTGTCTCCTGGACTCAGGCCTTTCTTGATCTTTATATACTCTGTTTTTCACCACTTGCTTTTCCATGTGTACAGGGTTTCTATCTTTAGATGCCTGAGTCTACTTCCTCCTGGAGAAGGTTGGAAAAATGTCTCCCCATGGACAGGACTTTAGATGAGGTTGAGGTATCAGGAGATTGAGGTGGGCCATAAGTTTGTGACCTACAAAATTTAATAGAATTTGAGATATGGCCCTGAAACCATATGCATGGTTCTTCTTGTGGTTAAAAACTCACTAGATTTGGATATGGTGTTGAGATCAGTCCTTTTTATATATGAAGCTTTTAGAGCTAATAATATATGAAATACTCATCTCTAGTTTGAGATACTGAGATCAATAATACTGAACAAAAATGAATGAAATGAAAATGGTCTCAGCTCTTTCAGATAAAATCGCATACAACTTGTCTCAGTGAGGCAGTTTTGGTGTACTCAACACAAAAATGAGACCAAAAAGAACTACATGCAAAACATTCAGTGATTCTCTCAAACCTCCCCACTCTATTCTTGCCCATGCTAGACCCTTTCCAACTCTGCCCAGTAATCCTCCATCCTTCAAGGTGTTGCTGCTTCATTAGAGCCTCTTCTTACACTGCATCGACTAACCTAATCCCAGAATAACTTTAGGGGTGACAAATAGTATTCCCATATCACTCGGTTAAAAACTGGTTATCCCAAGTCTCACCCAGATTACCCTGGAATCCCCATTTCATCTCAGCTCCTCCAGTTCATCACAGTCCATTCCTATCCCTGCCTAGAATCTTTTCCTTGATTAGCTTGTAAAGGATCCGTGTTGTAGTAGAAGGGACAGTCGACTTGGAGTCAAAAGACCCCAAATGAAATGGACGCTACAATCCTGCCTCTGCTCTTTACCAGCCTGTGGGACCCTGACTAGTCTGAGCCTTCATTTTCTTATCTGTAAAATGGTGAGGATTAAATAACCTCATCCATATTATGTGTTATGTAAGGATAAAGCCCTATGTAAGTGTCAGTGCTTGACTTTGTTTGTTTTATTGATGCCTTTTGGTTTTTTGTACCATCATTTACACCATTTCCTGATAACGACTCCACACCCCCTCTCTGACCTCCCTCACGCTGAACCCTCTTTGTAACAAAGATATTGGTATTGCTTTCATCTGCTGTCCAAGCAGCTGGAGGCCAGAAATTCCATTTGCTAGTTAAAAGACACTCTGAGTACTTACTAATGATAACTGACATCTATACTGTATAACACTTTAGATATTTATTGGCAAAGCATTTTATATGTATTATCTCGTTTTAGCCTCACAACCCTGGAAGATAAGTAGTAGGATCATTTTATCCCCATTTCACAGATGAGGAAACTAAGGGTTAGAAAAAGCAACTTGCCCACCATCATAGAACTGGTAAATGTCAGAGATGGGGCTGAAATCCTGGTCTCACCTGGCACCAAGTCCAGCATTCTTTCTCTGCCTCTTATGGCAGGTAGGCAGAGGTAATTGGAATAGGCTGGAAACTGGATTTGAATGTCTTGGGTTCCAAGGCAATATTAGAGGCTTCTAAGGGAGAGTACAGTTAGTTTTACATTTTGAGCAAAGCACAAAAGCAGGAAAAAATACAGCACCGTTCAGGTCATTTTCATCTTGTCCATTTTTAGGGGCAGATTATTAGTTCCTCGTTGGCATTCACTAAATTATATTCATCTCTCTGTCAGAGATTTATTTCCTGATAATTTTTGCTCCTCTGCCAAGCATTTCTCCATGTGGTCATTTTGTTTACTGCCCATTGCAGTTACAGTTAAGGACTGCATGGCCTTACCAGTCCCTGCCCTGTAGTAAGAGTTAAAGGGGCCCAAAATCAATTTACAAAGGGGGAAAGAAAAAACAAAGAACTCATGGGGATAGGGCAAATAGCCTATTAAAAGCTGGCTTAGGTAGGAAACCTAAGAGTGACCTAAATATATTGTTTCTGTCTCTGCTGCACAGGTTAGCCAGGAGAGCCTGGACCAAGAGGTAGCACAAGTGAGTACGGGCTAGCCTTGCTCTCCCTGTCCTTTCCCATCCCCCCCTCTTTCTTCATCTTTCTCCTATTGCTCCATTTCTTAAATGAGGTTTAGTTTCCCTCCTTTCCTGCTTACAAAATATACTGCACAGTCCAGGTCCATACTAAATGAAAAAAAGCCTCACTTCAACCTGTCAACCTAATCCCATTACTTCTTTTCCAAAACTAGTACATTTCAGGAACTATACTCTAAATGTGCCTAATCCTCTGTGAGAAGCTGTTATTTTGGAGAATTGAGTTGGGAAGTGGATAGCAAATCAGAGAAATCACTAACTTAAAAGCAGCTGTCAATTTCTGTACCCAGTGGTAGAGTATAAAAGGATGGAGCTGTACATCTTCCCGTTCTCCCCAAGCCACTTAAACAGCAGCACCTTTTCCCTCTACAATTTCTCCTCCCCACCCCAACAAAAAAAAAGTAATATAGACCATTTCTCCCGTTCTCTCCTTAGGATATAGTCTTGGAGCATTAACTTGGCCACAAATCCTTATACCACAGGCTGACCTTAAGCTGTTCAGGGTCAAACTGTGTCTGCAAAGCAAGTGGTACAAATCTCTATGGTGTCAGTCCACTTGCTGGTGTCCAGAAATGTCAGGCCATTCTTATACCTTCCTACCTCCTAGAAAAATATGAAACTACAGATTCCTACATAGGTTTCAAGAAAAATGCTTGACTGTCCCCTGAGATAGTCTCAGTCTTCCCCAGTCTCATCCCCCTTCATTTTAAACTAAAGACCTCAACTCTAGTTCCTTCTCCCAAATGATACAACTTATGGTTACTTAGATAATGCAAAAGAAAGGTGGAATCAGATTACACTTTCAGGGAAGAGTAAGCAGAGGCATAATTTTTAAGGCACAAGTTCTTCAGGGGTATATAATATCTTCTCCTTGTTTACTCCCCCATAATCTTCTTTGTAGATTACAGATTTTCAAGGCTAATTGCTCAAGTCTTCCAGTCCAGTCCTCAGAGACACCACAACAGGATAAGGAAAGAATTGCTCAGCCTCCATAATTATAACTAATGAACACCTTGGGAGAGGATGGGGGTGAGGGACTCTCTATTAACTTTTTTTTCCTGTTGTGAGTCAAACACTTTATTCTACTTCTGACCCTCTCCCCTATTACTTTCTCCTCTACCCTAATTCTTACTTAGTTTACTTTACTGATGGGACATCTCACAAAGCCTAGCTCTGCATCAAAGACAGAAAAGAATCAGTTTAGTATCCAAAGGAAAAACATTTCTTTCTTCTGCTGAGCTAATGAACTTTGAGTAGTTCCTCCATACATTCACTCTCTTTGACCAAATCCTCCCTTGCTTTTTCCTACTGGTAATTTGGGAATAACAGTTGTGACTTTCCTAAAGAACAGAGGAGAATACATAGATTCCTAGAGAGGAGAAAGACCTCAGAAACCATCTAGTCTAACTCATTTATTTTACAAAGGAGCAGACAGAGACCCTAGAAATGAAGTGACTCATCCCTGGTCACACAACTAGCCAGTGGCAGAGCAGACATTAGAGTCTAAGTCCCTTGATCCCCAGGGGAGGGGGATTTCATATAGAATCCCAGCCAAGAGGAACTGCTCCTCATCTATCTCTCTATCTAGTATGATTTGGAAGAGAATCCTGTATTCCATAGTTTGTTCTTTTGAAACACAGACTCTAGTAAACTGACTTATTGATACTTTGTATCACATAAAATATCCTTCAGTTTCTGTTCTTTTCCTAATTCATGGTCAATGCTTCTTTCCCTTCCTAATATTTCCAGATGCTATTTCCTCCTCTCCTACCCCCACTTCTAGACCCCTTTGTCTTAAGTATTTTTAGTAGACTCCATTTGATACCTTTTATCTCATAGACTCAGAGCTGGAAGGCAAATTAGCTGACCAATATTGTACAGATAAAGAGACATCACAACCCTGACCTTATCCCTTCCTTGGAAATATGCCCTATACCTGAAGCCTGAACATGATCTTAAAAGGTGTCCCAAAAGGCACTCCTTCCCTGTCCCCACCTCTCTGCATACACACCAAGGAAACAGTGTTCCCCTGCCTTAGAAGAGAGCCAAAAATAATTCTGCCCAACCCTTCTCAAGACACACTATACTTTTAAGATAAGGATCTCAGCAACCTGGGACCTACATAGATTACTCTCTTGATACCAAACCCTAAAGACATTTGCCCAGATACCATTGCAAGAAAGAATGTATATCTCTCTTTTTACTAACAGTGACTCTGTCCTGCAGAGACTCAGAGGACAACGGAGCAAGCTGGCATTGACATGATGAAGGCAGAGCCTTCCCCCAGAGGCACCTTCCCATCCATCATCTTTCCAGTGCACACCTGGACCAAGCCTGCAGTTTGCCTGTCACCACAGCACTAGGACAAGGAGAACCAATGATGATGGGAGGAGGGAGGGGCTGCCAGAGGGTCCTCCTGCTGGGCCCTTCCCTCTCAGATTCCTGCATGTACTAGCACCATTACCACTCCCCTCAGGGCATGGGCTCATCTCTGCATCAAGGAATTTCCCAGGAGGTTTAAAAAAAGAAAAGAAAAGAAAGCACTTATCCTGTGTCACTGACCTGGGTTTCTTTCTGACTTGCTGCTAAAATGTGGGTGATTTCCCAGGGTGGGGGACACTGTTTTCCCACATGACCTTTGACCTTAAAAAAAAAAACACCAGCAGGTTTTCTTCTGTTACACAGAGGAAGCTTCAGGCCCATACACAGCTTTATAGACACCCAGGCCACATGCTAAAAATAGACTCTTGCCTCTCACTATTGGGTTTCCGCTACATTTGACATTGCATGCTCTGTAACCTGGGGAAAGAAAGAGCTCACTGCTGTAACACCCATAGGGTCCAAACCATAAAGTGCTTTCCTATACCAGGAATACAAGCAAGTGTATTGTAGGCAAGGGAGGATTTGGAGGGCAGCAATGTGCCCCAACTGGTTTTCCCTGGAGGCCACTTGGTGTAGTCATCCTCTGCCTTTCATTGTGCTTAAATAGCTCCTTGGCATACATGATAATCAGTCCCAATTCTTGGTGATTCTTTTTCTTTTTTTTTCTCCTTTTTGGGCTCCAGCATGTTATTTTTAGAAGGGAAGTTGCTATAAATATTTATAAAGGGTAGTGGCTGGAATGAAGTAACAGACTCCACAGCTGGCTCCCTGCATTCTCTCTGCCTCAGCTGACCTCCATCCCCTGCTTGAATAGACCCAAGGAAGTCCTGTGTACTGGGCCCAGTGGCTACAAATGGTTTCCTATGGAAGCCAGTAGAATCTGTCAGGCTGGAACAGAAATACTTATGGACAACACATTGTTTACATCTCCATCCACCCTGTCATCTCTCCTTTTCCACTACCCTTAAGGAAGCTAGGAATGGAAATCATGGGCACTTTTCAGGCTGAAACCTTTAGCATTTCTTTGAGGCCTTGATGTGAAGGAGAAAGGGCCACAGAAAGAGCTCTCTTAAGGGTCAAGAAGGAAAATGGGAGATGAGGAGGATGGCTACTTTCCTAGGGCTTAGGGGTCTTGGAATTCTAAATCAAATAGCATGTGATTAGGAAAGCAAAGTGCCTCCCCTCACCATGACTAAAGCCCTGAGGAGTCCTGACCCCATGTGAGAGAGCCAGAAGGCTGCGGAGCTACGATGTCAGGCCTCAAATGGTTGTCTCTGAGGCCCACTCTATTCATTACCAGGTTGTCTAGCCTCTGTAAAATTGCCTGAGGTCTTCAGAAACATTAAGGGTTTTGCCCTTTGCTTGCCCACAGGGAACCATTTTGGGCCCACTTTCTTTCCAGTGTTGGGGTTGGCAGGTGTGGAGGGGATGGAAGGCCACAAGCAGGAAACAATACACTCAGCGTCAAAGGCTCAAAAACACTACTACCCCTAAGAAAATTCCCACCCCTTCCTATGTTTACAAGTGTCCTGAGGATAAGGCAATAGGGTCAGGGATGAAGTATAGGGCCAGTAATGTGGTAGATTATATTTTTCATTTTTATGTAATTTAAACAGTAATTTAACTGTTTAATTTCCCAGACTAATTTATCTTATATGGCTTTAGGTAAGGGTTAGTAGCTCTTCTCACAGACCTCTACCTCCAGTCCATGACCCAGTCAGCATGTGGCTTTAATTTTTTTCAGGACACCTATGGATCAGCAGCAGAGGGCATAATCCTCACAAAATGACCCTGTACTTAGCCTGCCATACTTTCTTTTCAAACCAGGTTTGGGAAAGACAGTGAACTGACAAGGTGAAGTTTCCTCCAATATAAAATGGAAGTTCATAACTTTCTTGTCTACCTCAAAGGGTTATTGATTGGATCAGATGAGATAATGGATGGGAAAATGCTTGGCAACGTCTAAGATGTTTTATGAATACAAAGTATTGTCACATTATGGCATTTCTTCAGTGGATCCTAGAGTATATTCCTATCCAAATTTTTATGGAGATTGAAAGCATAAGCCTCCTTTACTAATTGTTTTTAGGATCATTTAAATACCTAATTGGGACCTGAGGAGCAGTGACTTTGGCAAAATTGGCATACACCTACATTATTAGCCTTAGAGTATTTGCTTAAAGAGTAGGGACTCCACCCCTAGTGGTACCTCTGAGTAAGTGAACCTCTGAATCTATAAGAAGCAAGCATTAGCCCCAGTAGTATTTTGACCAATAAAGAACTATTTAATAATATCTGTGTCGAAAGGTCATCTGACATTAAAGAGTCATCCAAGCCAATCCACCCATAAATATCTAATCACCCCTATATCATCACTTCCAACCATCTGCTTGAAGACCTCCCTGAAAGAACTCACTATTACCTAAAGTTGCCCATTCTACTCTTGGAGACCTCTAATTATTCAGAAATTTTTTTTCCTGCAATCATAAGAGGTCATTAATATAGCACTTTAAGGGTTACAGATAGCTTTAATGAGTATCATATGATTTGATCCTTACACCAAGCCTAGATCTGTCTCTCTGCAGCTTCTAATAGCCTCTCCCAGGTCTGTCATCTAGCTCCAAGAAGAACAAAACTGATAACCTTTCTGTATGACAATTCTTCAGTTACTAGAAGACAACTATCCAATTGCTACTCCCTTCCCCATTAAGTCTTCTCTTCAGGCTAAACATCCCCAGCTCCTTCTGCTGATTCTTATATGATATGGTCTCCAGGCCATGAACTAAGGACCAGAGAAAGAGGTGGTGATTTGCACAAGGTCACACGTTAGCAGAGTGAGGATTTGAACCTAGGTTCTTGGAATCTTTTTACTGTATGACATTCTCCTCATTTCCTTTATGCCATAGTAGAATCCAATAAATTATCCTTCTCTATGGAGAAGTTTTCTGATGATAATGTGTAAAACACTTTGCAAACCTTAAAGCACTCTATGTGTCAATTATGTTTGTTATTATCATGTTGGTCACTCTACCCTGGAGGTACTCTGGCTTCTAGCCTTCCCAGTTGGTTGGTCTTTTAACTGTAGATATAGACTCAGATGAAAGCCCCTGCCCCTTCTTGCTTACTCCCTACCATGTAATCTCTGACAAGTTATCCATTACAAGAAAGTGGGTGTTAGCTCAACATTAGGACTCAAAACAATTAGAGCTGTCCAAAACTGAAATGAACTCCCTTGGAAGGTTGCTCCCTGTCATTTTCTGGCAGGGCTTTTAAGTCATTTGCCGGATATGCTATAAATGTTTGCTCCATCTCAGTTCTGGATTGGACTGAATGATGGCTCAAGTCCCTTCCATCTCTGAGAGGCTATGATTTTAATCCATGCCTGCCTGGAGAATGGATATGGTCCTTGCCTACACCTGCTGTTCTCTCTAGTATGGGAAAGTTCTTGTTTCCACAGGTAAGAATGGCTTCCATGCTAAGTGAGCCTGTTTGGGTACCAGATGAACCCCTGGGCAAGAAGGGGTTCAGCTAATAGGTCAGTCTGGGTTAAAGGAAATCTTCCCACACAAATGTTCTTCCTGTGCCTGTATTAGACAAAGTTGACACTGTGTGTGAAAAGGTGGGTTTTATATAAACATGTATATTTAGTATGTATATACGTATAAACCAATAAATAGTATACCACACTTGTAAAAATAAGACCCCTCACCCCCATCTCCAGCCAGACCCCTGAGAAAATGGAAGAATTGCAGGCAGTCAGGTAGGGCAGTGCCAGGAAAAGGAACTTCTACAAGAAGAAAAAAAGAGAAGGGGTTGCTAACATCACATTACATCACCTTGTATGCCTGAGAGTCCTGGACACAATAAGTTTGGGCTGGTGCCTATAGCCTGAGTACCTCGTTAGAGACCAGTCATTAATTCAACATTCAGTTCAGCTGATATTGACTAAATATGTCTGCTGAGCAATGAGTCCATCATCGTGACCTCCATTTGCTGCTCATAGAAAACTTTCTTAAGCTAATTCTGCCAGGCCAAGTGTGAACGGTAGAGGGATCCAGGACCAAATACTAAATAGTAATTGTTTCTCTTTTACCCAGGAACCCTGAGAGTCTTCTCCCAATTTGTTTTTTGTTTTTTTGATTAAAGGGACATCCCTTGAGCTACTACTTAAAGAAGCCTGTTCATTGAATGAGGGTATCTCACTCAAAGTGAGAATGCTATAAGACCTTAGCCTGAAAGGGCCAGGGTCTCACATTGCATCCTGGGCCATCTCCAGTTGTCCTGATGAATATCAGGGCACTGGACCCAGATAGCTCAGGAGAAGAAAGTGAGGTTGGGGACCTTGCACAGCCCTCCCTCACTCAAATCAAAGTCAACTGCAAGTCATTCCATCATCTTGATGTCATGGTCCTCTTTGAGAATGAAGGACAAACACAACAACAAAATCGATGATGTTATTTTGCTTATGTTGGAAAAGGATGCTTTGCCTGTTTTAAAGAAATCATGGCATAATGGATGAAGAGCTGGCCTGAAAGCCATAAAAACTCGAGTTCTACTTATCCCTCTGATACCTATTTGGTCATGTGATCCTTAGTAAGGCACAACCACTCAGTCTGGTAAACAATTCTCCAAGAATGTCAGTTGCTTTAAAGGTTCCAACCTGTATTAGCAGTAGGAGTTTCCTCACCCAGAAGTTCCCTATACTTGAAATCATAGGTCCTGTTCCTCTCTTCTATGAATGAAAAGGAATGTTGTATTGCACAATGTATCTTAGCTCTAGGTGCCTTTACTCTCTAACTTGAGTTATGGTGTATTTCCAAGACAGCATTCAGGTCTCTATAGACTATATGCCATCATGCCAATGTACATGACAACTATTCTTCAAAGATAGGGAGTGTACAGATGCTAAATGTAATATTCCATTGCCCTGTTGTAGACATCAGAAACTCTATAATCCCAGGACCTCTAAGATGATATATGGTAGCTTACCATGCCTAACCTGGGAGAACTGATGCCCGAATTCAGCTGGAACTCAACAGTCTTGTAGAAAGAAACACCTTCCCTCTAACTTTTAAGTGGCACACCCAGGATTGGGCAATGCAAAAATGATTGGCCAAAAATGGACATCTGCCCCTAAGAAGCATTAAATAGATGGTTAAGTGCTTTTCATTGTCAAAACATTTAAATCTCTGATGACAGCTAGGTGGGACAGTGCATAGTGTACTGGCCCTGAAGTCAGGAGAATCTGAGTTCAAATCTGGTCTCAGATACCTACTACCTGTGTGACTCTGGGCAAGTCACTTAACCCCCATTGCCTCCCCCAAAAAATAAAGCAAAATTTTAAAAAATTAAGTCAATAAGAAAATAATATGTTGGTTTTTCCACAGAAAGTAGGGTCTTCCAGAGGATTAATTGATGATGATTGCAATGTTTATGTTTATGAAGCAAACCAGAAGAAAATACTACAAATGTGGATTAAAGGTAGGGAGGCTATGAGATGTTCTTCAAGTCCTACTATATTAAGTGCCTTAATGGTCAAGATTTAAGTAAGTCAAACCAATTAAATATACACACAAAGTTCCACATTAATATGGTTAACCCTTAGGAATAGGGGCAGTGGTGGAGGTATACAGGTTGCCTTAAGAGAGGCAAATGGGTCCAAGTTGAAAAATGGAACTGGTGCAAGTTCCCATGCCAATAAGAATGACCCTGGGCCTGGGACCATGAGTAACCCCTGCACTTCCAGATTGGGTGAGATAGGGAGTCTTTTTTTTTTTTTAATAAAAAGATTGAAACCTGAGACTAGCTTCTGGTTGAATTAAGGAGTGATATTTGGGATGGGATGAGAAGGGATCTCTGCCCATCAAACTCAGAATTGTGTAAGCTAAGTGGTGCCACTGAGAATAAGACAGAAGTGAAGTCTTGCAGCTCATATGCTAGAATACTGGTGTAGCCTCAGTCTAAATTATCAAAGTTTTTCTAGAACCCTGAGTGAGATAGAGTTTGGATACAGTGGAGCTATATCTCAGTACAAGATACTAAACCCATTGTAATCCCCACTGTGGCTCAAAAATACTTCAGCTAATGAGGAACTGAAACTCAGAATTAATCAGGGCCCAAGTGAAAAAACCAGCAGTCTCCAAACCTAGATCAGGAACTTCTACTGTAACTAAGAAAAAGTCTCAACTGGTTGAGGGAAAACTCGTAAGTGATACTATATCACTCCCAGTGGAACACAGGCATTTTATTCAACTAGAGGCAAAGTGGTGTAGTGGAAACAGTATTGGATTTGGAGTTGAAAGATCTGGGTCCAAATCCAGATTCTGCCACTTGTTGCCTATATGACCTTGAGTAACTCTATACCTCTCTATGCTTGTTTCCTCATCTATAAAATGAGAGGGATGGATTAGATGACCTTTAAGGTGCCTTGCAGCTCAAAAATCCTGTGATTCTATAAAGCATAACATCCCAGTGCCTATCAGACAAGAATACCACTAGGCTTCAGGTGGGGAGCACTGTAGCTTCTTCTGTAAAGAGCTAAAGGTATCATGGTTTAGACTAATTAGGTACTTATTATGTTGCTTGGTCAAGACCTTAGATTCTGCCCACCTACCTAGAACTGAACCCCTAGGCTAGAGATGTTCAATGCCTCTCTAATAGTGTATTCCTCTCTGAGAATCTAGATTATGTACCAGTCCTCTTAGCCATTAGCAAAGGCTTTAGCCAGCTCCATGACCTCATTCTTTCAAATTGTTCGAGGAAGGTTTCCATGATAACTAATTGTTCCTTCCCCCTTATCCTGCTCCTTCTCCCAAAGAAGCTCTTTATTCTCTGCCATGGAAGGAAGGCCTCTAAAGAGTTCCCTTCTGTCTCTGAATTGACTGATTTCCCTCTAATATTTATCTCCTTTAGCCATTCCAAATCCTTTCTAAAAAAAACCAACCTTTTGGTTCTCTCAGCATGAGATAGTGGCAAAAGTCCAGGAGTAAGAGTCAAAAGACTTGGGCTCTTCTTTTTGCCACTTTTGTGACCTTGGTAAACTCCAAGCCTCTCTGGGCCCCAGTTTCCTAATCTATAAAATGGGGCCTAGGCTGGATGACTTCTAAGTTCTCTTCCATATCTAACGTCTACATTCCCTGCCTTTTTACATGCTGATAGTTGTTAGGTCATTCTGAATATTATGTCCTTTATTTACTCATCCTCCCCAGCCCTACAGCAGTCACTGGCCTTTTGTTTGGGTCTTCACATCCCCTTTCTCCCCACATTTTCTGTCTTTTTAATTTCATTGTCAATCTATTCCATTCTTCATTCATGTCCTAAGATAAGGACTTGGGAGAAGAACTTCCATGTGTTAACAGGGGAGCAGTTTAGAAGGGAATGGTTGAGTTAGAATGAAGGGAGTTACGTGATTCAAGGGAATACACTGGGGAGCCTGATAATGGTTTTCACCCTGAGGACTGAAAGCGAATCAGAATCACCAAATGGTAACTAAAGTTAAAAGAAACTTTAGAAATCATGTCACCCAATCACTTTATTTTATTTATAAGAAAAATGAGATGCTGAGAAATTCAGTGGGCTACTCAAAGTCCCACTAGCCAGTAAATTGCAGAGCCAGGACTCAAACCTAGGTCCTCTGCCTCCAAACAAGTACAGGGCTCTAAGTGCTATGATAGATCACACCAAGCTGGTCTTGAGGACCAAATTTTAAGAGTACGAGGTCCAAAGTGCCCATGCAGTCTTTGTATCTCAAAGTGCAACCAGTCCTCAATTTCTTCCGGACCAACTATGTACATTCTTCACAATTAGTATGAGAGTGAGGAGCCTGAGAAGACCTAGAGATTTGTTAGAAAAGCCCCAGGGTTGACTAAATTTCAGCTTTCTTCCTCAACCATCTTTTATTCTTTTGGCTTGCCTTGTCTCTACATCATAGGATCATAGAACTAGAAGGGACCCTAGGGGTCACAAGTTCAATCTCTTCATTTTATAAATGAGAAAACTAAGTCCTAGACTGATTATGTAAATTGCCTAAGGTTGTAGAGATGAGGTTTTGAACATGAATCCCCAGACTGAGATGTGGTAATGATTCCAGGTAGACCCCTCAAGCCTTTGATTCTTTGGCTCTTTGTAGTTCCAGAAGCTTGCCTAGAAAAGTAAGCAAGGAGCTGTCCAGGGTGTCTAGGAAAAAGTAGGCAGAATCCAGGAGCAGGGACTACCTGCCCTGAAAAAGGAAGTTTCTAGCTAATCTCTAACTCTCCTCCCTGAGGCCTTTTTTTTTTTTAAAGGAACTTGGGTTTCCTGTCCATTATCCTTGCTACCTTTTCGGTCACTAGAATCTCTGTTATATCCACTTCAGTGAGCCCAGAGCACTTTCTCTCCTTCCCATGTGGTCAGTCAATCAATCAACTTTTTAATTAAAAGCTAAGCACTAATGGCTAAAAAACAGACAATGAGAATATGACAGAAGAGAGCTAAAGGCAATTTAGTGGAGAAGGGGTTAAAACTACAGCGGGAGTGCATGGAAGAGTAAGAAGATAATAAAAGGAAAATGGGACATTGTAGGAGGAGTTCAAGGAATAAATTCTTTGATCCTTGGAGGTCTTTCAATTAGACTGAAAATGTGAGACTAGTGCAAAGGTGGAATGAAGAAAGAAACATTTATTAAATGCCTACTATGTGCCAGCCATTGTGCTAAGAGACTTACTCATATCTCATTTGATCTTCAAAATTAAAAAGTGGGAGGCAAGTGCTATTATTATCCTCATTTTTTAGTTGAAGAAACAGGCAGAGTGATTTGCCAGGGTCACACAACCAGTAAGCATCTGAATCAGGATTTGAACTCAAGTCTTCCCACCTCTAGTCTCAGTGCTCTATTCACTGGACTTAGCTGCCTCTAAAGTGATGAAAAGAGCTGATAGTGAAGGAAAGGCTAGACAGAAAAGAAAGCAGATTAGAGCGGAAGCTCCATGGGCTCTCCCTGATCCTTAAGTCCAGGTTCTTTATGCTGCACTTTATATTTGTCCCTAATTACAGCTTCCACTGTTTCCACCATCTTAGAATCTGGATTAGCATCAGTTGTATGTGGAACTGCAAATGGTTTAATCTTAGCACCTGTCATCACCAGTTGTTCCTGTCCCAGTCCTATCCCTTACCTTATTAATTCACAGAATGAGAAAGTTAGACCTGGCTCCTAGGCCTGGCCCCCTCTCCAAACACTGTTCCTCCTTGCTCCTATTCTCAACTTAATTTATATTGACCAAGGGGATTAGTAAAATTTCCTTGGAGGCAGACTGCTTCAGAGAATACAGTTCATCTTCCATTCTTGCTGCAAGGTTTAAGATGATCTGGGAAGGATGATGAGAAGGTCTGAGAGACTGGGCTAACCCATAGGAACTGGAGTCCCTGAGGAACGATTGAACAAGAAACTTACTTATTTCATATTTATCTTCATTACACACCCTTGCTACATTCTGCCCACAGCTTACTCCTAGCCTGACTCCAAAACTGTTTATACCTTGAGTCTTGGTCCACTTTTGATATAATGTGGGTTTTTTTTCCCCTTTAGTTGATGTACTTTCTTAAGGAGTAAATTCAACATCATTCACAAAGTCAAGGTTCACAAAGTAGCTACTCTCTAAGAGATATATACTCTAAGAGAAGACTTGGTAGGAGGGTGAATTGAACTGTAAGGCAAGAGAGGTACTAATCAATCAATTCCATTTTCTCAACACATATTGTATAGGGACAACCTTACTAGATGCTGTAAAGAGAGAGAAATTGTTTAAGAAGCTTCCAAAGCAGACACAAATTGGAGTGGGAAAGAGGAGGAAGGCAGTATGAACCACAGCAACATAAAAACACACAATCAATCGTAGTTGAAAGAGAGTGTCTATATTAATGGTATGAAGATGCTGGCTGGAGTGACTGGGCAGATGGAGCCATGGTGGAATTTCTAAGATGGCTTCATAAAAGAGCTGAGTCTTTAGGAAAATTTTACAGAAGAGAAAAATAAGCTAAAGATAGCCTGGTGACTCAGTGGACAGAATGCTAGATCTGGAGTCAGGAAGACCTGAGTTCAAATTCAGACTCAGATACTTATTAGCTAGCTGTGTGGCCTTAGGGAAGTCACTTAATCTCTTTGCCTTAGTTTCCTTGACTGTAAAATGGGGATAATGATAGCACCTAGGATTGTTGCAGGGAACAAATAAGATAACATTTGTAAAACACTTAGTACAGTTGCTGGCACATAGTTGGTGCTTGATAAATGCTTATTTCCTTCTGAATAGGAGTTTAAAATACAAAGGATAGGGAGTCTTGGGGTAGGAAACAAGGAATCAGGCATGAGGTCATAAGTAGATTAGTCTGACTGGCACTTTGGTGCTTGATTAGTGACTTTGAAAGCCACAGCAGGGGAGATATTCTCAGACCGGTTTACTGAAAGTTTTCAAAAATTGTGACACCAAAAAAATATTTTTGGGCACCCAAAATTTGCTGTTTTCCTAACTACATTTCCCAATACCATCCTTTCCACCTCTGGGCATTCCCATCTCTTCTCATTCCCCAAAGCACCAGGTTAAAAGAATGAAGCCTCCATCTGCTGCAGCTGCTCAGAGCTCCTTGGCAAACACAGGCTCCCATAAAAGCCAAATGGTAGGAGAATAGGATAAAACAGCAGAGATGTCCTAGTTATCATTGTCTGGCCCTGTCTTCATCAGGCATCTAACACAATGGTTCATGAATAGTGGTGAATAAGTGGTTATTGAGTAATCATGTATAATATACACCCATGGATAGGAAGTTGCACTGGCTATCACTCCACTGATAAAAGTAATTTGTCTGACTAGGTACATGTCCCCTTTCTCCACTGATCCCATGTGACACCTTTCTAAAGTTTTTACTTCAGTTGAAGCAAATGGGTTTCCAGATAAAGGAATATCTTTTTGTCACAAGTTTAGGCTTTTATTTATAATAACAAGGAAATAGTTAATTTTCCACCAGTCAAATTGTATCAAATACCCCCTGTGAATAGAAGACTAGGGGATACAACAAGACCCCTACCTTTTTAGGAGCTTATAATCTAGTTAGGACAGGAAACTCTGAAAAAAAAAATTTTAAAAGCAAATAACAATGTTATATAGCGCATACATTTGTTTCGAGTCCTGTTCCAATAGACGTAAAGTCTCAGCGTGGCATAGAGATGACCCTGGATTCTTGAAGGCTATGCCAACAGGGTACAAGCTAGAGAAAGTTCTAACATGCTGGAAAAGCTTTGAATGTGACCCCACAAACAAACCAAGACTATTTTTTTGAGGACCGACCTGGTAAATCACAGAGAGGCACATCACCAGAAGGTTGGTCACCTGGAATGTACACACACACACATATGTATGCATGTGTGCATGCATATGTGGGAACACATATGTGATACACATTTATGTGTGTGCATGTGTGTATATGCTATATAATAGACTGTGTATGTATGTGTGCATGTATATATGTGTGTATATATGTATGTATGTATGGCAACCCATGAAACAAAAAAATTTTAAATGGCACATTCCCTTTCCCCTCATTCTGTTTCTAAGTGATGTCAGGAAAGGGGACAAAGGATGCTAAGAATCACAGCTTTTAGGCTGTCAATAAATTGAATTTTACTACTGCATCTCTAGATGTAAGATCCCTATCTGGTGAACAATGAATGGACATACTGCTGGAAGGACTGAATCATATCCATCTTGATGTTCTCACTATAAATAAAACCAGAAGATAGATGGAAGGAAGTTGTATCTAAATGGAAGGATGGCTCTCCTTGGTTCCTTGGAGAGACAATGAAAGGAATTGGGGGAGTGGGTTTTATTGAATGTCCAAAGACAACAATAAACATTATATTATGGCTATTTGATCATCATATTGCAGTACTAAGGATGAGCATTTGCATAAAGACCACCATGAAAGTTATTGCAACTTATGCATCAACGTTGGCTGCTGACAAAGTGGGAAGTTTGGGAAGAACTTGTTAAGACCTCCCGAATTAGACTGACTTATGCTCTGATACCTGGTGACATTGATAGAAAGGTGGAAAAAGGAGAGAATAGAGAGAAATAGATGAGAAAATATTATTCAGAAAGAAAAAATGAGAAAAACCAAAGACTAATCAATTACACAAAAGCCTCACCCTTCTTTATCATTTTCTTTCAGAAAATAATTGATAGTCATTGGACATCATGAGCACCAAATAATACCATAAAGAATGAAATAGAATATATTTTAGTCAACAAGAAAAGACTTGTTATTCATGTGCAGGTTGGCCCCAAGTCAGGTATCTGTGCATAATCATACTATCAACTCATCAAAGCTAAGATCGAACTTAGTGTTGATCTTATTTTAAGAAAAAAGGAAGAAAGAACAAGAAAAAGAAAGTGTAAAATTGAAATAACCCTGACCCAGAATGACTTAAACATGGAAAATGGACAACATAAATTATAATGACATCATTTATAATCATATTATCCATAAATTGTCGTCATGTGACGAACAGCAAAAGAACCTAGAAAGTTCCTTAATCAATAATCATCTGACTTCCTTGCTAAATGGAGATGGCTACCAAAGCCAAAGCAATGGTTAATTTTTTACCAATAAAGTTGTGTCAAATATTCTCTGTATGTAGACTATTATGGGATATAAAGAGATACTTGCCCTTTTAGGAGCCTACCATCTAGTTGAAACAGAAAGCTCTGAAAAGCTCCCCAAAGTCAGCCAACAATGATACATGGCATATGTCTTCCCCACTCTTACCACTCTACCATGTATATCTGTCACCTTCTTACTTGTCAAATGGAGATGGTTACCAAAGACTATACTGAGTTCAAATGTAAAGTCACTTTAAAAATCTTACCCTTGAGGATGATGAACAACAGATTACAAACAGTATTTTCACATAAAGCAGAGAGAAGCAACGAAGCATTAAATAAGTTTAAAGAAAACTTGGCAAGGTACCCAACTAAACAAAGTCATTCCAAGAGCATTCAAGAAGGAAAATGGAAGGAGGACTAACTACAAACAGAAAAAAAAATTGGAAATATTTCCCAAAATCATTAAAACAGGATTGTTTTCTCCATCTAGAATACCAGAACCACAACATTTGGGTATGACAGTCCTGGATATGCTTATAAAGGAGTTAAAAGACACTAAAGAGAGCAAAAAGGGAAAAAGCAGCTGGATTGGATCCAGTGTATATAGAATAGATGCATGCTCAAGGTGAAACAACATGGAGGGCATTGAGGGACTGATGTCTGAAGGAAGGGAAGTAGCAAAGGTATTGAAAAAATTTTCAGACTTTATAAATATCCCCAAAAAACAGATGAGAACATCATTGTCTAACAACCATAGGCCTATTCTCCTAAAGGCTTGGTAAGAGTCATCTAAAAGGAAGTTGTATCTAAATGGATACACAAATAGTAAATACACAAATCAATTACATTTTTGATGCAAGTATTGGTTGGGAATAAACAGACTTTTTCTAGTGATATTCGGCGGTGGGCAACATCATTACCATTTCACAATTAACTGAAAAATGTAGAGGATATTGGATCCCAACATGCTTATTCTTTGCATGTTGCGGAATATTACCTTATAAGGTCTTTGCAGAAAGATGACTCCCATCTATACATCAAAATAATTCAGAATTCCTGAGAAGATATAACAGATATAACCCTGTTTAACAACCTTCTGGTCATAAATATCAGGCAAAGCAAAAATAAAAAACAGCAAATGTATGCTGGCTGAAGGTATTTGCCACTGTGATGGAGGACATCCAGTTTAGAGTCTGTGTTGAATAGACATTCCTTGTAGATGATGAGGTCCTCCAGATGCTACATCAAGAACAGAAGTAGAAAAGATCTGTAATTAATAAGAGGAATTTTCCTGTCCATTCACATGAGAAAGACCAAGTAGATGAAAAATGTCTTTTGAACAGATTTCAACATACATTTGGAGAGATATACACTCTGTACAGCTTGTGTGTGTAATGTATGCATATATGTGAGACAGTACGGATGAACAAAAAGTTGGGCCCAGTGTTGAGCTATAGGAGGAAAACATCCTTCCGTCCTACTAGCTGTTATTCAGGAAATTGCAAAGCTTCTTTATTAACTTCAAGATTCCCATGAAAACAAAGGCCCATATTTCTTTTCTTTTCTTTTCTTTTTTTTTTGTGGAGGGCAGAAGGCAAGACAATTGGGGTTAAGTAACTTACCCAAGGGCACAGAGCTAGTAGTGTCAAGTGTCTGAGTTAGATTTGAACTCAGGTCCTCTTGACTCCAGGGCCAGTGCTCTACCCACTGCACCACCTAGCTGCCTCCATATTTCTTAATAGTAACATTTTATCAGTATTGCTATGTGGAATAGAGACTTGGAATACAACCTTCCTGGAAGAATTAAGAATGAGTGTCACACAGCAAGCAATGGAGAACCACTATGAACAAGCTATAGCACATAATCAAGAACTAGAATAAAAGATGTCATCAAGGAATTGTATGATAAGTAAAAAAGATGATGTGTCAGGTAAGGGATCACAGGTGAACAGCCAGAGTGGGACCCTTCAAATGGCCCCCTGCTCTGGTACTCTTGAAATGTCAGGACCAAGCAAGGAAGCAGTGGACCTCCTGTTGCAGACTTATGGGAGGAGATAGACAAGAGGCTCACCGGAAGGACAGGCAGAAATAGGTGCTCTCTGCAATGTTTAAGGGAATGTTCACATTGATGAGATCATAGATGCATTTGAGTAGGACATATATTATTATCAGTATTATAGAAATTCAGAGAAGGAAGAGGTCACAAGAGAAAACCAAAATAATATGAATATGTTGAGCAATTTTTTAAAAATTATAGATTTGAGTACAATAAGCACAGCTAACAAACATTAAGCAACTATTATGTGCCAGGCATTGTGCTTGTTGATGGAGAAAGATAAAACCACCCCTGCCCTCAGGGAGTTTTAATTCCATTGTGGAAATACAACATGTACACATATAAGTAAATAGAAAATATATTCAAGATAATTTCAAGGGACAGGAAAAATCAGGAAAGGCATTATGGCAGAGGTGGTAAATGAACAGTGCTTTGAAAGAGGTTAAGGGTTCTAGAAAGCAAGGAGGAAGTGAATTCCAGAGATTGCAAATCATTGCCAGAGGTAGGGGACATAAAATGTCTCATTTAGAGGATAGTTGGCCGGCCACTTTGCCTGAAATGGTGAGTAAAGAATAAATGAGAACCATATTGTAGAAATTTAAACGCCAGGCTGAGGAGTTTGTACTTAATCCTAGAGGCATTAAAGATTTTTGAATTACAGGGTTTATGTGGACAGATCTGACCTACAATTATTTTTCCCACCTGTCTCTCACACAGCCTATTCATAGCTGTTTTTACACAAAGTTCCATTTAATATTAAGATGTGTTGTGATATCATTCTGAATAAGCTAATTTAAACTAAACCCCTTCAAGGGAAAATGGAGTGAATAACTTAGCACAGTGACTTTGTAAAGGGTCAGAGTTATTTTGATACAAAGTTAACCCAATACACAAAACCTAAACACAAAAAAACTCCCAAACAAATAAAGATCATCTCACAAATACATCTTGTACTGTAGAAAGAACATTGGTTCTGGAATCAGGAAGACCTACTTTTGGATTTCACCACTGACACTTACTGAGAGATGCGACCCTGGACTTCATTTTCCTAGGCTCTAAGGTCCCATCCAGCTCTCAAACTATGAATTGCCAATCTTAGAAATGAAATGTAGAGCACCCTGGGCAAATCAAATTTGTTTGAGACTACTCAAGATGCCAGCCAATGAAGTTCCTTCAGATATCTGTCTAATTCAGTTTCCCCAGGTCATGGGATGAAAGAAGGGATGAGCAAAACATATACACACATACATATGTATGTATATATATGTGTGTGTAAACATACATGTATGTGTGTATACGTACGTATACACATATATTCAGCCTCTTTGGGCTAGAGTCTGGTCCATCCATTCCTGTTTATATCACTGTTGAATTATTTCTGGTTACCTCCTTTTGCTCTAAATAATCAATCAACCAGTATTCATTATGCACCTACTATATGCTGGCTACTATGCTTGGGATAGAAAGAAAAAAAACATTGCATTCTGTCAGGGCAATCAAATCAACATGTGTACACACACACACACACACACACACACATACACACCACACTAAGTAAGTTGCTTACTTACTTAGTGCTGGGAGGCATGAGCAGTTGGGGATCATGTAAGCTTCATGTAGAGGATAGCCATTGGGCTGAGCTTTGAAGGAAGATATAGATGCTAAGAAATGTAGTGAGGAAGAAACACTTTCCAGTAGTAGAGTATGGTCTGGTAAGAGCAGCATGGAGAGCATCTCCATCTCTCTCTATCTCTCCTGAGCCTCCTTTTAACCTACTCTCAGAGGATGGGTGGGGGTGGATAACAAGAAAGCTTGCTTAATATTTTTTTGCATATGTTCACTCCTCAGCATTGTTCCCTGTGAACCTTAAGGGATGAGGAAGTCTAATATGTGAGAGAATAAATCTGCTGCGACTGAGCTATTGACAGACAGTAGTTACTGGTAACAGTGATGTTGGAAATTGATCCCTGCACCTTCTTCCATTTCCCCACTGAGCCCCAGTGTCTCAAAAGGAGAGACAGAAGCTAGGAATAATCCAGAAGACAGACAATATCAGTCTAGTAGATCCTAGACTTCTTAAGAATATCACATGGAGTCCATCACAGCAAAGGAAAGGCCCAAGGATCCCATGTGGGTAAAGAGGACAGCAACTCCAAGCCTTGGACTTGAAATGGTTTTTACCTCAACATGCCTACTTCCTGCCACCATGGGGCACACTCTCAGAAGTCATCTTCATGAGAAAAAGCTCTCCTCTGGCCTTTTCTTGGCAGCGACTGAGAGAGGCATGAATTCATGGAGAGCTTCCCTCTGATTCCAGCCTGCAGAGCAGCCTCATTAAGCTAAGAAAACCAAGAGTTTCTAGCAAGCATGTGAATGAATGGCAGTAGCTGCAAATTCCTTTCAATATATTAAGTTCCCCAGGTGAAGAGTCTGAGGGATTGAAGAGAGAAGGAAGGAGAATAAATTCAAACAAGCTGCAAGAGTGAGGATGAGACTGAAGACCTTCCCATCACTTAGAGAATTCTATTGATCCAGCTCCCCAGACCCAGTGACTGAGGCTTGAAGTATGTTTTACAGCCTAGTTTACACCTCTGTGTATCTCTGACTCTCTATTATCCCTATTATTCTATACAATTCTTTTGATTCTGATTTCCTCACTGAAGGTGCTTGAACTGCCTTTTTCTCTTGTCTCTTACTCTTATTTGGGGCTAAATGCAGACGTTCCAAAATATTTTCCCCAAAAAACTCTATTAATCCAGAGTGGAACTAGGATTTCCTGTACTGTTGCCCCTGCAGACTGACTCTAGGTTTCTGCATTTTCCTTTTCCTCAGGGTGAATCCCAGAGTTCTAAGGCCTAGAGACTGGAGCCTGAGCGAGGTCCCCAGAGTCCTTACAACCCCTCGTTTCAGGGGTCCATGTAGGTCACAGTGTAGAATTCATATTCATCTTCACCCTATATTTGGTAAATCGGTTGGCTCTGCTAGATAACAATACTTCATCTTTTGATAGTACTTTAAGGCTTACAAAGAAGTTTTTATTCTTTACAACAACCCTGTGAGATAGATAGTTATCATCATCCCCATTTTACAGATGAGGAAACTGAAGCTCAGAAAGGTCAAATAATCTACTCATGGGATGCACAGCTGCTAAGTATCAGAAAAGGATTGAAATCTATACCTAGAACAGTTCAGTAGAAAGAGGATTTAATTTGGAATGAGAGAATATGAGTTCAAATTTTGATTACTATGGGACCTTCACCAGCATGGGCCTCAGTTTCCTCATCTGCTAAATGAGGGAGGAGGGAGCTAACAAGATGGCTTTTAAGATACTTCTCAGTTCTAATTCTGTGGTCCTATAGAACCTCTCTTCCACAGCCTTTCTCAAACACACCACGTGTGCTCTGGTCCTCCTCATCCTCCTACTAGAACCAGGTCACTCCACTACATCCTGGCTATCTTGTGTGTACTCTCACCACACACCCCTTTCGGCTCTAGGTTCCTTCCCTGTACTGTCTTCCTTCATTAGAATGTGAGCTACTTGAGACTTACAAAGGGCATGTGGCCAAACAAAGAACAAAGTTTCCATTATTTTTGTTCACAGCCTGAATTGTGTATTTTTCTCTCCTGAACCAGTTTCCGAACCATAAAGAATACTGTATATGTAGTAAACATGTAATCAGGACTTCAGATATTGGGGTGTTCTACACCTAGCAGATGAATCAACAGGCTAATTACTAGGGACTACAATAAAGTCTAACAATGCTGTAAATAATGACTGCTTAAAACTTGCTTGGGACTCCCTCTATAGTACCTTAAAGTTTGTAAAGTGCTTTTACATCTGTTGTCTCATTTGAGCCTCACACTAAGCCTATGAGGTAGGTACAGAGTCACCCCTTATTGTACATATGGAGAAACTGAGGCTAGAGATGTTAAGTGATGATGTCCATAGTCACACAGGTATTCGGGGATGGGATTTGAACCCGGGGCCTTTGGATTTTAAGTCTAACACTGTCTACTGCCTCTAAGATGATATCCACCATTGACCTCTGAAATGTAACCTGAAGAGTCCAGTAGCCTTCCCCAAATGTTGGTAATTGCCATGTGTTCTATCTGAACTGTTAATATGATGTGGTGGAGCCCAGGAGGAACAAAGAACTCATACTGGAACTTCAGGATGGGATTGAGCTGAAACACTTAATTAAAATGCTTTCAGGGAAGGCCTTCATGGCATAGATTGGTCACTGGCAAAGCGCCCAGCTCACGCAGCACCCAATGACCTGAGCCTCTTGTGATGCCAGCCTTGCTGCTCTGCTATGTGGGAGTTGTATTGTAACAGTGTATAAAGGTAAACATGGGGTTTTCCTATGTTGATCTGGGCATCAGCCTGCTGGTGATGCCAGGATCATGGGATCATAAATCTAGAATTGAAAGGGGCTTCAGAAGCCATGTAGTACAACCCCATCATTTTAGAGATGAGGAAACTGGAGTCCAGAAGGTTAAGAAGCTTGCCCAAGATCACAGAGGTAGTGGGTAAATAACAGAGGTAGACATTACACATTTTATGCGTCCAACATCTATGGGACTTACTTAGTACAAGCAGCATCAGTCCCTGGGTGTTAATTTAAGGACAGGGAGTAGGAGGAATGAGAATTAATAGTAAAAGGGAAGGGATTTTGAAAAATTAGGGAATCCGGAAAGTATGAGGAAACTGGACAGGGGAAAGATAGCACGATTTCTCTAGTTCAGGGGCTGGCAAGTTTTGGCTGAATTTGGCCCTGAGCTAAGAATGGTTTTCACATTTTTAAATGAAGTCTCATACAGACAACTAGAAGAGTCTAACACAACAAAGACAAATTGGTGACAAACGCTTTGAAATCTAGAAAGCAGGAAGTAGCTAAACTGGATTATTTGTTCAGCATTTCCAAGCCATGTCAGAGGGTAGCATGGGAGGCAGGGAGACCTGGCTTCACATCCCACTCCCAACACTTAACTAGTTATGTGACCACATCTACACTTCACTACAATTCAATTCAACAAGCATGTGCAGAAAAGACTTTTGGGACGCTATGAAAAACCTACATGTGTGAAGCTCTGGGTACAGAATAAAGGGCACAACGATGAAAATGAAGCAGCCCCCTGCCTGCAAGGGGCTTGGGGGGGTGGTGGTGTAGAAGGGGGAAACAACATATACACAGACAAAGTAAATATAAAATATATAACAATAAATATAAATTTGGAGGCAGGCTAGACGGGGAGCAGGGAAGACCTTGTGTGGGAGGGACCGGGTTCCTATGCTATGTTTTGGAGGATGATAGGGATTCCATGAAGTTTAAGCCAAAGAGGAAAAGTACCCCAAGTATATGCAAAGGACATGAGGTGAGAGATGGGATCTTGTATGCAGGGAATAGTAAAAAACCAGTTTGGGCAGAAACCATGAGTAGGGGTGAGGCACAGTTGACATTAATGTGAAATCAGTTTGAAAAGCTAAGTTGGAGCCAGGCTATGAAGGGCTTTAAATGCCAAATGGAGACAATAAGGTAGTCATTGGTGCTGCTTGAACAGAGTTATATGGTAGGACAGCTTCTCTGAGTCTTGGTTTCTTTTTTTTTAATTCAAATTTATTTTCTTTTCAGTTCCAAATTCTCTCTCTCTTCTTTCCCTCCTCCCACCCACTGAGAAGGCAGGAAAAACAAAGCCCATTACAAATATGTGTAGTCATGCAAGATAAATTTGAGCCTTAGTTCCTCGAACTGTAGAATAAAGATTATACCTGTAATACTAACTGGCCTTCACAGGTTGGTCTGGAGGCTCACATGAGATTGTGTGTGTAAAGTACCCAGCAAACTTTAAAGTGCTGTGTAAATGTCTGTTCATTATGATGATTAAAAGGGTCTGGAAAGGAGACACATGGGAAAGGGGTGCTGGGTAGAATCCAAAGAAATCTCAGGATTTTAGTTTGAGTGACCCCAAAGAACAATGGCTTCCTGATATTGAAGGGGGAAACTGAGTTCCCACACCACTTCCTTAAGTAAAGAAAGGGACCATGAGAAACCATTTTGGCTTGGACCAGGGATGGAATTAAAGAGAGGTTTTTTCCCCTCCTTTACTCTGTGGATTAAATCTGACCCATTCTTTAAAACCCAGCTCATATCTCACCGCCTCTGTGTATCTTTTCCCAGCCCCTCCAGCCCACGGGGAGCTTTGCTTCCTCTGAACTCCTGATGCACTTCTCACACATCCCACTCACTTGCCTTTGAGTCACACATAAACTCATAGTCTTATTTAACTTTCAATGTGTGTTCTTTTATGTTTCTCCCAACTTGACTGTGTTCTTCCTAAGGGCAAGGACCATGTTTCAATTCAACAAGCATGTACAGAGTGTCCCATAAATCTCTGTGCTAGATTAAACCTGCACAAAGACTTTGGGACACCCTATATGACCAGCCAACTGTGTGTGAAGCTCTGGGTTCAGCGTAAAAGGCACAAAAACAAAAATGAAGCCTGTGACAGAGATATACTTTTTTTGTATTCCCCCCCTCCCACCATTGTACTTAGTGAAAGACTTTATCCTTTAAGGTTCCCAGAGTTTGTATTTGAACAAAATAAATACATATGGTACAAATTATTTATATTGTTCAGCAATATGCTGTTTATATAAAGACAGCACTAGACCTGTGATTTCATTGCTCTGGGGAATTCTCCATAAAGTAAGACACCTTCTTTGTAATTTATAGTTTAGAGAATTGCCTGTGGTGCACTGGGGGATTAAGTAACTCTCCCAGGGTCGCAAAACCACCATGGGTCAGGGGGAAGACTGGAAGCCAGGTACTCCGGACTCTGAGGCCAGCTCAGTGGCTCATGTAGGTTATATACATATATGAACTGCTACATATCAGACAACATAAATATGATATTGGAATCATTTTAACAAATTAAATTTAACAAAGTGATAGAAGTTCAAACAGTCCTTGTTTTTCAGTTATATTTGATGAAAACCCCATGTGGAGTTTTCTTGGCAAAGATACCAAAGTGGTTTGCATTTCCTTCTCCAGCTCATTTTACAGATAAGGGAACTGAGGCAAACAGGGTTAAGTGACTTGCCCAGGGTCACACAGCTAGTATCTGAGGCTGGATTTGAACTCATGAAGATGAGTTTTCCTGATTCTGAGCTCTGTGCTCTATCCACTAAGCCCCCTAGTTGCCTCAACCCGTCCTAAGTTCTCCTAGATCTCTCAGAGACCTTCCATTCAGCGTGGCCCTCAAAGACCAGGGCAGAAGAGAGGTCAATTATTCCATGCAAAGGTACATGATCACCTTGAAGATATGGCTCCTTGCCTAGAGGAGTTTACAGACTAGAAAGAGAGATGGGTACCACTCACTCTACTTTATGATGACCCATTCCATTTTTCCTCAGATAGGAACCATGAGTCATGTGTGAGAAATAATTCATTTGGATCCTTACTCTATTCCAGTTTATAAGTTCTGTATATTGGGTCCCAGAGCTGTGAAGTGCAGATTGTAAATTCACTTGCTTAATCATAGGAAGCTAACTAAAGACCCTCTACCTTTGTTTTGCCTTGTTATGGACCAAGCCCAGTGTGACAGAGGAGACTCAATTACATGGGAAGTCTCCCAACTTATTTTTGCACCTCTGGACCATTCTCTCTTGTCCAACATGAGCAGGTAACCATCTATGGCCACTTAGTCAGTGGAGATGCCCCATGCTTTGACAACCTGAGATCCCCCCGCCCCCACTGACATACCATTTCTAGCTGAAGCATCATTTTTTGGCCCTCAAAACAAGGTCTATCAACCAATGGGATTCTATACTGTGTACAGCCCCTCTAGAGTGTTCAGGTATCAAATCTAATATCAAACCCTATAAAAATAAGGCCTTGAAAGATGGAGGTATCTCAGATTGTGAAGATCTGGGATCCATTTCATTAGTGGGGACCATGGACTCTTTAATAAAGTTCCATTTAGCTCAGAGCTCTGCCTCAGTGGTTTTTCTTCCAGATTGGGCAATTATAATCCCCACACGTTAGCCCTGTTCAACCAGAGAGAAACGTTTGAGAGTGCTCAGTTGGGTAGATCTGGTGGAGCCAGTCAGTGGGTGGGAAGGGATGGAGCTCAAATGCAGAAAAAGTTGGCCATTGGCAAGGCTCAGACAGAACATTGAGAGAGTAATCATGAGCCAAAGCAAAGAACTTTCAAAGTAAGAGAAAGGAAAAGTAGGTCAGATTCTAAAAAGGAAGAGGTAGATCTAATTTCTGGCCCCATGGGGGAGCAGATAGAGGATGGGGGTCAGCTGGAATCTTTCTGTGAAGTTGGCAGCCTGGTTGTCCCTGGCCACTCCTAGCCATACTATGAACCATCTGCTCCTAACCCTGCACTTCAAAGGGCCCTGATTCTCAAAGGTGGCTCATAAGGGAAGTATCTTCAAGTTCTTCACCCCATCTCCCCAAAGTTAGCATGCAGGGAGATGACTTTGGGGTGGAAGATTGTCTCTCTGGACCTTAGAACTATAAGCCCTGCAATTTTCAGGCTATGACAATATCTGATCCATCTCCCCATAAACCACCCTGTAGGAAGGTAGGTTTTTTTCCTATTTTAAATCCCTATCTAGTCTCTTAAGTTATCGTTTTTGCTTGGCTATCTAAGAAGTTGTTTTTCCTTTTTGGTTCTGCCCATCTCTATGCAATTAACCAGTCACCAAGGATCATATGTGTTTTATTGAGCACATTCGAGCCATTTCTATACCATGTCACCTTGACTTTGACAACCATACTCATCCTCTGCCACAGGGCCTTAGACTCTGCACTTGGGATTCTGGGTTCTGATGGGTGACCTTTCGCTTTATCTTTCCTGCCACAATGTCACTTCCTACCCATTTCCAAACTATGTTGACTGTTCATATGAACCCCTCCCTCTCCAGTTCCTCTTTATATCCTGGCTTATTTGTTTCTCTTGCTATCCCCTTTGCTTATCACTAGACTTGGCATGGAGTCAGCACCCAATATATGCTTTATCATTCACTTATTTATTCAGGTTCCAAGCACTATGGTTGGTATTGGGAATACAAGACAAAAACAAAACATTTTTTGCCTCTAAGGAGCTTAGAATCTATAGGGGAAGACAATATGAACATTGTGCACATAAATGAGTGCATACAAAATAAGGAGAGAAGGATAAGGACTGGACCTGTGAATTCTTTGGCAAAGGGAACTCCTAATGAGGAAACTTCCCCTACTGTGGTTTAGAGAATAATCAAGAGCATTGAGATATTAAGTGACTTGCTCAAGGTCACAAAGTCAACATGTAAATGAGGAAGAGCTTGAACCTGGCTCTTTCAGGCTCAAAGGCCAGTATTCTATCCACTATGCTATGTTGACTCTCATGCAAAAGAATAATTGGGTCATGTATCATAGACAATGCAACCTGTGTGTCATAACATATAGAAATATTTGGAGTTCTATTCCATGTCTTAGGGGGACTGGAGATCCGCCTGTGTGGGTAGCAGGAGGATGATTTTGGTTGGACAATCACTTCTAGCCACAATCCACTCTTGATTTCCATCCCCCATTCTCCTATGTTCAGAAGTGATATTGAGCTAGAAATTATATCTATTATATAACATGTATTTGAAGACTAAAGGTATGATAGTTTTGGAGAAGTTCAAGGTAAAAGTGATTTTCTATAAAGAGAAAGTAGTTCTGTCCAGAGTTGGAAGAAGCAGTTTAATCTCATCCAGCTTAATTTTCCTTCTCCACCATACACTTATTATACAAAAACCAATCATGAGTAGCAAGGAAAGATATTTATCCATGCAAGCAATAAAATGGTCATTAAGCAAGTCATACAGATTAGTTTGGGCAATGGAATACACAAGAATCAGGGGACTCTGTGACCTGGGAACAAGATAGAATCTTAGTTCAAGGCGGGAGAGAACAATCGGACCCAAGTAATTATTCTCAGCAGTCTTTGAGGATGTGCCAGCTCCTCCCCAGGTGCTTTGGCCCTGGAGGCCATGTGTACACCACTCAAATCCTATACCTTCTCTCCTTGCCCATCTCCCTGGTTTCCTTCGTATTCTTTCTTCTAGAAGCTTTTCAGCCAATCAGGAATCATGTCTCTACATATGCAGCATCACAGTGTGCTGCCTGGAAGTGGGATTACATAGAAAACACATACAAAATAAACAAGTGAATGTGGTGAGGTGCTAGGAGTCAGGGAAGGTAGAATCAGGAAAGGCCACATGTAGGAGGTGCTATGTGAGTTGAGCTTTGAAGGAAACCCGGGATCATGAGAGGTATAGATGAATGAGTGCATTTATGGTGGGGAGATGCAGTGTTACATGTAAGGAACTGCAGAATGCCAACTTGAACAGACTTGCAATTTTGTAAAGGAGAGTAAAGTATCATAAAATTGGAAAGGTAAGTTGGCTCTAAGTTGCAAAGGGCATTACTAAAGAGAGGTTATACGTGAATCTAGTGATAATAGGAAACCATGGAAATTTTTTATTCCCAATTAAATTCTAGCTAATGAGGAAACAAGTGGTTCCCTAATTCCAAAGTCCTGTTGATTCTCTCTCTTTCATTTCTTCCTCCATTGGAAGTTCCTAGCCTCAAGTCTTTATCATGGACTGTGACACAGAGCTTGCATGCTCTACCCAGTTTCCATTTCTCCTCCCCTCCAATTCATCCTGCACCTTGATGACAGAATAACCTTCTTTGAAGCAGAACTTTGATCATGTTACTTCCCTGTTAATAAACCCCCAATGTTTGTTCATTACTGACAAGATAAAGTCTGAGTATTTGTATTCTGCCTGGGCTATAGTCTGGTCCCAGGGTACCTTTCAGAATTTATCTCCCTCTGTAGGAGCACTTTACCCAACCAAGACTAACTAACTTTTGCTTCCTCCAAAAAAGCCTTCCTTGTTCCTACATTTGTACATTTACCTTTGATGCTCCCTCTACCTTCAATACCCTCAACACCTCCTCTGTACCTACCTTAATGCTACCTAGTCTTCAAGGCAGAAAGGTGGTCCAGGGTATAGAACATAGGACCTAGAATTAAGAAACCCTGAGTTCAAATTTGACCTCATGTTATGTGACTTTAGACAAGTTACTTAACCTCTCAGCTTCAGTTTCCTATATGAAGAAAAACACTATCTGCATCCAGAGAAAGAACTGATAAATAGATATATAGAATAATATGCATATATATGTATGTGTGTATATGTGTATATATGTATACATATACATATATGTGTGTATGTATATATATACATGTATATGTAAACACCTATTTGTGTCTAATGGTAGGCATCTCTGGGGAAAGGAGGGAAGAAAAGGAGAAAAAAAATTACACAATGATTTTGTTGTATATTTGAAAGGAATAACGAATCGTGAATAGTAATTTTGCAGTTTCATGTATATATTTGTCTTTTTTATTATACTATGTTGTAGAAATGCCTGTTTTCTTCCATAAATTAAAAATAAAAAATTTTTAAATGAATCTTTAATAAAACTTTCATCTTTTCTCCTCAAAAAATTAGATAATAGCACTGATCTCTAAGGGTGGATATTATGAAAATAAAATAAGATGATGTTTGTAAGGTGCTATATAAACGTTATTATATTATTCAAGGAGCCCGTTTAATCCCCTACTTCTCCCCTCTACCCTCATCCATTCTCCATTCTGAACTCCAAAATCATTTCTTGTGTATGCTATTTTTTCACCTATTTTATACTGACTGACAATGTGAAAGCCTTCTAGCCTTGGAGTCAGGAGAGACCGGCTTTGAGTCTCATCTGTCATACTTATTTATAGTGTAACAGTGGGCAAATGATCTGGGCTCTCTGACTTTCAATTTCCTCATTTGTAAAATGGAGATCAATATTTTCCATAATATTTGTGAAACTAAAGTGAAATCATGCATATTAAGTGCTTTGTAATCCTTAAAATTATAAATATCTTTTAGTTCCTCTTTTTATGTTTATATGATTTTCTCAATTATATTATAAGTTTCATGAGGACAGGAAGCATAGATTTTACAATTTAGTATTGCCCTTGGGGCAATTTTATGTTGATTGACTAACTGAGCCCTAATTCACTCCAAAGTGGTACAGTCTTTTACAGAATTCCCTGGCTACTCAATTCTAACCTCTCCTGCTAACTTTGCCTTATACTGAATCATTCCTTCCTTAGCCCTTATTTCATTATGCAGGTGGTGTCAGAGGCAAGATTTGATAGCTCCCATCATTCCAGGACCAATACTATTCCAACTATACCATGTTGATATAGACATATATGGCCAATGCATTAATTTGTTTTACTTGGCTATTCTTATTTGTAATGAGGTGGGGGAGTAAGGTGGAGGAAAGGGAGATAATTGGGAAGGGTGATGTAAAAAAATCAATAAAACATTTATTTTTTTAATTAAATTTTCTTTTCTTTTCAGATCTATATTCTCTCTTTTCTACCTGTTCCCTCCACAACTGAGAAAACAAGAAAAACAAGATTCTTGTTACAAACATGTATAATCAAGGAAAAATAAATTTCTTCACTGGCCTTGTCCAAAAATAGGTCTCAGGCTGCAACCTGAGTCCATTAATTCCCTTTCAGGAGGTGGGAAGTATGTTTCATCTTCAGTACTCTGGATTTGTAGTTGGTCATTGCATTAATCAGAGTTCTTAAGTCTTTCAAACTTTTTTGTTTTTGCAATATTATTATTATATAAATTATTCTGGTTCTGTTGATTTCATTCAGTATCCATTCATACAAATCTCAGATTTCTCTAAATCCATCATCTTTATCATTTCTTAGCAGCACAATAGTATTCTATCATATACGTATACCATAATTTGTTCAGCCATTCTACAATTGATGGGCATCCCCTAAATTTCTAATTCTTTGCCACCACAAAAAGAAGTACTTTAAATATTTTCATACACATGTGATCATTTCCTTTCTTTGATCTCTCAGGTATGGTCCTAGTAGTGCTGCTGTCAATAAGACACTTAGAAAGAAAAAAAGAACCTATTGAAAGCAATGGGTGTTGACAGTGGAGATGGAAAAGAAATGAGAGCTATAGAAGAAAGAATTAGAAAGGGAATAAACAGTTTGTCACAAGAGGTACAAAACCTTGCCAAAGCAAATTTCTTGATAATTCAAATAGACCAATAGAAGCTAATGACCCCACAAAGCAACAAGAAATATTCAAACAAAGATGGAAGGTTGAAAAAATTAGAAGAAAATATAAGGTACCTCAGAGCAAAAACAACTGACCTAGAAAACAGATGGAGGAGAAAAAATTTAAGAATAATTGGAATATCTGAACACCATGACCAAAAAGGCGTCTAGACATCCTATTTAAAGAAATCTTAAAGCAAATTGCTCAGATCTCTTAGAAGGGCAAAGCAGAAATAGAATCCATCAGTTACCTCCAGAGAAAAACTTCAAAATGAAAATGTCCAGGAATCAATACTACAGCCAAAGTCTAGAGCTTCTATAATAATACTGAAATAATACTGTGAGAAATAAGACCGTAAGCAGCCAGAAAGAAAGAATTCAAGTACCAAGAAGTCACAGTCAGGATCACGTAGGAGGAGAGAACTTGCAACATGATATTCCAGAAGACAAAGGCTTAAAACCAAGAATAACACCCAGCAAACCTGAATATAACACTACAAACGGAAAAAATGGATTTTAATGAAGTAGAGGACTTTCAAGCATTCCTGATAAAAAGACCAGAGCTGAATAGAAAATTTGACATTCCAACACAAGACTCAAGAGAAGCATAAAAAGATAAGTATGAATGAACATTAATAAAGGACTAAACAAGTATCAACTGCTTGTATTCAAATATGGGATATAATACATGTTCCTTTTGATCCTTATCATTATCAGGGTTTTTAAAAGAAGACCAACTAGACAAGGCTTCATAGTGGTCCTATTATGTCCTGATGATCTTAAGAAAACAATGGAGGGGAGAGAGAGAAATACACTAGAGGGGAAGGGAGAGGAAAGTTAGGAAAATTTATCTCATATAACCGGGTGTACAAGTAGATATCTATACAAATAAAGAGGAGGGGATGAAGGGGAGTGGCTGACACTTGAACCTCATTCTCATCTGAACTGGTCAAAAGGAGAAAGAAAATATGTACAAGTTGGAGGATAGCAATGCATTTTACTCAACAGGGAAATAGGAAGGAAAAGGGAGAAGGGGAGATTACAGGAAAGGTTGATAAAGGGAAGAATTAATCCTAAGCAAAAAAAATTCTAAGCACATACACAAATATTTATTATTCTTTTTGAGGTGGCAAAGAATGAGGGTGTGAGGGGGTACTCATAAATTGGGGAATGGATGAAGAAGTTATACTATATAAATGTGATTATGCTAAACTCATCCTTGTAATGGCAAACCAGCATTACAGGATGTAACACCCTGATAGAAAAATAGAGGATTCAGAATAAAGAATGAGACAAACCTTTTTTTTAGGGCATGGCCACTGTGGAAATTTGTTCTGATTAGCTACACGTCTGTAATGGATGTGTGGGGAGGGGAGGGAGGTGTGCGTGTGGGCATGTCCTTGATGGGCATGGAGTGGGATGGGAGCGTGAGAAGGCATATCTCGGATGATTAAAACAAAAAAAATTTAAGAAGTAAAACTTGAGAATTCTGATCCACACAATGACCAATTAATTTCTAAGGACTCATGATGAAATACACAGCCCAGCTCCTGACACAGACATGATGAATTCAGAGTGCAGATTGAGACATGACTTTTTAGACTGTCAATGTGAAAATGTGTTTTGCTTAACTATATGTGTTTCTAACAGAGGTTTTGTTTTTATTGTTTTCTCAAAGGGAAGGGGAGAGCAAGGGAAGGAGAGGAGGCTGATCTTTCTCTGACAAAATAAAATAAAAATTAATTTTAAAAAACATATATAATAATTTCTTGCCTAGTTTTAAGTTCTCTGTCCTCACTTTTTTTTAAAAAAAAGGTGAATTTCTTTCAAAATCAAAACTAAATTAAGATAGTTTCAAATCAGTTTCAATTAATTATTTCATGTAGGTTAATGAATCTCAATAGGAAAAAAAAATTTCCATACTCAACAGTCCCATACTTCACTGCCACCCTCCCATAGTCCTGTCCTGAAAAACACAAGTTGCTGTCAGTAGAGCTCCAAGAGAGGAGCATCACTTGCCTAGGTGTCCAAAACTGTTGCCCAGTGCTACAACGCAAGAGATCCAGTGGAGGCATTTGATAGTCTTAAGCTAAAACCTGAATAAAGTAACTTCCATTTTAATCCATTTGGAAAAGGCTTAAGGAGGAAATAAGAGTTGTAGACATACAACAAAACTAGTTCTCCTATTCACATTCTCCCATGTAGTTGTAATATAATTTGAACTGCCAGTGTGTAATATGTGGCTTGACACATATTTTAAACTCCTTGATATTCTTCTTTTCTATATAATCACCTCTGGTTTGTAAACTAGACATGTTGGAGGAAAGCATTAGATTTGGAGTCAGTAGACCCAGGTTCAAATCCCAGCTCTGACACTTCCTGTGTGACTTTAGGCAAGTCATTTTCCCAATTTGGATCTCAATTTTTTCATCTTTAAATTGAGACAATTGGACTAGACAAAGCACAAATGAATTGCTCCTTGTTAGAAAGTGTAGGGGAAACATTTTTATATGGTTGACCTTCCTGATGTCCTTTCCCTGTTTGATGTGGTATACACCCAGAATCTCAGTTTCTTCATCTGTAAATTGAGATGGTTGGGTTAAATAAGACAAGAATCAATTGATACTTTCTGTAGCAGCAAAGAACTAGAGACAAAGTAGGTGGCCATTGATTGGGAAATGGCTGAACAAATTATGAACCATGAAAGTACTAGAATGTTACTGTGCCATAACAATCAGAAGAACTTAGAGAACCATGGGAAAACTTATATGAACTGATGCAAAGTAAAAAGAAATATGAAAACAATACATATATAATTAAAACAATGGAAAGAGAAAGAACAACAAGAAAAAAAAGCTCAAGCTTTTTACTATATAATTATGCAGCTCATGTTCAGAAAAAACTTTCCCAATTCCTACCTGCACTGGTAAGTCCCCAGAATAGGACTACTATGTATCCCCTCAGGACCCTAGAATTAATCTTGAGGGCATGAGAACCTCTTTCCTAATGCTATAGCTCACAAACTCCAGTCAGTGTGCTTCACACCATGATTGTCGGTTAAGATCAATTAATCAACTAGATTTAATTAGCTTTTGGAAAGCAGTGTTTACTAAAATTGCATTGTAAGAATGGCTGGTACAAACACCCACTCCAAAAGTCTGTGACACACTCTCCCACAAAGATATACAGAGCCAGAGGAAAGTGGGCTCCAGCTTAGAAAGTACATGGGACCTGATTAACCATAATTCCAACTGTCTCACAATGAGGCATGCTATCCACCTGCAGATAGAGAACTGACTCAATGAAGATTGAAAATTCTTTTTTTCTGTTTTTTCTTAACATAGCTAGTAAATATGAGAATTTGTTTTACATGACTATACCTATTTTCAACATATACTTTTTCTTGCTTTGCAAATAGGTGAGGGAAGAGGAGGAGGAGGAGGAGAGAATTTGGAACTGAAAATAAAATAAAATTTAATTTTAAAAAAGTTAGAAAAAAAAAGAAGCTCAGGTGGCAAGGGGAATAGGGCTGGGGTTGAACGTAAGACAGTTTCTAGGATCGTCTTCACGGGTATTCTCAAGATGTTCCCTCTTGGGTCTAGTGGGGTTTTTTTGTTTGTTTGTGTTTTGTTGTCATCTTGTTTCCCCTCCTCTCTTTCCCCTCCCCTGACCCTATGGGCTCTGATTCTACATCTAGTCTGTCCTTGGCTCCAGCTCCAGACAGTGACATAAGCTTTTTGTTCCAAGGACACTGCCAGGATTCTAATGGGAAAATGGGAGGTCCAAAATACTCTGGACCCTTTGAAGCTCAGTAAGTCGTCCTCTGATCAAAGTGGGAAGGAAAAGATCAACGCTGGGACTAAGGTGCTCTCTTCCCCTGCAAAGAGTTCCTTCTCAGAGAGTTAGCTAGAATATTTTCTCCTGGTTGGATGTTCACTCAAATTTCTGATTCTAATTAGCTTCCTGGTTTTATACAGGCCCCAGAGGGTGTTACAAAGGCCCTCAACAAACCAAAACAGACTTTCTGTCACACCTAGGGAGGCATTCAGGTCTGGTTCAGACTAAGGGAACAATCCAGATGAGTCCTTACCTGATCAGTGTATCAGGACATAGCATCTCATGGCTTCCTTCAGGAGAGTGGGGTGATTTGGTGGATTTATTCAATCATCCTCTACCTTTACTATTATACAATTATAGTGATCAAACTTGACTCCAGAAAAGAGACTGCTCTTTCTGCCTATTATAGTGAAAGTCCCTTTAGAGTAGAAACAAGTGCCTTTTCTATCTGCATTTCCAGCACTTAGTACAATGTCTAATACATGGTAAGCATTTCACTATTTTTCTTCATTCATTGAAATCAAAATCTGAGTCATTCTCCTCATCTGAAAAATGGGGGGCATTTTTTGTCCCCCTACAGCACCTCCCTCACAGGGTTCTTTTTTTGGGGGGGGGAATCTGTAAACCTTACAGAACTATAGATAAGTGAGTTGTTATTATAGTTAGCGTGACTGTTTGGGAATGGATTCTGGAAACTTAAAAGAGCTATACCTCACAGAGTCCTAGGAATTTGAGGGGGGGGAGGAACAGGAAAGAAGGTTCAAGAACAGCAAGAACTTCTCTAATCTTTTGTCCTCATTCCTAGCCCTAGATACTATCTCTATATTGCCCATAACCAAGAAAATAGCTTTCCTTAAAAATCTGTGTGGGTGAGAGTAACCCAGTCTGAGTAGGATGGGCTAATTGAGATGCAATCAGGTTTTTATTTGGAGTGCCTCCAAAAGTTTTGGTTCAGTTTTAAGCTACTAATAGTTAAAGTTTAAAACTCCTAAAACTTTAAGCTACACCAAGATTTGGGACATCCTGCTTATAATACTCTTAAAATCTTATCGTTGGAAGGAGCCTAAAATTCAATTCAAGCCTTTTCTTCTGCAGAATGCATTTCCTGGTTTCCTAAACTTACTGGAGCCTTTCCCTCCAAGATTATGCTGTAGAAACAGGGTATCTTTATAGGTAATTTGTATATACATATATATGTCTGTGTATGCATATGTGCATATATATGTGTATGTGTGTATATATTATTTATACTTGTAATACGTGTTTTACACATGCCTATCTCTCTCACTGTCTCTGTGTATATGTATGTAGGTATGTGTTGTGTGTATATGTATTGTGTATATATGCATATATATGCATATATATGTATGTGTGTGCATACATGTGTGTATGTATGTGTATGTGTATCTGTATGTGTGTGCATGTATGTATGTGTTGTCTCCCCCATTAGAATGTAAACTCCACAGAAATAGGAAGTGTTTCACTTTCTTTCTGAATCCCCAGCACCTAGAACAATAGAAGGAATTTTAAAATACTTGATTGATCGATCTTGTCTAATTTCTAATCCTACACTCTTCTCCTACTTGAACTTATATTTCCCTAACAAGGCAACTCATTCCATTTTTGCATAATTCTGGCTGTTAGAAGCTGGTTTTTTTCTTCCTATATTGAAGTAAAATTTCCCTCTCTGTAATTTCTACCTAAGCCTGCTCTCTAAAGTCACACAAAACATCTAATCCCTTTCCTAAATGACAGCCATTCAAATAATTGAAGCCTATCATGTTATTCCTCAAGCCTTCTCTTCTCAAAATCAAACACCCCCAGTACTAAAATATATAGAAAACGGAATCAAATTTATAAGACTACAAGCCATCCCCCAGTTGATAAATGGTCAAAGGATATGAACAAGCAGTTTTCAGATGACAAAATTAAAGCTATCAGTCATATGAAAGAAATGCTTTAAATCACTATTGATTAGACAAATGCAAATTAAAACGACTCTGAGGTACCACCTCACACCTATAAAATTGGCTAATATGACAGAAAAGGAAAATGATAAATAAATGATAAAAAATGATAAATAAATAGATAAATTGGAGAAGATGTGGGAGAATTGGAATACTAATGCATTGTTGATGGAGTTGTGAACTGATCCAGCCATTCTGGAAAACAATTTGGCACTATGCCCCCAAGGCTATAAAACTGTGAATACCCTTTGATCCAACAATACCACTATTAGGTCCCAAAGAAATCATAAAAAAAGGAAAAAGAACTCAAGTGTATAAAAATATTTATAGCAGCTCTTTTTGTGGTGGACAAGAATTGGAAATTGAGGGGATGCCCAACAATTGGGGAATGGCTAAACAAGTTGTAGTATATGAATCTAACGAATGTTATTGTTCCAATAAGGAATGATGAGCAGGCAGACTAGAGAAAAACCTGGAAAGACTGCAAGAACTGATGCTGAGTGAAGTGAGCAGATCCAAGAAAACACTGTATACAGTAGCAGCAACATTGTGCAATGATCAGCTTTGATAGACTTAGCTTCTCTTAGCAATACAACGATCTAAGACAACTCCAAAGGACGCATGATGGAAAATGCTACTCACATCAGGAGGAAGAACTATGGAGTCTGAATGCAGAATGAAGCACACTATTTTCCCTTTTTTTCTTTCTCTGCTTTTTCTCCTTTGTTCTGATTTTTCTTTCACAAAATGACTAAAACATTTAATAAGATTGTACATGTATACCCTATATCAGATTGCTTGCTGTCTTGGGAAGGGGAAGGAAAGAGGGAAGGAGAAAAAACCTGGAACTCAAAATGTCATAAATGTGAATGTTGAAAACTATCATTACGTGTAATTGGAAAAAATAAAATACTGTTAAGTAGGGGGGAAAATCCCCATTCACTTCAGCTTCCCCATATAACACTGTATCTAAGTCCTTCACCCTCCTACTTGCCCTCCTCGGGATGTTTTTGTTTTGGCCTAAAATATGGTCATCTGAACAGAACACAATCCTCTACATGTGTTGTGACCAGGGCACAATAAAGGGATTATTCTTGTCCTTGATTCAGGCATGCTACTTCTATTAACACAGTCTAAGATTGCATTCATTTTTTGGCAGCTGCATCATATGCCGCGCATAGAGGAAACTGGAATGAACTTCGATATCCATTAGATCATGGCTTGGCAAATTTTCTTAAGTCAGACACCAAGCTGCTAATCCTTATTCTGACAGGGGTGTCTATATGTCACTCTAAAACAGGGAAAGTACACCAGGAAGGTCACTCTTTTAAACAACAACAACTATCTCTCCTGTATATTCGAACAATCAGCAATTCATTTGTGTTAGCAAGTTCTTTTTCAAAGAATAACTAAATTTTTGAAAGGTATATTAAAAATTCTAAGTCTTTTTTTTAAACCTGGACTGCTAGCAAAGCTATTCTCCAATATCCCATATTTGTATGATTTTTAAAAAATCTAAATGTCACACTTCATTTATCTCTGTTAAACTTTATTTTCTAATTTTCAGGCTAATGGTCCAAGGTGTCAATCCTTTAACATCTTTATTCCTCAGCCCAACATATTAGTCTTATATGTATGTATGTATGTATGTATGTATAGTAATAGCATTGTTAATCCTACATATTAACCCTCCTTCCTACCTTGGAATTGTTCAGACTAGATTAATTTTTTTATTTCCCTTAACCAGTCAATAAGGAAAGTATTGAACAAAATAAAACCAAGTACAAAAGCCCTAAAATCTCCCATAAGATGGCCATTGATCAGTTTGTAACAAGCACACTCTGGCTCACTTTCCCAGAGTCAGCCAACTTCATACATTCCTCCTGGTTGTAGTGGAAACGGCTCTGGGCCTTGAGTCAGGAAAATCTAGAGTTCAAATCCAGTCTCAGATACTTCTAGCTATGTAACCCTAGACAAGTCATTTAATCTCTGT